>NC_141687.1:2134771124-2136077662 GCF_964263255.1 Lissotriton vulgaris | reverse complement strand
GGGCCAAGGGTTAGTTCCCTTCCACACGTTGCTGATGTGAGACTTCATATTCAGATGCTTGTCCAGAATAATTCCTAGGGATTTAGCTGAATCGATGATGCAGGGAGAGCAGTTGAAGGCAGTTAGTTGGTTCATCCATAGGTCGATATTAGGAGTATATTTCGGAGTAGAAATGAGGAGGAATTCTGTTTTAGAGGTGTTTAGCAGGACGTGGTTCTTAGTCAACCAGTTTTGGGTAGTCAGGAGGGAAGAATTGAGTGAGCTGATGTCCTCCAGAGAGGAGATTTTCAAATAGAGTTGGGTATCGTCTGCATACATGTGGAATCTAGTGTCCAAAGATTTTAGAACGTTAGCTGAAGGTTCCAGGAACAGATTGAAGAGAATGGGAGATAAAGAGGATCCTTGGGGAACCCCAGTGATGACCGTGGATGGCTGTGAGAATGAGTGATTCGCTTGAACTCTTTGGGTTCGGTGTTGCAGGAAGGACCCAAACCAATGCAGCACCTAACCTGAGAGGCCATCCTATGTTCCAGAATGAATAGGAGGTTGTCATGATTAACAGTGTCAAATGCGGAGGAGAGGTCAAGTAGGATAAGGAGGCAGGATTCATTTAGATCAAGCATTGTTAATATAGTATCAATCACGTGAGAGAGGGCCGATCCGGTGCTATGTCCACTACGAACGCCAGATTGATGTTGGTCTAGGAGGTGGAAATTTTCAATGTGTGCACAAAGTTGTGATTGGACGCATTTCTCCAGGAGTTTGGGAAGGGTAGGAATACTAGAGATAGGTCAGAAGTTGTTAAGATCTGTACTATCGGCTGTGGGTTTTTTCAATATAGGAATTTACCTGTGCCTCTTTAAGGCATTCTGGGATCATACCTTGTGACAAGGAAGCATTGACTATCTTTGTCCAGAAGGGGGTGATTTCGTCCTTAACTAATTTGAAAATATTAGGTGGTAACGGGTCATTGAAGTGATTGGATGGGTTGATAATCCGCAGTACCTTTTTGATATCATTTTTATTCAGGGGGTTAAGGTGTCCCAGGAAGGGTTGTTCTTGATACCCCAGCTAGTTGGTGTTGTCTTGTCAGGAGCATCCCGTAGGAGTGCGGGTTTATTGGGTGTCAATAGTGTCTTCCTGGTTTCCAGATCAGTGATGATAAGCCTATTTTTTCCCGTAAAAAATGCAGCCAAATCAACACAAGAGGGAGGTATGATGTCTGAAGCTGAGTGGTTAGGGGCTGCTACCGATTGTTGTTTAACCAGTTTGAATAGTTTCTTGGGTCGATTCGCCGCTTGGTTAAGTGGGGTTCTGAAATAGTCCGCCTTGGCTGTCTTGATTTGTTTGTTATATGCACTTCTTGCTGCTCTAAGGTTTTTTAGATTGTCAGCTGATGGGGTGGTTCTCCAGGACCGTTCAAAGGCCCTTAGGTTACGCCGTTCAGAATTTAGGTTGCCATTGAACCATGGTTTGGAAATTTTTGCAGGAAATTTTTTTTGTTGGAGTGGGGCCATCAGATCCATGATATTGGAAATGGAAGAGTTATAGTTCATGTCAGAAGCTCTGCCGCTGGCACATTCTTCTCCTGTCATGAATGGGTTTGAAGACTGTTAAATGGTCACAGATCTGGAATGAGTTGAGGCATGCTGGCAGCCGAGCGCTTAGCTTCCTTTTTAACATAAAAAGCATAATTTTACAAGGTAGTTAGTTTAAGAGTTGACACAGTATGCTCAATTTGTAATCGAATAGTGCTTAATAATTATTAGAACATTGGAAAGTTGGGAGCTCCATTGAAGACAATGGAGTGCTCCTTGCTTCTACGGGCCGGTAAAGTCCCGCAGAGCAACATTCCAATGTTTTTTAAAGGCCTCTCGGAGCCCAAAGATTTAAATCCCCTCGAGAAGCCTTTGTTTTATTTGTTAGAACATTCTGCCCTCTAGTGGCA
Source organism: Lissotriton vulgaris (assembly GCF_964263255.1). Classification (NCBI taxonomy): domain Eukaryota; kingdom Metazoa; phylum Chordata; class Amphibia; order Caudata; family Salamandridae; genus Lissotriton; species Lissotriton vulgaris. The sequence continues at coordinate 2,136,075,714 of NC_141687.1, read as the reverse complement.
GAATGTTCTAATAGCCTTATAGCCCTTCGTAGCAGGGCTATACCGGCTAATAAAGTGCCATCCCTTGTTAAAGTCCCTCGCCTTCGGCTTGGGCCTTTAATGCGGGTTGTGGGCCTTTAATAGCCGGTGGGTAATAAGGCTATAATATTTTCCATTAATGGTTAGTAAATGCATGGAATAATTTTGCAGAGTAGGTTACTGCTTGGCATGAAGCGCTTCAACGCCTCGTCAGGAGTCATAAGCACTGTATAAATGAAATTAGAATACAATACAGTAATCATAGGAGAAAATGTAATACAATAATTCCCCATAATTCCGAATTTTACTCTTACATGGCGTCTCCCTCCTTCATAGCTCTGCCCAAATAACTCTTTCCTCTGACATTAACGGCTTCCTAGTATGAAATATTGCATTATGCCATATTCTCCTCTGGTCAGGTGTGCTGTGTGCTTTAATTTAGAAGTTTGTATCTCTTCAGTAACTTTGCTTAACACCTTGACCGCGACGCAAATTCCGCCGCGGTGCTGGCATTTTAATCAGTGGGTTGGGTTTGGACGGCCCCCGGCCGTCCTCCGCACTCGCCCACCGTCATGTGGGACGGCCGGGGGCTGTCCGCAGCATCGAAGGGGTCAAGCAATGTCTACGGTTGAGGATCATCAAATTAAAACACCATATATCATATAAACAGGACCACTGGAACTATGAGGTTCTGCAGTCACAGTGTTTTCCACATAAGAATGGATTTACCGCATTTGCCACACAATCCGTCATCAGATGCTTAATCAGCATCTTTTATCCCTAAAATGTTTCTAGTTCAAACAAACAAAAGGTAGCTAAAATGCAGCAACATATGTTGCCATGTGGTGGTAGACCTTTTGGAAAAGTTGTATGATTACCTTTCACTTTCTTTTTGCTGGAATTGAATGTTAAACTGGTACTAATGAGCTGAAACGTTTTCCTGGATAGTGTTAAAGTGTTAAATAATTAATACTATCATAAAAGATGCTGCATTATGCTGCATAATTAGTTTTTCCTTGCCACATACTTTGGTGAACCCTTCCACACAATTTGGTCTTCCTCTGCCACATAATTACAGTGGGCCTGACTATAATGACTCCAATTTGTTTAATTTTTAAAGCTCAACGGTTTCCTGAACGTGTCCTGAGCTGGACTTTTAATCACAGTTTGCTAATAAAGGAAGGACTGCAGGTCAGAAAAACTGAGTTTTTTGTAAAATCAAACATGACTACTAGTAATGCGGAAAAAAAGAAGGCACATGTTCTATAATTTGGACGAGGTGTGGTATTGGGTTCTCCAGGCCTACATACTCCGCAGAATACCCTCTACACCATAAGAACTGTTGGCACGGAAACTAGAAAATGCAAAAGACAAGTTTATTAAGACCCCATGGGGTGGTGGTACATTCCTACAGCACCCTTCGGTAATGCAAGAAGTATCACACCGAACATCGGTGCAAGTCCTTTTATACAGTTTTACAGTAATAAAAAGGTAGGCGGTACACAGTTACAGAGTTTTAGGTACATATATGGTCATTTTTGGAACACAGCCAACTCATGGGAGGAGCTATAACACCACTGGTCAGTTTGGCGGAACATTCCTAAGTGATGACTGGTCAATCTGAACTGCGCATGTGTGAGCTTGACCATTACTAATAATAGCCTGTTGCTGGGCAAACTCGGGTGGTCAGTGGTACAGAAGAAGGACAAAGGGCATGCTGACCACGAGGCAACGCATTCAACTAAAATGGCCGCCGTTACATACAAAATGGCGTCCAACAACTATAGTCAAGATAAGGGGAAAACACGTGTAGCAAAGCTTAACGCTAACCCGATCACCGTCAAATTACGACAGACGACCCTTTTAGCGTTTAGCTGAAGCTACCTCATAGTGGACGTAATCGGGGTATTCATCTTCAATATCAATAGACATGATTTGTGCTACTTCTTTGTGAATCATTTGTTCATGTTTAGCAAAGGCTCGTTTGGATGGAATACAAGCAGAAAGTCACATGGAACATAATACAGGGCCACACTGGATACAAAGGCATAAAAAGAATAATATCCCAATCATTACGCATTGAATCGTCAGCAACTTCCAACCCCAGGTACTAAGTATTGACCAAAACCACCCCGAAAATGTCCATGTACCATTATCAGGATGTATCTCAGCAGCAATTTTATGTAATTTGGATATTGCATCGTACACAGAAGGAGAATTATCTGGCACATATACACAACAACTACTTCCGATAATGCGGCATGCTCCTCCACGATCAGCTAACACTACATCTAATACCATTCTGTTCTGAAGCGTTACAATTCTAGTTATCTGAAGCTCCTCAGTTAAGTTTCCTAGAGCAAAAGCGGTGTCATTAGCAACAGCTTCTACAACACGAGTTAACCGTCTTATTTTTCGACTATTTAGAGCAGCCTCAACAAAAGAAAACAGGCCCAAATTAAAATCGACATATTGTTGCAATGCTGTGTCCGTTTGGTCTATGTCCTCAAGGACTAATGCTCTCTTTACCCTATTCAATATGAAATCGTGGTAAAGGATGTAATTGTTATGATACATAGGTGGGGCAATAAACACAGGGGGTAATACAAAAGATATATAACATGTTCCTAACCATCCTATAGGAAGACGATGATAGACTTTATTTCCACATATAAAATACGTATTTCGGGAGGCCACAAATGAAATGCCATTTGGACTGTCAAAGGTAAGAGTGGTGTTACATTCACTTCTGCCAACTGGGATTGTACCTTTATTACGAACACAGAGATCAGCTTTAGTATCAATAACAGTAATCACATGTGAACTAGACATATTGACACTCCGTTGGTTATTATAAACTCGTGGTGCTGACACATTGTCGGGGCGGTACTCCTCCCATTCAAACTTAGTTCCTTCAGCTTGCGGATAGCCATCTCGATCATTATAACATATCTTGTTGAGTCGAAAGAGCAGCCCCCCTTTCGTTGGCCATCGCAACGTGAATAGGAGTGTGTACCAGGCATTACAAGAACCATTATGGGAAAACGGGAGTGGGATAAGCGGTGTGCCTCCTTTCTTTTGATGTCCAGGCAACATCCCACATACCCAGCAGTTCGAAGTGTTAGTCATATTATGGGTGTGATGCAGAATCTGAATAAAACTATTGTTCAAATAAGTCTGTCGGTGTCGCTCTTCATGATAAGGCAGAGTAAAATGGAAATGTTCAGATGGAATCGGGGTAGTTGGCAGTAAATGTTCTCGTACTGGCACCACAAGTTCTACTACCCAAGCTATCACAGCTACCACAACAATTGTCAGTACAAATAATACTGCACCAAGAATTCTCTTGTCTCGCACTGCAGAGGACGCCATAGTTCAAAGTTCAAAATGTCTCAAAAACACAACTAAAAAATAAAAATGTGAGTGCTGAGCTCCGAGGTAGCCGTTGGTTTCTTCTCCGAGATTCAAGACGGGTGTCGCTACACTTGGCAGAACAGATCCCCCCCCTTGATATTCCCGGCTTCCATTTCACAAACCCCAGAGCGGTAACTCAACCAGTCTCGCACAAAAAAAAACCTCTTATCGTGGTCGTAGGTTGTATCTTTCTCTTCCAGAAACAGTGTGGTCCGGGAAGGCTCCCTCCGATTCGGCAGACGTTACAGCTGGGCTCTTCTCCTCGTCCAAGATGTCTCGATAATCAGACAGGACAGTTGGGCTCACCAGATCCGGAGAGACACGGCGGCAGTGAGTAGAGTGCACCCACCGCTTCCTGTTGGTGACTCGCACAGCCGTACGAGTTGCAAGCAATACCTGTTCAGGACCACGCCACCTCGGTTCCAGGCTGCTTGTTCTCTCGAAAGAGCGGATCATCACATGGTCCCCAGGACGAAGATTATGAGCCTCTCCAATGGAATTGTCGGGGAGCGCTTCTCGAACCTGTTGATGAATGAAAAGTAAATCATTTATTAATCGTGCCAAATAATCGTTCATCATTACACAAGGCACATCATGTAACAATCGAGGCTTAAGAACTCCCCATATATTCATAGGCCTTCCAAACACCACTTCATAAGGTGTGAGGCCAGTTCGGGAATGGGGTACTGATCTGATAGATAGCAATGCCAGAGGCAAAACGTCCGGCCATTTCAAATACGTAGATGCCACAATCTTTGCTAGCTTTAATTTCAGAGTAGCATTATATCGTTCAACAAGACCTGCTGACTGAGGATGGAACACAGCATGAAATTTCTGCTGAATTCCCAATCCCTTCATCACGTATTCCACAATCTTCCCAACAAAATGAGGACCATTGTCGCTCCACAAAAATTTACAAACGCCGTATCGAGGGAAGTACTCTTTGAGCAAAACCTTAGCTGTTGTCAACGCTGTATTATCCTTTGTGGGGAAGGCCTCAATCCATTTACTGAAAGCACATACCACCACTAAGACATACTTAAGGTTATTACAACGCTCAAGCTGGATATAATCCATTTGCAGTACTTCAAACGGTGCAGTAGGTGGAACAAACCCTCCTTTCGGAGTATGAGTCCCTTTTGCGGGATTGTGCTGCAAGCATATCAGACAGGTCTGCACTACTCTCTTGGCCGTGTTGGCAATCTCAGGATGCTCCCAAACTCGTATTAGCAATTGAGTAATTGCAAGAGCTCCAACATGTGCCAATCCATGTGTCATTTGGACCATTGCTTGCAAGTAAGCTGCAGGCAATTTCCATCTTTCCATATCTTTACTTCGCCAACAACCCTCATCATCCAGCACTCCCTCTGCTGCCCAGGTTGCGAGTTCTGCTTCAGACGCTGATTTCTGAATGTCTAGTATCTCTTCTCTAGCATCATGCCATCGCTCAGCCTGTGATTTCACCACATACATTGGCGTGTCATTTCGTAACATAGCCGTTTGTCTTGCTATACTGTCAGCAAAAGCGTTACCTTGTCCCACTTTGTCAGTGACTTTTTTGTGTGCACTGCATTTGATTATCGCCACTTTCTTTGGACAAAGTAACGCATTCAAAAGATCACGCACTAGTTCTCCGTGCATGATGTGTACTCCATGCGAAGTCAAAAACCCACGCTCTCTCCAGAGTAGGCCAAAGTAATGCGCCACTCCAAAGGCGTACCGGCTGTCTGTGTAGATGTTCACACATAGGCCAGCACTCAATTCGCAGGCTCTTGTCAAAACTATTAGCTCCGCTGCTTGGGCCGATTTCTGTGGTATTCGTGCTGTTTCTACCACTGTCTTAAGTGTCGTGATCGCATATGCTGCAGAAGTTGTGCCATCTGGCAGCCTTAAACACGATCCATCAACCCACAGTTCCCCATCCACATCTGGAAGTGGCGTATCCTGTAAGTCGACACAACCCTTTGTTTGTTCTTCGGTCAGGAAAACACAATCATGGTGTTCTTCCTCCTGGCCCTCAGCAACCGGATACGGCAATAAAGTGGCAGGGTTCAGGGTAGCACATCTCTTTAGTGTAATGTGTGGCGCTAAAAGTGTAAGCTCATATCCTGTTAAACGTGCACTTGTGAGATACTGGGTCTTCGTTTGATTCAGCAAAGCATCTACCGCATGGGGAACTAACACCAACAGTTTGTGTGACAAAACTATTCCCTCACTCGCCGTATAGCTACTGCTGTTGCGGCAACTGCTCGGAAACACCCAGGTAAACCTCGTGCCACAGGATCAAGTATTGCCGAAAAGTATGCACAGGGCCTCTGCTTATCCCCGTGTGTCTGCACTAACACCGACAATGCACAGCCATCTTTCTCGTGCACATACAACGTGAAAATCTTTGTATAATCTGGTGCACCTAACACCGGTGCAGAACAAAGGGCTTGTCTCAATTGTTCGAAAGCATTCTGACATTCATCTGTCCATTCAAGAGGCATTGGTGTAGTTTTGGACAATAATGCTAACAAGGGTTTTATAATGTGTGAAAACCCCATTATCCACTGTCTACAAAAGGACGTTAAACCTATAAAGGCACGCACATCTCTCTGAGTGCGGGGGACTGGTGTATCTAAAATTGCTTGAATTCGATCAGATGTTAATGCGCGTCCCTCCTTAGACAAAAGATGACCGAGGTAGGTCACCTTTGGTCTACAATATTGTAACTTTTTCCTAGAAACTTTGTGATTGTTCTGAGCAAGAAAGGAGAGCAAAGCAAGAGTACTCTCCTCACACTGCGCATATGTGTCTGCAGCCAGTAAAAGATCATCCACGTACTGGATAAGAGCTACTCCAGATTGCAGATCAAAAGAATCAAGCTGTCTCTTTAGAGCCTGACTATAAATGCTAGGACTTTCTGTATAGTCTTGAGGAACACGACAAAATCTATACGAGTTATTATTTAACGTGAAGCCAAAAAGATATCTGCTGTCGGGATGGATGGGAATGGAAAAGAAGGCATTTTTAAGGTCAATTACAGAGAACGTGGTAGCAGTGGGGGGGACCAAAGTAAGTAAGGTGGTAATATCAGACACCACCGGGTACTGGGGCACTACAATTTTGTTTTTTCTCTCAAATCAATAATAAATCGATAGACTTTGTCATCAGTGTCTTTCTTTAGGATCGGAAGAATCGGGCTGTTACAAACATTGTAGGGAACTTCCTCCACAACTCCTGCAATAATCAAATCCTGAACAATGTGCGTCAGGGCAATTTCACCTTCTCTAGATATCTTATACTGGGGTACACGTGGCAAAGACACTCCCTCCCTAACAGTTATTCGAATAGGCGGAATGAGCATCTGTCCCACATCCGTGTCTGATGTAGCCCATAACGTGTGTGGGAGAGAGGCTAATGCTTCAAATTCCTGCATGGTGCATAGTCTTCCTACATCCGGATAATTGTCATTCAAAATAACCCGCACTCCTTCAGGAGCGCAGCGTATTGTTGCTCGAAAATATTTAAGCAAATCTATGCCCATAATATTGTCTGGGGTATGTGGCGACAATAAGAATGGACATAGACCAAAGAATCTGTCAATGCAAAATGTAAGAGGTTGTGACAGTGGGCTTGAAGAGGGTGTACCATCGAACCCTATGCATGTAATCGTTTCGCCAGACAGGGGAGCCCTTGGTAACAAGTTTTTAGACAGAGCACTACGAGTAGCTCCTGTATCAACCAAAAACTGATCAGTAGAACCCAAAACGCCCGCTGATACATATGGACCTCTTTGATCTACTGGCACTTCAACCGATTCCACACCCCATCCTACGCAATCCTATGCGTGCACATAATCCTGAGACTCCACGTTCTCACCCTTCGATATCTGGTACTGATTCCGTCGATCGAAAGTATTACGATCATCCTGACCACGACCCCTCGCCTCAAACCTACCACGATCACTTGCTCCACCTCTCGCCCCCGAATAACTATTCCGTGTCCTTCCACCTCCTCGACCACGCTGACTACGTTGCTCACGAAGCACCGGACAATCTTCAGCCCAATGCCCAAACTCTTTACAGTATGCACATTGGTCCTCAGCAATGTCGGTACGACCATAAGACGTACCATACCCTCCTCGCCTGCCTCTATCATTCCCTCTTGGCTGCGTAGCACGAACCTGAGCCAACATCACCTTCGTCTTTAACTCCTTCGCTTTCTTATCGGTACTTTCTTTAGCCTCTAATTCCTGCCGCTCATAATACTGAGCCATAGTTAACAAGGACGCAGGGGTCGCCGTGGTCCAGGAACTTTCACTAGTTTTCAATCGTTTTGCAATCTCCGCCAGGAGATTAGCCACATACTTATCAACAAACAAATGTCTACCAGTATCATCCGTTAATAATTGCCCACTGTAATCATGAAACGCTTCCTCGAAACGTGAAAAGAAGTCAGATACCGACTCGTCTTGTTTCTGTTTGCAAGAGGCTAACATAGTCCAATCAATCTTTTTAGGGGGGACAAGCGTTTTTAATGTATTCAAAATAGCTGTTGGGAGATCTAGAATTAACTGGCAAGGCTTACATGCAGGTTCCCTGTCTAAATCAGCTTGGGCTATAGCTTTCCAATCCGCTCCTAAAATCGTTTGGTCATCAAACTTACGAATCGCTCTCCACATATCAGGGGGCAGTATTAACCCAAAGAAAAGATCAATATCAACTAGTGTCATAACACATGAAGAAATAGCCCCCTCCACTCCTTCATAGAAAGCTGCCGGATTTTTGCGGGGATCAGGCAAAGCATTTTTCAATGCCATAACATCTGCTCTGTTCCAAGGCGTATACACCCAATTATATATAAAATACCCTTTTGCATCCCCGGACGATTTATCATCACTGGTACCTTGCCCTTTGGGGGGGACATACAAAGGTGCGGCTTCACGCATAGGCATAACATGAACTTTAGAACTCTTATCTGCTCCAAAGATAGAACACTCTTTGGATTGCTCCGTCGACCCCGGCGCAGACTCGTCCGATGCTTTTTGTGCTTCCCGCAATCTGGACGCCTCATCCCGTAGCTGGACCAACCGCTGGAAAAACCCATCCGCATCTGCAATAACAAATAAACCTTTACGCATATTCTCACGATGAACCGATATGTCCTTAGGCTCTAGATCAATTGAATGTTTCCTAAATCGTTCTACAACTTCATCTCCGAAAGCACTTAAAAAATACAACTGTTCTCGCTCTGACCATTTATTCCTTTCAATGTTAATCTCTGACATAGTTATTTTATTCAAATTAAGTTTCTGAGCAAAACTGCGCAACTCCGCAGCTTCACTAGCAGTTAACCTCTTACTCTTACTCCCTCGACCATCGTCGTCCGAGTCCTCGTCCGGAGCCGTAGGCGAAACGTACGGAGGCGAGCACCGATCTAGTAATGAAAAATCATCAACTTCATTAGTAAGGACAGGGTAAAGCGGACGCCGAATAGGAAATTGACCGCTCGTTTGCAAATTACATTCCCGTTCCTCCCTCTCTTTCTTTTCCTGCAACTCCTTCTCCTCCAGCTGTAAAGCCTTGTCTCGAGCAGCCTTACGCTGCTCTTTTTCCGCCAAGGCTATTTCACGCTTCATTCGTTCACGTACTGCTTTCTCCCACATTTGTACACAATCAAGCATATTTTTTTTGTCTAGATCTGCGCTGAAACAAACATTGCTCCACAAACTGAACCTTTCGTAAGACAAACGACCCATGTAGTGGCCATTGCAACTCGGGATCAGACTTGGTGTATTTTTTCCATAATTTACTGTACATTATAGGGGGAAGGCCAAAATTTATATACATCTCTCGATTGGGAGTCCCCTCTGGGGGAGCCGGCTGGGATTCGTTTAATCGATAAGTAGTATCATTTCCAAGACAGCACATTCCTCGGAGTGTGCTTAAAACAGGCATGTTCAAAAAGTATCACGGAAACGTGACACCACAAAAATGGCACTTACTATACTTCACACAAATGTGCCGCTCAAACACAAACAAATTCAGAGAAATATCTCTACATGCCTGCCTATGTGAAGTGCACTGCACATATAGTTCAAATCATAGGATCAAATGTTAGCTAACTCAAAACATATTCATAGAGCCATAGTGAGCGTCCGTAGACTACCTTACCAATCACAAGCTTACCAAAATCTCAGATATCCAGGTTCCAACTGCCAAGGTCTGTAATCAAATCAGCCAAATCGGCACTGTACGACAACTCGAACAAGCAGGATCTCAGTCGAGGACCGGCGCCACCTGGAAGGTCAGATCAGAAGGGAAGGAAGAAAACACCGTGGGTGCCAAGACTCGGGTCACTCAGAGGCAGCGTACGCGTCCATGGTGAGTTTCCAATCCTTCGTCACGACCTCTCCTTCGGGCATCCGAGTCGCCGATGAGTCCCTTCGTGGTCGCCAATTTGTGGTATTGGGTTCTCCAGGCCTACATACTCCGCAGAATACCCTCTACACCATAAGAACTGTTGGCACGGAAACTAGAAAATGCAAAAGACAAGTTTATTAAGACCCCATGGGGTGGTGGTACATTCCTACAGCACCCTTCGGTAATGCAAGAAGTATCACACCGAACATCGGTGCAAGTCCTTCTTTTATACAGTTTTACAGTAATAAAAAGGTAGGCGGTACACAGTTACAGAGTTTTAGGTACATATATGGTCATTTTTGGAACACAGCCAACTCATGGGAGGAGCTATAACACCACTGGTCAGTTTGGCGGAACATTCCTAAGTGATGACTGGCCAATCTGAACTGCGCATGTGTGAGCTTGACCATTACTAAAAATAGCCTGTTGCTGGGCAAACTCGGGTGGTCAGTGGTACAGAAGAAGGACAAAGGGCATGCTGACCACGAGGCAACGCATTCAACTAAAATGGCCCCCGTTACATACAAAATGGCGTCCAACAACTATAGTCAAGATAAGGGGAAAACACGTGTAGCAAAGCTTAACGCTAACCCGATCACCGTCAAATTACGACAGAGGCAACTAATCTGTTGTGGGTGAGAATAAAGAGTGACTGAGAAGCAGAGTGAAGCCTTGTGGTGGAACATAAGGAGTAAATCTATTTTGAAGATAGACCGGGCTTTGAGCTTTGCTATTGCTATGTACCAGCAAAACTTGATTCTTTCTTTCAATAGAAGTCAGTGTTTCTATCTCACTCTTGCAAGTTTTATTTCATCCCTGTTTTTCCCTTTGTCACTGTTCTCCTATTGCTTTCTTTCTCTTCCTACTCCATTTTCTGACCAACTCTCTGTTTCTCATTGTCAAAGTCTGATGATGAAAAATAAATCCTGGTCCCCAAAAACGAGGGCAACTGCCACCTCAACCTGGCACATATCAAGCACTAGCACCACAAAAATTAGTTATACAATCCCAAGATAAAGGCCATTATCATAATCTAAAATTGAGAAAATGCCTAGTTGTGTTGCAAACTGTCAAGCTTCAAAAGAAATTAAAGACACTTTTCCTTAGTACATAGAAGCAGAACACATGTGCCAGCTACTGTATTTGTCTGGTAGTATCAAGAAAATGAAAAGATTTCTTACTGAGTTAACTGGGGTGAAAAGCGAACCTAGTTTGGTTGTGCCACAAGTCAGAGGTCCACTGCTAATGGGTGCTGCTAAGGATCAAGACTTTGGTCTTGCTAAAGTTAAGCTTAAGGGCGTCATTGGCCATCCCACTAAAGATGATGATCATGCAAGATGGGAAGTTGCTAGAATCAGTACTTTGGGCTCTGCCAAAGCAAAGGAGAATCTGTTTTGCCATCGACATGAGCACAGATCTAATAACAGCCTAAAGATGGGCCACAATGGCACTGAAAAGAGAGGTCCTTTTTGTATCTCATAACATAATGTTCAAAATTCAAACCTAATCTGGGATAGAGATCCATCCTGAACCATGCCAGTCAAAAAAGATGTAATCAATTTTCGAGTGTTGTGAATCATACCCATCATGCTAAAACAGGAGAGGAATGCTGAAAGTGTAAAAATTTCAAAAGTTCAGGAGATAGTTAGTAAAATAAGTACAGTGACAACACCATCATCCAGCATCATTCCAATGATATCCAGAGCTGCTATAAGCACTGTCTCAGTCTTATGGGTGGTGAAGAACAGGGTCCTAAAGTATGCGAGGACTCAAAAAAACAGGAGCTTTGAAAATTGATAGGTTTCTCCAAGTTTTAGCTGATAAGAGGGGCACAGGAGTTAGGATTGATTTATATGGCATCAATAGGATCAACAGAGGGTTTTTGAACAGTGGTGCTACAATGGGTTCTCTTTAAAGAAGGAACAATGCTTAAGGTAGTGAAGGGTTAAGATTGCTGCATGGGGAAGAAATCAGAATGTTGGCAGCCATATAAAGATTTTTGGGTGGACAAGGATCTAAGGGGTATCCACAAGAAATAGAAAGTAATCTGTTCTTGACATTATCAAGGGAAATTGAGATGAAGGAATCTAGGTGAATAAGACAAATTGCAAGGAAGCATTGAGTAAATCACTTAACTGTGAAACAGTGGATAGAGAGTTAAGAATGAATTCTATTTTAGAAATGAAAAAGTCCAAAGATGGACTAACAATAGTTTTAGTGCTGGTAGGATTACTGAGCTATTTACCAACTCAAAAAAGTATCTTAGTAAAATTTGGCAAACATCTAGATCTTGGTGCGCAGATTGGTCTTTTTAAGATTTGGTGAAATTCCATTCAGGGTTTGTTTTAGAACTCAAAGGTAAAAAATATTTTTGGATATCTGGATGGTTGGATCCACGAGAGGCTTGAGAGACTCCCTCAGGAGCGCCAAATCAAAAATAGACCATTCTGATTAGACTACCACAGTGGCATTGGGGAGAGCAGCAGCAGAAAGGCTCTGTCTTTACTGGTAGGCAGTTGTTATATGGTTACTGGCCCTCAGTCTTTCTATCGGTGGTGGACAGGGGAGCATTGGGCGGCAGTCATGGGTTCGCAGACATCCAAGGGGTGGTTTTAAAGGCAGGCGGAAAAGCATAACTGTGGTTTTCATAGGGGTGAGAGTAGAGTGTAATGGATACGTTAGTAGCAGTCAAGACAGCAGTGGTCTGTGTTTGGAGGTGATTTTCTGAGCGGGCTTCGCTTGGAGGTGGATCATCAAGTAGGAGGATGTGTTTGGTGGGCCGACTGGAGGCAGTGTTATGTAATTTTGCTGGAGGGTGACGCAACAGTATTAAGTGATGTATGTATATCGCCCAATGAGAGGCCGATGTGACCAATGGAGGAACCAGAATCCTTTTTTTATGGCTGGGGTGAGCCCAGGCAGTATGGCGGGTCGCTGGCCTAGAGCTCTTGACTGATGCGAAGAATGGGGGGCCCCCTCCATGTACTTTGCAGTGGGGCCCCCCCTCAAGTTTCGTTACACCACTGTCTCATTGCATTTTGGAGGTTATCTACTCTGTCATAAAAAGTTGCCTAATCCATTAAAGGTTGATTCCTCTCATCTGGAAGAATGTCGGGGTTACATGAAGAATGGCTGCAATAGGTAGGTTTGTCAGAAGATGTGCATATGAGGGACACTAAGGGGTCCATTAGGATGGCAGCCTGGCGGGGGCAATCTGCCCGCCATCCTTCCCTGTATTCACGATGGAAGAAAACACCGCCCGCCACTTTTCCGCCCCGGTCGCCTTGCGGCCCAGGCGGAAAATGTTTAATATGGTAGCGGTGTCTATTAGACACTGCCAGCCATATTACGCTGGCAAGAGTGCAATGCCTTTCCATGGCGGCAGAAAGGCAGGTGGTCTTCACTCACTGAAGGTGAGTGGGGGGGTGCACACGGGGGGTACCTGTGGTACCCCCCTTCATTTTCATTTCCAAAGTGGCAGGCACCGCGCGGTGCCTGCCGCTTTGCAAATGAAAATGCTGTGATATATTGTCAGCATTGTGGCGGGTGGTGCAGAGAGCACCGCCCGCCACAATGCTGAGAATACAGGATGTGCCCGCCACTGTGGCGGGCACATCCTAATGGCACCCCTGGGACCCCCACCCTTAAGGCGGGCGGTCCCCGCCCGCCAGCCTAATGAGGCCCTAACATTGTTAAAGTGATCCTAATTCCTAAAATGTTATACAGATTTAGCTGTGTTCTTCAAGTTGTATTCAAAGAAGATTTTCAGTAAATATGTTTCACTTTGAATGACTTTTTTACCAAGTTCTTTTGTAAGTGCTAAAATGTAAAACGACGAGGGTATGATGTTATGTTATGTTATGTTATGTTATAAAAGCTCTTTTATAGCGCACGGCTACTCCATGGAGTGTCCCGGCGCTTTGGCAAAGAGAGACGTAGAAGGAAAATACATAACACAGCACCCTCCACATGGCAGCAGAGAAATTACTGGGCAAAGAGCCACGTCTTCAGGTCCTTTCGAAAAGCAAGCAGGTTAGAGGTAGTTCCAACAGCACGGAGCCAGATACCGGAAAGAACGACCTCCAGTACGAGCACGTTTTGTGATGGGAACAGCTGCTTTGGCCTGCATTGCGGACCTTAAGAACCTCCTAGGAGCGTAGAAAGCCATCCGCTTCCGGAGATAATTAGGGCCGGTCGAGTGGAGAGCTTTAAAGGCTAGAGTCAAGATCTTAAAAGTGACTCTTTTGGCAATCGGAAGCCAATGAAGTCTCTCAAGCAACTCTGACGCGCGGGCCCTTCGTGGCAGTCCAAAGATGGCTCTAGCGGCCGAATTTTGTACAACCTGCAAACGAGCCAGAAGATTTTTCGGGAGGCCTAGGTAGAGGGCGTTCGCGTAATCAAGACGCGAACCTATCAAGGCCTGAACTATGATTTTTTTATGTTGGAGGGATATTAGAGGAAGGAACTTCCGCAGCATTTTTAAAATACCGAAGCATTTTCCGGTCAGCCCTACAACCTGGGGTCTAAAAGAGAGATCAACATCACATAAAGCACCCAGATTTTTGGCTTTTTGCGAGGTGTCCTCCAGCGGAGACATATCACGCGGCCACCAGGACTTCCACTCGGGGTCCGGAGGACTTCCGAAGAAGAGCAGCTCCGACTTAGCCGAGTTGCATTTCAAACTATGCCTCTGAAACCATTCAAACACGGCTTCCAGACATTCCCTGATCTGACCACTGTCGAAGTCTTCGCCCTTGTTACACGTGAAAAGTAGCTGGGTGTCATCAGCATAGGATATGATCTGGGCACCAAAAGATTCCGCTACCTCCGCTAGAGGGGCCATATAGATATTAAAAAGGGTGGGGCTCAAGATGGACCCTTGAGGAACCCCCACCTCCAGCGGAGGCATTTCAGCGGAAAACGGGGGTGCCCAGACCACTTGACGGCGGGTAGTGAGAAATAACTTAAACCATTTCCACACCGTCCCCCGAAAAACGATCTCCCAGAGTCTTGAAAGGAGACCGCCGTGGGGGACGGTGTCAAACGCCGCCGACAAGTCCAGCTTGACCAAGATGGCTTTCCCTCCTGCATCCAAAGTCTCTCGAATGGCATCGGTAATCTCTACAAGAGCAGTCTCCGTGCTATAATTAGCTCGGAAACGCGATTGAGAGTCGTGCAACAAGTTGTTATTCTCAATGAAGCTGGAAATCGAGAGGTGCACGTGTTTCTCAATCACCTTAGCCAGAGAGGGAAGGAGGGAAATAGGTCTATAGTTCGCGTGAACAAGGGGGTCTGATGTTGTTTTTTTTATCAGTGGCAGAATCAGGGCCTTCTTTCATGCCAAGGGCACCTCTCCAGCTGTCAGGGAGGCATTGAGCAGAGGGTTAAGCAAGATGTTAATAGCTGGCGCCACACTTCCCAGGCAGGTAGCAGGACAGGGATCAAGCGGAGAGCCTGATTTAAGTCGAGTCAGGAGGTCGAGAGAGGAGGCATGCGAGATGGACGGGAAGTCCAAGAGCAGAGGACCTGTCTCCTTCACAAGTGAGGGCATAGAAATTAGATGACATGCACCTGAGCTCAGGACCGCTCTAGGGAAGAAGTCTTGGATAAGCTTGATTTTATTAATAGAAAATTCACTAAGTTGGCTGATCCAAACTTCCGTGTGAGAATGATTGGGAGAACTCGAGGCAGGAGAAATGAACTCTTGTACAGTTCTAAAAATGTCTTTGCTCCTATTATCTGCTGCGTCAATTCTTTGTTCTAAAAAAGCTTTTTTTGCATCCAAAATTTGCTTATGGTAGAGACGAATTAGCTCCCTGTATTTAGTTTTGTCTTCTGGATCATACAGACGCCTCCAGACTCTTTCCGCCCTCTTGCAGTCCTGACGCATCCTGCCAAGAAGAGGAGTAAACCAGGGGGTCGAGATGAGTTTACCCATCGAATTACCTGACTTACCAGGGGCTAACTCCTCAAACCTAGTTTTGAGCCATTTCTGGACCAATTCTATATCTTGCTCCAGATCCCCTGATAGAAGGCAGGGATATTGGCACAAAGCGGCAGAAAAAATTTCTGCCGTGACTTGATGAAAAGGTCGCGACACTCTTCTGGTCTCTTTCGCTCCTCTAACACTGGACATGGCCATGATGGAGATGCGAAATTCTATTAAAAAGTGGTCAGACCAAAGAACAGGAAGCGGTGGAGAAGTTTCGATAGTCTTAGAGGAAAAGATCTGATCGATCGTATGGCCTTTGATATGAGTCGGGCTAAAAATGAAAGGGGATAGCCCTAAAGGACAGACTATATCCAGGAGCATAATGGTGTCGGGGTCGACAGTGTTGTCCATATGGAGATTGAGATCTCCCAGCAGGATACTCTTCTCTGATCTCAGGCAAGGTACAGAGAGTGCCGCCTGTCGGTCTTCAAAGAAGGAACCTAAGGGGCCAGGCGCTCTGTAGATGATAATCCCTGTGCAAGTTTGGCGGGGAGATAGTTTGAGAGTGAAGCCTAAGGCTTCACTCCCCTTGATGTTATCCACAGGGAATGTCGAACACGACAGACTCTTGTCAACAACTATTGCCACCCACCTCCACGACCCACCTCTCTGTCCTTCCTGTAGATGGTGTAATTTGGAGGGACAGCAGTGGCAATGTCGGGGCCAGAGCACTCACTAAGCCAAGTCTCTGTGAGGAACAGACACAGGGTTTTGGAGTCTGATATCAGATTCCAGATATCAGTGGAATGCTTACTGAGAGATCTGTTATTAAGCAGATGACAGAGAACTTGTGGCGAGGTGGATACAGGCAGTACAGCTTCCCGCATCGACATATTCCAGCCGGAGCCGGCGCAACCCTTCCTAAGCGAGCGGCCACCAGGAAAGACATGAAGACATGATGTAAAGGATCCCCGTAGCGCTAATAGCTCAGTGGGAGAATAATAGAGCATCAGGACTCCTGAAACAACTAAACCACCAAACTACAAACTGCAGGGCAGCCAAATTGTAACCCAGCCTACCTCGCCGACTTCCGAGACGCGGACGAGCGCAGACAGGCGGGACTCTGGCGCGACTCAGGCGCAGAGAAGGCGCTTCCGCTGCGCGTCACCACTGCGCGTTGAAAGGAAACCTTTAAATAGGCAGCTCCCAGTGTCCCTGAGTGCAAGAACGCTCAAAGATGGCGCCCAGAGTTCCCCTCCCACACAAAGATGGCTCTCCCTGCCCAATGCCTCCCCGGGAACCGGACCCGCTAACCAGCGGTGGGGGACACAATTACAGTGCAGGTGAGTGGCCAGAGACCCTGTATCTAAAACCAGGGGAAAGAAAGCAATATAACAATGAAATAGAAAACGGGGGGTTTAAAAATAGCATAAAACGCTATAAATGCTGAAACAGCGCGCACACCAGCAGCAAGGCGCTGCTGCAATACTTAGCTTCCGGTTTCCAATGCCAGACTGTCCCGTTACGAACTGATGCTTTGAGCTTTCTGTTTTCATAATATACAAAGAGTCCTTAAGTTTGCTCTAACTCTTTCATGTAATAGAAAAGTTCTTATTTTGTGGGATATAATTAATCCTTACAAAATGTTGCTTCCAATAAATTTGTATAAATGAATTACTGGACCAAAGTTTACGAGAGCAACATTCTCAGCTATAAAAATCTAGCAGAAGCACCCCTCCGTCTTTGACTACGACAAACATACTCATGACTCTTGTTCTTTGTGGCATAATTCATGCTTTAACATAGGCACAGAGCTAATGAATTGGAAATCCGGGATCAAGGTAGGAATTTGAAGGACATATATATATAAAACTTTTGTGGATGCAAAGGCTGCAAGTCGGAGTCTGTGTCTGCAAATATGCTTTTTTGTATTAAACTAAACCCATTTTAGGAGTCAGTACCTTTGTTCCGACTCCTAAATTGGGTTTAGAATTGGATGAAGAATCGCTACTTGGAAGTGGCATGTTCTAGGCAACCTTTCCAAATAGCAATATCTATCCCTATATATCTATGGTTTATGAGGAAAAGAGTGGTTGCAAACCATTAAGCATAACATTCTTTGTTAGGCATAATGCCATAAAAACAGACAAACCGTTACAAAGTTAAAATATAGTACAACCCAACAACATTACACGATGAGTCAAAAGATTAAGAAAGATTAAGAAAAACCATTGAAAAGTTACCAACCCCCAAGTTGGGGTGGTAACCTATTTGCCTGTGCCCCATTCACCTTTATGTATACAATAAACCCAAAAAAAGTTTTGGAGGTCTAAGCAGTGGCCACAGGACCACAGCAACTCTCAAAGGAACTTTTGTAGAAAACATAAATGTTTCTTTTAAAACGCAATCCTGTTTTCGCATTTAAAAAAATGTACTTTATTGAAAGGCATTCACAGACGTAGCAGGCTACCATTCCTGTTAAAATCTCAAATTGGAGTAAATCTCAGTTTGTGAACTATCTCTTTAATATTAATGATGCACGTTAGATTGCAACCCACTCTTAATCTGAATTTTCCAACCCAATCTATTTCTACATAGATTGAGTTTGAAAATTATTTACTGGTTACAAAATGCAACCAGCATTTTGCGCGCATTAAAGGGAACATCTGACCCTTAGTTCTGAACCATGTTCTAAGAGATAGTTTGGTAATGAGGTTTACATTTTTTGCATTAAAATATACGATGGAGGAATCAAAAATACTGATATTTTACTTTCTTTATTTTCTCTTTTTGTACTTTTTTGGGGGGTTTTCTATGGGATCCCCATATAATACATATCTTAATATGCATGGAGTTCTCCAAAATAAATTTGACACACACCAGAATGAATGTAACGTGTCTAAACAAATATGAAACTTGGCAGAGTTAATATACTAATTAGTGGAGAATAGGAATAATA
Source organism: Lissotriton vulgaris (assembly GCF_964263255.1). Lineage (NCBI taxonomy): Eukaryota > Metazoa > Chordata > Amphibia > Caudata > Salamandridae > Lissotriton > Lissotriton vulgaris. The sequence continues at coordinate 2,136,056,984 of NC_141687.1, read as the reverse complement.
CACACTCTGAATTGGATAAAAGGTATACCAAGATGTATAGCAACTACGCTGAAATGAATATGACTGTTGCTGAAAAGAATACAACAAGAGCTCAAGTGAATATAAACCTTAATGAAATTATATAGAATGGTGATGAAATGAATATGACCTACATCGGAACGAATATGGCATATATTAAATTGAATCTGACACGCTTTAAAATGACTGTGACACACATGAAATGAATGTCCGACATACAGCAATGAATACAAGCCATGTTCAAATGAATAAGGCACATGTTCAAATGAATACAAGATAAGGTGAAATAATTATGACTAGTGTCAGAATGAACATGACTAACACTGAACTGAATAGGACACATTAATATAAATATGATTCCAGTTGAAATAAATTTGGTGTGGAATTTAAATGAATATGGCCCACACTGAAATGAATATGAGAAGCTTTAAACTGAATACAACATGCATTGGAATCAATGAAACATGGCAAAATAAACATACTATCTATCGGACAATATGAATAATATACTTTACATTGGATATAAGATAAACTAAGACTTATAGCAACTACGCTGAAAAGAATATGACTGTTGGTGTAAAGAATACAACAAGAATTAAAGTGAATATAAATCTTATTGAAATGATATACAACGGTGCTGAAATGAATCTGATCCGCACTGGAACAAATATGGCACATATTAAATTGAAATTGACACTCTATAAAATGACTGTGACACACATTAAGTGAATGTCAGACATACAGCAATGAATACATGCCATGTTCAAATGAATATGACATGTTCAAATGAATAAAAGATCATTTGAAATAAATATGACTACTGTCAAAATGAATATCACTAACACTGGGCTGAATATGACACATGTTAATATAAATATGATTCCAGATGAAATGAATTTGATGTGCATTTAAATGAATATGGCCTACACTGATATACATATGAAAAGCTTTGAACCGAATACAACATCCATTGGAATCAATGTGGCACATATTACATTGAATGTGACACGTTTTCAAATGACTGTTCAAATAATATGATCTAGGCTTGGATGAATATATGTCCTGGTTTAGGATTCACATGACACACATTAAATAGGATGCACTGAAATAAATATGACCTAATTGGAAATGGGTATGACACATTTTAAAATTCTTATGACCTACATTAAAATCAGTTTGACACATATTAGAATTAGTATATCACACTCCACACAAATAATAAAGTCAAATGAAGTAAATACAATCTGGACTGACATGATTATAGCATGGACTGAAAGTAATGTGTAGTTCACCTAATCGACTATGACGTCCTATCGTAAATATGATATGCACATAAATTAAAAGGGACCGCAACAGTTAACCAACAACTGCCTAAATAAATAAATATTACTGAGGTGGCTGATTCATGAGCTCTGGAAGGTACATGACATTTTCGCCCAATCAAAATGCAGGACAAGTCAAACAAGAAAACCTACTTCTGAAAATGCTCAGTCCTCGAGTTTATAGCCCTTAGTGAGCATGGCTTTAACAAATGCCTCTACATTTTGCTCATTTTGCTTGCTTGTTTCTTAAATGAGGCATTATCAGATGATCTTGTGGACTATCTCACCTCTTTAAAATCATTCTTTTTTGCTTTAGATAGAGCTTTGTTGTGTGTTGATATTAACTGTTTGAAACACATGAAGAGAAAACTGGAGAGCCATTTGGAAATTTTAATTGTCATATTAACGGCCTACAATCTTTCTGGAAGTGCGCCCATCACTGTGTGCTTCATTTTGGAAGAGATGTGTAGGCTCACTTCTGTTTCAATTACAAACATTGAAAACAAGGTCACCAGTTTGTCAACTGTTTCTGCAAGTAAATTCCATACACCTGCAGCAAATCAAGGTGTAGGAAGGCCAAGGTAAGTTAAATTGTATTATTTCAGTTGCACTGTTTTCCAGCTGGCTTTTTACAGTCTATTTATTTTAATTATGTTCTGCAGGTTTCTTGTTTCAAAAGAAAATAAGGAGTACCTATGGCAGATTGGATTTTCATGGGCATCGATTGCATCATGTTTGAACATAAGTACCTCAACTCTTTACAGACGAAGAGTTGACATGGGTTTGTGCACATCTTCTGAAAATAGATTTACCAATATAAGTGATGCAGAGATTGATCAACAAATCTTAAACATTCTAAGTTCAACACCTGATTCGGGAGAAAGTTATGTATGTGGAAGTTGGAGAGTAGGAAATAGACTTCATCTTCTTGACCCTGTTGGTAGAGCAATTAGACAACGTACAGCTATTCAACGAAGGATGTACCATGTGCAAGGTCCAAATCATTTATGGTAAAGCATTCCAATCTATCTATCTATCTATCTATCTATCTATCTATCTATCTATCTATCTATCTATCTATCTATCTATCTATCTATCTATCTATCTGTCTGTCTGTCTGTCTGTCTGTCTGTCTGTCTGTCTGTCTGTCTGTCTGTCTATAATTTAAAGGTTACTTCTCTCTCTACGAGTGTCAGTGATTCACTTTAACAATGTTTGATAAGTGATTTATTTAGGCCAAAACTAGAAAATGCTATCCAAACTCTTTGAACTTCAGCAACAACTTTGAGTTTCAGACCATGCTCTGTTTCCAGAGATTTTGCACTAAGGCCATGTGCCCCTAGTCATTTCTAAAATCCTCCAAACCTATTGCACATGGCTGTGTTGAGTTTTGTTTAACAATATTGAATCTTGTAGTATTAATGTTTTATGTTGTGTTTGTGTAGTTTTGTTCTGTGTAGTGTGGCTGTGTTGTTATGTTTGCTGTTTTGCTTTCAATTTGTGTTTTTGTGCCCTCTAGAGCTTTTGTTGTTTTCTGCGGTGTAGCTGGTTTTTGCTGTGTTCTTGTATGGTTCAATTGTTTTTATATTTTGAGACTATCCAAATGTATGGGTCTGGTCAAAGCCACCACTCCTGCAAACCATAGTGAGGTTGTTCAAAGTTGAAGGCAATTTCCAGTAGGCACTCAGGCTTTGAAGACTGGCTGTACACTGGAGCCCAGATTTATTTTTCTTTCATACAACGCTGACACAGACAACTTTCTGCACTGCCTTGGGCAAAAGGGTGAAAACAAAAATGCTCCGTATTTACAACGATATGGTGAATAAGTCCCTTGAGCTTTCAGCCCCACATGCAACCTATGCACCCCAAATTCCTTTATTCCACAAAAAACTTCATTCATTGATGTGCAAAAGGCCATAGTTGTATTTACATATTGTTGTATACAAACCTCATAATACGTCAATCAATAATGCAATTCCTGCCTCCTTGCTTCAGTTTTGACAGCACAACCCATTTTTGACAGTGTCTTGAGCGAATGCCCCCTTTGTCTAGCCCTTTTTTTGTGGCCTCTAGGCTACACCTTGCTGCCAAGTGTTGAAGGGGTGGCCCTCATGCCTGACCCAGGCTGCAAATGCCATGTCCTCCCTCTGCTGCCCCATACTGACCTGTAGCCTGCTCCCTATGCCCCTGCCATAAGGCATCTCAAGGACACGGGTTTGAGCAGCTCCTTTTTGGTTATTCAGCTCTGACTGCTGTCCCTCTGTGCTATCTCCGCCTGCCTGAGCCCTACCTCTGCCTGTGGCTGCGACGCCCGCATTTCAGGTGTGGATGGGTGGGTCAATGGCGAATGCACATGTTCTTGGTGGGTGACCTCGCCGCCCTTAATACCTGGTGTGTCCCCAGGGGTCTCCCTAAACCTCTAAGTGCCCCTCCCTAATCCCTCCTCTTTAGTAGTAAGTATGCTGTTTTGTCCATCCACTTCCCTGTCCCTTCCAAATTTACTACTAAAAAGTATACTTACCTGTGCAGAGACTTCGCTCTCAGGATGTAGATCTATGCCCTGAAAAGTTAGGAGCAGTAGAGACGGAAACTATGCCCTGAGGTTTCTGAATATCATTGTCACTATGCTGGTGGTGCTACTGTAGTACTACAAAATGCACTTAATGACTAACCCTCAGGGCAGTGGCGTAACACAGGCTCACACAGCCCCGTGGGGGGTCCCCTCAGCACAGTACTCAGGTCTGAGAGCTCTGGATTAAATCCGGTGAGGGGGTCCATCCATGTACCTTGCAGGGGGTCCCCCTCAACTTTTGTAACGCCACTGCCTCCAGGTGTCTAACATAGCTGAATTTAGATAATTATTTGCAAACCCTCTGAGAGAGGATCACCTCACATATCTATCCTGTTAGATATCATTTTGAAACTAGGATTTTAAGGGGTTTTTTAAGGCCTTAAAAGATGTAATAATTCTCATTGAGGGGGGATTAAGTTTCATATTCTAGCACCACTCTCTGAAAAAGCCTGGGTGAGACTTCCGGTTTTCTTGAAGGCTAGAGTTTACAGTAGGAGAGAGTCTGCACTCTGTAGTATACTTGATCGCCAGAGATTACCAAATTGTCGGCTAGATAGCTGGGGGGAGGTGTTGAGAATAGACTTATGGATAATGAGGACTATTTTGTAAATACTTCGGTTTTCTATGTAAATCTGTTTGAGTGATATGGTATTATCAGACATCAACCCATCTTCAGTCTTGACGTCTGCTTTTAATAGAGCAAGATGAATTATCAAAATTCAGAAAGCAAGGAAATATAAGAAACTTTTGAGAGGACAAAGGTTTGTATCACAGATCTGATGGTATTTTGTGGAATGATGGATTTAATGCCTCCTACAAGTCTGTTTTGGTGGTGAGCGTTTTGAGCTTGGGCATCGATGTGATCCTGTAAGTGCCTTTATTTCAAGGGTCAAGCAATCCTTACAATTGTTTTTCAGTCCTGCATGTTTAGTTTCATCTAACCATGTGTTCACTGGAGTGGTGCATGTCAATGTAGAGAAGAAGAGGAGCTAAATGTTCGTAGGGGTTTACCTTTATGTGGTGGTGATAAAATGACTTAAGGAATTTTAGAGTCTCACCCACTTCAAATAATGTCTTCTAGTGAGGAGACACTCAGACAGAGCTGCAGTTGTTCACATACAAGCCACAGTAGATGTTTGAATGATTCAGAAGTGAGAAGAGGTGTTCTGTGTATGCACTAATGAGTGTCAGGAAAAACATGGACTATTAGAGTACTCCTTGGTAGTTAGGGTTAGGGTCTGATTATGTGTTTGGCAGCCCAACCGCTGTTGGACCTTGTCTGTGAATGCCAGTACACTGCTGTGCTGGAGCTCTCCCGCCTGCCGTATCATGAGTTACCTGGGCAGCCAGTGGAGTGGCTGCAGTGGTAGGTAGTATATCCGCATGCATATCGATGCATAGGTGTTCATTTTGACTGCATATGTGTTGAATGCATACATATGCAAGAAGTATATATATGGTAAGATACCATCGACCCACTGCTGGGCTCCGAGCCATATGTGGGCAGTCCCGGCAATGGGTATTTGTTATGATATACACTTACTTGTATTTTGGTATCCTTTTCCTCAGGGTGAAGATCCACCTCGAAATCTCTATGAAAAAACAGGACAGGTGTAGGTATGCACCCCTAACCCTTCCTTTCTGCCTTCCAAACCGCGATGGTGAGCTGGCAGAAGAGCAAACTTGTAATACGATCAGCGGTCTTGCACCGCTTGACTGTCCAATGGGGGCTGCCTTTGCGTGACTGCCGTGCCGGCAGTTGACCTTGTGCTGGCAGTGCCAACGGTTCAACTAAGGTCCCAGAACAGGTAACACTGCCAACTCGTAATACGGCGGATGGACCACCGTCCTCGGACTGCCACCACCAGCCCAGCAGCCTACGGACCGCAAATTCGTAATCAGGCCCTAGGTTTTTGGACAGAAAGTTTGCTAGTTTTATTTTCAGTGATCAGTTTTTCTTAGGATTGGGGCACAGATTCACAACCACTGTTCAAATGGTTTCAAAAGGATGGCATGATCACAATATTAAGTAACTCTGACTATGATAAACTGGGAAGAATGAGTAAACATCATTATGGTAGGATTTTGACAGTATTAACTACTATTTGTACCACAGCAGTTGTTGAGTTACAGCCAGCACGGAATGTTGACTGAAGATCATAAAGGAGCTGGTTTGTTTTTCATTGCTAAAAAGAATTGATTATTTCATGATGTAGCTTTCCAAAACTTGTCTAGGAAAGGTATTTTGAAAAATGGTCAGAAATTATCTTGATTTTCTTAATAGGATCACTGTTTTCTGAGCACAAGAATGACTTCGCTGATTTTTAAATTGTCCTGGCCTTAGGGAGAATTGACAAAGATTGTTATGTATGGAATGGATGATATGCTTTATTCGCTTCGCTGATATGTAGTGGCAGAAGTGACAGGAGAGTCTTTATCAATACTGTCTGTTTTATCTTATAAAAAAAAGATCATATCTGTGCGGACTCACAGACTAGTAGGAATGAGAGTATCTCAGGAGTGTCAACTATGAGAGTTCTACTTCCCTTATTTTGTACTAGAAGAAGGTAGATACTTTTTCACACTGTCTCTTGGATTCTTTGATGGCATGTAACAACAGTTGGGGTTTTCTATAGTTTTGAACTATTTCAAAAAGCTTCTTGGGTTAATGTTTTACAATATAGATCCCTTAGTAATAAAGAAGTTGTTGGTTGCCAATATGTGATTATACTATACCTTCCATTTTGATATTACATTTTCCTGTTGAAAGTGGAAGTATATCACCTTCATAGTCTGTTGTGCTAAGAATTTTCCTATTTGCATATAATTATTTGCAAATTAGTACAAAGAAGAGGGATTATTTTGTCTTTTTTTTAGTGAAACAATTTCATCTGCCATGTCAATCCTGGATTCATTATAATGTGCTGTTAAACAAGTAATGTTGGGTTCATTTATGTTGTTGGCTAATTTTGTAATGATCTTCTATTCAAGAGAAGAGAAAAATAGCAGTTTTTTCTTCAGATCGTCTGTTTGTTTAATTCACCCATGACATATAGTATGATATATAAAAAGGTGAAAGATAGCGGGAGGTGGAGAAAGAAATCAGCGGCAATTGGGTTTTTGCTCTTGATGCAGCCTTTTTTGACTATTGGGAAGTTGATTGTCAAATTTTCACATGACTTGGTGCCGAGCAAAAAGGAATGAGTTTTATGTTATGTTACCAAGAATTTCTAATGCACACATACACCAAAAAGGTTTCATGGCGCTAGGGCAAAAGAGGCAAGGGACTCGGAGCTTATTCATAACCCTATCTAAAGAGCCATGTTTTTAGCGAGGTCCTAAAGCTTCAATGGGAAGTTGTGACTCTAATGAGTCGGGGAAGAGAATTCCACATGCAAACCTTAGGCACTCAGTCTCTTTTTGTTGTACTTGGGAACCACATGCAGATTTTGATGAGCTGATCTAAGGTTACGTTTGAGTGTATAGTCCCGGATTCTGAAGTTCACAAAGGTAGGATATTTGCCATTATGAGATGTAAAAATAATGCACCCAGATTTAAATAAGGACCTTTGGGCAAATGGAAGCCATCAGAGGTTTAGTGTGGAGCCATACGAGCCTAGTTTGGAACCAGCTGCAGCTTCTGTCTCAGTCCCTTAGGAAGTCCCAGATAGAGTGAGTTTGCATAGTTGATGGGGACATGACCAAGGTGATTATATTCTGAGTAAAAGCCTCAAGTGAAATATTTCCTGATTTTTGAAATTTTCTAGAGCTGAAAAAAATCAAGATAAAGTTATGGCACTTATCTGAGGCTTCATAGATTGATTTTCATCTATAATGACCCCAAGGCCCTTGACCGCTTTTTTGTGGGAAGGCGGTTCACCCATCTTCACTGGCCAAATGGAAGTGTTCAAGCTATTCACTTTGTTTTCAGGCGTCACAATTTCAGTCTTATCTGAATTCAACTTTAACTCACGACAACTCATTCAGTCGCAGATGTATAACATGGTGCTTCAGAAACAATCTGCAGATTCTGTTGTGTCATCGGTGTTGAAAACTAACTGCATATCATCGGTGTACTTGTATATGTTCACCATCTGTCGCCGTAGGGTGCGGACTAGGGGGCGGATACTGAGGTTGAAAAGATGGGGGGACAAAGAGGACCCATGTGATACTCCTCAGTTAAGTTCTACCTTTGACAAGGAAAAAGGAGTGAGATTCACTGATTTTGAACAACCAGAATGACTTTTTCCAGGTCGATGACGATTCCTGCACACTTGCGAACCTGACATATTCGATTAAGATGTCATGCGCTCTACTGTCTCCAAGGCCGCAGATTAGTCTAACAGGACCAGTGCCTGGGTCACTCCTGTGTCTGTTTTTTCTTTTATATCGCTAATTACAGAGAGAATAACAGTGTCTCTGGCGTGGGCAGAGCAAAACCCTGCCTGGTGGTGATTGAGAAAAGAGAAGTCCTCTAAGAATGTGCTTAAAGGTTGGGTAATGTATGCCTTTAGTAACTTGGCTAAGTAAGGGAGGAGTGAAAGGGCTGTAGTTTTTCAATATGGAGGGATCGTCCTTTTTATTTTTAAGTGGGATGACTACCGCCTCCTTGAAGGTATGGGTGACAATGCCTTGACTTAGGGATACGTTGAGCAGAGAGATCACAGGATCGGGAAAATGTGAGAAGATTTCTTTTACTATTCGTGGGGGACAGGTCTCCTTTGGAGAGCCAGATTTGACCTTAGTCATCAATTTCCACTTGTCATCTATAGTGATGGCCGGTAAAACTGAGAGTGTTATAAAATTCACATCTTCTGAGCCAGTAGTACTAGTTAGGAGGCTGGAGGAATACTGTCTTTCATCAACCTTATTTTGTCAATGAAAAAGAAGCCCAAGTAGTCATACTTGAGCGATCAGGGTTAAAAAGTTTGCTGACAGTATAAAGTATTTCTTTAGTTTTGTTGCCAGCATGTAGGATTGTATTTGATAAATAAGCATATTTAGCCCCCCCAAATTGATTTCTTGTAGCCTTTTAGTCGCACCATGAAAATGTCCTCATTATTCGGAGTAGATGTTTTCTGCTATTTTCGCTATACCTGGCATTGCTCTAGTTCAGCTTTTTTTAGTTCCTCTGTTCACAATTTTGATGGTTCATGGCGGTGAACTGGTTTTGTTTTCTGTTTCAGGGCGTATACGTTACTGGCTTCCTTGAGCCAGGAGGATATGGGTGAATCTAGTTTAATGGTAATGTTCTCTACTGTTAAAATTAGTAGAAGAGTAAGTTTGGCAAAATAGAGTGAGTCATTTAAAATGTTACCTTTGTATCTCTCTACTTGTGACTGAAGCAACCTATGAAGATGTATTTTGTTGTTGAATGGATTCAGCCCCCCGTTTTCCGTAAACATCTTTTTCACCTTTGAGCCTTCCCTGTCTTCAAAATAATTTCTTCCTATTGGAGAAGTTAATTAGATAAGAGAAGGTTTGATTTGATCTCACCTTTACTTATGTAATGTTAATAATCAGCAATCCGTGTTTCCAGTAATTCTTTATGGGCACTAAAACACATAATCATTGATTTTGGTATGAGGATAGTGGCCACAAGAGGAGATCCAACCCTTTAGATATGCACCTAAATCCGTTCAATTCATCACACATATATCCATATTATCCCTTTGCCCATTGTTACACATTTGTAATTTACATGACTGCTTATCTTCATTGGTATTATTCAGGTGATTGCTTTCATTTGATGCCTGATACAGTGAAAAAACACATTGTTAATACTTTCTACTGGAACTGAACTGGAAAAAACATTAAAAGCAGTGGTCGAGTGATCAGCAAGTAAGGCGACACTTTCTGACCTCACACAGTGTTTACATGTGCATTAGTGTACCTACAGTGTTCAAATCTCATTTTGCTGCAGAAAAAGTCAAGTTGAACATGAGGAATTGCTCCTCATTAAATGCTCATCTTTTTTGGGCTGAATATATTGCTTTTTTAGACTCTGCACAACATGGCACTGCTGTCAATGCCCAGTGTATGTGTTCTGAATCCTATAACTTTTAGACATTGAGAAATCATTTATTGTCATGCTAAGGCCATAGTGTATGATGTAGAAACTGCACCCAAAGCATGGAATGCCGCACAAATTGTTCACTCCACTCAGTAGGACAAAGGAAAAAAGCATGACGTTGGGGCTACCATTGTAACCTGACTGCTACAGTGTAATACTTGCAGAATAAACTGTTATAATAACCTTTTTTAATAGGTAAAAAGCTCCCTTTAAAGTTTTAGGAGGTCACCCCTCTGTGTTGTAGCCAACGCGCTTGGTTGGATGGTATTTAAAAGTGCCACATGTTCAAAATTAACATGAAAATGTCCCTAAAGCAATAAGTCCCTAAAGGATGCTGCCCGGGTGCTCCGAGGAGCCGTGGTGGCGGAACGGAGGAGGAGAGGGGGACAAGCTGAAAGTTATTCCGCTGCTGTAAACCTGGAAGCAGGCTCGAAGACGATATCAGCGTGTTTGAAGGACAAGGGCAAGGTAGGCACGGCGGACTTTGATGTATCGGATTGTGTGGCAGTCAGAGACTCCAGTAGGGAATCTGACTCTGAAGGGGGAAATAAGTCCGTAGCGCTAAAGAGCACTAGGAGTGGGAATAAGAGCTCAGAGAAAGGGCGCAGGGGACTAAAAAAAAAAAGACAACCTCAGGGGAGTTCCACAGCTGCCACTTGTGAATTGGCTAAAGATACAAAGCAGAAAAGGGGAAAGAGTCAAACACTAAAGAAACTCAGTGGCGTCACCCCTTCGCTACACACGTTTTTTAAAGTACTACCCCAAGTACTGGACATTACATCAAAGATGGCGACTGCCGGGACAGGGAGTTTAGAGGTTCAGACTGCTTCAACATTGGTAATCGCATCAACACCTACACCAACACCCAAGTTTGACGGTGGGTCAAAGGAGACAACAGAGCCTGTAGTAATATCACTCCCAATCGCCATCCCCGTTTCCTGTTCAGCAAATGGGTTAGCGGAGTCCCCCGCACTTATAAATGAAACGGACGACACAGCAGTAAGGAACCAGCAATCCCATGAAGGATATCAAGTGCCCCAAAAGGGGGTTGCCTCTAACAATGTAGCAGCAACAGACGAAGGTGGAGGTGAGGGCGGTTTGGAAGGCCCAGGGGTTGGGAATACACTGGAGGCCCTAGTAAAATCAATAGCCGCAATGAGGGAGGAAATCCGCGCTGATTTCGCAGTCTCTAAGGGGAATCAGAATGAGATTAGAGCATCTTGTGACATGCTGGACCAAAAAGTGGACGGATTATGCGCAAGGACAGAGGTTTTGGAAGGTTCGGTGGGGCTATTGTCATCTAAGCTTGACATAGCTAGATCCAAAATTCAAGCACTGCAGAAGGATGGTGAAAGTATGCGAGAGCGAGTTGAGAGTTTGGAGAATTTTTCCCGGAGAAATAACCTGCGACTCTTAAAGATCCCGGAAGGAAAAGAGGGCACAAATCTTAAAAGCTTTGTGATCAAGATCCTAAAAGACTCTCTTAACTTGGAGGAGTCAGTTGAGATGCTCGACAATGACATCCAGCGAGTCCACCGTGACCCATTCCGCCTAAAGCCAGGGAGAGATAAACCTAGAAAGGTTTTGATTAACTTCCTAACGTTCTCACTTAAGGATAAAATCTTGAACCTCGCACTAAAAGCTAAATCATTACAGGGCCCGGACTTCTCATTTGAGGTGCGATCAGACCTGTCTAAGACCACGCTTGACAGGCAATGGGAGTTGGGGCAGCGCATGGAAAAATTTAGAGCTGTAGGTGCCACTGTCCAGATGAGGTTCCCTGCATTTTTGCGTATTATGTACAACAATAAAATGCATAATGTCCGTTCACCATCGGAAGCAGATGAGCTATTAGAATCTATTAGAGACCATGCCCAGGCTCAGGCTGAGAATAAAGGATAGTGGGTTAGTGGGGGTCTGATTTAGGTTTATTGACATTATAAGTTATGTCTGGTCTATACTAGTTCTGTTAAAAGTCTATATAGCCCTGAATCACAATAGGTAAAAATCTTGGTAGGAAGGGAAATGCATAGAAATAAATAAATAAATAAATAAATAAAAAGAACTCAAAAAAAAAAAAAAAAAGAAGAACAAAAAAAAAAAAAAAAAGGGGGAGAGGGAAATAGCAAAGGGGGGTGAATAGGAATGATTTATAATAAACAAATAAATGCATAAAATAATAAATACATAACCACACCTGCTATTAGTAATGATATAAAGAATAATTTCCTTCTCTATTTTTTCTCCTAACCTATCTTATGACAAGAGTGAGTGTAGGTGAAACACAAGTTAGATCAAAATCTAATAAGGTTTGAGTGCATACGAGGGTGGCCCACTCGCTGCATTTCCTTCACCTTGTAAGTGTCCTCTGACAGTACAAATACAAGGTTCCTCTCATTAGCCATATTGGTTCTGAGTTTGTCCAGACTGTACTAATAGGGTGGAGGTGAGGTTGGAGAGTCGTTATGGGTGTAAATCTGGCCATTCACCAGGTCAGAGTAAGTAGGGGAGGGTTTTCCTGGGGAGGGTGGGTGCAGGGGGGGAGGGGGAATAAAGCAAAAAATCATCATAAGTCTGCCTACTATTTTGCGGAATGGTTAATTCTGACATCTGTCCAACACCAAAAATGGCAAATATTAAGGTTCCCGCAAGAGCTCTTGGGAAAGGTTGATACGAGGGGGGTAGCGGTGGTAATATGACAGCTCTCCACTATTTGTCCTGGAATGTCAATGGCTTACGGGGGAGAAGTAGGAGGGAGCGTATAATGCAGTACCTGAGGGACTCCCCGGCACAAATTATTGCAATTCAAGAGTCACACCTTCTTAAATCAGAGGCAGTAGAGTTACTTAAAAAACAGAAATGGGTCGATAAATTCAGCTCTACAGACCATAACGCAAATATTAGGGGGGTAATATTTATTTTTAAAAGAGCTGCGAAAGCCCAAATCTTGGAGTGTATAGAGGATCATACAGGGAGATGGCTGATATTGAGAGTTCAGTTGGTGGGTCAACGGTACACCTTGGTGGGTTACTATGGCCCAAATTCGGACGATCCATCGTATTTGGACGCCGTCAGAAATCATTTGCTACTTTTTCAGGATCCGGTGATTTGGATGGGGGATTTTAATATTGTGCTGAATCCTAAATTAGATAAATCATCAAATTCGCGGGCCTGTAGCTCACCAAAGTCTAGACGAACTCTATTAGATATTATGGTTCAGCTAGGCCTGGCGGACCCTTGGCGGGAAAGAGCAGGCAATAAACTGGGGGTTTCATATCGGAATGGTCGTTTCAAGCACTCATCCAGAATCAACTATGCTCTGTTTACCTATAATTTGAAAGACGCTTTAACAGCGATTGATTACCTCCCATCTCACCTGTCAGACCATTCAGCTCTCGTTTTTTCAATTAGATCCGACAGTAGGAGGCAACATCCTACTTGAAGAAGGTGAAGTGAAATTCCTGGCCGCAGAGATAACTGCCTTCTTTGAAATTAATATGGAGTCCTCCTCTCTAGAGGTGGTTTGGGAGGCCTTTAAGGCCTTTTTGAGAGGCTGCATTACAAATAGGTCCTCGTATCGTAGTAAAATATATAAAGATATGATAAATAGTTTGGAACAGGAAATGAAGGGCATAGAATTCAATCTAGGTCAGTCTCTAGGTTCTCAAGAGGAGCAGTTAAAATTGGCCGAGCTAAAGCACCAACTAGAAAATATATTACAAGAAAGGGTTAATAAAAGATGGAATGCAAGTAAGATTTCCCATTTTGAGTTTGGAGAGGCCGCGGGTAGAGTACTGGCGTGGAAAATTAAATCGGACCAAGCCCAGAAATACATCAGGGAAATCAAGGTGGAAGGGGAGGCGGTATCAAGGACAGCTAGTCATGAGATAGGGAAAGCCTTTTATGATTTCTTTGAGACTACCTATAGCAGAGCTTTCCAAACTCTGTGTCGCGACACAGTACTGTGTCGCCTGCCATGTGCAGGTGTGTCGCGTATGAAGCGCTAGAATACACACCCACCACTAGATGGCAGCCATACAGCAATGAGTGCATTGATCGAAGACTGTCGTTCTCGGATTGCGGCAGGCTGAAAAATTGCACCATGTTTAGGAAGAAGGGTGATGAGCAGGAGGCTAGCCGTAAGAATGGAGTAGCAGTAGTTAGTATCAATGCAGATTATCAAAACGGCGAGAATCACAAGCTCACTCCGTGTCTGATTCCTCCGGTCCGCACAGTGTCCTCCGAGACCGCCGCACTGTCTGTTCCGGGCTCTCTCTGTCCGTAGCCCAGAATATAAACTCTCGCATCGTCTCAGTTTCTCTGTCCCCCATGGCCCAGGTTGCCTTCAACCCCCTCATTCCACTGCGTCAAGCGAGGCCCACTTTTTTCAAGCTCCAGCAGCACCCGCAATCCAGGCCGCAGCATATACGAGATCCAACCCCCAGGCCCAGATAAACACTTGTAAAGTAGCCAACCTCACACCCGCTCCGTGTAAGATTCCTCTGGGGCTCGGCTCACACAGCTTCCTCCGAGATCGGACAGTGAACCTATTAGCAATGATAAGGTGGGAATATGTTCCGGTTCCTGAGCATGATCGACTGATAACCACGCATATTCAGCAGGCATCAGATGATTTCATCGTGAAGTTCTGACACGCTAACGCGGTCTCGGCTTGATTCAGCTACTTCACATATTACCAGTACCAGAGCAGAGGTACTCATCTCATTCAGAAACAACACGGTTTCATTTTCTTGCAGTGAAAACATTCCTGTCTGAATATATTTTCATTCTCCACATGCATCATAGCTTTTAGATTAGTGAAATGTACAGCGTTCAACATTAGAGGCTTAGGCATTGGCACTTCCTAAATTAGGATTCGGATATAATGTTTTCTATGATCTGGAAGTTGATTTTTAGCACTTGCTATTTTACCATTTACATCAGCAAATCTAGAATATCTTGTGGCTTTCCTGATGAACGTGCAGTGTTGCGCTGAAATGCCCGTTGAAGAACCATCATACAGCCACCATAATTTTTGACTATATTTCTTTGTCTTTATTATATCATTGAGTGTATAATTTTTTTGACTGTCCAATTTAGTTTATCACACTAATTTCATGGTGTTAGTTTGTTTGTTTGTTTATGTTTAGATCCTGAAACAATCAAAAGCCATAGGCTGCTACCGCTATTGAAAAAAAGCCTGTAAGAGCCCTGCTGCCTCTGTGGTGTTGCAGGGGGACTCCACCCCTTGCTTTGCCATAATGCAGGAAGAATGTGGGTGGGGCGGATTTCATCAAGGACGTGCTCAGTGGCCGTGGGCGAGCTCCATTGGCCACTGTGTGCGCGTGGAACCATGAGCTGACATTGGTTTCAAAGTGGACATGTTGCCTCCAAGTAACACAGAATATATAGTTTGTGTTCTGGGAACAACCAGGGGCACATGTGGAGGGCACTCTGAACCGTGTATGTTGTGTTGTGCATGTAATGTACTGACTCTGGGCGGTACTGGATGGAAGGAGTGCCTGAGCATGTAAATCACTGGCACTGCCAAGGTCATGGGTCAGTTGACGTCAGCCCATGTAGAAGGACTACTCATCATTTTCCATGGACATGTTTATCTGGTACAATATTGATAGAACAAGATTTAGTTGTTCCTCGGTGTAGTATTACCTCCAAGTTTCGCAAGACGGAATGGGGAAAAACAATGTAATTTTGTATATTTTCCCTTAAAATCTCAGAATATTGTGGTTTTTCGCAACACTAATTTTGCCTACTTTTAATTTACCTGGTCGACTTTGTGCAGGAAAACAAAACAGGTGCAATGCTTGCCAAACTTTCCGCAGCCAGATGCAATAATATGCAATACGTCAAAGGCAGAATGCAAAGGCCATAATATGATTGCTCATCTTTATTTACACATGGCTTAATTTATTTGCACATTCTGGTACTATTGGTTATGTGCAATAGTTGATCTGCCTGAATGCCTCTGCGTGCCTGTCATTACTCCTGCAACACTGCCCCTCGTCCACTCCTAGCAGGGATACCCCTCCTGTCAGAATCTACCTCTCCTGCCCATCCCTCTGGCCCACTCCTGTCTTAGTATAATGAGACCTGGATCTCTGACCCCCCCCCGTCACTGCCCCTGTCAATCCTTCCTGTTTTCATAATCCCTGACCCCCCTCCTGTCACTGCCCTTGTCAGTCAGCCTCCTCCTGTCAGTCCTTCCTGCTTTAGAAATCCGTCACCCCCTCCTGTCATTCCTTCCTGCCACATCCCTGATTGCTCCCGTTCTATCAGTGCTCCTGTCTAGCAGCCTCCTCCTGTCAGTCCCTCCTGTCTGCATCCCTGACCCCCTCTTCTGTCAGTACTCGTGCCTGACAGACTGCCCCCATCCTTGCCTGACAGGATCTGCTTCCTCTCATCCCTTTCATTAAGTCATGACAGGCATACTCTTCCTCTCGTCCCCTGTTCTCTTTCTTCTGTCCTTTCTTTTCTGCTTGTTGCTACAGCTTGTCATTCACACAGTGGTTCACTCTGGTTCAGTTTCTCTTGCCAGACTATGCCTCCTGTCCGACGACCTCTGCCACATGTCAGACTGCCTTTCCTATTGCCCTGCAGACTCTGCGCCCTCTCCTGTCTTTCATTGAGCTGTAGTAGGCAGATTCTGCTTCCTTTTCCTGGCAGAGTCTACTGCACTCCTACCTGGACAGTTTTGCCAGTCACTGTCTTTGTTAGAACAGATTCAGAATTGCTTTATTAACCTTCCATGTAGGTGGTTTAGGCTCGCTCCCAACACTCGCTCGCTCGCTACACTCCATTACCGTGTCGCGAAATGATGCATGTCGAAAAAGTGTGTCACCAACATGAAAAGTTTGGAAAGCTGTGACCTATAGGGAAGAATTGCCTGATGATCAGTTGGCACGAAACACGTGGCTGAATGGAATATTGCTCCCAACCTTATCAACAGCACAGAGCAATAGTTTAGAGATTGCAATAACAGAGGAAGAGGTAAAGGAAGCAATAAGACAGGTAAAAAAAGGGAAAGCAGCTGGTCCAGAGGGTCTCCCTGAGGAGATCTATAAAGTTTTGGGGGAGAACATCGTCCAAGTAATGACAACCCTATTTAATGGTATCCTTAGGGAAGGAAAGCCACCACCAAAATCTTGGGGTGAGGTCACAATTGTTCTTATACCCAAACCTGGGAAGGACGTATCAGAGTGTGGGTCCTATAGACCAATATCTTTGCTGAATAGCGACTATAAGATCTTTGCCGCAATACTTTCAGCAAGAATGGGTAAGGTAATGGGCACCATTATTCATCATGACCAGAAAGGCTTTATTAAGGGGCGCCATCTTTCAGATCTTACACATGATTTGGTAGGGGCTATAGATATAGCCTCTGCTTTTTCCCTTCCACTGGCCACCTTAACCCTCGACGCAGCTAAGGCCTTTGATAGGGTCAATTGGCCCTACCTAAACGATGTGTTAAGAAGGTTCAACTTTGGGGAGGGCTTTCGTAGAACTATTGCCTTACTCTATCGAGCTCCTTCGGCTAGGCTGCTCATTAATGAGATATTGACAGAACCCTTTAAGATCACTAGAGGTACGAGGCAAGGTTGTCCGCTTTCTCCCCTCCTTTTTAATTTGTACATTGAGCCGTTTGCCCAGGCTTTGCGAGCAGACGAAAATATACCATCATTCAAGTTTAAGGAGTGGGAGAGGCGGACGGCATTATATGCCGATGATATTTTAATCTTTACCTCGGATCCGGTGTTGTCCTTCCCCGCCGTGATTCAGAAGGCTGCAGAGTTCGGCAAGATCTCGGGCTATAATATCAATTCAAGTAAGACCGAGGTTA
Source organism: Lissotriton vulgaris (assembly GCF_964263255.1). NCBI lineage: Eukaryota > Metazoa > Chordata > Amphibia > Caudata > Salamandridae > Lissotriton > Lissotriton vulgaris. The sequence continues at coordinate 2,136,039,141 of NC_141687.1, read as the reverse complement.
TGGTCTGGAATATTCCGGACCCACGGTTAGGCATAAATATCACCACTTCTATGCGCTACCTCGGGATCCGAATCACCCAAGACATTGGGACCATTGCTCAAACTAACTTAGATCGAGTCTTCAGGGAATGTAAGGGCCTACTGAAATCCTGGACTCACTTGCCACTTTCTATAATGGGTAGGGTCAACTTAATAAAAATGTCTATCCTTCCCAAGTTTATATTTATATTTGGTGCCATTCCTTTGGGGTTTGATGTGAAGATGTTGGACAGATGTCAGCGAGAGCTTAACTCCTTTATTTGGAATTATAAGTCAACTAGAATTGCGTGGAAGAAGTTGAGGAGGAGAAGGGAGAAGGGGGGCCTCGCCCTACCGGATTTAGTGTATTACGCTTGGGCCTTTCAGTTGTCTTACTCCAGGATGTTACTAAAAACACCATCGAGTCTTCTGGAGGTGTCAATGTATAAAGCCATGTTAACCGGAGCAAATCTACCAGCCGACGGATTTCTATTTAAATTTGGGAGTCAGAAATATTTTAAGAAAATAAGACTGAAAATCATACAGTCTTGGGCTAGGGGTTGGCTAGCTATTAGAAGAAGATTGGGGCTGTCTTACTATTCTAATTTTGCTCCCATATGGGACTCCCCGGGTTTACCGGAGTGTCTTAGGGATAGCTTATCTTCCTCACTAGAGGAAGCTGGAATTACTAGATGGGGGGAGTTATTGGTGGACGGATCGATACTCCCTTGGGATGTATTACATGAGCGTATAGGTCCAGCACTCTCTAGATTTAAATTCATCCAGCTGGAAAGCTGGGGGAGAGCCCAGCGGTGCAAAGATGTATTATTTGGGAAATCAAGCTCCCTGGAGCAGCTGCTACTAGAAAGACCTAGGGGTGGTAAGGAGGTGGCCTTCTGGTATTGGCAGCTTCTGGAGGAAACCGATGGGGATTTCACCCTTCCAGATGAATTGTGGGGAGAGTCAATGGGCTTACAATGTGAGGAGACATGGTTAAGATCTTTTGCGCTCCTCTATAAAGTGGTGAAGCCATCATGGCTGAGGCGCAATCATCTGTTTACAGCAAACCGGGCTTATATAACACCGCTGAGACTTTCCAAATTTCTCCCAGACAAGAAATGTAATAAATGTAATTTACCAGGAGCTTCAGATATTCACATGTTCTTGGAATGCCCCAACATCGGTCAGTTCTGGGAGGAAGTGCTGTCTACCCTAAATTCCATTATGAACACATCACTAGTAATTTCATTGCCACTAATCATCTTTGGAACCGAGGACAGTATTTCTGGCGAAGCAAGATCTTTTTTGTTTTATGCTATTCTGTTGGCTAGGAGGCAGATTTGCATACGGTGGGTGGAAAAATCTGCTCCAACATATTCGGATTGGCTCACGTCTTTATATGAAACATCAAAGGTGGACATGGCTAGAGCTTGCAATAACCGTAATCTGGCCTTTTGGGATCTGTTGATACAGTGGAGATAGTGTTCCGGGGTTTTTTTTTTTTTTTTTTTCCCCGGGTCCTATGATTATGCCAATAACACTCCTTGGACCGGGTCTGGCCCCGATACGGTTTCTTTTTGGTCCTGCAGGTTGAGACATACCTAGATGGAGTCAGCGTAAGAATGTAAATTCCCCTTCTTCTTGGGACTTCTCTGCCACCATTAAAACATCTCGGAGTCCAGTTTCGGAGATGGGTATCATTTTCTTGATTCCCTCTCTCGGTCGGGGACACGCAAGGTGGTTGGCATTTCCTAAGCAGGGGGTAAGGCAAATGAGGACAAAAAGAAAAAAAAAAAAAAATAAGTCCCTAAAGGCTATTATCAGTTTGCTGTCCTATGTATAAAACCAGAGTGATTTCAAATATTTAATGAAAAGAAATAATAAATAGCAAGTTAGCATTAATATGCCTGAGCTTTTGGAAAACTAAATAGCATTAACCTTTGTCAACTCCCAGCCTCTTCTCAAGCCTGGCTATAGGTTTAAAAAAAATGTGAACTGCATACCAGGAGCAAACAATAGGCTGACCTGCATGGGCAGATGACCCCTCAGAATTCCACAGAATATTTACAGAGGAGGCTGTGGGCATCCTGTTGACACCGTAATGTCACTCCTGCTTCACAGGTCTGTGAGCCACATTTAACACTTGCCAGGGAGAGCACAGGATGCCAAGGCAATTTTGTGTACTTAATGTCTTTTACTGAAAGACTCTGCTTGTGACCTACCAGGCACCTGTCTCTGGGTTTATTGTGGGTACAGTGAGTGCTTCAAACTGAACGTAATTCTTAGATGTGGAACGTCACTAGGATTACCAGGGTATACTCCCCATTCACACACCCAGCCTCAGCGCTCAAGTTTATTGTGGCCAGAGACCTTTGCCGTACAGAACTTGCTCTAATACACATTGCATTTTTGTCCAGTTTACAGTAGGTAAACATGAACTATTGCAAGCGTAGTTTTTTTTCTACTGCTTGGGAAACTTTACTCCATTGGTCATAGGGGAACTAGGAGTGTCATAGGGTATACCCATTCCCCCACAAGCTGGTGAACCAAAGTCTGGACCCTCATCCAGCCATTCTCTGAAAAATGACAGACTTGCTAAAAGTCTGAATCTGATGCACTTTGCTTCTGTGACCTGTTAGAAGATTTTGAAGAGTTTGGACACCCTCCTTCTTGAAACACAAGGACTGAGAGGTCTCCAAAGATCAAGAGGATCATCCGCTGGGCGGCTCCAGGAACCAAAAAAAACCTGAAAAGAACGTTCCTGTGAAGAATGCCAGTTGACCAGTGGCAACTGGACCTGGACTGAACTTTACTGTTTCCCTCTGACAGACACCCTGGGGGGCAGATTTTTCATTATTTTATGTAGTGTGGTGCAGCAAGCCAACTTACTGCACTATGCTGAATAAGAGAATGGACACGATTGCACCGTATTTAACACAAAACTGCACATTCCTGCCCTTTACTTGCACTGGTGCACTCTGTGCTGCCTTGCTGACAGGAGTGTTTTTTGCAGGACACTTTCCTGCGCTAAAAAAATCAGCTGAAGCATTTTTCTCTTTCTATTTGTGCTGTGTGTGCTGCAAAACACATACAAAGCGGAACAAAAGAGGAGAAATACAGACATTTTTCCTCATTATGCTTCTCCTGGGAGGTTTAGTATTTTTACCCATTCCCAGATCTGACAGTAATGGTATATCTGGGAATGTGCTAAAATGCATGGTAGGATGCGTGGGTACACCTAGCCTACACCCATGAAATACCTCCTTTGGACAGAGTAACGCAACACAGCAATTTGCACTGTGTTTCGTTACTCTAGATTTATCAAGCCACGCTGGGCTACACAAGGTAGCCTTGCATTGCTTCATAAATCTGACTTAGTAGTTGTGTCGCAAAGGCAATGCAAGTCGTTGGTAAATCTGCCTCTTAGAGTCTAAAACTACTCCACCTTATAAGTGTCCTCCTGTGGTTGTACAGACACCACAAGACGTTTGGTAACTTTGCTCAAAAGTTTAAAGGGACCAATGGCAAAAAGTATTTGATTGGCAGTTCCCAGAGTCAGATTGAAATTCCTCAGAAATTTGAAAACGTTTGTACTTGGAAATTATTTCAAACTTCCCTACTTCACGTCCCTAGCGAGGCCAATCTACGTGGTACATCCAACTTGTTGATGTGGCACTAATGTAAAAATGTACAACTTGGCTAAATCACGTCTCCACTCCTATGTTAGACCTCCTAGTACCTCCTACTCATGACATAATTAGGTTACACAGAGCTCGGAAGCTGGGTGGTGGCCTAGCTTGTATTAATAGGAACACAATCTCAATTTCTCACATGGAGTCCTCTTCGCCTTCGTCCTGTGAATACCACTGTCTCAGCATCTCAAGTAATAACCTGCCAGGTTTGCAAACTTCACACTTTTTATCACCCCCGGGAGACAATCTCCCCTTCATCGAGCAACTAATGAAAATCATCTGTGGCAATGTCGACTCAGTGGTGTCCCAAATCTTCCATGGTGATTTCAACGGTATGCAGCGTTTAGAACGCAAGCATTACAACGGAATACCTTTAGAACGCGGTCGTAACAACGAAAATTGTTACCACGCATTGCACTGGGGGGCGCTCAAGGATAGTAAATGATTTAATTTGCTATCCCAACACCTTCCCTACTATCCACGGGGACTGGTGTTGGAATAGTAAATTAAATTGTTCAATTTTGCGCCCCCCCAGGGCAATGCGTGGTAACAACTTTCGTTGTTACGAACGCGTTGTAAAGGTACGCGTTATAAATGTATGCGTTCTAACGTCATACATCCGATTTCAACCTTCACTGGTCTAACCCCAATGACCATGCAGTAACGTGCCTTAAATCATTCTTAACTGATCAAGAACTGATTCAGTACTGTGACCAACCTACTCATAACAAAGGAGAAACTCTAGACCTCATTATCTCTAAAGGACAGACCATCACTTTGGATACCATTACCCCTTGCGACTGGTCCAAACACCACTGCATCCTCTTTTATATTAACAGAGGTGTCGGAGAGGAAGGGTCAACCAACAAAATCAAAGATTTGGAAAAAGGACCACAGATCACTAAACTCAGATGAACTAGCAGCCCACTGTAAATCTTCCCTCTCCTCCCAAGCTGACTTGGTTGAGGTTCAGTTACTCGACCATCTCCAACATCATGGGTGACATTGCACCACCCCAACAAAAGAATGCCTCAACAAAAATATCCAAACCGTGGTAAAACGACAATCTAAACACGGAACGCCGCAACCTTAGGGCTGTTGAACGGTCCTGGAAATCCAAACTCTCCCTCGACCAACTAAAACTCCTTAGAGATGTTAGGAGATTCTACAACAAACAAATCAAGAGCGCTAAAGCTGAGTACTTCAGACACCAACTTGATCAAGCTGCTAACCGCCCCAAGAAAAGTTTCGTATTGGTCAAACAGCAATCAGTGGAAGGTCAAAACCACTCTGACTCTGGAGGCAGTCCACCCTCATGCGACAAACTTGCTGCTTTCTTCACGGAGAATCAAGACTCATCACCACTGAACTCACCTCCAAGAAAGATCTCCTGTCATCCTCTGGGTCCGCACCACCCCTTGACATCTTAGAAAAGTGCAAACCTATCAGCCTGAACACTATGAACAATGCGTCATGGGGCACCTTTACCCCAATCAGTAAAAAAGACATAAACAATATTCTTCATAATATCAACCCATCTAACCACTTCAGTGACCCGTTACCCCCAGCCATCTTCAAAGAAATCAAGAATGCACTCATCCACAGCTGTACAAGGATTGTAAACGCTTCCCTATCACAAGACACGATCCCAGACTGCCTAAAAGCAGCTCAGGTATCATCTATACTAAAAACAACAAATGCAGATAAAGCTGATCTCAATAACCTTCGCCCTATCTCCAACATCCCCACCCTAGCCAAACTCCTAGAAAAATGCGTACAATCCCAACTTTGTGCTCACATAGAAAACTTCCAACTCCTAGACCAGCATCAATCCGGCTTTCGAAAGGGGCACAGTATGGAATCGGCTCTCACTCCATGTTATGGACGACATTTTACAAATGCTTGGCCAAAATGATTCCTTTCTCCTAATCCTCCGTTACCTTTCCTCCGCATTCAAAACGGTTAATCATGACAACCTCCTATCCATTCTGAAGAACAGGATGGGTTTCACGGGTCGGGTGCTACAATGGTTCTCATCCTTCCTCCACCACAGATCATAAAGAGTCAAGGCAAACCATTCTCTCTCCCAGCCTTCTCCGGTACTCATGGGTGTCCTCCAAGGATCACCCCTTTCTCCTATCCTCTTCAACCTTTTCTTGGAACCACTAGCTAATTCACTACATTCCACAAACATTATTTTCCATATGTATGCGTACGATACGCAACTTTATCTGAAAATCTCATCCCTGGATAACATCATTTCACTCAACACTACCCTAACGTCTACTCAAAATTGGTTAACTGAAAACCATCTCCTGCTCAACACGTACAAAACTGAATTCCTTCTCATCTCTCCTCCAAACCACATCTCCAAGGCAGACCTTTGGCTGATTCACCTCACTGCTTTCAACTGCACCCCTCTCATCATAGACTCAGCCAAATCTCTTGGAAACATACTGGACAAGCACCTGAATGAAACATCACATCAGCAATGTGGGTAAGGAAGCTAATCACTTGATGAGGACACTTAAAAATATCAACCCATTCCTTTCACAATCTGATTTCAAGCAGGTGGTCCGGGTGCATGTCTTACCGAGGCTAGACTTCCCAAATACACCCTGGCTCCACTAAGGGCATCACTGAATGCTGTGGCTAGACTGGTTACAGGCAGCAAACGAAATGAGCACATATCCCCAGTCCTAAAATCCGTTAAATGGTTGCCCTACGAATCTTGAATTCAGTTAAAGATTGCCGTTCTGACGCACAAGGCCCTGCATAAGCTTTAATTATCCTCATCCATAGCAAAAAGAGAACTTGTCACCAAGCCTTCTCCATAGCTGCCCCAAAGATATGGAACTCCCTTCCTCTGGAAGTACGCAGAATATCCTCAACAACTGCTTTCAAACTGGAAGCTAAAAGATTCTGAATTAATAAACTCTTACCTTAATTGGGCTAGGTTCACTTGCTCGAAGTTATTGATCCTACAACCATTGTACCATCATCAGTCTTCACGTGGTAGTCCCCATCACCACATAGGCTGGCTCTGACAGCGATTGCAAAACTGTTGTCCTGAATATGGGGCACTGTAATTCTTGTATGGTCATAAGAGCATGGTTTTTACTGATACTGGCATCTTAAACAGGGCCAGGCTTTTCTCCCAAAGGTGATTAGGCCAAAAGAGGACAAAGAAAGATGTATTTGTCTCCTGCTTCAATGACAATAGAAACAGAACTGAGACCAAATTCTTCCCACATTTTCACATATAGAAAAAAAAACGTCTCTTTGATGTGTTTTTCTGTAGGATCCTGCACATAAACCGTACTGGCTGTAATGCAGGTACTCTTTTAGCATGAAGCAAGGGTTCCTGCATTGTTGCTAAGCAGCAACAAGTGTGCTTCCACCGGAAGAGAGTGCCATATATTTTAAATATGGCTCTTCTGAAGACTATCCCATTCATGTAATGCACCACAGAAACTTGCCTTGCTGCACTGCGTTCATGTATTCTTACTAAATTTCTCCCTTGATGTGAGGCTACTGATCTCGTGGCACAGCTGTGTCTTCCCATTGTCAACCCTGGATTTTGGAGTGTGATGCTGTCTGCCAGGTGCAATCTACTACCTAGATCCGTGTTTGGTCTCATGACATTTTTGTTTGCAATCTACTTGCAAGGGCACACAGCCTACAGCTTAGCCTACGGCAATTTATTTAATAGGTTTTGCAGACAATTTCGAGGGGTGCCTATGGGAGTATCCTGTTCCTGTAGCCTCCAGCATTCAATTTTACATGTAGTATCTTATTGCCAAATTCACATGGTGGTGTACTTTGGATTTTGTATGCTTGGGCAACATCATTCATTCAGTCCTTTTCCCTACAGAGCCTTGACCCCTTTTATTTGTCTCTTTCCCCACCTTCTTGCACACTTCCATGTACCATTTCTCCTTAGATCCCATTCCAACCTGGATCCATTTACTGAATTTAGTCCTTTAGCTTCCAGTGTGTACTCCATCCTGGTGTTCTCACTTCATCCCACCTCAACAGGGTATGAACTATTGTTGACTTCTCTTCCTGGCCCACTCTTAATATTGTGTAACTTCTTTCTTCTACTCCCCTGTACATACTCGGATTATCCCATGCAGTCTGTTTTTTTCCTTTCTTTATTCTTTGCTTGTGCAATTTTATGACCTATTTCCCTTCATGCTTTGTTCTTACTTTGCTGTGTTTTTTGACTGGACTCCTAGACACATTCATGCGTCCTTGCTTCCTTTTGCACAATAATGAAATTTTCATCACTTGGTCCTAATGAGATCTTATCTCCCCGTCTATCGCTCCTCTGCCACACACATCTTCTTGTGCCATTACCTACCTGGTCCCTCTAACCCTTGCAGTCTGTTTCTCACAAGAAGTTTCTTACATTTGGTAATGCCTTATCTGGTAGAGACTCGATCTAGCTACAGATTCCTAACCATAGAATATTCCCCAGGTGTCAGACTAGATCCAGAAGTTTGCAAGCAGTTCGCTTCAGATGGCCTCGTCCGGCTCTCTGTTGTGGTGTCTACGCCGGCAATGCAATGCGCAGTGCCTAAATAAATGCGACCCTGGAGCGCTGATGTTAGTTCTTTTTGCAACTTTCCATGCCAAGCACGCAGAGCCATGATGAAGACTGACAACTGAACTGAAATTCTAAGGCCCTTAGAATGGTGACCCTTACACTGTAATCAGTTCTATGAGCATGGAGGATGGAATGACCAGTAAGCAATCTGTGTCTACATAGGTGCTCAACCAGATAAGGCATTACCAAAGGTAAGTAACTTGTTCATCTGATAGAGACTTCTAGCTGCATATTCCTTATCTTAGAATACAAAACCCAAGCAATGCCTCCCAGGAGGTGGGTATGTGAAGCTGGTTTAACCCAGGAAGTCCTACAAGACTGAGTGGACTAAGTGCCCGTCATGAGGGACCTAACTGTTGAGGCAGTAGTGTTTGGGAGACATCTGCAGAGATGCTCATGTTGCTGCCTAATAGATAAACAGGACAGAGACTCCTTACGCTAACGCAATGGTCATAGGCTTGGCTCTGGTGAATGAGCAAGCAAGCCCTCAGGAGGTTGCCTCTTGCCCAATACCTATCAGTTATTTATGCTGAGCACTATCCGTCTTGAGATGGTCCATTTCTGCACATTCCCTTTCTTAGCCCCTTTGTACGCCACAGAGACTTGATCGTACACCCAGAACTCTTTAGTGTGATTAAGTTAGAAACAACAACTCTTTTTGGGTCCAGACAATTGAGTCTCTCCTCCTCCTTTGAAGTGTGAAGTGGAGAAAAAAGGTGAGACAATGTGATGCTCTGGCCTCCATGGAAAGGAATCACAACCTTTGGGAGTAAGGAGGCATTTGTCCAGAGTACGAGATTGTCCAGATATAAGATGGTGTAGGGAGAGTTTACATAGAGTGGCTGCAATTCGCTGACCATTCTGGCCGATGTAATGGGCACTAAAAAGCAGTCTTGAAGATTAATCAATGGCCTGAGCAATTATGCAAAGGCTCAAAGTGTGCACACAATAAGATACAATGAAGCATGCTGAATGGCCTGGGAGGAAATGTATGTTGCAAACCTTTAACCGCATCATTGATACAGCAATGCCCGTGCTGTGCTGCAATTTTAAAAATCCCTTGTTATGTGACAAGGTCAACTCGTCAAACGCACAGCGCAGGTAACACCCATGACGAGTTGACCTTGTCACAAGCATCGAAGGGGTTAAGGAAACTAGCCACAAAAGGTGCCTTGAACAAAGAAGATTGTCTGCCTACCACAAAATGACTGAAATGGCCTGAAAGTAACTGTGCCAAGAACGGGGCCCGGCAGGGCCAAGAATAGACCAAACAGGAGAACCTGAGAAAGGGGAGCAGTTAGAGGACTGATGTTCCTAGATAAACACCTTGTAACAAATGTATCCCAGCGGGCTGGCGTATACCCACTTGGTGAAAGTACGCCTGGCTGCCACAATAACATCACATACTTTGTGAGGAAGTTTGAAAACTGTTAGCTGTTAAAGCTCAATCTTCAAGCCTAAAGGTGAAGGGTGTGCAGGTTCGAGTGTAGGACCCTCCCGTTGCTGCAACAGAGGATTCTCTCGATGAGGCAGCCTGATCAGGAGACCGATAATTCAAGTCCAGAAACAGGTTCATAGAAAGCTGAAGTCCGTACTCCTCCAAGTACAGCGACGGAGGCCTCGGCTGCTACCTGCTGTGTCCTCAGCCCAAATGTTGGAACCACCTATTACCATGTCAGCTCTCGGAAGAGGGAACAGCATGTCATGCGAACTGACATGTGTGGCAGGGCTTTCTTTTCTGATGATGCATGCATGTTACTCAGTAGAGTGTGTACCTGCTAGGCTTCGGGTCTAGAAAACCAATGCTTTGACTGGTGATAATACTTAACAAAGTGTGCAAGATGGTTATATTATTTTGTAAGCAGTTAGGCTTTACTTAAACCAACAAAAAGAACAGCAATGCAGCATATGAAACTTCCATTCAGCTGTTCAAAAAGCAATGTGTTAGAAGCAGCATTACAAGGTCATTCAACCCAGGAAAGAGCAACTTAAGATGTATTTTCCAATACCTTTGCTTACCGTTCATACATGCTTCTAACTGAGGCATTGTTTGTTCTGTGATACAGATACGTCAGACTTAACAACAACTTCCACAAACATTTCCAAAGAGAATTATTGATGAGAAAGTTGTAAACAGACCTACACATTTGGGAGGGGAAAAAAAGAGGACTGATTGCTTGGGGGAAATGCTAGTGTCCAAGTGCAAGCTTCAATTGTATTCAGTGGTACGATATGAATTGGCGTAAAATATTTAGGAACAGTACTACTCACACACCAATATAATAACTGTAAAGCTGCTAATATTTTCCATATAGGCTGTAGGTATGGTGTAAGCGAATTCATTACCAATAGTATGGAAGTGCAATAAAAAATATGTTTTTGGTTTTTCTAATGTTCTTTTTATTTGATAGTATGAGTGCTGGAATTATTATTATATATTTGCCATATTCTGATACACAAAGTTTATATGTGCAGATTGTCCATATTGTCTATTCTATTATAAAAAAAAAACAGCAATAGTTGTGATGCTGACTGCTTTCAGGTTCCAGGTTGAGGCTCCACACATCTACAAAGACTCCTTTCAGATAAGAGCTTCTCTGGAAGGACTCTCTGACTCATAAAAGTCAGGATCAAGATGAGCATAACTAATTGCAGAGAAGAGTGAGATACGCCTGTCTTTTTTCCAACTCTCTGAAGGTAGTGTAGGAACTATGGGGCATATTATCAAGGGGGTTTATCTCCGCTTTTTTGGCTTTAAAAGCCAAGAAAGTGGAGATAATATTATCTTCCTAATACCTAGCTGTCGCTAACACCAGTTAGCAACAGCTAGTAGGAGAGAGCGACCATCTTCGGCCCCGCTTTGCATGTCAGTGATATTTATCACTAATGACATGCAAAGTGGGCGTGCCAAGATGTTAGCGACTGGAAACAGACGCTAACATCGCTATCTCCTATTGCCAACTTTTGGAGATATTCGCGCTAAGCGCGAATATCTCCAAAAGCTAACACCTGCCCCTGAGCAGTTCTTAGCCATGTTATCCAATGGTAGGTGGATAACAGGGCTAAGAGCATTAGCTCGGTAATGCACGAATATCGCGTACTTTTCAGCAATATTCATGCATTTCGGCCGATTTTTAAAAATCGCCGCAGGTCGGTGATAAAAATATTTCCGCTAAGCCAACATAGCGATAATTATCGCTAGTTGTTGGTAATATGCCCCCAAGTTCCCCTTGGAGTTATGTGAATCTTTGTGGATGTGCCCTGCAATTTGGAGGTTCAAAACACAGTGCAGTAGGTCCCTGCTGGCCACTCGAGATGCAAAAGACACACAATTGATGGACAGAATGCAGAACAAATCAAAACATTCACCCCCAGTCAGGTGATCTAGGTTAAATCCATCATTCTCTTGCTCACCATGCCACCCCAGTTTAGACCTGGCCATATGCAAATCAGTCTTAACCCTGTGCCTCATGGGAACAGTCCATCCCAAACTCCCAAGCCAGGTCCTCCCTGAACCGCAAACAAGCATCCTAGGACCGGGTTCGGCGTTACATGGGTCCCATGCTCTCCATGCACCTGGAGTCAAGCTATCCTGGCTGATGAGGGTTGAAAGCCCGAAACCAGTCCTAGGATGCTTGTTTCCAGTCCAGGGAGCACCTGGCCTGGCAGTTTGGGCTGGACTGTTCCCATTGGGCGCAGGGTCAAGACTGATTTGCATACAGCTAGGTCCTGGAATGGCATGGTGAGCACAAAAAAATGATGGAGTTAGGCCCAGCACTCTGTACTGGGGTGAATGTATGACATTGTTCTCCATTCTGTCCATCAACTGTTCTTTTTGCATCTGATCACTAGTGGTGGGCTGAACCGATTTCACTCGGGTGGGAACTGTCACACGGGTCTGCTTGAGACCATTCAAAATGATAATCAGCACTTGACCCTTGTTACTGACACCAGAGAGCTCGAACCCCGGAGGATGGAAACACCTGGCACAATAGGAAAAAAAAATTTCAATAGAATTTTCTAATTTGCTATGATGAAGACAGGAAGGGAAAGAAATGTGCTATTATCAAGGCACAGAGACCTGCCCTGTGGCTATGAGGTGATTTTACAGAAGCCTAATGCCCTTGCATTTCGTATGCTGTCACAAGACTCTCACCGTCCGCGACAACAGCATGATCAATCCTTTGTATCCATAGTACTTTGTCATATATGTATACATTATACCCCTCATTTCAATATGAACATTAGGCTCGTCCAAATCCTGGAGAATTCAGTATCCCAAAGTGGATGTTTGTTTTAAATTCTTCATAGGATATTGAAAGGGGGAGGCGCAACACATTTCCACAGGTGTTTGCCTCTGGAAACATAGACATTTCGACTTGGCCATCACATGCATGCAGAAAATCAATTGATGGTTGAGGATTAAAGCCAAGTGGTGGAACTGTGTTAGCGCCAGTCACAAAACACAGAATGTCCTTTAATTTGGCTTCACATGCAAGCTCTAAAACAAAAAATAAATATGAGTCAAACTAGTAAAATTGTGATTACTGCAACAATTGTTATTTTTTTTTAAATTTCATCTGCTAAATAAATACTTCAGTAATGGTTGACATGTGAATAAAAAAATCCCCGTGCTTGATTTCACAAAAAACTCATCAAATCGAGATTATCTGTTGTTAACAACAGATAACACTTTGAGATCTGGTGTGAGAGTATGTTACCATTTCCACAATCCTGCTCTCCTTACTCTCCCTTTAATAGAAGTCTTCCCATTGTTCAACATGGAGTAAGCATAGGTATTCCATGCTGCTAGATCTGCATCTGACACTCTCTCTGAGTCTTCACACACACACACCACTGTTTATACAAACAATGCCAACAAGCCAATAACCTTATCTTAAAGGCTTGGGACTTGAGGTAGCTGCAATCTCCCCTGTGAAAAGGCTTTACTCTGTCAGAGACCCACACAGCAGACCCAATCATGCTCTATATTGATTTGTATTACTTTTCCTTGATGCAGTACATGAAGCATCATTCTAATGGGGTAGCTACCATTTTACTGCCAGGGCATTACAATTAAGCTTCGACAATAACGTGCAAAATGAAATTGAAATAAAGCAAACATAGACTTTACAATTTTGGATGCATTATTCTTTTGTTCTTATTATAGATTTTACTCTGTGCAAATAAAATGGGTTGGTATGTCCCTCCTTAACTCTCCTTCTCTACAGTATCTTTCGGAAGTCTTTGACACCATGTTTGCCATAATAGGTTGGTTTAAATTAGTTTCAACGGATTTGTCTCATCAATAGTTGAGCTATAACATAATGAAACAATTTCACTTGCCTTCACAATCTTGGACGTAATCTCTCCAGTAGCCAATGATGTGTTATTCCTGTAACCGGTGGTTACTGCCAGATGAACTGAATTTAATGTTAAACATTCCATTTATGATATCAGTGGTGATTTTGTGTTCAATCCAAATGAATGCCTCTTCAAAAAGTTGTTTATGAATTTCCATGGCCTGAAGTACTCCCATTGTTTTTAACCCCTCCTTTAATCTGCAATAAAGAATACCTAATCATAAATAGTCAAACTATTGGTCAAATTATGATGTAAAAGTTATTATAAAATTAATTTATGTCTATGACACATCTAAAAATCCTTCAGTGCTCTATGTTCTAGCTGTTCATAAAAAGTTCAGTCTAAATAGAAATATTTGAAGCTAGCTGTTGGAGACCACTGACAAAGGCGAATTCTCTTTCTCCTGTGGTCTTGTGAGGATTTCCTAGTAGCAGGGTAGCACACGACCTGCAGCTTTTCTTTAAAAAAAGTAACCAAACCCAGCATGCACATTATGAAAGACCAAACTGTTGATTTCAGAGCTTTTTGGCAGGCAATTTTCGACTTCAAACTGGGGACCCTTTGGAGTGTGTGAATGGGACCTTCGCGACTGTGATTGGACTTTTAGCAGGCTTGACCAATCCTGCATAATAACTTGCTATTTTATGCATTAGATGAAAGGACCACCTGGTTTTTAGTCGTAAATGTTGAATCATCTTATATTGATTCTGTAATTTGGAAGTGACACCTACAATACACTCCTTCAAAATATCAAATTTGTATGGAGTCACAAACCCATTTTAGGAACTTTTACAGACTGTTCTAATCCCTGGCCTTCGTTCTGCTGACAAGTGATAGTTAGTCACCCTGTCTACTTCTGGAAGGGGGGAAAAGTAGAAAATATTTACAGAGGAGGCTTTGGGCATCCTGTTGACACCGTAATGTCACTCCTGCTTAACAGGTCTGTGAGCCACATTTAACACTTGCCAGGGAGAGAACAGGATGCCAAGGCAATTTTGTGTACTTATTGTCTTTTACTGAAAGACCCTGCTTGTGACCTACCAGGCACCTGTCTCTGGGTTTATTGTGGGTACAGTGAGTGCTTCAAACTGAACGTAATTCTTAGATGTGGAACGTCACTAGGATTACCAGGGTATACTCCCCATTCACACACCCAGCCTCAGAGCTCAAGTTTATTGTGGCCAGAGACCTTTGCCGTACAGAACTTGCTCTAATACACATTGCATTTTTGGCCAGTTTACAGTAAGGTAAACATGAACTACTGCAAACGTCGTTTTTTTTCTACTGCTTGGGAAACTTTACTCCATTGGTCATAGGGGAACTAGGAGTGTCATAGGGTATACCCATTCCCCTCACAAGCTGATGAACCAAAGAAGTCTGGACCCTCATCCAGTCTTTCTCTGAAAAATGACAGACTTGCTAAAAGTCTGAATCTGCTGCACTTTGCTTCTGTGACCTGTTAGAAGATCTTGAAGAGTTTGGACCCCCTCCTTCTTGAAACACAAGGACTGAGAGGTCTCCAAAAATCAAGAGGCTCATCCCCTGGGCGGCTCCAGGAACCAAAAAAAACCTGAAAAGAACGTTCCTGTGAAGAATGCCAGTTGACCAGTGGCAACTGGACCTGGACTGAACTTTGCTGTTTCCCTCTGACAGACACCCTGAGGGGCAGATTTATCATTATTTTATGTAGTGTGGTGCAGCAAGCCACCTTACTGCACTATGCTGCGTGAAAGAGAATGGACACGATTGCACCATATTTAACACAAAACCGCACATTCCTGCCCTTTACTTGCACTGGCGCACTCTGTGCTGCCTTGCAGACAGGAGTGTTTTTTGCAGGACACTTTCCTGCGCTAAAAAAATCCCCTGAAGCATTTTTCTCTTTCTATTTGTGCTGTGTGTGCTGCAAAACACATACAATGTGGAACAAAAGTGGAGAAATACAAAAATGTTTCCTCATTATGCTTCTCCTGGGAGGCTTAGTATTTTTACCCATTCCCAGATCTGACAGTAATGGTATATCTGGGAATGTGTTAAAATGCATGGTAGGATGCGTGGGAACACCTAGGCTACACCCATGAAATACCTCCTTTGGACAAAGTAACGCAACACAGCAATTTGCACTGTGTTTCGTTACTCTAGATTTAACAAGCCACGCTGGGCTCACAAGGTAGCCTTGCGTTGCTTCATAAATCTGACTTAGTAGTTGTGTCGCAAAGGCAATGCAAGTCGTTGGTAAATCTGCCTCTTAGAGTCTAAAACTACTCCACCTTATAAGTGTCCTCCTGTGGTTGTTCAGACACCACAAGATGTTTGGTAACTTTGCTCCAAAGTTTAAAGGGACCAATGGCAAAAAGTATATGATTGGCAGATCCCAGAGTCAGATTGAAATTCCTCAGAAATTTGAAAACGTTTGTACTTGGAAATTATTTCAAACTTCCCTACTTCACGTCCCTAGCGAGGCCAATCTACGTGGTATATCCAACTTGCTGAAGTGGCACTAATGTAAAAACGTACAACTTGGCTAAATCACGTCTCCACTCCTATGTTAGACCTCCTAGTACCTCCTACTCACGACATAATTAGGTTACACAGAGCTCGGAAGCTAGGTGGTGGCCTAGCTTGTATTAATAGGAACACAATCTCAATTTCTCACATGGAGTCCTCTTCGCCTTTGTCCTGTGAATACCTCTGTCTCAGCATCTAAAGTAATAACCTGCCAGGTTTGCAAACTTCACACTTTTTATCAACCCCGGGAGACAATCTCCCCTTCATCGAGCAACTAATGAAAATCATCTCTGGCAATGTCGACTCAGCGGTGTCCCAAATCTTCCATGGTGATTTCAACCTTCACTGGTCTAACCCCAATGACCATGCAGTAACGTGCCTTAAATCATTCTTAACTGACCAAGAACTGATTCAGTACTGTGACCAACCTACTCATAACAAAGGAGAAACTCTAGACCTCATTATCTCTAAAGGACAGACCATCACTTTGGATACCATTACCCCTTGCGACTGGTCCAACCACCACTGCATTCTCTTTTATATTAACAGAGGTGTCGGAGAGGAAGGGTCAACCAACAAAATCAAAAATTTGGGAAAAGGACCACAGATCAATAAACTCAGATGAACTAGCAGCCCACTGTAAAGCTGCCCTTTCCTCCCAAGCTGACTTGGTTAAGGTTCACTTACTCGACCATCTCCAACATCATGGATGACATTGCACCACCCCAACAAAAGAATGCCTCAACAAAAATATCCAAACCGTGGTAAAACGACAATCTAAACACGGAACGCCGCAACCTTAGGGCTGTTGAACGGTCCTGGAAATCCAAACCCTCCCTCGACCAACTAAAACTCCTTAGAGATGTTAGGAGATTCTACAACAAACAAATCAAGAGCACTAAAGCTGAGTACTTCAGACACCAACTTGATCAAGCTGCTAACCGCCCCAAGAAATGTTTCGTATTGGTCAAACAGCAATCAGTGGAAGGTCAAAACCACTCTGACTCTGGAGGCAGTCCACCCTCATGCGACAAACTTGCTGCTTTCTTCACTGAGAATCAAGACTCATCACCACTGAACTCACCTCCAAGAAGGCTCTCCTGTCATCCTCTGGGTCCGCACCACCCCTTGACATCTTAGAAAAGTGCAAACCTATCAGCCTGAACACTATGAACAATGCGTCATGGGGCACCTGTACCCCAATCAGTAAAAAAGAAATAAACAAGATTCTTCATAATATCAACCCATCTAACCACTTCAGTGACCCGTTACCCCCAGCCATCTTCAAAGAAATCAAGAATGCACTCATCCACAGCTGGACAAGGATTGTAAACGCTTCCCTATCACAAGACACGATCCCAGACTGCCTAAAAGCAGCTCAGGTATCACCTATACTAAAAACAACAAATGCAGATAAAGCTGATCTCAATAACTTCCGCCCTATCTCCAACATCCCCACCCTAGCCAAACTCCTAGAAAAATGCATACAATCCCATCTTTGTGCTCACATAGAAAACTTCCAACTCCTAGACCAGCTTTTGAAAGGGGCACAGTATGGAATCGGCTCTCACTCCATGTTATGGATGACATTTTACAAATGCTTGACCAAAATGATTCCTTTCTCCTAATCCTCCGTTACCTTTCATCCGCATTCAAAACGGTTAATCATGACAACCTCCTATCCATTCTGGAGGACAGGATGGGTTTCACGGGTCGGGTGCTACAATGGTTCTCATCCTTCCTCCACCACAGATCACAAAGAGTCAAGGCAAACCATTCTCTCTCCCAGCCTTCTCCGGTACTCATGGGTGTCCTCCAAGGATCACCCCTTTCTCCTATCCTCTTCAACCTTTTCTTGGAACCACTAGCTAATTCACTACATTCCACAAACATTATTTTCCATATGTATGCGTACGATACGCAACTTTATCTGAAAATTTCATCCCTGGATAACATCATCTCACTCAACACTACCCTAACGTCTACTCAAAATTGGTTAACTGAAAACCATCTCCTGCTCAACACCTACAAAACTGAATTCCTTCTCATCTCTCCTCCAAACCACATCTCCAAGCCAGACCTTTGGCTGATTCACCTCACTGCTTTCAACTGCACCCCTCTCATCATAGACTCAGCCAAATCTCTTGGAAACATACTGGACAAGCACCTGAATGAAACATCACATCAGCAATGTGAGTAAGGGAGCTAATCACTTGATGAGGACACTTAAAAATATCAACCCATTCCTTTCACAATCTGATTTCCCGCAGGTGGTCCGGGCGCATTTCTTACCGAGGCTAGACTTCCCAAATACACCCTGGCTCCACTAAGGGCATCACTGAATGCTGTGGCTAGACTGGTTACAGGTAGCAAACGAAATGAGCACATATCCCCAGTCTTAAAATCCGTTAAATGGTTGCCCTACGAATCTTGAATTCAGTTAAAGATTGCCGTTCTGACGCACAAGGCCCTGCATAAGCTTTAATTATCCTGTGGTGGTAGAGCCTCAAGAAGCGCTAACACTTTCCTCTTGAAACCACTCATCCATAGCAAAAAGAGAACTTGTCACCAAGCCTTCTCCATCGCTGCCCCAAAGATATGGGACTCCCTTCCTCTGGAAGTACGCAGAATATCCTCAACGACTGCTTTCAAACTGGAAGCTAAAAGATTCTGAATTAATAAACTCTTACCTTAATTGGGCTAGGTTCACCTGCTCGAAGTTATTGATCCTACAACCATTGTACCATCATCAGTCTTCACGTGGTAGTCCCCATGACCACATAGGCTGGCTCTGACAGCGATTGCAAAACTATTGTCCTGAATATGGGGCACTGTAATTCTTGTATGGTCATAAGAGCATGGTTTTTACTGATACTGGCATCTTAAACAGGGCCAGGCTTTTCTTCCACAGGTGATTAGGCCAAAAGAGGACAAAGAAAGATGTCTTTGTCTCCTGCTTCAATGACAATAGAAACAGAACTGAGACCAAATTCTTCCCACATTTTCACATATAGAAAAAAAATGTCTCTGATGTGTTTTTCTGTAGGATCCTGCACATAAACAGTACTGGCTGTAATGCAGGTACTCTTTTAGCATGAAGCAAGGGTTCCTGCATTGTTGCTAAGCAGCAACAAGTGTGCTTCCACCGGAAGAGAGTGCCATATATTTTAAATATGGCTCTTCTGAAGACGATCCCATTCATGTAATGCACCACAGAAACTTGCCTTGCTGCTCTGCGTTCATGTATTCTTACTAAATGTCTCACTTGATGTGAGGCTACTGATCTCGTGGCACAGCTGTGTCTTCCCATTGTCAACCCTGGATTTTGGAGTGTGATGCTGTCTGCCAGGTGCAATCTACTACCTAGATCCGTGTTTGGTCTCATGACATTTTTATTTGCAATCTACTTGCAAGGGCACACAGCCTACAGCTTAGCCTACAGCAATTTATTTAATAGGTTTTGCAGACAATTTCGAAGGGTGCCTATGGGAGTATCCTGTTCCTTTAGCTCCCAGCATTCAATTTTACATGTAGTATCTTATTGCCAAATTCACATGGTGGTGTACTTTGGATTTTGTATGCTTGGGCTACATCATTCATTCAGTCCTTTTCCCTACAGAGCCTAGACCCCTTTTATTTGTCTCTTTCCCCACCTTCTTCCACACTTCCATGTACCATTTCTCCTTAGATCCCATTCCAACCTGGATCCATTTACTGAATTTAGTCCTTTAGCTTCCAGTGTGTACTCCATCCTGGTGTTCTGACTTCATCCCACCTCAACAGGGTATGAACTATTGTTGACTTCTCTTCCTGGCCTACTCTTAATATTGTGTAACTTCTTTCTTCCACTCCCCTGTACATACTCGGAGTATCCCATGCAGTCTGTTTTTTTCCTTTCTTTATTCTTTGCTTGTGCCATTTTCTGACCTATTTCCCTTCATGCTTTGTTCTTACTTTGCTGTGTTTTTTGACAGGACTCCTAGACACATTCATGCGTCCTACCTTCCTTTTGCACAATAATGAAATTTTCATCACTTGGTCCTAATGAGATCTTATCTCCCAGTCTATCGCTCCTCTGCCACACACATCTTCTTGAGCCATTACCTACCTGGTCCCTCTAACCATTGCAGTCTGTTTCTCACAAGAAGTTTCTTACATTCGGTAATGCCTTATCTGGTAGAGACTCAATCTAGCTACAGATACCTAACCATGGAATATTCCCCAGGTGTCAGACTAGATCCAGAAGTTTGCAAGCAGTTTGCTTCAGATGGCCTCGTCCGGCTCTCTGTTGTGGTGTCTATGCCGGCAATGCAATGCGCAGTGCCTAAATAAATGCCACCCTGGAGCGCTGATGTTAGATCTTTTTGCGACTTTCCATGCCAAGCATGCAGAGCCATGATGAAGACTGACAACTGAACTGAAATTCTAAGGCCCTTAGAATGGTGACCCTTACACTGCAAGCATGGAGGGTGGAATGACCAGTAAGCAATCTGTGTCTACATAGGTGCTCAACCAGATAAGGCATCACCAAAGGTAAGTAACTTGTTCATCTGATAGAGACTTCTAGCTGCATATTCCTTATCTTAGAATACAAAACCCAAGCAATGCCTCCCAGGAGGTGGGTATGCGAAGCTGGTTTAACCCAGGAAGTCCTACAAGACTGAGTGGACCAAGTGCCCGTCATGAGGGACCTAACTGTTGAGGCAGTAGGGTTTGGGAGACATCTGCAGAGATGCCCATGTTGCTGCCTAATAGATAAACAGAAAATGTGCCTATGCCTCCAATTCACAGTAATGCAAACACTGAATGTATGAAGATAAACCATAAGTTTATTAGTTTATCCCGACAAAACTTTTTGTCATTGAATCAATACATAAGTTGCACAATTTGCTTTTTAAAGAGCAGACAAAGAGAAAACCATCAACTTCATTTCTAGCCGTATGGAAATCAGTCAGACAATGTGTATATATATTTACAGTGAGAAAATTTAAAGCAAAAACATTGCACTAAATCGTACGTTCATGGACATTAATAAATCAAAAAAACTTTTCAACAAACAGATAAACACTTCACAGTTTGAGAATCATGAATGCAATAAAGTATAAGAGCAGGGGTGAATATTTCAAACAGAACACCTCCTAGCTCATAAACTGGATTCGTTTGTGTGAATAATCAAAAAAAGCCCATTTTGTATATATGACTGACAAGAGCCATTGGTGTGGAGACAAATGCCTGGAGTCAAATGCCGACGCGTTTCAAATCCTGCCAGTTATTTACAGGATTTTCATCAGGGCGGGAATCTAGTCCATGGGAACTGTTTTACAAAGAAAATAAAATAAATGAAGAGTTTGTTTTAGCAAACTTCATACTAACGCCATATTACTTTAATGCAAAATAAAACCGCAAAGGAGTGCGGCATACCTTGAGAATGGTAGCCTATGTGGCTTCTATTTTGGAAATAGCGGTTTATGGCAGGCGGGTCTGGGCTGTAACAAGAGCAAAACTGGTATCACCAATTTGAAAATGACAAAATGCACGCTAAAGGTAATGTAGCGGAAAAACTAATTTTACCTTGGGTCTTTAGAACCTTTAGTCAGAATGGCCGGTGGCAGAGTTATTTTTCAAATTAAAATCGCTGTGGGGACAGAAATGAAAAATAGCGATATTTTGAGTAGTTGTGCCAAAGCGGTGAAGAGACGGGCACAGAAGCGTCGCCACTCCAATGGGAACACTTACTTTTTAAATAGTTCAACACGGGCGCAGGGATCGGACCGGTGTTGCTGTGGAACGCTGTCCGTTCTATGGAATAAAAGGGAGAAGGAGGCTAGCTACGATGTGCTGAATCACGCAGTTAATAACTGTATGCTAACACTCAATGACCGGTGAAAAGGGGGTCAATCGCTTACCAAAAGTCGCCGTGGAGGGCTCTGCTATGACTGCATCCTGAATTCTACCGGCACACAAAGAGTTTAGTTGTCCAAGGCACTGCCGGTGCTTGTGGCAATAAAAGCATGTCTGCGCTGACAACCAATGGGATGCGTCGCGGGTACTAATGCATTATGGGAGCTGAAGTCCGAGAATAAAGTCAAGCTCGGATAATTTCACTGAGAGTATTTAGACCCTTATTCACGCTATCAAATCGCAATATGAGGTATGCCTCCTTGCGCAACAGCATAGTTTCAACATCAGGGTAGCGTTTGGAGTCCAGCCACACAAGTGGTGTCCATTTAAAATCGTTTTCAGTGTGCTGATTATTTACAAAGTGTTCGACCATTGGTGCAGTCATTACTCGTTTCTTTATCCGAGATCGGTGTTGCGTGATGCGGGCATTGATGGCTTGACTTGTTTTGCCAATATAGACCTTGTCACAAGGACAGACCACTGCATAAACGTTATTTTTTGTTTTACAATTTGTAAATGCATCATGTGTCCATTTGATGCCATGGTTAATGAAGGTGTCCCCTTCAATTGTAGAAGAACATGAAACACAGGCTTTGGAGGTTATTGAACTATACCTAGAAAAACGTGAGAGACCCCACCGGGTTCCAACTGCATTCATTGTGGAATTGGCTGAAATAACTCTTCGGAACAACTATTTCAGATTTGAGAGTGATTTTTATATACAAATCAAGGGGACACCATATGAGGAACGATTCATCTATAAGGACAATCCCTTTCTACACCACATGACTCATTGGTTGAGATACATAGACGACGTCTGGCTCCTGTGGCAGGGGAGCCAGAGTGAACTTGATCAATTCCATGCATGGCTTAATTCAAGACACCAAGACATCAAGTTCACGATGAACTCAAGTTCTAAAGAGATGACTTTCCTGGACGTCCTAGTAGGTACCAGTGCATCTAGACTGACGGCCTCTTTGCACAAAAAGCCAACCGACAGGAATACAATCCGGCACTATACCAGCTCACACCCACAAAGCCTTAAGGATAATCTACCTTATGGGCAACTGCTTCGAATAAGACGTAACTGTACTAGTTTACA
This sequence comes from Lissotriton vulgaris, assembly GCF_964263255.1. Classification (NCBI taxonomy): domain Eukaryota; kingdom Metazoa; phylum Chordata; class Amphibia; order Caudata; family Salamandridae; genus Lissotriton; species Lissotriton vulgaris. The sequence goes on along the minus strand of NC_141687.1, from coordinate 2,136,015,948 downwards.
GGACTTTGAATCACACGCAACAAGATTCTGTAATGAGATGGCTGCTAGAGGATATCCCAAAAAATTGTTAAAACATGCCAAAAACAGGGCTAAGTTTACCCCAAGGGAGACACTCTTACAGGTAAAAGAAAAGAAGCAATCAGATCAATTGGTTTGTGTAACTACCTTTGGTCAACACACGAACCAATTTAAAAATATCATCCGAAACAATTGGCATTTGTTGGAAACAATTGAGCACCCTCTGCCCAAACCGATCTTTGCAATGAGGAAGAACACGAGTATTGGACAGCATCTCATTAAAGCAGACACCCACATTCCGCCGCCCAAGAGTGACCTCATATCACAGTGGAACCTCAAACCAATCAGTGGGCACCACAAATGTGGTAACTGTGTTTCATGTTCTTCTACAATTGAAGGGGACACCTTCATTAACCATGGCATCAAATGGACACATGATGCATTTACAAATTGTAAAACAAAAAATATCGTTTATGCAGTGGTCTGTCCTTGTGACAAGGTCTATATTGGCAAAACAAGTCAAGCCATCAATGCCCGCATCACGCAACACCGACCTCGGATAAAGAAACGAGTAATGACTGCACCAATGGTCGAACACTTTGTAAATAATCAGCACACTGAAAACGATTTTAAATGGACACCACTTGTGTGGCTGGACTCCAAACGCTACCCTGATGTTGAAACTATGCTGTTGCGCAAGGAGGCATACCTCATATTGCGATTTGATAGCGTGAATAAGGGTCTAAATACTCTCAGTGAAATTAACCGAGCTTGACTTTATTCTCGGACTTCAGCTCCCATAATGCATTAGTACCCGCGACGCATCCCATTGGTTGTCAGCGCACACATGCTTTTATTGCCACAAGCACCGGCAGTACCTTGGACAACTAAACTCTTTGTGTGCCGGTAGAATTCAGGATGCAGTCATAGCAGAGCCCTCCGCGGCGACTTTTGGTAAGCGATTGACCCCCTTTTCACCGGTCATTGAGTGTTAGCATACAGTTATTAACTGCGTGATTCAGCACATCGTAGCTAGCCTCCTTCTCCCTTTTATTCCATAGAACGGACAGCGTTCCACAGCAACACCGGTCCGATCCCTGCGCCCGTGTTGAACTATTTAAAAAGTAAGTGTTCCCATTGGAGTGGCGACGCTTCTGTGCCCGTCTCTTCACCGCTTTGGCACAACTACTCAAAATATCGCTATTTTTCATTTCTGTCCCCACAGCGATTTTAATTTGAAAAATAACTCTGCCACCGGCCATTCTGACTAAAGGTTCTAAAGATCCAAGGTAAAATTAGTTTTTCCGCTACATTACCTTTAGCGTGCATTTTGTCATTTTCAAATTGGTGATACCAGTTTTGCTCTTGTTACAGCCCAGACCCGCCTGCCATAAACCGCTATTTCCAAAATAGAAGCCACATAGGCTACCATTCTCAAGGTATGCCGCACTCCTTTGCGGTTTTATTTTGCATTAAAGTAATATGGCGTTAGTATGAAGTTTGCTAAAACAAACTCTTCATTTATTTTATTTTCTTTGTAAAACAGTTCCCATGGACTAGATTCCCGCCCTGATGAAAATCCTGTAAATAACTGGCAGGATTTGAAACGCGTCGGCATTTGACTCCAGGCATTTGTCTCCACACCAATGGCTCTTGTCAGTCATATATACAAAATGGGCTTTTTTTGATTATTCACACAAACGAATCCAGTTTATGAGCTAGGAGGTGTTCTGTTTGAAATATTCACCCCTGCTCTTATACTTTATTGCATTCATGATTCTCAAACTGTGAAGTGTTTATCTGTTTGTTGAAAAGTTTTTTTGATTTATTAATGTCCATGAACGTACGATTTAGTGCAATGTTTTTGCTTTAAATTTTCTCACTGTAAATATATACACATTGTCTGACTGATTTCCATACGGCTAGAAATGAAGTTGATGGTTTTCTCTTTGTCTGCTCTTTAAAAAGCAAATTGTGCAACTTATGTATTGATTCAATGACAAAAAGTTTTGTCGGGATAAACTAATAAACTTATGGTTTATCTTCATACATTCAGTGTTTGCATTACTGTGAATTGGAGGCATAGGCACATTTTTTGGATTTCTCTAGTTTGGCCCTGCCTACCCTCCCTCCCATTGGGCCTAGCCACCATTGTGGGTTAATAGATAAACAGGACAGAGACTCCTTACGCTAACGCAATGGTCATAGCCTTGGCTCTGGTGAATGAGCAAGCAAGCCCTCAGGAGGTTGCCTCTTGTCCAATATGTATCGGTTATTTATGCTGAGCACTATCCGTCTTGAGATGGTCCATTTCTGCACATTCCCTTTCCTAGCCCCTTTGTACGCCACAGAGACTTGATCGTACACCTAGAACTATTTAGTGTGATTAAGTTAGAAACATCAACTCTTTTTGGGTCCAGACAATTGAGTCTCTCCTCCTCCTTTGAAGTGTGAAGTGGAGAAAAAAGGTGAGGCAATGTGATGCTCTGGCCTACATGGAAAGGAGTCACAACCTTCGGGAGTAAGGAGGCATGTGTCCAGAGTACGAGATTGTCCAGATAGAAGATGGTGTAGGGAGAGCTTACTTAGAGTGGCTGCAATTCGCTGACCATTCTGGCCGATGTAATGGGCACTAAAAAGCAGCCTTGAAGATTAATCAATGGTCTGAGCAATTATGCAAAGGCTCAAAGTGTGCACACAATAAGATACAATGAAGCATGCTGATTGGCCTGGGAGGAAATGTATGTTGCAAACCTTTAAGGAAACTAGCCACAAAAGGTGCCTTGAACAAAGAAGAATGTCTGCCAACCACAAAATGACTGAAATGGCCTGAAAGTAACTGTGCCAAGAACGGGGCCCGGCAGGGCCAAGAATAGACCAAACAGGAGAAACTGAGAAAGGGGAGCAGTTAGAGGACTAATTTTCCTATATAAACACCTTGTAACAAATGTATCCCAGCGGGCTGGGTTATACCCACTTGGTGAAGGTACGCCTGGCTGCCAGAATAACATCACATACTTTGTGAGGAAGTTTGAAAACTGTTAGCTGTTAAAGCTCAATCTTCAAGCATAAAGGTGAAGGGTGTGCAGGTTCGAGTGTAGGACCCTCCCGTTGCTGCAACAGAAGATTATCTCGATGAGGCATCCTGATCATGAGACCGATAATTCAAGTCCAGAAGCAGGTTCATAGAAAGCTGAAGGCCTGTGTCTTCACTGGAGTCCGTACTCCTCCAAGTACAGCGACGGAGGCCTCGGCTGCTACCTGCTGTGTCCTCAGCCCAAATGTTGGAACCCCCTATCAGCATGTCAGCTCTCGGAAGAGGGAACAGCATGTCATGGGAACTGACATGTGTGGCAGGGCTTTCTTTTCTGATGATGCATGCATGTTACTCAGTAGAGTGTGTACCTGCTAGGCTTAGGGTCTAGAAAACCAATGCTTTGAATGGTGATAATACTTAATAAAGTGTGCAAGATGGTTATATTATTTTTTAAGCAGTTAGGCTTTACTTAAACCAACAAAAAGAACAGCAATGCAGCATATGAAACTTCCATTCAGCTGTTCAAAAAGCAATGTGTTAGAAGCAGCATTACAAGGTCATTGAACCCAGGAAAGAGCAACTTAAGAGGCATTTTCCAATACTTTTGCTTACCGTTCATACATGCTTCTAACTGAGGCATTGTTTGTTCTGTGATACAGATACGTCAGACTTAACAACAACTTCCACAAACATTTCCAAAGAGAATTATTGATGAGAAAGTTGTAAACGGACCTACACATTTGGGAGGGGAAGACAAGAGGACTGATTGCTTGGGGGAAATGCTAGTGTCCAAGTGCAAGCTTCAAATGTATTCAGTGGTACGATATGAATTGGCGTAAAATATTTAGGGACAGTACTACTCACACACCAATATAATAACTGTAAAGCTGCTAATATTTTCCATATAGGCTGTAGGTATGGTGTAAGGGAATTCATTACCAATAGTATGGAAGTGCAATAAAAAATATGTTTTTGGTTTTTCTAATGTTCTTTTTATTTGATAGTATGAGTGCTGGAATTATTATTATATATTTGCCATATTCTGATACACAAAGTTTTTATGTGCAGATTGTCCATGTTGTCTATTCTATTATAAAAAAAACAGCAATAGTTGTGATGTTGACTGCTTTCAGGTGCCAGGTTGAGGCTCCACACATCTACAAAGACTCCTTTCAGATAAGAGCTTCTCTGGAAGGACTCTCCGACTCAAAAAAGTCAGGATCAAGATGAGCATAACTAATTGCAGAGAAGAGTGAGATACGCCTGTCTTTTTTCCTATTCTCTGAAGGTAGTGTAGGAACTATGGGGCATATTATCAAGGGGGTTTATCTCCGCTTTTTTGGCTTTAAAAGCCAAGAAAGCAGAGATAAAATTATCTCCCTATTACCTGGCTGTCGCTAACACCAGTTAGCAACAGCTAGTAGGATATAGCGACCATCTTGGGCCCCGCTTTGCATGTCAGTGATATTTATCACTAATGACATGCAAAGTGGGCGTGCCAAGATGTTAGCGACTGGAAACAGTCGCTAACATCGCTATCTCCTAGTACCAACGTTTGGAGATATTCGCGCTTAGCGCGAATATCTCCAAAAGCTAACACCTACCCCTGAACAGTTCTTAGCCATGTTATCCAATGGTAGGTGGATAACATGGCTAAGAGCATTAGCTCGGTAATGCATGAATATCGCTGACTTTTCAGCGATATTCATGCATTTCGGCCGATTTTTATCGCTTAGGAGATAAACCTTGATAATAGCAAGGTTCCTAAGCGATAAAAATCGCCGCAGCTCGGCGATAAAAATATTGCCGCTAAGCCAACATAGCGATAATTATCGCTAGTTGTTGGTAATATGCCCCCAAGTTCCCCTTGAAGTTATGTGAATCTTTGTGGATGTGCCCTGCAATTTGGAGGTTCACAACACAGTGCAGTAGGTCCCTGCTGGCCACTCGAGATGCAAAAGACACACAATTGATGGACGGAATGCAGAACAAATCAAAACATTCACCCCCAGTCAGGTGATCTAGGTTAAATCCATCATTCTTTTGCTCACCATGCCACCCCAGTTTAGACCTGGCCATATGCAAATCAGTCTTAACCCTGTGCCTCATGGGAACAGTCCATCCCAAACTCCCAAGCCAGGTCCTCCCTGGACCGCAAACAAGCATCCTAGGATCGGTTTCGGGGTTACATGGGTCCCATGCTCTCCATGCCCCTGGAGTCAAGCTATCCTGGCTGATGAGGGTTGAAAGCCCGAAACAAGTCCTAGGATGCTTGTTTCCAGTCCAGGGAGCACCTGGCCTGGCAGTTTGGGCTGGACTGTTCCCATTGGGCGCAGGGTCAAGACTGATTTGCATACAGCTAGGTCCTGGAATGGCATGGTGAGCACAAAAAAATGATGGAGTTAGGCCCAGCGCTCTGTACTGGGGTGAATGTATGACATTGTTCTGCATTCTGTCCATCAATTGTTCTTTTTGCATCTGATCACTCGTGGTGGGCTGAACCGATTTCACTCGGGTGGGAACTGTCACACGGGTCTGCTTGAGACCATTCAAAATGATAATCAGCACTTGACCCTTGTTACTGACACTAGAGAGCTCGAACCCCGGAGGATGGAAACACCTGGCACAATAGGAAAAATATTTTTTTCTATAGAATTTTCTAATTTGCTATGATGAAGACAGAAAGGGAAAGAAATGTGCTATTATCAAGGCACAGAGACCTGCCCTGTGGCTATGAGGTGATTTTACAGAAGCCTAATGCCCTTGCATTTCGTATGCTGTCACAAGACTCTCACCGTCCGCGACAACAGCATGATCAATCCTTTGTATCCATACTACTTTGTCATATATGTATACATTATACCCCTCATTTCAATATGAACATTAGGCTGGTCCAAATCCTGGAGAATTCAGTATCCCAAAGTGGATGTTTGTTTTAAATTCTTCATAGGATATTGAAAGGGGGAGGCGCAACACATTTCCACAGGTGTTTGCCTCTGGAAACATAGACATTTCGACTTGGCCATTGCATGCATGCAGAAAATCAATTGATGGTTGAGGATTAAAGCTAAGTGGTGGAACTGTGTTAGCGCCAGTCACAAAACACAGAATGTCCTTTAATTTGGCTTCACATGCAAGCTCTAAAACAAAAAAGAAATATGAATCAAACTAGTAAAATTGTGATTACTGCAACAATTGTTATTTATTTTATTTCATCTGCTAAATAAATACTTCAGTAATGGTTGACATGTGAATAAAAAAAAACCTGTGCTTCATTTCACAAAAAACTCATCAAATCGAGATTATCTGTTGTTAACAACAGATAACACTTTGAGATCTGGTGTGAGAGTATGTTACCATTTCCACAATCCTGCTCTCCTTACTCTCCCTTTAATAGAAGTCTTCCCATTGTTCAACATGGAGTAAGCATAGGTATTCCATGCTGCTAGATCTGCATCTGACACTCTCTCTGAGTCTTCACACACACACACCACTGTTTATACAAACAATGCCAACAAGCCAATAACCTTATCTTAAAGGCTTGGGACTTGAGGTAGCTGCAATCTCCCCTGTGAAAAGGCTTTACTCTGTCAGAGACCCACACAGCAGACCCAATCATGCTCTATATTGATTTGTATTACTTTTCCTTGATGCAGTACATGAAGCATCATTCTAATGGGGTAGCTACCATTTTACTGCCACGGCATTACAATTAAGCTTCAACAACATTAATAATAGACATATCGTGCAAAATGAAATTGAAATAAAGCAGACATAGACTTTACAATTTTGAATGCATTATCCTTTTGTTCTTATTATAGATTTTACTCTGGGCAAATAAAACGGGTTGGTATGTCCCTCCTTAACTCTCTTTCTCTACAGTATCTTTCGTAAGTCTTTGACACCATGTTTGCCATGATAGGTTGGTTTAAATTAGTTTCAACGGATTTGTATCATCAATAGTTGAGCTATAACATAATGAAACAATTTCACTTGCCTTCACAATCTTGGGCGTAATCTCTCCAGTAGCAATGATGTGTTCTTCCTGTAACCGGTGGTTACTGCCGGATGAACTGAATTTAATGTTAAACATTCCATTTATGATATCAGGGGTGATTTCGTGTTCAATCCAAATTAATGGCTCTTCAAAAAGTTGTTTATGAATTTCCATGGCCTGAAGTACTCCCATTGTTTTTAACCCCTCCTTTAATCTGCAATAAAGAATACCTAATCATAAATAGTCAAACTATTGGTCAAATTATGATGTAAAAGTTATTATAAAATTAATTTATGTCTATGACACATCTAAAAATCCTTCAGTGCCCTATGTTCTAGCTGTTCATAAAAAGTTCAGTCTAAATAGAAATATTTGAAGCTAGCTGTTGGAGACCGCTGACAAAGGCACATTCTCTTTCTCCTGTGGTCTTGTGAGGATTTCCTAGCAGCAGGGTAGCACACGACCTGCAGCTTTTCTTTAAAAAAAAGTAACCAAACCCAGCATGCACATTATGAGAGGACAAACTGTTGATTTTCAGGGCTTTTTGGCAGGCAATTTTCGACTTCAAACTGTGGATCCTTTGGAGTGTGTGAATGGGATCTTCGCGACTGTGATTGGACTTTTAGCAGGCCTGGCCAATCCTGCATAATAAATTGTTATTTTATGCATTAGATGAAAGGACCACCTGGTTTTTAGTCGTAAATGTTGAATCATCTTATTTTGATTCGGTAATTTTGAAGTGACACCTACAATACACTCCTTCAAAATATCAAATTTGTATGGAGTCACAAACCCATTTTAGGAACTTTTACAGACTGTTCTAATCCCTGGCCTTCGTTCTGCTGACAAGTGATAGTTAGTCAACCTGTCTACTTCTGGAAGGGGGGAAAAGTAGAAAATACCTCAGCTGCAGGCCGACCCTGGTAAGATGGTGCCCTGTGGCTGAGTAAGGTAGAGGGCTCTCTGAGGCAATATGCAGGGGAGAGCCTGTTGCTCATTAAAGGCGCTTGGTGGATTGAGGGGACAGATATTTAGCATGGTTGGGATCAGCAGTGTCATGAACAACTAAAGAGTGACTCAGTGAAACGTAAAACACATGTGATGAGAAAAAAGCAAAATAGAAGTGTCAGGTTATTCAAAGGCCCCTACCTGATTAGAGCAACATTAGGATTGGGCAATTCCAATCTTAGTAACCAGGAGGTAGCAACCCAGTGGACCGGAATGACTGCATCCAACAGGGAAGAGTAAGTAACCTCTTGTTAAAAAGGACCCTCACTCACCACTAGTTGGTGACATGCTTCATCATCGGGTCCCCGCTGGGGTGGCCGAATGCCCCCCCAGCGTGCTACAACGCCTGAGTTACAGCGGAGCGGGGTGGTGGTGAGTGTAATAGTGATTTAACTCAAAAGAAGTGCAGAATATGTGAGTGCAGGATTAAAAAATACTCGGTTGGAGCCCAGACAAAATGTTTAATGCGGGCCAACCTGTATTAGGGTTAAAAAACGTGAAAGGTGGACAATCATAGGTTCTGTATTAGGAGACCTGTGTCCTTAATTAAGATATCTGGTCAACATGTTTCTGATGTGAAAAAGCAGGACCACAGCCAAATTGCACTCCGGTGGTATGTACGCGCTAAGGTACACCCTCCCGTGAGGCACTTAATGTGAAAAATAGAAAAAATAGTTAAAGTGTAGTTACTCACGGATATTACCCGTGCCGGCACACTGTAGATCACAGCAGCCAAAATTACAGATTGAAGGAAGAAAAATAACTTCCTGGGTCAGAACGGTGCTGGAAATGTTCACGTGGCGTTCAATTTTGTCGCTCGCGACTCCCCGTCCGGGACCTACGTTCAAGGACTGCCGTCTGCCCGTAGGTCCCAGGCGGGGAGTGGCGAGCGACAAATTAAGGACACAGGTCTCCTAATACAGAACCTATGATTGTCCGCCTTTCACATTTTTTAACCCTAATACAGGTTGGCCGGCATTAAACATTTTGTCTGGGCTCCAACCGAGTATTTTTTAATCCTGCACTCACATATTCTGCACTTCTTGTGAGTTAAATCGCTATTACACTCACCACCAACCTGCTCCGCTGTAACTCAGGCATTGTAGCACGCTGGGGGGGCATTCGGCCACCCCAGAGTGAGGGTCCTTTTTTAACAAGAGGTTACTTGTTCTTCCCTGTTGGATGTAGTCATTCCGGTCCACTGGGTTGCTACCTCCTGGTTACTAAGATTGGAATTGCCCAATCCTAATGTTGCTCTAATCAGGTAGGGGCCTTTGAATAACCTGACACTTCTATTTTGCTTTTTTCTCATCACACGTGTTTTACTTTCACTGAGTCACTCCTTAGTTGTTCATGATATTCTTGTTGGGGTACAGGAGTGTTTACTCGTGCCCTATCTCTCTTGTTGATATTATTATATGGGATAGCAGTGACCCAAATTGGCTGAGTAAAGATAGTGTGATGAGGCAGAACAGCATGGCGCAGTGATTGCCCTGAATTAAATCTACAAATTCGTGCCTGTCTGATGCTACCCTGTAAACAGAACGTACACATTTTAATGAGGATATCCGCTTCTGGTGCTAGAGCAAGGGCTTCCCCTCAAACAGAAGCGCAGACTGGGGTCCGTTTTGTACACTGAACTCTCTGAGATTGCCAGACCAAAAGGGGATAGATAATCGTCAGTATTCATATATAGAAACTCTTGCCACCCAATAAGGCAATTAAGGAGCTTAAAATGCACAAGGCCCCTGGTGCCAACTGCATTACAAGTGATTTCTTAAAGCGACACCCAGCCGTGTTGGTACCAGACTTCACAACCTTATTTAATAGTGTCCTGCAAAATGGCAAACTTTCAAAAACAATGAGTGAACGATGAGTGAAGCCCTAATTACAGTAACCCTTTTAGCCACCTCTAAGCCTCCCGCCTCCCTACCCAACGGCCTCCTGGCCTCCCCCCATGTCCAGGCAGATAACATCAACGCCTGGCTGGCTGCAGCAAGAGATAGACTGGCTCCCCTTGGGAAGGTCAAATGTAGGAGACCACATGACGCCCAGCGCTGGTTTACCAACAACCTCAAGGAAATGAAACTGACCTTGCGCCAATCCGAGCGCAAGTGGAGACAGGACTATTGCCCCATGAAAAAATCCATCTTTACGCAGACCTTCAAAGAGTACAAAGGTGACATCTTAAAAGCTAAATCAGACTACTTCTCATTGAAAGTCCTTAATTCCACCAATAAAGCCAAAGACATCTTCTCCATCGTGGACGAACTTGTCAAACCCAACCGCATCACCACCAGACTCGTCCCCTCACAACACTCTGTGACTCCCTTAACACTTACTTTATCGACAAAATTACCAGCATTAAAGCCAATATCCCCAGGACCTTCTCTCCACCAGAGCCTGCCCTTGTGCATCGCAACGCTCTCTCTTTCGATCTTTTTCCACCAATCACTCAGGAGGCCTTTGTTTCCCTCCTCAAAAGAGTCAGATCTGGCTCCCCTACAGAGCGCTGTCCGCCCCACATTGCCCGGGAGATCTTTCTCCAGCTCCCGGAACCCCCATTATCCCTCCTCAACAATTCCCTTGCCACGGGCATCGTTCCCAATTGTTTCAAGACCGCAGAAGTTAGACCCATCTTAAAAAAAGTAGGTGCAGACCCACTTGTACTCAGCAACTTCCGACCTATCTCGCTTTTACCCTTTCTGGGTAAAATTCTGGAGGTTCATGTTGCAAGTTGCCTTAGTACATTTGTGGAACACTCACACTACCTAGGTCCACACCAAGCGGGATTTAGACCCGAACACTCCACCGAATCCATCATTTTGGCAGTTCATGATGAACTCAGGAAGGGGGCAGACCAAAACATCTCGCAGGCTCGAGTGCTCCTGGATTTGTCGGCGGCCTTCGACACCGTCGACCACAATTTATTGGTTGAGCGGGTCGAGAGCACTGGCATCCAGGGCATCCCACTAAAATGGATTTCCTCCTTCCTTAACAACCGCCATCAAGCTGTCCGTCTCTCTGACTTCTCCTCGGAGAATAAGAGACTCACTTGTGGGGTTCCCCATGGCTCTCCTCTCTACCCGCTCCTCTTCAATCTGTACATCCTGCCGCTGATTGTAGCCATTTTTAACTACGCTAATGACCTCCAGCTCGTTTTCAACATCGATTCATCTCCCCTGCAATGGAGAACTTCTGGTTTAGCATGACGTTCATCAGAAGCTGGATGAACCTAAATCAGTTAAAATTAAACCCAGACAAGACGGAGCTTGTCCTCACAAGGACCTCAGTTAACCCTTGGAACCCCAACTTTTGGCCGCCCTCCATGGGTCTTCCACCTTCTCCAGTCAGTGTGGTCAAAAGCCTTGGTGTTACAATTAGCAGCGACCTTACTCTGAAGACTCCGATCAACTCAGTAGTCTCTTCTTGCTTCTTACGCAGGATCCGGAAAATTTGCAGATTTCTTTCCTTTGAGGCCCTTATTCAAGTCACCCTGGCCTTAGTTATGTCACGCATTGATTATGCTAATTCACTCTATGCCGGAGTCCCCGCCTATCAGCTACAGCCGCTTCAACTGGTGCAGAACCAAGCAGCCAGACTGGTGTACGGTCAAGCCAGATCACACCATGTAAAACCTCTGCTTAAGAGCCTTCATTTGCTCCCAGTTGCCCAGCGATGTCTCTTCAAACTGGGCTATCTGATCCACAGAGCCCTGTCATCCCACGGGCCAGTTTTCATCGCCAATAGAATTCGGCGCTATGTTCCCCTCCGCGCCCTTTGCTCTGTCAGCTCCAATCTCCTGACCCCTCATTCTTTTAAACGGAAAAAACATGGTGACTTCGATTTGCGTTCCTGGCACCTTAGTTCTGGAACACTCTACCCCCGAACGACGCCAAATCCATTCCTACTCCATGTTCAGGAAATCCCTCAAGACGTGGCTCTTCTCCCGTGCTTACGATTAATGGCCTTTCCGCTGCACATGTTCATGCATCCTCCACAAAGCGCCAAGAAACCTCTGGTGAACGCGCGCTCTATAAATTCCATTTATCATATCATATCAGTAACACCTAAACCAAAGAAATGTCACCAGCTTTTCTTCCTACAGACCGACACCCTTGTTAAATCTTGATGTTAAATTTTGCTCTGAAATTCCAGAAGTAAAGCTGAATAGCTCTGTTTCACAGCCCAGTCAGGATTTGTCTAATTAAGACAGACATATGGTAACAGCTGGTTGAAAAGGTCAACATAAATAAGATCCTGGTCATATAGTGGCCTTGGAGACAAGAAAGCTTTAGACTGGGTCTTCCTCATGAGGACTATAGAGAGGTTTGGCCCTAGATTTATAGAATTGGTTTGGCTAAATTACAATATTCCTATGTCCCACACCCTAGTGAATTGCAGAAGAAAGAGAGGGTATCAATGCTGCCAAGACAAGGAAGGGCTACCCACTCTCACTGTTTCTTTATGCTGTTAGCATAGAACCCTGTGAAGCACATTAGAGCCGACAAGGTCGGAAGCATAACCTTTGGGCAGGAGATTCATAAAGCATTCTTGTTCACTGATAATTTCCTCTAATCATTTACGGATTCCTCAAGATTTTTCCCTTAAATTCAACACCTTCTTACTCGTTTTGCGGGAGTATAGGGATTCATTGTAAACAGCAAAGTCAAGAATTTACAGGCTTACACTATCTTGGGGCAAGGTTGAGGAACTAGCACTAAACACCCAGTACCACTGGACAAATATGGCAGGCACATACCTGGGTGTTATATTAACTCCTAAGATTTCGTACTTTTACAAAGCTAAATTTCCACCGCTTCTTCAGGTTATATGAGAGGACTGTCGGAGGCGGTCCTCTCTTTACCTATCTTCATTGTGGAGGCTCAAATCCATTAATCAATCAATCAATCAATCATAGTATTTGTAAAGCGCACACATACCCGTGAGGGTCTCAAAGCGCTGGGGGGGGGGAGGGATGTTGCTACTGTTCGAAGAGCCAGGTCTTGAGGAGTCTCCTGAAGTTTAGAAGGTCTTTGGTCTGCTGTAGGAGGATGGGGAGGGTGTTCCACGTCTTGGCAGCGAGGTGGGAGAATGATCTGCCGCGGGCGGTCACTCTTCAGATGCAGGGGATGGTGGCGAGGGTGTGGTCTCCGGAGCGGAGCTGGCGGGCGGGGGTGTAGAGGCTGAGTCATCTTTTGAGGTACGCTGGTCTGATGTCGTGGAGTGCCTTGTGTGCGTGGGTGAGGAGCTTGAAGGTTATCCTCCTGTTGATGGGAAGCCAGTGCAGGTCTTTCAGGTGGGGTGTGATGTGACTGCTGCGGCAGATGTCCAGGATCAGGTGAGCGGAGATGTTCTGGATGCATTGGAGTAATTTCAGGAGTTTGGCCAGGGCTTCTGCGTAGAGTGTGTTGCTGTAGTCCAGTCTGCTGCTAACGAGGGCCTGGGTGACCGTCCTTCTAGTTTCGGTGGGGATCCACTTGAAGATCCTGTGTAGCATGCAGAGGGTGTTGAAGCAGGAGGAGGAGACGGCGTTTACCTGCTTTGTCATGGAGAGTGTGGAGTCGAGGATGACCCCTAGGTTTCGTGCGTGGTTGGTGGGTGTAGGGGGTGCTCCTAGTGCCGTCAGCCACCAGGAGTCATCCCAGGCCAAGGGGGTGGAGCCGAGGATGAGGACCTCCGTCTTGTCCTAGTTCAGCTTCAGTCACCTGTTCCTCATCCAGTAAGCAATGGCCTTCATTCCTTCATGGAGGTTGGTTTTGGCAGTGTGGGGATCCTTGGTGAGCGAGAGGTTCAGCTGGGTGTCGTCGGCGTAGCAGATGATGTTTAGGTCGGGCTGTCGGGCTACGTGGGCGAGTGGTGCCATGTAGACGTTGAACAAAGTTGGGCTGAGAGATGAGCCTTGGAGTACTCCGCAGATGATCTCGGTGGCTTCGGAGCGGAAGGCGGGAAGGCAGATGCTCTGGGTTCTCCCGGATAGGAAGGAGGTGGTCCAGTCCAGGCCCTTCTCTTGGATTCCGGCGTCGTAGAGGCGTGCTCTTAGTGTGCAATAGCAGACTGTGTCGAAAGCGGCTGACAGGTCAAGGATGATGAGGGCCACGGCTCCTTCGTTGTCGAGCATGATCTTGATGTCGTCGGTGGCGGCGATGAGGGCAGTTTCGTTGCTGTGGTTGCTGTGGAACCCTGACTGGGATGGGTCCAGGATGTTGTTCTCTTTGAGGAAGCTGGTCAGTTGTTTGTTAACGGCCTTTTCGATGAACTTCGCCGGGAACAGGAGCTTGGAGATGGGTTAGAAGTTCTAGAGGTCCTTGAGGTCCGCCTTGGGTTTCTTTAGTAAGGCGTTGATCTCTGCGTGCTTCCAGCTCTCCTGGAAGATCGCTGTCACGAAGGAGATGTTGTTGATTTTCTTGAGGTGGGGTGCGATAGTGCAGCTGGCTTTGTTGAAAATGTGGTGTGGGCAGCGGTCTTCCGGGGATCCGGAGTGGACGGTGTTCATGATCTTGATGGTGTTGTCGTCATTGATGTTGGTCCAGGCGAGCAAGCGGTTAGTGAGGGTGGTGGCCGGGGTGGTGCCGGCGTCGAAGCTGTTGTGGATGTCTGCAATCTTGCGATGGAAGAAGGTGGCCAATGGCCATGGAGTCGCACAGGCTAAGATAAACTTAGTTCCTCTAGTTATCTTGCTATAATGGTCTACAGGAAACTGTTGGAATCCCTTAATCAGTTGAACAGTTGTTTTATTGGGAAGGCAGAAAGGGCTACACTCTCCGATAAACAGACATAAACATACATGGCTACCGAACCATGGGGGGCGACTTGCCCTACCTGGACTTTCCCTTGTACCACAGGCTAACCCAAATGAGGGCGATAGTAAACTGGTTGGTCTGAGAAACAGAGATGCAGAGAAGCATTGGCCACATATGGAAAGGGTGGTGAAAGGATGCTACATGTGGGACATGCTCTGGAAGTCAAAATCTGATCAACCCTTGAATGCATACTTAAGCACCCCCACAAAGGCAACGTTCACAGTCTAGACATGGTTATTAAGAAATCTGCATTGTCAACATTCCCCTCTCCACCCATGCCATTGATTTGAATACATCGTTTAAACCTGCAATAGAACCAGGTCCCTTTAATAACCAGTTGGAGGGAGGGGCTGCTATACTATCTGTTATGTTTCAGGGGAAGAGATACTCGGACTGTTGGAGCCTGCAATAGTACATTTCTTGTAAATGTATAAGATACACTCAATGATCGAATTGGTCTCTCCAACCTTGAACAAATAAGCAGCTTCCAGAGATTTAAAGGTCCCAACTCATACTCTGCCTCTGCCAGAATTTTATTGATAACATTGATGGCCTTATTTAGATGGTACTGCACCGGTCTACGTAATGGCGCAATTCCCAAACAATCTTGCACACGCTAGCAGGAAGGGAGGCCCATTATAAAGTGATATGTGATTGAGATCTATATCCTACTAAGTTTGAAAAATAGGGCAACACTCTTTGTGGGGAGTTTGTGGATTATTATGAAGCTTTAAACACTTCGGGTGGGAAAGTCCTCATGTCCCCCCTTTCTGGAAATTGTTACGGAATTTGAAGTGATACTTGGATAGACCAGGTTTTGCTTTGTTGGTACTGTGCTATAACTTGTTAAAATATCAAACAATTGCTGATTAATTGAATATGTGGAATAGTTTGAGGTCAGATAAAACAACATTAGTGGCGTATCGGAATGAAGTGGACCCTCCACCAGTGTTAATGTGACATCTTAGACTATTCGGACAACCGTGAGACTGTTCAATGTCCTGGTGGATACATTTAAAAACGTTGAGGAAATGTGTGGCCTGCTGATCAAGTTTTTATTCACGCGGCTGCCATTAATTTTCTATCCCATACACATGCACGCCCTAAATCTGTTACATTTTAAGAACTCCTTTTGGGCTGCCAAGACTTAAATATGAGAAGTCCAATACCTCTGATGCTCTGCTTTTTATGCCGATGCCCATTGTGACTATGATGGTAAAGTAGTTGTTGCATAATTCGTAGTGCAATTTTTATTTGGGGAAGTTGGGGAGGTGGGAAGGGCTTTCTTTTTTTATTTCTTCCTGTTTGTTTTCTTTATTTTGATTTGTGTTGCATGGACTGAACCTGTGGGATTGTTGGGATTCCTGTACATTTTGTTAGCCTTCTATTTATGCCCCCTGGAGGAAGGACTGCACAAGTTGTATTGTAAAATGCCAATAAAAAACTGAAACAAAGTAAATAAAAAAAATATTTGAGAACCATGATGTGCTTTATTTCACAATCTGTCATTGGGACATTTCTGACAGTTTGAATATGTATGATGCCATTAGGATGGACAGTGATTTACAATAATTACTTTTTTTAAATGTACATACATGTATTGCAAAGTCAAAATGATATTGTTTTATAGTGCATATGCATATAAATATCACTGCACCTAACTAGTGAAGGAACAGTCCTCCCCACAATGTACTAATTGATGATATCTTCCAATAGTTCTTTTTTGTCATTCAGAGATTTTAATGGACGGAAGCAACCTGCTACACTTAGAATTGTGCTGTGTTTTTTAATCAATCCTTGAAAAGTTTCAAGAGACGAAGCATCCTCAATCTATGGAAAAATTAAGATTGTGATATTTTGATTAAATAGTAACAACAAACATTTTCACTGTAACTAAACCATAATGATGCAGAATAATTTGTCTTGGCCATGTGCTAAATAAACATATTTGTTCAGTAAGTTTAATATTTATAAAAGTTTAACAGTCAATGGACTAAAACACTATCAACTGCTACTGTAGTTAATGCTACTGTAGTTTTACACTAGCTACACTCTCTCGCTGAATGGAACACCAACTGGGAAAGAGTGCAAGAGAATGACAAAGATGCCTAGCACAATGGCCTAATGTACCTGAAAGTGTTTGGCAGAAGGTTTTCTGTTAGTTCAATTGCAAAATTCCACACTGAGGAGCTCATTAGGATGGCGGGCTGACGCAAAAAGGGACCGCACGCCATAAGGGCGGGGGTCCCGTGGGGGCCATTAGGGTGCGCCCACCACACTGGCAGGCGCATCCCGCATTTTTAACATTGTGGCGGGCGGTGCTAAAAGCACCGCCCCGCAATGCTAAAAATGCACGTCATGCAGGTCAATACACAACATGATAGGCACCGCGCAGTGCCTGCCACGTTGTATATTGAAATGCAGGGGGGTCCCATAGGTACCCCCCCATGTGCACCCCCCAGAATCCTGCAACGGGCCCCCGCAAGTGATTCCTGCAACGCCGCCACAGAAAGGCATGTGTCCGCCCCATCATAATATTGTTGGCGGTGTCTTGCAGACACCGCCACCATATAAAACTCTTTTCCGCCCTGTCAACTTGTCGACCGGGCGGAAAAGCGGCGGGCGGTTTTTCCGTCCACCATGGTCCCCCCGCCATAGTAATATGGCAGGGGGGAAATGGGTGGAGGGCGGGGACAAATGTCAGGCGGATCGCCCGACATCCTAATGGGGCCCTGAGTGTATTAATCCAGAATACAGATATATAGATCCTCTCCTATATCCCAATGTTTGCAGAAATATGGTCAGGAAGGTCTTTCTATTATGTTATTAGTCAGTGTTGAAAACTGTAGTAATTCCAGAGAAGTCTCATGGGGCAACTGCAAGTGGTAGTTGGTATGACTCTAGTTATGTGCCTGAAACTTTGTCTTCTTGTAATGTGAAGACTCTGACATATCAAGAACATATCACATACTTTTGATTTGATGGTATCACCAAGAAATATAGATCAACATCGGGCTAACAGTAGGATGTTCTTGATTGACCACTGATGCAAGAATGTGGATTTGTGTATGGCAGTTAAGAGAGTAGCAAATATGTAGAGGTTGCTCTGGAAATTTTAAAAAAGTGTCGAGGCCCGGGAATAGCCATTCAGGATTGACCCAATTCCATATCAAATAGATGAGTGTAATTTCTTATCATATTCGTTTATAATACATATGGCAATTATGCATAAATCTGAGATACATAAATAACTATTAACCACAAAATTAAACGCAAATGATTAGCACGTTTTTGACTAATAGACCCTCAACTAAGTGAAAACAAAATAATAAAAATTGATAAAGATTTATCAGCACAAATGTTTAGTATCTATTGCTTACCTCTTGCAACATGTCTCATGTATCCGGATCTACCACATCGACCAAACTGCAATTCACATTTTTTTGCATCAGAAACTAAACATTGATACAAAACAGGAGACACAAAGTTTGGAGCAGGCCCCCCGTGAACTAGGAAAACGGCTATGCCCCCTCACCCTGCATGCCAACACGTAGACGCATACCTGCAGACAGTATAGAGTAGTCTCCGCCCGAGAGACCTTTTCCCTTCCAGACACTACTGTTCCTTAAACATACGATACCAGATACGATTTGGGATTAGGTTGATCTGACATCCCAGACTTATGTCTACACTTATGTCTACACTTGTAGTGCTAAATGTCAAGTCCCTTCACCTTCTGGATATACGTCAGACACACGTCAATCTGCTGCGCGCGCATCTCTGCCTCATATTTCTGCTGACATTGCAAGATTCTGATGTATCCACCCATTTTGTGACCTCATGATCAATGACGTTTCTAGTGTACGCCTTCATGCACGCCTATTATACCGCCTTTTTAAATGACGTTTTGTGACGTTTCCATGTTTTATCTCTTCTTTTCCAGCTGTTACGCCTACTATATGCTCATACATTGTAATGCATTGACTATATATATGTACTTCTGTAAACAATATGTTGTCTGTCTTCCCTTCCTGAACCCTGTGTGGTGAATGGAATGGTTATGCCACCTTGGCTCGAGCCAATAACCCAATTCCTTTTACAGGAATAAAACCCTTTTGAGTATACCTCAATATCCCGGATTTTGCCTCTTATTTTTCTGAGTTATTCTTATTGATTATTGATAGCAAATTAAGTATAGGTAATCGATATTACCACAGTTCTGGCGCCCGAATAGGGACCCCTCCCCCACCCCACGCGCCGGCGGTGCGTTGCAGGCCTAGCCCCCTGCCACAGCCGGACGGACATTTACGCGTACCCGCAGGATTTCCTGTATCTCCCTCAGGCCAACGGAGGTGACTGAGGCTGCGATCGACACCCAGACGAGGCGGTGAGGCGTGCGGAGGATCCCAACCCGAGCCTAGCTGAGAGAGCAAGATCCGTGGTATACCGAGGCCCGCCAGGTTCCGAAGTTCCGAAGTTTCTGCGTCGAGTCCGAATCCAGTCCGTGTCGAGTCCAGTCCAGAGTTTCCGAGGCCTTCTGTTTCCGTGCTTCCTGGTGAGTACCGTTGCTAGGGACGCATCCTGACGTGCGCATTAGTTTGTGCCGGTCAAGACAGGTTCGGGTGCACGAGCCTGGTCTGCACTGTTTAGCAGTGTATCTGTACTGTAGAGCAGTACATCTAGTCTGCACCTGTATAAGGTGTATCGGTGCCGTTTAGCGGTACATCCTGTTGCACTTGTTATTGTACTCAATTAATGTGGTTCGTTCTTGAAATGTTTTAACGTGTCATTCAAATGTCGTGGGATGAGTGAATGTTCGATTTTCATTGTTGTGCTTAGATGTGTCTTATGTATAGTGTGTTCATATCTGAGTAAGAATCAAGTAGCCAGATTTCAGAATGCCGTTGTTCTCTAAACTAAGACAAATAAAAACCCGGAAGGGGGTTCTAGAAGAAGCTGTTCCCATTCCACCTAGGGACACTCCAGGGTACTTTATGTACCATAAACATGGCTTAGATGCTGTTTTATTTCTTGACTTGTGGGTAGACTACACTAAAGAACTGTCCGAGAATCAGAGATGGCCCGCTGCAGGGACATGGGATGCAGATTGCATCATGAGAGTAGAAGAAGCATTATGGAAAAAGAAAGCCAGACAGTCACAGAAAGATGCCATCGAGTTATGGCGTAAAGAGTCGCATAGACGCACAGAAAAAGCTCACAGACTAGAAGAAAAGAGTAAGGAAGAACCCGACAAGGTTCGAGAAAACGCATTAGTTGAGGAAGGTATCAGAGTAAAATTGGAACAAGTAGACAGACAGCGTAATACGCTTATGAATGGCATGTTCCCCATCCTATCAAAAGGCCTGCCTAAGGCCTCTCCAGAAATACCGAAGGACCTACCACCCCCGTTGCTCCCGACTAAGACACACCCGAGGACAGCAAAGGACGTTTTCCTTTCTTCCTACTTAGATGATGTTGCTCCCACCTATGTTAATACCCCATTACCTGCCCCCTTGCCTGCGCCAGTGCCTGCGCCTAACGGTCTGAACCCTTATGCTCTTCCTCCCCCGCAAGCTACTCCTCCCCAGAATCCTCCTCCTCCTTCCCTTGATACAGATCCGACTAACCCTTACGGAGACGGTGCCTCAGGAGGCGCGTCCGGAGGGGCTGGTTACCA
This sequence comes from Lissotriton vulgaris, assembly GCF_964263255.1. Lineage (NCBI taxonomy): Eukaryota > Metazoa > Chordata > Amphibia > Caudata > Salamandridae > Lissotriton > Lissotriton vulgaris. The sequence goes on along the minus strand of NC_141687.1, from coordinate 2,135,995,408 downwards.
GACTCCGCCACCAAACCATCGCCTGAGTCTTAGAGAAATAGCGCAACAGCGTACACCTAGAACAGATATTACAATTTATGGAGATCGCCTTGCAGATTGTAGATATGATCCAGTACCTGGTAAAAAGAATGATATAGACATGTTACTTGCATCAGTACGTCTACGACGAGTTACGAACTTCTTAATGTCACTACCTGAAATGACAGATCACTTAGATCGAATATATAAGTTTGTGCAGACAGAAGTAGGGCCTGAAAGCATTAAAGAGGCCATGGAGCATCAGAAAGTAGATACTAAAGCCAAGTTATTACGGTTTCTTATAAACTGTTTTATTCGAGAAGCAGATAGGCCGGGTGCGAACCCGGAAGATTTGAAAGCACTTCACAAGTGGGGCCGACATATATCCGATGGACAGCATGACAAAGAAGCCAGTATAGATAACATGTACCGAAGAATCAGAACTTCAATTACTAAGATGCACGAGAAAAGACAGGCTGCACTAGAAGCAGATGCAGATAAACGAGAGTCCTCAGAGGGGGAGGCAGAGGAAGAACCAGAGACACTAGCACAAGCACAGTTACCAGTCACAGATAGGGTCGCGTATGTAGGCAAAGGAAGACCGTTTAAGGATCCAGTGCGTCTAGTGCGCCCGGAATGTAAAAGAATATATCAGGAAGCCATGTGTAATCCTAAAACGCCCGAACACTTATTTCAAGCCACCGACCGAGTACTCCAAGAGCGCATGGGGTATCACGCACTTGACTCTATGGATGAACAAGAATTAGCCAGGTCAGCCGTGCAATGGGCTGACAACTCTGAGAAGTATGGTGATGATGTGTTAGCGCATACGTTCCTGAATTTGACCCCGAGTGAGCAGCGTTTGGCTGCTATGTACATGATACAGCATCTGCTCTTGTTGTATAAAAGCCAGCATTCTGATCCAGGTCCCCTGCGTGATATACTAATAGAACTGGTCACGAACAGATGGACAGGTTTAAGTACTGATCTAATTAAAGTAATTCTAGAACACCGCCACAAGTACAGTACATTCTTATGTCCACAGGTTAACGCAGTACCCGTTATGGAACGAAAGACCATGTATTACATGGATAGACAGAATCCGTTGCGAGAAGTGCACCCCGTACAGAATGCAGACCACACGCTTAGACGCGTGTTTGTGTACACTCCTGTAACTAAAATGGAATTATTGGAAATGAAGAAATTAGTACCCAGTCACGATAAAGACCCTGCAGGTTTTCACCGCGAAATAAAAGATATGTTATTAATGGGCGATTATACTTATCCCGACCTTATGAAAATACTGAAAGTACTACTACCTCCAGGAATATACGAGAAACTCAGAGAAAAAGAGTGGGAGGTGGGTGATGCAAAGATTGACTGGGCTGCATTACAAGATGAAGAGAATACCCGAGTGCCAGGCCTAGGGCTTGGAGATAAAGTTAAAGCGTTACCAGGTTTATTAGTACAGGTATTGCCGCGTTTATTGAGTACGAAAAAGGAAGATTGGGGAGCAATTTCAGCATGCAAACAGAAACCTGATGAAGACACTAGTGATTTTTATACACGATTTGAGAAATGTTTTGGTATTAACAGCGGTCTGAAAGCAAGTAGCGAGTCATATCCACATCTTTTTGTAACGAAATTAGTCGAGAATTCCTTACCCCAGGTCAAGAATAGAGTACTGAAAGTAGAAAGCACTTGGCAAGCTAACACCCCTTCGCAAATGTTACAAATGTTACAGTATCACCAGAATAGACTTAGAGAAGAACAAGAACATGAACAGAGACGTATGAAGGATACGAAAATGAAAATGTTAGTTGCTCAGTCAGTTCCTGCTGATGGTCAGAAAAAGGGTGCGAACCAATCTAGTAATTCGACAGTTCCCGTAAAAGGTGTATGTAATTATTGCAAGCAGCCAGGTCATTATATAAATGAATGTGCCGTTTTGAAACATAATATTGCCACGGGCAAGACCAAAGAGAGACCACGTCCTCCTAGACAAGATCAGACTTCACAACAAGTACCCCAGAATACACAGCAAATCGCACCCATGCCAGCTCCTTCACAGACAGTAGCGATACCTCAGCAACAGCCCATTCCTGCAACACAAACCACGACACAGCAAATGTATCAGTATGCACAGAACGATTATCCTGATTACCAACGATACACATGAAACAGCCTAGAGAGTGAATTCCGCTTGCCCCTTATTGAAGTACCTGTAGATCAGAGTGGTCCTTATGTAAATAGTCAAGTTTTAGGGAAAGACAGAAAGTTTCTCATTGATACAGGGGCAAGCAGGACCACGATAAGTCACAATGAAGTACCAGGGGCACCCCTCTCAGGCTCACAGAACGTGTCCCTCGGATTTTCAGGAAAACCGATTATCAACGAAGTGTCACAACCCCTCCCTCTTGCAGTAGGTCCTTTGACACGGACTACAGATTTATTGCTCACGAAGTCATGTCCGGAAAATCTATTAGGCATAAAAACACTGAAAGCTTTAGGAGCTATTATTTGTTGTTCTCCCGAGGGAGTACGATTATTCTTGCGAGATTTCAAAGGCCATTACGTATTGAGAGATATGGATCCCCGACTACAGAACGTCCCTGCCCACCTGTGGGCGCAGGGCCCCACTGATGTAGGTTGCATGCACATTACCCCGTATCGAGTCACTCTTAAAGCAGGAGTGGTATTACCACGAATTCGACAATACAAGTTACCCCCAGATGCTGTAGTGGCTTTACTGAAAATCATTGACGAGCTCATCGCACAAGGAGTGGTTGTGGAAACCGACTCTAATGTGTGTAATTCTCCTATCATTCCTGTTCTTAAACGTACTGACCCAAATTCCCCACCTGTTTATCGATTGGTTATTGATCTGCGCGAATTGAACAAGTGTATTGTACCACAGTACCCTGTGGTTCCAGATATCTCTTCGTTACTGACAGCTATTGATTCCGAAGCAGCATTCTTTACTGTAATCGATCTCAAGAATGCTTTCTTCAGTGTCCCTATTGATCCGGAGAGCCAATATTTGTTCGGATTCAGTTTAAATGGACGATCTTTTAAATTTGCCCGTGCACCTCAAGGATTCACAGAAAGCCCCAGCATCTATAGCCAAGCATTGAAAAAACAACTAGACAGTATCCACATGCCCGTCCACACTGCTCTGCTTCAGTATGTCGATGATCTGCTGATCACCGCTCGAAGCGAACCCGAATGTGAAAATGCATCTCTGATTGTTTTGAACTTCCTGGCTGACAAGGGACACAAGGTGTCTCCTTCGAAGCTACAATTCTGTGTTCAGCAAGTTGTGTACCTGGGTCACTTGCTGTCCAAAGTGGGGAGACAGCTCACACCTGATCGCATTCAGTTAATTGTTAACATGTTACCACCCAGAACACAAAAGGAAGTGCGGGCCTTTATAGGCCTAACTTCGTACTGCAGACAATGGATCCCCCAATATGCATTTCTAGCAAAACCACTCATTCAGTTGACAACACAGGGGGCAGCGACTTCGTCTGTCCTCCCTTGGACTCAGGAACATACACAAGCTTTTGAAGACTTAAAGAAAGCCTTATGTCAAGCACCTGTTTTAGCAACACCATGCTACAGTAAGCCTTTTACACTTTTTGTTACAGAACGTGATGGTACTGCATTGTCAGTCCTCACCCAGGAACAAGCAGGTTCACATAAGCCTTGTGCTTATTTTTCCAGTACATTAGACCCAGTAGCACAAGCCCTTCCAGCATGTTTGAAATCAGTTGCAGCTACAGCTTTAGCAATTAGACAGAGTGATTCTATTGTGTTAGGACATCCATTGACAGTACAGGTTCCACATGCTGTAGAAGTCCTTTTGAATCGAACTCAGACCCAACACCTGACTATAGCAAGATTGACAGGTTATGAATTGACATTGTTTCAGCCACACATCGAAATCAGACGCTGCAGCACATTGAATCCTGCCACGTTATTGCCAGTAAACGGAGTAGATCCATTGGCACATGATTGCATTGAAGTTATTACTATCACAACAAAACCCAGACAAGACTTGACAGATGTTCCGTTACCAGACCCAGACCTGACACTTTATGTGGATGGTTCATGTATGAGAACAAAAACAGGAGAATTAGTGGCAGCCTACGCCGTCACGACAGACACTGAAGTCATTGAAACGAATTGTATTGACACCTTGTCAGCCCAAGCTGCAGAGCTTATTGCTCTGACACAAGCATGTATTCAAGCCCGAAATAAGAGAGTCAACATATATACTGATTCACGTTATGCATTCGGAGTCGTTCACGACTTTGGAGTCCTCTGGCGAGAGAGAGGTTACTTAACTTCTCATGGTGCCAACATCCAACATGGTCCCCTCATTCAAGCTCTGTTAGACGCAATACATCTACCCACTGCAATCTCTATCATGAAATGCAAAGCACACACTAAGGTTACTGATGTCATTTCCCAGGGTAACGACCTGGCAGACCGAACCGCAAAACAAACTGCTCAAAACCGAACTCATGTAACTGATCAGACACGAATAGAGGTACCAGCACACTGCATGTCAGTTAGGGACCCCGCACATGATGTTATCGACATACAGTCACATGCAACACCAGATGAAATTAAGGAATGGACTAGACTAGGAGGGGTCCAAACAGACCAGGGATGGATGACGAAGGGAAAATCTACATGGTTTCTCCCCGATTCTATGGTACAAGTCATCATTAATACAATACATAGTCCTGCACACCTTGGTGAGAAAGCAATGCTAGACAGTATTCAACACATATGGTCAAATAAACACTTACGGGCAGCAGCCAAACAGAAAGTGCGTACTTGCATGATTTGTGGTCAGTTCAATCCAGGTAAAAGCATCCCTGTAGAGCAAGGTGGATTCCAGCCTCCCGACCACCCTTTTGAAGTCCTCCAGATGGATTATATCCAGATGGAACGGTGTCGAGGATTCAAGTATGTTCTTGTAGTCGTGTGTGCTCTTTCCCGATGGGTAGAGGCATACCCAGTTCCTGATTATACTGCTCCGACCACTGCCAAGCAGTTGGTTCGTGAATATTTCCCGCGGTATGGTTTGCCCCGTATCGTGTACTCAGATAATGGTCAGCCATTCTCATCCGAACTCGTGAAACACATTACACTTCTGTTAGGTTACCAGTGGAAGTTCCATTGTGTCCGGCATCCCGAGGCAGCAGGTCTCATGGAGCGCCATAATCAAACACTGAAAATCCGACTTTCCAAGATCTGTAGAGACAAAGGTATAGACTGGATAGTTGCCTTGCCGGTCGCCCTCTTCTATATGAGGATGGTGGCCCATTCCCGTTCTGGACTATCCCCGTATGAAGTGGTCTTCGGTAGGCCACCGAATATGTGGGGGACGCCCATCCCGCGTAAAATAACTGATGTTGATTGTCTTATGCTGACAGATTACCTTGCCTCCTTGATGTCTGCACTACAATCTTGTCGTTCACAGGTAGCTGCAGCCTTTCCCGACAACACCGAGACGAAGCCCCATGAGGTGGTACCTGGTGACTTTGTATACGTCCGAAATTTCGATCGGAAGAGCCCGCTGGAGCCCCGCTGGCAGTCGCCGAAGTTGGTTCTGCTTACGACGAGGACCGCTGTAAAAATCGAGGGCAGGAAGGGGTGGCTGCATTCCAGCCACGTAAAGAAATACTTTGGACTTCCTTCGGACTTGGACATTAAGCCCTGCCCTCCTCCACAAACTGACACGAAACTCCCTTTGGTTGAGAAAACTGCTTCAGAAATTTACAGACAAAAGTTACGATCTAGCAAGTCAGACAGTTTAATTGTTTAAGTCCTCCCCTAGGTGAATCGGTTAAATTAGTTTCTGACATGTATCCCCTAGATCGAGATAGAGAGACAGATAGACAAAGACAACATAAGAAAAAGGCGTATTGCAAATCACTTCGTAGTCGCTGTATAGTGACACTACTTGTTATGTTTTTCCTATGTTTGCTGGTTATCACTGCTAGTATTCTTCTGCATATATACTACCCTATATTCAAGCGTGCTACTTATAATGCTACTACTGAACATTCTTTTAGTGAACTCCCGCCTCATGAATTATCATATAGACTTGCGCTGCGCAACAACACTTTCATTAGTATGTTACATCACTCCCATCAGGCTACCAATGCTACTAATTGTTGGATATGTGGTCGTCTCCCTCCTTACCAAGAAAACAAGGGTGTTTTGCCCCTTTTCCCGTACCCGTTCACTCACAATGGCACATGTGCTGCATGGTTTAAAATGCTCAATTCCCTAGTTTCTACTGCTGCTATTTATGAAGGTAACTGGGTTTGGGGTGACCTGAACTTAGTCCTGCTTGAGGTATGCTACCCTGACAAGGAGGGACTCCCCGTTGACACTGGAACTGATCTAGAAAACGAAGTATATGGGTTAGGAAATTACACAGTCACTTTCATGATTTTATCTGTCGAATCTGAAACTGCTCCTGTTCTACCTGCTATGGCAGTATTACCCGTTACTGGTGAACTATGTGTTCGAAAAAATGGTTCTGTACATGTAGGTCATAGTAAATGCACCACTGTAGTCGAATTTACTGATCATGGTAGATCCACGTTTAGGGCTTTACGTCATTCCTATTTTGTTTGTGGTCATACCGCATATGTCCGTTTGCCTTTAGACTGGGACGGTACCTGTTATATTGCATTCCTTCTGCCACCTGTTTTCCTAGCCCCTCCCGACTATCATAGAAACACCAATCTGATTAAGCATCGATATCAACGAGATCTCCCGCTTGTCAATTATAAAGAAACTACATGGGAACAATATACAGATTTCAATAAAGGTTTCTTCCCCTACCTAGGTACTGTTTCAAATAGTAAACTAATCCGTAGATTAACCAGAACCCTCGAAGCAGTGGTACTTGAGACCGCTTCAGCTCTAGGTAACTTAACGGAGGAGCAGTCCGCTATGCGGGTTGTTGTCCTTCAGAACCGCCTTGTTATTGACGTCATCTTGGCAGATAGGGGTGGAGCTTGTAAGGTCATCGGGTCAAGCTGCTGTATTTTCATCCCTAATAACGCGCCATCCGTGTACAAAGCTATTACACGTCTCCATAAGATTGCAAGTTTAATTCATCAGACTCCAGGCACCTGGACTTGGTCCGGTTGGTTCTGGACAACGTTGTCAGCCTGGGGGTGGAAGATCCTATCCCTCCTAGGTATTGGTTTTCTCGTAGTATTCAGTTGTTGCCTGTGTATCCAATGTGGACCGGCAATTTGTGGCCTGTGTGCCACTTCATGTGTTCCACGTTCAAGTTCCCATTTAAAGCGCAAAAAGCAAGAAGAGAAATTGATGTTAAGTGAACAAGTCGATCAATTAATGAGAATCGATGTTTCATGAAGGGTCCGTGGGGAACAAGGAGGGAATGAGGAAATATAATTTTTGATCGAGTAGTGTTCCCCAGCGAGTACCCCACCGTCTCCATGTACTAGCTTGCAGTGCATGTTATTTCCCTCCTGTGCCAGCTACAAAGACGCAAATACATTTGCGTCCATCTTTAACTTGTCCTCTTTCAGATCCGCCATGAACGGATTGAATATTCAGTTCCTATATATGTCGTGCCACCGTCTTTTTGTGGTACACTTTACACGTTTTTCAGCTCTGGCGAAGTAGGCCCAGAATATGCCATTGAGCCTTTTTCGAGTTCTCTCCTGCTTCCTGACTCCGAGGGCCTCAGCCCAGGCTACCTCTGTGCCAGTGGCCCCCACCTTACTTCCTTGCGCGGCTCCGGCGCATAGCCTAACCTCTGCCTGCCAAGATCGTCTTCAACCTTCGAATTATCTGCTCCACTCCTCGAAAAACACATTCCTGTCTCGTAGTTCAAGTAAACATCTTCCCAGCTGCAGGAGCAGAGGGCCCATTTCTTCTGTCTCCGTGCAAGTAATTCATAGACTCCGTTGCCATGGTAGGCTCATGCCCCCTCACCCTGCATGCCAACACGTAGACGCATACCTGCAGACAGTATAGAGTAGTCTCCGCCCGAGAGACCTTTTCCCTTCCAGACACTACTGTTCCTTAAACATACGATACCAGATACGATTTGGGATTAGGTTGATCTGACATCCCAGACTTATGTCTACACTTATGTCTACACTTGTAGTGCTAAATGTCAAGTCCCTTCACCTTCTGGATATACGTCAGACACACGTCAATCTGCTGCGCGCGCATCTCTGCCTCATATTTCTGCTGACATTGCAAGATTCTGATGTATCCACCCATTTTGTGACCTCATGATCAATGACGTTTCTAGTGTACGCCTTCATGCACGCCTATTATACCGCCTTTTTAAATGACGTTTTGTGACGTTTCCATGTTTTATCTCTTCTTTTCCAGCTGTTACGCCTACTATATGCTCATACATTGTAATGCATTGACTATATATATGTACTTCTGTAAACAATATGTTGTCTGTCTTCCCTTCCTGAACCCTGTGTGGTGAATGGAATGGTTATGCCACCTTGGCTCGAGCCAATAACCCAATTCCTTTTACAGGAATAAAACCCTTTTGAGTATACCTCAATATCCCGGATTTTGCCTCTTATTTTTCTGAGTTATTCTTATTGATTATTGATAGCAAATTAAGTATAGGTAATCGATATTACCACAATTACACAAGAAAAAAGAAATTAAATGTATTGTGTTTTGCTTATCTATAAAACATTTATTATATATCTCTGAAACTGAATTTATTGCATAAAATCTAGAAAACATATTATCCAAGAATCCACAGCCCGATTCACGAAGGTACTTACGTGCAGTAAAGTGAAGCATGCAGAGTTTCGGCTTTCATTGCGGAGCCTTCACACAGGGGGCTTAATCACTGTACTTGGGACATAGTCTCCGTACTCGGTGCAGAATCTCCACACTGCAGTTCAAGACTTCGCAACAGTAACTTATGAATCAGGACCCCATTATATTTTTGAGAGACCAAGATTTTTAAACGGATGGCCTGATTACGAGTTTACCTGTTACTTTAGGTGTGAGCAGTTAGTCTGGCATATGATGTCCACTATTCTAGTGGGCACCTTGCGCCAGTCTAAACAACCCTTATTGATGGTGGTTGTGAAGTCAACCTTATAGACAAGCTATCCTATGGTTGCATGGACCAGCAGTCTTAGGCTAAACTCCAAAGAGCATGTGAAGCTGTTTGTTCTATCGATTATAATCCCTTGAATACCAAATGAAAGGACACCACACAAGGTATATATCAAATATATAAGTATTTATTTCTAACACAACCACTCTGAACTCTTTATGAGGTCAGAGATCGAAGTGCATCACAAGTTACTGAAATAGCATACGATAAATTGCACAAATACAGTTTTGCCCTAGGGGCCTCACACACCATATACTAAAATAGTGGTATAAGAACCACTACAGAAAGAATGAATAGGCCTAGAGCCTAGGGAATGACTGGGGCTACACTAGACAACCAAAGGTTAGGAAGTAGGACACCCACAGGAGACGCGTGCAGTGTCTAAAACACAGTCGCGAGTTACCATTGACTTAGAATGGAGAAAGTAAAAGTTACAAAGTTATAGAGTTATGGCACTTCCAGGTGGACTACGACAATACCACTTTAGACTAGGACACTTGGATAGTCAATACCCATTGGAGCGCCGGAGTACTCGAGTTACCTCACCCAGGGAAGCCGGGTGCATAGGTGTAGGGTTTTGTCGATGTTTCCTATGGAGATCTGCAAAGAAGTGCTGCAGGCGACCAGAGGAAAAGTGCCCGGGTGGATCCAAGGGTGGATCGAGGAGCTGAGGAACCTGAAAGCAGAGGGGACAGAGTCTGGGTCACTAGCCAGTTACCAGGAAGGAACCATGCGATGTCGAGGAGATTTCAGGGGAAGAGGTAAAGCTTGTCTCTGCAGCCACGAGGACCAGGAGGCATCGACGATGACCAGGAGCTGGATTCGAGCTGTCCCACGAAGGATCTAGGTGACTGCAGTGTCGGTATTTGGATTGGACCCAACAAGCCTTGGCAACCGCAACCCACGCAGGAAGTGAAGATTGCATTTGAGTCAGACCATCAAGGTCTGGGGAGCTTCTCCTTTATAGGGAAGCTGGAGCAACCATGCCAGTGGTGTAAATTCGAAAAGAGGTCTTTAGAGGGCTAACTAGCCAGCGGGCTAGCAACCGGGAAGACGCTGAAAACCAATGTGAGAAGTTAGCCTGGCATATGATGTCCACTATTCTAGTGGGCACCTTGCACCAGTCTAAACGGCCCTTATTGATGGTGGTTGTAAAGTCAACTGTATAGACAAGCTATCCTTGTGGTAGCAGTCTTAGGCTAAACGCCAAACAGCATGTGATCTGTTTGTTTTACCAATTATAATCCCTTGAATAGCAAATGAAAGGACACCACACAAGGTATATATCAAATATATATGTATTTATTTCTAACACAACCCCTCTGAACTCGTTATGAGGTCAGAGATCGAAGTAATTCACAAGTTACTTAAATAGCATACGATAAATTGCACAAATACGGTTTTTCCCTAGGGGCCTCACACACCATAAACTAAAATAGCAGTATAAGAACCACTACAGAAAGAGTGAATAGGCCTAGAGCCTAGGGAATGACTGGGGCTACACTAGACAACCAAAGGTTAGGAAGTAGGAGACCCACGGGAGTCGCGTGCAGTGTCTAAACACAGTCGCGAGTTACCATTGACTTAGACTGGAGAACGTAAAAGTTACAAAGTTATAGAGTTATGGCACTTCCGGGTGGACCTCGACAAAACCACTTTAGACTAGGACACTTGTATAGTCAATACCCACGGGAGCTTCGGAATACTCGAGTTACCTCACCCAGGGAATCTGGGTGCATAGGTGTCTTTTGGTGTAGGGTTTTGTCGATGTTTCCTATGGAGATCTGCGAAGAAGTGCTGCAGGCGACCAGAGGAAAAGTGTCCCGGTGGATCGAGGAACTAAAGAACCTGAAAGCAGAGGGGACAGAGTCTGGGTCACTAGCCAGGGACCAGGAAGGAGCAGGCGATGTCAAGGAGATTTCAGGTGAAGAGGTAAAGCTTGTCTCTGCAGCCACGAGGATCAGGAGGCATCGACCATGACCAGGAGCTGGATTTGAGCTGTCCCACAAAGGGTCTAGGTGACTGCGGTGTCGGTATTTGGATTGGACCCAACAAGCCTTGGCAACTGCAACCCACGCAGGAAGTGAAGATTGGATTTGAGTCAGACAATCAAGGTCTGAGGAGCTTCTCCTTTGGAGGGAAGCTGGAGCAAGCCTGGAGCAACCAGGCCAGTGGTGTAAGTTCAGAGGGCTAACTAGCCAGTGGGCTAGCAACCAGGAAGATGCGTCAAGCTGAAATGCAGGAGCAGGCCTCACACGGCACTCGTGGAGTGTGGAGGGCTGAGCTTTGGTGCAAATAGGGCTCATGTCTGGGGCTTCTCATACCCCAATGCACAACTGTGCGGGTACTTCGGGAGGTCTCAGCTTTGCTGTGGATGTGGATCGGAGTCAGAGAGGTCTGGAAGTCCAGTTTCTGAGTCGCTGAGTCTTTGGGTTCTGGCAGGAGCGTCGACAAAGCAAACCGTCAAGTTACTGGTGGTGCCTGTTTGCACAGGGTGGTCACTCCTTGACCACAAGGGAGATGTATTCAGTCTTCTAGTCGCTATAGAACGTCAAAGGTCCAAGAGTTTTGTATCAGAGTTTCATTCCAGGATAATCTAAAGTCTGTAGACACAGCTCCTATCTTTATACTGATTTTAGGGGCTGGGTTACCTGCTAGGTCCCTCCTATGGGTGGACCTGGGAAGGGGGTGGTTACACCCCTTTCCCTTTGTCCAGTTTCGCGCCAGAGCTGGGCTGGAGTGCCCCAGCAACTGTTTTGAACCGGGCTATGCATGGAGCACCTTTTGTGCCCCAGGCAGTGTCTGGAAAAGCATCTTTCCATTCAGCCCACCCTGCCCCAATACACTACAGACTGTCTGGGGAGGTGCTAACACCTCCCTCAACAGGATACCTATTGTCCAGGCCTTCCTTGCCGGAGTTTCGTCCAGCAGCAGGAGGTCAGACTCGTGTCTGTGGCAGCAGCATCCATTTTGTGTTGCTGAGGCTCTGTTTAACTTTAACCGGGTAAAGCAGGAACATACATGTCTTTTCCCTCTAGAAGGGTGGAATGCTACCCGCAACACCAGAACTGGTGGGGTGGTAGTATTCCAAAGTGTTTGATACCTTACACGACATGTTCTGATAAAGCCAAGCCAACGTTAGCTTTAACTGCAAAGATTATAATGCACTTAAGAGTATATGGTATGGCTATATCATAGAACAGCTATAAGGAGATGGTTCCGAAAGCTGCAGAGGGGCTCAGCTCATGCTAGGGCACCCTCTCACATAAAACCAAGCACTGTGCCTCCAGGATTGTTAAGGCCTGCCATAGGTGTGACTTATAGGCTACTATGTGTCTATATATAAGGTAGATATAGATATAATATATCTAAGTAAGGGGTAATTACACCACCTTACCCAAGCTGAGTGACCAGCCTGTGGTGTCAGTTTAGATGGCCAGCCAGGGTTGGCATAATACATACTTCAGCCCCTGGTAGGCCTTGGATGCACCTATGCCCTGGGTACCTATGGTACACTATACAGGGGCTCACAGAAGTGACCCAATACCCAATCTGCTATGTACCTAAAGAACATGGTGTCCATTTTATAGAGAGAGCAGATAGCCTGGGGCCCTGAATAGCAGGATCCCAGGCCAACTAAGTAGAAAACCAGCAAAACACTAGGCAAAAAGTTGGGGTAACCATATAGTCAGATATCCATCTTCCTACACAACCCCCCCAAACGAAAGGAGATAAGGCTACCCTTGACCAGGCAAGGCCTATATTGCCTAAGCAGCCATATAAGGAAGTACCTGCACTAGCATGGTTACCATTAACTGCTGTTAATTCTTACCTCGCTTTTGGGGCTTTGGCTTGTTTCCCTGACCCCCGCGCAGCCGAGCTGAACGCTGCCGCGGGACAGGCTCTCCCCACTTGCCGCCATCCCCGAGCCTCACCTTAGGCCACGCCCATCTACACGAGGCTACGCCCACTAGTTTACTTATCGAGCTGACTACGAGCTCGGTTCCCTAACCCAGATACTCCTGAGGCACAGCCGGGAGCACAGCTAGAAACTTCGAATCCGATCTTTTTTAAAATTGTGACAAAGTGTTTACTTTTAACTGCTGTTAATTCTTACCTCGCTTTTGGGGCTTTTGCTTGTTTCCCTGACCCCCGCGCAGCCGAGCTGAACGCTGCCGCGGGACAGGCTCTCCCCACTTGCCGCCATCCCCGAGCCTCACCTTAGGCCACGCCCATCTACACGAGGCCACGCCCACTAATTTACTTATCGAGCTGACTACGAGCTCAGTTCCCTGACCCAGGTACTCCTGAGGCACAGGCGGGAGCACAGCTAGAAACTTCGAGTCCGATCTTTTTTAAAATTGTGACAAAGTGTTTACTTTTAACTGCTGTTAATTCTTACCTCGCTTTTGGGGCTTTTGCTTGTTTCCCTGACCCCCACGCAGCCGAGCTGAACGCTGCCGCGGGACATGCTCTCCCCACTTGCCGCCATCCCCGAGCCTCATCTTAGGCCACGCCCATCTACACTAGGCCACGCCCTGAACACCTCCATAAAAACATGTGCTTCCCTCGTACGCGCAGTGGACGGGCGCAGCGGGCGCGCCTAAGGCAAGCCCGTCTGCGCCCGTCCGCGACGTGCCGGGACCAGGGGCCACAGACCCTGCCCATTCTCTGGTGTACTCCTCAGCCCAACTTTCCGCACATTTCGCTGTCTCCCCTCCCTCCCCTTCTTTATTGCATCGTCTTGATTCCCTTGGCATCTCTGCCCCTCGTTCTCCCTGTCCACCCGCCCCTACCCACAGCCCTATCTCTACCCCTTCTGGTCCCTCTCTTGTCACTTGCTCTCCACCCACTTTGTCGGCAGCTTCTGCTTATTTGCTTAATACCCGTTCTGCAGTCAAGCATCAGACGGAACTTTTTCATCTTTTGAACACAGATTCCCCAGACTATCTATTTCTCACCGAAACCTGGTTTTCCACTGATTCTCTTCCGGATCTTCTGGCCATCCTCCCCGACACCTATTACGCCCTCCGAGCAGACCGCCCGGCCGGCAAGGCTGGGGGTGGTGTGGCGATGATTATCCGCTCCACTTTGAAATTTCAACTTCTTGCTTACCCCCCCATACCTAATGTGGACTTCTTGGTGGCCCGATCTCTTAATCTCTCCTCACCTCTCACCGTTGTTCTCATGTATCGGCCCCCTCAATCTATGCCTTTATATGTAGCTGCCTTACAGGATCTTTTGGCCACGCTAGGGGTCTATAACTCTTCGGTTATCCTGCTTGGTGACTTCAACTACTGGCCAGGTGACCCCAGGAAAGATCTGTATTCTAAAGATTTTTCTGCCACCCTTCAATGCTTGAACTTTTCATCCCACACTTCGGCCCCCACCCATGTCCAGGGTCATATCCTGGACCAAATCTGGTCATTACGATGTGACGTATCGTCCCCCTCTATACTCCCTTGCATTTGGTCTGACCATTCCATTATCTCATTCTCCATCCACTCGGCTTTGGCTGACAAGCCGCCTCTACCCAAAAACATTCTGGCTCGCAGCTGGAACCAAACTGACCTCAACTCTCTGTCGCTCTCCTTGGCCTCCTCAGTTCCCGATCTCACTGATCTTTCTCTGGATTTACAGGCAGATACCATAAGCACCTGGCTCTCTTCTTCCTGTGATCAGGTCGCCCCGCTCAAGAAGGTCAAATCCGTCCGCCCTTATGACGCACACAAATGGTTCACTAGTCAAACTTGATCTAAGGCGGTCGGAACGTCACTGGAGACGGAATTACTGTCCCATCCTCCGTGCTAAATACAGACTTCTTCTTAACAACTTCTAAAAAGCGATTCTTGCGGCCAAAACCAAATACTTCAAAGAGAAAGTTGCCCTCTCTGCTAATAAATCTCGAGAAATCTTCTCCCTGGTCCACAACCTAGCTACTTCTGATCCCACCAGCACTAGCCTTGTTCCATCTCAGACTCTCTGCTCTTCACTCAACGATTATTTTATTGACAAGATTGCCACCATAAAGGCTAATATCCCTACGGTGCCTCAATTTGATTTCTCCTGCTCCCCTCCTCCGCCCCCCTCCTCTCTAGATCATTTCCCACCCATTTCTATTGACCAATTCCTCAATCTGCTTTCAAAAGTCAAATCTGGTTCTCTGGCGGACTGTGCTCCCGCACGGATCCTCAAAACTCTTTTCACCAGCTGCCCTGCCCCTCCTCTCGCCCTTCTTAATGCTTCCTTGGCTTCGGGCTCTGTTCCCTCATCTTTTAAATCTGCCATAGTCTTCCCTATTCTCAAAAAAACTGGTCTGGACCCCTCTCTCCTCTCCAACTTTAGGCCTATTTCTCTTCTTCCTTATCTGGGAAAGATCCTTGAAAGTTATGTCACATCTTGTCTGTCCACCTAAATCGAGGAGAACCACCTCCTAGCCTCCCATCAGGCAGGTTTCCGTCCAGGCCATTCCACGGAGTCAGTGGTTATCGCGGTCCTGGACGAACTTAAGAGGAAAGCTGACATCAATCTCCCCCAAGCCTTGGTCCTCCTCGATTTGTCCGCTGCGTTTGACACGGTCGATCATTCCATCCTTCTCGACCGTGTCAGCGCAGCGGGCATCCGGGGTGCTGCATATTCTTGGCTGGCATCCTTTCTTCAGGACAGGCCCCAAGCGGTTCAACTTTTAGGTTTCTCTGCCCCTCCTCGCCGGTTACCTGTGGGGTCCCCCAAGGCTCTTCCCTCTCCCCCCTTCTTTTCAATCTTTACATCGACCCCCTTATCGTTTCCCTCCTCGAGCTTGGGTTCTCTGTGTACAATTACGCGGATGACCTCCAGCTGGTCTTTGACCTTTCCTCCCCCTCTGATTCTCTTCCTAAGTTTTGCTCCACCTTAGTCTTTATATCGGAATGGATGAGCATCAATCACTTGAAGCTCAACCCGGACAAGACGGAGCTTGTTCTCACGGGTGGTCCCTCAAACCCTTGGTCCGGTTTCCTCTGTCCGGACCCTGGGCATCAAGGTCAGCCATGACCTGTCTATGCATACCCAAATCAGCTCCGTTGTATCCGCCTGTTTTCTTTCCCTCTGCCTGATTCAGAAGATTTCTCGATTTTTCTCTACGGACGCCCTCAAAACCATAGTCATGGCTCTTATCACTTCCCGCCTTGACTATGGGAATGGCTTGTACGTGGGCATACCTGCTTATGAAACCCGTCGCCTTCAGGCCATTCAAAACCAGGCAGCCCGCCTCATTCTTCGCCTTCCCAAATCTGCCCACATTACCCCCTGTACTCAAGTCCCTTCATTGGCTTCCTGTGCACCTTAGATCCTTTTTCAAATTGGCCTGTCTCTCATCACTCCCCACGCCCCCAGTCGCACTATCCGTTCCTCCTCTCTTTCTCTTTTGCACGTCCCCCGCTTCCGTAAATCCAGAATGGGGGCACCCGATTCTCGGTTCTGGCCCCCCGGTCCTGGAACAGTCTTCCTCTTTCCATCCGTTCCATCCCTATCTTTACTCACTTCCGAAAAGCTCTTAAAACTTTCCTGTTCTCCCAGGCATTTCCCTGTTAGCCTTCCCGGCCCCTCTCTGTGAGTCTGGTCAAACCCCCAGCGCCAGGAAGCCGCTTGGCCGCAGTGCGCTCAATCAAGTTCCTTCCTCCTCCTCCACTGTCTCATGGTGTAGAAGTGAAATCTATAATATAAGAAATATTAAATGATGGAAATGATAACACAACCACAGTTCTTTGTCAGCTCAGAAGATGGTAGATTTAATTAGAACAACAAAACACCAAATACGTGTGACACGGAGACAATCAGAATAGAAGCCTGAATGTCCAAAGAGTTGATGTGTTTGGCATACTTTATAGACATAAACCACAAAATCCACCCATATGACACGTAGCAAGAATTATTATACGTGGCACCGTCCACCATGATTATTACAGCCAATGGACAAAGATCTGTAACAAGAAATCTCCTTGTAAGGTCCGACACATACATAGTGTAGCTAACCATGTGATCTGAATGGGCAGTATTGGGGTCGGTCAATCAAATGCAAGCTATCATGGCTTGGTATATTTCCATCCAAAACTGCAACATAAGCAAGGAGGCGAGTGATGTTGCGAAATATGTTATTTCTAAAAGAATATTGTGCAAGCAGTGTGTCACGTATCTCGTCTGAGCATAGAGAAATGCAAAGGCAAAGGCAGCATTTCTCTTATCTGTGAAAGGGCAGAACCCAAGATGGAGGATTTAGATATAGGCTAAGCTAATAGGGCCTGAAGCTATAATATTTGGTATCAAAATCAAAGATGGCTTCTTCAATGGTCCACTAAGCAATCCCTCACCCTAAGGGTATCAGAGGGTCTCCACCATAGGGAATCTCTACCTGTGGTGTTTTTTGGCAAAGTAAAAGGCTGGTGCTGAGATGGAGTACTGAAGTGAGGCTCCACTAATGTAGGGCTAAGCTTTCTCCAATCACTATCCACCATGTATGCCTTTCTTTCCATGACTGAGTTACACTGTGCTCTAAGGGTCAACCTCTGGCTGCCTACAGCTGGAGGCTGGGTCCCTTTTGTTAGACCCCTGGAGGGACAGGTCAGCTTTGGGGCCACTAGGTCCCAGGTTTGCCTGTGCCCATCAGAGTCCATCTGGGGGAGGTTCCTACCTAAGGGTAATGGAGATCCCTCAGGGTTTGAGGAATTTTCACCTGGCTAGGGCTGCTAGACTGGGTGCCCTTAATCTGCTGATAGGGGCGGTTTCTTTGGACAGGGGGGCCTTTGGGGTCCCCTGGCCTCCCTGACCTCTACAGCCCTGGGCTGACTGAGGCAGGGTAGAGAGGGGCAGGTTACCTGCTCCAGACTGGGTACCACCTTGGAAGGGGCCACTGACATCAGGGGCTCTGCCAGGCCAGGCCTGACTACCTCTGGGGCAGTCCCTTCACAAGGTGTAGGATCAGTTCCCTGAAGAGGCCGACCCTCACCTATTGTCTGGTGGGAGGGAAACTTTTCTTCCTCCCCAATGCTCTCTGTCTGAGTGGAGTGATCCATAGTTTCAGGCTTCACAACACAGAAATCTGTTTGAGTTTGGGCTGTGACCATCACAGCCCTACCAACCTTTTCAGGAAGGCCTTACATTTTGGAATGGATTTCTTTTTCTACCTCAGCCCAGGCTGAGATCACTAGATCATTGCCCAGTAAACAATCTTAAGGCAAGTTTGTAGACACTGCCACTATCTTTGGGCCAGTGACACCTCCCCAGCTGAGATTTACTACTGCCATGGCATGATCTTTCTGCATTCTATTAATATTGGTCACCTGGTATGTGAACCCAGGTAAAAGCTGTTCTGAGGGGACTAGTCTCTCAGTCACCATAGTGATGCTAGCCCCTGTGGCCCTATAGGCCTTAGCTTTCTGACCATTGATGTGGGGCTCCTGTCTGTACTTGCCCAAGGTATTGGGACAATCAGTAAATTTGGCAAACCCCACGCCATCATTACAGACTAGAGTTGCTGTGGTAGGGGACCTGGTTAGGCCAGAGTCCACCTGAGTTCCCCATGTAAACCCAGCCAAATTGTTGGGGGCACTCCCACCACCTGGGGGTTTACTACTAATAGTAACAGGAGGTGTTGCAGTATTACTTGGTGGAATATTGTCCTTATTGTTGGTCTTGGGGCAACTGCTGTCAATTTTCCAATGGCCAGGTTGCTTACATACATGACAATAAGGTTTCTTAACAGTAGAGAAAGAAGGTTGGGACCCACCCCCCTCAGAGGATTTTTAGGGCCCTGTTGTGGGTTTGACTTTTGATTTATCCCCACCATTCCCTTGTGGTTTGGTAGAATCTTTCTTCTGGTCATCACCCTGATTTTTAGGCCTAATCCTGGTTCTGACCCATTTGTCTGCCTTCTTACCCAATTCTTGGGGAGAGGTCAGATCAGAGTCCACCAGGTGCTGGTGTAAAAGCTGGTTTTGACAATTATTAAGGATCAGTGGAGCATACTTATTCGGCCGTATTTTCAGGGAGGATTCAACATCCCCAATTTCGAGCTATACTGCATGAGTGCACAAGCTCATTATGCCTACTACTGGATACATCCCCCACGGCATATACTGCAGGTAGCGGTAGAACACTGGTTAGCCGACCCTATACCTATAGAGGGTATGCTTTGCGCTGCACCCAGTCCCAGAGATAAAACCCTAACCACAATTACATGTACAATAACTGCTTGGAATCGCATATGCACCTTGCTGCAAAGGTACATGCTCTATACACCGCTGCTCCCGCTTACTTATCATCCCAACATGCCGCTTCTCCAGAAAACAGCTTTCCACAAATTTAAGGAACGGACCAAACTTACCATATGGGGGTTAACTCTATCACAATTGAAAGTTTCAAACATCCGAACAGACATTTCATGGACTCCAGCCTTCTCCCTTAGATATCTTCTTAGATATATACGACTTTGGCAGGGCGTCCGTTCGGTCACCCCGGAGTTCACCCAGGAACCACCTGCTCTTGCTCCCTTACAGCTGATGTTAAGTGCCACTTATCCGAGGCATCTAGTATCCATAATATACCACACAGTACACACACAAAGGGAGGAGCCCCCGAGCCCATCACACGCACATTGGAATTTGGAACTAGGCTACGAATTGTCAGATGACCACTGGGAATACTGCTGTTCACAAACTGAGCAAATCTCTGCCAGCAGCAGACTACGCATAAGACATTTTATATTTCTACACCGGCTGTATTATACCCCAGTTAAGATACATAAATACAAACTAAAGGATTCCGATAGATGCAATAGGTGCAAAGCCCCAGGGGCTGACTTTCTCCACTTAGCTTTGGACTGCCCAGAGGTACATGAATACTGGAATCAAGTCTTGACGCCATAGCATTGATGACGACACCTAATATTGAGCACACCCCGCTATTAGCCCTACATTACATCGCAGATGTATTGCTATGGCACTCCTGATGGCAAAGCAGCCCGTCGCCTGCCAAAGGGGTAGAGGAAGAGCACCCAAATTCAAGGACTGGCTTAACGACCTGGTTTTCTGCCAAGAGCAGTTGTCCATTTATGCAGAGCTACTCCCACTCACTTCACAGCCTAGAGACATTTGGGGACCCCTTACAAGTTACCGCATCGCGCACCCAGGTGATGTCCCAGTTGATGACCTTGTAATGAGCACATCTTGTAGATATTCCACCACAGTAATGTGGCTGAACTTCCGAGCTGAGAGTCACGCACCATCCGAGGCATATTCCCCTTTGCACTACACCCTCCACATGTCGATGCTTCATCATGGAACCCCCATCTCGAGATATAGCTGAAGCGGAGTGATATAGTGAGTGCCTTATCAGTAGTATGGAATGTATATCTAGTAATGAACCTATATTGTCATAGGAGATGCCATATTGTGCCATTAGAGGTAAACAGAGCTGCAAGAGTGAGACAAATTGAGCGTATACTTTTCCATATTGTGTCATATTAACGGAAAATCAGCAATGGGACTTTTATGTATATGTACTGTGCCTATTCTCAACTGCCTCTACTGTATTGTTCTATTGAAAATCAATAAAGATTTTTTTTTTTTAATTCTTCCTGAGTCCAATATGAGCATTGGTTCCGCGTACTACAAACCGCTGTCACTGGGCCGGTTTTGGAAGTCAGTATGTTTATCCTATTATAGTATACTGATAGCATTCGTGCAGTTCATACGCAACTGTGAGGCTGTGAGAGAACGGGGATGTAAGATGCCAGAAATAGTTCCACTTTGATGTTTAGTGGTTCTTGTGCAGATTTGCAGTGGGCGCGCTGTGTGGGTGAGTGAGAGGCTTGAATGGAAACAGCAGACCCGCAGTAAGCCATGCCCTCTTCACTGCGACCGTGGGTGATAAAGACCTGTAGTGTCCTGTCGTTACTGTATGGGTATACGATTCCTCCTGTTCTGGGGTCTAGTCCTTTCTAGGCACTTAATGGTTCACTGACTGCACACATATACTTCAAACTTACACTGCAAAAGCCAGTAATTGCACACACACAGAGCACGTACCGAATGTCAGCAGCACGTTTCTTATGTGGGGTTCAAAAGAATTGATCACATCACACCCATACTGTTTTCTCTTCGCCGGCTTCCCATCGAAGCCTGGTCGATTTACAAGACTGCTTGTATCACCCTCAAAGGTGTGCACACTTCCACCTCTCTGTATCTGCGAATAAACTCAAAGGGCCATATGTATCAACAAACCCTTTTGCGATTCCTAAATAGCGATTTCTACGGAATCGCTATTTAGGAATCGCAAAATGGTATGTATGAAGAAAATCGCTATTTTTTAGCGATTCCTTAATCTTCCTTATTTGCGAATTCGCAATTAAGGAATAATTCCCAATGCATTCCTATGGGCCAGGAGGCCCATAGGAATGATTGCAAAATAATTCTCAAATTGCGAATTCGCAATTTGCTAATCGCAATTTTAGATTTATTTCAAGGGTGCAGGGGTGTCTTAAAGACACCCTGTTGCACCCCTTAAATGTACATGTGTGTGCATATGGTGCACTTACATGCCCTATGGGCATGTGTGTGCATCACATGCCACATTCAAAAATGCCAAATTGTGCATTTTTGGAAGAATTCGCAAGTTACCATTAACTACAAGTTGGTGGTAATTTGCGAATTCTTAACCATAACTCGCAACACAAAAATGCTACATACATAGCATTTTAGGAATTGCAAAATTGTGATTCCTTAAATGCTAGGGCAAAATAAGGAATCGCAAAACTTTGCTATTCCTTATTTTGCGAATGTTTCATACATCCTAACATGCAAAAAGGGCGTTTGCGATTCGCAAAGGACGAAATTCTGCGAATTTCGGCCTTTGCGATTCACAAAAGGCTTGATACATATGGCCCTAAATCTCTGGAGGCTCTAGAGACCTACATGCTGTGCTTAAAAGTTACTACTCAAGCTTCCTGCTTTAAAAGGGAAAGATTTATGGTTCAATCTCAGGCAATGCGGCTAGAATTTGGAACTCGCTTCCTCCAACACTCCGAACCACACCCTCTGTTCGGACTTTGAAAACAGATCTTAAAACTCTTCTCTTCCAAAGACACTTCCAGGAATAATTCAACCCATTTCATGACCCTCACAGCTGCTTGGCGTTCACCTGAGCTCAACTTTGTAAATATGTATTCTATACCTGCATTAACCTAATGTTGCCACCTTTAATTTTTCATAATCCTATATGTAACTTGTTAGTGTGTAAATCCCCTAATGTAATTTACTTGGTTCTATTGTAAAGCGCTCTGACACCTTTGGGTAAAGTTTGCCTCATATAAAACTGCAATAAATAAATGTCAAGCTTTCCCAGATTCAGTAAGGGTGAGCGGTGTAAGCTTCCTAACACACAGCTCAGGTACATTGCGCCTCTAAAGGACCCTTCATATACAGAGAACAGATATGGAGCTGGCAACAGGTGTACTAGCTTCATAATGCACATATAATAGGCTCACATACAGGAGGAGCAGTAATGCTCCCCTCACAAAGTACATGGATTTTTTTTTGTATTTTTATATAGCGCGAACTCGACCCGTAGGTATCGGAGCCCTTTACATAAGCACCAGTTGCGTTACAGGTGGACACGTACATTTTTTTGGGCGCAGGGAGATTAATTAATTTGACCAGAATTACAGGATGTTGAGCCTCCCTGCCAGACTTGAACCCGATTCCCCAGTTCCAAAGTCAGCAGCTCTCACCGTTTCAGTACATTTCCAAAATTAGAGCGTGTGCAGGTAGTTTTAGAGTAAGGACACCCCTGCGTCAACCTTTGCCAGTTTCGTACCATAGAGATAGCATAAATCCAGTGCTATGATTGCTTCTCTAATTTAAGTTCCATACATTATTGGCATTTACACCTATATGTTTGGGAATAATGGCTGCCTATATAGTCAGCCTTATCCTGAAAAATACATTTATGCTAAAGGAAGCAAGATCAGAACTCGTTTTTAGCATGGATCGCTAAGTACAATAGGTCCAAATGGTAGATTCTCGTACCAAGAGACAGTATTTGATCAGATTCATTGCAATCGGGTGCACTTTACCCACCATGCGGCAAACATGAAGCTCTTATCTACGTCCAGACCCAAATCACTCCTACCATCCCAGTGCAGCGATTGCCATCTGGTGGCGTGGCAACGCCACTACAATCAAAACTCAAACCTGCTTTTAGAATATAAGGCAAACTTGTTTTTCCCTCTCGTGTAGTATATTCTGAATTTAGTAGTCGTTCCGTGATTTAATGAAACGGATACATATGTGACTAACAAGTGTTTGACAACGAACGTTTGTGGCATATATGTGGGATCCTGTTTTAGATAGTTTAGAAAGCTGTTCATGTGGAGGAGTGTTTTAAATAGTTTAGAATGCTGTTCATGTTTATAAATGTTGTTTCCTAATCTCTCTCAGGGTAGGGCAGCATTCACACGAGTATGATGAGTCAGTGTTTCGGAATATGACCTTCATATGTTTATACGTGACACTGAGGCTTCCTAAAAAGCCAGTATTGGCTGTTACAGCAAGCCAACAGTGCACATTCCGGCCAATTATAGCGGAGAGAACGTGGCGCAACGGCCATAGCTTGCCACTTTTGGAACCGGAAAACCAGGTTCGAGCCTCGGCGTGTGCTCAGCCTGCGATTCTGGGCAAATCACTTAGGGCCACATTTATGAGAATTGAATGCAGCGATAGGTCACTTCTCAGTGCACCCTCCTTGTGGCATGATTGATGCGTCATATTTATAATATGTCACAAGGAGCTATAGATACGTCAGTATTTCTGAATACTGATGTATCTGTATGGCGCAAAAGTGACACATTTCTGGTGTGTCACAAAAGTGACGCAACTCCAGCAGTGTCCTTTCACATGGGGCAAGCCACATGTGAAAGGACCTGCGTCAGTCTTACGCCTGCTGTGAGGCAGGTGTAAGATATTGATGGAGAAGTGTGGCTCAGGGGTTAGAGGCGGCAGACCTGGAGCTTGAGTTCGGCCCGGGACCAGGGTTCAATTCCCCGCCTCGGCGGGTCTTGGGCTCAAAAATTCCACGGACTCGTTAATTCTCGCTCCGGTGCCTTCTCGACTCATGGGTTCTCACTCTGCGACTCTGGGCAATAGCTCGCTTAATCTCCACAACGGCCCCTCGCGGTGGGATGCCTGACTTTCACCTTGTGGATACCCTGCCAGGGTTATCTCACAGGGGAATACCAGGACGGGTTCCCTAAGCAAGCGCTGAGATGCCCCAGGGTAAGTCGTGCGCTATATAAGTCTCATTCATTTCATTTCATTTCATTGATGCATTTGCGTCCTAGAAGTGCACCGTCACTTCTATGACCCCTTCTTGCCCCGGAACGCCCCCCCCCCCTGCATACATTATACCTGGGGCGCAGGTATAATGTGGTGCAGGGGTTTACAAAGTGACGCATCTACCTAGATGCGTCACTTTGTAAATATGGTGCAACAAGGCACATTTTTTTACGCCGCTGGTGCGTCACAATGCACCGGCGGCGTAAAAGTGATGCATGGCCTCATAAATAAGGCCCTTAATCTCTTCCTTGTCTAAAAAAAAAATCCTTGTGTAATGTTACTGGTGCTCAGGTCAAGCGCTCCAATACAGGCCGGAATGAGTTCTCGCTGTAAGAAACATAATCTACATAGAACATGTTGAAATGTACGTGAATCGAAACGGAGCACTGATATACAAAGTACTATCAGTTCCAGGATGCATCACGTTGTACAGGTTGGATAACCTTCCTCGTAAACCAATTAATCCAAAGACCACTTTTTATGTTCCATATTTAGCACAGTTTATTGTTCGTTTCTCGATATATTCAAACCAAGGTGATTTCAATTTTCAAATGCGTGCATAATGCCCAATCGCCTTTAATACAGCATGTAAAATCCCTTGCTCCAAGGAAATGAAATAATGCTTAACCCAATGCATTTCAAGCCTTTCTGGCCCTTCGTCAGGGGTTTCTATCTGTGAGGTTAAAATCAAATATATTGCCATTAGCATCATAAACTTATGTTCACATCACAATTAGACGTTATCAAGCGATTTTTAGTGCCCCATTGCATATCGTGTTGCACCTCCCATACCCAGCGTTTTCCCGCTATAAGCAAAAAATACCATCTACATGAGTTACCTGGATGTTTTCATGCATTATATCTTCTATGCGTCTAGCTTTACAATGAGCAGTCTATACTGCCGATATACGGCCGATAAACATGTGGTATATTAACGTACCTTTCCTCGCTAGTCAACTACGAACGTAACGTACTGCATCTTCTCCCCCACTTCCTGTTCAAGTCCTTCTCTAGTTTCCTTTCTGGTTTTTAACATCTTAATCCCGCCCACGTTGATCACAATTAGTTAACCGCATCATTCCTCACAGGGTTAAAGCCTGCCCTTCTGCCAAATCTTCCTCGCCTCATTGTATCCCTTCGAACTCACCTCCACAATATTCCAACCACCTTTGGTCACCTATTCTTTGCCCCGCCCTACCCTCTGATGTTTTAACGCTATGCTGTTTACGAAATAGATGATTACACAGCACAAACTGATAGATATGCAAAATGATTAAACAAAATCAAATACGTGAAACATTTCATGATGCGTCATTGTATCCAATGTTACAATATACAGATTTCAAAGTGTATGTAATTGAAATTCATGCGTTTTTCATCATTCTTCGAAATTCCACTTTTCAGCGGGTGCTGAGTCGAGTAGGATGACAATTCATGCAAGAAATTGAGATAGTGACTCGCACACCATTTTTAACAAGTTCATCATGGTTTGTTCTCTTATGGAGCTATCCTGGTGATCGCTTCATCCAAAAAGCGCCAAACATGTAAATCGAAACGGAGCACTGATATACAAAGTACTATCAGTTCCAGGATGCATCACGTTGTACAGGCTGGATAACCTTCCTCGTAAACCAATTAATCCAAAGACCACTTTTTATGTTCCATATTTAGCACAGTTTATTGTTCGTTTCTCGATATATTCAAACCAAGGTGATTTCAATTTTCAAATGCGTGCATAATGCCCAATCGCCTTTAATACAGCATGTAAAATCCCTTGCTCCAAGGAAATGAAATAATGCTTAACCCAATGCATTTCAAGCCTTTCTGGCCCTTCGTCAGGGGTTTCTATCTGTGAGGTTAAAATCAAATATATTGCCATTAGCATCATAAACTTATGTTCACATCACAATTAGACGTTATCAAGCGATTTTTAGTGCCCCATTGCATATCGTGTTGCACCTCCCATACCCAGCGTTTTCCCGCTATAAGCAAAAAATACCATCTACATGAGTTACTTGGATGTTTTCATACATTATATCTTCTATGCGTCTAGCTTTACAATGAGCAGTCTATACTGCCGATATACGGCCGATAAACATGTGGTATATTAACGTACCTTTCCTCGCTAGTCAACTACCAACGTAATCATCTATTTCGTAAACAGCGTAGCGTTAAAACATCAGAGGGTAGGGCGGGGCAAAGAATAGGTGACCAAAGGTGGTTGGATTATTGTGGAGGTGAGTTCGAAGGGATACAATGAGGCGAGGAAGATTTGGCAGAAGGGCAGGCTTTAACCCTGTGAGGAATGATGCGGTTAACTAATTGTGATCAACGTGGGCGGGATTAAGATGTTAAAAACCAGAAAGGAAACTAGAGAAGGACTTGAACAGGAAGTGGGGGAGAAGATGCAGTACGTTACGTTCGTAGTTGACTAGCGAGGAAAGGTACATTAATATACCACATGTTTATCGGCCGTATATCGGCAGTATAGACTGCTCATTGTAAAGCTAGACGCATAGAAGATATAATGTATGAAAACATCCAAGTAACTCATGTAGATGGTATTTTTTGCTTATAGCGGGAAAACGCTGGGTATGGGAGGTGCAACACGATATGCAATGGGGCACTAAAAATCGCTTGATAACGTCTAATTGTGATGTGAACATAAGTTTATGATGCTAATGGCAATATATTTGATTTTAACCTCACAGATAGAAACCCCTGACGAAGGGCCAGAAAGGCTTGAAATGCATTGGGTTAAGCATTATTTCATTTCCTTGGAGCAAGGGATTTTACATGCTGTATTAAAGGCGATTGGGCATTATGCACGCATTTGAAAATTGAAATCACCTTGGTTTGAATATATCGAGAAACGAACAATAAACTGTGCTAAATATGGAACATAAAAAGTGGTCTTTGGATTAATTGGTTTACGAGGAAGGTTATCCAGCCTGTACAACGTGATGCATCCTGGAACTGACAGTACTTTGTATATCAGTGCTCCGTTTCGATTTACATGTTTGGCGCTTTTTGGATGAAGCGATCACCAGGATAGCTCCATAAGAGAACAAACCATGATGAACTTGTTAAAAATGGTGTGCGAGTCACTATCTTAATTTCTTGCATGAAATGTACGTGAACACATTCTTTGGGAAGCAGATGTTGCTGCGTTGAATTTGTATTTATAATTCTGTTTCTTGTAGGTCCACATCAGAAATTAGGTTTGGTGGAAGGGTGTTCCCTTTTGACTAGCAGGTTTGAGATGTTGGTCTGTGGAAGACTCCTTAGCCATTCTATTTAGATCACCATATTCTGTTAAAATCACATTTGTCTTCTTACACCTCATTCCAAACAAAGCATAGAGTTCCAGTCACTTTACATGGTTTCTAAAAACCCTTCACACATCTCTTCCCCATACCTGCTTTGGTTTAATCTTTCAGTGGTGACATCTTGAAGGGTGCTGTGCATTGCGGCACCTTAGAGATCAATTCTAATTCATCAGTGTAACCATACTGTGCATTTTCTGTCAAGATTCCTAGTGATCCCGACTACACACATAATCAGTCAGTACTTTATGTGTATCTGGACTCTGCTGCTATCTCACTTGTAGATTATTTTCCTCCCTGCTTTCTTCCTTTGTTACTGTTTTCATATTTTTCTCTTCACACTTGTTTCATCTTTTTCTGCTTTTCGCTGTCTTATTCCGAGGCAGAGCCAGATGATGAACAATAACTCGCAGTTCCTAAAAGTGAGTGCAGGTGCTCACACGCTGCAACCACCAGCACAAATTAAGCACTGAGGGGCATATTAGCAAGAACCTCGTTAAATTATCGCTGTTTTTGCGGCAGGAAACTGTAGCTAAAACGGCGATAATGGGCTTGCTAACATGCGTTATAGAATTCCAATAGAAGCCCTGGATAGATGTGCAGGACATCTAACCTGGGCTTCCATTGGAATTATATAACGCATATTAGCAAGCCCATTAACACCGTTTTAGTGGCAGTTTCCTGCCGCTAAAACAGCAATAATTTTAACAAGGTTCTTGCTAATATGCCCCTCAGTTATTCAGCCTTCCTACACAGCCCTTCTCAGCGGCGGCCAGCACAGGTAAGCACGGTATGGAGGGGCAGGTCTCAGCAGGGAGGGAAGCCAACAGACAACGGAATAGGTATTATTTATTTATTTAATTGAACTATTTCTGTCCTCTGTCTACTCCCAATGCCCAGTGTTGGCCCCTGGCCCTTCTTACTACATAACAGATATTTGGCAGTAACATTACAGGTATATGATAGGAACACTCCCATACCCACGTTCTCTGATACTCCATGGCTGATATGTAAAACTTGTGACATTCTAAACATTAATTACAGCGTGGCCTATTTGAGAAGTGTTTTGACAATGCTGCTCTTATCCTGCCTTAGATCTCTGTGCCTCGGCGTGTAATTGTGGGATGAGTAAGAAACAGATCACATAATTTAAATAAATCAGGGGTTTATATAGCGTGACTACTCACCCCAAGGGTCTGATGGTGTTAGGGGGGATGGAGGGGTGGCTGGTGATCCATCTGGAAGCCGGGGTTCCATCGAAGAGCCAGGTCTTGAGATACATGAGTTCATTCATGTGCCTGACTGAGTGCATCTCTATAGAATCCACCTCTGAGTGGCAGTGCCATCAACCACAAAGAGCCTTGGAATCCATGTCATTGAATAGCTACTAAAACCCGTCTTACCCGTGATGTTCCTGGGAAACTGACTGTCTGACCCCACAAAAGGAAGAAATATGGACTGTTTGAATACATTGTATATGATATTGAAACAATTATTGCAGGTTGGAATAAAAGCATGGGAAAGTAAATTATGGACGGGAAGATTGATCAACTATATCGAATAGAAATAATCTCATCTTAGTTAGGCCTGGGTGGTAAATATTGTTCCGCTCGTGGAAATTGCGGAATTTGGGTAATTTCGCGTTCTGCGGAGAGTGCGAAATTGCCCAAAATTCTCAGCGACTTCGTGAATTTTTTTCCTTGTACGCGTTATCAAAATGCGTGTTCACAAGATATTTTCCCCGGAGCATGCAAACAGCGATTGCGAACAGGAAAAAAGCATCGCGAACAAGCAATTCCGCATGTTCCCGGAATTTCTGCGTGTTCGCAGAGATTTTTTACCGTTTTGCAGAGATTTGCATAACGCAATTACGCAAATTCCACCCACCACTAATCTTAGTATGGTGTGATGACCTCTCCTCATCTTTCTGACCAATCAAATGAAGGGAACACATAGAATCTGCAACATTAAAGGAGTGGTACACACACTGAAATGGTATAATTAAGGTAGGCTTAGTCAGTTAGTTTGTCCGACTTGTCACAGACCTGTCACTGACCCAATGTATGCTGAAGGAGAATCGAGAGCAGAGTGCTGTTCGAGCACTTTGACAGAAGAATCGGGAAATTGCTGAGGAAAACTCCGAGAATAGCCGTAGAGAGGGGTGTAACGTTGGTGTTGCACTTAGCGGAGGTTACCTGTCCTGTTCTGCACCTGTCCTGTCCGGTTGGCACCTGATTAGTCGGGAGCTCTTCTCTGGTCCCAGCCCATGGCCAGGGTTGGTCATCGCACCATTCTCGGTAAATATAACCTGTTTTGTATATATTGAGGAGGACCATAAATCACGTATGGAGGAAAGAGAACAATTTATTTTTTTTTCAGAAAATTAAGAATTATTTCAAAAAAGATAAACCTGTAAAAACAAGAGAAGGAATTATTATTCTACCACCAAAAACACCCGCATCATACATGATAGTAGAAAGAGGCTACCACCCATGTGTGTGGCTAGAAAATTGGATACAGTATACAAAAGATGATGATATATTGGCATTTCCAGAATATGGTACATTTAATGGTAGAATTTTGCACAATTTACGAACTAGCATGAATGAATTAGACCCTAGACCAAGATTAACGCAGTATGAAGCTTCAGAAGATTGGGAGACTGAGGCTTTTGATTGAGGCAGACCTCGGTGTGACAGAAATTATAGTACATTTTAACCTAGATTTCCAAAGAGATGAGAGATAAACAGATGAAACAATGGTGTCAGTCTATGTTAGTGGAAGGATAAATACAGAGAAAACAAAACATTTAATGACTAGTAGGGGGAATTCAGGAGATGATTATTTTGAGGATTTATTAATGGAAAATCCACCACCTTATCAGGAAGAAACAAATAGAGTTACCCCTAGTGCTCCGTTCTTAAAACCACCTTTGGTTCCGCAGATTGTACATGAAACCACAATGGGAAAGATACTACAAGAAAAGGAAAGAGAAGCAACAAACAGACAGAGAAGTGAATTAATTCAGAAAATAACTCAACTAAATACAAGTCCTGAAGCCCTAACGATACAAGTAACTATTGGTCCTGTTGTTCCTTTATATGGAGAAAAGCAACCTAGTCCTAAAACTCCCGATCTGACTACGCCCATAGTACAGCACAGGAGAGAGAATATAAAAATTGATGACCAGGCAAGTGAATGCGAGTCAGTAATTTCCTTGATGGATTTACATATAAGAGAACCAGTGGGTGACTTGATCAAAAAAATTACGCCTAGGTGCTCAAAAGAAGTGCAGATTGAAACGTCCACAGGAACGAGAAGTGCTACCGTAGTAACCCCTGAAGAATTAGAAGGATGGACACAAGATATAAAAAAGCCAAATTCTCAGTTAAAGGTATTAGACATTTTTAAATTAAGGTTAGAATTGGAGGAAATGGTGGCTGGAAATGTAGGATTAGAAAGATTAAATTCTTTTAGTGAAGAAGAGTTATCGTTCATATGCAGAAGCATTACCCGAAATACAAAAATATTTCATGAGAAATTAATGAATTTGGCCTCAGAAATGTGGATTGATATCGGCAAGTCAAAGGTGTTGCAGAAACCTTATAGAGCTGAATTTTCTGACAAAGATTTGGACAACATGAATGTGTCAGCAAGAAAATTGCAGATAAAAGACTTATTGTCATTATTATAGAAATGAGAAGATTTAGACAGATGGAAAGCTAGATGGACAAAGAAAAAGGAAGAAGCAAAGGGAAATCGAATTACATCTGAGTATCTAATGAAAGAAACTGAAAAAGCTTAAAGGTTGTGTCCGATGAGAGAAGTGCCATGAGGAGGTTATGTACATGTCCCATGGTCCTGGCAGGATTTTTTTATCATTTACAAATGACTTCCCAAAACTCATAGAAAAACCAGTAGAATGGTACAGGCAAGTTGAAAGGTTTGTGAACGTTTCACAAGTATTGCTAAAAGATTTAGATGGTTTGTATGATATAGTTGACCCTGATGATTTATGGACAGAATTCAAAAAGACAGTAGATTGGCCAAATGATGAATACCCTAGGGATCCAAAGACAGCAGCTCGGCCAGAAGACGTAATGACAAAATATAATCAAGTAATAACCTACCTAAAGGAAAAGGTACCCCCAAAAGAAACAGATTAGACAAAAATAGATAGAACAACCCAAGACAAGGATGAATCAGTACATGCATATTATGAGCATCTTTTAGAGGTGTTCAAGCAGTATAGTGGGTTGGAAAAAATTGATAATAAGTACATTACACATTTTATATATTGGTTTGTGTCCGGATTAAAGCCAGAAATATCTCAAATGATTAAAGAGCAAAAATGATGTTGGCAAGCAAAGCCTATCGATAAAATTCTTAGATATGCAAAATACTGTGGAGATTAAATCGATAATAAGTGACAGAAATTAGAAGAAAAAGTAATGTGGGCTAAAGTAAATTGGTAGAACAACAAGAATTACAGTTGTCAGCAAACAAATATGCCAGGAAAAAGAGAAGGTCAAGGTGAAGGTACTGAGAGCAAGCCTAGAAGCAGAATGAGCAAAGAAGAGGCAAAGAAAAAGTTTCCCTGTCATGGGTTGCGGAAAAGTGGGGCATTGGAAAAACGAGTGTAAATTAATACAGATTAATAATGTCCAAAATCAAAGGTTAAATGCGCAGACGAAAAATGAAGTGTCAATGAGACAACTGCAACGGGTAATGCAAAATCAGTTACCCCCTACCCCTAAGGCAGATTTTGTAAGTCAAGCCAAATAAAGTGGGGACACCGGATTTCAGATGGGAAGTGGTAAGAAAAATACGGTAATACCACAGTTTCTTTTGCAGGACACATTTTTTGAGGATGCATATTGACGGTGCCTGAGAGGGGTGTAAGTGGAGTGCATACTCGGTGCATTCTTATCGGTAGATCAGTCAGGTCCTTATATAGATGGCAAGGTTGAGGGAAATGACAATGCCTTCTTGTTGGACACTGGTGCTACCTGTTCTACTGTGAGAACAGCAGACATCCCAAACCTACCCCTCTCAGGTTAAGCGATCAAAGTAGTGGGCATTTCTACCAAACAGATCAGGACCCCTATTGCAGAACCAATGGAAGTACAAATTGGCAATTTGAAAGAAATGCACAAGTTTGTAGTCTGTGACTCGAGCCCTGTAAATCTGTTAGGCATGGATTTACTGTGCAAAATGAATTGCACAATTTTTTGCATGTTGAAATTCAGACTCCTGACGAAAACAGAATATATGAAATCATGTTAGCTAAACAGGAAATACACGTTAAAAAGATGACCCTAAAAGACTTACCAGAAGAGCTTCAAACCTAAGTAAATCCTGAGGTGTGGGATTTTTCTGGAAAAGAAGTAGGATTAATGGCAAATGTCGATCCTTTAAAAGTGACAGTAAAGGAAGGTGCAGTTTATCCAAATACTCGACAGTACAATATGATTCCAGAAATAGAACCAGGTGTTGCAACATAAATTAAACATTTGGTTGAAGAAGGCATACTAAAAGAAATATTGAGCAGTCCTTGTAATTTACCTATAATTGGCATAAAGAAATCAAACGGAACATATAGGGTGGTTCAAGATCTCTGAAAGATAAATAAAATTGTTGTTCCATGCTGCCCAGTAGTACCGAATCCAGCAGTGATTCTGTATCAGGTACCGTGGAGTGCAGGATGGTTCACTGTACTTTTTTATGCCATCCCTTATTTTCCATTCCATTGCATCCAGACAGCACATTTTTATTTTCGTTTAAGTTTGACGAGCATGTTTATGTTTGTAATTGTGTACTTCAGGGGTACACGGAAAGTCAATTAATCTTTAATCAAATTTTGAAAAAGTGTCTTGAATCTCTGGTGCTGCCCGGACAGTCTGTCTTAGTGCAGTACATCGATGACTTATTAGTAGCATCTAAACCAGAAATGACGGCATTGTCGATTCAATTACATTATTGAGTCATTTGGCTAAAGGTGGACATAAAGTGTCCCCTGATAAATTACAGTATTGTACAACCTCAGTCAAATATTTGGGACACCAAATAGAAAGAGGAGTCAGGAGAGTGACGTCTGAGAGAATCAAAATAATTAGAAACATGAAACTAACTCAGACACAGAAAGAGATCAGAATGTTTCTCGGAGTTGTTGGTTACTGCAGGCAGTGGATTGTGGGATCTGTAGTACTAGCAAGACCATTGATTCAATTGACCAAGAAACGGGCCAAAGATCCAGTTGAATGGGATGATGTCAAAGTCAAAGTCAAAAGTCAGCTTTATTTGATTTTTGTTATAAAATCATAAAAGCACATATAAAAAGCATTCGATTAAAATATTAAAATCAGTTAAAAATTTCCATCACATTCATGTTACATAACGTATATTGGGAAAACATATCATGTACGGTTCCATGTTTAAATATCGATAACAAAAATATAGTTAACAAAAATATAGATGTAAAAATATCGACTACAAAAATATCGAATCCCTATACTTAAGCAGATAAGTACAACAATATCGACTCAAAAATATAGATGTAAAAAATATAGATGTAAAAAATATCGACTTAAAAAAATAATATATTTTAAATTAAATAATTAAATAATATTAATATTATTAACAAAATAAATTAAATTACATTTATATTTTAACGAATTATAACAAATAAACTTAATTTAATGAATATAAACGCAATAAATGTGTACATATACATATATGTTCTTAATTACATTTTATTATTATCGTTTTTTAATTTATAAACTTTAATATTTATATAAAAATAAAATAAACACATATATAAAACATTTTTAATAAAAAGTAATATTCTATACTTATTTAACACACTAAAGTATTAAAAAATAATAATACATACATTCAATAACAAAATACAAACATTAGTAGTGAAAACATTTGATAGCGAAGGGGTAAAAATTACTATTCCCACACCAAAGAGTGCAACAGTAGGGAAAGCGTTGGATAGCATAGGGGTAAAAATTACTATTCCCACTCCAGAGGGTGCAACAGTAGGGAAAGCGCTGGATAGCGTAGGGGTAAAAATTACTACTCCCACGCCAAAGGGTGCAACAGTAGGGAAAGCTTTGGATAGCGTAGGGGTGAAAATTACTATTCCCACTCCAGTGAGTGCAACAGTAGGGAAAGCGTTGGATAGCGTAGGAGTAAAAATTACTATTCCCACTCCAGAGAGTGCAACAGTAGGGAAAGCGTTGGATAGCGTAGGGGTAAAAATTACTATTCCCACTCCAGACAGTGCAACAGTAGGGAAAGCGATGTATAGCGTAGGGGTATAAATTACTATTCCCACTCCAGAGGGGCGCAACAGTAGAGAAAGCGTTAGATAGCGTAGGGGTAAAAATTACTTTTCCCCCTCCAAAGGGTGCAACAGTAGGGAAAGCGTTGGATAGCGTAAGGGTAAAAATTACTATTCCTACTCCAGTGAGTGCACCAGTAGGGAAAGCGTTGGATAGGGTAGGAGCAAAAATTACTATTCCCACTCCAGAGAGTGCAACAGTAGGGAAAACGTTGGATAGCGTAGAGGTAAAAATTACTATTCCCACTCCAGAGAGTGCAACAATAGGGAAAGCGTTGGATAGCGTATGGGTAAAAATTACTATTCCCACTCTAGAGGGTGCAACAGTAGGTAAAGCGTTGGATAGCGTTGGGGTAAAAATGACTATTCCCACTCCAGACAGTGCAACAGTAGGAAAAGCGCTGGATAGCGTAGGGGTAAAAATTACTATTCCCACTCCAGAAAGTGCAACAGTAGGGAAAGCGTTGGATAGCGTAGGGGTGAAAATTACTATTCCCACTCCAGAGAGTGCAACAGTAGGGAAAGCGTTGGATAGCGTAGGGGTAAAAATGACTATTCCCACTCCAGTGAGATAATAAAAATTATTTAATTACACATTATTTAATACTATAACATCCACCACACACACCTAAAATTAATTACACAATTACATTTAATATTTACTAATTCATTAATGAAAATTAATGTATATTTCTTAATAATTAATTAATTAATTACCAGCTTTCACACCATATACACTTAAAAACACCACAACATACACCTACATTTATTAACACATTTACAATTAATAATTACTAATGAATTAATGGTAATTATTAAAACATTTTTTTTATTAATTAATCAATAATAAATTAATTACAACCAATCACACCATTTACACGTATGAAATCCCCAACACACACCTAAAATTAATGAAACAATAACATAATTAATTATTAATTGACTAATTGAAATTAATTAAAAACTAATTATTACACTATTATTAATTAATTATTACATTAATTAATCAATTAATTTTATATAAATAAATTACTTCCCACCCTATTCCCCTATAAACCCACAACCCGCTACGGAAATAATAACACAAAATTAAACATAAAAAACATTTATAACGAATACAATTCCAAAACATATAATAAAATAACAAACAATTCTCATTCAAAACACTAAAATACATAACATTATTAATAAATCGATATTTTTGTAAACTATATTTTTGTAAACAATATTTATTACAACTATATTATTGTTATCGATATTACTTACCTGACAGTCGATATTCTAGTCAAACTACATTTTTGTTGTCGATATTTGTTCCACTCGATATTTCTGCAGAGATATTAATGTCAGACGATATTTCTGCGTCGATATTACTACTCTGCACCATCATGTACCACAACAAACAGGATCTCTCCCCATTTCGAAATGTATAGAGGGTCCTTTTAGTGCAAAAGATAAGAGGAAAATGCCAAGAAATGTAATAACCATATTCAAAAAATACACAAATC
This sequence comes from Lissotriton vulgaris, assembly GCF_964263255.1. Taxonomy (NCBI): domain Eukaryota; kingdom Metazoa; phylum Chordata; class Amphibia; order Caudata; family Salamandridae; genus Lissotriton; species Lissotriton vulgaris. The sequence goes on along the minus strand of NC_141687.1, from coordinate 2,135,958,674 downwards.
ACAAAGTTTTCCTCAAAGCAATGACAAGCCTTAAATAAGAGGTGACTGATTTCATCACTAAAAGTGATTCTAATGTTTTCAATCTAGAGAAAGCGGAAATGCACCCTCTAATGCCCCAGGTCTTTAGTATTGGTATCAAAAACCTTTTCCTGGGGATAACATAAAATTTACAAAAGAAGATACAGTGAATGTTAGTCTGGGATGAAAGTTCATCACAGGGGCATTTCTCTAGGTGAGGAGACCAATCATTACATTTAGGAAATGTCACTAAACGAAAGAAAGTGTCCACGCGCAACCTGGTCAGCAACATCCTCGAATATGGGCTAGGCTCTAATAATAAATAGGGTTGTATCCCAGCATGGGTGATCAGCAGCTGATAGGCCATAGCAGATTGCTTCTGTTTTTGTTTATGCCACCTTTTCTTAGCTAGGTGTTCCATAATAGATCTTTTAAGAGTTTTTTTCGAGATTTTTTCTAAACAGGATAGATTGCCAAAGTATTCTTTATGGCCCAACTCAGCTGACATATACTTGATGTAGTTGAGCCATTTGATTTTTGTTACCCCGTCTAGAGATAGACAGTCTCGCATAACATCTCTATTTAGCGATGTTTCGGTGGTCACCCAGATGTTGTGCCATAGAAGAAGTGAGGACGATTTAATGATATCTTCTATATAATTTAAGTCCACTTCCCCATGGCAAAAATAGGTGGACATTGAGTTTGGTGCCGGCAGTAGATAGCGAAGGAATTTATTTTCAGTATATTGAATCTGATCTGTTTTGGTCATTCCCCATAGACCAGCCCCATATGTACCAGTGGGAACACACTTAGCTTTATAAATCTGTATAAGCTCCCGCACTGGTCTCCCGCCTAATTTTCTTGAAAAATAAATCAAGGCGCCGTTTGCCCTACTAAGGGCCAATCTTCTTGTACAGACAGCCTCTTTCCAGGAGCCTCTGCTATCAAATGTAACTCCTAAGTAGGAGAAACAGCTAGTATTTTCAATCCTTTTGGTTCCCAGATAGATGGCTCTACTTGTTTTCTTCAGAGTACTACAAGTCATAGAATACGTTTTTGCGACATTTACTATTAAGCCGCGGGCACCCATGTATTCAGAAAATTCAGTAACTGCCCTCTGTAGGCCGACATCGGTGCAAGACATTAAGGCAGCGCCGTCGGCATAGAGGAGGATAGGAATGGACTTCCCCCCCACAGCTGGGTAGTCAAACTGAAACTTCCTATGGTGAAGGCCCACCGAGTTAATATATAGTGTAAATAGGAAGGGTGGAAGGATGCACCCTTGCCTCACACCTTTTTTGATGTTAAATTTGTCCGAGCACAGAACCCCTACCCCATAGCATACTCTAGCACCTGCGTCTCTGTACAACTCCCTTATAAATGTCAGAATCCGCTGGTCCACACCCATGTCAAATAGAATGCTCCACAGCATCGCATGGTCAACACAATCAAACGCGGAACTCAAGTCCACGATTGTTATGTACAGGCTTTCGTTCTTAGCCTCAGTGTATTTTGCAGTTAAGAGTGCTAAATTCAAGCCTTGTTCGATTGTGCCCTTCCCAGAACAGAAGCCATATTGCAAGTCCGTGATAATATCCCTTTCCTCAGCCCATTCTTGAAGCCTATTAAGGATTATCCTTCCCGCCACCTTCATTAGGGCGTCCAGAAGGGAGATAGGATGCTAGCAAGCGGGGTTATTAGTATCTCCCTTTTTGAAAATGGGTATTACCACTGCCTCTGACCAAGTTGGAATGAAGCCAACTCCATTTGCATGATTTAAGACATTAGTAATCAGCCGAGACCAGAGAGATAGCACAAATTTATACAACTCAATTGGAACCCCATCCGGTCCCGGAGCTTTCCCTGCAGGACTTTCCTTGTTTGCCTTAACGACTTCTGAATGTTCAAATGTAATCTCCAGGGGGAAAATTTCTGCTACATCTGACTCTAGCTGTAACATCGATTGGTTAGTGCTAGAAATAGTTCGCCCGGGTTGGTTATTATATAGATTAGTGAAGTACTCAACCCAGAAGTCACCAGAAATAGCCATATCAATAGAATCCCTTTCTTTGTCCTTTAAAAACTGGGTATTCATCGTTCATCAGAATGCTATGTTGTCGTTTACTAAGCATGCATCATGGAGATTTTGCCATAGTGCAACTTTTAACTCTTTTTTTCTTCTATCAATGGCTACCCGGTAAGCTCTCCTATTGTGTCTTACACGTTCAATAGATCTAGGGTCTTCCTGTAAGGTAGATTTCAAATTTCGATGTACCCTACTACAGTTTTTATTGAACCAACCCTTGTGTTTCTTAGTCTGGATTTTGTATTGCCTAGACAGATCTTTTTTTATCTCATTTGTGATCTTACCAAATACGTCAAGTACTTGCCAATTACCCACAGTTGTTGAAAGACGGATAAGTAGTTGGTCATACATTTTCATAACTAGTTTTTGAAGAAACAGGTTAGGATCTGCCTTAGCCCATCTAATGGTGTAACCATTTGTGCTAGCTAAACTGATGGGAGTAGAATATAAAGTTTTAGTAGTAGTTTCCCGGTCCACTATGTTCAATCAAAAGGAGATAGGATAGTGTTCACTCATGGCAACATTGAGTGTCTCCCAGGATACCACAAGTGATTGATATCTGGACGATAAAAAAGTGAAGTCGGTTAGCCAAAAAAGGTCGGTTTAAAGCTCTCTTCTGGTGAGCAGCATTCATTGATAAAGCGCAGGTCAAACTCATATATTAGAGCATTGAGAAAATCCCTCAGCTTAGAGTGGGCAAAATGTGTTAAAGGTTCCTCTCTCTTACCCATCAGAGGGCACATACCTGTGGCGTGTGAAGTACAGAGGGAGCAATTAAAGTCACCCATCCATAATAGTAATAAATCCCCCTCTCTTGAATTTTCTAACTCTCTAAGTGAATTTCTGAAGTTTGTAATAAGTTCCTTCCAAGTAGAGGAGTGAGCATTGTTATAAAAATTTATAATCGCTCCTCTATACTGGCCAGGCCAACTCACTGCCAAAATCTGGTAGCAGTCTGCTGATATAAAGTTATGAACTATTATGTCTGGGGTGGTTGCAATGTAGGTGCATAAGCCCCCTTTATTTCTTCCACGGTAGGTAGCAATGGCCGGAGCATTAAAAGTTTGGTAGCCCAGTAAATTAAGCTCTTTCACCGACCAAGTTTCTTGAAAGCACAGGATTTTATATTGTTTTACCAGATCTAACCAACCAGGAAGGTCCATTTTATCCTTTAGCCCTGCTAGGTTCCAGGACAAGAACCGATAACCTACATTGGTTTGCAGCGACGGCTCGTGGAGGGAGTTACGGTGGGGCAGGAGGGTGGGGAGGGGGAGGGGCAGGGTGGAGGTTGCTAAAAACCGGCATATGGATAATTGCAGGTAAGTAAACAATTTAATTAATAAAACGAATTTCGTAGCTCGCACTGCATTGCATTTTGCGATGCAAGGCGCACTACGAAATTCGTTTTATTAATTAAATTGTTTACTTACCTGCAATTATCCATATGCCGGTTTTTAGCAACCTCCACCCTGCCCCTCCCCCTCCCCACCCTCCTGCCCCACCGTAACTCCCTCCACGAGCCGTCGCTGTTGGTTTGGTTGTTACAGTGGAAAACTTCCCTAAGTTCCGCAAGGCATCGAATATTTATTTATTTATTTATTTGTATAATTTGTAAAGCGCAGAGCTGCCCCAACGGGGCGACCCGGCGCTGAGAACTCTGGAAACAGGAGGTACAGAATCGGGGTGCCAGTTTAAGAGGAAAAGAAATGGGTTTTAAGGGACTTACGGAATACTGATTCTGTTTGGCAGGTGCGTAGAGCTAGCGGGAGCTTGTTTCACCGCTGAGTGGCACAAACCTCAAAGGTTTTTCCACCTGCACGAGAGCGTTTAAATCGTGAAGTTTCCAGGAAAAACAGGGAATTGGAGCGTAATGCCCTGGAATTGACGTACGGTCGTAAGGTGTTTTTCAGATGGGCCGACCCATTGCCTTTGGACGCTCGGAAAGCTAGCGTCATTGCCTTGAAGACGCATCTTTTAGCAATGGGTAGCCAATGCAGTTTACGGAGGTGTGGAGAGATGTGATGTCTGGCAGGGATTCTCTCCACCAGCCGGGCGGCGGCGTTTTGAATCGTCTGTAGTTTGTGACACAGACCAGCTGCGATGCCAAGGTAGAGGGCATTGGCATAATCGAGGTGGGATATAATTAATGCCTGGATCACAGTCTTACGGCAGTCCGCCAGCAGATAGTTAATGAGCCGTTTGATAGTTCTGATTTTTGCGAAACAGGAGGCTGCTACAGTTTGTGTCTGGGTGTTGAAACTGAGGTGGTTATCCCAGCGTACTCCTAGGTTTCTCACCGAATCTTTGGGCGATGGGGCTTGGCTCAGATCCTCCGGCCACCACAGACCGGAATCGAGGGGAGATGGTGAGTTGAAGAACAAGATCTCCATTTTTCCTGCATTGAGACGGAGGGAGTTGGCATCCATCCAACTAGAAATTTCCCTAAGGCAGGTTTTCAGCGGGTCGAAGGCGGAGGCGGAGGGGGTGTCGAAAGTAAAAAGTAACTGAATGTCGTCAGCATAGGAAGTGGATTTTATCCCAGTCTGAGCAATCAGTTTGGCCAGGAGGGTGAAGTAGACATTGAACAAAAGCGGGCTTAGGGAAGAACCCTGTGGGACTCCCCACTTAAGTGGTCTGGCAGAGGAAGTGAAAGGAGGGGTGAAAACTTGCTGTGTGCGGTCAGAGAGATAAGATAAAAGCCATTTCAACACAGAGCCGCCCAAACCCAAATTCTCCAGCCTTCTCAGCAAGATCTTATGAGAGACGGTGTCAAATGCTGCTGAGAGATCCAGCAGCACTAACACCGCCCTCAACCCTCGGTCAAGCGTCCACCTCACCGAGTCAGCCATTTCAATGAGGGCTGACTCTGTGCTGTGGCCCGACCTAAAGCCATGCTGGGATTCATGAAGAAGTCCATTGGATTCGATGTAGTTCGCCAACTGAGAGTGTACCAGCTTTTCCAGGATCTTAGCTGGAGCAGGCAAAAGGGAAATGGGCCTGTAATTGCTGGGAAGGTCGAGGTCCAAATTGGGCTTCTTCAAAATGGGGACTAAGGAGGCATGTTTCCATTTGGTAGGGAAGCTACCCGCTCTCAGGGATTCGTTCCAGATATGGTTCAGGTAGGGATTGAGTAGGGGTGCAAGTTTTTTGTATTGCTTGGCTGGCCATGGGTCATTTGGGGAACCTGATTTACATTTAAGAAGTTCTGTCATGGAATCGGCTTCCGATATGGCTGCAAAGTCGGACAGAGTGGACGGCAGGGGTGAGAGAGAAATGGCTTGCTCTTCTCCTCCTACTCTGTTGGGGGTGGGGAAGGATGAGTAAATAGCCTCGATTTTGTCCTCGAAAAATTTTGAGAGTTTATCACATAGAGCCTGTGAGGCAGGCTGGCCTGAGTCAGCGCATTAGGGTCTGTGAAGGATCTAACAATGTTGAAAATCTCCCTGGCGCCATTGCTGACGGTTTTAATTCTGGAGTCCAGAAAATCCCGTTTGTGCTCCTCAATCATTCTCCGATATTCTTTGAGGGCTGTTTTATAGATGGTTTTACTATCCGGGGAATACTTCTGTCTCCAGAGGCGCTCGAGAGATTTACAAGAGGCCTTTTTCTGCCGAAGCTCATCGGAGTACCAAGGTGCTGAAGGTACCGCCCTGTGGGTTTTAATGGGTTTAAGGGGGGCCAGGGCATCAATGGCCTGACCGATCCATGTGTCCAAATGGTCAATCGCTTGGTTGGGGTCAGACGAGGGGCAGGGTTGGGTATTTTTTAGATGTTCGCGGAGCGCATCAGAGGAGATGCGACTCCAATTTCTGGCTGATATTTTAGGAGTAATGATGAGTCTGGTGGGGCGAGGGATAATAATCTCAAAGGAGATAAGGTAATGATCCGACCAAATAACTGGAATGGGGGGGCCGCCCGAATAGAAGGTAAGTTGGAGCAGATTAGGTCGAGTGTGTGACCCGCTTTGTGCATTGGTAGGGTTATTATTTGAACTAAGTTGCAGGCCGCAAGTGTGGAAATGAAGTGGCTGCTATGTGAACAGGATTCGTTGTTAACGTGGAGGTTAAAATCTCCTAAGGCAGTGAAATTAGCATATCGTGTGCTAAGCTGAATAATATAATCCATCAGAACCAGTAAGTGCGAAGTATTAGAATGGGGGGGGCGATAGATAAGTATTCCCGAACAGGAAGAGGACGGAGAGATTTGGATGCTGAAAGGCAGGCCTTCTATACATTCAATTTGATCAAATGGAGGAAAGGTAACTGTCCATGTGGATTTGTGGATTAAGGCGACACCGCCCCCGGCTTAGCATTGGGTCTGTTGGCACAGATAATACTGTAGCCCTCCGGTACGGCAAGGGAAATGGCGGGATTCGTGGTTCGTTGAGCCACTTTTCAGTTAAAAAGAGCAAGTCCCAGTTGTTGTCCCGGAGGGACTGCCAGATGTCGATGGCATGTTTGCTCAATGATCTGCAGTTGATAAGGGCAGATCTAAGGGACAGGGGGAAGTAGGCTCCGAGAATAGGAGCCGAAATCGGGGCGGGGGTTGGACGAGTTATTAAGTCTGACGCTGAAAAGGAGAAGTGACAGACTGTGCAGGTATAGTCCTGGCTCAAAGCATCTAATGTGGAGCAGGGGTGGGTCGCCCAGGCGGGGGGTCTTAAGGACAGCAGCTCAGTCCGAGTATAAGACGCGGTGTTGTGGCTAGAGGATCGGGCAGGGGGACCGGCCCCGGTCGCGTCCTGATACTCCTGCTTCCTCATTTACGGGTAAAAAGACACCAGATACGGATTGAACGTGAACCGCCTCCAATTCTTTTGTCCCACTTGGACGTCAATCTACTCCCTCCATTCCCTCAAGTGGGGCGAACCAAATAAGGGTGGTAAAATTGAAGGTAGTACCTTGCATACTCTGGTTGGACTGATAGAGGGGTCTAAAGTTTCTCCCTATTAAGGCACAAGGGTAAAAATAACTTAAGTCCCTGCGCTCCCTAAAATTAATGATAATACAGTCCCCCTGTATGTCCTTTGGCCTCCTTCCTACCCACCCTAATCTTCTGACAAGCAATATCTCGCCATCGATTTCAGGTGGTAGGGCCTGTTTTTGCTTAGCCAGTGTATTACCTTGTTTTTCAGGTCCTGCTGGGCCTCATATTTCCCTGGTGGCAGTTCCGGTACACTGGTGAGTACAATTACATAAGGTTCTGCCTACGGCGGAAGGTCAATATGCTGATCAAGTGAGATGGATTCGGATTTTTAATCTGTTCACAACCTTGGTTACTTTTTAACCCTCTATCACCAGTTACTGCCTTTTTCGTTGGAGCCCGGGCAGTGGTCAATGCCTGGGTAGATGGGGTGACATTTCTATTGGTAAGCAAGGGTTCGGGGTTTTGCAGAGAAAGCGGTTTTACCATTTCTGGCGTTTGGTCAACAGGTAAATGTTTGTTATTATTAGCTACTGTTTTAAGCAGTTCTGAGTTCGCTAAATTTACCTTGTGAAGAGACCCCAGTTGCTCCGCCAGCCTTTTAACCCTCTCAACAAGTGGTATGACCAGGGATTTAATCAGTTTCTCTAAGTCACTCATTAGATCTTGTGTACAGAATGTTTTAGTACATGAGTTACACTGCTCACATTTACTTTCTGCTGGGGCTTTAATGTTCGGTTGGTTCGTTACTAATTTAGCTGATTTGGTGGGTCTACCCTTGCGTCTGATTCCCCCAGCATTCCTTTTGGGTGTTAGACCTGCTCCAAAGATGTTAGTTAGTGTTTGTGTTTCCCCTTTGGCTACTAGACTTATCTGTTCAACTGAGGAAATCTCAGTTTGTGAACAGGAGCTAATATCCACCTGATTAGATAACCTGCTTCGTGTTGGTGTTTCTGGCAGATCTTGAAGCTGTAATGTTATGCCAATTTCAGAGGAGCAATCCGAGGCCAAAACCCGATCGGGAGGAGTGTTTACTGACTGAATATGGCCCAGGGAGGAGCGTTTCTTCTGCAATTCAGAGGATATGCGCCGCTCGGTAAGAGCAATTTCGCGCTCTAAGATCGACGCCGACCTCGTGATAAATTGGTCTAGTGTTCCCTGAACGGACCCACCCACAAGGGATTTCCTGGCCAATATTGGCAGAGTGTCCATGATGGATGTTGTGAATAAAGAGGCGCGTACAGGTGTACCCTAAAGACAGAGAGACTATATTAAAAGTTTTAAAAAAATGGGATGATGAAAGAATAACTTCTTTCCTAAAATTATGCAACTGTCTATGTGAAGCCCTAGCGTTAGGCATGCCGGATTATTCGAAAGAATTTCCACTATTCTGTGACACTAGAAGTGATTGTGCTCTCTCAGTCTTAACGCAGACCAATGGCTCAATGCGACAACCTGTAGCATATTTTTCTGTCACATTGGACCCAGTGGCATCAGCATTACCAGGGGACACCCTGTAACCGTGTATGTCCCACATGCAGTTGTGATTTTGTTAACCAGAACATGCACTCAGTACCTTACTCCCAGTCGTCTGACAAAATATGAAGGAGTTATTCTAGGTGCTGAAAACGTGACAATAGTCAGATGTACTGTTCTACATCCGGCAGCCCTACCAAACTCAATTTTTGAAGAAGTGAAAAATTAAGTCGAACATGATTGTATCAACCTCACTGAATACAGTACTAAACCACGCCCATATATACAAGAAGAAGCTCTAACAGATCCTCAACAAGATGTTAGGATCCGAAGGCCGTAGATCTCCTTCCCCAATCCTGAGTGTAGCTACAGGCAGGAATATGCTGTAACGCGCTACTTGCACTACATCTCCCAGAATGCCCTGGTGTGGGCGAAAGAACAGAGAGAGATACTGGGTGTCTATGGGCCAATCAGAGACGATGAGGGGAGGCTCTTATACCTCCCCCACCAAAATGGCGGCACTTGGTTTTCCTCGCTTCACTCCTTAGGTGTGTTCCGTGTTTGTACCTTGAACCTACCCTGGATTCTGAGATCGTTCGTCTGGGCGATGCTTCCCTGCCTTCCCTTGAACTCCTGAACTCTTCCTGATTCCTAGTGACTCGCGGCATTTTCGCCATTCGGCGAGAGAGCTGGTTGCTAAACTTTGATGAGCTTGGACACCGTGACCCTCACCTCACTCCCGCTCCACCCTCCGTCACCTCAGTGACTCTTGCCCTGAAGATTTGTGTCGCGCTCGGAAGCGCTTACACGAAACAAACTTTTGTTTCTTGTGCTTGGATATTGCAGCGCGAGGACACGTCTGCACTTTATGATCGGTTCCGTTTTCATATCCTTTGGAAACGCAAGGAAGTGTTTCTATTTAAAGAACCCTTGGCCACTCTATTATTTTTGTGGAAACGCGAGGTAGCATTTCTGTAACAAACATTTTTCCTCATAGTGAACTCTGGAGAACGTGTGGTCGTGTTCTTTCCTGATTCACAAAAACAGGTCTTCTTTGTTTGGAACCTTCTTTCTGGATACAACCCCCGGAGAAAAAAGGGAAAAGGAAACCTTCCTGGGACTCCGTGGCCTTACTGTTTATTTATTTTAGAGAGACCTACAGACTCCTGCTTGGTTCATATCCTTTTGAAATTTGGTGCTATTTGGATACCTTATAAGTTTATTGACACAAAGGTCAGGTAAGAGCGTGACAGCATATTCCTCCTATAGTGACTAGTAACTAGTAAGCTAGTGAGAAGACTCACATGATTGAATGTTATTTATTTCTTTTGTGTTTCCTGTTTTTCTACCTTCTGCAGGGAACTGTGCCGCAGTAACGTTTGGTTCTCTGACCGGACCACATTTAGACCTATGGTTTTGGTCTCTCTCTTTTCCTAGGATAGTAAGCCATCCCCTTGTGTTTCTTTATCACAGGGGAGGGTCTGTCTTGGGAAAGGGGATTGACACTGTCTACACTTCTGAGGAGTCTGGTTTCTGCCTGGATACTGGTCCACGCCCGACAGAAAAACCAAGCCCACGTTGCATATCTCCTCCCGAGTGTAGACAGTCATGGACGAGAATGTCTTAATGGATGATTCTAACGAATGTACCTTGAGGGACTTAGCTACAACAGTAGTGAACTTACAGACAGAATTAAAACTACTGAGAAACGAGAATCAAAGATTACTGTCTGAGAAGACAATGTTAAGAGCAGAGAGCAAGCCCACAGAGACACAACCTAGATTTAAAAGAAGTTACATACACCCTGCACATTTCCAGGTTCCTCCTAATCCTACCTCCGACCCCAACCCTGGCTCCTCTCAGACGTCTTCTACCCCTGTCCCCTCCTAATCCTACCTCCGACCCCAACCCTGGCTCCTCTCAGACGTCTTCTACCCCTGTCCAAGTCATGGTAGTGACCCCCCACAAACTCCACTCGCCATGCCTGAGAGATTCAATGGAGACAGTCAAAAATATTGTGTTTTCATGAACCAATGCCATCTGACCTTCTTATGTAAAGCCGCCTCCTTTCCTGATGATGCGGCAAAAATCGCCTTCATTATCTCCTATTTAAGCGGTAATGCAGCCTCTTGGGCAGTTACCCTTGTTGAAAATGATGACCCTGTCCTGTATAACTTAAACTTGTTCAAAGAGAGAATGTGAAGTTTGTTCGCGAGGCATACATATATGCAAGCCAGCGACAACGAGCTTTTGAATCTGAAACAGGGCTCCAAGGATTTGTTATCCTACATCACAACATTTAATCGGTTTGTAACTGAAACCCACTGGCCCGAAGATAAACACACTTCGCTCTTTTATAGAGGTCTCAAAGACAAATTAAAAGATATTTTATCCCAGATCGTAGACCCTCCTGAGGAATGCTCTGCATTCATGGATCTTGTGGTAAAATTAGATCACCGACTTACGGAACGTAAAGGCGAGAAGGCAAAAGGAGACTATCCGAAACTTTTGCTAACCCGACCTGAAAAAAGAGAACCCAAAGATACCAGTGAACCTATGCAGATTGGGGGTATTCGGGGTCCTTTAACTCCGGAAGAAAAAGAAAAACGTAGAAAACTAAGTCTATTTCTGTACTGTGGTAAAGCCGGACATTTTGCAAGAGAATGTCCTGTAAAACCCAAAAGCCCTGTCAAAGAGGTACAGAGCAAGGTCCCCAAAACTATGCCATCGGGAAACTGATTGACTTGGGGATTACCGAGGTCGCTCTTCCAAGTCCCTTTGTGTCTCAGACCTCTCATTGCTTAGCAAATACCTGGACGCCCATACCCAAACCTTTCACCATTAACGTGGTGTTTGTCTTGCCTTCTCAATGTCGACATACCATGGCCATCCTCCTAGATTCAGGGGCGACTGGCAACTTCCTAGACATAACCCTAGCTAAGTCCTTAGGACTGGAATTTGTCAAAAAAGAAAATCCAGAGAAAGTCAGAGCCGTTGATGGGACAGAATTATCGTCAGGAATGTTGCTGTACCATACTCCTGAAATCATCATTCTATGTGACAATGGACACAGTGAGAGTGTGTCTTTTGACCTCAGTGATTCGCCCTCTTTTGGAGCCATATTGGGGGTTCCATGGCTGCAAACACACAACCCCCAAATAGACTGGATAGCTAGAACAGTCACTCTTCGTTCTGCTCACTGTTTAAACCACGGTTATCAGGACATTACTCATTGGCATACCCCTGTCTATTGTGCTACAACCACTATTGATGGTGCCTCTCTACCTAGAGAATACCATCAATATGCTGATGTGTTTGATGAGGTAAAAGCAATTGCTTTACCTCCTCACAGAACCTACGATTGTAGGATAGATTTAGTGCCTGGTGCAGATTTACCTGTAAGTCGTATATACGCACTCACCGAGACAGAGACTAAGTATCTCTATGACTGTCTGCAGGACATGTTAAAAAAAGGGTTCATTAGTCATTTCACCTCACCAATCTCATCCCCCATCTTTTTTATTCCGAAACGGGAAGGGGGGCTCAGAGCTTGTCTGGACTATCGCTCTTTAAATAAGGTGACAGTTAAAAACAAATACCCTCTCCCCCTTATCTCTACCCTGCTGGATCAGGTGCGGACGGCCACCATATTTACCAAGCTCGATCTACGAGGGGCATACCACCTGATCCGCATCAGGAAGGGGGATGAGTGGAAGACTGCCTTCCGGACCAAGTTTGGTCTATATGAATACAACGTCATGCCTTTTGGACTGTGCAATGTTCCCGCAGCGTTTCAGTTTTTCATCCATGAGATACTGCGGGAGTACCTGGACATCTTCGTCATAGTATATATTGACGATATACTCATCTATTCCTCCAATGAGACAGACCATGTATCACACGTGCAAACCATTTTGAGCAAATTACAGGAACATCATTTGTTCGCTAAACTAGATAAATGCATTTTCCACACCAAAAGCGTGGCTTTCTTGGGGTTTATTATTTCCCCCTCTGGGATACACATGGATCCTGCCAAAGTTTCTGCCTTAGTCGAATTGTCCAGTCCAACTTCGGTAAAGGAAATTCAATCCTTTCTAGGGTTTGCTAATTTCTACAGAAGGTTTGTCTCCCATTTCTCGGATCTTGTTTCACCGATAACCCGATTACTAAAAAAAGGGGTTGAATTCAAGTGGGATAACGAGGCGGAGAAATCCTTTCAAGCCTTAAAGGCTAGTTTCACCTCTGCCCCTGTTATCAAGCACGCGGACGAAACACAACCCTACTTTCTAGAAGTGGACGCATCTCAGTATGCAGTAGGAGGTGTCTTATCACAACGCAACTGTTCCAAGGGGACACTCCATCCTGTCGCCTACTTCTCCAAGACTTTAACCCAATCTGAACAAAACTATACAATAGGAGAAAGGGAACTACTTGCAATAAAAAGAGCATTCCAAGAATGGCGCCATTAATTATTGGGATCTCCGCATGTGATCAATGTATATTGAGATCACCAAAACCTACAATATTTCTGCACTGCCAAAGCCCTGACACCTCGGCAATTAAGGTGGGTCTCATTCTTCAGCGAGTATGATTTCCAGATACATTTCCGTCCTGGAATAAGACAAGGAAAAGCGGATGCTCTATGCAGGCTGGGAAAAGAGAACAAATGTGCTATGGAAAAACCTTTGCCTATCATTCCTGAGAATAGACTCATTGCTGTAGGAGACATCGCAGTGGACTCACATACTTTCCTTGTACATCTTGAAAAAGCCTACACTCACCTAGATCAGGCGAAATGGGTAGAAGATGCCAACAACACCATTCTGGATAAACTATTGTTTCATGATCACAAACTCTTCTTACCCACCAAAGAAACACAAAGGCTTATAATGCAATGGTGTCACAACTTGCCCTTGGTGGGACACCCAGGAGAAGCCAAAACTAGACAAATGTGTCAACGATGGTTCTGGTGGCCAGGAATGGCTTAGGATGTTAGCGACTATGTCAAATCCTGTCCCACATGTGCACGTCAAAAATCATCACATTCCGCACCCGCTGGGTTATTACAGCCTCTTCCTGTGACAGACAGCCCATGGACGTCCATCAGTATGGACTTCATTACTGACTTGCCTGTGACTCGTGGGTATACTGTTTTCCTGGTGGTGGTAGATCTACTATCGAAAATGGCCCATTTTATACCCCTTAAAAAATCACCTACTGCATTGGAACTAGCAGAAGTCTTTATACGTGACATTGTACGACTGCATGGTCTACCTTCTGTAATCATCTCAGACAGGGGTCCCCAATTTATATCTAGATTCTGGCAAGGATTGTGCAAAGCCCTACACATTGATCACAGATTGTGCTCCGCCTATCATCCTCAGACGGATGGACAAACCAAAAGAACAAATCAAACATTGGAGCAATATCTATGATGTTTGATAACTACCTCTTGTCATGATTGGGTACAGGCCTTACCCCTCGCATAATTTGCCTACAACAACTCCACTCACTCTGCTTCCAAGATTTCTCCGTTCTTTTTCACAACAGGTTATCACCCTAAATTCCTTCCTCTAGAACTCCTCCCCTCTGACACACTAGTACCTGCTGTTAGAGATCAACACAATAATCTGTTACACATCTGGAAGCTAGCCAGAGAAGAATTAACACAGGCCAAAGCAGCTATGAAGACACAAGCTGATAAACACAGGCGTCCTGCTCCTGAATACAAAGTAGGGGATAAAGTGTGGCTATCATCCAAAAATTTAAGATTAGAGGGTCCACGCAAGCTGCAACCAAGATTCCTATGGCCTTTTGAAGTCCAGAACGTTCTTTCCTCTGTAGCCCTCTGATTGAGTCTTCCCCCTGAATTACCGATACATCCTGTCTTTCATACCTCCTTGCTAAAACCCTACTTGGTACCAGTACAACCTGAACCACCTCCACCACCTGTCACCGTTGAAGGAGAACTAGAGTATGAAGTAAAAAGAGTGTTAGATTCTAGACGCCTCAGAGGGAAATTACAGTATTTAATTGACTGGGTGGGTTACCCTCCTGAAGATCGAACATGGGAACCCGCAGAAAACAAACATGCCCCTAGATTAGTGCGAAGGTTCCATGCATTGAACCCCTCCAAACCCAGACCCGTTAGGAGACCATTAGGGGGTGTACTGTTAGGATCCGAAGGCCGTAGATCTCCTTTCCCCTATCCTGAGGGTAGCTACAGGCAGGAATATGCTGTAACTCGCTACTTGCACTACATCTCCAAGAATGCCCTGGTGTGGGGGAAAGAACAGAGAGATATACCGGGTGTCTATGGGCCAATCAGAGATGATGAGGGGAGGCTCTTATACCTCCCCCACCAAGATGGCGGCTCTTGGTTTTCCTCGTTTCACTCCTTAGGTGTGTTCCCTGTTTGTACCTTGAACCTACCCTGGATTCTGAGATCGTTCGTCTGGGCGATGCTTCCCTGCCTTCCCTTGAACTCCTGAACTCTTCCTGATTCCTAGTGACTCGCGGCATTTTCGCCGTTCGGTGAGAGATCTGGTTGCTAAACTTTGATGAGCTTGGACACCTTGACCATCACCTCGCTCCCGCTCCACCCTCCGTCACCTCAGTGACTCTTGCCCTGAAAGATTCGTGTCGCGCTCGGAAGCGCTTACATGAAACAAACTTTGGTTTCTTGCGCTTGGATATTGCAGCGCGAGGACGCGTCTGCACTTTATGATCGGTTCCGTTTTCATATCCTTTGGAAACGCGAGGAAGCGTTTCTATTTAAAGAACCGTTGGCCACTTTATTATTTTTGTGGAAACGTGAGGTAGCGTTTCTGTAACAAACATTTTTCCTCATAGTGAACTCTGGAGAACGTGTGGTCATGTTCTTTCCTGATTCACAAAAACAGGTCTTCTTTGTTTGGAACCTTCTATCTGGATACAACCCCCGGAGAAAATAGGGAAAAGGAAACCTTCCTGGGACTCCGTGTCCTTACTGTTTATTTATTTTAGAGAGACCTACAGACTCCTGCTTGGTTCATATCCTTTTGTTATTTGGTGCTATTTGGATACCTTATAAGTTTATTGACACAAAGGTCAGGTAATAGCGTAACAGCATAATCCTCCTATAATGACTAGTAACTAGTAAGCTAGTGAGAAGATTTACATGATTGAATGTTATTTATTTCTTTTGTGTTTCTTGTCTTTCTACCTTCTGCAGGGAACTGTGCCGCAGTAACGTTTGGCTCTCTGACCGGACCACATTTAGACCTATGGTTTTGGTCTCTCTCTTTTCCTAGGATAGTAAGCCATCCCCTTTTGTTTCTTTATCACAGGGGAGGGTCTGTCTTGGGGAAGGGGATTGACACTGTCTACACTTCTGAGGAGTCTGGTTTCTGCCTGGATACTGGTCCACGCCCGACACATGAGCTATTTGTAGATGGCTCATGCATGCGTCATGATGAAGGAGTATTGAGTGCTGCATACGCTGTATGTACATTGTCTGGTATAGTCGAAACATCCTATTTACCAGGAGTCAACTCTGCACAAGTAGCTGAATTGATTGCTTAATAAAAATGTGCATGACTATGGCCAGCTATGGATGCAAAGGAGTTCATAACTTCTTCAGGAACTCCTATTAAAACATTTACATTTTGTAAAAGAATTACTTGAAGCAATTCAATTGCCAAAGGAAGTGGCTGTGGTCAAGTGTGCTGATCACCAATCTGGAAATGACAAAGTGACAGCCGGTAATTGTTATGCTGACAAGGTGGCCCAACATTGTGCCAAATACAAAATGGCAGTTAATAAGAAAATTGATACATGTGGAATCAGCTGCCAACTTATGCTGCTAGGGGGTATAAGAACATGGGAGGAAGTGAGAGATCTCCAAAACGAAGCAGAACCCAAAGAAAAAGAAGAATGGGCGGAAATAGGTTGTCAAAGAAGAGCTGTCTTTTACTACTTATTAACCCTGTCCCAGATGGTCTTTTCTCCTTTCAAAAGGTCCCTCTTTCCATATTGCGAACTTCAGACCTTATCAATCTTCGTACTGCTTAGCCTAGAGCATCTGTTATTTATACAATTATTTCACCGTCATCTCCTTCTCGAGCCAAGTCCAAAGCTGAACTCCTTGGGGGAAAAAATCTTTGAGGTAACCTGGCATACTTCCTTCTGGAACAAAATCTGGTCACATATTTATTAAATCTTATTCGCAGTCTATTTTTTCCTTTATCATAGACTTTACCCTATCCCCACTCAGTGTTCAAAATTTTCCCCAGACATCTATTCTCGATGCTGCTCTTGTAAGTTTCCCAATATTGATCTTATGTAGACCTATTTAGATGTCACAATACCTTTTCCTTTTGGCATAAAGTTTGGTCACAAATTAAACAATATTTCACATACAACATACTTTTGACATTATCCACCTCTTTTTAGGAACCTTGACTACTGCGTCTTCCTTATCCTTCCATGACTGTAAACTACGAGATTTTTTTTTAGCAATTTGCCTTTCAACAAATTACTTTTAATTGAAAATGTTCCTCAATATTATCATGTAAGACTTGGTAGAATTGTGTTTGTTCACATCATAAATTGGATACTTGGTATACCTCTCAATACGCTGCTTATCATAATGCTCACTTGTTATGGTTACCTTTATTCTCTTTTCGCAATGATGCTGCAAATTGTGAATCATCTACCAACTCTACTTTGTCTGAAAATTTCCAACCTCCATGAATGTAGTCTCTGTCACTTCTGCTTATTTTTTACAAGGATATTGTAGTAATCAGGTCCCACACAAAGATGATGTAAAGATGTTTATTTGAAGATATGCAGATAAGATGGTAAAGCAACCCCACCAGGAGCATCCAGCATGATGCTCAGCCCAATGTCAACTGAAGACACCAGCCCACAGAATCCCAACATTCTCTTGCGCATCAAAGCTGCAACATTCTACAAGCTGGACTGGTAGAGGAGAAAGCATATATAACATAAACAAGATGCAAGAATACTACATCATCCCCTCTCTTCCACAAAGAAAACAAAAAGGAAAGAACGCTGTTCAGAAAGAACCAAAAACAAAAAGGAAAGAACGCTGGTCAGAAAGAACCAAAGAAAAGAATACTACATTATCCCCTGTCTTCCACAAGGAAAATAAAAAGGAGGGAACACTGGTCAGGAAGAACCAAAGAATGAAAAACACACAGAAGAACATACCCATCCTCCTTTCCATTAATAACAAGAGAAAGACAAGAACCGAACAAAAGGAAACAACAAAGAGGAAAACTAAGCTTGAAAATACCGATGACTAACCGACAAACACACCTACTGGCCAGACAGGCATGCAAGAAGGAAAGACATGGTACAAGAACCAATGCACAAAATAGTTCAACTCTAAGAGATATATAATAATATACCACATCACGAGAGTGTGAACAATTTAAAAAAACATGAGAAAACAGATAAAATTGCAACAACAAAAGATGTCAACATTACCCATCTTCCCACCAGAAGTATAATAAACCAAATAGATAGAGACATTTCCATGTAAGAACAAAGATAATGGGACTAAGACCCAAAACATGCCTCAAAAGCAAGGGACTCTAACCCAAAAACAGACACTAAAAACAAGAGACACTGAAAGTGAAAATGTGAAAATGAGGATAATGGGACTTTAACCCAAATCCTAAAAATAAGGATATTGGGACACTAACCCAAATCCTGCCTCTCAAACAAGAGACAGTGAATGTGAGACTAAGGATAAAGGGACTGTAACCCAAATCCTGCCCCTAAAATGTGGGACGGTAAGTGCAAAACAAAGGATAATGGGACTTTAACCCAAATCCTGCCCCAAACGAGGGACGGTAAGTGTAAAACAAAGGATAATGGGACTTAAACCCAAATCCTGCCCCAAACAAGGGACAGTGAAAATGCTCCCCATGTAGAGAAACTCCATGTAAAACAGAGTAAATAGGACTAAAACCCATACTAGAAACGTAGGTGGGACTAACACCCCCTAAACACTGAAAATATGGGACTAACACCCAATACTAATTGGATAGGTGGGACTAAAACCCCCTAAATACACACAAATGAGTGTTTTGGACTTGGGACTATAACTCAAATCCTATGCTAACAAAACACCTTAAAGCTCTATTAGCATGCTGTAGAAGTACACAGAAAATACATAAACTGCAGTTCCCTGCGAAAAACACATTTTTGCGTTAAAAACCTGTACATCTACACCACAAACTTGTACACTGAAAATGACAAAGGTGTGCCTCACTCACCGCGATAATGAGGGACAGGCTTTCAACAACTCGAAAATATATATATTTAAAAATCACTAGGAGGCAGCATATTACAGAACATTTAATACTAGAATGCAAGAAAATAACCTTTCACAAATTGGAATAATCGAACGCTGCACTCGTAAGAAGAAAAGACACCTTAAATGTCACTCCTTAAAAACAAATGTTGATGCGAAATATTTATATAGTCACCTGTGCTCCATTAATACTTCCAAGTATGTATTGCACATCAGAAATAGAACATTTCTTCATGTTGTAGCAGTTGCCGAAAAGCCTTTCCTGTTGTTGCAGCTGCTGGAGAAATTGGTGTTCAAGAGGCAGCTCAAATAAAACCGGAGATCAGTAGAAAAGACGTTAACAGTGTTCCACACACCGTGACGCTGCCGCTAATATAAAAACTTGACTGATGCTGAACAACATGTTTTACAAGAGGGGCACAAGTCTTGAAGAGAAACTCCAAAGACATTTTCCAATTCAAAATGGAGGAACGTACGGAGACGCAAGCCGGGTGGCTAACAGTGCGCTACGGCTCCCAAACGTCCTTCGACAGCCTTGTAGATTATGATGAGAAGAAGACGTCATGGAAGACTGAAATAACTCAGCGCGGCACGATTAACAAGGTGAGGAGCGCGCGAGCCACATTTGCATTTTTTAAATGAAGCGTAACTGTAAACTCTTGCCAGCCATACATGAAGAATACATGAGTAACTAATAGACTGTAAATATAATGTATTCTCCTACCAGATGGCTTTTAGTTGGTAGACAAACCAAATGGAGGCAAGATGCAGATACAGTTTTCTTTCTCCTTACATCAGTCGCTTCTCTCAATGTTTCATACTGAGTTGACAGTTAAAAAGGCAGACAATGCCGATCTCAAGCTTTTCTGTTTAACTCATCACTCGCTTCTTAAACATGTTAATTAAAATGTCCTTGTACAAGACCAGTAACATTGGAATAACCTCAGCATTGGGCACAAATCCACAACAAGGAGCTTCGGAAAAACACCTCCAGAGCCATACAGTAACAAAGTCTACCATGGATGTAAAACCACCAAACTGGATGCCTTTCACCAAAAATGAGAGTGTAACCCTGCACTGGTGGGCAAACACAGCCAGTGATTATCTTCTTTTCTTAAGCACTGCATACGTTTCTTGTTGAAGCTTGGCTTTCTTGTGGCTTTGAAGGATTTTGAACAAGTGACTTTGAAGGCTTCCGCTTGTTGACTAATTGCCAGATGATGTAGCACGCCTGTTCTTGAGCTGTCCGGTGTAGTGGACTCTGGTGGGGCATACAGGCGTCTCTCTTGCTTGTCAGGTTACTCTTTCTTTAATTACGCTTATTTTTTCGTAGGTTTCTTTCTTGACAGGAATCTTTTGCTTACTTGCTTGAGTCTAGTTGCACTTCATCAGTAAAAGTAGTAGGTTCATTGATCCATCGTCGCCATAAATAATGTAGTAATCAGGCCCCACACAAAGATGATGTAAAGATGTTTATTTGAAGATATGCAGATAAGATGGTAAAGCAACCCCACCAGGAGCATCCAGCATGATGCTCAGCCCACTTTCAACTGAAGACACCAGCCCACAGAATCCCAACATTCTCTTGCGCATCATAGCTGCAACATTCTACAAGCTGGACTGGTAGAGGAGAAAGCATATATAACATAAACAAGATGCAAGAATACTACAGATATATCTATTAATAGTTAATGTTACCTAACTATTAGAATATTTTAATTAGTTGTGGGGACATTTTTCTCTTTTATTGCAATAAGTGAAATGTACTTCCCCTTCCCCTCCTCCTTAAAATCATAAAGACTTTCGTTGCTTTATTGGATTCTCTCATATGAAACTTACCTCATCCATAGTGTTAATCCTGTTTGCTTATCTTGCTATTTAATGTCTTTTAAAGTCGACTAGTAGCATGGAGATGGATATGAATTTTTGGGGAAACAAATATCTGTGGAATAGTAGTGGTGTAGGTTAAAAGGTCATGTGGCAGTTGTACTGGCACGCCAGACTTAAAAATCAATTTAGGTTAATGACTGCCCTCCTCCCATCTGTGCTACTGCCAGAGAAATACACCATATATTAACTAGTTATCTTAGGCACTTTAATAGCTTCACAATGTCATTTGTGTGCTCTTGAAAGTTCAAGCTCAGGCAACTGGATAAATAAACAAAATGATCACAGCTGTGTGGATGGCTAGCACTTTTTTGTGTGGAAGCACGCAACTTCTGTCCAAAACATAAATGTACTCCTGGCATGTGGGCGATGCCAAAGCCCTCTCTAGTGATGCTTACATATTTGTCTGGTGACAGCTGTGTTGTCAAGCCAGACCATGACAAGCTTTGGCATAGCCAATAGGTCTTGCCTTTGGGACCATATAACTGTTTAGCCAGAGCTATTGGCTATGCCAGTGTCTTTAAGCTATGTTGCAGAGCAGTGTGGCTTCTGTGCAGCATATTGAAAAGTTATAATAAGAAAGTGTTCTAAGCATTCTTTTATAGCTAAGAAGATATTATGTGCAACTGAACGATCCTATTAAAAAAAGAAAGAACATAAAAATATTTCTAGTTTTTTTGTCTTTGTAATGCTTTGAACTTCCTCCTGCCTGTTCTAATGCCTGTTTGGTAGGTTTTTTTATGTTATAGGGGGCGGGGACATAAACAACAGGTGGGTGTAGGTTGTAAAATAGTACCTGAATTTCAACATGAGCAGTGGGTGGACACTAAGGGAGAATCAACTGATGCCAGGCTCCGAGGACAGACTGAGGTATTGCTGAGGTGGTAGTATGCTGGTGCAGAGGTGATGCTCAGGTGGTGCTGAATGATACTTAGATGGTACAGAGTGATGCTTAGGTGGTGGTGTGCTGAGTGATACTGAGGTGGTGCTCAGTTATGCGTTAATGCTGAGTCATGCAGAGTTGGTTCTCAGGTGATGCTGAGTGAGTGCTGCACTGATGCTGAAGTGGTTCTGTGTTGGTGCTGAACTGCTGCTGAGGTGGGGCTGCGCTGGTGCTGCGCTGGCAGTGGCACACTGATGCAGAGGTGGTGCTGTGCTGATGCTGAGTTGGTGCTGTAGGTCTCACATTTGCTTGAGTTAGAGCTATTGGCATTGTAAATTGCAATGTCTTTTACCCATGTGTAATGGAGGTTATGTATTTGGTGTGAATTGTGTGGGTTGGATTGGAATTGTTAGCTGTGGAATTATGTGGTGTGGAATTGTGTGGTGTGTGGTGTGAAGTGGATTTGTGTAGTTAAATTATGTGGCAAAGGCCCAGATGCATCAAGCTAAAAAACCACTCGCAAAGGGGCAGATTCTCAGAATATGCCCCTTTGCGACCAGTATTTTTGCATTTGGGATGAATCATCCCAAATGCAAAAATCGCAATTTAAGAAATCGCAAAATTGCGGTTCCTTAAATTGCTATTGCATTTAAGGAATCTCAAATTGAGATTCCTTAAATGCAATGCCTTTAAGTTAAAAAAATTAGCGATTTCGCTAATAGGGGGAGCAAATTACCATGAAGTTGAACTTCATGGTAATTTGCAAAAACTTTGAAAAATGCACTAAAGTTCCATTTTACACACAAACATGCCCTTAGGGCATGTGTGTGTGCAAGATGTACCCATATGCAGATTTCAGGGGTGCAACAGGGTGTCCTTTTGACACCCTGGCACCCTTGAAATTGCAATCTCAATTTGTGATTCTCTAATTGAGAATCGCAAATTGAGATTGTCTTCCCATTCATTCATATGGGCCTCTAGGCCCCTAGGAATGAATGAGGAGGTATTCCTTAATTGCGACTCGCAATTAGTGAGTCGCAATTAAGGAATTTTAAGAAATCGTTAATTTTTTAGCGAGTTCTTCATGCATAGCCTTTTGCTATTCCTTATTAGCGAATCCTTATTTTTCGCTAATAAGGAATCGCAAAATGGATGCTTGATGAATCTATGGGATAGTGTGCAGCGGCATTGTGTGGATAGTAATTATGTGGTATTGAGTGTACTGGAATTATGTGGAGTGAGATTGTGTGTTGTGGAGTGTAATTATGAAGAATGGTAGTTTGTGTTGTGTTGTGGAATGGTATGTAGTGGTGTTTAATATGTGGTGTGCTGTTTTGTGGCATGTTGTGGAATTCTGTGGTGTAAATTAGATGTGCATGGTGTGTTGTAGTTGTGCTGTTGAGTTGAATTATGTGGTTTTATGTTGATTTATGTGGTGTGGATTGGAAATGTGTGGAGTTGAATTGTGTGGCCAATGACAAACAAAATGAAATCTGAATACTGGTACACAATTTTGAAAGGAAACACAACAAAACATTGAAAAGGTTGCCAAAGTTTGCCACTGGAAAAAATAAAGACAAAAAACACTTCTCAGTAAAGAGGTGCATAGAAACGTACCATATTACAAAGTGTGTGTCTTAATAAAAGAAATTAACAGCTCCACTGAGGATGAAGGGATATGCGGGCAATTATTTGCAATAGAGTGAGCACGAAAAATGAGCTAGATAATCGTTCTAGACGACCATGTTAGTGGTACATGTAAAACTGGGAGGGTAACCCCATCTAAAGTGGGGCATGGGAAACCAAGAATAGAATACAGTATTTACGTGGTAAAGAATGTTGTGTAACTGGCTACTGGGGGTTGAAATAAAAATGTCTTAGTGAAAACGTAAATGACTCTCCTCAAATGTAAACAATGTGAAAGCAATTCATTGAATGGGTGTAGAAGGGTGCACTGAATAACTAAATTAGAGAAGCATATTTGAAGCAGAAGAGTGACCCACAAGTCCAAGAATCAGCCAGTAACCATTGCTGGTTGAAACATAATGGTGATCTCTTTTCGTGAGTGTTAGACCTAGCTTTTCCAGTGGGTTTATCCCCAGACTCTCTGCTTTTTGGCTTCCTGTTTTGGACCCTGTTTTTGTTGGTCTTATGACTCTGGGCACTGTACCACTGATGATCACTGCTTATGTGCATATGCTCTCTATGTAAATTGTGTTTATGGATTGGTGATTCCATAACTGGCATATTTGATTTACTGGTAAGTCCCTAGTACAGTGCACTGTGTGTGCCCAAGCCTGTAAATCAAATGCTGTCAGTGTCACCCTCATGAGCAGCCTGTAAATGTCACAAAGACCTGCCACTGCAGTGTCTTTGTGCAGTTTGGTATTGCCATATCGACCTGGCAAGTGACCCACTTGCCAGGCCCTAACCTTCCCTTTTATTACATGTGAGTCACCCCAAAGTACCCCTGTGGGCAGGGTGCAGTGTATGTGAAAAGTAAGACATGCCTTGATGTGTGTGGCATGTCCTAATAGTGAACTATTGCCAATTTTGTTTTTCTCTATTGAAAGGCTATCTGTACCATAGGATATAAAGGGAGTTTATTTACAATATCTTATAAATATAACTTCCCATTGGGACAAGATAGGAAAATGAAGTTTATAATGCCTGAACTCAGAATCTAAAAATGCATCTTTTAGTAAGGATGATTTTTACATTCTGGGTTTGAAAATACCACTTTTAGAAAGTAGGCATTTTCTTGCTTAGCCATCCAGGGTGCCTCTGCTAGGTTTGTGTATTGACCGTCTGGTTTTGGAGTGACAGGGGCTGTGGATGTGCATTCTGTTCAGACTGCCACTAGGGGGGTTGAGGTTGTCCTGGCTTTCCAGGGTGAGTCAGGGTTGGGCTGAATAGACTTGGGCTTCATTTAGAGTAGGGGGAGGAGATTTCATTCACACCTGAATGTGCCTGGTCTGCCTTGGACAATGCTGTCTCCGCCTCCTACCAGGCTGCTACACCCGAGAGGACAGAACTGGGTTTGGCTTGGCAAAGAGCTTCTCTGCCACCAGAGAACAATGGAATTGGTGTTATAAAAAGTGGGGCCCAGACCCTAGACTTTTAGATCACTTTTAGACTTCAAGAGGAACCTCTGCCAAGCAGAAGAGCTGGAAGAACCTGGAGGAGGAGTACTGACCCATTGCTGTGTGCTGTCTGGGATTGGCCTGCAGTAGCTGTTTCTGCCAATGAGAGGAACTGTACCCTGCTTGAGAAAGTTTCTGCAAGGGCTTGGAAGTGGAGCTTGCCACTGTTCAAGAGGTCTCAGGAAACCAAAACCTCACCATCCTTCTGGGCACAGTCTCTGGAACAGCTGGTTTTAGTTGCCCCAGAATAAAAGGGCAACTGACTCCGTCACAAGTTTATCTCAGGATTCCGTGTCCTAAATGCCCCGCGGAAGGCACCACCGCACTTTGCACCGTATCCTTGGTCTCACCAATGCCGTTTGGACGATCGTAACCATGCCGCTGCTTGCACCGCGTCCTGTGGGCACCGCGCTCTGCATTGCTTGTCTCACCCTGCCTGGACGTCACTGACACTGTCACTGCTGACCCGAACATCGACGGCTCCATCGCCTGCACAGCTACATGCGAGTATCACCTCACCCCACAATAAGTTAAGAGAAACCCAATAATTAGGAGCCTACCAAGAATTACAACGAGCTTTTGAATCTGAAACAGGGCTCCAAGGATTTGTTATCCTACATCACAACATTTAATCGGTTAGTAACTGAAACCCACTGGCCCGAAGATAAACACACTTCGCTCTTTTATAGAGGTCTCAAACACGAATTAAAAGATATTTTATCCCAGATCGTAGACCCTCCTGAGGAATGCTCTGCATTCATGGATCTTGTGGTAAAATTAGATCACCGACTTACGGAACGTAAAGGCGAGAAGGCAAAAGGAGACTATCCGAAACTTTTGCTAACCCGACCTGAAAAAAGAGAACCCAAAGATACCAGTGAACCTATGCAGATTGGGGGTATTCGGGGTCCTTTAACTCCGGAAGAAAAAGAAAAACGTAGAAAACTAAGTCTATTTCTGTACTGTGGTAAAGCCGGACATTTTGCAAGAGAATGTCCTGTAAAACCCAAAAGCCCTGTCAAAGAGGTACAGAGCAAGGTCCCCAAAACTATGCCATCGGGAAACTGATTGAATTGGGGAGTACCGAGGTCGCTCTTCCAAGTCCCTTTGTGTCTCAGACCTCTCATTGCTTAGCAAATACCTGGACGCCCATACCCAAACCTTTCACCATTAACGTGGTGTTTGTCTTGCCTTCTCAATGTCGACATACCATGGCCATCCTCCTAGATTCAGGGGCGACTGGCAACTTCCTAGACATAACCCTAGCTAAGTCCTTAGGACTGGAATTTGTCAAAAAAGAAAATCCAGAGAAAGTCAGAGCCGTTGATGGGACAGAATTATCGTCAGGAATGTTGCTGTACCATACTCCTGAAATCATCATTCTATGTGACAATGGACACAGTGAGAGTGTGTCTTTTGACCTCAGTGATTCGCCCTCTTTTGGAGCCATATTGGGGGTTCCATGGCTGCAAACACACAACCCCCAAATAGACTGGATAGCTAGAACAGTCACTCTTCGTTCTGCTCACTGTTTAAACCACGGTTATCAGGACATTACTCATTGGCATACCCCTGTCTATTGTGCTACAACCACTATTGATGGTGCCTCTCTACCTAGAGAATACCATCAATATGCTGATGTGTTTGATGAGGTAAAAGCAATTGCTTTACCTCCTCACAGAACCTACAATTGTAGGATAGATTTAGTGCCTGGTGCAGATTTACCTGTAAGTCGTATATACGCACTCACCGACACAGAGACTAAGTATCTCTATGACTGTCTGCAGGACATGTTAAAAAAAGGGTTCATTAGTCATTTCACCTCACCAATCTCATCCCCCATCTTTTTTATTCCGAAACGGTAAGGGGGGCTCAGAGCTTGTCTGGACTATCGCTCTTTAAATAAGGTGACAGTTAAAAACAAATACCCTCTCCCCCTTATCTCTACCCTGCTGGATTAGGTGCAGACGGCCACCATATTTACCAAGCTCGATCTACGAGGGGCATACCACCTGATCCGCATCAGGAAGGGGGATGAGTGGAAGACTGCCTTCCGGACCAAGTTTGGTCTATATGAATACAACGTCATGCCTTTTGGACTGTGCAATGTTCCCGCAGCGTTTCAGTTTTTCATCCATGAGATACTGCGGGAGTACCTGGACATCTTCGTCATAGTATATATTGACGATATACTCATCTATTCCTCCAATGAGACAGACCATGTATCACACGTGCAAACCATTTTGAGCAAATTACAGGAACATCATTTGTTCGCTAAACTAGATAAATGCATTTTCCACACCAAAAGCGTGGCTTTCTTGGGGTTTATTATTTCCCCCTCTGGGATACACATGGATCCTGCCAAAGTTTCTGCCTTAGTCGAATTGTCCAGTCCAACTTCGGAAATTCAATCCTTTCTAGGGTTTGCTAATTTCTACAGAAGGTTTGTCTCCCATTTCTCGGATCTTGTTTCACCGATAACCCGATTACTAAAAAAAGGGGTTGAATTCAAGTGGGATAACGAGGCGGAGAAATCCTTTCAAGCCTTAAAGGCTAGTTTCACCTCTGCCCCTGTTATCAAGCACGCGGACGAAACACAACCCTACTTTCTAGAAGTGGACGCATCTCAGTATGCAGTAGGAGGTGTCTTATCACAACGCAACTGTTCCAAGGGGACACTCCATCCTGTCGCCTACTTCTCCAAGACTTTAACCCAATCTGAACAAAACTATACAATAGGAGAAAGGGAACTACTTGCAATAAAAAGAGCATTCCAAGAATGGCGCCATTAATTATTGGGATCTCCGCATGTGATCAATGTATATTGAGATCACCAAAACCTACAATATTTCTGCACTGCCAAAGCCCTGACACCTCGGCAATTAAGGTGGGTCTCATTCTTCAGCGAGTATGATTTCCAGATACATTTCCGTCCTGGAATAAGACAAGGAAAAGCGGATGCTCTATGCAGGCTGGGAAAAGAGAACAAATGTGCTATGGAAAAACCTTTGCCTGTCATTCCTGAGAATAGACTCATTGCTGTAGGAGACATCGCAGTGGACTCACATACTTTCCTTGTACATCTTGAAAAAGCCTACACTCACCTAGATCAGGCGAAATGGGTAGAAGATGCCAACAACACCATTCTGGATAAACTATGGTTTCATGATCACAAACTCTTCTTACCCACCAAAGAAACACAAAGGCTTATAATGCAATGGTGTCACAACTTGCCCTTGGTGGGACACCCAGGAGAAGCCAAAACTAGACAAATGTGTCAACGATGGTTCTGGTGGCCAGGAATGGCTTAGGATGTTAGCGACTATGTCAAATCCTGTCCCACATGTGCACGTCAAAAATCATCACATTCCGCACCCGCTGGGTTATTACAGCCTCTTCCTGTGACAGACAGCCCATGGACGTCCATCAGTATGGACTTCATTACTGACTTGCCTGTGACTCGTGGGTATACTGTTTTCATGGTGGTGGTAGATCTACTATCGAAAATGGCCCATTTTATACCCCTTAAAAAATCACCTACTGCATTGGAACTAGCAGAAGTCTTTATATGTGACATTGTACGACTGCATGGTCTACCTTCTGTAATCATCTCAGACAGGGATCCCCAATTTATATCTAGATTCTGGCAAGGATTGTGCAAAGCCCTACACATTGATCACAGATTGTGCTCCGCCTATCATCCTCAGACGGATGGACAAACCAAAAGAACAAATCAAACATTGGAGCAATATCTATGATGTTTGATAACTACCTCTTGTCATGATTGGGTACAGGCCTTACCCCTCGCATAATTTGCCTACAACAACTCCACTTACTCTGCTTCCAAGATTTCTCCGTTCTTTTTCACAACAGGTTATCACCCTAAATTCCTTCCTCTAGAACTCCTCCCCTCTGACACACTAGTACCTGCTGTTAGAGATCAACACAATAATCTGTTACACATCTGGAAGCTAGCCAGAGAAGAATTAACACAGGCCAAAGCAGCTATGAAGACACAAGCTGATAGAACGTTCTTTCCTCTGTAGCCCTCAGATTGAGGCTTCCCCCTGAATTACCGATACATCCTGTCTTTCATACCTCCTTGCTAAAACCCTACTTAGTACCAGTACAACCTGAACCACCTCCACCACCTGTCACCGTTGAAGGAGAACTAGAGTATGAAGTAAAAAGAGTGTTAGATTCTAGACGCCTCAGAGGGAAATTACAGTATTTAATTGACTGGGTGGGTTACCCTCCTGAAGATCGAACATGGGAACCCGCAGAAAACAAACATGCCCCTAGGTTAGTGCGAAGGTTCCATGCATTGAACCCCTCCAAACCCAGACCCGTTAGGAGACCATTAGGGGGTGTACTGTTAGGATCAGAAGGCCGTAGATCTCCTTTCCCCTATCCTGAGTGTAGCTACAGGCAGGAATATGCTGTAACTCGCTACTTGCACTACATCTCCAAGAATGCCCTGGTGTGGGGGAAAGAACAGAGAGATATACCGGGTGTCTATGGGCCAATCAGAGATGATGAGGGGAGGCTCTTATACCTCCCCCACCAAGATGGCGGCTCTTGGTTTTCCTCGTTTCACTCCTTAGGTGTGTTCCCTGTTTGTACCTTGAACCTACCCTGGATTCTGAGATCGTTCGTCTGGGCGATGCTTCCCTGCCTTCCCTTGAACTCCTGAACTCTTCCTGATTCCTAGTGACTCGCGGCATTTTCGCCGTTCGGTGAGAGATCTGGTTGCTAAACTTTGATGAGCTTGGACACCTTGACCATCACCTCGCTCCCGCTCCACCCTCCGTCACCTCAGTGACTCTTGCCCTGAAAGATTCGTGTCGCGCTCGGAAGCGCTTACATGAAACAAACTTTGGTTTCTTGCGCTTGGATATTGCAGCGCGAGGACGCGTCTGCACTTTATGATCGGTTCCGTTTTCATATCCTTTGGAAACGCGAGGAAGCGTTTCTATTTAAAGAACCCTTGGCCACTTTATTATTTTTGTGGAAACGTGAGGTAGCGTTTCTGTAACAAACATTTTTCCTCATAGTGAACTCTGGAGAACGTGTGGTCATGTTCTTTCCTGATTCACAAAAACAGGTCTTCTTTGTTTGGAACCTTCTATCTGGATACAACCCCCGGAGAAAATAGGGAAAAGGAAACCTTCCTGGGACTCCGTGTCCTTACTGTTTATTTATTTTAGAGAGACCTACAGACTCCTACTTGGTTCATATCCTTTTGTTATTTGGTGCTATTTGGATACCTTATAAGTTTATTGACACAAAGGTCAGGTAAGAGCGTAACAGCATAATCCTCCTATAATGACTAGTAACTAGTAAGCTAGTGAGAAGATTTACATGATTGAATGTTATTTATTTCTTTTGTGTTTCTTGTCTTTCTACCTTCTGCAGGGAACTGTGCCGCAGTAACGTTTGGCTCTCTGACCGGACCACATTTAGACCTATGGTTTTGGTCTCTCTCTTTTCCTAGGATAGTAAGCCATCCCCTTTTGTTTCTTTATCACAGGGGAGGGTCTGTCTTGGGGAAGGGGATTGACACTGTCTACACTTCTGAGGAGTCTGGTTTCTGCCTGGATACTGGTCCACGCCCGACACATGAGCTATTTGTAGATGGCTCATGCATGCGTCATGATGAAGGAGTATTGAGTGCTGCATACGCTGTATGTACATTGTCTGGTATAGTCGAAACATCCTACTTACCAGGAGTCAACTCTGCACAAGTAGCTGAATTGATTGCTTAATAAAAATGTGCATGACTATGGCCAGCTATGGATGCAAAGGAGTTCATGACTTCTTCAGGAACTCCTATTAAAAAATTTACATTTTGTAAAAGAATTACTTGAAGCAATTCAATTGCCAAAGGAAGTGGCTGTGGTCAAGTGTGCTGATCACCAATCTGGAAATGACAAAGTGACAGCCGGTAATTGTTATGCTGACAAGGTGGCCCAACATTGTGCCAAATACAAAATGGCAGTTAATAAGAAAATTGATACATGTGGAATCAGCTGCCAACTTATGCTGCTAGGGGGTATAAGAACATGGGAGGAAGTGAGAGATCTCCAAAACGAAGCAGAACCCAAAGAAAAAGAAGAATGGGCGGAAATAGGTTGTCAAAGAAGAGCTGTCTTTTACTACTTATTAACCCTGTCCCAGATGGTCTTTTCTCCTTTCAAAAGGTCCCTCTTTCCATATTGCGAACTTCAGACCTTATCAATCTTCGTACTGCTTAGCCTAGAGCATCTGTTATTTATACAATTATTTCACCGTCATCTCCTTCTCGAGCCAAGTCCAAAGCTGAACTCCTTGGGGGAAAAAATCTTTGGGGTAACCTGGCATACTTCCTTCTGGAACAAAATCTGGTCACATATTTATTAAACCTTATTCGCAGTCTATTTTTTCCTTTATCATAGACTTTACCCTATCCCCACTCAGTGTTCAAAATTTTCCCCAGACATCTATTCTCGATGCTGCTCTTGTAAGTTTCCCAATATTGATCTTATGTAGACCTATTTAGATGTCACAATACCTTTTCCTTTTGGCATAAAGTTTGGTCACAAATTAAACAATATTTCACATACAACATACTTTTGACATTATCCACCTCTTTTTAGGAACCTTGACTACTGCGTCTTCCTTATCCTTCCATGACTGTAAACTACGAGATTTTTTTTTAGCAATTTGCCTTTTAACAAATTACTTTTAATTGAAAATGTTCCTCAATATTATCATGTAAGACTTGGTAGAATTGTGTTTGTTCACATCATAAATTGGATACTTGGTATACCTCTCAATACGCTGCTTATCATAAGGCTCACTTGTTATGGTTACCTTTATTCTCTTTTCGCAATGATGCTGCAAATTGTGAATCATCTACCAACTCTACTTTGTCTGAAAATTTCCAACCTCCATGAATGTAGTCTCTGTCACTTCTGCTTATTTTTTACAAGGATATTGTAGTAATCAGGTCCCACACAAAGATGATGTAAAGATGTTTATTTGAAGATATGCAGATAAGATGGTAAAGCAACCCCACCAGGAGCATCCAGCATGATGCCCAGCCCAATGTCAACTGAAGACACCAGCCCACAGAATCCCAACATTCTCGTGCGCATCAAAGCTGCAACATTCTACAAGCTGGACTGGTAGAGGAGAAAGCATATATAACATAAACAAGATGCAAGAATACTACATCATCCCCTCTCTTCCACAAAGAAAACAAAAAGGAAAGAACGCTGTTCAGAAAGAACCAAAAACAAAAAGGAAAGAACGCTGGTCAGAAAGAACCAAAGAAAAGAATACTACATTATCCCCTGTCTTCCACAAGGAAAATAAAAAGGAGGGAACACTGGTCAGGAAGAACCAAAGAATGAAAAACACACAGAAGAACATACCCATCCTCCTTTCCATTAATAACAAGAGAAAGACAAGAACCGAACAAAAGGAAGCAACAAAGAGGAAAACTAAGCTTGAAAATACCGATGACTAACCGACAAACACACCTACTGGCCAGACAGGCATGCAAGAAGGAAAGACATGGTACAAGAACCAATGCACAAAATAGTTCAACTCTAAGAGATATATAATAATATACCACATCACGAGAGTGTGAACAATTTAAAAAAACATGAGAAAACAGATATAATTGCAACAACAAAAGATGTCAACATTACCCATCTTCCCACCAGAAGTATAATAAACCAAATAAATAGAGACATTTCCATGTAAGAACAAAGATAATGGGACTAAGACCCAAAACATGCCTCAAAAGCAAGGGACTCTAACCCAAAAACAGACACTAAAAACAAGAGACACTGAAAGTGAAAATGTGAAAATGAGGATAATGGGACTTTAACCCAAATCCTAAAAATAAGGATATTGGGACACTAACCCAAATCCTGCCTCTCAAACAAGAGACAGTGAATGCGAGACTAAGGATAAAGGGACTGTAACCCAAATCCTGCCCCTAAAATGTGGGACGGTAAGTGCAAAACAAAGGATAATGGAAAGGGGCGACCATTCGGTCCCCCCGAACGTATGGCGGAGTACCACGATCCCCCCGGGAAGCCATCTTGGGCGGGAGGCGAGTCTCGGCTGGTATGCCCGAAGCGGCGTAGCCGGGGCGCGCTTTTTCCCGCCCTGGAGTGGGCTGGCCTAGACACTGACGCGGCCGGCCACGCCCTTTGAGGCAGGCAGGGGCGGGTTGACGCCCGCCCTGAAGACGGATAAAAGGAGCAACAAGCCAAGAAAGCATCCTCTTGTTCCTGTGCTCTGAAGCTGCACCTCCTCGCTACACGTGAGCTCGAGACGGAACGAAGAGCCAATTTTGAACGTGCTAATCTTTCTTTTTGTCTTACAGATACTCTGTCTGAGAATGCCTAAGAAAGTTGGAAAGCGAGTTACTACCGACCAGATGCTCCGTATGCTCATGAAGGAGGTAACCGATCTAAAGAAGCAGATGGCGGCTAGAGACGGGGAAGGGGGACCGAAACGACCGTTGGCAGGAGCCGCTCCAGGAGGGAAGGGCAAGAGGCCCAGACGGGGGGCAGCGGGGGGAGACACCCCGGTTCCCGATACCCCACTCGAAGGGCCAACTCCGGTGCCGACAGAGGGGAATCCGATTCCCGTGGTGGTCACCCCCGTGTCCGGGGAGGATATGCCGCCCGAGTTGGCAGCACAATTGGCAGCGTGGTTGGGAAAAAATGGCGAGGGCGCCACGGCTGACGACGCACGGGTGTTGATGAAGCAACTGCGTGAAAATAGGGAGGCGGTGAAGGCACCATCGCCAGTTATCACGCCGTCTCCGGCGGGTGAAAAATCGATAGGAGCAGGTCCAGCGGCAGATGCAGCTTCCGGTTCAGGTAAGCGGCCATTGCCGATTGCGAGGGATGAGTCTGCACCCTCACGAAGGGAAAAATTGGGTCAGCATGTACCTCTGGCTATTAAGGAAAAGATGTGGGCAGATGAGTATGTAAACATTTTCTCGTTGCTTACAGATCATTATGAGATGGAGCATGTTAAGAGCCAAAAGGAGCTCATGCATCCGAGTGATTGGCGCGCAAAGATGGCCGCCTTTAAGGTTGACGAAAACATTGGCAATTGGGGCAGGGCATGGGGAATTTTTACCGCCATCATGGGTGAACGTAGGCCCGAGTTGCTGTCCGAATTGCCTATTTATCAGTCACGGATCATGGAATATTCTGTATCGTATGGGGGCAATCAGTGGTTCTGTTACGATAATATTTTTAGAAAAGCGAAAGAACACGACAAGAACTTGACTTGGGATTGTTACGATTCTGTTTCGTGGTCGAAAATGGAGAGTACTGGTATGTTGAAGTTACCATTGGTAGGGAGTAGCGGGGGTGAATCCTCCCGCCAATATGCTGGGACACCCTTTCGATCGAGTACAGGTAATAACTACCACTCAAAGCCGAACGGCAACGCAGGTAAAAGGGGGATTTGTTGGAACTTTAACAGGGGTAAATGTATGAGGCCCCAGGGGTCATGCAAGTTTAGACATGAATGTGGAGGGTGTGGGCAGCCATCCCATCCTGAGTCCATGTGCAGAGCCAAAACGGGTGATAACGGTGGTAGGGGAGGCGCCAAGCAGGTCTGAAATAGTCCGAGGGGCGCCTTTACCTACTCCGATTGATACCATGGCAATGATTCCTTGGCTCAGCGAGTACCCGGATCATGTTTCCGCTGGGGTGTTGCGGAACGGGTTTTCATATGGTTTCCGCATCCCAGTGGGGGATTTTCAGGGTGTAGCAAAATGTAAAAACCAACTGTCGGTCTTGCAACATACAACCGTGGTACAGTAGAAGATTGGGAAGGAGGTTACTCGAGGTCGAGTCGCCGGTCCATTTGATGAGCCACCATGTGCTAACTTTGTTTGTTCCCCTTTGGGGGTGGTCCCTAAGAAGGACCCGGGTGAGTTCCGAATGATACATAATTTATCAGCCCCACGTGGTCTTTCCGTGAATGATGCGATAGACCCGGAAGTGTGTTCGGTGCGGTACGCATCTTTCGATGAGGCCGTCGCCATGTTGAATCGCCTAGGGCCTGGGGCGCTGATGGCAAAATCAGATATTGAGTCAGCGTTCCGGTTGCTCCCGGTACACCCAGACGATCAGCGTCTCCTTGGTTTCATGTTTCAGGGTCACTATTACATGGATAGATGTATGCCGATGGGATGCTCTATATCTTGTGCCTATTTTGAAAAGTTCAGTTGTTTTCTGCAATGGGTCTTCACAAAGAGGACGGGTTTTCAACATGTCATGCATTATCTCGATGACTTTTTGTTTCTGGGGGCGGCCGGGGATCCAGAATGTGGACAGGCTTTGAATGAATTTTGTGTCTTAATGAAGCATTTTGGTGTGCCACTGGCACCAGGTAAGACTGTGGGTCCCTCGACTTGCCTCGAGTTCCTGGGGATCGAGCTCGATTCAGAGGAAGGTTGTTTTCGATTACCAAGAGAAAAGGTGTTAAGATTCAGGGCTTCCCTGGAAAAGTGTATTAGTGAGTCTAAAGTCAGACTGCATCAATTACAACAATTGGTGGGCCAGCTGAATTTTGCCCTGAGAGTAATGCCGATGGCCCGCCCCTTTTCCCGCTCGATCGCTCAGGCCATGGTCGGCCTGAAGGAGGGTCATCATCGCACGAGACTATCGGCAGAGGTTCGCCAGGACATGCGCATTTGGTTGGCATTTCTGGCGGAGTTCAATGGTCGAATTGTCTGGAATAAACCAGCGGTGTCCTCCGAGGAGCTGGGGCTGTGGACAGATTCGGCTGGGAGCATTGGTTTTGGTGCCATATTCGGCATACAATGGTCGGCTCAAAAATGGCCGTTATGGTGGCATGAGTGTGGGCTGACAAGTAACATTGCCTTTCTTGAACTTTTTCCCATTCTGGTGGCCCTGAAAACTTGGCCTGAGGGATTCAGAGATCACTCTGTGGTGTTTTGGTCTGATAACATGACCGTGGTTGAGTGTATCAATAGCCAGGCAGCACGATGCAAATGGATTCTGAGATTGCTCAAAGAAATTGTGTTATTATGTATACAATTGAACGTGCTATTTAGGGCAAGACATGTGCCGGGGGTTATGAATCAAGCGGCTGATGCGCTTTCTCGTTTTCGTATGCAGGCCTTCTGGGGTTTTCTGCCCACCGCGGACCCGGTGGCGGCACCCTTTCCCGAAGCTCTCTGGTCTCTCGGTGCCCCGAACTACAGAACCTCGTGGGAGAGAGTTTAGCGCCCAGGACGAGGAAGGCATATGAAGGGGCGTTCCGATCCTATTTGGCCTTTTTGGGGACTGCTAGGGGAGAGCTTTGGGGTCAGGAAGAGCTAGTGGTAAAATTTCTGCTGTCCTTACATCAGGCAGGCAAATCGGTGGCGACGGCCCAGAGGCATCGGGCCGCCATCTCCTTTATGGCAAGGGCTCATGGGATCCAAGACCCGACTGCGTCTTTCGTGGTGCAAAAAGCGCTACGTGGGTGGCAACGCCTTGAGGGTCGCAGAGTAGATGAAAGGCGCCCGATAGGTTTGGATAGGTTGGCTCTGTTGTTATCGGTACTTCCTGCAACATGTTCATCCCAGTATGAATCAGTGTTATTCCGAGCCGCTTTTGTGCTAGCATTCCATGGGGCTATGCGGGTAAGCGAACTAGTGGCAAAGAACAAGCAGGATGCCATGGGGGGACTGTGACGAGAGCACGTTCAGATCAGGGGGGAGACAATGACTGTCTCGTTTGTCAGGTCCAAGACCGATCAAGGTGCGATCGGGGACAGCATAATCATACAAAGAATTCCCGGGTCTTCCATGTGCCCTGTGGTGTGCGTGGAGGAATATTTAACGCATAGGGTGGCATCATGGGGGGGGACCTTGTTGAGACACGCTGACGCCACCCCACTGACGAGGTTTCAGTTTGAGCGGGTGCTTGCGATGTCAATTTCGGCCACGGGCCTGAACCCCGGCGAGTTTGGGACCCATTCCTTTCGGATAGGAGCTGCTACAGAGGCTACAGCCAGGGGTCTGAATGTCGAACAAATAAAACGTGTGGGGCGTTGGTCCTCAAACTGTTATAAGAGATATGTGCGGTTGCACATGTTGTGAAGCTGTAATGTTGTACTCACGCTTCTTGTTTTTTGTTTGGTTTTCAGTTGCGCAAGCCTACGAGGCGGGGCGGACTGTGCAGTCGACCCGACACCGGGGGGCCAGCGGTCAGACATCACCGGCTGTGAAAAAGGAGGTGTGGGTCGTGGGCCACTCATACGTGAGGCGTGCCGCGGACGTATTCAAAGCAGGTGACATGATTCACGTGGCTGGGGAATACGGGTACAGTGTGTCCTTCTACGGAAAGGGCGGGCTCTGTATTGACCAGTTTCAATCATTTTTCGAGGGTTTGTTAGGGCGGACGAGGTCACCGCCGTCTGTAGTCATAGTACATCTTGGGGGCAACGATTTGGTGACCACTGGTAGACGACTTCTTCTGGAGGGGATGCTTTCCACTGTAAGTTGGTTAGCGAGAAGAGTTCCAGGGTGCACAATTGCATGGTCCCATATGATTCCACGGAAAGTGTGGCGGGGGGCTATTTCGGTTTCTGCTCTGAATCATTCAGTAAGAAAAATTAATAATAAAATGAGTAGATTGTTCCGTTCAAGTACACTGCATTCTATTTCGCATGGTTGTATTAAAGGGGATAGTATGTATTTGGGGGATGGTGTTCATTTGTCCCGGATGGGGAACGAGTTACTCATAGGAGACCTGATAGCTTGGCTAAAGACTTTGTGACATGACCTTTAGGCAGGAGTGTTGTGGGGGGTCCGGATAGCCGGTCAACTATCCGGCCTGTGGCGGTAAGGTCATGATCGGTGAGCAGTAATTGGAAGATCCCTAGGGGTGGGCGTCACCCATTACGGATGGGAGCGTTCGAGGGAGGTGGCCATTGGCCCCTCAACGGGGAGGCGGTCCCTTCTAAGGATGGGCCGCCGAAAGGAAAGGAAAGGCGGTCAAGGCCCCTTCCTGGGTAGGAGGGGCTACAGCCCCCTCCTGGGGAATTTCCCGGGGCCTGGACATCTGCGACGGCAGATGTGGTAAGTTGTGTGGGGTTTGGGATGGGGTCTACGCTACCTTCTAGATACCTCACACGAGTCCTCGGACGACCTTTAAATGGCGTCGAGTTTATTGGGGCCCCCGTCAAGTCAAGGGAAATTGGTAAATGCACTTGAGGTACACCTCTGTGCGGTCGCCCCTCACAAGTGAGGGGGATATGTCTGGTTTAGGGATCTTGACACCGGTTACGACCTTGCCGTTGGCCCTTAAACGTTAGGATGTACAATTTCAAGTTAAACGTTTTGTAGGATGTTAGTTCGGCTAGGAGAACCTTTGTATTAGAGAATATGTTAAGGTTAGCCAAACATCGCAATGTGGAAATGAAATTGTACATTAATATGAAACTGTTATTTTAATGTTTTAATTTTGTTTCATATTTTAATAAATACGGCCGGGAGGGTCACTCCCTCCCGTCTTCCAAAAGTTCAGAACCGTTTCCGGTTTCCCATTCTTGGGGATTGTGTTGAGAGGGGGTGGCGGGTATCTCAGCCATATGGAAAGGGGCGACCATTCGGTCCCCCCGAACGTATGGCGGAGTACCACGATCCCCCCGGGAAGCCATCTTGGGCGGGAGGCGAGTCTCGGCTGGTATGCCCGAAGCGGCGTAGCCGGGGCGCGCTTTTTCCCGCCCTGGAGTGGGCTGGCCTAGACACTGACGCGGCCGGCCACGCCCTTTGAGGCAGGCAGGGGCGGGTTGACGCCCGCCCTGAAGACGGATAAAAGGAGCAACAAGCCAAGAAAGCATCCTCTTGTTCCTGTGCTCTGAAGCTGCACCTCCTCGCTACACGTGAGCTCGAGACGGAACGAAGAGCCAATTTTGACCCACCCACCAGCCCCTGAGGACAGCAAGTGGTTTTGAATAAAGTTTGATGTGGTAACACTAATTTTTTGCAGGTTGTGATGACTATCGTGATAACTTTGAATATGCAATAAAGAATGGTCGAATTATAATATGTTTTGCAAATAAAGTAATTATGCACTAGTGTTGATCAGTAATCATGCCTTTTAATAAAGTTGTAAATTGTTACTGTCTTTTAGTAATTTAGTCATTTAGTAATTTAGTTAGAATTGTCGGATTTATTTTGGTCGGGCGGTAAGGTCATGATCGGTGAGCAGTAATTGGAAGATCCCTAGGGGTGGGCGTCACCCATTACGGATGGGAGCGCTCGAGGGAGGTGGCCATTGGCCCCTCAACGGGGAGGCGGTCCCTTCTAAGGATGGGCCGCCGAAAGGAAAGGAAAGGCGGTCAAGGCCCCTTCCTGGGTAGGAGGGGCTACAGCCCCCTCCTGGGGAATTTCCCGGGGCCTGGACATCTGCGACGGCAGATGTGGTAAGTTGTGTGGGGTTTGGGAGGGGGTCTACGCTACCTTCTAGATACCTCACACGAGTCCTCGGACGACCTTTAAATGGCGTCGAGTTTATTGGGGCCCCCGTCAAGTCAAGGGAAATTGGTAAATGCACTTGAGGTACACCTCTGTGCGGTCGCCCCTCACAAGTGAGGGGGATATGTCTGGTTTAGGGATCTTGACACCGGTTACGACCTTGCCGTTGGCCCTTAAACGTTAGGATGTACAATTTCAAGTTAAAGGTTTTGTAGGATGTTAGTTCGGCTAGGAGAACCTTTGTATTAGAGAATATGTTAAGGTTAGCCAAACATCGCAATGTGGAAATGAAATTGTACATTAATATGAAACTGTTATTTT
This sequence comes from Lissotriton vulgaris, assembly GCF_964263255.1. Classification (NCBI taxonomy): domain Eukaryota; kingdom Metazoa; phylum Chordata; class Amphibia; order Caudata; family Salamandridae; genus Lissotriton; species Lissotriton vulgaris. Next base: position 2,135,919,098 of record NC_141687.1, on the reverse strand, counting down.
AATGTTTTAATTTTGTTTCATATTTTAATAAATACGGCCGGGAGGGTCACTCCCTCCCGTCTTCCAAAAGTTCAGAACCGTTTCCGGTTTCCCATTCTTGGGGATTGTGTTGAGAGGGGGTGGCGGGTATCTCAGCCATATGGGACTTTAACCCAAATCCTGCCCCAAACGAGGGACGGTAAGTGTAAAACAAAGGATAATGGGACTTAAACCCAAATCCTGCCCCAAACGAGGGACGGTGAAAATGCTCCCCATGTAGAGAAACTCCATGTAAAACAGAGTAAATAGGACTAAAACCCTTACTAGAAACGTAGGTGGGACTAACACCCCCTAAACACTGAAAATATGGGACTAACACCCAATACTAATTGGATAGGTGGGACTAAAACCCCCTAAATACACACAAATGAGTGTTTTGGACTTGGGACTATAACTCAAATCCTATGCTAACAAAACACCTTAAAGCTCTATTAGCATGCTGTAGAAGTACACAGAAAATACATAAACTGCAGTTCCCTGCGAAAAACACATTTTTGCGTTAAAAACCTGTACATCTACACCACAAACTTGTACACTGAAAATGACAAAGGTGTGCCTCACTCACCGCGATAATGAGGGACAGGCTTTCAACAACTCGAAAATATATATATTTAAAAATCACTAGGAGGCAGCATATTACAGAACATTTAATACTAGAATGCAAGAAAATAACCTTTCACAAATTGGAATAATCGAACGCTGCACTCGTAAGAAGAAAAGACACCTTAAATGTCACTCCTTAAAAAAAAATGTTGATGCGAAATATTTATATAGTAACCTGTGCTCCATTAATACTTCCAAGTATGTATTGCACATCAGAAATAGAACATTTCTTCATGTTGTAGCAGTTGCCGAAAAGCCTTTCCTGTTGTTGCAGCTGCTGGAGAAATTGGTGTTCAAGAGGCAGCTCAAATAAAACCGGAGATCAGTAGAAAAGACGTTAACAGTGTTCCACACACCGTGACGCTGCCGCTAATATAAAAACTTGACTGATGCTGAACAACATGTTTTACAAGACGGGCACAAGTCTTGAAGAGAAACTCCAAAGACATTTTCCAATTCAAAATGGAGGAACGTACGGAGACGCAAGCCGGGTGGCTAACAGTGCGCTACGGCTCCCAAACGTCCTTCGACAGCCTTGTAGATTATGATGAGAAGAAGACGTCATGGAAGACTGAAATAACTCAGCGCGGCACGATTAACAAGGTGAGGAGCGCGCGAGCCACATTTGAATTTTTTAAATGAAGCGTAACTGTAAACTCTTGCCAGCCATACATGAAGAATACATGAGTAACTAATAGACTGTAAATATAATGTATTCTCCTACCAGATGGCTTTTAGTTGGTAGACAAACCAAATGGAGGCAAGATGCAGATACAGTTTTCTTTCTCCTTACATCAGTCGCTTCTCTCAATGTTTCATACTGAGTTGACAGTTAAAAAGGCAGACAATGCCGATCTCAAGCTTTTCTGTTTAACTCATCACTCGCTTCTTAAACATGTTAATTAAAATGTCCTTGTACAAGACCAGTAACATTGGAATAACCTCAGCATTGGGCACAAATCCACAACAAGGAGCTTCGGAAAAACACCTCCAGAGCCATACAGTAACAAAGTCTACCATGGATGTAAAACCACCAAACTGGATGCCTTTCACCAAAAATGAGAGTGTAACCCTGCACTGGTGGGCAAACACAGCCAGTGATTATCTTCTTTTCTTAAGCACTGCATACGTTTCTTGTTGAAGCTTGGCTTTCTTGTGGCTTTGAAGGATTTTGAACAAGTGACTTTGAAGGCTTCCACTTGTTGACTAATTGCCAGATGATGTAGCACGCCTGTTCTTGAGCTGTCCGGTGTAGTGGACTCTGGTGGGGCATACAGGCGTCTCTCTTGCTTGTCAGGTTACTCTTTCTTTAATTACGCTTATTTTTTCGTAGGTTTCTTTCTTGACAGGAATCTTTTGCTTACTTGCTTGAGTCTAGTTGCACTTCATCAGTAAAAGTAGTAGGTTCATTGATCCATCGTCGCCATAAATAATGTAGTAATCAGGCCCCACACAAAGATGATGTAAAGATGTTTATTTGAAGATATGCAGATAAGATGGTAAAGCAACCCCACCAGGAGCATCCAGCATGATGCTCAGCCCACTTTCAACTGAAGACACCAGCCCACAGAATCCCAACATTCTCTTGCGCATCATAGCTGCAACATTCTACAAGCTGGACTGGTAGAGGAGAAAGCATATATAACATAAACAAGATGCAAGAATACTACAGATATATCTATTAATAGTTAATGTTACCTAACTATTAGAATATTTTAATTAGTTGTGGGGACATTTTTCTCTTTTATTGCAATAAGTGAAATGTACTTTCCCTTCCCCTCCTCCTTAAAATCATAAAGACTTTCGTTGCTTTATTGGATTCTCTCATATGAAACTTACCTCATCCATAGTGTTAATCCTGTTTGCTTATCTTGCTATTTAGTGTCTTTTAAAGTCGACTAGTAGCATGGAGATGGATATGAATTTTTGGGGAAACAAATATCTGTGGAATAGTAGTGGTGTAGGTTAAAAGGTCATGTGGCAGTTGTACTGGCACGCGAGACTTAAAAATCAATTTAGGTTAATGACTGCCCTCCTCCCATCTGTGCTACTGCCAGAGAAATACACCATATATTAACTAGTTATCTTAGGCACTTTAATAGCTTCACAATGTCATTTGTGTGCTCTTGAAAGTTCAAGCTCAGGCAACTGGATAAATAAACAAAATGATCACAGCTGTGTGGATGGCTAGCACTTTTTTGTGTGGAAGCACGCAACTTCTGTCCAAAACATAAATGTACTCCTGGCATGTGGGCGATGCCAAAGCCCTCTCTAGTGATGCTTACATATTTGTCTGGTGACAGCTGTGTTGTCAAGCCAGACCATGACAAGCTTTGGCATAGCCAATAGGTCTTGCCTTTGGGACCATATAACTGTTTAGCCAGAGCTATTGGCTATGCCAGTGTCTTTAAGCTATGTTGCAGAGCAGTGTGGCTTCTGTGCAGCATATTGAAAAGTTATAATAAGAAAGTGTTCTAAGCATTCTTTTATAGCTAAGAAGATATTATGTGCAACTGAACGATCCTATTAAAAAAAGAAAGAACATAAAAATATTTCTAGTTTTTTTGTCTTTGTAATGCTTTGAACTTCCTCCTGCCTGTTCTAATGCCTGTTTGGTAGGTTTTTTTATGTTATAGGGGGCGGGGACATAAACAACAGGTGGGTGTAGGTTGTAAAATAGTACCTGAATTTCAACATGAGCAGTGGGTGGACACTAAGGGAGAATCAACTGATGCCAGGCTCCGAGGACAGACTGAGGTATTGCTGAGGTGGTAGTATGCTGGTGCAGAGGTGATGCTCAGGTGGTGCTGAATGATACTTAGATGGTACAGAGTGATGCTTAGGTGGTGGTGTGCTGAGTGATACTGAGGTGGTGCTCAGTTATGCGTTAATGCTGAGTCATGCAGAGTTGGTTCTCAGGTGATGCTGAGTGAGTGCTGCACTGATGCTGAAGTGGTTCTGTATGGTGCTGAACTGCTGCTGAGGTGGGGCTGCGCTGGTGCTGCGCTGGCAGTGGCACACTGATGCAGAGGTGGTGCTGTGCTGATGCTGAGTTGGTGCTGTAGGTCTCACATTTGCTTGAGTTAGAGCTATTGGCATTGTAAATTGCAATGTCTTTTACCCATGTGTAATGGAGGTTATGTATTTGGTGTGAATTGTGTGGGTTGGATTGGAATTGTTAGCTGTGGAATTATGTGGTGTGGAATTGTGTGGTGTGTGGTGTGAAGTGGATTTGTGTAGTTAAATTATGTGGCAAAGGCCCAGATGCATCAAGCTAAAAACCGCTCGCAAAGGGGCCGATTCTCAGAATATGCCCCTTTGCGACCAGTATTTTTGCATTTGGGATGAATCATCCCAAATGCAAAAATCGCAATTTAAGAAATCGCAAAATTGCGGTTCCTTAAATTGCTATTGCATTTAAGGAATCTCAAATTGAGATTCCTTAAATGCAATGCCTTTAAGTTAAAAAAATTAGCGATTTCGCTAATAGGGGGAGCAAATTACCATGAAGTTGAACTTCATGGTAATTTGCAAAAACTTTGAAAAATGCACTAACGTTCCATTTTACACACAAACATGCCCTTAGGGCATGTGTGTGTGCAAGATGTACCCATATGCAGATTTCAGGGGTGCAACAGGGTGTCATTTTGACACCCTGGCACCCTTGAAATTGCAATCTCAATTTGTGATTCTCTAATTGAGAATCGCAAATTGAGATTGTCTTCCCATTCATTCATATGGGCCTCTAGGCCCCTAGGAATGAATGAGGAGGTATTCCTTAATTGCGACTCGCAATTAGTGAGTCGCAATTAAGGAATTTTAAGAAATCGTTAATTTTTTAGCGAGTTCTTCATGCATAGCCTTTTGATATTCCTTATTAGCGAATCCTTATTTTTCGCTAATAAGGAATCGCAAAATGGATGCTTGATGAATCTATGGGATAGTGTGCAGCGGCATTGTGTGGATAGTAATTATGTGGTATTGAGTGTACTGGAATTATGTGGAGTGAGATTGTGTGTTGTGGAGTGTAATTATGAAGAATGGTAGTTTGTGTTGTGTTGTGGAATGGTATGTAGTGGTGTTTAATATGTGGTGTGCTGCTTTGTGGCATGTTGTGGAATTCTGTGGTGTAAATTAGATGTGCATGGTGTGTTGTAGTTGTGCTGTTGAGTTGAATTATGTGGTTTTATGTTGATTTATGTGGTGTGGATTGGAAATGTGTGGAGTTGAATTGTGTGGCCAATGACAAACAAAATGAAATCTGAATACTGGTACACAATTTTGAAAGGAAACACAACAAAACATTGAAAAGGTTGCCAAAGTTTGCCACTGGAAAAAATAAAGACAAAAAACACTTCTCAGTAAAGAGGTGCATAGAAACGTACCATATTACAAAGTGTGTGTCTTAATAAAAGAAATTAACAGCTCCACTGAGGATGAAGGGATATGCGGGCAAGTATTTGCAATAGAGTGAGCACGAAAAATGAGCTAGATAATCGTTCTAGACGACCATGTTAGTGGTACATGTAAAACTGGGAGGGTAACCCCATCTAAAGTGGGGCATGGGAAACCAAGAATAGAATAAAGTATTTACGTGGTAAAGAATGTTGTGTAACTGGCTACTGGGGGTTGAAATAAAAATGTCTTAGTGAAAACGTAAATGACTCTCCTCAAATGTAAACAATGTGAAAGCAATTCATTGAATGGGTGTAGAAGGGTGCACTGAATAACTAAATTAGAGAAGCATATTTGAAGCAGAAGAGTGACCCACAAGTCCAAGAATCAGCCAGTAACCATTGCTGGTTGAAACATAATGGTGATCTCTTTTCGTGAGTGTTAGACCTAGCTTTTCCAGTGGGTTTATCCCCAGACTCTCTGCTTTTTGGCTTCCTGTTTTGGACCCTGTTTTTGTTGGTCTTATGACTCTGGGCACTGTACCACTGATGATCAGTGCTTATGTGCATATGCTCTCTATGTAAATTGTGTTTATGGATTGGTGATTCCATAACTGGCATATTTGATTTACTGGTAAGTCCCTAGTAGAGTGCACTGTGTGTGCCCAAGCCTGTAAATCAAATGCTGTCAGTGTCACCCTCATGAGCAGCCTGTAAATGTCACATAGACCTGCCACTGCAGTGTCTGTGTGCAGTTTGGTATTGCCATATCGACCTGGCAAGTGACCCACTTGCCAGGCCCTAACCTTCCCTTTTATTACATGTGAGTCACCCCAAAGTACCCCTGTGGGCAGGGTGCAGTGTATGTGAAAAGTAAGACATGCCTTGATGTGTATGGCATGTCCTAATAGTGAACTATTGCCAATTTTGTTTTTCTCTATTGAAAGGCTATCTGTACCATAGGATATAGAGGGAGTTTATTTACAACATCTTATAAATATAACTTCCCATTGGGACAAGATAGGAAAATGAAGTTTATAATGCCTGAACTCAGAATCTAAAAATGCATCTTTTAGTAAGGATGATTTTTACATTCTGGGTTTGAAAATACCACTTTTAGAAAGTAGGCATTTTCTTGCTTAGCCATCCAGGGTGCCTCTGCTAGGTTTGTGTATTGACCGTCTGGTTTTTGAGTGACAGGGGCTGTGGATGTGCATTCTGTTCAGAACTGCCACTAGGGGGGTTGAGGTTGTCCTGGCTTTCCAGGGTGAGTCAGGGTTGGGCTGAATAGACTTGGGCTTCATTTAGAGTAGGGGGAGGAGATTTCATTCACACCTGAATGTGCCTGGTCTGCCTTGGACAATGCTGTCTCCGCCTCCTACCAGGCTGCTACACCCGAGAGGACAGAACTGGTTTTGGCTTGGCAAAGAGCTTCTCTGCCACCAGAGAACAATGGAATTGGTGTTATAAAAAGTGGGGCCCAGATCCTAGACTTTTAGATCACTTTTAGACTTCAAGAGGAACCTCTGCCAAGCAGAAGAGCTGGAAGAACCTGGAGGAGGAGTACTGACCCATTGCTGTGTGCTGTCTGGGATTGGCCTGCAGTAGCTGTTTCTGCCAATGAGAGGAACTGTACCCTGCTTGAGAAAGTATCTGCAAGGGCTTGGAAGTGGAGCTTGCCACTGTTCAAGAGGTCTCAGGAAACCAAAACCTCACCATCCTTCTGGGCACAGTCTCTGGAACAGCTGGTTTTAGTTGCCCCAGAATAAAAGGGCAACTGACTCCGTCACAAGTTTATCTCAGGATTCCGTGTCCTAAATGCCCCGCGGAAGGCACCACCGCACTTTGCATTGTATCCTTGGTCTCACCAATGCCGTTTGGACGATCGTCACCATGCTGCTGCTTGCACCGCGTCCTGTGGGCACCGCGCTCTGCATTGCTTGTCTCACCCTGCCTGGACGTCACTGACACTGTCACTGCTGACCCGAACATCGACGGCTCCATCGCCTGCACAGCTACATGCGAGTATCACCTCACCCCACAGCGGGAGCCTTGGTCTTACCGTTGCCGTCTGGACGATCATCACCGAGCCGCTGCCTACACCGCATCGTGAGGGTACAAAATCGTGAGGGCATAGCACCCTGTACCGTTTCCATTTTTTCAATGCAACCCCAACAGTTGCCCCTACCGACTCACACCCACGTGTTGGCTGCAACGAGAAAGGTACTTTTTTAGAGTCTGTTGACGCATTAGCTGACCTGCACCGACGCAGATGGCTAGAATTGTTAGACTCTGTCATTTTCAACATCACAGTAGCCCCGGGCAGAGCTACCGACTCTGAGGAACTGTGTTTTGTGGATATTTTCTACAATTTGAAGGTTTCTTTGTTTGCAATCTACATATTTTTAAGAACTGTATTGTCAATTTGTGTTGTTTTTGGTCTTGTTTGGTTTAGATAAAGAATGGCTTATTTTTCCAAACTGGTATGGCGTCCATTTGTAGTGTTTTCACTGTGTTACTGTATGCTTGTACAAATGCTTTACACACTGCCTCTGAAATAAGTCTGTCTGCTTGTGCCAAGCTACCAAAGGGGTGAGCAGGGGTTATTTTAGAAGTGTATCCCCCTTACCCTGACTAGCAAGGGTCCCTACTTGGACAAAGGTGCAAACCATTGGCAAATAGAGACCCCCATTTCTAACAGTGCGAGAATTGTAAATATATTGTGTTGACAATAAGTTAAGAGAAACCCAATAATTAGGAGCCTACCGAGAATTACAACTGCCTCCAAACCTATGATGCAAGAGGACACAAGTACACATTACAAGCTGCAGTCTATCAGAAATGCAGGCAACTCTTCAATGGTTGAAGAGTGTTAATGATTCACTAAGTTTAACCTCAAGGATATTACGCATTAAATGAAATATTTTAGCACAAAGTCAAGTGCTCAAGTGATTTAACTCACCGAAATGGTCTGGTCTGTCGCTTCATGTGAACTGTGATTCTGGCAGCGTTGGTGTTAGCTGCCATGTTGTTGCTTATATATCGCATTTAGGTGACATAAAAATGAGACTGCATTAGCTAGTGCCATTTAAATCCCTTAAGTCAATAGCAGAAACCATGTTGAAAAAAAGGTCACTCATTGTAAAAAGAGAATGCGGGCATGATATCATATGAACCTGCAGCCTTAAAGAGAGCAATGTTGTTGGTTTGACTCTTGGTTGGGAAAAAAAGAAACAAAATGTGGCGAGTATTGAAAGTAATGGTATAATGGGAGCAATGTTAAGTCGATTAACGGCCGTGGAGAGTGCTGCACAGTTCGAATATGTAGCAAATAAAAGAACAAACAAGCTGGAAAAGCAGCAACGGGTGGGATGTGGTGGCATGATGGCACAGCAATCTGTGTCAAAACAAAAAAAAAATATTGCACCAAACCTACCTAAATGGTCAAAAGTGAAGAGGCCCCAGTAACAGGGTCAGTTTACAGGCTGAAAACAAAGAGCCAAAAGGCGGGACAAAGACAAAAGATGGACCATAGTAAACAAGATTTTACGAGGGGCACTACAAAGAAGTAAGCAATGAAAGCAAGGGGTGTGCCCAAAGCCCATACAGAGAATACAGCAGGTCTCGAATCGCATGTGCACTGCCTCGGCTCCACCTAAAATGGGAGTAGTGCCACTGACTGGGAACTCCACTGCAGACATAATTCATTCCCTGATAATGCTTTGCCTTGGATTCAGCTTTCTAGTCTGTCCAAAGGCTTCCACAGTGGCTGCTGGTACATCTAGCAGTACAAGTGTCCTGGGGCCACCAGTCTACTGCCCACGAATCATCGTCAGCTGTGACTGTCCCTGACTTTGTATCGCTGTTTGGAAAGAAGCCAAACCAAAGATCACACAGGATTATAATCCTGCCAACTAAGCTATGCAATTAAATATTAGTTGCCTGCCCTTCAGCTTAATTAAGAGTCACAGGAAACTAATTGTAGAATCAGACAGGTATGTCTTTTTAAAGGAAGATCTCTTTATTTAAATACAGGACGTGTATGGCAGTGTATATAATGAAGTAACAAAGGAAAACTAACACTGTCTGATTCGGGATATGAATCCAATTTTTTCAATGTGGCACAAACAGTCAAGGAACATGGTTCTCGCTATCCTTTGAGACCTCAGAGTGCCTACCCTTTTAGCAGGGTGAATGGAAGAATGAATTGCTGTTTCCATCATAATTTCACAATGTATGAAGTGTGCTATGATACTTTTACCCTTTGTCCTCGCTTCTCAGGGTCCCTGAATGCAAAAGGAACTGCTAAATACAGCTGCACGCAGACTTCTCTCCTGAGGGTTAAGGTAAAATACCCTATGCCCCTCAACACAATCTTGGCTTCACCAAGTGCAATCTTTTACATAGGCTGGTGAGTGTGCAGCAGCCACCCTCTCCCATCTCATGGGTCGGAAACACTTTTGGTGTATCCCGGAACTCTAGAGCCTTGTGCTCTGCTGATGGAACACTAGAACAAAAACATGTGGTATCATAGGTTGACTTTCAGTTTGTCAAACACACTGAGGGAAGAACGCAGTGCAGGCCAATAATAAAGTAACAGAGGGGCAGTATGGAACTCTCCTCCTTGCCATGTGAGGACTTTCTTCAGTACAATAATCCTCTCGTATACAACCCCGTGGGATACCTATTGTGTAAAATTGGTATACTGTAAATCTAGGTCTATTTTATGTCCTGTGTTATTTTTGTTGTTCTTGTGATGTGTAATGTGTCTGATATGTGTAAAATGTGTGTCATGTCACATTATTTTTTAGATTACTTTCTGCTTACTTGTCTAACCCAGAGTTCCGGTGGCTTTTCTAAAAATGTGCATTTCAGTCAATTGGGAGTATGGTTGTAGCTTATAGCGAGTATCTGTTTGTAAGTTAGTTAATGTAGCTCAGGGGTGATTTGCCGCCATAGCAATCATCTTGGCTATGCCTCTAGTCCACTGGGAGGTATCCCAGCTGCAGTCCGTGCAGGTAAGAGCGGTGGGGCCAGGTGGGGGGGATGTCCACATACGACCATGAGGGAAAATTCATTATTTATTTAATTTTCCCTTGCGGTCGTATGTTGAAATGTCCCCCACCCGCCCTACCGGTCTTACCTGCATGGGCTGTGGCTGAGGTTGAGGTTCTTTAGTTTCTGACTTCGTCCCGTATTTAGCCGCCATTTTGTGTTTCGTCACCATTTTATGTTGCCCTCACTCAGGCAGCACGGCAACCGGAGTGTCTTTGCTTTTCTCGGCTGCTATGTGTCTCTTCTGTTAAAAAGTAACCCCCTGCCCTTGTTTACGAAACCGATGTCAGGGTCTGGCCGAGTTCTCTAATCCATGTCCGGGTTGAATGATCCCTGTCACGACTGACTATTTGTTTTCTCCTATTCTTTCCTTATATTATCTTATCCGAGTGGCCTTCGCTATTCTCTCCTTGTGTTCTCTTGTTACACATCTATCCTTTGAGGCACACAAATACGTCCTGCCACCTGCAAAGTGGATTGTTGATGCTAGTACTGATTAAATTTGTTGGGAGGGATAACCCACGGGGTTTGAGAGAGGGGCGTATTTGTGACACTCGATAGCTTGTTTTCCAACTTTTCCTATTGGCTAACTTTGTATGTATTGGGAGTAAACTGTGTAAATATGTGTAGTAGAAGAGATTGTGCACCACGGATTGAAGTGGCAGTCTCCTTAGAACCCACCTTGCGTGTAACTTCTGGGACAACTGTGCTTGGCTGCAGCTAATAAACCTGGTATTCCACGCCCAACAGAGTGTCTTGTGTCTCTGTTCGACAAGGCAGGTGAACTCGGGGATTTAAGGCGTGCCCTGCGCCGCCAGGCCCATAAGGCCCGGTTCTCCAACTGGTGCCCAACGTGGGGTGGTTTCAGTGGCAGCGGTTCAGCCTGAGGGTCGAGAGAAGCCCCGCATGAAAATTCTGGAGGATTTGTGAACCACGTCAATCGACCCCTGTATGTCGAAGTGGACCGAAGGTCTTTTTCAGCGCAGCTACTCCTTTCCGACAGCTGCTGACGACTGCTGCCCTGACTACCGCCCTACCTTGGACCCTCTGGTGATGATTGGTATCGCGAGACGTTAGACGAGTCCCTGTTGGCGTGAGAAGACCATTCAGTTAAGTATTCGTGGGTAGCCCCCACTTCTTTGTTTTGTTCTTGGAATTTATTATTCGAATATTGCAATAGTCGAAGCCAAGGGGTGAGTACGTTTGTGCTGTGTTATTTGCCTTTAATCTCTTGAAGTTGGTAAACGGACCAGAGAATTTAAGATGCCTGCTTTTAGTAAATTTAGGAAGTATTGCTGTTTTAGTTGTAATAGGGATTCCCCGCTCGAGGACTCTTGTCCGATTCCTCCGGTTGGAACTCCCACCTATGAGCTCTACTCTAAACATGGTGTTGGCCCCATTGCCTTTAATGAGGCATGGATCCGATACACGAAGAAAGATGGTGTTTTACAGTGGTCACAAAATGGTAGCTTGGAGCCTGACATATTAGATAATTTGGAAGCAATTTTGTTTAAGAGAAAAGCCCGGCCGGCAATGTTTGACTCTTTCCGCCTTTGGCGTAAAGAAGCCAAACAGAGAGAAATTAAGTAGGCAAAAAGAGATAGAAAAATGAAGGATGTGACGATCATACAGGCTGCCCAGCAGTTCAAAGATGATGAAACTGATCGAGCGATTGAGGTCTCAGATAGACAACATCGTATGGCGATAGATTGATGCTACCCGGTGTTGCCTACTTCTCCACAGAATAAGGATCTTGACGAAGATCCCTTAATGTCCCACTTGTTGAGATTGCCTCCACCTTATGTACCAGGAGCTAATGTACCTGTATTGTTGCCACCTGTCCAGCAACCTGTTGTTCAGCCTGCTGGTCCGGTTCTTCCGCAATTGCTTCTTTCTGCATTGCTACCTCCGCCTCCTTTGCCACTATCTTCTGTACCTCAGTCTCCTTTGTCTTTGGCTTCTCTTGTTGCAACTAGTCCTTCTCTCCCTTTACTTAATACTGCGTCTCCAGTTCTACTGTCTGATTCTTCCCCGACTCGCAATCGGTTGGTTGAGACTGTTTCTGGTCTTTTCTCCCCCCTTTTTGGGTCTTTTAATGGGACTCCTGCCTTTTCTCGCAGGCCATCCCGTAGCCAAATGCCAGATTCTGACGAACGAGTTACGTTAGACTCTCTTGCTCACAAATGGATGATGAGTGGTCCACGGTATAGTGTACCCGATATTCTGAGTACCTTTTTTTCGGTGGAAAGCGCCCACGCAGAGATATGTTTTCAATATCAATATCAGTGGCCCAGGAGGGGAGAGAATGGGAATTAGTTAGACTGGATGATATAGGAAGGTTTTCAGATGTTTACGGAAAACCGTGAGGTTGGGGTTAGCTCTTAGATGCAGTGGAAGGGCGTTCCAGGCCCTGGCAGATTGTAGGAGAACGTCCTGCCTCCAGATCTAGATCTTTTAATTCTGAGGGTCACTGCAAGAAAGGTCTGACTAGAGCGTAGGCTTCTGTTGGGCGTGTAGTGGGTAATTAGATCCCGCGTAATCCTGGGACCAGTGTTCCAGAATGACTGGTGAGCTATGCACATGGCTTTAAACATAACTCTCTGGCGCACCGGTAGCCAGTGAAGGGTTACCAGTCCGGTCCTTACTGACTGTCAGCGGGGGAGGTCGAGTAAAATACGTGCTGCGCAGTTCTGAACTATCTGAAGCCTTCTCAGAGTGGATTCCGGAGCACCGAGGTAGAGTACATTATTAAAATCAAGGCGTGATTGAATCAGACCTTGTACAGCTGTTTGTTTGGCTTCCATGGGGAGGAGAGGGAGAATTTTCTTTAGCATCCTCATGATGCCAGAGCATGTAGCTGAAAGTTTTGTGGCTTGTACATTGAAGGACAGAGATTTGTCCATCCAAATTCCAAGACTCCTAATGCTGTTTTTGGGGGTTGTGGGGAAACCCAGACTGGGCGGCCACAGGGAGGCGGGGAAGCTGAGGTCCAGGAGGCCTAGGACCATAAGCTCGGTTTTGTCCCCATTTAGTTTTAAGGACGATAGGGACATCCAGGTCTCCACTTCCTCCAGACACTCTCTAAGCCCGCCCCGTACAGGTGGATTGGCTTCCTGCGTCAGGGAGACCACCAGCTGCGTGTCGTCCACATAGGAGATGATCTTAATCCCAAATGGGCGGACGACATCGGCCAGTGGCCTCATGTACAGGTTAAAAAGTGCAGGGCTTAGAGAGGAGCCCTGGGGGACTCCGCATTTCAAAGGTCTACTGGTGGACACAGACTCGCCTTCGAACACACGGAAGGATCTGTCCTCTAAGAAGGACTGGAACCAAGACCAGGCTTTGCCCTTAATCCCGACCTGGGACATACGGTACAGCAGAGTGTCATGGCTGACCGTATCTAAGGCCGCGCTGAGATCAAGGAGGATCACTGCCACTGATCCTCCCTGATCTAGGATTTTTCTGGCCTCTTCGGTGACCATGAGGAGGGCGGTCTCGGTCCCATGTTTTGGTCTAAAGCCAGTCTGGGTGGGGTCCAGTAGGTGTTGATCTTCCAGGAAGTTTATTAGTTGTTGGTTTATATATTTCTCCAGGATCTTGCTTGCCCAGGGGAGCAGGGATATGGGGCGGTAGTTACTCAGATCCGTAGAGTCCAAGTTAGGCTTTTTCAGTAAGGCTCTGACCATAGCCTGCTTCCATACGGTGGGGACCGTGCCCGAAGAGATGGAGGTATTTAAAACCTCCCTTATGATAGGCAAGGTGGTCTGCGAGGCTGCCATTATTATATCTGGTGGGGCAGGGTCATCAGGGGATTCGGATTTAACTTTCCGTGCTAATGTGTGGTATTGGGATTTTCTACTGTTATTATTACTAATTGAGGTGGGACACCGCCCGATGCCCTGCTGGTGCTTGACGCTCCGCTGCGACTGTATGCTCTTCTTGTCAGTCTCTGGGATGGGGGTGAGGGGTGTTATTTTGTTGATTGTGGGGGGGGGTATTTCAATGAAAACCCGAAAATGAAGATCCATGTTAATTTTCTGCAGTGCATTGTCTTATAGGTATTATATCATCTGCCTGACCTTACTTTGATACGAATGGTTTTGGATGCAGTGGCGGGATCATTTATCTGTTGCTCATGTTTGCTTTATATTTTGGCCGGCCTGTAAGGTTGTAGGCCAACTGCACTGTACTGATGGCTTTACTACACAATATAGGTCTTCACAAAAAAAAACAAAAAAAATAAAAAAACTTTCCGTGCTAAGGGTTCAAGAGTAGCAAGATCCAAAGGAGGAAAGTGAGTCAGCGTGGGTAGCTGTTGACTGGAGGGGGGGTCTGTGGGATAGAGAGGAGGGGCTAAGGGGTGGGGTTATTCGGGGGAAAGGCAGAGTAGATCGAGCTTATTTTCTGATGAAAAAATTCGGCGACATTATTACAGTGGATGGTGGACTTGTCCGCCTGCAGGCTAGGAGGTTGTTTTGTTAGTTTTTTGAAGATTTGGAAAATGTCCTTGGGTTTAGATTTGGCAAGCAGAATTTTCTCAGAGAAGTATGAGGCCTGGGCCTCTTTTATCAGAGTTTTGTATTCACTGATAGCTTCTCGATAGAGGGTTTTATTGTCTGTTGAGTAATCGGATCGCCAGCGTCTTTCCGATTTCCTGCAGAGGCGTTTCTTGTCTCTAAGAGTCTCCGTGTATCACGGGGCAGTTTTGTGGGAGCGTTTGAGTGTGATTTTCTTTTTGGGAAGAACAACGTCAAGAGATTGGGAGATCCAGTTGACGTATGCCTGATTTGCTAGGCCGGGTTGTCTTTAATCAGAGGTGGATTCTCAGCAAGTTTGTTAGTCCAATTGTCAACTGCTAGGTGGGACCAGGCTCTCATGAGTCTTGTAGTAGGTGTTGGTTCAGGGGGTTTAGACGCAGTCCAGTTAATGGGGATCAAGAAATGGTCCGTCCAGGGCAGGGGGATGGGTGGACTGGTTAGGAGGCCAGGGCAGTTGCTGAAAACTGGGTCCAGCAAATGGCCCTTCACGTGGGTGGAAGAGGTAACCCGTTGGGAAAGTTGCAGAGCTGCTAGATCATCTGCTAAGGTCACGGCAATGTGATCTGAAGATGAGTCGAAGTTAAAATTAAAGTCGCCTAGCAGGATGAAGTTGGATGTGGAATTGAGACGTTCAGCCACGCTTGAGGGTAGACTGACGTGGAACTGCCTCGGGGGACCAGGAGGTGCCAGAAAGGCATCTATTAGGTGAAAATTCAATATTAAAAGTGAGGCTTTCACAATCCGGGATGGTTTCAGAGACCACTCGGCAGTGAAGTTGTTCTTTATGAATTATCGCCAAGCCTCCTCCTCTCCCTTTAGGCCGGTCTTGGCGAGAGATTTGGAAACCTGATGGAAGGGATTCTATGACCGCTGGATCAGCGTCAGGGGATAGCCAGGTTTCTGTTAGGAACAGAATGTCAGGTGAGTGTTCCTCTATTAAAAGCGCAATTTCAGCCGTAAGAACATGCGGAAATCGTGTAGCGGTTTAGTAATTATTTTGGGTTTGAGGGAGTTATGGCATTTGGGACAGACAGGTGGCAAGGTGTCAGCTTGATAGCTGTGACGACTGCAGTTGCTGGTGGGTGCCCTAAGACTATGGAGGGTTTCAGCACTGTAGTGTATAGGGTCTGAGGACTGGGGCGCAGGGGGACTGGCCATGGGCCCGGACTCGGCCCGGACGAGCGCAGACGAGCTTTCCTTATGAGCGCCTTCGGCGCGCAATCATCGTGCCCGCTGCGCTCGTCCGCTGCGCTTCCGGTGCATGCACATTGTTATAGGGCAGGTAGGGGGTGTGGCCTCGAGGGGGGCGTGTCCCTCGATTCCTCGTGGCCGATGGTGCCTAATCAAGACTCCCGCGAGTACTCCCTCTCAGCGCTAGATCCGCTGCAGGGGATGCTTGTAAGCAGGGAAAGCAGGTACTGAACAATTATTTAAAATCAAGTTACCAATCAATTTTAAAAAAAGGTTGTGCCAATAAGCAACGCTATCTCCCGGCTGTGCCTCAGGAGGGGTGGGGGTATTCTGGCGCGCTCGTAGGTCAGCGCTCTGTTTATACTCCTAAAAGGGGGCGTGGCCTCGAGGGGGGCGTGTCCCTCGATTCCTCGTGGCCGATGGCGCCTACTCAAGACTCCCGCGAGCACTCCCTCTCAGCGCTAGATCCGCTGCAGGGGATGCTGGTAAGCAGGGAAAGCAGGTACTGAACAAGTATTTAAAATCAAGTTACAAATCAATTTTAAAAAAAGGTTGTGCAAATAAGCAACGCTATCTTCCGGCTGTGCCTCAGGAGGGGTGGGGGTATTCTAGCGCTCGTAGGTCAGCGCTCTGTTTATACTCCTAAAAGGGGGCGTGGCCTCGAGGGGGGCATGTCCCTCGATTCCTCGTGGCCGATGGCGCCTAATCAAGACTCCCGCGAGAACTCCCTCTCAGCGCTAGATCCGCTGCAGGGGATGTTTGTAAGCAGGGAAAGCAGGTACTGAACAAGTATTTAAAATCAGGTTACAAATCAATTTAAAAAAAAGGTTGTGCAAATAAGCAACGCTATCTCCCGGCTGTGCCTCAGGAGGGGTGGGGGTATTCTGGCGCGCTCGTAGGTCACGCTCTGTTTATACTCCTAAAAGGGGGCGTGGCCTCGAGGTGGGCGTGCCCCTCGATTCCTCGTGGCCGATGGCGCCTAATCAAGACTCCCGCGAGCACTCCCTCTCAGCGCTAGATCCGATGCAGGGGATGCTTGTAAGCAGGGAAAGCAGGTACTAATATGGAGTTGGATTTAACTCCCCAGGGTCTGTTGGATGTACAGGATAGGTTTGATAAAGGGCTTATTGTGGGTCCTGCAGTTGAGGACGCTGTAAAGACACTTGTCACTTTTAGGTCTTTATTTTTCTCTCAGATTGCTCCCGAACATAAACCTGTAGTCAAACAGGAAATAGAACATTATCCTATGAGGGAAGTTCCTCCAGTATGGAGAGAAGCGGTTCCGCAGGCAGGTAATATTCTGGGTGTTCCTGCTCATTTCCAGCATATATGGGTACATGTCCCCTGGAAGAGAGCTGAAGTTTTGGCAGTTAAACAGTCACTGCCGGACCCTCGTAAAAATCCTGCTGGGTATTATAAAGAGCTGTCCCAGACTGTTGATGCGTGTATTATGAATTTGGCCGATATTGACATGTTGATGGGGAAAGTAGTTCCACAGGCATTGTGGGCTTGGATTCGTAGGGAAGATCAATACCAAGCTTTAGGTGGTAATTGGGCTGCTATAGCTGCTGCAGACACGGCACAAGTGGATGGTGCTAAACCAGATGATTTGATTGCGCAATTGCTTGGTAGAATAATCGCTCTAATGAAGACGATGATGCCTGCTTTACGTGTTAACTGGGATAAGTTAGCTGCGTGTAAGTAGAAGAAAGATGAAAGTGTCTCCGATTTCTTTACTCATTTTGAGGAGACATTTATCGATCACAGTGGTCAGGATTTGAGTACTGAAGGTGGACAGCGATTATTTGTGGATACATTTGTATTTAATTTACTTCCAGAATTATCACATAAACTGAAAGATGCAGAGAGTTCATGGGCCGTTTCTTTGTCTGCACAAATATTCGCTACTGCTCAGTATTACGAGAATAGGGATAAAGAAGAAAAAGATACGATCGAGAAGAAGACTAAGGAATTGAAAATGAAGGTTCTTTTACAACAGGCTTATCCCCCTCGTTTTGCCCAGAATAAGTTTCAACAGCCTCCCCAGCCTCAGAGGCTGTTACAGAAACCTGAACCCTTTGTTCCGCGACCTTTGCTTGGTCCTAATCAATGTGCCTATTGTAAAGAAGAAGGTCATTTTAAGAATAACTGTCTGGTTTTATTGCAGCGTAATGTTGGATTCGTAGGTCTGCGAGGCTGTGGTGGTTTTCAATCAGCACCTAGAGGTAGAGGGCGAGGTGCATTGCCTCAAGGACAGCGTTCCTTTCCCACTCAGAATTCTGTGAATTATTTTGTTCAGCAGAATACTCAGTCTGCGCAATATTACAATGATGATTATTGTGTTGAGGATGAGGTTCAGGATTTTTATTCTAGTTGGGACAGTCGTAGACAAAGTAAGGGAGTCGTATCAGTTCCAGTGGATCAGAATGGGCCTTATGTTGACGTTGTTGCATTTGGTGTTACAGAGCCATTTCTTTTGGATACTGATGCAATGAGAAGTTCTATTATTCACTCCAAACTCCCTGGGGCACCTTTGTCTGGCTTAACTAACGTTTCTGCAGGATTTTCTGGCGCCCCAGTTACTAACCCGGTTTCTTGTCCTTTGCCTCTTTCAATTGGTCCTTACAATCTGGAAGCTCCGCTTATTCTAACGACTGGTTGCGGAGAGAACCTGTTGGGTTTGGATTTTTTGAAACGTCTTCATGCAACGTTGTATTGTTCCCACTCTGGTGTGTACCTTACCTTAGGCAAGAGACTGGTTTCTCCTATGTACTTGTCGAAAGACCAATTCCCACCCGAATTGTGTTCTCTTCCTGCTACGCTTTGGGCTACTGGTCCGAATGATGTTGGTCTGCTTCAGATTCCGCCTTACGTGGTTACTATTAGGCCTAATGTTAAACTACCACGCATTCCTCAGTATAAGATTTCTAATGATGGTGAACGTGCTTTGTTGGCTATAATCTATGATTTGGTTCAGAAGGGTGTGGTCGAAGAGACTAGAGGTAATGTTTGTAACAGTACTGTTCTCCCTGTTCTTAAATGCACATATCCTTCTCAGCCTCCTGTATATCGTTTTGTGATCGATCTCCGGGAGGTCAACAAGATTGTTGTTCCCCAGTTTCCTGTTGTCCCGGATATCACTGCTTTGCTTACTATGATTCCAGCTTCAGCGGCATGGTTCTCTGTTATCGATCTCAAGAATGCTTCTTCAGCATTCGTATTGCTGAGGAGAGTAGGGTTATTTTTGGCTTCTCTCTTGGAGGCCAAAGTTTCCGATTCAAACGTGCACCTCAAGGCTATTGTGAGAGTCCCTCCATTTATAGTCAGGCTCTAAAATCTCAGCTCGATGCTTTCATTTTGCCCCCAGGTGCCACTCTTATTCAGTATGTGGACGATTTGTTAGTTGCTGCTGATTCAGAGGATGTTTGTAAAAATGTGACTGTTTCACTGTTGCGGCATTTGTCTGACCTGTATCATTAGGTGTCACCCTCTAAGTTGCAATATTGCCGCCAAGAGGTTACCTATTTAGGTCATCTCTTGTCGAAGGAGGGAAGACGATTGACCCCAGAACGAATTCAAGCAATTGCGTAAATGTCTGTGCCATCCACACAAAGAGAGGTGCGTGCCTTTCTGGGCATAACCTCTTATTCTAGACAGTGGATTCCAATTTTTTCTTTGTTGGCTAAACCTCTGCTGGCACTTACCATGAAAGACACACCCCAACCTCTCTCCTGGACTGATGCATGTCAAAAGAGTTTTTCTGACTTACGTACTGCCTTGTGTTCTGCCCCTGTGCTAGGTACTCCAGATTACAGTAAGCCTTTTACACTTTATGTTCACGAAAGGGAAGGTTGCGCGTTGTCAGTTTTAACGCAACAATTTGAAGACAAACAACGGCCATGTGCATATTTTTCGGCTACCTTGGATCCAGTAGCCAAGGCATTGCCTAGTTGTCTCAGAGCTACAGCAGCAGCAGCAATTTCCATTCGTCAATCTGCTGGATTGGTACTAGACAACACTCTTGTTGTTATGGTACCACATGCAGTAGATACTCTTTTGAACAGAACGAAAACACAACACCTCACGAGTGCTCGCTTGTGTGGATATGAGTTGACGCTTTTAGCTAGCCATATACACATTAAGCGGCGTAATACTTTGAATCCAGCAACATTGTTGCCCATTCCGGAAGAGAAAGACACTCAAGAACAGCATGTTGTTTTCTCCGGACGGAGGAGGAAACGAAAGGCAGAATAGACTTAAAAGACACACCACTTGTGGACCCGGATGGGATCCTATGGGTAGATGGGTCTTGTTTCAAGCTTCCAAATGGCGAGACAACTACAGCTTGTGCTGCCACCACCTTGTATACGGTAGTGGGGACAGCACGCATTCCACACAACTCAGCCCAAGCAGCTGAATTAATTGCATTGACGAGAGCGTGTGTGTTGGCTAAGGGAAAGAGAGTGAATGTTTACACTGATAGCCAATACACTTTTGGTGTGGCTCATAGCTTTGGTCGTCTGTGACTTCCCATGGGACCAAGATACAGCATGGTCAGTCGGTAACTGACCTTCTTGAATCACTTGCTTTGCCTACCCAAATAGCAATAATCAAGTGTAGTGCACATAAGAAGATCACTGATGACGTAGGTCGCGGGAATGCTTTTGCAGATGAGGTAGCAAAAGAGACAGCGAGAGATGCTATGAGTCGCATGTGTGTTGCAGGCCCTGCAAGATGAGTTAGAGAGAGAGGAATGTGTGAAGACACAATAGAGAGTGTGAGAACGTTTCAAGAAGAAGCTACTGAGAAAGAATTCAGTAAGTGGAAAGAAAATACGGGAATGTTGGATGCGACAGGGTGTTGGACGGAATTGTCAGAACATCATCGTTGGCTGTTACCAGACGCCTATGTACTTCCTGTAGTTACTATGGCTCATGGTCCAGCCCACATTAGTGCAAAAGGCATATGCAAGCTTCTGGCTCCAGTATGGCAGAATGAAGGAATTCCTAAATGTGCGGAGAATGTGGTGAAACATTGCATTGTTTGTCTAATGCATAATCCAGTAAAGGGGACTCCAACTCCAGCAGGTCACTTTGCTCCCCCTACTTATCCTTTTTAGGTATTACAAATTGATTACATTCATATGGATCGTTGTAATAACCTCAAGTATGTTCTGGTGGTGGTGTGTGCCTTTTCCAGGTGGATAGGGGCCTACCCCCTAAAGTCTACTGCCAAAGTCCTTTTGAAGGAATTTTTCCTGAGGTTTGGTTTGCCGCGTATTGTCTGGTCTGACGATGGGAGTGAATTCGGAGGCCAAATTATGCAGAAAGTGTGTGCGGGTCTCGGTATTAGGCAGAAATTTCATGCGGCAAACCACCCTCAGTCAGCGGGTTTGGTAGAGTGCTATAATGGCACTCTCAAGCTTAAATTGGTGAAGATTCAGGCCAGCACAGGTCTTGCTTGGCTTGACGCTTTGCCTTTGGCACTTCTGTCCAGGAGAACTACTATCCATTCTCGTTTAGGGCTTAGTCCTTATGAGGTCGTCTTTGGGCGCCCAGCTAATGTCTGGGGAGTCCCTCCACCTAAAAAGTATTCTGACATCCAGTACCCAATGTTGATTAACTACTTACATGACCTCACCACTAAATTACGTGTCCTTCATCCATAGGTTCAAAACGCGTTGCCGGTGGCCTCTGCAGATCCAGGTCACTCCATCCAACTCGGAGACTGGGTCTGCGTGAAGAATTTCCAGCGGAAAAAGAATCTGGAACCTCGTTGGGGCCCGCCGCGGCAAGTTTTGTTGGCGACACGTACAGCAGTAAAAGTCGTTGGGAAAAAGAACTAGGTTCATGGCGTGCACTGTAAGAGGGTACCTTTACCTTTGCCTTTTGATCAGTGGGTTCGTAAGGGCATAAGTGATAGTGAAGGCGAAAGGATCCCTCGATGTGTACCTTTCAGTAGTGCACGCCTGGATCGAACGAACTCTGAGAAAGAAGACGACGACGTGTTGCAAGAAGCTGTACCATCACATTTGCGTTTGAACACAGTGAATCCAGAAACTTTATTTCAAGAACAAACGATCCGTAATAAGACTCGGTATAATTTACGACCCTAAAGACAATTGAACTTTCCTTTTTCTTTTTTTCTGATTACACTTTCTTTTAGAGACATTTCTTTTTTCCACTATCCATCAAGTTACAGGGGCACGGTAGGAGTCTTAAGCTGTGACCTGAGTAGTGACATAGGTCTACAGGACTTGCAGTGTCATAGGATGGCCAATAACCACAGCTAAAGTGATCTAGGAAGATTGCCGTGACCAACGATTTAGAGAATGGATATTAAAGTGGAAAGTAAAGATAATAATGTACAAATTAAAAGAAAATGTATAGAATTGATGGTTAGTCCATGTGGCATAACCTTATGTCTTTTGATATGTTTATGTACTTTATTGGCCTGTGTAAGTTGGGTTGTTTTGTTTACACTATGCAGCAAGCACCTGTTCCAATTTCGGTTTCCTTGTCTTTTCCTACTACTGCCTCCCCACATCAGTTTCATACACTCTCGAAACATGAGCAGATTAGGAGAACAGAATATTTCAATAATTCATTCATTCAGCTATTGCATCAGCATCAACTGATAATGAACACCACTGATTGTTGGGTTTGTGGGCTCATGCCCCATAACACAGAGAGAGGGATGCCATATTTAGTCCTTCCATTTTCATATGAAGCCTCCGCTTGGGCCTATTTGGCCATGTTTTCTAATGTTTATCAGAATCAACTTCGTTATCCTGCTGGTAGTCCATATGGTGGTGGTGCAGATTTTAGTCACAGTTCTTTGATAAAGGGAATAGTGGCCATGGCTAGAATGGCTGAGATTAGTAAGATTCCTGTGGATGAGAAACGAGCATATGATGGCTGGAATGTGACTCGTTATGTCACTAGCCTTACAGATAAGGCTAAGCGAAGGAGAGCCCCACCAATTTGGACTGTACCTCATCGAGGTAAGTTCAGTTTACAAATCAATGGCCAAAATGTTAAAAATCAACAGGAAAAGAGTGTTTGTTCCCATACGTATATCTATTCACCTCAGATTTCTTCACCATTAGTGCCATCACAAGACACATATGTTATCTGTCATGATAAAGCCTATACATGGCTTCCTACCTACTTTCAGGAACTTGCTACGTGGCTTTTCTTCTTCCTCCAACATATACGGCTCCTTCAGGTCATCATAGGAAAAGATAGGTAAGAGGAGTTATTGACTCAAAGGATACAGCAGGACAAGAAGGAGGTGACTTCATTAAAAGGTTGATTCCTTTTTGGGACACAATGGCCAACAGTAGAGACATTAGACAGCTAGTTTGTGTTGTTGAGGCTACCATAAATGTAACTTCTGGAGCCTTGAGTAATCTGACTGCTGAACTTCAGGCGGATCGTCTCATGAGTTTGCAAAATCGGATGGTTTTAGATATTATCCTTGCAGATCGTGGAGAAGTCTGTAAATAGATCGGGTCTAGTTGTTGCATTTACATTCCTGATAATGCCCCTACAGTATACCAAGCCATTTCTAAGCTACGTATCATTTCCGAGTCTATACATCAGGACGCAGGAGATTGGTCTGTGATGGGATGGTTTTGGGGACTAATGTCCACTTAGGGATGGAAAAAACTAACGTTCCTTGGAATGGTTATGGCCGTCATTTTTTCGTGTTGTCTCTGTTTGCAGTGTGGCCCTGCCATCTGTGGGTTTTGGGCCACCATGTGTGTCCCAAGGCCTGTGTCAAAGAAAACAGAGAACATTAAAATGATGTGTCAGCAACAGCTCGATGACCTCATGGCCATAGAGATCGACTCAGACTAACTTGAGTTCTTTGTGTTTTGCCTGAGTAATGGCAAAAGGAGGGTCTGAGGTTCTTTAGTTTCTGACTTCGTCCCATATCTAGCTGCCATTTTGTGTTTCGTCGCCATTTTGTGTTGCCCTCACTCAGGCAGCACGGTGAACGGAGTGTCTTTGCTTTTCTCAGCTGATATGCGTCTCTTCTGTTAAAAAGTAACTGCCTGCCCTTGTTTACAAAACCGATGTCAGGGTCTGGCCGAGTTCGCCAATCCATGTCTGGGTTGATTGATCCCTGTCTCGACTGACTATTTGGTTTCTCCTATTCTTTCCTTATATTATCCTATCCGACTGGCCTTCGCTATTCTCTCCTTGTGTTCTCTTGTTACACATCTATCCTTTGAGGCACACAAATACGTCCTGCCACCTGCAAAGTGGATTGTTGATGCTAGTACTGATTAAATTTGATGGGCGGGGTAACACACAGGGTTTGAGAGAGGGGCGTATTTGTGACACTCAATAGCTTGTTTTCCAACTTTTCCTATTGGCTAACTTTGTATGTATTGGGAGAAAACTGTGTAAATATGTGTAGTATAAGAGATTGTGCGCCACGGATTGAAGTGGCAGTCTGCTTAGAACCCACCTTGCGTGTAACTTCTGGGACAACTGTGCTTGGCTGCAGCTAATAAACCTGGTATTCCACGCCCAACAGAGTGTCTCGTGTCTCTGTTCGACAAGGCAGGTGAACTTGGGGATTTAAGGCGTGCCCTGCGCCGCCAGGCCCATAAGGCCCGGTTCTCCAAAGTATCCTTGTGTTATCGTTAACCTGGTATATTCCTGCGTGGTTGCAGTGCATACTTGCAGGATGTGTTCATCATAACTCTGTATCTGACTGAATGGAGAAGAACCAGGGAGTGTTCCTTTATGTTTTCATGTTAGAAATGGGGTCTCTAGTTGGCAGAGGTAGGTACCTTTCTCCAAATAGGGGCCCTTGCTTCTAGTTAGGGTAAGGGTGATACACTCGTAAAATAACCCCTGCTCACCCCCTTGGTACCTTGGCACGAGCAGACAGGCGTATCTCAGAGGCAGTGTTTAAAGCATTTGTGAACACATACAGTAATCCAGGGAAAATACTACAAATGGACACCACACCAGTTTAGAAAAATAAATAACATTTATCTAAACCAAAACAAAAACAAATTACAAAAATCCACAATACAGTTATCAAGATATCCTTAAAAATAGGTTATTATTCACTCGGAGGAGCTACGCTACGAACCAAGATGGCCGCATAAGCTCCCGGCTCCGCCAACCTCCGCCGGCGGCTCGTATATCCTGTTGCCTATCCTTTCCTCCCACCGGACTCCCGTGCACATGAAGTGCTCCTGACTCTTGCGGTGCAATCCCGGACTTCCCAACTGATCGGGTGATGAAGCTATGTCGAGTGCTATTCTTGGCCTACTCCAGAGCTGAAGCCGGGACCTCGAGTTCTAGCCCATCCGGGTTAGAATTGCACAACATTGGCTGTGGGACCTGGGTTGCGTCCGGTCTCCCGAACTTGGATCATTCTTTGCATTTTCGAAAGGCAACTCAGTGACCGTCTTACGCTGCGGACATGGTACAGTGACGCAAGTGACGAACGGCAGCCGCGGTCGGGGGTCCGACGCCCGGAGACCCTCCTGGGGGGCCGGGGTCGACGGGCTTGGCCCCGCGGGCGGCGAAGGTGTCGATTCTGCCAGTTTTGTGAGCGCCCGCTGCTGTCATCGGCTTTGTGTGTGCCTGGTGCCTCGGAGTTGTGTCCGGGGTTCGAATCCTGCTCCGTCTCTTCATGAGAGGGGATGGAGGGGACGGACGGCACAATATCGTTGAGGTCCATAATGGCCGCCATTGGGGCGCTCCACTCTCAATTCACCGTCATGTACGCTCGGATGTCTGTACCGCTGAACAACGTTTGTTTGAGACCGGACCGCGATGCTCCGACATGCTATCAGCAAGCTGTGGCTCCTGTGGAGTCCTCTGCCTACCATTTTGAGGTCCCGGGGTGGAAGCCTGATTTAGCTCATTTTGATGCACCTGGCTTTATGGATGGCGCACCTATGACCATCGCTGGCTTTCCCTACTCGATCCCTGCTCGGCGAAACACCGTTGCTAAAGATTTTGATCGCCACTAACAGCTCTTCAGTGACTATCAGAGAGGTTTGCCTTTCTTCTTCATCTTTCCTTGCCGGAATTGTGGATGTCGCCATCTTGTATCCTGTCTTCGACCCGACTCCATTGACTTGTACTGTGTTGAACGCTTCAATTTCCTTATGATGACTCTGGCTTGGGCGGCAAGGACTATCGTAAAGACACGTACTGGTCAGGGTTGATTTTGGCTTCT
Source organism: Lissotriton vulgaris (assembly GCF_964263255.1). Classification (NCBI taxonomy): domain Eukaryota; kingdom Metazoa; phylum Chordata; class Amphibia; order Caudata; family Salamandridae; genus Lissotriton; species Lissotriton vulgaris. The sequence goes on along the minus strand of NC_141687.1, from coordinate 2,135,893,063 downwards.
GGGGTTTGCTGCGTTATGTGCTACAAGCCGGGATTGTACCTCATATTGTAACGGGGGTCTGGTGGTTTTGTTGATGTCCTCCCCAGGTTGGGGTTCAATACTTGCTTCAAACAGTGGCTAAGAGGCCTTGGGAAGGTCACCAATGGGGGGGTAAGGGAGATCGGGAGTAAGTATGTTATTCTCCTCCTCCGCTTTCTTTTCCTTTCTTTAGGGTAGTTCCGGGGCGACAGGCACGCTGTTAGTGGGGTAGGCCGTAGCCATTACAGGGGTGCAGGGTGGCGGGTGTTGGGGGGGTTTTGTTATCTTAGTTTGTTTTGTTCTATGGTCCCTTTCTTTCCTTTCCTCTTCTCAGTAGGGTCGGCTGTTTCTCCTTCTGCCACTTCTTTATTCATGGGGCGTCTATACCAGCTTGTACTTTATTGTCTCCTGAGAGTGGGTTTTCTGGATTGTGCTTGCACTTGATCGCTTGCTATTAGATCTCTTTTTTACTCCTGGTCTGTCGCGTGACTAAGGCTGTATTATTTGTTACCTGTTCTTGACTGCAGTGCGTGGTACATCCCCTCATCTCTTATTGCTTCTTAAAGTATGGTGTGACGCCTCTTACAGTAATGCCACTACTGCTTCTTCAAAAAAGAAAAAACAAAACCTTTGATATGTCCTTTGTACTGGTGACGCATTCAATCATATGCTGTACTTTCTTCGCAGATGTCGTCAGGGTCGATGATAGATGCATAAACTCTAAATTGATTTGCTAATTTGCGGCCGGCCCCTGTGGTTGTAGTCCGGCGCTTGTAATACTTTGAATGCATTAATAAAGGTTTTTAAAAAAAAATAGGTTATTCACTCAAAAAAAGCTTGTAGCAACAAATAACTCCACCTGGAGTTATAACGATGTGACAGATGAAAATCCCAAAGTACGGCGCCCACCGCGAGATGAGCGGTGTCGGGCCCACAAAGAATAGTACCTTGGAAACGATGAAAGCAAAGATGGAGCACAGCGTCGGGGAGGAGATGGTTTGTTAGCACCGAGCAGTGTCGGTACCTTATGACCTCAGGGGAGGTGAAGCCTCTGTTCCTTACTGCGGCACAGGGGAGGTGAGGCATCTGTCCTTACTGTGTTGTGGAGGTGAGATCACAAAGGTAGCTAAGCATCTGTTCCTTACGACGGTGCGACGTCGATGGATTCGTGAGTCACCCACATCAAGGATCGGCTCCGCACTGATGAAGCAGCGGCGTTGGTGAGGTCGGCAACAGTGCGGGTCGGACGTCACAAGCGTTGTCCTCGGCTCCAGTGTAGGCAGCGGCCTTGATGTTGGCTTCAGAGTTGATGCGGCATGGCGCAGCAGGCGTCAGGCCTACAGTGCAAGTCTTGGTGATGCGTTGCGCTCTTCATGAGTGGCGCCCACAGCTTAAGTGCAGGTTACAGTGTTGCTCGCCGGCATTGGTGTTGAAATTTCATTCTGTGTCAGTTGAAACAGCAGTTCCAGATGCAGAGAGACAGAAGGGGTGAAGTCTTTGTTGTGTCCCTAAAACTTCAGAACAGGTGGCAAGTTCAGTTTCAAGCCTTTGAAGATCTTTTCCTCAAGCAGGTGAGAAAGCAAACAGCAAAGTCCTTTTTCTCCTTTCCTTGGCAGTAAGCAGCCACTGTAGGCCAACCACAGACAGCAAATCGCACATGGACAGTATTCCTCCTCAGCTTCTCCTGCTTTTCTCCTTGGCAAAAGTTCCTCTTGATTTCCCAGACGTGATCTAAAAGTCTGGGGTCTGGGCCCCACTTTTTATACAAACAAATCCTTTGTTCTCTGAAGGCAGAGAGTGTCTGTACTCAGCCAGAACCAGTTTGTCCTCACTGGTGCAGCTTCTTTGCAGAAGGTGGAGAGAGCATTGTTGAAGGCAGACCAGGCCCATTCAGTTGAAAAGAAAATCTCCTCCCCCTACTCTAAATGCAGCCCTGGTCTCTTCAGGCCAACACTGACTCATCAGACTTCTGTAGCCGCTGTCCCTTTTCAGGCCCTGTCATCCAAAAGCCAGACATACAATACACAACCCTAGCAGAGGTTCGGCAAGAAAATACCTACTTTCTAAAAGTGGTATTTTCAAACACAGAATGTAAAAAGCACCCCTCACTAAAAGTTGCATTTTAACATTCTGAGTTCTGACATACTAAACTTTATATTTCTACCTGGTTCCTTGGGCCAGTTTTGTTTATAACTTGTTATAAACAAACACCCCATTCTGTCACCCACATCAGGTAGCCTTGCAATAGTGAAAAACTAAATTGGCAATAATTCACTATCAGGACATGCCACGCACATCAGGGTATGTCCTACCTTTCACATACAACGCAACCTGCCCACAGGGATACCTTGGGCCTACCTTAGGGGTGACTAATATGTAGAAAAGGGCAGGTTTAGGGACTGGCAAGTGTGTGCATGTGCGAATTCATAATGGCAGTCCCAGACTGCATCCAGGCTCTGCAATGGCAGGCCAGAGTTACATTTACAGGCTGCTTCTGTGGGTGGCACACTCAGTGCTGCAGCCCACTATCAGCATTTGATTTACAGGCCCTTGGCACACACAGTGCATTATACTATGGTCTTACAAGTAAATCAAATATGCCAATCATGGAATCACTAATCCATAACAACAATTTACAAAGGGAACACTTGCACATTGGCACTGAACAGCAGTGGCAAAGTGCCCAATTCATCTAGACCAGCAAAACAGAGTCTAACACACTGCAAAAACATAGGAGGCAAAAGCAAAAAAATGGAAGGGGGACCCACACCAATGGTGCAAGGTCTAACATGGAGGAAAATAAAATCTTCATGGCTGGAATGCTTGTAAAAGTGTCAACCGTTGGTAGTGCTGCTTCAGACAGAGTTCAGCCATATAAAAACAAGCATTCACAATGCAATGGTCTCGTCTTTGTTAAAGTTAGAGCTATTGGCATTGCTCATGAGATTATTTTTGTTTATGTTTTTAAAACATGTAAATAAATGGCATTAGCTTAATCTCTCGCAAATGTGAGACCTATTGCATTTGCGCCCACACAGAGAGCAACACACAAACAGAGCCCCACACACACAGAGCCCCCTGCACACACACAGAGCCCCACACACACACAGAGCCCCCCCCCACACACACACACACAGAGCCCCCCCACACACACACAGAGCCACACACACACACACAGAGAAACCCACATAGAGCCACACACACACAGAGCCACACACACATACACACATCCACACACACAAACACACAGAGCCACACACACACACACACACACAGCCACACACACACAGAGCCACACACACACAGAGCCACACACACAAACAGATCCACACACACACACAGAGCCACACACAGAGCCACACACACACACACACATACACACACAGAGCCACACATACACAGAGCCACACACACACACAGAGCCACACACACACACAAACAGTATTGAACATGGCGGGGCTGTGCTTTAGGGAAAGTTTCACTCTCCATCAAACTTCAGAGGGCCCCTACAGCGTCCCTCCCACCCACCACCAGATGAGTCTTTTATCTGCCTCTGAGGCACAGATGCGCAGCGGCGCAGGCACGAACAAGGGATGGGTGGGCGGTCGCCCCTCAGTGGTCCAGACATGACCAGCGTTCACCCACCACAGACCAAAGCGGAGCCTGCGACACCCCTGCCCCCCAGACTCCCTGGGCCCATAGCCGAGGCTGGCTGGCTACCGTGTATTACCGGGCTTCAGAGCAGAGGCGGCTCAGGCACGAACACCGCCGAGGTGTCCAAGGGCGGTGTGGGTGTGTGCCTGGAGGGGTAGGGGTGGACCCTTTGGGATCGGAACGTGTCAGTGCACTTACTTCCCTGAAGAGTTTGTGATTTTAGTATTGTCTGGTTAGTTATGTGTATTAAAATGGCCATTGGAGTTCCCATCAGTAGAACTACATAATAGCGGTATTTGTGCTAATGTGTCACTCGAGGGATTACACATAATGTACTGAACTGCACCCATACTAAACACACTGAGAATATGGAAATGTCTAACACACATGCAAAGCAAAAACGTAGAAGCTATGCCCACCCGTACCCGAATGTCTTCGGTCATGTCCTGAGTGAACAGCCCTTTCTGCAACAGCAGGTCTCAAAGATCGATCACCTGCAGCTGAGTGACCAGAGGCAGCCTTTTCTGCTGCAAGAGGCTACGCTGGAGTTCTTACATTTCCAAGAAATTAGAAACGTTCCGCTTCCACGAGTCCATGAAAGTTTGAATGCAGAAACCGAAAGTGTGCCATGGTGTAAATAGAACACGGAAGAAAGCTGCGTTCACCGAAGTCAACATCTTCAAAAAAATCCACGAACCAGAATGTTTTTACGACTTGCCCGGAAGTGTATTCGGATACCCCTCAACTTAATCAAAAGTGGAGAACAGGGACTAGCTCTTGCTGCTGCAACGCGTTGTTTTGCCTTGGCGTTTCTAGAATTTCTGTACCAAAATCATGGGTATATATGATTCTGTATAAAATGACAGAAAGTGGAAATACAATAAAAAAAAATCTAGCCAAAAGTGCCACAACAGCTTTAAACTGTTTAACGACTCTTTACAATGAAAGCCTCGGTCCCAACAGTAGCGTATACATTTTGTCATACTAATACATGAAAGGACATGTAAAAATGGGATATGATTAAAAATGTTACAGGTAAATCAACCTTGCGTTTTGTTTTGTATGTTTTGAATTGCAGATTCATGTAGCGTGAACTCGACCCGAAGGTATTGAGGCGCTTTACATGAGCACCGTGCTAGTGATTTATGGAAAGAGGAGAGCTGGAGTTGTGAGGCATTTTGAAAGAGCAAGGATGCGGATAATATATAAGAGCAGGATTGATCACTGCTCAAATCTTTCATGAATTGTGCCGTGTTGCACGCTCTCCTCAGTAGCAAAGAATCACGCACGTTGCATCGCCTAGGGAGGGGAGGCTGAGCGCTGTTCCAAAATGTTTCCCTCGTGCATTACTGTAATGTATGTTGTAAATGGGGCGGGAGATGAGCGGAGGAACAGCTTGTACGTTGGCGCTTCACCCGCAATACCACAATTTAACAAGAACAACCGTGTGCAAAAAAACTTTATAAGATGCATGAAAAGGCAAGTGAACTTAAGCAGTCCTTGTTTAAATTAAGAAGGCTCGCAGTGCCAATGCATTCATCCAAATACATCATTGTAAATTCTTGTTGCCTTAAGCACCGAGGCCTCTATTCAACTTCACATAATTCACGGCGGCCCCATCCTCGAATGAAGGACTGACCGACCTGGCGCCGGAACAGCCTACGGGAAAGAGCCTGAAACCTGCGGCCTCCCGAACTCATCCATCTGCCATAATTAAATAAAACCCCACACCCCGGTCACCAAGCGACCAGCAATGGACACGGCCCGCTGCTCTCCCGCTCGAGAAGAAGCACCATAGTGGGAGCGCCGGACTGCGCTTCAGAGCCTGGGCGGCGTGCAGGCGGCTCAGGCTGGGCTGGCGGCGGTGGCTGGGCTGGCGCTCTGTCTGGGCTGGGGAAGGGGGGAGAGGGGCCGGCAGAAGGTTGCACACACAGAGCCCAGCAGCAGCGGCAGCCAGGGAGCGCACCGGCCAGGATGGAAGGGGGAGAGCCCAGGAGAAAGGAGAGGAGAAGGTGAGAAGAGGGGTGGGGGGAGAGGAGGCGACAAGGATGAGGTAAACAGGAAGGAACTAAGCCCCGTCCTTTTCAGACTGGGGGGCGTGTTTTTCTTTCTCCCCTCTTCTCCATTGGCTGGAATGTAAACAATGGGCGTGTTTTTAACTTGTTGTTTACCATTCCAGCCAATGGAGAAGAGGGTAGAACAAACTTAAAAAACAAGCCCCCCAATCCGAAAAGGACGGGGCTTACAACGAGAGAATGACGACACCGAGACCTCTTCTCCAGTGGCTGGACGCCGTTCAGGAGTTAATGACTCTGAGTAGCCAGGGTTAACCCCGCCCCTCAGAGTCATTAAATCTCGCCAGCGATACTGCGCATGTGCGCAGCCCACGCTAGCCAAGACCTAAAAAGGAGCCATAATCTTCTTCCTATAAAAGCAGTCCAGCCGGAAACATAAGTCTGTCTCCCTTCTGAAACAGAAACACATGCAACCCCATATCTCTTTGGGATTAGTGAGGCATCATCCATAAGGTATGGTTTGAGTTTTTGTCGCAGTGAGCACAGGTCCACTCAGGCACTTAGGGTGTTGCTCTAAGAAAACACAAAGATATTGAGTATTAAATTGTAATATTATCTTTTAATGATTGGGAATAATTACAAATGTCTCAGAAAATAGCATTTGCCCAGCCTGCATTCAAGTCAATCATTGTTGTCCTCTTCTAAAAAGAACAACCAGCCCGAACAGCAAGGTCAGGTACCATCTCAACGGGTATACAAGCAATCTCAGAAACAAATGATTGTTCATTGACCTCAGTGAAGTGTGTTCAATGTTTGGGATGGTTCTGGTGCACATGTCGGACATCCTATTGTGCTCTGAGTTTAGTTACGTTTCTGGAGTACTGCATTGCTTTCAGTAAAATATAACTAGCACCAATGCAATTCAAGGATCTGCCCATGAGGGCTTCATAAGTGGAGAGTCTGCTCTTTCGACTGGGTCAGTTCTTACTCCTCTTCGCCTGGGACATGCTGTGTGGGATTGGCATTGCAGGGGCACCATGGCATGTGGCATGCCAATTGATCTTGCACACATGCCAATCTGCCAACTAGTATAAATACAACTTTTCATGTGTAAACAATGGAGAAGTACTGAATATTGCCATATGCACAATACAATGGGTCTTAAAAATAGTATTGTGGTGAATGGGAAGGCTAAGACGGGTGTCTAAATGCAGTGAAATGATTCAGTGCAATTCTTAAAGCAAAACTTTGAATCACCTGGCTTCATAAGGGGATTTTGTATCTCCAATTATTATCTGCATGCCCACTTACACTGTTAAAATCTAGGCCCTCATTTATGAAAAGTGACGCATCCTTGCGCAGGCGCAGGGATGCGTCACAATTCCGTACGACGCGCTGCGTCAGAATTTTGCGACGCGGATGCGTCAGATTAATGCAATGGCGCATCATGTCGCAAGTGATGCCGAAAGGCGGAAAAAAGTGACGCAGACCCTGCCGTCCTGACGCACCGGAAAGTCACGCAAGTGCAGGAAAAGTGCCGTAAGTCGCAATCGCAGAACTGACGCAAGTGTACGCGTCGCTGCGCCACTTTCACGTTGCGTCAGAATCCGGAAAACGCCAAAAATACACGCATACATCTCCTAATTCTCCCGCAAATGGAAAAAATTGCTACCATGGAGCCTGAAGGACACAGCAGCAGTCAAGGGAAACTTCCACATGGCAGCCAGGATGCCCAGGCTGAAACACAGGGAGAAACACATGGAAAGTGGAAAAGGAAAATGAATTTCAGTGCTGAGGAGAACAACATACTCATAAATGAGGTGACAGACCACCAGCACCAGCTTTTTGCAAGTTCCAAGTTGCCACTATCAAAAAAAGAGGCCATTTGGCAGTCCATATTGACAAAGGTCAACTGTGTGGCCCAATCTAAGAGAACAGTCATTGACCTGAAGAAACGCTGGAATGACATAAAGCGCAGGACAAAAGAAAAAATGGCAAAAAAACGCAAAGAAGCAACGGTGACAGGAGAGGCAGCCCATCACAACAGGAAGAGCTGGATGACCTTGAGGAGCGGGTTGCGGCGGTCATCCCAGACGAGTTGGTGGTTGGAATTCCAGGACAGGACAGTGCAGAGCATGAGGAACCGCAAGACACACAGGGTAAGTCCCTACAAGGGGAAATGTGCAAAGAAGGTAATGTTGTGCACTGCATAAACTAAGGTGGCTGGCTCAATTACTGACGTGTTGTGGAAAGAGAAGTCATGCAATGTCATGAACTGTGAAGGGTCTTCAAATAGTATTGTACCAGGGAGATGCACATGTCACATTTGGTAAACACCTACCCCTGTCAAAGTAATAACATATTTCCAAAGTGAAGTCCCAGCCCACTGCTGCACCTGACAAGTGCCACACGCAGGTGCAAATATACAACTACCCTCATGAAATACCAATCACACAACATCCTGCAACAGACCGAGTTTAACACTTGTATAACCTGGACTGCGCTGGCAGGATGTTATTTTGATCATGTAGTGGTGGCACAATATGCCACACCCACAATAATAGGCCACAGACAGCCATGTAACATAGTACAACATATCATGTCATTGCATCATTCCCACATTAAAGTGTAAGAAAGCGCAATTCCAGGGCTGTTGCTGGGGGTGTACCCAGAAACATCCATGTCCAATTGACAATGTCCAATAGCAAAGTCAAACTGTAACTATTACGCTGCGCCACAAAGATATGCATCCACAGGGTCTGTGCAAGGCATGCACAATCTGAATAAATACGAACTGTTCCCTCTCTGATATACCCAACATATAGCTTTTGCATTCAAGTGGATACATAGAAAGCGGAAAAATCTTTTGATGACTGCATCATGCAGGAATGTGTCCCTTCCATGCACACAAACACTGATCCCCTGCACCGCTGGACCCCCTGCAACATGGTGCAAGTTTGCCTGGGTCGGCGCATGCCAAGCATTGTGCACCTGTGTCGTTATGAAGGACAGGTGACACCAATAAAGAGACCCTACTCATAGTCACCCCATGCAGGCCCAACATCTGTCATTGTACTACTTTGTGCATGATGGTTTCAGCCATATCATCTGCATATGTAAGGGAAAGTACTCAGAAATGTTACTCAGCATGCGAAGCCCTGTGCCACATTACACAAGCATCATGCATAACGTATGCATGGTGGGTCTGCACATCCAAAAAAAAATATCAGTAGTGGTGATGTGCAATCCATCCAAAATTTGGAAATACATTAGCATCTGGCAATTGTGTCAGTACCTCACACATGCATCATGGTAGGTGTAGGGGTGAGGCAGTGCCACCGCGAGAGGCCTGCACCAAGGTTTGCTGTACTTGAATGATGCTCCTCACATGAATGCATGACTTAAGCACTGACCAGCTACGTCTGGATGAATGGCGTATATAACATGAATAACAACATGTAGTGACATACAGTGAATACAGCACATCCATGTTGTCACGACCATGGGAAAAACATAAGTGTACCAATGGTGTTCTTGCAGTGAAAGAACATCCAACATCAATAGTTTGCAGGAATGCGCACCATCTCACCGAAGGCCTCCATTCATGGTCTGTACCTATGCATGCACTGCAGCACACCTATATTGCAAGGGGCGCAGTCCAGCTGCTAAACATCCAGCAAATATGCACCATAGTTAATTATACAAATCGATCATCAGCGAGTCTGCAGCACTGTTTGTGTAGCTTAAGTGCCAAGAATGTTTAATCACATTAGCAAGCTGTTGCATACAGATGAGAGCAAATGCTCAGGAGTGATAGCAACGAATAAATGTAATTAAATGAAATGTGTACTATGGCAATGACATGGAAATTAGGTGTTACGTATCCAAATAATGCTAACAAGTTGACTAACTGCACCTTGCAAGATTAGCAAGGCTGTCACAGACATGAGAGAAACAAGCAAACATATGCAAATGCACAATAGCTCCCGGAATGTAAAGCCACAACATACATGTCCCTAGGGAAGGTGACAGTTCGTGGCACAACATATATGCATGGGAGTGGTACTGGACAGCGCTGCAAACAAGGTTACAGGGTTGCCCTGTGATAAAGATACACTCGACAAATGTGCAACAACAACAATATTGTGTGCATTCCTATGGCACAACCATGAAAATTGTTGCTGCAAGAAGACAGTGAGGCAACACTTCTCACCATGTCCCTCCTTGCAATAGCATGGATGTACAGTACCCACCGGACATTGCTCCATGATTCAAGCAATGACTGATCCATTACAAATCATAATGTCAGTGTATGCACAACCATGCCGCAACTCCACCAATGCATAGTGGCAGACGATGCCAATGGCACTGCCCACATTCATGAGGGGTGCAGAAATGATGGTGTCATTCGAGATCCTAACAGTGCTATTTGTGTGCTGTAGTGACACAAGGATTTAAGCATTGGTGGACTGTCTTTGCACAAGGAGTGGATGAGATGTCATGCACTGCCCTTGCTCCAGCTGCAAGAGGGTGCAAGGATGGTGGTGGTGATTGCTGGTCAAGACACATATGTCATGCATTCAATGATGGTAGTGCCAGGAGAGTATGAAGTCAGACCTGAATCAGAAGTACCTGCAGCCGTACTACAGGTACTTAACCGTGTCTTGTTCAGTGGTATGTTGAGGTCTCTTGATGCTTGTGTCTGATGTCAGTGAAGTTACCCTGGAGGTGTTGTTGGTCAGGTAACTTAACCTGCTGAGGTGGAACTAGAGGTCATCGAGAGGGATGCTGTCTGTGGATGTCACACACTGGGGTGCAATGAGGTCAACAATGGTATTGGAGAATGGAGCACATGGCCTGTGTGTCCTGCACATGAGTGTGCTGCTGAGTATGGCCATGGGCCTGGTCACGATAATGTAGTTGTCGTAGTACATGGTCAACCATGGCACATTAGAGTGTCTTCTCATTCTGAGTGTACCAGTGTATGGGTTAACAATGCCTCTTCCATGATTGTCGTGCTGCCACATGCAGGTGACACAGAAGTTGTCAGTGACAGTGATCGTGATGTCTGTAGCAGAGTTACGTCCTGGCAGGTGAGGTGGCGTACAGGGTTGAAGGTGAGGAGGTTGCTGACATTGTATTGTTGCAGTGTCCAAGAGGAATAAACCTTGGTTCACAGTGTGGACCTGAGCCAGTCAAATGCAAACAGCGTAGACTATGGTTGCCGTAGTCTTTTGCGATGACCATTACAATGTATGCTGCACAATGTCAACAATGCAATGCATGTGTACCAAAATATCATCTCAAAATACTTCATTGTTGTTGGAAACGGGATCCCCGGCTGGCCAGGGCTTTCGCCAAAGTCAGTCAGAGACCACTACCTCCAAGTCAGGGCAAGGGAGTCACACACCAAGGTAACCCCTACTCGCCCTCTAGGTAACGTGGCGCGAGCAGTCAAGGCTAAACTTGGAGGCGATATGAGTTAAGTATTTGCGCACGCACCCCAGCAACAACACCCAAGGCCCACCACAAAGGAAACTCCACACAAGGTTATATAAAAAATAGCCTTTGTATTCCAAAAAAACATACATTAGATAAAACACACACTTTACATTGTGCCAGAGGCACGGGCAGAATTTACAAGGGGAATTATATGTACAAGGGACAGGGCCACATGGACCACTGTCAGGGTATGCACTTTTAGAAATGACACTTTTTAGAAATAGCACTTTTTAGATCATAGAATTATCAATGTAGCACAAAAATAACATACAACCAGTCACTACTGGTACCAGGTGAGCACCACCTATGCAACCCTCACTATCTTAGGAGATTACACTAGGGAACCTGGGCTCTGCTAACAACACCTGTACTAGCAAGAAGGAAACCACCTAAGTATTGCTATACCTGTAGGGGTGTAAGGAAGGAAAACACATGATGCATCGCAATACATTCAGCGGTGTAAAAGGACAGAGCACATGACGCATAAAAACACATTCAGAGGTGCAGCAATAACATTGCGCAAAACTTAAATCAGTCACCACCTGTGATAGTCCCTGTGTCCCAATGTCAGGGCCTAAACGTAGCAGTTGCCCACAAAGTGCTGGGCAACTGGTTCAGGGAAAGTTAGGGCAACGTTGGAGCCTCTCTGGGCTCAAGAACCACCACTGTGGCACTGCGGAGCCTCTCCGGGCTCCTGTACAAGGAATGGTGCCCTGAGCCTCTCTCAGGCTCTTCACAAGAATGGGCAATGAGCCTCTCTGGGCTCACAACGCAAAAGGCTGGAGCCTCTCTGGGCTCCAAAACGAGGGAATGGCACCCTCAGAGCCTCTCTGGGCTCAAAGAACAAATGGCCCCCAGGAGCCTCTCAGGGCTCAAAACACCAAGCAATGCCCCATAGCCTCTGGGGCTCTACACAAGGTGGGCTGTCCAAGCGTTGGAGTACCCCCTCTGGGGACTCGGGAGAAATGTGCCTGGATCGGTGGAGTCCCTCTCGGGGGACTCTAGGTTGCCAAGGTGCCCCTGAGCCCTCTCTGGACTTTCTAAGAGCAAATGGTGCCCTCACGAGCCTCGTGGGCTCTTGAAACACAGAATGCCCCTTTCCGTTGGAGCCTCTCTGGGCCCGTGAAGCAAGTAGCCCCTGAAGCCCTCTGGGACTTCACAACAACTGCCCTGGCGATGGAGGGGAGGGGCGGAACCCGACAACGTGCCCCGACGCCCTCCTCTTCCCAAATGGACAGAGCCCCACTCACCGGCTGTTTGGGGAGGCGGTGTCTCTGCTCTCTCCTTGGTCGGACCTCTTGTTCCTCGCGCCCTCTCTCCGTAGAGGCAGACAGGCAGCCGGACTTCTTCCTCTCGTCTTCTGGGGGAGTGCACCGGGGCGCAGGGTAGGCTCCTGCCGGCCCCGGTGCTCACAACAGCCGCTACTCCTCTTGCGTGGGAGGCGGGGTGGGCTCCCGCCCTCCCACTTCCGGTTCCGGTTGTCCCGGAGGCCCGCCCCTGGCTTGCCTGACTTCCTGGTCGGGCGCCGGGCGGCGGCAAAAGCGATTTGCGGGCAAATGCCGGGTGGGCACCGGCTCTGGGGGATAAAGCGCCTCCAAGCGCAAAAAGGGGAACACAGCGCTCCCAGCGCTATACTCCAAAATAAAGGGGCTCCTCCAATCACGGCGCTGATCGCCCGGCGAGCCTCCCGCAGCCACAGCCAATGGCAGCGCGGCTCCCGGGTGACGCTAGCAGCTGCTCCTCGGCTTCTCCCCGGCCCCGGGCTGCAGCAGTGATTACGGGGACGAAATCGAGGTGGGCACTCGAACTAAGTCACTTAAAAGGTGAATCTGCGGCGTGGGCAGCCGCCAGCGAGCCAATAAAGCGCTCCCAAGCGCTCCTCAGGAAAATGAAGCGCTCTTAGCGCTAGAAAGCAAATGCAGCGCTCCCAGACGCTTTAGGGCAAGGTAAGGCGCTCCCCAGCGCCAAAGGGACAGCACAAGCCCAGCAAAAGTCCTCCTAGGCAGGCAGGGGGGCAAGGCTGGGCCAGGGGCCAGCTCACTGGCCCTCCAGGCAGGGAGGCAGTCCAAGTGGCGGTTCCTCCTGGCCCCAGCAGCAGCCCCTCGAGTAGGATCAGGGAAGAACAACTTCTGTGGGCACACAGCCCCATTTTTATACAGTACATTCCTTTGTCTGAAGGTGCAGGGTGGGGGCGGAACCAGTCGCAGCTGGTTCTTGAGTACCCTTGATGGCCCAACCACCCCTTTCTTTCACTGGCAGGTCTAGGGACATCAGTCACACCACAGGGGGGCGGAGCCAGCATTGTGTGGGGGAAAACCCAGCCCATCCAGGACACAGGTACACTCCTCCCACACATCACTCATGCTAATCTCCCACTCACCACCGGGCAGACCCATCCAGACTTCCTGGAGCCTGGCATGCCAGCCAGCTCCAGCCAATCACGCTCCAGCACCCTCACTGCACACATATCTCAATGTCCAGAAGTAGCACTTCCCAACTAGACACACACATGCCGCAGACACCATCTTGCAGCATTCACTCTCACTAGTTTAAGCATACCAAACTCGAGCCTGCACTCCCCACGCATCAGGAACTACCAGGGACACACACATTCCCCATGCATTCCTATGGGAGGGCAGGCCAGCCATACTACACACACGCACTTTCACTCTGGGACCCAGGGAAAAGTGCGCAGAGACCCAAAAATCACTAACACAGGGTCACAAATAAAGCAAAAAGTCTAGGGGTGAACCTGCCCTAAGGGCCAAGTCCAACAATTGTGACCACAATTATGTTGTGATATAAGTACTTCATGTGGTAATGTGTGTCAGTATGAAAAAAAAAGATTGTGACAAATCAGAAAAATATCAAAAATGTTGTGCATTTATGTGTCAAATAATAACATTGGGTTGTGTCATGGGGTGACATATGTCTGAACTATTTTTTGTATAGATGTACATCATGAGAAATAGGGGGTGAAATGTTGAGAATATGAACAAATGCTGTGTATATTTGTTTTGGCTATGAAAAATGGTGTGTGCATTACTCCCTAATCTGACTCAATTGTGTGTGTTGTGGTTGTTCATAAAGTAATTTAATGCTTCAGGTCTGGGTGTGTGGTGACAAGGATAGCTTGTCCATGTACTCATTGAACTTTGAACAGTGTAATTAAAGTCTCCCCTGTGCAACACCTACTCTACAGTTGCAACATGCCTAGTATTAACAATGAATTCAATGGAATGTGATGACATGGCATGTTTTGGTAATATGTATGTGCCTTTTGGCACGAGAGTGTTACACCTGCTCTGCATTGGGGCACAGTGGCAAACATTGGCAATTGGAGGGGGGGGGGTGGGGCAGCTGTGAGTTAACAAATGCAGGAAAGAACAATCAATGTCTTATGGATGCAGGGATGTGTGTGTGAGTGGGTGCTGCAAAACATATAGGGGCCGATTCACAGAATGAACTTAAGACTCAATCCAAAACTTACTACTATATTGGTATTCACAGAATGCACTTACTAATTTTTGCATTCACAGAATGAACTTACTACTTTTGGTATTCACAGAAGTTAGGATTTTGTCTTAAGTTTCTCTGAAGACAGACTTAAGACAGACTTAAGGCAAAATCCTAACTTCTGTGAATACCAAAAGTACTAAGTTTATTCTGTGAATGCCAAACACCAAAATAGTATTAAGTTTAGGATTGAGTCTTAAGTTCGTTTTGTGAATCAGGCACACATTGAGGGAAGTCTGACCTCAAAGCTGTGTCCCATTTCTCTGGAGCCTATGCAACCCTGCCTTTGTGTCACGTAAAAGGAATTAGCCAGCCAGGCTCACTACTCTGAGTCAATCACAACGCTGTGAAGTGCTGGTGTGACTGGTAACAGGAAATGGGATAAGTCATGCAGCCACATGCTGGAGTGTCGGCCATGTTTACCATGCCTGCATACCAAACATGGAAGTGGGTATTACTGCTCTGATCATCATGGGTGGCACCTTAGTCATCTTGCCAATATGCACATGACCCACCTCATCTTAGATGTCCCCTATCCACCCTCCCATGCCATGATGACACATAGCATGATCACATCAGTCACTCATCCCTTGTGTCTCCATAATAAGTCCGTTCAGTGCTCTCATCTGAGCCCACACTCCACATATGGTCTATGAACTACCACTAAGGCCCCCACCCCTGTCTTCATGTGTTCCGTCATCACTGAATATTGTACCTCACAATTACCCTACTCAATGTCAGCCGCTGTGCAAGCGCACAGCAGACGCATGTACATGGTGTCCTGAAGGCACGCCAATGGCAAGTCTGAATGCGCACATCTGTGTCCCAAATGCAATCATTTCCAGCAGCAACTGATATACACTCATTCACTGATGCAGCTCAGCCAGCCTCCATGCACTCATACATGGAAAACATTGGATAATGACAACAGGCCTTTGCAAACATGACCCGCAGACATTTCACATGCCTACACTGCTGACAAACCTCAACCACCACCCTGGTCTCAAACACAGCCAACGCCAGCGTTTCTGCAAGTGAAAGTCACACCTGGATACACAACAGCGCATACCAGACCTCCACCCTCTGCAAGCCTAACAAACAGCACTACAGGGACACGGCATGGTAGAGCACTGATCTCGAAGAAGCAAGAGGCACCAGCAGATACCTTGGTAAGAACTGTATAAACACCAAGACACCTGAAATGTAAAACACATACATGGACGCAATGAGGGACTACCACAAAAAAATAGTCTAAGATAATGGAAAGTCCTGCAAACTCGTCAAGGTCCTGCATGAATAAAACAACCTATGCTGCAAAGCTACAGACATCACCCTGGCACTACAGACCTGTGATAAGTGTCCAACAAAGTTCACCATAAAGTAAAAAATGTCACTACAACAACTTTGCCGTACACATGAGATGCCACAGGCAGCACCACGCAAACATCTCCCAACACAACAGCCATACTACCATACCCACCGGGACACCAGTCACAGCTCAATGCACCCCCTCCAACATGAGATACAGCCACCTGTGGGATCACTACAGTCCTGTCCTCATCACACCAACAACAGCACCAAGATCCCCCTATTCACAGCCACAGCTGACATCTGCACCCTCCGGGAGCAAGAGCTGTGAGTGTGCTCCGACACAGACTAACACCACACAGATTTGCTACACAACATGAAGCAGGATTCCAAGGAACAACGCTTAACTGGGTCACTCATCCCAGCAAGAGGTCCAAGGATCAGACTGACAACCTTCGTCTTTAAAATCACGTAATTCCAATGCTGAATGCAAGAGGGACCATCTATGTGTCTGACCCTTGTCAACATCAACAGGGCTGCCTCAGCGCCATTTGAAACCAAATACAGCCTCAACATTGTATCCATTGCTGATGACAGACAGCTCATACTCTCTCACACCTAAGACTACACCAACCAAACACTTGAAATACATTGAGGAATGCATTACGTCGCAGTCTGCATGAACCACAGCTGCATGAAAACAAAATCAGAGAATACAGAAGTCTGTGTCCTTGGAACAACTCCTTCAGCATGTAAAAACACCTGTTGGATCTCCCACTCTGATGGGAAGGGGCTGCCACTACCGCTCAAAGAGACAGGTCTTGATGAGTCTTATGAATGGGAGTAGGTCCTGGGTCTGCCGTAGGTGGGCCGGGAGGGTGTGCAAGGTCTTGGCGGCGAGGTAGGACAAGGATCTGCTGCTGGAGGTTGGTCATAGGATGCAGTGGACAGTGGTGAGGGGGAGGCTGGTGGAGCGGACCTGGCGTGTGGGGGTGTAGAAGCTGAGTCTGCTGTACAGGTAGGCTGGTCCGGCCTACTGGAGTGCATTGTGTGTCTGAGTCTGGAGCTTGAAGCTGATCCACTTTCTGATGGGGAACAAGTGTAGGTCTCACATTTGGGGGATGATGTTGCTGCGGTGGGGGACGTTGACAATCAATGAGCCGTAAGTGTATTGGATGCGTTGCAGTAGTTGTAGGTGTTTGTCTGGGAATCCTGCGTACAGTGCGTTGCGGTAGTCCAGTCTGCTGGTGCTCAGGGCCTGCGTCACAGTTATTTTTGTCTGGGGTGGGGATCCACTTGTAGATCCTGCATAGCATGTGGAGGTAGTTGTAGCATGAGGAGGAGATGGTGTCGACCTGCTCAGACATGGAGAGGGAGGAGTACTGGATGTATTGTAAGTTGCGTGCATGGTCAGTGGGTGTTGTTGCTGTTCCCAGTGTGGTTGCCCACCAGGAGTCGTCCCAGGCTCAGGGTGTGGGTCCGAGGATGAGGACCTGTGTCATGTCCAAGTACAGTTTCAGACTGCTGCTCCTCATCCAGTTGGTGAGGGACTTCATTCCCTCGTGGAGGTTTGTTCAGGGTGTGTGTGGGTCCCTGGTGATGGAGAGGATGAGCTGGGTGTTGTTAGTGTAGGAGATGATGTAGAGGCTGTGATGGCGGCCCACGTGTACGAGGGGGACATGTACATGTTGAACAGTTTTGGGCTGAGGGATGACCCCTGGGGTACGCCACAGATGATGTTGATGGCGTCCGATTTGATGGATGGGTTTCGGACACTCTGGACACTCTGGGTTCTGCCGAAGAGTAAGGACGTGGTCCAGTCTAGGGCCTTCAATTGGAATCATGATTCTCGGAGGTGTGTCTTCAGAGTGTGATGGCATACCGTGTCAAAGGCGGTTGACCGGTCCAGGAGGAAGAGGGCTGCTGTTTTTGTGCTGGCTAGTTGGCGCATGATGTTGTCTGTGCCGGACATGTGGACTGTCTTGCTGCTGTATGTACGTATGAATCCGGACTGGGACGGGTCAAACATGTTGGGGTCTACCAGCTCGCGGCCCAATTGCATGTTGATGATTACCTAGATGACCTTCGTTGGGAACGTGAGCAGGGAGATGGGCCGTGAGTCCTCGAGGGCCTTGGGGTGTGCCTTGTGCCTCTTGAGGAGGGCATTGCTTGTGTCGTGCTCCTATATTTCATGGAATGTTGCTGCATTGAAGAAGATGTAGATGAACTTGTGTAGTTGTGGTATGATCGCTTCCTCTGCTTCGTACAATAAGTGGTGTGGTGATGGTACTGCTGGTGATCCAGAGTGTATGGAGTTCATGACCTTGTGTGTTGCGTCCTTGTCGACGTAGTACCAGGAGGTGCTGCGGTTGGCGCTGGTGGTTCTCGCCGGGGAGGTGGAGTCTGGCATAGTTGGGGTGGTTGTGGTGTTGAAGCTGTCGTCGATGTCACCAAACGTGCACTGTGAGAAGATGGACAGTGAGTCCCACATTTCTTGTGAGGGTGGGATGTTGATAACATTTGCGCATGGGTTTCTCTGTTCAATAACAATGCTGAAGACCTCATTGCTGTTGTGTGCATTGGTATCCAGACAGGCTCGGAAGGAGGAGCTCTTTGCCAATCTGTTGAGGTGGTGATGTATACACGTGGCGTCCTTGTGGACTGTGTGGTTGTGCAGTGTGTGTCCATGGAGCCATGTTCACTCCATCTTCCGGCATGTGCGTTGGTAGGTCTGGAGGTAGTCGGTGAACCGGGTGGCTCTGTTGCAGGCGTGGCTGTTGGAGGGTAGCGTGAGTGGGGCAAAGGTGTTGGTGCAGTCCTACATACACTGTCAGAGTTTTCGACACTGGCGACTGGGTTGGTGGGGTTGTAGTTCGGGCTCTGGCTTAGGGGTGTGACCAGCTGGTCTACGTTTACTTTTATCCAGCATTGGTGAGGCAGCAGTTGTCTGCGGTGGTGTGTGGTTGATTAATTGAAGGTAAAATTGATGCTGCGGTGGTCGGTCGAGTGCAGTTCAGTGGTGTGGTTGGAGGTGACGTGGGTGCCTCTTGAGAAGACGGGGTCCAGCTTGTGGCTGGCGGCGTGGGTTTGGTCCCGAGTTGTCTGCAGCCGGGTCTGGTGAGGTCGTTGATCAGTATGGTGGAGTTGTCGTCGGTGTTGTCTTTGAGGTGTAAGGTCAGGTCCCACAGGATGATGTAGTGCGTTGAGGCGAGTGCGTGGGTTCTGGCGAGGTCATTGATGGAGCAGCAGAACTGAGCACAGGGTCGGTGTGCTGTACACGAGGGTCCTCTGAGGGTGGTGTTGAGTGTTGGTGTGGATGTTTATGTGCAGGTGGTTGGCGGTGTTGATGGTGTTATCTGCATGGGTGCCGACCTTGAGGATGGACTTGTGGTCGATGGTGATCCATCCACCAAATCAGTCAGCGCAATCCCTGTGGTTGAACTTGTAGCTGTATGGGATGTCTATGGTGATGTTGGTCGCAGAGGAGTAGTTCCACCAGGTCACGTTTAATAAACACACATCTGGGGCAGAGGTGTCAAGCAGATCCCAGAGCCACATGGGCTGTGTTCGTGTGGAGTGGGTGTTGTAGATAATGCATCGGAGGTGGCTGGGTCCACTCCATGGGGGTTTGGTGGCTCAGTTGCATGTGAAGCTGCATGTGCGGCAGGAGAAGGGTCCCGTGTGTATGTTATTGTGGTGGCCTGGAAGCAAGTGTTGTATTGGCCGGCATTGAGTGCATGGAGGGTACAGGCGTAGTACTGGAGTCTGGTGTAGTGGCGTTAGTGGCCACAAGGGGTCCTGGCGCTGGGCATGGTCCAAGCGCAGGTTCCTGCAGACTGGCTTGCTTAAGGTGTGCCTCTGGTGCGCAAGTAGCACAGTCGAGCAAAGTTTGACACATATGGGGATGTGGGAGGGAGGAGCAGCTGGTAGGCGGGAGCAGCAAGTGTGCATGGGGTGGTGGAACAGTGGCACTGAAACCAAAATGGTGTGCAAACAGGGTAAAGAATAGTTGCACTGAGGCCACTAACAGGACACTAATATGGTGGTTCTGCACACCTGCCAGTGTGTACTCAGCAGCGGCAGCAGGGGCACACAGGGGGAGCTGGGTGTAGGTTGAGCAACATACCAGGAGCAATCTGTATTATCCAAATATAACGTAATTAGCATGAAGACACAGGAAATGGGCCACACACAAACAACACAGCCGTGATGGCTATGACAGGTGGGATGATGTGAGATGGTAAGAAATCCATGTCCCAGATCCTCAGTAATTGTGGCCTGATACCTGTTGCACACATATAGAGTGCAAAATGCCACTTGGACTTGCTACTGTGCTGGAATGTGTCGACAATATACACCAACAAAACAGACATCAGGACATGCACTCAAGTTGAATGTTGCAAGTGTGCAAGCACTGTCTGCCCATGTGCCATGTTTTTGGAAAAACATTTTGAATCCATCAAATGATTCATGCCATGTCATTTTAGGTAACATGAGTGATGATGTGTAGCTTTAACTTTGACATGTTGACACACATCAAAGTCAAAAAGGGTAGATGACTCAAAATTGTGCATCTGTACACCATATGTCAGACAAGATCATAAACCTACATCTATTTTTCATTTCAGGGCATGGTACACCTACTCATGAGCAGGAACCTATGTTTGAATCCGATGATAAGGGCGGTGAAAGTGTACCAAGTGTGGACACAGGCCTCCTTCAGGACCTGTTAGAATCAATACAAACTCCCTCTCCCCGCACAAGAAGGCAAAGCAGCACAGTGGGATCTCCGCTTGCCCAACATGGAAGCACTCCTACACCACCTCCCACAACATCTCAGCCTCACCACTCGCCGAACACGCTAAATTCTTTTGAACAACGTGTTGTGGATGTACAGGGTCAGTTGGCACAGGAGGTGCGTAAAGGGATAGAGAGCATGGCAGGCACCCCAGAGGGAGTGCTCCGTTGCCTAAAATCCAATAGTGGCAGTGCGGAAACTGGTAGCAGCAACGATGCACCACCACGTACTTTGTTTCACGCCATGAATGACATATCAGAAGTCATGCAGCAGAGGCACAGACAAATGCCTAACACAAGTGCCAGCCTTGAAGTTGCCAACAGGCTGAGGGAAATTCAGGACACCCTTAAAGAAATGAATGCAAAACAGGATGCATACCTGACCAAATTGGCTGACTACCAGCGGGATGTTACAGCTGTGCTTGAAAACCACCAAGTCATGCTCAGTGCATTTATGCGGTACCTGATGGGCATGGAACATGATGCAGGTACAATACCATCAACATCTGCAGTCCCTGATGTGTCTATGCCTCCTGTGTCGACTGCACCACTGATTACACCATCAGCTGTGACAACACACACATCTGATGAAGAAGATTCAGAAGATTGTCCAGTCCTCCGCAAAACTATGCGTTAGCATCACATATTGTACCAGGACAATAAATATACACTGTCTGGTGCTCATAATACTGACATTGTACCCCAGTAATGATGAAAAACAAATTAGTGCTAGGCAATGGATGTACAATAAATTTTCTGTGGCCTCCCTCCATGAGGTGAACGTATGATGTTGACACTCCCTTATCACACAATAAAAAACTACTCACTCATGCATGTCACAAATGTTATGTTGATGTATGGACTGTGCATGTACATCCTCAACCCTACTGTATGTGTCCCTTGATTATTAGAGTCCTGTCATACCTTGCTACTTGCTAAGTTGTGTCACTTACATTAATTTGCAACCATAACATGCAATGTCCAACTGGCAACGTTCATAAAGTGACTAGTAACGTGTGTACTACAGCATTGCTAATGTGCAAGATAACGAATGATGTCATACGTTTGAATGACTAACACTACAAGTTTGTACAAGGAGGGGGTGACTGGGAAAATCAGATCTGCTTGCACGCTACCATAAATGTGGGTCAGTCCAAGGTGTATGTATGTGATGATGAAATATCTGACATACCACATGTATGTATGAAAGGAAAACATCAGCACGTGGCTGGCATCAAAGGTACATCTTAAGGTAAGATAAGTAGCAGACAATTCTATTAACTTAGGCATAGGAATAGGGACATGCTTCACACCAGTGATTGCAACAACATCACTCAACACTCAAATGGTGTCTCATGTATGAAGTCCTACAAACACTTCAGTGCTGCTGCAAAGACTGTGGCCCTCATGCCTTAATGCCTTGTAGCACAGAAGCGTAACGATTTTCACTTTTCAAAAGTGATTCAAGGCTGTCATTGATGAGGCTCAGTGTGCCAGATGTATGTTGATACACTGACGGACAAAATTTGCTGCGGAATTAGCCATGGCAAGATGACTTACATGACATGTCAGAATTGAGATGTCCTAACACATATGTGAATCTGAGAGAATGGCAAAGCCTTGCCACACCACTGACCCTTGATCACGGTTACACCTTTCATTTGGAGAAGTGAGAACGTGACCTATTTCAAGCTTGGAGTCTGTTAGAAAATCCACTAAATCGCTATGTGAAAATGAGTCAGCTACCATACTTCCACAATAAGTACTTATGTACAGGCCTGTCACACAGATTATTGTGCTACTACACACAAGAAATGTCTTTCCCCAATTGAAATGCCCCAATACACTCGTGGTACAATCTGTACCACCAGTACAACGTAGATTGCCACTGAGGCATGTATATAGGTACCATTGTTGTGCAGAGTTCAAGCACATCCGTGAACATACACAAAATGCGCAAGACCAGCTGAAGTTAGCCTGGTTGTTAAAACTACCCCCACTACAAATGCAGCACTCCATGTATGCAACCTTGTGAGATAATACAACTGTCAGCTCAGGACACCGTGCAAATAACAAGCAACAGTCTCATGTTGACACTGCTGAAGCACCTTACCCCGTCTGCTGACAATTACAGCTCTGAACAGCAAGCTGTATGCCAATGCACATTGGTGCCTGAGCTGCATCCTCCTACACACATGTCCTGTGCACAGATATGGCATATAAATGTGTGAGGCCAACTACAGCCTCTGGCACTAGTTACGTTGCCTGGGTCACATCTGCAACTGGCATTGCATACGCAATCCACAACTTGTACAAGATCATGCAGAAATACGGCCACAAACACCATGGAGGGATGCCTTGCCATCATCTTCAGGAACTGCCTCCAACAGACTAATGCCATTATGATCAAGTGATTGCACAGTCCTGAACATGTCCACTCCTGTATCAAAGTCAACTACAGGACAACTCCATGTTGTACCCTTCCATACAGACATCCTTGATTTGCCACAACATTTGCCAACTACAATGCAGATCACAGACCGCACAACAACCTACAATACGTGGACTATGTACAGCTCAGACACCAGTATGACTCATTGACAAACTCAGCCAATTCAACCTCACCGCACTCCAAAACAACATCCCCGACATCAGATATACCCAGGTTGTCATCAACACAACTCACAAGGTGGGACAACCCCGGGCACACATTGTCATCCAAGGTTACTACATTTTCCTTGGCCATCCCTCAGATCCTCCCTGATCCAAGCCCCAATGCATTCTCTCATCATTCAGAAAACACACCATACACATGTCAAGGGCACAGTCCCTGTGCAGACACTGGTGCAAGATCAACACAGAGCCCCTTGCCTCAGCACTGATACACACCCCTCCATCCACCATGTGCCACACTAACACAGATCATTACGAATTACAGATGTTGTACTACATATGCACATACATGGCTGCACACTTCCTTGAAGCACAACATACAACACACCACCAATGTCACCTGTGTATCCACGGACATACAACAAACAATGCTCATGTGCAGGCTGCTGGATTTAGCTTTGAGGGTCAACCAAACCCCAGGAATTACACTCCGCCTACAGGGATAACATCACAGCAAAATGTCAAACTCATCTGATCCACACAAATGCAAAATCATGAAGGGCACAATCCTCTACACATCATGCCAATCCATGGCAAGCATCAACTCCATACCAAATTAAACAATATGACCCAGCTCAGCCCTCACTCACTTCACGGGAATTTTCTAGACACTTGGTACAGTCTCCTACCACTAGATCAGCAAAGTGAATGTCAACCTAGATGAACATAAGCAAGGCATACCACACAACACCTTAGCCCAAGTAAGCCACACTACACACCATCCTCTGGTGGCCACATGTCTACATGTTTCACACCACAAACACCGTGATGGACATACTTTAAGGAGCACCCACACAGCCCTGCCCACAGCACATCTTCCACAGGGCTGCATCCCACATTGCACACGAACAGTGACAGTGCATGGCCTCCACCATTGGAACATGCACCTCCACAGTAATTGCAAATGGTGAGAGTTAAATGACATTAGCAGTTACACCCCTGCTAACCAAACAGACGTCAAGACCCACAGGCACATCTTTCCACACACATTTGCAGTCAAAGTCATTAACCAGAGGGTCATCATGTACCCAGTGATGTTCATAGGAACATACAACATCCCCAATCCTGCTCCATGACAAATAACAGCATCAAGAGGTCCCTCCTACACACCACAGCAACATCCACACAATCCTCAAAGTCGGTCACACTGCCACTCCATATACACTATACATCGCATCATTTCAAGAAACAATGTTCCACAACACACTAGCAGCCAGACTCCACTATGGCATGAGGCAAGGTAATACACCACACTGGATTGTCTCCTCCCTTGCAGACCGGAGCAGATGATTCAGCATAATACATTTCACAGCACAACACACAGAGTACTGATGCTGAGTTCCTCAGGGACTGTCCCTCAGTACCTTTGTCTACTATGTCTACATGGCCCCACTTGCTGAGAACATCAGTTAGCATGGCCTCTGCATAGTACCCTACGCCTAATACACCCAGCTCTGCCTCTCCCTCACCAAGGTACCCAACATCACAGGACACAACTAACCACAATGGATGCAAGATGTGCCAACAAGTATGTGCCTCAGCTGGACAAATCTCCATTTGTTGTCAAAACAGGTCATCATCCTCACAACAACCACTACCACATGGGACTATGCCTGGGGGTCCCCTGGGCTGGATAAACAGTTCAGCACTCATATGTGCCACACAAACTATACATTGTACAGAACACATCCCTCACCCTGTCATTACGGATAATAGCAGTATCCTCACCATACTTCTTCACCCTCTGCAAACTCTGCAAGAGCATCAAAATTATTGTCAACTGATGCATTGATTAGTTCTGCCACACATCCATCATCATCAGCCTGTTCAATGTGAAAGCCCTCAATATCAGTATCAAAAATACCCTAAGGACAAAAATGATGAATGTCCAGACAACCGTAGGTAGACGTTCCCTGTGGCTCCCATGATAATACCACTTCCGCCAGCACATACAGGAGCTCTACTGCATCCACACCCATACAGATATACTGACACTCAAGGAGCTCACACACGCCTACACAGTCAGCCACAACCCTGGGCCAGCAAACCTCTACCAATGAATCTGCTTCTAGGCCCACAAGACATACCTCTGCAATACAGACCTAGCTATGGTCACATTTCCCTGCATCTACATAGCCAGCCTGTGAACCAGCTTTCTTTTCCACTTGCAGGAAAGACGTGGGTCATACTGGCCCTCAGCATTGGGAAACACTGCAAACATTGAGCTACAGTCTCAATACCAGGTGGCCCAATTAATGACGGTCCTTGTGCCATCTGACCCTCACTTGTTGTGACGTTGTGTGACGCCTAACCCTGCCTAATAGTCATCATCCATCACCAAGGCGCATAGTCATGGGATAATGCTGCATGCAACAAATCCGACCCTTGAACGCATTGATCTGCGTTACAGGCATGTGCAATGGGTGTTGCTGGGTGCCTTCCTAGCAACATCCATTGGCTTTTGACACTGCCCCAGATGTAATAGGAACATGAAATGTGAGGCACTGTCCAGAAATTACACAGACCCAGGGCAGGCGTGAGGAAGGCTCAATGTTGACAAATATGATGAATTCTCCTTGTCTCCCCTTTTTCTCACAATGCAGTAGATATAGTAAGAGGAAGAGGCCGTTGTGGTGATTGATTAACTGAGAGGTGTCCGTTCCTGTACAAGTCTGATGTTCCCCGCAAGGCAGACACACTTGCCCCATTGTGCAAAGGTGACTGCGTTAGCGATGAACAGGACATTGTGCAACAGTGCTGGTGAGAACAACAGGACTGCGCCGTATCTTGCAGATACGGCACGGTCCTGCCCTTCATCCTGCAAAAGGGTAGCGCAACAGGTAGGCCTGCTGTGCTTCACTACGGAAAAACGTCATGAAAGAGGTCCCACAAACTTTACACATGATTGTTGATCACATGGGCTCACCTGAGACGCATTACCTAAAGTCCCTCAAGGGTGAGTATTGGCCTGTATGAATTAGTGATAGTGTAATGAACATTTGGCTTACAATAGCTAACATGTAACGGTAATCTCAGATATGAGATCATTGTTGACATTCCTTGGCCAGCAAGGGTAAGGCTCACCCAGAGTTGATTTCACAACTTCATATGCCTACAAGTACAACTTATTGAATGAAATGAAAATTAAACTTATAGAGCGCTGCAGTTGCCCTGAGGCATCCAGGCGCTGGAGCTAAACCAAAACAAACCTGACCACTGAGGTTACTAGTTGTTGAACAGGAGGGTTTTAAGCTGTTTCCTGAAACTGGTGAGATTTGTATTGTTTCGCATCTGCAGAGGGAGGGTGTTCCACAGTTTGGCAACGTTGTATGAGAACGAGCGTCCTCCTGCTCTAGTTCTAGATATTCGAGGGATTTTGGCAAGTGTGGCAGTTGAGGAGCGTGGAGTTTTATTGGGTTGGTATAGGGAGATCAGGGAAGAGTTGATTTCTGGGCCCGTTCTCCAGAAAGTCTGGTGGGCGATGCAGAGAGCCTTGAACTTTACTCTGTCCCTGACAGGCAGCCAGTGTAGAGTTTTTAGGCCGGGTTTTATTGAGGTCCTCCGAGGGATTCCCAGGAGCGCCCGGGCAGCACAATTTTGAGTGCGCTGAAGTTTTTGTAGAGTATAGTCCGGGGCTCCAAGATAAAGGGCATTGTTGAAATCCAGCCGTGATTGGATCAGGCCCTGTATGACAATTTGTCTGGCCTCGAATGGAAGGAGGGGAAGGATTTTTTTTGATTACCCTGAGAAGGCCGATACAGGTGGCTGACACCTTAGTGGCCTGAGTATTAAGGCTCAGCGATTTGTCGAGCCATACTCCCAGGCTTTTGATATTGTCTTTGGGAAGAGGGGGAGTGCCCATACTTGAGGGCCATATTAGCTCCAGAGTGGAGGGAGTTGCTGGGCCAAGGAGCATAAGCTCCGTTTTATCAACGTTGAGCTTCAAGCATGAGCTCAACATCCACCTTTTTACGTCCTCCAGACAGGCCGCCAGGTCAGGTGGAGTCTGGAGACCACTCTTCTGTGCAAGGGAGACCACCAGCTGGGTGTCGTCCGCATAGGAGATGATATTAACACCATACGGATGGACAATCCCAGCCAGCGGCCTCATGTATACATTGAAGAGCGTAGGGCTTAGGGAAGAGCCCTGAGGCACTCCGCACCCCAGTGGCCTACTGGAGGATACAGATGTGCCGTCGAAGACCTGGAAGGTTCTGTCTGACAGGAAGGATTCCAGCCACGACAGGGCATCTCCGGATACTCCCAGGTCGGCAAGACGGTTCAACAAGATCTTATGGTGTACCGTGTCGAACGCGGCGCTTAGATCGAGGAGGATCACTGCCACTGATCCCCCTCGATCCAAGATCCGTCTTGCCTCCTCGGTTACAGCTAGTAGCACGGTCTCTGTCCCATGTTTGGGGCGAAAACCCGTCTGGGAAGCATCAAGGAGGTGGTTGTCCTCGAGAAATGTCGTCAGAATGGTATTGACGTGCTTCTCCAGGATTTTTGACGCCCATGGGAGCAAAGAGATTGGACGGTAGTTGCCAGCATTAGCTGGGTCCAGGGAGGGTTTCTTTAAGAGGGCCCGCACCATTGCATGCTTCCAGGATACGGGTACTGTCTTACTCAGTATAGAAGAGTTCAGCAGTTCTAGAAGGGTGGGGAAAATAATGTCACCGGCTAGACCCAGTGGGCCTGGAGGGGCCGGATCACAAGGGGAACCGGTTTTTATTTGTAGGGCTAGTTTCTTTAAAGTTTCCATTGTTATCAAGGGAAACGATTTCAGCTCAATGTCCCTGTCCAGGGCAGAGTCCAAGCATTGAGGGGGCGGATCGATAGGTAAATTAAGGAAAGAAGAGTATATTTTATTTACTTTTTGGAAAAAGAATTCCACCAAGTCATTGCATTTGGACAATGAATTGTTATTAACTGAGGCGGGCGGGGGTGGTTTTGTCAGAGAGTTTACTATGTGATATATTTCTTTAGGTTTTGATTTTGCCACTGTTATTTTATGGGTGTAGTAGGCTGCTTGCGCGTTTTTTATGGACATTTTGTACTCCCTAATCATTTCCCTGTAAATAGTTTTTTCGGCTTGGTTGTAGGATATGCGCCACTTCCTCTCTTGTCTCTTGCATAGGCGTTTCTGGTTTCTAAGATCTTCTGAGTACCATGGGGCTGATTTGCTTTGTCTTTTTGATCTAGATGGATATGATGGGAGACTTGAGTCCAAAGAGGTTGTTAGCCAGTCTTCATATCTGATGTTGTTGGACGTAGGGTCGTGAGAGAGGGAGGGTCTGGTGTTACTGAGAGTCTTCGTCCAGTTGTCAAGAGGGAGTTTTGACCAGTTTCGAGTTTTCTGGATGTAAACAGGGAAGGGGGTGGTTTACTTGTAGTCCAGGTAAATGCTATCAGGAAGTGATCGGACCATGGGAGCTTGTTAATAAGGCCTACTTTGAGCTGGTCGCTATTACTGAAGATTGGATCTAGAAGATGCCCCTTTTCGTGTGTGGCCGAAGGAACTAGTTGCTCTAATTGGATGGCAGCCAAGTTTGATTGTATCTCTGATGCCGTGGGATCTAGCAAGTTGTCAAAATGAAAATTAAAATCTCCCAGAATGGTGAAATTGGAGGGGGAGACAACCAGCTGTGAAGCCACTGACAGGAGAGAGGTATTGAATTGTCCGGTGGAACCCGGGGGGCGATAAATGAGGATGCCGGTAAAACTGGAATTGGAGGAGAACTCGATAGAGAAAGAGAGGTTTTCGCAGTCCTCAATGTCGTCCGCTAAGCAGCGGCAGACATAGTTCTCTTTGTAGATAATCGCGAGGCCGCCACCTCTACCTAGTGGTCGATCAACCCGCGCTATCTGGTATCCTGGAATTATAGCCTGTGCTAGGTCCGGCTGAGAGTCTTGGTTCAGCCACGTTTCAGTTAGGAACATAGCATCAGCGGAGTGTTCGTCTAATAACAAAGAGATTTCTGTACAGTGTTTTACTAGTGACCTGCAGTTAAGTAGGAACATGGAGTATTCCTGTGCCTCCGCTCTGGTTTGGGCGGTTTTAGAGGTGAGTTCAAACTTACAGTGCGTGCAGCGGCGGGGCATCTCCAAAGGATGTCCTGGGGTTCCACAGCTTGGTAGTATTGGTGGACGTAGCTGATGTAAGACACTCGAGCTGTAAACGTGTCTGCTGACCCCTGAAGGGCCAGGGGGCAGGGCCGCGGGGCCCGGCCGGGCGCGGACGAGCGCAGACGAGCTTGCCTTAAGCGCGCCTTCGGCGCGCTTTCGTCGCGCCCGCTGCGCTCGTCCGCTGCGCGTCCTACGAGTGATCATGGTTATGAAGGGGGAGGTAGGGAGCAAGCAAGGGGGTGTGGCCTGTCGAGTGGGCGTGTCTCCTCGTCGAGAGAATGGCGCCTGGAGTTTGTGTCAACACTCTCCGCTGCAGCTTTCAATCAGCTGTGCGGGGTGCTGGCTGGTCGAGTATCGAGTGCTCAGGGGTGAGTGAGTTAAAAGTACACAAAACACACAAGTGAACACGTTATACAATTTTTTTAAAAGAGAGGAACAGGTCGGCTCCCGGCTTTTCGCCTCAGGAGGGGTTTGTCTGTCTAAAGCGCCGCTCTCAGTCAGCGCGCGCTTATGTAGCGAAAGGGGGCGTGGCCTGTCGAGTGGGCGTGTCTCCTCGTCGAGAGAATGGCGCCTGGAGTTTGTGTCAACACTCTCCGCTGCAGCTTTCAATCAGCTGTGCGGGGTGCTGGCCGAGTATCGAGTGCTCAGGGGTGAGTGAGTTAAAAGTACACAAAACACACAAGTGAACACGTTATACAATTTTTTTAAAAGAGAGGAACAGGTCGGCTCCCGGCTTTTCGCCTCAGGAGGGGTTTGTCTGTCTAAAGCTCCGCTCTCAGTCAGCGCGCGCTTATGTAGCGAAAGGGGGCGTGGCCTGTCGAGTGGGCGTGTCTCCTCGTCGAGAGAATGGCGCCTGGAGTTTGTGTCAACACTCTCCGCTGCAGCTTTCAATCAGCTGTGCGGGGTGCTGGCTGGTCGAGTATCGAGTGCTCAGGGGTGAGTGAGTTAAAAGTACACAAAACACACAAGTGAACACGTTATACAATTTTTTTAAAAGAGAGGAACAGGTCGGCTCCTGGCTTTTCGCCTCAGGAGGGGTTTGTCTGTCTAAAGCGCCGCTCTCAGTCAGCGCGCGCTTATGTAGCGAAAGGGGGCGTGGCCTGTCGAGTGGGCGTGTCTCCTCGTCGAGAGAATGGCGCATGGAGTTTGTGTCAACACTCTCCGCTGCAGCTTTCAATCAGCTGTGCGGGGTGCTGGCTGGTCGAGTATCGAGTGCTCAGGGGTGAGTGAGTTAAAAGTACACAAAACACACAAGTGAACACGTTATACAATTTTTTTAAAAGAGAGGAACAGGTCGGCTCCCGGCTTTTCGCCTCAGGAGGGGTTTGTCTGTCTAAAAACTTATTGTAATTGAAAAACATATTTTATTTACAAAAATTGTTCACACAAATTAAAAGCTATGCTAAACTACACTACACATTAACATTTGTAATAAAATCCTACACTAAGCTAATCTAAGGCACTAACATCTACACTTATCTTGTCCCACTGTTCCTATACCTACCTCACACATACTACACAACACACAGATGACCCCCACCCCCTATTCAACAATCACACATCAGGCATACATACACTTAATCTAAACACATACTAATTAACCTACCTAACTAAACAATTATATATATTTTTTTTATTTTTTTTTTACATCTTAAAATACATTTAACATACATTATACATCAACCCCCCACCCACTCCTAATAACTTAACACTTATCCTAACACTATTCCTAAGTACTACAACTATCCTAAAAACTACCTAACTATTAAAAATGTAAACAATAACAAGGTCCGTAACTTGACATGTGAAATTCCATGTCATGGACAACGACCACAGTTGTTCACTCTGTGTTCATTCCTGCTCGTCCATTTGTTCAATGGTGGCCTTCATGTCGGCAACCATGGACAGCAGGGTAGCCAGCTGCAGTTGCATGCCTGCACCCTTCCAAGACAGTTCCTTTTGGGCCTTTTCAAAATTGTCCATTTTGGCCTCAAAATTGCCAATTTTGGCCATCAGGAGCACACCGTCGATCTCTGGGGGAGCTGCTGCATGCCCTGTTGCTGTACATCCAACTTGCGCACAAGCCAGTTCAGGTGGCGCTACTGCAGCTCCACCTGTCTTCGTTGCAAGGGCCTGTGCAGTGGTGGGTCCAGATTTTTGAGCAGTGGTTGTCACTGGGGTCAGATCTGAGGGATGTCCGGAAGTGGAATAACTTGCAGATCCTGAACCAAGACTAGCTGGGGGTGCAACCAAAGCAGATGTTGATGGTGCTGATGTCTGAATGCCTGAGGGTCCACTTTGTGTAGGAGATTCAGTGTCCATTTGGGGATCTTGATCTTGACATGATCCAGTGGCTGGTCCGGAGTCCATGAGTGAGCTTTTTGCCTTTTTCTTCCTGCTCCGCATGTTGCATGGGGGAGTGGGAGTTGGTGATGTCCAGGCTCCAGCAGCACGTGAGTGTTCATGTCGGCGTCCCATCTGCCTGAATGAACGACCAACATTCCGTATGTGGCGGTATCTTTCTAGACGGATGCTATACTGCCTATCCTCATCTTGTGACATGTTGTCTGTAATGGAGCAATGACATCCACATCAGTCTGCACTTACACATTGACACCTGTACACATGGACATTAATGCAATCTTCGGAACATTTTGTCAAGGGCTTATCGTTAACAGGGCATCAATTTCAAAGCATGGTGGCATCAACATCGATGGTCATACACAGGGATGCTAAGTGATGTTGCGTAATACCTACCATGAAAAATAATGTAAATGACATGTAAGGCCTCAATACATATGAGATGGTGCATTCCAATGCGTTTGTCCTGGCCATGAACCCAATGCTCGCCATTCACATATGCAGGCCCCTTCTCAACATGATGCCAGTGCATCTGTGTGCAGGCAAGGTTTGTATAGGCATTGTAAGTTGACACTTCCTAAGCAGATACAAAGCAAGGTATATGGACCATCATCCCTGTATGCTGCAAAAGGCAACACACATGTCAAATGCACCATGGAAACGAAACATGGGCAAATTAGGATTGTGTTGCAAGGATAAACACAGGTGTGCACTGCAATAGATTTGGGCACCGCCTCCTATCATTTAACTCTTGTACATGGGGTGCTGCTTGGGAGTAAATACGTGCTGCGTTTTCACACAACGCAACACACACTGCACAACACTTTCATGGTAGACGCATCTTGACAGGGGACGTCATATCATGGCCAGCATTAAGGCCTGGTATGTGGATTGACTAAGCATGATAAATGATGCAATGGCCATTTAAGCACATGTACATCATTGCATATTAACTACTGATGTCAATAGGGAATTCTGCTGGTGACCCTTTTAGTTGCATAGGTAACTGCATGATTGTTGTGCTAATTAATGATGGACTTGCAGCACTGTTGCATCTCTCTAACAATGGCAAGTACTGGCACACGTGGGGCACAAGGAAATCCTACTTGTAAGAGGTATATCTATGTTGTACTACAATTAGCATGTGTCATGTAGCCATGGTATAAATACACTGACTGTCACGTACCCCAAGGGTCCTTGCTCAGCACAACACTCTTCGACATCTCCATGAGCACACTTGCCACCATTGCATGCACACACCACCACAACATAATATCCTATGCCAATGACACCCATCTGGTACTGTCCCTCACCCAAGACCAAGCCCCCAACTAAAAACAACCTCCATGAAGGAAAGATAGACACTGCAGAATGGAAGAAGCTCAGTCAGCAGATGCTGTAGACACACAATACAGAGGTTATCATCCATGGCAAATCAACATCCGCCAGGGACGACGCCTATTGGTCCACAACAATGGTCACTGCAACAACACCCACGGAGCATACACCCCACTTGGGATTCTTCCAGGTCTACTCACTCACAACTAACAAACAAGTGGACGTCATGTCATCCTTATGATTCTACACTCTGTGCATGCTTCGATAGATAATCTGGTGGATCACCACCGGAACGTGTGAGACGGTCACCCAGGCCCTCATCAACAGCCAACTGTACAACCGGAATGCCCTATACACAGGAACCACTGCCAGACTTCACTTAGAACTACTACCCATAGTAAATGCATCGGCACAACTCATCTTCGACAGCCCTCACCACAGCAGCATTTCTACATGCCATATTGACCAACACTGGGTCACCGTCAACACAAGGATCACGTTCAGGCTCCTCACCCACACACACGCACAGACACATGACATGGGCCCAGAATGACTCCTTAACCGCCTCTCATTCTCAGATCCTACCGGCCACCTCCGCTCCACCAGCCTCCCACTAGCCACCATCCCAAGGATTGACTGATCCACCACTGGAGGTAGATCATCCTCCTACCTGGCCAACAAGACATGAAACTCCCATGGCGCACAACTACGACTGACCAGGACCATCTTACCTTCATTTAAAAACTGAAGACCTGCCTATTTCATCAGTAGCAGCACACCCCCTCCCTTCAGTGCCTTGAGACCCTCACACCTGAGTATGGTGCTCTATGGAGGTCTAGATGTATTGCTTGATTGTGGTCTCATTTTATGTGATGGATACTTACAGCAGCACAAGACGTGTTACTGTGTCCCTTGCACACTGTAACACCTCATACATGTGACCCTTATCTTTGAGTTTATGCATTTCCACATGGTGCCATTGAGTCCTTGACACTTCCATGCACATGTGATGTGTAAACATGATGCATGCAAGAATGATGCTTTTGGACTGTCTGCATACATGGCATGCATGAGGATACATTGTAAGCACACAGACAAAGATAGTAATGATTTCACACTCACCAGTGACCTTAGGATTCTTGAAGGACTCCACCTCATCTCTTGTGTATGGTGGTAGACCACCTACAAGTGAAAGACAATAGACCAGATTCTCAGCGTATGTTGCATATTTCAACACAGTACAGAGATTACATGAGAGTCATTGGTATCTTCAACATTGGCTTACGTTGCGTCCCATGAGGCAACCTGATTCATACAACAGTCTCCGGCTAAATGCTTCACATGTGAAGCACACTCTTGCACTGCATGTATAACACACATGTGATCCCTTGTTTGTGGTGTCACATTGAGATGGCATTTGCCAAATACATGCACACTTGTCCCATATTGAAAATATGTTTGCATTGTGTAGATGTATGTGATTGTGCTTTTATGGGGGACTTTGGTACAATGGTGAATGTGAACATCTGAGTATTCACAGATGTGCCAGCAGATTAATGCGTCGCACACAAAAAATCAAATATCCGCCATATGTATTCAAACAATTGTGGAATTTACGTGGCCTTTTAGAGAATTATGTCCTCCCCAATACACACATGGCTTATCATTTGCTTATTCATCATTCACAGATGTACTGGCACCCTTAGATGTGTCAGTGTGTCAGCGTCTTTGATATGTGCATTGTGACAACAACTGCAAGCAACATGCAATTACACACATACACATTGATCTGTGTGCAAGTACACCATGTACACGTGTACATGGTATTAACATTACATACACGTTTCCAGGCCTTGTAGATGTGTGCCTATTTCCCACGTGACTAAGCACAAGAGTGGCCCAAAATTTTGATTGATGTTGTTGTTTCAGCACAACAAACATGTGACCGGACGTAATCCCAGCTGTATGATGTATCCTATGTTTGGGTATGCTAACAAACCTTACTCAGCCCATGGTATGCCATCATGTATGCACATTGTTGCATAAGTGTATTGTTATTATCATGTTGTTTTCCATTCTGCACTGCATTTCACATCACAAGTAGTTACTGTACATCCAGTCATTGTGTAGAATCCAAGTAATTAAATGTGATACTTCCTGCACACAGTCATGATGAAGGAGTGAAGGCATTGCATGTTTTGCCCTCAGTTGACACTTGTGCATCTTCGCTGCACACAGATGGTAATGTAGCACATTGTGTATAGTGAAATACACATACCATCACGTGTGTGGATAGATTTAGAACCACTACAAGGTTACTTGTGATGCTGGCAGACGTATGCTCCTCTGAGGTGATGTCCCTGTAGATTATTACTGTATGTACAGGGCCTACAATGTGTGATGGAGGGGGGAGCATGAAGTTTGCATCCAAGTTGCTGTTGATGTTATGCAATACTTAGGATGTTTAGGCCCATTGTTAATAGGATATTGTCACTGCGTGAAATATTGTATCAAGAATCCATCATGCATACATATGATATACAAGGATGGAACATGTTGTTCCCTTAAGGTAGCATATTTGTGCCTTTCCCTGGCCTTGCCCACAAAGTGCTGTCATGCAGTAGGACAATACCTTTTGCACCATGATGCAAGGGTGGCTGTGTTGCTTGGAAGAAGTTTTTTCTACCGTATGGGATACCTTCCTGTACATCAATGGTCAGAAACTGCATAGACATTTTTCATTGTGTGCTGCACAATGCAGCTGCACACAGGGAAATATGACATACATGGATACATGAAAACTTCACTCCCCGTTGCGCCTCACTTACACCTCCCCAGGGCAGGCATGTGCTTTTTGCGCTGCCTCAGACTCATACATCTCTGGCCTTCTTTTCATAGGCCTTGCGCCACCAGAGTGTCACTTGACCACATGTTAATGAGTGATGCTGCGGCGGCACAAGGCCTTCATTACAAAGGCCCCTGGAGCAGGGACAAAAGTCCATGGATGTTGGTGTAGACATGCCAAACAACACCCATTGCACGCCCCTTTGACACCAAACAATGCATTGAAAGTGCGGACATTTATCATGCATGATTATGCCTCAATGAGCGGCATAGTCCAGCATGATGAAGATCACTCTGGCTTGTGCGTTACCACAACGTCAGTAGGGGCCATATGTATCAAGCCTTTTGTGAATTGCTAAGTCTGAAAATCGCAGAATTTTGGCGTTGACGAATTGCAAACGGCCTATTTCCATGTCTTAGGATGTATGAAACATTTGCCAATTAAGGAATAGCAAAGTTTAGCAAATCCTTATTTTGCCTTAGCATTTAGGGAATTGCAATTTTGCAATTCCTTAAATGCTATGTATGTAGCATTTTTGTGTAGCAAATTATGTTTGAGATTTAGCAAATTAACACCAACCTGTAGTTGATGGTAACTTGCATTTTTTTCACAATATGCACAATTTAGCTTTTTTGAAGGTGGCAGGTGATGCACACACATGCCCATAGGGCATGTATGTGCACCATATGCACACACATATACTTTTGAGGGGTGCAGCAGGGTGTCTTTGAGACACCCCTGCACCCTTGTAATAATTCACAAATAGCGATTAGCAAATAGCTGATTTGCAATTAGAGTATTTATTTCTAATAATTCCTATGGGCCTCCTGGGCCATGGGAATGCATTGGGAATTATCCATTAATTACAAATTTGAAAAATGCAAAGTTGCAAATACGGAAGATTAAGGAATTCCTACAAATTAGCGGATTTTCTTCATACATACCATTTTGCTATTCATAAATAGCGATTCCATAAAAATCGCAATTTTTGATTTGAGAAAGGGTTTGTTGATAGATATGGCCCTATATCTGATGTTACAGGGGCGCAAGGGGATCATCAGTGAGGCCCCTGTAGTTTCACAATGGAATAGCTTAACCTTAGAATACAGCTGTTAATACATGAAATAAATGTAATTAGACTTACCAATTGTTCCATCAACCTCAGTTCCAAGGTGGTCCAGGAGATCCTGCTCACGGTTGATGAGATCTGCCCACCGATGCTTGTACTGTCTCAGGGTCCTGTCCACTACAAAGATTCGCAACATCTGGTACCGGACCCTCTCCCACCTCAGCTTCCTTACCCTGCCTCCACTCCCAATCATGTTTGGGAGGTAGTGGACTATCAGCCACAGTAGCCCCCCATACTCCTGCTCAGTAAGGTTCCTAGACCTGGGTGGCATTATGACAAAGCACAAGCCACGCTGTGTGAATGCCACAACATTTTTTTTGCTTTCACAGGAATCCCCCTATTACTATAAATCCACTAAACAGAACACTAATCCCCCAATTACTAACTATGAAAACCCCTAAACAGAACACTAATCCCCCTATTAAAAACTATTAAAACCCCTAAACAGACAGACACCCCTTTACACACAACACACAGGTAGACAATACACAACACTACAGAGACTATTTGGACACAGTAAGCAAGACACACACTGTAAAACAACTGCAGGACAGGACACAACTCTCAAGCACTTGGCAAACACACTCCTACACCTCTCAGATACTACAAAGGAGTGAAATAGAAAGTGAAAGTATGATATAACTTCCTGTTTGTGAGCAGGGCAGGCTGGTTACATCATTTCCTGTTGCGATGCGACTCGTTTCCGACGATGCGTCATTATTGGCATGCGAAAAAAACCTAATTATGTCGCATCGTTAATTTGGAGCATGGTACACTGATAAAATATTTCCCCTTATGGTGCGACCTGTTATCGTGGAAGCGTCATTATTGTCATGCGACTAAATCATTATTATGTTGCATCGTTAATTTGAAGCATGGGTGACTAATGACATATTTTCCCCTGAAGGTGCGACCAGTTGTATTAGAAGCGTAATTATTAGCATGCGAATAAAACCTAATTATGTCGCATCGTTGATTTGAAGCATGGTACACTGATGAAATATTTCCCCTTATGGTGCGACCTGTTATCGTGGAAGAGTCATTATTGTCATGCGACTAATTCATTATTATGTTGCATCGTTAATTTGAAGCATGGTACACTGATAAAATATTTCCCCTTACGGTGCGACCTGTTATCGTGGAAGCGTCATTATTGTCATGCGACTAAATCATTATTATGTTGCATCGTTAATTTGAAGCATGGGTGACTGATGACATAAGGTGCGACCAGTTGTAGTAGAAGCGTCATTATTGGCATGCGAATAAAACCTAATTATGTCGTATTGTTGATTTGAAGCATGGTACACTGATAAAATATTTCCCCTTACGGTGCGACCAGTTTTCGTTGAAGCGTCATTGTTGTCATGCGACCAAATCATTATTATGTTGCTTCGGTAATTTGTAGCATGGCTGACTGATGCCATATTTTCCCATCAAGGTGCGACCAGTTGTAGTAGATGCGTCATTATTGGCATGCAAATAAAACCTAATTATGTCACATCGTTGATTTGTAGCATGGTACTCTACTTACATATTTCCCCTTGCGGTGCGACCAGTTATCGTCGATGCGTCATTATTGTCATGCGACCAAATCATTATTATGTCGCACCGTAAATTTAAAGCATGGCTGACTGATGACATGTTTTCCCCTCAAGGTGCGACCAGTTTTAGTAGATGCAACATTATTGGCATGCGTCACAATCTTCATTAATGGCGCATTACAGTTTTTATCTGACAATGTTGTTGCATATATTTACTGCTGTATCTTTGACGCTGGGCAAAAGATGCATGTTTACGCTTAGCATGGAAGTGTCTCAACAGGAACAAAAAATGTTTGCGTGTAAATTTTTGGTGTTTGTATATTCAGCTGAGTCAGACTATGACATATGTTGACCAAAGTCACTTTTGGGCCTTGTGTAACGTCACTTTTGTGCCTAGAGTCAGCAAAGCATGGGTCAAATTCTGACTTATGCAGACCTAACGTCTCCCATCTCCCTCCTCCCGTATTTCTCAACATTAATGGAGGCCCATGTCACCCGATGTCTGTCAAACTACATCGAATCCTCCTGTCACCTGGAGCCCAATCAAGCCGGCTTCAGACTTGCCCACTCAACAGAGGCAGTTATCTTGCCAGTCTTGTACACACTCAGGAGCAACGCGGACGCGGGGTCCCCCCAAGCCCTCTTACTCCTGGACCTGTCGTCCGCGTTCGACACGGTGGTCCATAACATCCTTCTCCACCTTGTCAAACAGGCAGGCATCCAGGGCACCGCTCTTGAGTGGGTCAAGTCCTTCCTAACTGGAAGAACTCAAGCGGTCCGCCTAGGACCCTATACTGCAACAAAAACCCCCACGTCCTGTGGAGTCCCACAGGGCTCCTCCCTTTCACCACTACTGTTCAATCTATACCTCTGGCCGCTGATCCATTCTCTTCAGAAATGGGACATTATTGTCTATTACTACGCTGACGACTTACAGATCATCCTCCCGCTCAATTCACCTCATGCCATCAACACGTTCCACGCTGTCATGATCCACATCCAATTATGGATGTACCAGAACCAATTGAAGCTTGACCCCGGGAAAACTGAGCTCCTCCTCCCTGGACTCAGTCATGGCCACTGGGGCCCTCAGTTCTGGCCCTCGGAGCTAGGTTCCCCCCCAGCCCCGGTAAAATCAGTAAAGGGTCTGGGAGTCATAATTGACGCTGAACTCTCCCTCAGGGCACAAGTGGGTGCGGTAGTTTCTTCCTGTATGTACCAGCTCCGGAAGATCGGTAGAGTCCGTCACTTACTCCCTCCCACCGCACTTACCCAAGTGGTCATCTCACTCGTGCTCTCCCACCTGGACTTCTCTAAGTCCATCTACTACAGTCTCCCACAATCCCTGGCACACCACCTCCAAGTTTTCCAGACTCAAGCGGCCCGTCTAATTCACAAAACCCCCAGATGGCAATCGGCCAAAACTCTACTCCACAGTCTTCACTGGCTCCCAATAGACCAGAGGGCATCTTTTAAGGTGGCCTGTCTCACATTCTAAGCCCTCCACTGCTCCCGCCCCACATTTCTGAAATCTCTTATCTGCCCTCACCGCCCAACACGAACCCTCCGATCAGCCCACCGTCATCTGGTAGTCACTCCCAATACTAAAACCAAGAAATTTGGCGGTCGCCGTTTTTCTCATCTGGCTCCTGGGCTTTGGGATCTCCTTCCTCTCTCCATCAAATCCTCCCCTTCCCTTCTGAACTTCTGGAAATCGCTTCAAACACACCTTTTCCCTTCCTTGGGCTAAATTTCCGCCACTCACGCTTCCTTCCTCACTCACTCTGTCTTATAGCGGCAGGAAGCCTATGGTGTCAGTGCGCTCTATAAATTTCACCTAAGATAAGATAAGATCAGATAACCTCACTTTTGTGAGTGTATTCAGGAATGCATGGGTCAGATTCTGACGTTGGCAGACCTATCGTCACTTTTGTGCGTGGAGTCAGGAATGCATGGGTCAGATTGTGACGTAGGCAGACCTAACGTCACTTTTGTGCGTGGAGTCAGGAATGCATGGGTCAGATTGTGACGTAGGCAGACCTAACGTCACTTTTGTGTGTAGAGTCATGAATGCATGGATAAGATTATGAAGTAGGATACACCAACTTCATTTATGTGCCTGCCACATTTTTTTGATTATGCAAACTTGTGTGAGCACTGAGGGCTACTTTTTCATGGATGGTCATATTTTGACGCACATCCACTATGTAACATATTAATGAATGTAATGTTTGTCCTATTATTTATTTACTTTCAACATGACTTTGCAACATACAAGTACTTTTTTATCCTTTTTCCTGCTGTGTGATTTCATTATGTGGGCTCATCTTCACCAGTGATTTTTTCATTTTCTGCACCACAAAATCAGGATGGTAAATGTTGCTTTTTGACAATTGTGAATTTAGAACCTAATTTGTGATGTTTTTGCGTTGAATATTACAGTATGCATTCCTGCGGCACTTCCCTACAGCAAGCAAATAGGGCGGGAAGGTGCTGTGTCTATGACATATGGGAGATTCCTGTGCTTTTCATGTGCGCTGACGCACAATGGCCGGCCTGCCTACCTGCACTATGTATGCTGTGTTGCATGGAGGAATATTTTTGTACAGGAAGGGTCACCTTCATACACATGTGCATTCATACCCTGCACACAGAGACACATGCACTATGGTGCCAGGGTACTTGTGTTGGCCAGACACTGGTGAGTGTGGCCATTGCAGGTGAAATTGCAAGGCAGTACAATGTAAATGGATATGTGGCCTGATGTATGTCTGATGTCAGCCTCCAGACATGAGAGTAAGTGTCATGTATATACTCCACATATGAGATTGTCATGCAACTTGCAGTGTAAATTATTGAAAGATAATCATGCACAAGGTACAAAAGGTTGTATGATGTATTTTTATTAGTGCAAACAAAAATCAAGATGCATAATGAGGATGTTATTTTTCACATTCTTAAAATAAATTACGCACTATGTCAGCAAGTCTGCGGATGCCTGCTGCTGTGCTTTGATTTACAGGAGCATGCCCATCCTCCTGGTCATCCTCCGGCATTTGTGGATTTAAATCAGGTTCATCATCCCAGGGGACATTTGTGAGCACACATATGTTGTGCAGTATTGCACAAGCCAAAATTATTTTGCACACTGTCTGTGGTGAATACAGCATACGTCCACCAGACTTGTCCAGGCGCCGAAACCTGGCCTTGAGCAGACCAAATGTTCTTTCGACAATGTTCCTTGTCCTGCAATGTGCTTGGTTGTACGCTACTTCCTGTGGCGTCTCTGGGTTTCCATAAGGTGTCATCACCCACGGCTGGATGCCATATCCCAGGTCAGCTGTAATGGAATAAATGAGAAGGTACAATGAAATGTTTGAAATGGTTGTGGTAAACCACAGGCCATATGTTGTGGGTAATATTTCATTTGGCAGTGTCCAATGGGCATGGATGTTGCAGAGAACACACCCAGTGACTCACATGCAAGACACCTTTGGCACATAGTTATGCTGGGAAATGGACACATATTTGGAAGGACATGCATTGACTCCCTATATGCCTCTACATGACCTTGGGCCTCATTTATGAGGGACTTGCGGCACTGGTGCGTGACTTTTTGCCATTTTTGAAGTTACGCACCGGCAGCGCATGACCTTCATTAATTAGGCCCCTTCTATTAATGTATATGTATATGCTAGTACAACATTATTCCATCCATGACCTCATTAAAGCGCTATTGAAGCAATATTAGCAGTATGGTAGCATGGATGGTGCATTGTATCATATTCTTTTGCTTACCTGCAAGTAGGCCATTGCCATACTGGCCATTCTTGAAGCGTCATTTATGATGCAGTTCCGGAATATGAAGGCATCATGTACACTGCCAGGGTATTTTGCCAGCACATTTGTAAATAGTCCACGGTGATCCACAATGGCCTG
Organism: Lissotriton vulgaris; assembly: GCF_964263255.1. Classification (NCBI taxonomy): domain Eukaryota; kingdom Metazoa; phylum Chordata; class Amphibia; order Caudata; family Salamandridae; genus Lissotriton; species Lissotriton vulgaris. The sequence goes on along the minus strand of NC_141687.1, from coordinate 2,135,850,301 downwards.
TACATTGATTGAATATGTATGTTTGAGATTTATGTACAAATGTGCAGTTGCTGCCGAAGGTACTAATTGCACATGTGTACAGTCCATGGCACCCAGCACATGGGGTAAGCCTGCTATGTCATAGAATCCTTGCTTGATCTCCATCTGCTCTTGTGGATTGTTGGGGAAACGGTGGTAGCGGGGTGTCAGATGGATGATGGCATCCAGGACAGTTGGTAGGAATGATGAGAAAGCTGGCTGGGATATTCCTGCCACTTTGGCAACTGTTGTCTGGAAGGAGCCCAACGCTAGCATATGCAACACAGCCAGGAGCTTTGCCTGTGGCGGTATGTTGGTAGGCCTGCTGGTTGCTACCTCTAGCCTTGGTCCAATGAGTCGCAGTAGATGTTCTATGGTCTGCTTCTTGAGGCGAAATAGACTTATGACCTCCTCATCCCTGAGGCCTCTCAGGACGCTCCTTTGACGGAATAACCGCTCCTTTCTCCGGCGTTGCCTTGGGGGCGTGGGGGGGCGGATTTTGTGGGGCGGGGTGTGTGGTGGGATTCCTGGTGCTTGTCGTCTCCGTCTGGCAGCTACTCGCAGCATTACGACCTCCATGGTGTGGGGATAGTTGCAGCAATGTCCACTCTGGCCTCTCCTCTTGCTATGTGCCGATGCGTCATTTCCTGCGCGTCTGTTTTGTAGGCGCACCAATTCTGACGCAACCTCAAAGCTGCGCTATTTCTGCTACGGATGCGTCAAAAGTGGGAAAGTTCATAAATGTGGATGCGTCACTTTTGCGCATGTTTTTCCGGGGTAACGCCCACCTTGCATACATTAATACTTACGTGTCGCAGGGCATTTTCATGCAGTGGTTTTTCTTGCGCAGTGGGCTGAAAGTGACGCATCGTCGGAGATGCGTCACTTCATTAATATGGCGCATGCGTTGCGCCGACGATGCGTCATTATTTTTGACGCATTGACGGCGCAAGCTCTTCATAAATAAGGGCCCTAGATTCTTGGAAATTGAAAGCTGGTGCATGGTGGGGAAGATAGCACACTCTACAGACTCACTAAAGCATCTTAGTCCAGAGAGTCAGCTTTAAGATGTCTCCCCACCATAGCCGCCACACATAGGGCCTCATTTATGAGCCCTTGCGTCACATTTACGCAGCCGGTGCGTCACTTTTTGTGACGCACCAGTGGTGTAAAAAATGCGCCTTGTTGCATCATATTTACAAAGTGACGCATCTAGGTAGATGCTTCACTTTGTAAACCCCTGCGCCACATTAAACCTGCGCCAGGTATAATGTATGCAAGGGGGGCGTATTGACGCAAGGAAGGGTCGTAGAAGTGACGCAGTGAAATCTATAAGATTTCACTGCGTCACTTTTAGGACACTGTTGCGTCAAAATCCTGCGCCTGCCTCACAGCAGGTGTAAGACTGACGCAAGCCCTTTCACATGGGGCTTGCCCCATGTGAAAGGACGCATTGCTGGAGTTGCTTCACTTTTGTGACACACTCCAGCAATGCGTCACTTTTGCGCTTACAGATACGTCAGAAATACTAACGTATCTGTAGCTCCTTGCGACATGATGCGTCATACATTAAATATGACGCATCAGGAATGTCGCAAGGAGTGCGCACTGAGAAGTGACGCATCGCTGCTTCCACGCAGCGATGCGTCATTTCTCATAAATGAGGCCTATAGTGCCTAAGGGCACCGCATTGGAGAACCACAGAAAAGAGTTTTGTTTCGGAGATTCTCCCTCTTCCACATGTTGTACTCGCTGCATCCCATTTGACTGACCAAACTCATACAAAGCTTTCTCCTTACACCCCCAGATCAGATCATGCAGACATTAGCGTCAGGCCTGACTTACATTCACACACTTTCCAGTTAGTAACATCAGCTGACAGGAAGCGAGTCATCTCTTAGTCATTGATATGTAGATATCATATATTCAGAGCTTGCGCTGTGACAAAGTAACAAAGTAACAAAGTAAGATCTCTTTGAACTGAACCGCTAGGTTAGGCAGACTGGGGCAGATTTACAAGCCGCTTGCTCCACTTTTGCATCACTTTTTCCATGTTAAAAGTGACGCAAAAGTGTCGCGTGGGGCTTGTAAGTCTGCCCCACTGTATCCATCTCTCCCTCACACAGCTAAATACATAGCAATAAAGTCCACTATTATGAAGTAAAAACTACGAAAAACGTACTCCAATCAAGTATTGATGAATTCCAAATACAAGACGGTAAACGCTGTCCTCCACGCCAACCCCTTGAAACTATCTATCGACTACTGACTGTTTCTTTGCTGTCTTTCAAACAGGAACAGTCATTATTTAAGCCTCCCTGAGTGCCTGTGGATGGCCATCTTCCCTCTGAGATATGAAAAGATTGAGGGGGAGAGTTTGGGTTATAAAGTGCTTTGAAGACCAGGTAAGTTTGTAGCAATTTACCAAGAGACAGTTTACCTTGGACTATTAGTTGGGTGCTCAGGGGTTAGATTAGGGTCATGGGACAACAAAAATTTCTTCAGTCGGCTCATGCTCCCAGAAGTTCATATGCACTCGGCAGGTTCTGCATATCGATTCGTCAATAACAGGTTTTCCTGTCCATAGGTAATATGATCCTATCATATTTATTCTGTGCTGTGTATTTTAATGGTCCTTCAGCCCTGACCCAACAATTATGACATTATAGAACACTAGAGTGACAATTTTCCTCCAGGGCATTAAGGACACTGTTTCCAGTCCTGGTGTTTTTTGTGACAACATAATGCATCCTTTGTCGTAAATACTTAAAAGGTGTCCTAGTGCTGAGAAACTGATACAATCACAAAACTACCACAAAGACATCCCCAAAATAAATAAGAAACCAGCATAAAAAACAAATCTATCAAGCGAACAGCATGCTTACAATCTATATAGCCAGGCCTATAAGGTATTTCTTAAATGAAGAGTTAAAATCATCCAAAGGAGGGCAGAGAATTCCATAATTTAGCCACCGCTAGGGAGAAAGCCCTGCCCGACCCTAACTTGATTAAATCGGGGGACAGACATGAGCACCGCTTCCTGGGATCATAACGAGCATTGTGTCACATGGATGCTGAATTTCTTCTTTCAGTAAAATGGACCAGAGTGATAAAAGGCCCTATCTACTACGCAAAGGGATATGAAGATGATCCCTTTTGCAACAGGAGGCCAATGTAGCGTATCAAAGGCATAGGCAGACTTAGGCCATCTGAGTGCACATTTTGGCTGCTACATTTTAGATGCACCGAAGCTACTTCATTATACTTGAGGGAGCATCCAGGAAGAGGGATTGCAGTAGTCAAGATGACTAAGAGTAGTCGCCTGAACCACCATCCAACAGGCATTTGTGGAAGGAGTGGGGCCATTTTTCTCAGCACCCTAAACAGGAGATGGCAGGTTGAAATCAAGTGATTGGCTTGTATCTCCAAAGACAACATGTCTTCCAAGAAGAAACCACAATTCTTAACTGACTTTTCTGGAATGGTGGTTCGTACCAAGAGGAAGGTCAGAAGGCTGAGGGAAAAGGTAAAAAGGGCTGGCAGGAGCCATATAGGAGAAGCAGAGTACCTCCAGTCTTGCTCAATTGGAACTTTAATGAGTTTAATGCTGCCAGGCAGGGACCGCCATCATGCCCTGATGGAGTGTGTCAAAATGTACTGACCCTGTCCTGTCCAAGGTAATGATCAGCTGGGTGTCATCTGCAAAAATTCATACAAGAGACACCATAAGACCCGACAAAAGTAAGCAAATGACAAATGTAAATGTTAAACAGGGTCGGGCTTAGTGCAGACCCTTGTGGTACCCCTTGACCCCAAAACTTACAGGCTGGCTCATAAGGGGGAAGATAGACTTCTTGTTGTCTATCCTCCAGATAGAATTTGTACCACCAAAGTTCACTTTCGCCAATCCTGGCCTCCACTAATTCGGTAAGAAGAATTGAGTGAGACACTGTGTTGAATGCAGCTGACCTATCCAGAAGTACCAATGCAGCTGGTTCTGCCTTGTGAGATTACGTTCTCAGGTCAATAAGGGCCAACAGCAGGGCACTTTCTGTGGCATGTGCCAATTGAAAACCCAACTATACATGTTCTAAGATATACAGTTGTTATAGTAAGCCCAATAACAGTAAGTTGACATGTTTCTCATGTTTCTCATTTCTTGCAAATGATCAGTTAGGGACTTTTTCCACTCTACATGGATCCATGCATTAATCAGTAAGTGAACTATTACTCACCTCCCATAGAGGTTGTGAACTAGTTGGCCAGCATCCAAAATTATGGAGGGTTGGCATCCAATGAAGATCCTGACCTAAATGAACTTGCTACAGCTACCACCTGTGCCACTGTCATGCATTTGAACTGGCCTAGCCAAGATCCAGTAGATGGTTCGATTGGAGTTTGTAAACATCCCGAGCCATCAACAGAGCGATGAATGTTATCAAACAGAACTTTAGGTTCGAACCAGCCATTCAGTCAGGCTTTGAGTTGAGAAGTCCATTGAACTATAGATGGTATTAATTTTTTCTTCATAGAAGTCGGAAAGCCTCTTTACAAGGTCTTGAGAAGGTGTCATAGTTGAAATGGCACAATTAGGAGAGGCTAAAGATCTAACTAAGGATAACACTTTGGTGGCTGGTATGCTGCCAGAGTTTTGTAAGAGAAATATTTAGCTTCAGTAGAGACTAATATCCTCTTGCATTTAATCAGCCCCAACATTAGTTCAATTTTAGCTGTATCGGAGTAGTTCTGGCATCACTCACCTTCCAGTTTCTTACATTGTATTTTTCATTCCATTAAGGCAGCAGTGTACCAGGAGTGGAGGGTTTGATTCACATAGGGTTATCTTTATTTAGAGGCAGTACGCCATCCATGGCGTTTCCCACCCACAGGTAGAGATAACCATCTTCAGTTTTGTCAAAATGTTGATGCCTAGATGACTCATTGACAAACTCTGAGATAGAGAATGGTTCAGCTTGGATGATTAAGAGAATACTTATCCCTAGTGTTGGGAAAGGGCCCTCTCTGCAGGGTCACCCCAAACGTTTTGCATTCCTCCTACTCTTTTTGCTGAGTTCTTTTTGTTGACTTTAGAACTCTGAGATTTTCACCACTGCTGACCAGTGCTAAAGTGCATGTGGTACTTCCCTAAAAGTGTATAAGTTGTGTATAAATGATTGTCATATTTAATTTAGTTGTAAGCCAGTTGTAAAGTTCTATACCATGTACCCAGGGCCTGTAAGTTAAATGCTACTAGTGGGCTGCAGCATGGATTGTGACACTCACAGAAGCAGCCTTTTAAACATGTCGCAGGCCTGCCACTGCTGTGTCTTTGTGTGCAGTTTACTGCCACTTCACCTTGACTTTTCTAATTACTTTCCAAGCCTTAAACCGCCCTTTGAAAGGCTACTGCTTGGAGTGACGCCCATTACTTTTTCTTTTTCACTTTCGGTTATTTTGTTTACATTGATATCCAGGAGCATTGTAGTTTTAGTCACACACCTTATTTAGGCTTTTTGGCTTCTTAATCTTTTGTTTTTCACTTTTTCCATCACAGACTAACACAGTGTCAGTAATTTAGTTGACCATTTAATTCTTTTCACTGGATGTTTCCTGAATGTTAAGGCTGTCTTCGCGATTGAATCTTCACATTTAAAAGGTATTGCATACATTAGGTGGATGTCTTCACTGACTCTCCAATTTTTCCGTTTGAATTATGATTGATTTAAGAAAGCTGTTCCAACCAGATCATTGATTATATGCATTTTAGTTATATTATAGCATTATAGCCCGCCGTAGCGGGCTATATCGGCTATTAAAGGACCGCTGCAGCGTTAAAGGCTAAAGGCGAGGGACTTTAACAAGCAGCAGGACTTTATTAGCCGGTATAGCCCTGCTACGAAGGGCTATAAAGCTATTAGAACATTTTGCCACTAGAGGGCAGAATGTTCTAACAAATAAAACAAAGCCTTCCGGGCTCCCTGAAGCCTTTGTTCGCAGCCAAAGCTGTGAACAAAGAAACATTGGAATGTTGGAGCTCCAGGCTTATACCAGCCATTATAAGCCCAGAGCACTCCATTGTTTTCAATGGAGCTACCAACATTCCAATGTTCTAATATAGGATAAGTTCCCCTGATGAAAGGCTTAGTCCCGAAATGCATTGGGTTTGGTCCAACAAATGAAAAATAAATTTACATCTCTTTGTTTGACTATTGAACACCATGAACGTGACACTAAAACAATGATTGAATAAAGTACTTCATGCAAAATTTGAGATAATATGAAGGAGTATAAATATTAGATATATTAGATATAATTCACGGTGTGCGAAATGGGGACTTTGATCTAGTTCTAAACAATGCCTATTGTGTTCTTTTGCAAAAATATTTTGCACATTGCCTCTTTTAATAAGCCTTCCTGTACTGTTTAAAGCTACGAGGGGGTGAGCGCAGGTTATCTGATTTGTGTGATCTAGCTTACGCTGACTATAGAGTGGTGGGTTCTGCATGGCCAGGGTGTATACCTTAGCCAACCAGAATCCCCACTTCTAACACCTAGCGACTGTTGGTTACAAGTGTAAAGGAAAATATAATCAAATGGTGGTCCACCTAAACCTATGATAGGATTTCCCCACATCCAACGAGTTATGCAGAAGACAAATAAGATCGGGTGTATGGTGTTTCTTATGTTTAGGCCAGTCACATTCTGAAAAAGTTCCCTATTGGTTAAATTAGCCATTATACTAGGGAGGCCAAAGAGTCAGTACACAAGTTGAAATCTACTTACATGATCAAATTGGTGTGAGACAAGGACAACTATAGCATATATTCTAGAAGAGTTAATAAATGGTTCTGCTGGGCCCAGTGGGTGGTAATATACTACCCCAGTCACAAGAACAAAGTCACAGGTAGTCATAGGGAATCAAAGAAGTTCTACAAATGGAAACTTTGCCAAAGTAAGTTCCTTAGTAGAAAATATATCACTATAAAATATTGCTACACCCCCACTATGTTTGGAGGGGTGGGACCAGTGGAGTATCAAAAGGGGCAGAGTCTCACAATGTCTGGGAAAGGAGACTCAGAAAACCATGCTTCAGTAAGATACAGAACTTAAAATTCCTCTCAAGTGTAACAATTTAAGAATCTCAATAGAGCGCTTTACAGCTGACTGAATGTTAATTAAAGCGCATCTCAAGCACCCACCCTTGTCTGATACAGATACAGAAAGCCTACTGAAACCAGGATAGAGGTGAGAGAGAGTAGAGGTTCCCTCCTGTCTGTGAATTTTTCCCTCAACTGTTATGGCAGGTGGATGACCAAGTCCAGCGCCCCCAACCTGTTGGGTACACATTATATCAATTTAAGGTATTTCCAAAGTTGTGCCTAAATTAAGAGAATAAGTAAAGTAGGCCAGCTACACATCTGGAGAATTTATCAAAACTTAGCTACTTTAGGCCATAATCAAACAGTGCCTCTCTTAAATACCTACACTAAGTTGAAATATCTGGCTGGAAGGTCAAATGCACAACACGGCTGATGCTGAGAGCGGTCGGGCATGGATGGGCGCAGACGGACTTGCCTTTGGTAAGGCCATGCAGCAGGTCTGTTTATTAAGGCTCCCTATGTTGCAGGGACCAAAACAAATATAGCGCCAATCTAAGATGTGTCTTTAAATGTCCTGCACAGTACAAAGAAAATGGAGGCAAGCTGGGCCGGCATGTACTCCTCGTTGGTCCATCAGAAAGAGGAAGACTTCAAGAAAATATCGACGATTACCTCTCACCCCTCCTAAGCTTACCCATGGTAAAAACCCTTCTAATTGATCAGAAACAGCCACAGATAAATCATCACAGCGGAGTCTTGGAAGCAGAACATTTTTAAATAGCGCCGCATGAGTTCACAATTTATCATTAACATCATTAAATATTAATATTTTGTAATGCAAAAATACCAAATCAAAAAACTGAATATCAAAATGCAATACATACAATGGACAAGATGGCTACCTAGCTCGAGCAGACAGTAGCTGTCTCTTTGTTTATTTTACCACACAGGCGGTCATTATAAATGTCAGAAGGCAGTGTGAGCCGTTCTATAAGCTGAACTGATATTTTTGTTCCTTTTTGAAGCCATTGTTTGGTCTCTCTCTTTTTTCCTCTTTGTGGCAGCCATTTTAGATATTTTGGGATTATGCCTGAGGAAGCTATTTTTTCTCCTGTATTTTTTGATGTACTTCTTCAGGAGGTGTGTTTACTTGTCCTGGTGCATCCATGGATTCCTCCTGATGCCATGCATGCCTTAGGCCTCCCTGCTGTACTTTGCATTGGTTATTTGAGGCTCATTACGCAGAGGTAATTTTTCCCTCTTAATTCTCCTGAGGTGCTCTGCTTTTCCAGTGCCAGTATCGGAGTGCTGTTTTCTTGAACAGCCCTTTTTTTCTATATATTAGGATGGCTTCCCTGAACACTTTATGGGCAGACTGAAGAAACTCAAGGATTCATCTACAACCAACATGTCATCCTCATCCTCTTCTGTTAAAATTGGTCCATCTGCAACCTCTTCTACTCACAAGAGAGTCAAACAGGACCAGCCTCTCCTGATAAATCCTCTTCTCCTATTTCTCTTGATCTAGTAGTTGAGGAAAACAGTGAGCTCCATCCATTCATGGAAGAAACCAATATGCAAATTCCGAACTTGGTTGACAAATGGTCTCAAACGTGTCAGTGATGTGCAAGATGAGTCTTTAAAAATTGCGGCTTTGGAAAAAGAGGTGACGGCATTGAAGGCTCACTCTGAAGATTTGGAAATCAGAAATAGAAGAAATAACCTGCGCCTCTATGCCCTTCTGCAAGGTTTGGAGGGATTGGATCCTATTTCCTTTTTTACTTTTTTGCCTCAGCTTGTGGGCCTAACTTCCTCCACATGTTTGAATATTCAGAGAGCTCATCGTCTAGGTCCACTCTCTCTTTCATCTTCCTTGTCACCCAAACCCAGAGGTGGCATCATATTTTTGCTGGAATATTCTGAAGCCACATGAAAATGAGGGAACTGTCTCTCATTTACTGAAAGTCCTCAGTACTGCGAAATCTAAACTGCAATGTTTATGGCAGGGAACTAAAATCTTCATCTTCCAGGATGTCTCAGGAGCTACAGGCGCCAGGCACAAGCAGTTCCTGGATCTTCGTCCTCAATTATGCTCTCTGGGTGCCTGCTTTGGTTTATTACACCCTTGTCTCTTCAAAGTGACATTTTAGAATAAAACATCCTCCTTCACTGAAAAAATGTCTTAGTCTTCATTCTTCCATCTTCATGGAGACTTCTGCTTCCTTGTTCAGATGACTGTGTTGTATGATTCCTCCTGAATATTATTTTAGCTCTTGGTGTTATTTTTCAGTTGCAGACTCATGCTCAATCTTTTATGATTATAGTTTTTTTCGAAGTTACCTTGGTGTCTTGTGAACCTTCTTCTTTTTTTTCAGGTTCCTTGGTGTCTTATCCAGTCATTTATCTTCTAATGTTCTGATTGTTTTTCAATGCATCTAGGCCATCCTTACCCCGTGCTGTTGTCGACTCTTCCCCATGTTCATTCTCATCAGTTATGTTTCTACAGTTGTCATTGCTTGACATGTACTGTCTATCTTTTTTGATCTTCTCATCTCTTTCCTTTCCTTATCTTCCCTTTGATCTTTTTTCTTTCATTTCCTTCTGTTTTCTTTTTCAATATCTTATTGTTTGCTGTATTTTTCTGTTTTAAAAGGATGGCTTTGTGTATATATTTCTGTTTGTTATTCTATTCAGTGTTATTTCTTGGAATGTTAGAGGAGTAATTAACCCTATAAAGAGGCAGAGAATGTTGTCCCATTTGGCTAAAAATTCTCATAACCTCGTTCTCCACCGAGAAACTCACTTTTCTGAACTTGAGGCTTTGAAACTTAAACAAAGTTGGGTGGGTTCTGTTTTTGTCTCTCCTTCCTTAAACAAGACAAATTGTGTTATTCTTTGTCACACAAAACTGTTACATTAGTAACTGTTTCTCAAGAATTTAATTCTGAAGGCAGATGGCTTTTGGTTAAGTTAATTGTTAATAATACCCCCTAACCTATTTATAATATGTATTGTCCTACCCAAGTTGATAATTCCTTCTGGCCTAACATTTTCAAAAAATGTGTGCAAAATACTGATTACTTTTTTTATTTTGGGTGGTGATTTAATCAAGCAATTGACCCCTTTATTGATCATCAATGCCAAGTTAAATATATTCCTCATAAAATGCACAAACAATTTAATTCCTTTATATCTCAATGTCTTTTGGTGGACTCATGGAGAATATGCAATCCTTCTAGTAAAGAATTTTCTTTTTTCTCCGGTCCTCATAGTTCCCTCTCTAGATTGAATCATAACTTTGTCTCTAAACTGCTCTCCCAAAATCTTATAGGTTCTTCTATTGAACCCATTGTCCATTGCTGGTTTTGCGGATTTTCCAGTGAGAGCAGAGCAGAGCAAATGTCGTCCCTTGTAAAGGATGGCATTAGATTAAGGTTAAAGTCCCCAGTCATAATATAATCCGCTAGAGGGTCTGCCAACGTTAATTCCAATAGAAGTTTATTGAGTATTCTGCAAGTTGACTCCCTAATAGCGCGTGTTGGCTGTATATAAAAATTAATAAGATATGCAGACTTTGGATTCTGATTAGTTGTTTTATATTTCAATTAAATTATTAGAATATTCGCACTTTTTGACTCGAGTCGTTCATGCTCAACCTTTAAGTCAGTTGGAATGAATATTGCTAACCCTCCGCTTGGACGCCCAAATTTGTGGTTTTTATTTGCATATTCAAAATGACCTATGTATCCATGTAGAACAAATGGTTTGATTTCCCACGTTTCTTGTAAGAAAATAATCTGAGACGGGAACAATATTGAATCTATGTGTGCATTATGAATCTTTGCTCCCAACCCATTTATGTTCCAAGAACACATTCGCACTAGACCCATCTCATCTACTTTGGTTGTAGAGCACCTAGTAATATTAAATCATTGTTCCTTATTGCTATGTAATGACTTGGTGATCCATTTTTCATTTATTACAGAGTTTTTACCAATATTCCTTTGAGGCAACGATTCTCCAACTTTCTTCGGAGAATCGGGCGTTTTTGAGTACTGGTACTATTTGCCTGTCTGTTTAACCTGCTGGGTATTTTCTTCAGCAATAAGCGGTATTGGATAAACCTTTGGGACTTGTTTTGTAATTAGTATACCCCAGGCTTTGAATGCCTGTTGTTCGGTCAGAATCAGTTCTGCTATTACCGGGGAATTTACTGTAATTAGCGTGTGAGCCTGTAAACTCTTTTTTTCTGTCATAAATTCAATAGAGTCGAAATCCTCGCTCACTATTTTACAGAGGGACGGAATTGACTTGAATAATCTGAGTATATTGCCTCGGTTTAGGGTATCTTGCCTACCTCTAGACTCAAATTCTGGTTTGAAAATAATTTGTACTTTATTATTTGGTGACTGATTATGCTGAGGATCCTTTTCGTTTGGATGTATGACATTACAACGCATGCTTTTACCACACATGCCTTTACAACGCGGTTTTTACAACGCATGCCTTTACAACGCATAGTGCTTTGGGGCGCTGGATAGTGAATAGTTCAATTTACTATTCCAAATCCAGTCCCCGTGGATAGTAGGGAAGGTGTTGGATAGTACATTAAACCTATTCCCTATCCTAAAGCGCCCCCCAGCGCAATGCGTTGTAATGGTTTGCGTTGTAAAAGTTGCGTCGTAATGGTAGTGCGTTGTAAAAGTTTCGTTGTAAAGGTTCTTTACCTTTTCGTTTGCTTGCTTTGTTTTGTAAATAATTGTTTTTAATTGCTGTTCCATTATTCTCCTTACCTCCTGTTGTATCTTTTGATCTATATTCATCCATTCACCTTCTGGCTCTAACTTCCTCTAGTACTAATATCATCCTGCTTAATTTGATCTTTCCCTTTTTTTGTTGTTTTAGCGCATTTTGCATGAACAATTCCCTTAGATAATTTTTGTTCAAATAGTGGGAAGAATTTGTTATTTCCAATCATATTCGGTAATGTGACCTTTTTTCCTTCCTTTAGTAATTCTATATCCTGCCTGTTCAAATCTAAGGTTTTTTTCTGTTCTTGGTCTGTTTTGATTACAGCACTATCTTTCCCTAACTCGTATCTATTCACGTCTATGATTGTTATATGTTCTTCATCTGCTTGTATTGTAGCACAGTGTTTGGTTTTTACATATTTCCTAGCTTTCCGTAATTTTTTCCTTTGGCGTTATGACAGCATAGTGAAGCCATTAATGTCATCTTCCTTAGTTTACTGTTCTACCCTTGTTTCCGTGTCGATAGTATCCTCCCTTGTGTGGTTCATTGAATGTACCTCCAATGTATGTAGGTCCAGTATTGGAATTTTTTCACTTTGTACTATTGTTTTTGTCTGTGAGTTTGTAACTGATATAACTTCTGGGCCCTCATGGTTTTCTGTGAGGCTGATAAATTCATTATCCAACTTTTCGTTTGTCTTGATGTATTTAGTATTATCTTTCTTATTTTCATAGTTGTTACCATTTTTCATTTCCATACTACGTTTAGTGTCTTCTATTATACTGTTCAAAACCTATGGTATTATTGCAAGTTTGTCTATGATTGGTGAATAGATACGTTCTGTAGTTGTTTTTTCATTATCTTTCTGCGCTCTAATTATCATTCCATTTAGCTGGGCAAGTTTATTATCAATCCCTACAACTGTATTTGCCATCATTTTTAGCAGTTCAATTTGTATATCCATTTTACTGGATTGGTATTGTAATGCTTCCAAAGTAAGAGTCGACGTTTGGTAGAAAATATCCCAGCTTATCCCAATATTTTGTTGTTTTATTCCCAATTGGTTATTTTGTGTAGTCTTGTCATTTTGGCAGTTATTTTTTAAAGTAGTATTTTGTGTTGTCGTGTCGTTCTGACAAATATTTTCTGCAGATACATATTCCACCAAGCTTTCATTTATTTTTTCATCAAAATCATTATTTACATTCTTCCCTATGTCTTCCCCCCATTTTGGGTTGCCATATCTTATTCCTTGATGGTCGTTGTCCTCATGTATATCCCCCCCATCTTTATGATTGTGGTTTTTACGCAGATTATGCGAGATTTCATCAGGAGCTATATGTAACCTTTTCTTGATTTCTACATTTACTTCTATGGGTATCCTTAACTGTTTTTGATCCTTCCTGCCTTCCAGATATACTTGGTTGGCTTCAGTAATGTTGTACTCTGTGTTTGTAATATAGCAACTTGTTTCCTTGTTCACTACTTCAGATATACTCCGTTGTTCCTGATATTCTCTCCTTACCAGAACGCATAATTCCCCAACTTCCCCAGTCAATTCGCTTCTGCTTTCCTCCGGCTTATCACTAATTATCACTGATTGAATTAGAACACAATAGTAGAAAAAAGGAAGAAAATGCCGGATGGAACCTGGTGGACTGTCTTCCGTTCTGTTTTACTTCAACACCCTTTACTGTCCCGTAGCAGCTATCTCCACCTCCCCAGCCTGTGTGCTCCTTCCCCCTACAGACTCAGTAACTTAGTTCTAAAGTTGTCAACGCCCAATCATCCAAATCCCCCCACCAACACTCAGGCCCACTTAAGACAGTGCGTTATTAAGGTCGCGTAGTATTGGGTCTTAGCAATAACAAGCAACCGGATGACTGCGGGTACCGGGAACACCAGCCGTCGGGACCAAGCAGTGGAGGCTGGTAGGGACCAAATGGATGCTGATCGATGGAAAGGCAGCCCAGGTAGGGAGGTCAAATCAAGATTCCAAATCATCTGTCCATCCGTACATACACTCGACCTCTTTTAGATATTTAGATAAATACTCGCACCCCACCCACACCGCACCTGCGTCCTGAGCCCCCCACACAACACCACGTCTATTATTTTATGCAACTCTACTACGTGGCATGACTGTACGTTATAATTTGCTGTATAGTTTTGACCCCCCACAATGCCACCTACACCAGAAACCTACTGCTCACCTCCATTTCAGTAGGGCACAATGGGCTTCTTTCAATCAGCCTCTGCTTGCTAATAAGAACCAATTGTCCACACTTGCAATGACAGCACCAGTGGCACGAGCGGTTGTAAGGCAAGGCAAGTGAACACCTGCCTTTCAGCTGCCGCCGTTTTACTCCCTTCCCGTCTCCTGTTTTTGCCTGCGTCTCAGCGCATGTCTCACTGCACTGCCAGGCTCCGGAGCACACCAGGACACCAGGCCTTCAGCAACACCGGCCATCAGCTGTTTCCTTTTGCTTTCCGTCGGTTTTCCTTCGCGTGTGAAGATAAAGGTCCAGAGCAATCGCTCTCAATCGAGCAACCACCATCTGCCCTCGCTGCTTCTTCAGCAATAAGCGGTATTGGATAAACCTTTGGGACTTGTTTTGTAATTAGTATTCCCCAGGCTTTGAATGCCTGTTTTTCGGTCAGAATCAGTTCTGCTATTACCGGGGAATTTACTGTAATTAGCGTGTGAGCCTGTAAACTCTTTTTTTCTGTCATAAATTCAATTGAGTCGAAATCCTCGCTCACTATTTTACAGAGGGACGGAATTGACTTGAATAATCTGAGTATATTGCCTCGGTTTAGGGTATCTTGCCTACCTCTAGACTCAAATTCTGGTTTGAAAATAATTTGTACTTTATTATTTGGTGGCTGATTATGCTGAGGATCCTTTTCGTTTGGATGTATGACATTACAACGCATGCTTTTACCACACATGCCTTTACAACGCGGTTTTTACAATGCATGCCTTTACAACGCATAGTGCTTTGGGGCGCTGGATAGTGAATAGTTCAATTTACTATTCCAACTCCAGTCCCCGTGGATAGTAGGGAAGGTGTTGGATAGTACATTAAACCTATTCCCTATCCTAAAGCGCCCCCCAGCGCAATGCGCTGTAATGGTTTGCGTTGTAAAAGTTGCGTCGTAATGGTCGTGCGTTGTAAAAGTTTCGTTGTAAAGGTTCTTTACCTTTTCGTTTGCTTGCTTTGTTTTGTAAATAATTGTTTTTAATTGCTGTTCCATTATTCTCCTTACCTCCTGTTGTATCTTTTGATCTATATTCATCCATTCACCTTCTGGCTCTAACTTTCTCTAGTACTAATATCATCCTGCTTAATTTGATCTTTCCCTTTTTTTGTTGTTTTAGCGCATTTTGCATGAACAATTCCCTTAGATAATTTTTGTTCAAATAGTGGGAAGAATTTGTTATTTCCAATCATATTCGGTAATGTGACCTTTTTTCCTTCCTTTAGTAATTCTATATCCTGCCTGTTCAAATCTAAGGTTTTTTTCTGTTTTTGGTCTGTTTTGATTACAGCACTATCTTTCCCTAACTCGTATCTATTCACTTCTATGATTGTTATATGTTCTTCATCTGCTTGTATTGTAGCACAGTGTTTGGTTTTTACATTTTTCCTAGCTTTCCGTAATTTTTTCCTTTGGCGTTATGACAGCATAGTGAAGCCATTAATGTCATCTTCCTTAGTTTACTGTTCTACCCTTGTTTCTGTGTCGATAGTATCCTCCCTTGTGTGGTTCATTGAATGTACCTCCAATGTATGTAAGTCCAGTATTGGAATTTTTTCACTTTGTACTATTGTTTTTGTCTGTGATTTTTTAACTGATATAACTTCTGGGCCCTCATGGTTTTCTGTGAGGCTGATAAATTCATTATCCAACTTTTCGTTTGTCTTGATGTATTTAGTATTATCTTTCTTATTTTCAAAGTTGTTACCATTTTTCATTTCCATACTACGTTTAGTGTCTTCTATTATACTGTTCAAAACCTATGGTATTATTGCAAGTTTGTCTATGATTGGTGAATAGATACGTTCTGTAGTTGTTTTTTCATTATCTTTCTGCGCTCTAATTATCATTCCATTTAGCTGGGCAAGTTTATTATCAATCCCTACAACTGTATTTGCCATCATTTTTAGCAGTTCAATTTGTATATCCATTTTACTGGATTGGTATTGTAATGCTTCCAAAGTAAGAGTCGACGTTTGGTAGACAATATCCCAGCTTATCCCAATATTTTGTTGTTTTATTCCCAATTGGTTATTTTGTGTAGTCTTGTCATTTTGGCAGTTATTTTTTAAAGTAGTATTTTGTGTTGTCGTGTCGTTCTGACAAATATTTTCTGCAGATACATATTCCACCAAGCTTTCATTTATTTTTTCATCAAAATCATTATTTACATTCTTCCCTATGTCTTCCCCCCATTTTGGGTTGCCATATCTTATTCCTTGATGGTCGTTGTCCTCATGTATATCCCCCCCATCTTTATGATTGTGGTTATTACGCAGATTATGCGAGATTTCATCAGGAGCTATATGTAACCTTTTCTTGATTTCTACATTTACTTCTATGGGTATCCTTAACTGTTTTTGTTCCTTCCTGCCTTCCAGATATACTTGGTTGGCTTCAGTAATGTTGTACTCTGTGTTTGTAATATAGCAACTTGTTTCCTTGTTCACTACTTCAGATATACTCCGTTGTTCCTGATATTCTCTCCTTATCAGAACGCATAATTCCCCAACTTCCCCAGTCAATTCGCTTCTGCTTTCCTCCGGTTTATCACTAATTATCACTGATTGAATTAGAACACAATAGTAGAAAAAAGGAAGAAAATGCCGGATGGAACCTGGTGGACTGTCTTCCGTTCTGTTTTACTTCAACACCCTTTACTGTCCCGTAGCAGCTATCTCCACCTCCCCAGCCTGTGTGCTCCTTCCCCCTACAGACTCAGTCACTTAGTTCTGAAGTTGTCAATGCCCAATCATCCAAATCCCCCCACCAACACTTAGGCCCACATAAGACTGTGCGTTATTAAGGTCGCGTAGTATTGGGTCTTAGCAATAACAAGCAACCGGGTGACTGCGGGTACCGGGAACACCAGCCGTCGGGGCCAAGCAGTGGAGGCTGGTAGGGACCAAATGGATGCTGATCGATGGAAAGGCAGCCCAGGTAGGGAGGTCAAATCAAGATTCCAAATCATCTGTCCATCCGTACATACACTCCTCCTCTTTTAGATATTTAGATAAATACTCGCACCCCACCCACACCACACCTGCGTCCTGAGCCCCCCACACAACACCACGTCTATTATGTTATGCAACTCTACTACGTGGCATGACTGTACGTTATAATTTGCTGTATAGTTTTACTCCCCACAATGCCACCTACACCAGAAACCTACTGCTCACCTCCATTTCAGTAGGGCACAATGGGCTTCTTTCAATCAGCCTCTTCTTGCTAATAAGAACCAATTGTCCACACTTGCAATGACAGCACCAGTGGCACGAGCGGTTGTAAGGCAAGGCAAGTGGACACCTGCCTTTCAGCTGCCGCCGTTTTACTCCCTTCCCGTCTCCTGTTTTTGCCTGCGTCTCAGCGCATGTCTCTCTGCGCTGCCAGGCTCCGGAGCACACCAGGACACCAGGCCTTCAGCAACACCGGCCATCAGCTGTTTCCTTTTGCTTTCCGTCGGTTTTCCTTCGCGTGTGAAGATGAAGGTCCCGAGCAATCGCTCTCAATCGAGCAACCACCATCTGCCACCGCTGCTTCCCTGACGCTCACTGCTCTCAACCTGTTGTAGTCACGCTCGACTCGGCTATGCTCACAGGGGTTGCAGGTCGCAGGTCGTGCTATTCCCCCACTCGTCAGCTTCTCGGGTTGATCAAAATGTTCCGATGTTAGGAACGAGGGCTCTTGGCTCGGCTTTCCGCATTCCGCATTCCGCTTTCGGCTTTTAATATTCAAAGAAAAGGCCGCTGCCCCCGCCGCCTCCTCTCTCACTGGGTCGCAAGCGCGACGCAGCTCCAGCAAGGCTCGTGGGTTCCCTATCTGTCCAATGCTGCGTCAAGCCTTACGCCTGCTTCAAGCAGGTGCAGGGTTTTGACGCAGCATTGGCCTGAAAGTGACTGAGTGAAATCTTATAGATTTCACTCAGCCACTTTTGCGAGGCGTACCTGCCCCGGAACGCCCACCCTGCGCCGGAACGCCCACAAGTGGTGCCGGGCTTTACAACGTGAAGCATCTGCCAAGATGCATCACGTTGTAAATGGGTCGTAGGGATGCGCCACGTTTACGCCGCAGTTGCGTGACGCAAACGTGGTGCATTACCAACATAAATCTGCCCCTAAGGGGCTTGTAGTAACCCGAAATACCCCATGCTTTTTATTCAACTGGGTGAATTAAACCAAGTCCTGCTCATATATTTGCGGAGTCTTCACTTTCTAACCTTAGTGTGTGGACCACATTTTTTTCGATGACCCGTCCGACATCACCCTTGGTGAGACTGTGGTCACTTGACACTCCGTGCTGGCAGCCTCTTTGGCGTCGCTGTGGTGAGCTAGCACCGGCAGTCTAGATACCATGACCGGGAATTTACTAATACACACCATGGTAAATACTTGGTCGTTTGGCTCGTTTTTATCACATTATCATAAGCGGGCACTATTTAGGATGACATACAACAGAGTCGAATTAATGTATTAATTGAGCTGTCGCGGAGCACTTCTCTTTTGCTACAATTATTTCTCTATTAACAGAGCGGTGCCCCCAGAACCTGAGCTGTAGCCAGGTGAGGAGAAGCACGTTCCTCTCGCATTTGAGGTGAGCGGGAGACATACTAATTTAGCCAGTGCAAGAAAATGTCTAAATGACCTATTAATGAGCTATTACTTGTGAACAGCTTTATGTGAGATTATGGTATTAATATCTTTGCTGTTATCTTTACCCTTATATGTCTGTGTTGTGTCTTTGACCTGATGTCTCCTGCGTCTGGACACCTTCCTCCTACACAGTAGGTCTGAGAGGACGAATCAGGTGATATCCTTTTCATATTTTGTTTTTTCACTTACACATATTTTGAAACAGTAACGGAGTTCTAATTGGTACTGATGAAGCAGTAGATACCTTTTGAGGATCACTAAACTGCAGAAAAATGTCGACCTATACATTTAGTCAGTAGTTATTTGTTGAACCCACTGACTCTTTGCACTAATTCTGTTTTTATCCATTGGAAGTGTACGGCTATAGAATAAAGTAATTTTTGCATCCACTCTCCAATTTTAATTGAGTACTTTTTTGCACTCATATTTCTTTATGCACTGTTTCTAGTAACCATACCCTGCCTACCTAACATCCTAGCGAGCCCTACACACTTCACAGTTAGACTCTAGTGAAGTGGTTGCAACAAGGACCCTCCACTCTGTGTAGTGGTCCAAATGATGGAAAGGGCGGTAGCGGATGGTTAACTGATGGCAACCTGACACGTTGTGCAGACATCCTGTTGCATACCATATTGACATTCTGGATGCACCTATGTAAGAAGTCACAGCACATGAGACATAATATAGGGTTTCTTTTGCCTAGACCCACAGTTACTCTTTTGTATTTGTATGTTCTATTTAGGGGGCTGTAACTGTTGTGGGGTCTATAAATATTCCCTTGGACCCTCCTTCCACTCAATGCTCTTGTTTTTAAAGGATGGGGGATGGCCAAACGCTATCGAAGGAAATCCCAGCCATCGAAGGTCTAAAACAAGGTTGTGTACTGACCCCACTTCTTTTCAATTTGTTCTTGGCAGATTTAACGGGGACCCTAGATGAATTAAATGCATACCCCCCGAATTTAGCTGATAGGCATATTTCAAACTTGCTGTATGCCGATGATGCCATTCTTTTAAGCCACACAAAAATTGGGCTGCTGCGACTAATCTCTGGAACATGTACTTACGCAAAGGAAAATGGGATGGTGATCAATGAAACTAAAACGAAGATCATGGTAGGCTCCAAGAAGACAAAAATGGTGTTGGTATATGGACAACACCCAACTAGAGCAAGTCGATGTATACAAGTATTTGGGAGTACTGTTTGATGAGAAGGGTAATTATCAGCCGCAAAAAAGAGAAATTCAAAGGAAGACCAACTCCCTAACAGCTGCATTTAGAATGCTGCAGAAAACACTGGGCAACCTTACATATGGGCCGCTTTTAAAGATTATAGGGGTAAGATTGCTACCAACAATTACATATGGCAGTGAACCATTAATGGGAAATGATACGGAAACAATAAATAATGCTGTATCTAAAACATATAAATTACTATTTCTCCTCCCAATTAGTGCCTCGCCAGCCCAAATTAGACTGGAGTTTGGCTTAACCAATCAATAATATGCGAGGAAGGGACATTTTATTAAAACCTGGAATCGGATTAAAAATTATCATGATAACCAAATATCGCAGTTATTATGGAAAGAGATAATTAAAAACACAAAGGCAACGGCATGGAACTATCTTAAAGAAGCCATAGAAGAGTTTGCGGTCAGCTCAATTTGGAATAAAACTATAACTAACGCCTCGTTCAAAAAAATAATCAATAGAACTACAAACCATCTGTCACTTATAAATAACAAACATAGTCTGACAAAAAGAAAACATGCTTGGACAATAATAAATGGATATAAAAAAAAGAAGGTACAAGACTATTTGGAAACACCGTGGTCAGAAAAAATAAAATCCTTCTCAAAGCAAGATTTGGAATACTCCCGGGAATTTGCCACATCCCTCCTTGGAAAATCTCTGAAAGGTGTACATTATGTAGACTATGTAAAAGTGGAGAGGAGAACATTTTCCACCTGCTCTGTATTTGTCTGGGACTCCAAAATGAAAGGAAAGCTTTACTTAAAGTCCCTTTTCATGTACGTGGAATACGAACATGTAGGCAAGCTCTGAAATGTTGCCGCCAATCAAATGATATAGGCATGAATGTTACCTTTGTAAAGTTCATATTAATAGCAAAAACAAAATTAGTAGACTAAGTTTTATATGAAGTATTTTAATGATCTTTAATGAATTTTATGAAGAAAAGTGCTTTTATTGGTTTTAGATACTAAAAGTATTTTTGTAATTGTATATTGTAAGATTTTAAATAATCAAACAATAAATATATTTCATATTCATATTCATATTGAACCAATTGTGACTTCTGATCATGCCCATGTCATTACAGATTTTGATTTGCTCCCTGTGCATTCTAAATCCAATAGATAGATGTTCAATAACTTCCTTTTACATGATCCTACTTTATCTTCTTCTTTTTTGAATTTTCTGTGGAATTTTTGAAAATTCATGCAGACCCTACTATTTCTTCACAATTACTTTGAGATACTTTTAAAGCTTCTGCTCGAGGTCATATTATTGATTTTGTATCTTGGAAAAATAAATCTCTTGTTAAACAACATCTATCCTATCCCTTTTACTTGATATTAAACGTTTACAACATCAATATTACTCTTCATCTACTCCACCTAATTTGCAAGAGTTTATTGTAGCAAACTACAGTTTAATAATATATCCACAAATAAATCCTCCTCAAGTTTACTCTGTAGTGGTGCTCATTATTACAGTGGCTGTAATAAAATGGATAATATTTAGCTAATTTGAAGATCCATAAGCAAGATCACACGTTAGATTCAGTAAACAATGGTATAGGGCTTGCTGTCTTCAAAGATTCTGAGATTCTTGCAGAATTTCTTAAATATTATCAATCTCTTTACACACCTGAATCTCCACCCTTGCCTTCTCAGATGTAGTCTTATTTACAAAATTTCAGGAATTTCCTTTGCAAACATAGAGACATCTCATTCTTAGAAGCTGACATTTCCTTATCAGAGATCATTTGTACGCTTTAATCTCTTAAGAAGAACAAATACCCTGGTCTGGATAGCTTCACAGTCAATTTTTAGTCTTCATTTCTCAAACCTTGTTCTTCCTATACTATTACAACTCTTTCAATTTTTCTCTGTATCTCGTTCTACTAAGGGCTCCTTCCAAGAAGCTACACATTTGTCTTATCCATAAGGAAGGTAAAGATCTGGCTCTTTGTAAAAACTACTGGCCTATTCCGTTAGTCAACGTGGATTATAAAATATTCTCTAAATTATTAGCTTTATGCCTTGGACCCTTCCTTCCTCCAATGATTGGTAAGTAACAGTCAGGATGTATTAAAGGTAGATTTACCTATGATAACTCTAGATTATTTTTCAATGTTTTAAATGAGGCATTTTAGCAATCTCTATTGATGCTGAGAAAGCATTTGATCGCATTGGCTGGTCCTTCCTGCTCAAATACCTAGCCTAGCATGGGTTAGGTCCCCATTTTATTTAGTTAGTTTCTTTACTATCAATCCCCCATGGCATCAGTTTTAGTCAATGGGAAGATCTCTAGCTACTTTCCGTTAGGTTGTGGTGTTCTTCAGGGTTGTCCTTCATCCTCTCTTTTATTTATAGTTGCTTTGGAACCTTTCCTGTACTGTAACAGAAATAATGCTGAAATCAATGGATTTCAATATGGGCACGATCATTAAAAATGTTCAGCTTCAGCTGATGACATACTTCTTTTCATTTCCACTCTTAGGCAGTCTGTTCTGGTTCTTCTTCAGGAAATTGCTACCTTTTCTTTGATCTACAGATGAAAAAACTGAAATCATGCCTCTAACTAAGTTTACTTTTAGTCATTCTTTCATTGCATCGGTATTCCACTGGAATACCTCCAAAATTAAGTATTTGGGCATCTTGTTCGCACCCTCCATTAATGATTTGGTTTCGGCAAATGTCAATGATTGTCTAGATAAAGTTGACAAACTTCTTTCCTCCTAGAAACCCCTCTTAATTCCTGGTGGGGTCGTATGGACTCGATTAAAATAATGATTTCACCCATAATTCTATGTGCCCTTTCAATGATCCCAGTTAATATTTCTGCTACATTAAAAAAAACTAGAGTCTAAACTTTCTATATTTACTTGGATGAATGGAAAAGCCAGAATTTCTCTGGCTTCTCCTAAAAAGGCCAAACAGGGAGGTGGAGTACATTTCCCTGACTTTTGGTTATACCATAAGGCTTTCTACTGCGACAAGCATTTAGATGGCTTTCTTTATCACAAACCTCATTTACCCCTTTATAGTTGGATACTGAATGTTCTTTTCTATCTCCTTTTCTTCCCTGTGAAGTTATATCTTTCTCGGCCAAGCCTTCCATAATTTCTTCTTCTCTTTTTAAACACACTTGCACTATCCGAAAACCAATTTATGAACTGCAGTTTGTAACAGGTGATTCCTTCAGACAGTTTCCTCTCTTGTATAACAATCTAATTACTATTAACAACAAACCATTATTTTTAAAAGCTTGGAGGCAAAGAGGTATTATTTAGGTCAAAGATTTACTTTCTGATAATGACCCCTTCTCTTTTTCACAATTTCAACACTTATTTAAGTGCCCTTTTTACCTAAATATCTCCTTCTCAGAAATATTATTCTTCATATTCTCCATTCATTACCAAGTGTTTCCCTGTCTTCCTCATCACAATCCCCTCTCTGTTCAATTCTTACTACGGTTTGTAATGCTTCACTTATATTTGAACTTCTTTGCTCTTTATCGTATGTCAGATCCGGAACTACGTTAGAAGTGCAATTTGAATTGAATTTAAGATGTACCTGGACTCTTCCATTTTGGAATAAGATTTGGGATACATTTTACAAAACCTCCAGGATAGTTTCTACTTCTCAGTCTTGTTCTTTCTCTATCATAGACTATATCTCACCCCTGACATACTAGCTACATTCTCCATGGCTTCTCTCCTAAATGTTGTTCCTGTGACCATCAAATTGGTGACCTTATGCATATGCTGTTCCACTGTCCTCCTACAGCTTCCTTTTTTCTGAGGATATCCACTCACCACATAGTAACTTATGGTTGTTAGATCTCAAACTAGCTTTTGCCTTCATCAAATCTCTATCAATTGGAAATGTTCATCAAATATTTCTTATAAAGTCTGATGGAATAATGTTTGTCATTACCATAAACTAGATACTGCCTCTTCCTCTTTTCATTGTCTGTCTGCTAATAGAGTTTTATATTTCGCTTGCTTTTTAGATGATGCAGCTCATAATCACCTTTTTGTACTGCCATGATTTTTCAATTTCTCTGCCATGGGCACTAATTTTGCTATTCCTTGTTCATTTTGTTATATTATATCACTATTTTCTTTCAGATAAAGCTCTAAGCTCTACGCTGTTGTTAACTTGGTCTTCCTGTATATATTCCCCCTCTTTTCCTTCCCTATTTTTTCCCCATTATATTTCAAAATTGTTAAACAGCTTCAATTCTTCATGACATTTTTTTCATTTCATTCCTACAGTCTATACAAGTTTTTGTATATTGTTTGTGTTATGTTAATATTTTTCTCAATAAAGCTGCTTTACCTTAAAAGAAAGAAAATGTAATTCATAAAAAACAATAACAAAGAGAAGTAGCAGGTCATGAGCAGCCACTCTGCTTATGTTATAGTCTTGTTTTGCTTCATTTCAACTAACTAGACTAGCACACTTAAAAATAATGATTTATATTTGAAAAGTTCAGGAATGGAGACAGTGTCCTTATGACCTAGGTCCATTCTACAAATTGGACACATATTTCCTATTTGCTCCACAGTGCATCTTTAAACAGATAATCCTGGCACAAACAGGGAAAGTGCACCCTATTTTGATGAATGTGCTACTCTCATGGCAGCTGCAAACTTGCACTGCCCTGGGTGCAGTGCATTAAAAAAAAAATACGGAGCGGCAGCTTCAAAGCCACTCCAAGTTTCTCTGTGCAGGAGGCAACCCGCCTGCACTGAGAAGAGGGATTAGAGAGCCCCTTGCAGGCAGGTGCCGTGAGTGACTGTACCTGCCTTTAAGGGGATATCTAGAGTGATATATGGGACCCTCCTTTAGCCCCTCAAAGGACTGCCCCCAGGGGGCACACTGGCAGCGTTCCACCTGTTTGTGGAACGCCCCTCCAAAGGGCATGTTTGCCTCTGCGTCTACAATGAGGCGCAAGCGCAGAGGAAAAGAGATTACTTCATTTGCAGGGGGCAACAGCTCCATGAAAATGAGGGCACTCCCTCTCATGATAGCGCTGGTGGTACATGTGTGCCATTACTAGCAGTAATAACAAAGGGGATGCACAAGCGTCTATGGTCTCTTCTGTAATACCATTGTGCCGCAAGAGTGCACAAAGCAGATGCACAACCCTTTGCGCCCCCGTGGCAGAATGCATCTTACTGCTCAATGTTTGAGGTGGCCTCTCTAATCAACATGCATAGCTGGTGCTGCGCTGCAAATGTCCTCTGCAGCATTTATATTCTGATGTCATCATAAAACTGCTGATTCACTCCGCTCAGCGCCTATTTGATTTTCGCGCTTACCATGTGAACAGTTGCTAATCTATCTCTAAACGTTTCGTGTTTTCGCAGATTTCTAAAGCTTTGAAATCATATAGGTGGTAGGTGTTAAACCTCTGTCCAATTAAAGGAGGCGAAGTTTCTAAATGAGATCAATTCTTGCAGTTTTGTGATTCAGAGCTTTAGGTGAAGAGAGCCCTATAGCGAATGCTGCAATGAGAGATCACGGATGAACGGAGTACAACAGTGGAAAAACACAATTTTGGAACAGTATATTGCCTCTCGTGCTTAAAGTTTACATTTTTTAAACTTTACTGTGAGGCATTTTCACCACTGCCCCCAAAATGTTCAATGTCATTGGTTTCACTCACAAAAGAGTATTGTGCAGAAGCTTGTCCCTTCAAAGAATTTTCCAATGAGTTGGTCTTCACTTGTTGGATCGTGACATAAGGTTGCTTTTCTTGGTGACCCCTCCAGGCACTGGATTGTCTTTAGGAGAAGGATCAGGTTAGCAGGTTCTATAGCCCTGTATAGTGCACTGATTTTCAGCTAGATAATTATCTGGGTAGTTATTTCTCGCACTTGACATCACTAGTGAAGTGATTTTTGCTTGAATAATTAGTGGGTTGGCTAATTCTGTCCGTAGAAACCTCTAACTATCTTATTTACATCCTGGAGATTGAACAGGTTAGCAAGTTCTCCCAGTAGACATCCTGCTCTCTACCTCTACTGTACTAGACCTCTCCAGTCCCTGGTTTTCCCGCAGAGAATCATCGGGCTAGCTAGTTCTCTGGAGAATCTCCAGTACTCTGGTTCCTCCTCCCCTGTAATTCGTCGTAAGCTAGTTCTCTATAAACATTTAAGGTGGCTGGTATTTCCATGGAGAATCATCAGGTTACATTTTTCTCTCTCTAGTCCTGTCTTAGGTGAGCTGTTTTCTCCTGTGATCCCATGAATTAGACCTGGCTTGTGAGTTCTGAGGGGTAGATGAAAATTTAATGGGATTGTCCTGGTTGGGAGTATGTTGTCTCACCTTGTCTTACAGTTTTTGTACTATCTGTTTGATGTATGTAGCAAGTTAGAAACACCTAAGCGATACAAGAGTGAGGGGAGGGTGAAATGAGAGTCTTTGTGCTTAACACTTTGCATTTTAGTCTTTTTTGGTAATCAAGGAACATACTCTTTATTTATAAGGGTCTGGTGGCTTAGTGACCTAATGCAGCCACCATAGAGACCTGTGTTTGACCTCATGGTCACAGGTGCAAATCCTGGGGGGTCCACACAGCCTTTCATCCTTCTGAGGTTCATAAAAGGAGTGCCATTGAGTTGAGTAACAATAAAAATCTGTTATTCAGCACCAAGATACCCTTGGGTGAACGTGTGCTTTACAAATGCACATGTTATGTTTATTTGATAAACTGGGGTGGTGTGGTGAGCAAAATAATGATGGATTAAACCCAGAACCTTGTGATAGGGGGGGAATGTTTGCATTGTCCAGCATTCCTTCCATCAATTGTTTCTTTTGCATATGTTGCCCTAAGGGAGAAGGGTATGCCCGGAAGTGGGTCAGGTGCTCACTACGGCACTGGATTCAAGCTAGCCTGGCTGATGAAGGGTGATGCCCTGAAACCGGTCAAAGGATGCTTGTTTCTGGTCCAGGGAGGACCTGGATTGGCAGTTTGGGCTGGACTGTCCCCACAAGGAACAGGGTCAAGACTGATTTGCATTTGGCTGGGTCCAAAATGTGGTGGTGTGGTGAGCAAAAGAATGATGGATTAAACACAGATCCTTGTGACTGGGGGTGAATATTTGCATTGTCCAGCATTCCGTCCATCAATTATTTCATTTGCATATGTCGCCCTAAGTGGGAAGGGTATGCCCAGACATGGGACCCCTGCTCACTACACCACTGGATTCAACCTAGCCTGGCTGTTGAAGGGTGATGCCCTGAAACTAGTCCCAGGATGCTTGTTTCCGGTCCAGGAAAGACCTGGCTTGGCAGTTCGGGCTGGACTGTTTCCACAAGGAACAGGGTCAAGACTGATTTGCATATGACTGGGTCCAAA
Organism: Lissotriton vulgaris; assembly: GCF_964263255.1. Taxonomy (NCBI): domain Eukaryota; kingdom Metazoa; phylum Chordata; class Amphibia; order Caudata; family Salamandridae; genus Lissotriton; species Lissotriton vulgaris. Next base: position 2,135,822,902 of record NC_141687.1, on the reverse strand, counting down.
CTGGGGTGGTGTGGTAAGCAAAAGAATGATGGATTAAACCCAGATCCTTGTGACTGGGAGTGAATGTTTGCATTGTCTAGCATTCCGTTCATCAATTGTTTCTTTTGCATATGTTGCCCTAAGTGGGAAGGGTATGCCTAGACTTGGGTCCAGTGCTCACTACACCACTGGATTCAAGGTAGCCTGGCTGATGAAGGGTGATGCTCTGGAGCAGGTCCCAGGTAAGCATGAGCGAATTTTGCGGATCTCGCGTTCGCGAATTTTGCGGATTTGCGGATTCGCAATCCGCAAAATCCGCGAATTCCCGCGAATTTGCGGATTTTTTTTTTTTTGTGTTCGCCCGTGTTTCTGCCAGTTCGCGAGGGTTTTGTACACTTTCGCAAATTGCGAACTTACCTGTCGGGTCGCAAGTTTCGCGAACTTGTTGTTTCTACGTGTCCAGCCTGTTTGGGACACTCTTCTTCATCACTGCCACTCTCTGTCACCACTGCCACTCTCTGACTACTCATGCCACCCTCTGGCCCACCCATGCCACCCTCTGTTTCATCACCACACCCTCTGGTTGTCCAGTGTACATTATTTTCGGCAAAGCAAAGCACACCTTCCCTGCCTCAAGTGACCTGAATTAATTTGGGGCTGATTCATGTGTCACAGAATATTTTTTTAGCTGGCACCTGCTTCCTTAGTGCGCCCTGATTAGTGATCTTTTGCACTTGCTAAGTGCTTTCATTGTTGCAAAATTAGTTACAACACCTGCCCTGCCCCAACTGACAATAATGAATTAGGGGCTGATTAATGGATTTTAACTTCCAGCCTGGCTCCTGCTTGTCTCCCTTAGCTGTAATTCAGGACCTTTGTGGCATATGTGTAACTATTCTGAGGTTCAGAGCAGGGTCACATACTAGTTTCAACTGGCAACTGAACTCTGGAGGGGCCCCTCAGGAAGCACTCCAGGAAATGGCTACTAATGATGAGCCTGAACTTTTGAACCTGGTAAGTAGTTACTTTCAGTTTTGCTAAAATCGTATTTCTGCAATTTTGCACTTATTCGCGGGGCGCGAACTCACGCGAACAGTGCGAGCAGTGCGAGCAAAATCCGCTGCTCGCGGATTTGCGGATTTTGCGGGAAATTCGCAAATCTCGCGGATTGCGGATTTCCCGAAAATCCGCAAAATCCGCGAGCGGAACGGATTTTCCGCCCACGCCTAGTCCCAGGATGCTTTTTTACAGTCCAGGGAGGACCTGGCTTGGCAGTTCAGGCTGCACGTTTCCCACAAGGTACAGGGTCAAGACTGATTTGCATATGGCTGGGTCCAAACTGGGGTGGTGTGGTGAGCAAAAGAATGATGGATTAAACCCAGATCCTTGTGACTGAGTGTGAATGTTTGCATTGTCCAGCATTCCGTCCATCAATTGTTTCTTTTGCATATGTATATTTGATGGTCATGGTGGAGGCTTGATTCTGCAATAAACCCAGTCATACCACACTGATTAATATTTGCAAAAAAGCATTTTCATTTGGTGTACATTTGTACATTTTGTTTTTGCAGTCGGCATAGGTAAGAAAGTAAAACACATCATCATCTGCTTCTTTAGGAATGATAACAGGAAAACGCAGAGTTCAAAATAGCAGTGACATGTACAGGCAGATGACAGGGGTCACAGGCAGCAGCAGTGTTAGAGATGAGAGACAGCAAGAGTAAAGAGGAGAAGAAACAACAAGCATTAAGAAGAGAGAAGATAGAATGAAAGAATGTGGAGGACAGGACAGAGGAAAAAAGCAGACAAATGATAAAATGGAGCCATAGCTAATCACTGCTAGAGAGTGATAGTAAAGAGCCAAGATCGAGGGGAGAGAGAGCAGGGAATGGATAAAAGTGAAGAGAAAAAAGGGAGGGCTAAAACGAATAGAGGGCAAATCAGAACTACAGGGTGTGACAAAGGTGATGGAAAACAATTAGAGAGGTGAGACGATAGACTCTTAGAGCAAAGACTTAGGGGACAGACAGCAGATCAAGGTTAGAAGATAGAGACTGAGGCAGTGAGAGTGTTGAAAGTGGGGCTCACCGTAGGAAGATGTGAGCGGTGGCCTCCTCGGCAAAATTGTCAGCACCTGCACTTCTTTTTTTACAAATTAAGCACTGCTTTAAGAATGCATTTGGAAAGAGTAAATTATTTAAACTTTGCACAGTCCACTAGGGGTGAGTAGGATTGTTTGTTTCCTTTGTTTTCTTGCCTAATTGTGGCACATGGTGTGGGGATTATGGCCATGTGTTGTCATGAACTGCTGCCATGCTAATTTTCAATGGAGCCTTAAAGCAACAAGCATTGGAAATGCAATAGGTCTCGCATTAGGAAAGTTTGAGCTATTGGTATAGTAAATGACACTTTTTTTATTTATGTGTTGGTTTTGAAAGTAGCAAAATTAATAGCTTTGTCAGTTACAATGTCAATAGTTTTAACTTTTGCAAATGTGACACCTATAGCATTTGTAATGCAATGTGTGTTGTATTTACGTGACTTAGATGTATTGATATTACAAATAACAATGGCTTTTAATTTTGTAAATAATTAATACTTAAATAAAAGTTATTGTAATTTATAATGGCAATAGCTTAAACGTTTGTAAATAACTTTTGTGAAGATTATGTTCAGTGTATTTTATTGTGACGACAATCCAAGAACATTGCATTTGCACCTACACACAGAGAGCCACACACATGTAGATGTGGTGGTGGTGGATCTGGGGGATATGGTGGTGGTGGATGTGGTGGTGGTGGTGGATGTGGTGGTGGATGTGGTAGTGGATGTGGTGGTGGTGGTGGATGTGGTAGTGATGGTGGTGGATGTGGGGGTGGATGTGGGGGTGGTGGTGGATGTGGTGGTGGTGGTGGAGGTGGTGGTGGTGGTGAATGTGGTGAATGTGGTGGTGGAGGTGGTCGATGTGGTGTTGATGTGGTGGATGTGGTGGTGGTGGATGCGGTGGTTGTGGATGTGGTGAAAGTGGTGGTGGATTTGGTGGTGGAAGTGATGGTGGTGGGTGTGGTGGATGCGGTGGTGGATGCGGTGGTGGATGTGGTGGTGGTGGATGCGGTGGTGGATGAGGTGGTGGATGAGGTGGTGGTGGATGCGGTGATGGATGTGGTGGTGGTGGTGGTGGATGTGGTGGTGGATGTGGTTGTGGTGGTGATGGTGGATGTGGTTGTGGTGGTGGTGGTGGATGTGGTGGTGGTGGTGGATGTGGTGGTGGATGCGGTGGTGGTGGATGCAGTGGAAGTGGTGTATGTGGTGGTGGATGTGGTGGTGGATGTCATGGTGGATGTGAAGGTGATGGATGTGATGGTGGATGTGGTGGATGTGATGGTGGATGTGGTGGTGATGGTGGATGTGGTGGTGATGGTGGATGTGGTGGTGTTGTGGTGGATGTGGTGGATGTGGTGGATGTGGTGGTTGTGGATGTGGTGGTTGTGGTGGATGCGTTGGTGGATGAGGTGGTGGATGAGGTGGTGGATGAGGTGGTGGATGAGGTGGTGGATGAGGTGGTGGATGAGGTGGTGGTGGATGAGGTGGTGGTGGATGAGGTGGTGGATGAGGTGGTGGTGGATGCAGTGGAAGTGGTGGATGTGGTGGTGGATGCGGTGGATGTGGTGGTGGTGGATGTGGTGGTGGTGGATGCGGAGGTGAAGTGGTGGTGGATATGGTGGTGGTGGATGTGGTGGTGGATGTGGTGGTGGTGGATGCGGTGGTGGATTTGGTGTTGGTGGATGTCATGGTGGATGTGATGGTGGATGTGGTGGTGGATGTGGTGGTGGATGTGGTGGTGGATGTGGATTTGATGGTGGATGTGATGGTGAATGTGGTGGTGATGGTGGATGTGGTGGTGGATGTGGATTTGATGGTGGATGTGATGGTGAATGTGGTGGTGATGGTGGATGTGGTGGTGGATGTGGTGTTGGTGGTGGATGTGGTGGATGCGGTGGTGGTGGTAGTGGTGGATGGGGTGGTGGTTGTAGTGGATGTGGTGGTGGTGGATGTGGTGGTGGTGGATGCGGTGGTGATGGATGCGGTGGTGGTGGATGTGGTGGTGGCTGTGGCGGTGGATGTCATGGTGGATGTGGAGGTGATGGTGGATGTGTTGGTGGATGTGGTGGTGGATGTGATGGTGGATGTGGTGTTGATGGTGGATGTGGTGGTGGATGCGGTGGTGGTGGTAGTGGTGGATGGGGTGGTGGTTGTAGTGGATGTGGTGGTGGTGGGTGTGGTGGTGGTGGTGGATGCGGTGGTGGTGGATGCGGTGGTGGTGGATGAGGTGGTGGATGAGGTGGTGGATGAGGTGGTGGTGGAAGTGGTGGATGTGGTGGTGGATGTGGTGGTGGATGCGGTGGATGTGGTGGTGGTGGTGGATGTAGTGGATGTGGTGGTGGTGGGTGTGGTGGTGGTGGTGGATGCGGTGGTGGTGGATGCGGTGGTGGTGGATGCGGTGGTGGATGAGGTGGTGGATGAGGTGGTGGATGAGGTGGTGGATGAGGTGGTGGATGAGGTGGTGGTGGAAGTGGTGGATGTGGTGGTGGATGTGGTGGTGGATGCGGTGGATGTGGTGGTGGATGTGGTGGTGGATGCGGTGGATGTGGTGGTGGTGGTGGATGTGGTGGTGGATGCGGTGGTGAAGTGGTGGTGGATGTGGTGGTGAAGTGGTGGTGGATGTGGTGGATGTGGTGGTGGATGTGGCGGTGGATGTCATGGTGGATGTGATGGTGGATGTGGTGGTGGATGTGGTGGTGGATTTGATGGTGGATGTGGTGGTGGATGTGGTGGTGATGGTGGATGTGGTGGTGGATGTGGTGGTGGATGTGGTGGTGGTGGATGTGGATGCGGCGGTGGTGGTGGATGCGGTGGTGGTGGTAGTGGTGGATGGGGTGGTGGTTGTAGTGGATGTGGTGGTGGATGTAGTGGTGGTGGGTGTAGTGGTGGTAGGTGTGGTGGTGGTGGGTGTGGTGGTGGTGGTGGATGCGGTGGTGGTGGATGTGGTGGTGGTGGATGTGTTGGTGGATGTCATGGTGGATGTAGAGGTGATGGTGGATGTGTTGGTGGATGTGGTGGTGGATGTGGTGTTGATGGTGGATGTGGTGGTGGTGGATGCGGTGGATGTGGTGATGGTGGATGCGGTGGTGGTGGTGGATGCGGTGGTGGTGGTGGATGGGGTGGTGGTGGTGGTGGATGCAGTGGCGGTGGATGTGGTGGTGGTGGATGCGTTGGTGGTGGATGCGTTGGTGGTGGATGTGGTGGTGGTGGATGTGGTGGATGTGAAAGTGTAAGCTATTGGCTTTGTGAATAATGATGCTATTAATTTATATATTTTCAAAGCCAACACATATTTAAAAAATGTGTCATTTACAATACCAATAGCTCACACTTTCCTAATTCGAGACCTATTGCATTTCAAATGCTTGTTATTTTTTTATTTACGACATTGTTTGAAATGTCGTCCTGCCAACTTACTGTAAGGAGCAGGATCTGAGCAGACAACCTTAGTAGGACACCAAAAGCTTACACATCCCAGGATGTCTGCCAACTATGTTATTTAGGTGTATTTGTAAAGCGTACTACACCCGCGAGGGTATCCTTCCGCTGAAGAATTCAACATGTTCTGAATAACTGAACTAGTTCGACTTTATACTTGGCCTCTGGTACTCGTCCCTCGTCCAGTTACAAAGGGGAAAGTAAAACTACAAATACCAGAAACCAAAGTAAACAGGCTCTGCAAAGCCTCTCGCACATGGCACGCATGGGCTAGTGGTCATCGTGGCGGTAGATTGAAGCTAAAAAGTTGTAGTTGCATTGCTATAAGAGAGACGAGAGTACTGTGCGTTTAGCTCGGATTAAACATGGTCTTGTAAAGCGTACTACACCCGCGAGGGTATCCTTCCGCTGAAGAATTCAACATGTTCTGAATAACTGAACTAGTTCGACTTTATACTTGGCCTCTGGTACTCGTCCCTCGTCCAGTTACAAAGGGGAAAGTAAAACTACAAATACCAGAAACCAAAGTAAACAGGCTCTGCAAAGCCTCTCGCACATGGCACGCATGGGCTAGTGGTCATCGTGGCGGTAGATCGAAGCTAAAAAGTTGTAGTTGCGTTGCTATAAGAGAGACGAGAGTACTGTGCGTTTAGCTCGGATTAAACATGGTCTGTTTCACCAATGGCGTTAGAAGCCAGCAGCCGGGACAGACAGTACAGTGTTAACGCGCATGTGGCTGTGGTGTTGTTCTTTTCATTCACAAAGTCTGTTCAGACAAAGGGGGGGGGGCAGAGGGGGGAAAGAGAAACAAACAGACCAATCCCGGCAGGCTCAGCTCTCCCGGGCCAAGAAGTGGCTGAAGGAGCGAGAAAAACAAGTCCGGCCGCGAGAGCTCTTCCAGCCTGCAGAGGGACCCAGGTGAGGTGGGGGCCAGAGCGGGAGCTTCGGGTATGCTACAGCCGTTGGGGAGCAAGAGGGTACCCCGCATGGTTAATGTTGCTTCTACGTGGCCTGCCCCGTCCAACGCGCGCCTGGTGCCTCTTCCTTAGCTGCAGTGGAAGTTGGTGCGACTGTGCGGGGCTCACACAGGCCCAGGGCAGCGCAGGCTGCAGCAGCAGGGAGAGAGTTCGAGGGGCGCGCGCGTGGCTCAGATATCGGGAAAGGAGCGCAGTGCATTGCAAATTAGGCACAGCTGCGACGTTCCCAGGAGATGGTGCATTTGAAATTGGAGGCATGGAGGGGGTGCGAGAAAACTCAGAACTCATGCAAAATGGGGTACCTAAGAATCGGGGGCACTTTAGCATGACTGGAGCATGTAATTCGTAATGCAAAAAGCCTGGCGCCGTCAAAGTGAAAGTACGGCTGGCAAAAACAAGACGGAGGGAGAGAAGGGGAGGGGGGAGGAGAAATGCGACACGGCGGGCAGGGGAGGGGGCGGAGCGGGGAGAGGGTGTGAACGGCGGGCAGGGGGAGAGGGTGTGAAAGCAGCAGGGGCCTGGAGTGCGGCTGAAGGGAACTGATGTGCATGCGCTTTTAAGCTCAATGCGCATGCGCATTGAGCTTGAATTTCACGGGCACTGCAAGGAATCGCCACGATTCCTTGCAAGTTGGTTAAAGACTGTTTAAGCCCCCATAGTCTCGCAAGCTCGATGCGCATGCGCATCGAATAGCGAGACCTAAAAACGCTCAAGACTCACGGTGCTTAGCAACACATCAACTAGCTTCCAAAATGTCATGGTGATTGGCAGGTCACAGCTAGTGCTATATTGATGATGTTGACTAATGGAGAGGACCTATCCAGGTTTTCCACTACCTGTTGCCTTCCTACATCCCAACTGTCCTATCGCAGGCACAAATCTGCCTCATGTAGTAAACGAAGTAATGGCATTATTCCCACAGACGATGCAGCTCTGTCGCGGAGGACAATTCGAGCATATTATTTATTTAGGTATTTACTTATTTGTATTTAAGCGTGACCTCCCCACCCCCCCCCCCCCCCCCAGGCGTGCCCCGTGTGCTGTACAGAGAAGATGCGGTAACATAAAAGACGTGGTTTTGCAAAAGTAGCAACATTATTATTATTATTGAAAACAATATTTTCAGGGATATGCAGTGCTTTAAATGGGCCGGTACCACCGGTACTGAGTACCAGCACTTCCGAATTTTTGGGCCCTCAGTACCGGCACTTCCTTGTAGATAGGGAGAGTACTGGTACCCTGATTGACGGCAGGCTCAGGTTAGGCATCTCCTCCAGGGAAGGGCAGGGCTTCTGAGCAGCTTGCAAGTAAATAAGCAGTGAAGTAGCCGCCGTTTTGCAGAGTTGCTGCTGAAGATTAGCAGCGCCCATTTCATTGTTCCCTAACTGCAGGGGTTTGAGTGGGCGCTTGTCACACAGTGATTTACAGGGCAGGGTCTCTTGACAGACCCTGCACAGTCAATATGTTGTGCAGCGGCAGCGATGAAAGTGCTTTAGTGCCCCTACCCCCACCCCTCCGTCAGGTGTGCGAAATGAGTTGGGGCCTCCAGTCACTAATCCAGTCCCTTTTACAGTATGGCACTGGCTGTAGTAAGTGAGTGGCAGCGCATGTCAAACCTCCACCTTCGGCAAAGTCAGGGTTTTTATTTTCATGTTTTTGTTCAGCACTGTCGCTGCGTCCCTTAGTGTGCCCCTCCAACACTAATCGCAGCATTTGGTAAAGGGTTCATGGGTGTGAAGTTAGCCTTGCCCTTAGGGCAATGTATAGCAAGGAACTTACAGTGCACCAGGAATGAGCTGCCATGACAACTGATGATGTATTTGGTATGGGGGAAGACCAGGTGAACATGGAAGGAAGGGGGAGGGAGGAATGTAAAGAAGTGAGGCGACAGGTGAAGTTAGGATTGCCACTTTTTCAAATAAAAATGCCAGATATTTGATGAGTTCTGAAATCATAAATGGGCTTGGAAATGTATTTTAACACACATTTGTGTAAATTCAAAACTCTAGTACATTTCTTGCTAACATATAGATATATAACAAAACTTTACACATAACAGAAAGACATTAGCGCTTCATGTCATTACAATTCATAATTATTACGTCTGATTATAAACGGCTTATGTACTACATGTGTGTTTCACATCATCACACTGTTTTTTTGGTTTAGTACCACCTTTGGTTCAGTTCTTGGTGTCAGTCTCTAAACATAGTATATGGGTATAGTACCTTTTTTTATCTAGTTTACTATCTAATCTCGAACGCATTCCTCATGGATTGAGAATATTCACAATGCCAACACACCTTGAAACAAAAGAGAAATTATTGGAGGAATGGGTGGAAAACAATACCGAGTGCTCTCTCAATATGATGTGCATTCTAATTAAACATGCCAAATTGGATGTAGTTGAAATCACATCTAAAATAAGAGAAATGGAAGAAACATTGGCTAAGGATACAAACCAAGATGAAATCTTGAAACTAAGAAAAGAAATGGACATCAGACTAGAGAAATATGAGCACGAAATTGAGGAACGGAAAGAACACAAATTCAAACGCGATGAACAGGTTTATCTGCATGGGAGAATACTCACATTTGCAAGGAGATATGACAGCTTGAAAAAAAGTTATCCAGCACAATACTCCAAAACAGTAGTAACCAGTACGAGTGAGTCTGATGTGAGTGAGTCAGAAAGATCAAGAGATATAACTAAATCAAAAATGTCTTTTTTAGAGGAAGTGAGAATAATGAATCGGGACAATACATCACAAGGGGAGTTGGTCGAGGGAGAATAGCGAACCAAGGCAGAGGAAGAAGAACGCAAAATCCCTTGCAAGCACAAGAAAAACAAGAAGGTCAAAGCAGAGAAAATGGTTTTATCCACTGCGCAACAGGAAGTAGGAGATACAAACCTTATCATTTATCTGTCACAATACCAACTATCAAATGATGAAAAGTCATTAATGAATAAGGGCTTATCTTTCTGCCCGGAGTCACACTTTAATTATACACAGGTTCGTATTGACCTGTATAAATATGTGAGGAAGCTTAAACTAGCTAAAATTCATGCAAACAAACCACAAACAATGAAGGATATTGCAACTAATAATGATGAAGACAAATTACCGATCTCAATAGATCACTACCTGACTTAAAAAATATGTTTGACATCCTATATGAATTGGAGGACGACACCATGTCGGATGAACAATTATTGGAACATTTAGACATACAAACAAATAAAAGAATCGATACTGGAATAAAAAGATCAAAATACTATCCAACACTATCGCCAGGGAACAAAATTGATTTGCTCTCAGACGCTGTAGTTGAAGAACTGGATAAATTGGCAAATGTGAGAAATACCAAACAGAGAGAAAATTTGACCACAAAGGAAAAGAATGCTATAGACACTTTGATGGAGAATGAGGAAATAACAATAATACCAGCCGATTAGGGGGGGAAACATTGTCATAATGGATACCAAAGATTATGTTGATGAAGCATTAAGACAATTTGATAATAAAGATAACTACTCAAGACTTCAAACTAATCCAATGGATAACATGTTGAAAGAATTAGAAGAAAACATTCAAGTATGGTATGAAAGACACCTTCTAAGTGATGATGAAAGGAAGTTCTTGATTGTGGATGTTCCTGTAATACCTTGTATATATTTTGTACCAAAAATCCATAGGACTTTAACAAACCCCCCAGGAAGGCCTATAGTATCCTCATGTGGTTCCATCTATGAACATATGTCTAAATATGTGGACAAGTTCCTAGCACCCATAACACAGAACATGAGGTCCTATTTAAAGAATACAGGTGACTTCCTCAGGATATTAACAGGAGTAAAATGGGATCCAGGATATCTTTTGGTGACAATAGATGTCGTTTCGCTATATACTTCAATCAGACATGAAGTTGGATTAACAGCGTGTTAATATTTCCTGAAGCAACAAAACATTTCAGAATTGGAACATTCAGCAATGCTGCTGAAGATGATACAAATCTCTTTAACCAACAATGTATTTCTATTTAATAAAGAACTATTCCAGCAAGAGTGTGGTACTGCCATGGGGATTTCATTTTCCCCAAACTATGCAAACATCACCATGGGGTGGTGAGAGCGGACCATTGCGTGGAACACTGAACATCAAAAGAATTTGGAGCGGGTCATTCTATGGGCCCGCTATATAGATGACCTGTTCCAGATATGGAACGGAATAGAACAGCAATTCAGGAATTACTTTACTATACTAACTGAAAATGAGATTGGCCTGAAATTTACGTGTACTACAAACAAAAGGCAAATAGATTTTCTTGACACCAAAGTGTACATAGAAAATGGGAAAATCGAATCCACTTTGTTCCGTAAAAAACATCAACTAATAGTGTTCTACATGGAACCAGTTTCCACCATAAACCACCCCTTAACAGCATTCCCTATGGAGAGTTCATATGTATGAAAATAAACTGTTCAAAAAAAGAGGATGCAGAAGAAAAAATTCATGACTGTAGAAACAGATTTAAATCCAGAGGATATAACGAACATTAAACAAATGTAAAGAAAGAGTAGATTTAAAAACAAGAGAAGAAACACTAATTGAGAAACCTAAAATCAAGGAGTTCAAGAGGAGACCGGGTGAAAATGCTACCACAAATGGAGTCACGCCTGATTATTAGATTGAGGACTAAATTCCCATGCGGGATAAATAACGACAAAGAACTTTATGTACATCTTTAACATCAACCTTCAGACTGTGTGTTCGAGTTTAGATAGTAAACTAGATATACCCTTATACTATGTTTATAGACTGACACCAAGAACTGAACCAAAGGTGATACTAAACCAAAAAAACAGCGTGATGATGTGAAACACACATGTAGTTCACAAGCCGTTTATAACACATTGTGTATCAGACATAATAATTATGAATTGTAATGACATGAAGCGCTAATGTCTTTCTGCTATGTGTAAAGTTTTGTTGAATATATTTGTCAAACTACAAATCCCATAATGCCACTTGACAGCAGACAGGGATAAATAGTTAAAGTAAAGAAAGACTTACTGACCGTGAGAAAAGCCTTGTCTGGCTGAAACGCGTTGGTGGGATGATAACGCTTGAATAAAGAAGCATTAAAATCTATCCAAGAGTGCCGCATCCTTTGCATTATAATAATTGTTGGGCCTGGAACCGGCCAATATCACAGAGCACCCGCTGCTGAGTGCTCTTGGAGCAAGAAATATCACTTTTTGGGAAAATATATATATATATATATCATGTGATCAAGGCTCGTTGTGAGCAGAAACGTTATGGCGACAGCACTCGAATAAACCTGGCATCTACTACTTTGTGGTCCGTGTCTGTTCTTGCCCCACGTCTATGGAAGCGGCAGCGTGTGGGGGACGGAGTTCTTTCATATATATATATATATATATATATATATATATATATATATATATATATATACTGCTCAAGGGTCTGCCACACGGTGAAAGAGCACTCAAACAGTTGAAAGGTTTGACCCGTGACCTTTCTTTTCAGTATGAACTGCTCACGTTCGTAGGCTGGATTTGCAGAAACTCCGTCTCGCCTGACGCGTTTCGATACTTTCTTCCTCAGAGGCTATATGACGAAGTTTGCGTGCGACACTCCCAAGGATTTGTGGCGGTTGAAGTCCTTAATGTTCCTTTATGGATGCACTATCTTTACTGCCACTCTGTATGAGCCCAAAGCTCTGATGAGCCCCCACTCACGACGCAGTTCTCATCTTGGTCAGCTGTTTCCACAAACGAGGCAGGTAACATCCCAACTCGTGGCCCCCGTGTTAAACAGGGTGGTGCTCCTTCGCGGCTGTGCTTAAGGACTTCAACTCCCACAAATCCTTGGGAGTGTCGCACGCAAACTTCGTCATATAGCCTCTGAGGAAGAAAGTATCGAAACGCGTCAGGCGAGACGGAGTTTCTGCAAATCCAGCCTACGAACGTGAGCAGTTCATACTGAAAATAAAGGTCACGGGTCAAACCTTTCAACTGTTCGAGTGCTCTTTCACCGTGTGGCAGACCCTTGAGCAGTATATTAGCGGCAGCAGAGCCGCGAAGGAGCACCACCCTGTTTAACACGGGGGCCACGAGTTGGGATGTTACCTGCCTCGTTTGTGGAAACAGCTGACCAAGATGAGAACTGCGTCGTGAGTGGGGGCTCATCAGAGCTTTGGGCTCATACAGAGTGGCAGTAAAGACAGTGCATCCATAAAGGAACATTAAGGACTTCAACTCCCACAAATCCTTGGGAGTGTCGCACGCAAACTTCGTCATATAGCCTCTGAGGAAGAAAGTATCGAAACGCGTCAGGCGAGACGGAGTTTCTGCAAATCCAGCCTACGAACGTGAGCAGTTCATACTGAAAATAAAGGTCACGGGTCAAACCTTTCAACTATTCGAGTGCTCTTTCACCGTGTGGCAGACCCTTGAGCAGTATATTAGCGGCAGCACAGCCGCGAAGGAGCACCACCCTGTTTAACACGGGGGCCACGAGTTGGGATGTTACCTGCCTCGTTTGTGGAAACAGCTGACCAAGATGAGAACTGCGTCGTGAGTGGGGGCTCATCAGAGCTTTGGGCTCATACAGAGTGGCAGTAAAGACAGTGCATCCATAAAGGAACATTAAGGACTTCAACTCCCACAAATCCTTGGGAGTGTCGCACGCAAACTTCGTCATATAGCCTCTGAGGAAGAAAGTATCGAAACGCGTCAGGCGAGACGGAGTTTCTGCAAATCCAGCCTACGAACGTGAGCAGTTCATACTGAAAATAAAGGTCACGGGTCAAACCTTTCAACTGTTCGAGTGCTCTTTCACCGTGTGGCAGACCCTTGAGCAGTATATATATATATATATATACATATATATATATATATATATATATATATATATATATATATATATATATATATATACATATATATATATATACACACACACACACACACACACAAATAATGAAATATAGCAGAAAAAACTGTGGCCAGGTGGCAAACTTGGGGGATGAGTATAGCATGGAGGGGAAAACTGGAGGCAAGTAGGGAAAAAACTAGTGAGAAAATGTAAGAGACTTGTGGAGAGAGTAAGGCAGAAGTGGGAGTAAGAGAGACAGAAATAGCGAGTGAAGGTTAGAGGCTGGGTAAAGATGAGAGGCAAGTGGAGCAGACGTGGATGTAAAAACACGGAACCAGCAAGAGCCTGGTCGTAGTGAACAGGGCAGTGGCAGTGCTTTAAATGGGCCGGCACTCACAGGTACTGACTACGGGCACTTTTTATTTTTTATCACTATACGTACTGCACTTCTCTACTGTGAGGAGAGTACCAGTACTCATGAGAGATAGACGGATTGGCTGCTAGTGCTGGGGAGCACTAGGCTGTCAGCGTTGGAACCTATCTGACAGCCAAGGCCCTCTGTATTCCTGAGCTGAGCTGGGGCTCCTTGGTCACCATCACATTGTGTTTGATAGTCGAGACCCCATTTTGGCCCTGTGCTATTAATCACATTCACACTATTGTGTGGATTTGTGCAAACACAGGTATGGAGGCAGCAGGCTGACAGCAGCTATTAAAAACGCCATGGGAGGGAAGGTGTTTAAAATGGCTTTAATTCCACCTGAGACTTTGTGTGAGTGTTTGCACATGACTGTGTGCTTGTCTGCTTGTGTCTGCCTGCCTGTGTGTGCCTTTTCTTTTGTGAGAGAAAGAAGGAATCAGAACACTGGCGATTTTTTAAGGGGACTGTGTGGAATGCTTTTGTGTACATGTGTGCTTGTTTCTTTCTGTGTGTATGTGCACGCTTGAGAATTATAGGATTGTGCCAAATAACAACAAATAACAGGATAGCATTAAGAAGTAGCAAATATTAAAAACATTTGGTTATCATTTTGTGTAATGAGTTAATCTGTTTTGTTGACATAAACACATTTCTCATGTGTTTTGATATGTGCTGCAACTGGATCAGAAGTCATTATGTATGATTACATCTTCCCGTAGCCCCGCCCCTAGTCCCGCCAACTTGTCACACCTCTAGCTCATTTTAATGAGTACCTGCACTTATTTATTTCCATTTAAAGCACTGGGGATATGGAAGACAATACACGAGACCTGAGAAATAACATGCCATCAAAAACAAAAGTTATAAATTCCTCATCAGCACAAACGGTATTGCAAAACAACAACACAGTGAAATTCCGAGCTCAATCAATCAATCAATCACAGATATTTATAGAGCGCACTACTTACCCGGAGGGTCTCAAGGCGCTTGGGGGGGGGGGTGCTGCTACTGCTCGAAGAGCCAGGTCTTGAGCTTCTTCCTGAATGAGAGGTGGTCTTGGGTCAGGCGCAGGTCGGTCGGGAGGGAGTTCCAGGTCTTGGCGGCCAGGTAGGAGAAGGACCTTCCTCCTGTTGTCATTCTTCGGATGCGGGGGACGGCGGCGAGGGCGTGACTAGCTGATCGGAGTTGGCGTTTGGGAGCGTAGAAGTTGACGCGGTTGTTGAGGTAGCTCGGGCCTTGATCGTGTAGGGCTTTGTGTGCGTTGTTGAGGAGACGGAAGGTGATTCTTTTGTTGAAGGGGAGCCAATGCAGGTCTCTCAGATGTCCGGAGATGTGGCTGTGTCGTGGGATGTCGAGGATGAGTCTGGCTGAGGCGTTATGGATCCCTTGGAGTCTCTTATGGAGCTTCGCGGTGGTTCCGGCGTAGAGGGCGTTGCCGTAGTCCAGTCGGCTGGTGACGAGGGCCTGGGTGACCGTCTTCCTGGTCTCGGTGGGGATCCACCGGAAGATCTTCCGTAGCATGCGCAGGATGTTGAAGCATGACGAGGAGACGGCGTTGACTTGTCTGGTCATGGTGATGGAGGAGTCCAAGATGAAGCCCAGGTTGCGTGCGTGGTCTGTCGGTTTGGGTGCGGTGCCCAGGGCGGGGGGCCACCAGGAGTCGTCCCAGGCGGAGGGCGAGGAACCCAGGATGAGGACTTCCGTCTTGTCTGAGTTCAGTTTCAGGCGGCTGGTCGTCATCCACTCGGCTACGTCTTTCATCCCTTCGTGAAGGTTGGCTCTGGAGGTGGCGGGGTCGTTGGTGAGGGAGAGGATCAGCTGGGTGTCGTCAGCGTAGGAGATGATGTTGAGGTTGTGTTGGCGTGCGATGGCCGCGAGGGGGCTCATGTAGACGTTGAAGAGGGTGGGGCTCAGCGACGATCCTTGAGGGACGCCGCAGATGACTTCGGTGGCCTCTGACTTGTACGGTGGTAGGCGGACTCTCTGTGTTCTTCCAGCGAGGAAGGAGATGATCCATTCCAGAGCCTTCTCCTGGATTCCGACGTTGCTGAGGCGCTGCACTAGGGTGCGGTGGCAGACAGTGTCGAATGCCGCGGAGAGGTCTAGGAGGATGAGGGCTGCTGTTTCTCCGTTGTCCATCAGGGCTCGGATGTCATCGGTGGCAGCGATGAGGGCGTCTCGGTGCTGTGGTTGGCTCGGAAGCCCGACTGTGAGGGGTCGAGGGATCCATTCGTCTCGAGGAAGGCGGCCAGCTGTTTGTTGACGGTCTTCTCGATGACTTTGGCTGGGAACGGGAGGAGCGAGATGGGGCTGTAATTCTTGAGTTCGGTGGGGTCCGCTGTAGGTTTCTTTAGCAGGGCGCTGAGTTCTGCGTGCTTCCAGCTCTCCGGGAAGGTAGCGGTGTCGAAGGAGGTGTTGATGATGTCCCGCAGGTGGGGTGCGATGACAGCGTCGGCCTTGTTGAAGACGTGGTGAGGGCAGGGGTCGGTTGGAGATCCGGAGTGGATGGAGTTCATCATGCGGACGGTGTCTTCGGTGCTGATCGGAGTCCAGGTGCGGATGGTGGTGGTGGGGGGCGGTGGTTCGGTCGTGGCGAGCGTCGGTTGAGCGCTGAAGCTGTTGTGTATGTCAGCGATCTTGTTGTGGAAGTAGGAGGCGAGGGAGTTGCAGAGGTCTTGCGATGGGGTGATGTCGTTGTTTCCGGCGTTGGGGTTGGAGAGCTCTTTCACGATGTTGAAGAGTTCTTTGCAGTTGTGTGCATTGTTGTCCAGCCGGTCCTTGAAAGCAGTTTTCTTGGTGGCGCGGATCAGTTGGTGGTGTTTCCGGGTGGCAAGCTTGAGGGTGGTCAAGTTGTCCGGTGTTGGATCCCTTCTCCAGGCTTTCTCGAGGGCTCGGCAATTCTTCTTGGAGCTCTTGAGTTCGTCTGTGAACCATGGGGCCTTCTTGCTGCCGGGTCTGCTGGGCGGGGTCCTTAGTGGGGCGAGTTCGTCCGCGCAGCTGCTGATCCACTTCGTGAGGTTGTCGGCGGCCTGGCTGGGGTTCGCTGAGCTGGCAGGAGGGTGCTGGCTCAGGGCAGCGGCGAGCTGGTCGGCTGTGATCTTGTTCCAGCTTCTTCGAGCGACCTGTTGCTGGTGGTGGTGGATCGTCGTTTTTCTGAAGGTGAAGTGGACGCAGCTGTGGTCCGTCCAGTGGAGTCCAGTGGCGTGGCCGAAGGCGATGTGTTTGCTGGATGAGAAGACGGCGCCGAGTGTGTGTCCGGCGAGGTGGGTGGGGGTGGACACCAGCTGCTTGAGTCTGAGGTTGGCGAGGTTGTCGAGCAGGGTGGTGGTGTTGCGGTCGTTGTTGTTCTCCAGGTGGAAGTTGAGGTCCCCCAGGAGGATGTAGTCAGCGGAGGGGAGGGCATGCGGGCTGACAAAGTCGGCGATGTCCTCGCTGAATTGTGTGCGTGGTCCCGGGGGTCGGTAGATCAGGGTGCCTCTGAGGGTGGTGTTCGGGTCGGTGCGGATCTGGAAGTGCATGTGTTCGGCGGTTGTCAGGGTGTCGTCGGTGTTGGTCGTGATGCGGATGGTGTCCCTGTGGATGATGGCGATGCCTCCTCCCATCTGGTTGGCGGTGCGGTCCCTCCAGGTGATCTTGTAGCCCTCTGGGATGGCGATGGCGATGTCGGGCGCTGAAGAGTCGTTCATCCAGGTTTCCGTGAGGAAGGCAACGTCAGGAGCTGTGGTGTCGAGGAGGTTCCAGAGTTCGATGGCGTGTCTGTGGACGGAGCGGGTGTTGAGCAGGATGCACTTGAGGTGGTTGCTGCTGGTGTTCGGCTTGGCGGGTGCTGGTGCGAGGCAGGTCCGGATGCAGGTGAGCTTGCAGGCGTGGCAGCTGAAGGGTCCGTGGGTGTGCTTCGGGGTGGCTCGGTAGCATCCGGGGATCTCGCCGGTGTTGAGTGCGATGAGTGTAGCGGCGTCGTAGGTCCGGCGGGTCGTCTTGCTTCGGCGGGGGTCAGGGGTCCTGGCGCTGGGCACGGTCCAGGCGCGGACGGGCGCAGACGGGCTTACCTTTGGCGCGCCTTTGGTGCACAATCGGCGCGCCCGCTGCGCGTGACCGCTGCGCGTTCGCACGGTCGCCATATATGGCGAAGTGCGAGGGAGGGCGGAGCAGCTGGGAGGCAGGAGCGGGGAGGGTATAGAAGAGAAAGGGGGCGTGGTCAGCGGCGGTGGTGGGAAGCGGGGAGCGGGGAGACCGGGGGGAGCGAGAGTCAGGCGACAGAACAAAGAAACCAATTCACAATGTAAAAATACAATACAAATGAGCAAACAAGCTTTACAGGCAGAGGGGGACACAGCAAAAGAACGGCAGCCGGTCAGGCGAGCACAGCGAGACCACGCCGCTCGGTGGAAGGGGCGTGGTCACACGGAGGCGGCCGGGGCAGCGAGGCAGGCAGGCGGGAAGCACACGCAGCAGCTGGTGGCCGTGCGGCGCGGGGGGTGTCCTAAACTAGGTCACACACTCACCTGCGCCGCACGGTCGCCATATATGGCCAAGTGCGAGGGAGGGCGGAGCAGCTGGGAGGCGGGAGCGGGGAGGGTACAGAAGAGAAAGGGGGCGTGGTCAGCGGCGGTGGCGGGAAGCGGGGAGCGGGGAGACCGGGGGGAGCGAGAGTCAGGCGACAGAACAAAGAAAACAATTCACAATGTAAAAATACAATACAAATGAGCAAACAAGCTTTACAGGCAGAGGGGGACACAGCAAAAGAACGGCAGCCGGTCAGGCGAGCACAGCAAGACCACGCCGCTCGGTGGAAGGGGGCGTGGTCACACGGAGGCGGCTGGGGCAGCGAGGCAGGCAGGCGGGAAGCACACGCAGCAGCTGGTGGTCGTGCGGCGCGGGGGGTGTCCTAAACTAGGTCACACTCACCTGCCCTGCACGGTCGCCATATATGGCCAAGTGCGAGGGAGGGCGGAGCAGCTGGGAGGCGGGAGCGGGGAGGGTACAGAAGAGAAAGGGGGCGTGGTCAGTGGCGGTGGCGGGAAGTGGGGAGCGGGGAGACCGGGGGGAGCGAGAGTCAGGCGACAGAACAAAGAAACCAATTCACAATGTAAAAATACAATACAAATGAGCAAACAAGCTTTACAGGCAGAGGGGGGCACAGCAAAAGAACGGCAGCCGGTCAGGCGAGCACAGCGAGACCACGCCGCTCGGTGGAAGGGGCGTGGTCACACGGAGGCGGCCGGGGCAGCGAGGCAGGCAGGCGGGAAGCACACGCAGCAGCTGGTGGCCGTGCGGCGCGGGGGCTGTCCTAAACTAGGTCACAATCGATAGCTTTGAGATCATCCATAGCCTTTGCCTCGGTTATGACTGCTTCTAGTTATCTAAGCTCTAGTACCTGAAATGGGTAACCCCTGGGAAAAGGGATAGTAGCAAAGTTCTGCAAGAAATGGGCCAGGCTTTTCTGAGGAACCTGCTGGTGGAGCAGGGGTGGTTGTACTATCTACCCTGGAGCCCTGCACCAAATATAGTCCATGGGAAAAAAGAATTTCCCACTTGACTCTAAGGCAGCGATGAGCTTTGAGCCCCATGTCCTTGCAACCAACCTCAGCTTTATGCCATTCCTGGCACACAACTAGATTCATGCGGCCCCTTAAATGCCATTTTAAATGTAGTTTACATGTTAAACTGAAATATATAAAATGACATCTAGTGTCTCCTGGTAACCTGACTCTAGGTACCCCACTGTTTGCTCACCAATGTGAGGCCTCTTCCTAGGGTATCGGGCTAGTCAGAAGTTAGAGAGCATTACTATGTTTGAGCAATTCCATTTAATACTGACTTCCCAGGGCCACAATGTAACCAGGTTTTGCTCTTTCGGGGTTGTTCAAGCACTACTAAACCCCCTTCCATAAACTCTTCACAGTCATATGTGCCATAAAAGTAAGCAGGGGAGGGTATGTACATTTCTCACCATGGAGAGTATCAGGATCTAAACTCTTTTCATTAAATACACAGCTGTCATTATCAGTAAAATTATATTCCACTGGTAACTTTTTTTGAGTAGGGGGTTACATTTTTGCATTATTAAATGAATGAACTGTTGACCCATTTGAACATGCTTGATATATATACAATTCATAACTATTAGTGCCCTAATTTTGCTGGAGGTAGGTGGGATAGAGGCATTTTTTACTTAGGGCCCGATTATAATGTGGTTAGGAAATCTTCCTGACCCAATCGGATAGGGTGAGTCCGACCGACCGAGTACGATGCATTTGGATACTTCCAGATAGGATTTGGTTGAACTCCCATTGTGTTCAATGGGAGCCTATGTTCCTAACCGCATCGTTATCGGGCCCTCGGTCAGGAAGAGACGTTCCCGATCCCATTCGGAAGGAGCAAAGGCCGTTAGGAGGCCTTCCTAATAGCATCGTAATCGGGCCCTAGGTGGGAATGCTTTCCTAATCCCATCGTAATCGGGCTTTTAGTCTTCATTTGCATAGACTGTCACATAAAATGTCCTATTTCTGAATTGGCACACTATTTAGTTTTTAGGTCTGGCTTGACAGTGCAGGTGTTGCCAGACCTCATGTGATAAACCTAAAAAAGAATTTGGAGGATTACCAGAGAGAGGGGCTTTGACTCACCAAAATGTTGGTGGACATGAGTGCATGTTTTGATTAGACAGAAGTTGTGTGCTTTCACAGACAAAATGTCTCCCTTACATATAACTGTGATTATTTTGTTTGTTTACCCAGCTGCTTGAGCCATCAGCCTACGGTCTGCATATGGCTGTCAAGAGAAATCTCACCAACACACATTAAGTAGTAGAGAGACCGTGGCCTAACGGCTAGGGTGGTCGAATTTGGAGCTGGGGAACCAGGTTCGAGTCTTGGCAGGGACCCTCAACATTCTGTGATTTTGGGCAAATCACTTAATCTTCCGGTGCCTAACAAAAATGAATGCGTCCATCTGTAACGAAACTGGTGCTCACGTAAAGCGCTCTGATACCTTCAATTCTAGTACGGGCTACATAAAACTCTACAAAAAAAAAGTATGAAGCCTTTAATAGGACGACCTTTTAGGAGCACACACATAGCACTGTAAAGCTCTAAAAGTGTTGCAGATAATTTCCAATATTTTTTTTCTCTGGCAGCAGCACAGATGGTAGGAGGGCTTTCATGAGAAATGTATAGCTGCTTTTCAGTTCCATCAGCTTACCCTTACATTATTAACTTTAAATTTCAGATCGCAGTTGTGTGTTTGAGAACAGCATTGTATGCCCAGGCTACATTAATCTACATGCATTTTTAGATTTGGCTTGATAGTGAAGCCCTTACTAGATCTGCAAAAAAGAGTTTTCAGACTACTCCTGATATAGGCACTTAGGCTAACCCACATGCTCTATCCCGAGTAACAGTATTTGATTCTGCCAAATGTGTTTGAGTCCACTAAAAAGGGCTTATGAAAACTCTTATATTGAATACAACAGGACTGAGTTGGTTATGGTGTCAAGCCAATAATCATGGCAGTAGGTCTAATGTGCATATTATCAAATGCTACAATAAAGGCAGTAGGCCTGACATATTTATTCTTGGAAGCACATGCTAAAGGCAATAGGCATTTAAGGGTGGCTTGCTATTATTCTGTGTGAAAGCTTAGGTGTTTTGTTAAATGAAATCATGCAGATTACTGCAGTTGACAAGGGTTTTGGTGCTGGTTACCTCCTACGGCAAACCATGTATGAGGAAGATTTTCCCAGTGAGAATCCTTGAAGATCCTGTGTCAGATTTCTTAGGTGTGATCTGTTTATAATGAAAAGTTATGATCAAGCAAAAATGCCTTACTTACTGTGAAAACCATGTGGTAAAGGAAATAGATTTTGAAGGGTGGATAATTATTATCATGTACTAAATCCTGTAGGCAGGTATTTGTTACACTGAATCTTGCAGATAAACATAGTAGGCACTGGTTTTGGTCTTGGTGACCCACCCGAACAAACCAAGGGGACAGAAGATTTGTACTATCATAATCCTCATTTGGCCCTAATAGTAGGGATTTTATATTGTTTTGAAAACAATCATTTGTACATAATAGTAACTTTATTAGAGTATGCCTGATGGTTGCCTTATGAAAAAGCTTATGCCTAGCACAGTAGGTGTGAGCTAGTTATGATGACAAGCCAATAATAAATGCCTGATTGTTTAAAATGAAGATTTACGTTTAAGGCAGTAAACCTGACATATTTATTGTGAAAAGCTTATATTAAAGTCAATAGTATTTAAAGGTGGATTGTTATTAAACTGTATTGACACCTACTGAGAGGTATTCTGTTAATAGCAATTGCTCAAATCGCAGTAGTAGGCAATGTGTTTTGGTGCTGGTTACCCCCTCTGAAAAATCGTGGGTATAGAAAAGTTGCCCTGTCACAATCCCTGTCAGACCTTCTTAGGTGCGAGTATATTGGTTTGCCAATTGTAATTCTGAATAATTTTGTTATTGTATAGCTGTATACCTGATGATTGCCTTGTGTGAAAGCTTATACACAATACATGAGGTCTGAATTGGTTATGGTGACCATCCGGTAATAACAGCAAGAGGCCGGATTGGTTCACTAGTAACATTTATTTCGGATGCCATAGGTGGGATCTGTTTATTAGGAAAAGTTTTGGTTGTTCATGCATTAACTGCTAATGAAGGATCACTATCATACATCTTACCCTAATTGAAGGTTGTTCTGACATCATGCCTATCTGGCGCCTGGTGCCAACCTATAGTCACACTCTAGTTTGAGGGGAAGGAATACAGATGTCAAAAACCCAGTTCTTGACAATAGTATTTTTTGAAAATCTGCTAAATTCTTTAAGTGAACTACACCTGTTGGACTTGGCCCGCAGGGCAGGTTCACCCCTAGACTTTTTGCCTTATTTGTGACCCTGTGTTAGTGATTTTTGGGTCTCTGCGCACTTTCCCCTGAATCCCAGAGTGAAAGTGCGTGCGTGTAGTATGGCTGGCCTGCCCTCCCATAGGAATGCATGGGGAATGTGTGTCCCTGGTAGTTCCTGATGCGTGGGGAGTGCAGGCTCGAGTTTGGTATGCCTGAACTCGTGAGAGTGAATGCTGCAAGATGGTGTCTGCGGCATGTATGTGTCTAGTTGGGAAGTGCTACTTCTGGACATTGAGATATGTGTGCAGTGAGGGTGCTGGAGCGTGATTGGCTGGAGCTGGCTGGCATGCCAGGCTCCAGGAAGTCTGGATGGGTCTGCCCGGTGGTGAGTGGGAGATTAGCATGAGTGATGTGTGGGAGGAGTGTACCTGTGTCCTGGATGGGCTGGGTTTTCCCCACACAATGCTGGCTCCGCCCCCCTGTGGTGTGTCTAATGACCCTAGCCTCCCCAGTGAATGAAATGGGTGGTTGGGCCATCAAGAGTGCTCCAGAACCAGCTGCGACTGGTTTTCCCCCCACCCTGCACATTGTAACAAAGGAATTTACAGTATAAGAAGGGGCTGTGTCCCCTTGGAAATTGTTCTTCTTTTGGATCCTGCCAGAGGGGGCTGTTGCTGCTGCTGGGGCCAGAAGGACCGCCACTTGGGGAGTCTCCCTGCCTGGAGACCCGGTGTGCTGGCTCTGGCCCAGCCTTGCCCCCCTGCCTGCCCTGAGGAACTTTTGCTGGGCTTATTAGCCCCCAGCGCCTGGGAGCGCGTTGTATTGCCTTTTGGCGCTTGAGAGCGCTCTGTGGTGACCCAGCGCTGAGTAGCGCTTTATTTGCCACCTTAGCGCTGGGAGCGCTTTTACTGGCCTTTATAGCGCTTGGGAGCGCTTTGTTCGTGAAGGCCGGTGCCCACCCGGCATTGCCCAGGTCCGTGATTTATTGGATTCACGAGGGAGCCCACTCCTCGGATCCTGGGAAGCCGCCTGCCTGCCTAAAACGGGCCGCCGCGCTGCCCGCGACGACCCGGAAGTGTTCCGGCCGGCCGGCCAATCAGAGCGCGGCCCCGGGAGAAGCAACCGGAAGTCCCGCCTCGCCGCCGGGAGAGAGAAGAGCCCAGCAGCGAGGAGAACGGAGAGAAGGTGCCGGCAAGGCTCCGCCGCCCAGGAGAGCCCCGGGACCAGCGGGAGAGACCCGCCTCCGCTGGAGAGACCAGCGCGAACCCGGTAGGTGCCTGCAGGGGAGGGGGGAGCGTCGGGACACATTGCCGGTGTCCGCCCCGCCCCCTCTCTGTAGCGCGACCTCGCGCCTTTGTGTTTTGAGCCTGAGGGCTCGGGGGCATTGTGTATTGAAGAGCCCAGAGCGGCTCCAACGTCCCGCACATTCCTTGTTTGGCGAGCCAGAGAGGCTCGTGGGCGCATCTACGAAGAGCTGAGAGAGGCTCTGAGGGGCATTTGTCCTTACCCCGGGTCCCCAAAGAGAGGGACCCCACAGCCCAGCGAGGCTGCACCATTGGCTTGGAGTCCAGAGAGGCTCCAGCCTGCCTTTTGCTTTGCGAGCCCTGAGAGGCTCAAGTGCCCCCCTTATCTGAGAGCTTGAGAGAGGCTCTGAGGGGGTCATTTCTTGTCTTTGAGCCCAGAGAGGCTCCAACTTGGTGCTAACTTTCCCTGCTCCAGTTGTCCAGCACTTAGTGGACAACTGCCACGTTTAGGCCCTGACATTGGGACACCGGGACAAGTCACAGGTGGTGACTGGTGAGTTTGGGGAGATAGTTAGTGACTTTTACACCTCTGAATGTTACGGCATCATGTGTTTTGCTTACACCTCTGAATGGGTAGATTATTCATCATGTGTTCTCTTTGTCCTTTTACACCTCTGAATGTTACGACATCATGTGTGTTGCTTTTGCACCCCTACAGGTAGTGTGACGTGTAGGTGGTTGTTTTCTCCCTAGGTACAGGTGGTGCTAGGGAGGCCCTGTTACCAGTAATTACTGGTGGTATGCTATTACTGAAAGTATTGCTTTATTACTGAAGGTATTGCTAAAGTGCTATTACTGAAAGTATTGCTTTATTACTGAAGGTATTGCTAAAGTGCTATTACTGAATGTATTGCTTTATTACTGAAGGTATTGCTAAAGTGCTATTACTGAATGTATTGCTTTATTACTGAAGGTATTGCTAAAGTGCTGAAAGTATTGCTGCTAAAAGTGTTGATACCCTTGACAGTGGTTCAAGTGGCCCTGTCCTGTACAAATATCCCTTGTAAATTCCGCCCGTGCCTAATTGGCACAGTGTAATAAGATGTGTGTTTTATCCGATGTATATTTTTATAATACAAAGGCTATTTTTACATAACCTTGTGTGGAGTGTTTCTTTGTGGTGGGCCTTGGGTGTTGTTGCTGGGGTGCGTGCGCAAATACTTAACTTACATCGCCTCCAAGTTTAGCCTTGACTGCTCGCGCCACGTTACCTAGAGGGCGAGTGAGGGGTTATCTTGGCGTGTAACTCCCTTGCCCTGACACTTAGAACTGGCGATCCCTGACTGACCTCGACGCGAGTCTTGGCCGGCCAGGGTCCCGGTTCTAACATTGGCAGCAGCGAGAGGATAAGAATTTGTGTTTGCGTTGTACCACAGTAGCAACTGGCCACTACAAAGCTCTGCATTTTAGATGACCACATTTTTGGGGATTATTGTGTTTTTGGTGAAGTTCCATTATTGCTTCTCCTGAAGAGTGTCATTTGATAATTGTGTTCAGTACATTTGTCCCCCGCCCTGCTTCCAGAGTTTGGTACCTGTGTCACATGTGGTCAGGTTGAGAAGTCAGGGGTGGTAGAAACTGCCTTACCGATCCGAGGGGAGGGTGTGCGTGGATGAATGGTGTGTTTTCCTGGACGCATGAGTGAGTTCTTTTTTTTAAGGAGAGTGGAAGTTTTGGAATTGTGTACTTTTACTTCAGATTGCTAGTTCCCTTGTGTTGCACGTGTCTGTGAGCATCCTGTCAAGATGGAATCTCCTTTTAACCTGTGTGGCCTGTCTAAGTACAGTGTGCATGAGTTGGTACGGTTATGTAAGGAGAGAGACATCCCAGTGAGTGAGTCAGACACCCAGTCCAAGCTTAGGGATAACATGATCCTGTGGCAGAAGAGTGACTGGGAGCGTGAGCACAGTGAGAGGGAGAGGGCCCGGACCGCACACCATGAGGGTGGTGGGTCTGAGGGGAGCCCTGAAGAGTCTGATGTGGAGAGTGAGTTTGACAGTGGAAGGGCGCCAGCAGAGAGCGAGTACCCCCTAGATAGGGAGTCCCTTGCTGGGTCCCGTGTCAGATGTAGCACCCCATCCCTTTCCCTGTCCCCAGAGGAGTGGATGGATAGGAGAGAAGAGAGGGAGCACCAGCTGGCCCTGGAGAAGCTCAGGTTAGAGTATGCCTGGAAGATGGCGCAGCTGGGTGTGAATGAGCGGATTGCAGAGGCTGAGAGGGCCTTGGCCAGGGAGAAGGTAGCCCTAGAGTATAGGTTATCCCCTGCCCGCAGTCTTAATTTTCTGGATCCCCCAGGGAGGGTGGAGTCCAGTGGTGGCAGCTATGTAGAGCCCAGTGCGAGCAGTCCCACTCCCAGTTCCCCCAGTCTGGTACCTGTTTCCCCAGAGGAGGAGTTAAGGTTGAAATTCAGGGGCAGTAGGAAGCTGCCTCACCAGTCGTGGGAGGAGTTTGAGGATGAATGTTGTGGGACACTGTTTGATTGGGTAAAGGTTAACACGAGAGATGATTTTGATGTCTTGTTTGATCTGATTGTCAAGGAGCACCTGCTCAGTTGTTGTTCTCCAGGGTTGCGCACACACCTATTGGGGTGTGGATTGTCTGAGGCATGTGAGCTTGCGGATGAGGCGGACCGCTGGGAGAGTGCGAGAGGTTCTGTAGAGTCATTAGAGAGTGAGTCCAACAGCAGTGGTACAGGGAGCTTCCAGCCCAGCGTGGTGGAAGAGGCTCAGTGTGGCCCAGCTAGGTCCCAGTATCGTGAGAAGGGTGAAGGGGCTGACTGCCTGGCTCAGTGGAGCAGGAGTCAGGGGGTGGCTGAGAGCACCCAGAGGCCCGAAGCCCTGTCTCAGAACTTGGGTGGTTTCTTGAGGGAACACCAGGTTGGGGACCTAGGCTGTCCTGTTAGTACACTTGAGGAGGATCTCCTAGTGTCTAGGGAACCTGGAGGGTCTGTAACCAGAACTCCAGGGGTTCCAGTGTTAGGCAGTGTCGCTCCAGTTGGGAGGGCACAGAAGTCCGAAGCGAGGAGTGATTGGGGGACGAGTTTCCCAGTGGATGCACCAGTGGACCAGAGACTAGCCAGTTGGGCTAGGTCTTGGGTGGACCCGGGTGGCGCCACTTCTGGTCTGGGGGATCTTTGCGCCCTGTCAGGTGGACAGGAGGCGGGAGATCTGCGCCAGACAGACCGTCACACGACACATGGGTCATGTGCCAGCCTCAGGGGGATTGCGTGTGGGTCCCCAGAAATCCTGGAGTGCCAGGCAATTATTCCACCAAAGGTTTTAGACCGGAGGTTGGGAGGCCAGGTGCAGGTTCGGCCTGACCTGAAGGGTAGGACGACTGTAAGCAGTGTCCTGACCGGTTCTTCCAGAGGAACTTCTCCAGTTGGGAGAGGGCAGACCTCTGGAAGGGGGTGCAGAGGGTGGGAAAGCCCACCTCTGACCCCGGCGCAACCTGAGGGGTTAAACCCTGGGTTGGAGTGGCGTTGTAAGGGTACCCCTCGTAGGAGGAGGAGGAACCCTGGAAGAAGAGGTAAGGGGAGGAGAGCCTTCCCTGAGACTCCTGGTCCGCCTGAGGTTGTAGGCCAAAGGTTGGTGAACCAGTGGCAGTCTAGTCCTGTCTTGCAGACAGGGAGAGTGGAGAATGGACACTATGTGCCAGGGGTTACTACCCCCCGCTCTGCGAATTGGCAAGGACCGGTGGCACCTGGGTGGCCCAGGGCCGGGTCCTGGCCGCGGACAACTGAGGAGTATCAGTGGGGTAGCCCAGTTGGTCCTTACAGGAGCTTTAGAAGGTACCCTAGGGGTTCACCGTGGCATAGAACAGGAGAGTGTCCCGGCAGTGGCGGGCCTGCGTCCGTGTTCTATCGCCCCAAGCAGGGAAGTCCATCACGGTGGTGATTGTTCTCCCCTGCGTTTTGGCTGGAAGGGGGTTGTGTTGGACTTGGCCCGCAGGGCAGGTTCACCCCTAGACTTTTTGCCTTATTTGTGACCCTGTGTTAGTGATTTTTGGGTCTCTGCGCACTTTCCCCTGAATCCCAGAGTGAAAGTGCGTGCGTGTAGTATGGCTGGCCTGCCCTCCCATAGGAATGCGTGGGGAATGTGTGTGTCCCTGGTAGTTCCTGATGCGTGGGGAGTGCAGGCTCGAGTTTGGTATGCCTGAACTCGTGAGAGTGAATGCTGCAAGATGGTGTCTGCGGCATGTATGTGTCTAGTTGGGAAGTGCTACTTCTGGACATTGAGATATGTGTGCAGTGAGGGTGCTGGAGCGTGATTGGCTGGAGCTGGCTGGCATGCCAGGCTCCAGGAAGTCTGGATGGGTCTGCCCGGTGGTGAGTGGGAGATTAGCATGAGTGATGTGTGGGAGGAGTGTACCTGTGTCCTGGATGGGCTGGGTTTTCCCCACACAATGCTGGCTCCGCCCCCCTGTGGTGTGTCTAATGACCCTAGCCTCCCCAGTGAATGAAATGGGTGGTTGGGCCATCAAGAGTGCTCCAGAACCAGCTGCGACTGGTTTTCCCCCCACCCTGCACATTGTAACAAAGGAATTTACAGTATAAGAAGGGGCTGTGTCCCCTTGGAAATTGTTCTTCTTTTGGATCCTGCCAGAGGGGGCTGTTGCTGCTGCTGGGGCCAGAAGGACCGCCACTTGGGGAGTCTCCCTGCCTGGAGACCCGGTGTGCTGGCTCTGGCCCAGCCTTGCCCCCCTGCCCGCCCTGAGGAACTTTTGCTGGGCTTATTAGCCCCCAGCGCCTGGGAGCGCTTTGTATTGCCTTTTGGCGCTTGAGAGCGCTCTGTGGTGACCCAGCGCTGAGTAGCGCTTTATTTGCCACCTTAGCGCTGGGAGCGCTTTTACTGGCCTTTATAGCGCTTGGGAGCGCTTTGTTCGTGAAGACCGGTGCCCACCCGGCATTGCCCAGGTCCGTGATTTATTGGATTCACGAGGGAGCCCACTCCTCGGATCCTGGGAAGCCGCCTGCCTGCCTAAAACGGGCCGCCGCGCTGCCCGCGACGACCCGGAAGTGTTCCGGCCGGCCGGCCAATCAGAGCGCGGCCCCGGGAGAAGCAACCGGAAGTCCCGCCTCGCCGCCGGGAGAGAGAAGAGCCCAGCAGCGAGGAGAACGGAGAGAAGGTGCCGGCAAGGCTCCGCCGCCCAGGAGAGCCCCGGGACCAGCGGGAGAGACCCGCCTCCGCTGGAGAGACCAGCGCGAACCCGGTAGGTGCATGCAGGGGAGGGGGGGAGCGTCGGGACACATTGCCGGTGTCCGCCCCGCCCCCTCTCTGTAGCGCGACCTCGCGCCTTTGTGTTTTGAGCCTGAGGGCTCGGGGGCATTGTGTATTGAAGAGCCCAGAGCGGCTCCAACGTCCCGCACATTCCTTGTTTGGCGAGCCAGAGAGGCTCGTGGGCGCATCTACGAAGAGCTGAGAGAGGCTCTGAGGGGCATTTGTCCTTACCCCGGGTCCCCAAAGAGAGGGACCCCACAGCCCAGCGAGGCTGCACCATTGGCTTGGAGTCCAGAGAGGCTCCAGCCTGCCTTTTGCTTTGCGAGCCCTGAGAGGCTCAAGTGCCCCCCTTATCTGAGAGCTTGAGAGAGGCTCTGAGGGGGTCATTTCTTGTCTTTGAGCCCAGAGAGGCTCCAACTTGGTGCTAACTTTCCCTGCTCCAGTTGTCCAGCACTTAGTGGACAACTGCCACGTTTAGGCCCTGACATTGGGACACCGGGACAAGTCACAGGTGGTGACTGGTGAGTTTGGGGAGATAGTTAGTGACTTTTACACCTCTGAATGTTACGGCATCATGTGTTTTGCTTACACCTCTGAATGGGTAGATTATTCATCATGTGTTCTCTTTGTCCTTTTACACCTCTGAATGTTACGACATCATGTGTGTTGCTTTTGCACCCCTACAGGTAGTGTGACGTGTAGGTGGTTGTTTTCTCCCTAGGTACAGGTGGTGCTAGGGAGGCCCTGTTACCAGTAATTACTGGTGGTATGCTATTACTGAAAGTATTGCTTTATTACTGAAGGTATTGCTAAAGTGCTATTACTGAAAGTATTGCTTTATTACTGAAGGTATTGCTAAAGTGCTATTACTGAATGTATTGCTTTATTACTGAAGGTATTGCTAAAGTGCTATTACTGAATGTATTGCTTTATTACTGAAGGTATTGCTAAAGTGCTGAAAGTATTGCTGCTAAAAGTGTTGATACCCTTGACAGTGGTTCAAGTGGCCCTGTCCTGTACAAATATCCCTTGTAAATTCCGCCCGTGCCTAATTGGCACAGTGTAATAAGATGTGTGTTTTATCTGATGTATATTTTTATAATACAAAGGCTATTTTTACATAACCTTGTGTGGAGTGTTTCTTTGTGGTGGGCCTTGGGTGTTGTTGCTGGGGTGCGTGCGCAAATACTTAACTTACATCGCCTCCAAGTTTAGCCTTGACTGCTCGCACCACGTTACCTAGAGGGCGAGTGAGGGGTTATCTTGGCGTGTAACTCCCTTGCCCTGACACTTAGAACTGGCGATCCCTGACTGACCTCGACGCGAGTCTTGGCCGGCCAGGGTCCCGGTTCTAACAACACCCAATAGTATTTTGTGTTTAATGGGTTTGAAACTTTGACAGCTCCCGCCACGGTTAAACCAAGACCTCTCTGTTATTTATAAGATATCACTTGGGTTAACGTATCCTACCTTGGAGCGGATTGCAGCGTGTGTAGGTTAAATGTGATAAAGTGACAGCTCCCGCCAAGCCTATATAGTTTCAAAATATATCAACTATCAGACAGACCCTATGGTACTAAGTTAGAGAGTTGTATCAAACATTAGCTAAAGGGTCCCACTGATGACGCCTTTAGTTTTCCAAGTGTTAGCAGATCCTATACACTGGGGTACAGGTCATTACCCCTCCATGTCGAGGTGTTTTATCCTGTTTATAAATGGCAGCTCCCGCTATGCTCAACATTATAAAGCATGTTTCTTTTCAAACTGTATTTAATAGTATTTGACTGGTTGAGGTGTGTTAATTCAATGGGGACTGAACCCCTTTCATTACTATATTCCCATTTAGACTCTTTTAGTCTATGAAAAGTCCCTCCGGAAGTCAGTATCCGCTTCTGAGAGCACTCTCCTGTTGCCAAATTTCCCTCGTCTGGCGCTTGGTTACGGAGAAAAGAGCAAATCATGCCCAAATTTCTCATGTACGCAACCGACTTGTCCCAAAACCCACCATAAGTGAAAATGGGGAAATTCGTCCTATTTTTCCCAGTCTAATCGCACATCTCGGGTTCAACTGGTTTCAGACATACTGGCTTGGTGGTACTGGGGTATCGTTACTCACTGCGCCAAGGTACTAGCACCGCCCATGTACCTACGAGTCTCTGTTGCTCAGATTGCCGCTGAATGCTCAGCTGGTCAGAGCATGCGGTTTTGAGTGTTTCCCAGGAGGCAGGTCGCACGGGTGTGTGGCATTCGATATCGGGCCTCGCTTAGCGCCTTGGAATTCTAACACATACAGTCCCTTCGTGTCGAAGTGTGTTTGGCCACAAATTAAAATGTCGTAGAAAAGCACACTTTAAGTCCTTATGCGGTCAGTCTAAATATTGAAATATTGTTATTGCCTATGGGTTGCGTTTAGTCAGGTGAATTCCCATTTTAACTACAGGTAGATAAAGGGAGGTTCTGAGTGTATTAATCTGTCTGGTAACATACAACTGTGTGCTTCCATGGTGTGGTAATATACAAACCGGGAAATTTTTAAGGTTTATTCTCATATCACAGCTTTATTGTGGTAGCTATAATGTCATTTAATACAGTCATCATTGTAATAGATACTCACCAACTGCAATGTTCTGGATACTATAAAATATGTATCTGGGTGGCAGTTTATCTAGATGAAAGTTGAGTCCCAGGGATGTCCTCGTTCAAACCCACTCTGCTCGCGTCTCAGTAGTTCATGTTCGTTCACAAATAGGGGTAGTTTCTCAAGGATGTACCTGTTGAAATCCTTTTCAAAAAGTCCCAAGGACTCCAAATGTCACATCAGCATGGTGGTGGTTTCCCTACACCGGAACGTACTACGGTGGTCGTTGATTCGATTTTTTGCTCTACTTGTGGTCATGCCCACGTATTCGAAATTGCATTTGCAAATCATGATGTAGAGGTACGAAAAGAAGGGTGTTTGCGGAAGGATGGCTTTCTCAATTTGAATGTTATGAAATTTTAATGTTCTTCGGCCTGCTTTCATAACAAAGGTTTTACTTGTGTTAATTTGTAGCACCAGGTTCTACTTATAGTGTACAAATTTGTTAAGTAGGTGCTGCAGGGCTATTGGGGTGCGAGCCATGAGCACTGCGTCATCTGCATAACGCAGTATCGGTATGGGCCGGTGCCCAACTTGTGGCATATCAGAGCACTTATTAACAAGTGTGCTACCAAAACTATTAATATACAAATTAAACAAAAAAGGATCGAGTATGCACCCTCGTCGAACCCCTTTTTGAATAATAAATTATCAAGTGCAGACCATAGCGGACCCTTGCAGTACTAGTTGAATATAGATATCTAAGAAAGTTGACTATGGTAATATCTACTCCCATTGTAGACAACACAGACCAGAGTTTTTCATGAACTATGCAGTTGAAGGTAGAGGACAAATCAACAAATGCCATAAACAAGTTACCAAATTTAGGAGCATATCAGCAACGAACTGCGACAAATATCGCAGAGCGCGCTTCGCGCTTTTGTTTAACACCGTATTAAATCGCCGAGATATCATGTTATTAACAGCGCATATCTCCACGGTGATGTAAAAACCGGCGATAGCTGCAAAATGCAGGATTATCGCTGGGAATCCAGCGATAATCCTGCAGCAATAGAGGAATCCTTAGTGATAGAAATAAGTGGATTTAGCCATTCAATCCACCTCCCATGTCAAATATAGGTTAGTCAGGATTTATACAGACGTTACTAACCGGCGATAACCGCAGTTAGTGTGGCTTTCACTATCACTATGGTTGACTCGGGCGGGCCTGTAAATATCACAAGGACAGATAGCGATATTTTTAATGTAGTTTAGTTAGGGAACGCCTACTTTGCATCTCATTAGCGATGTATATCGCTAAGATGCGTAGCGTTAGAAAATTGGCTGCTAACATGCGCTGATGCATGTTAGCTCCACCTTGTTAATTGGGCAATAAGAATATCGCTGCTTTAGTGGCAAAACGTGCAGCTAAAGCGGCGATACTGCCCTTGATAATATCCTCCTTAGTGTGTACATATTTGCCTTTCAGCAGGTTCAGATTGATAGCCTTCTCCATGATCCCAATTCCTGTTCAGAATCCATATTGTAGGTCCGGAATGATGTTATTACAGTCAGCCCACTCCTGTAGTCTACTTAAAAAAGCATGCAACCAACCACTTTAGCTAGTGAGTCTAACAGAGAGGTGGGTCTGTCATGAGCAGGGCAATTTCGGTCGCCTTTCTTAAATATTGGCACAATATGGGACTTGGATTAGGATTTTGGGAATCCAATACTATTACAAGATTCAAGGACGAGAGTCAGGAGGGGGCTCGGGATCAATGTTAGCCCTAAAAAGATCACGGAGGTCATCTGGGCCCGGCGCTTTACCTCCTTTACTCGACTTTAGACACAAAATTGGAGGAATGGACCACAGATACTAATGCAGGGCAGTTACTATTGCAATCAGTTGTGCTGGAATATAAATTAAAATAATGGGCTAGCCAGTCTTCAGTAACTGCGATCTCATCTCTGGGCTTGCCATCATCACTAAAGAAAGGAGAATTTATTACACGCCAAAATGCTGTGTTATCATTATTATGGCAAGCGTCGTGCAATTTTTCCCAGGCCTCCTCTTTCAAACCTTTCTTAGGGTCTTTTAGAACAAGTCTATATGCCTGTCTACAGTTTTGTACTACAATAGTATTCCTGGGTAGGATATTTAGGGCCTGTTTCAAGTTTTTATTGAGTCTGAGTACAGGCTTGATCAAAACAGCCCTTCATTTTTACAGCTTCTCTCTTCGGATGGGAGGTTAGTCCTGCTTTGATTTCCTTGGTGATTAAGTTGAATGCTTCTATAACAGTACTTGCCACCACTGCCTCATCTTGGGAGGTGTTGAAAGCCCTTCTCTGGTGTTGGAATAGTTATTCTAAAAATTTAGTCAGATCAACCATTGGCCAACGCAGAGTAAAACCATTTAGACACGAGAGTTCAATGCTCTCAACTGATGAGTTGCAAACCCCTTGACTTTTAACAAGATTAATGTCCAACTCTAGACTCTGAGGGAAGTGGTCACTCATTGCAGAGTCGTGTAAAGTTAATTTATTAACTAAAGCAAAATAGAGGTTAGGGAACAGTAGGTAGACAATAACGCTATTACCCACACTACCATTGAATGTACAAGTTACGCCAACTGGGCTAAGTCTAAATTCATTGCTATACCCCAGGTCGTATTTAAAAAGTAACTCATTGAGTTTTTCTCCATACTCTGTGTGTGAAAAAAGGGTGACAACATTATTTGTGAGGATGACCATGCTAAAGATTTTATTGGCTGGCAACTGGCATAGTTGGATGTTAAAATCTCTCTCTATAAAAGGATTTTGTCTCTTGACTCCTTAGAAATGAGTGATTCCAAATCGAAGTCCAGTTGTGTAATAAATGAGCCACTCTTGCGATTTTGGCACCCTGTGATGACCATCACCACTACCATTTTAATTGATTTTAGTGTGTTCCTTAATGTAGGATGGTCCTGAATTTGCCTGCTTCTCTTCTGTTCTGTTATCTTGCTGTCTTTCAGTGGGAGCTGTTACTGAGTGGAACAGTCTTGCCAAGACCAGAGAGTGTGGGATGTGCATTTGAAGGCGTGCAGTTGAGTAGGAATGTGTCATTGGTGAGAATTATGAGTTCTTACTATTGGCTTTGACCATTCTGTTTTCTGACTTTACCTTGCTTTATGGCAGTGCTGACTATTGCCTTTGACATGCTCTTGTGTGATCTTGCTTTTCAATTCCATCTTGCTTTTGGCCTTTCTGTCCTGCACGAAGATGTTTTGCTTTCACTTGTTTTGTGCACTCTGTGTGCTAGTAGAGACCGGTTCTTATCAGAGGAATGTACAGGCTCCTTCTCGAAGTCATAGTAAAGGGCTGATCAACCAATGCTGTGTCCTGGGCACGAAGTGGTACGGATTCTGATGGGAAAAGGAGGCGAGGCTTGCTAGAAGCTTCAGATCTCTAGCATGACGTCCAGTGTATCTTATCTTATATCAGTTATTGCTTGTTTATTAATCAGTATAATTATTGGTTCATGCCATTTAGATGATAAATTTGCTCAGTTACTGATTCATGCCTTTAGATTATAAGTTTGCTACATATATTTGAACATAATGACTTTGGTATCTGAGACAGCCTTTGTTTAGAGAGTATTATGTAATAAACCACAAGCCTTCTTCTAAAAGTGATAGTCTTTGGATTTTGTTAAATAAAACTCCTTTTCAAAAGGTGAGTTTGTTTTGTGTTGTAGTATTGCTGTGCCAGGTCTGGTAAGACATGCTTAAAAGTGTATATTATTCAAAGGTGTAATTATATATTTGCCTCCCAGGTGGGAGTGCAGTGATTGGGTGTGGCTTATTGGTGAGAAGCCACATTCAAAACAAGTTGACACAAAACATTTAATCTTTCTAGGTCGCTGGCGTTTTTATAGAAATTTACTAATACCAACATAGATGACACTGAGAGTTTTATGGAGACAATTTGATAAAATGAATTAATAAACTTAACAGCTATACTTGAGGAAACCAGTTTGGTGGAAACATAAGTGCAAAGACCACCTTAAGGCCAACCATATCTCGAATGAATGGCTGGAGAATGGAATGTTTTAAAGCCATTAAGATGAATTAGCTTGACAGCCCTGGTTTCTTGTAAACAAATGGCATTTAAACCTGTTGTGAAGTCTAACAATTCTGGCAAGTTATGCTTACTGCGAAACCCCGTTATATTCCAGCTGAAGACAGTGATTGCACATGCAATTAGGATTGTGGGGACAAAGTTTTCCTACTCAGAGGAGCTAGCTAGGCACTTTTTTGAGAATTTAATGTATGATCAACTCTCAGTGGGCTAATAACATAGGTGAGAAATGTAGGGGGGTTACACAAATGTTTTCTCCGTTCTGAGTAGCTACCCTCTGTCAAGTCCACACCAGTAAGGGAGGCGAGACAGTTGCACCTGTTAGAAATCAACATGGGGTACGTAGGAGGGCATACATAATTCAGATTAGAAGTTGATGGTTGGAGTAGAGGTTGTGGTTGAAGTAATGATTGTGTCAGCAAATGGAGTTGTATAGATGGCTGTAGGAAAACCCCAGGGGTAGGATGGTGATTTGGTCTGGGTGCAGAAACACACGTGCTTGCTCTGCCTCGTATGGTTTTAACCAATTCCGGAGTTTTAAAAGAGAGCACCGCGCAATCTTCCTGGAAGAGTTTGGGATCTCTGCCAACCCACTTAACCCGTCTAGCCATCTTAATGTCTGCTAAGACGGCTTCCCCTAACCCTACTCTAGCGTTTAGCCACTTGAGGGATTTATTTTTTAAAGAGTTCCAGGGTTCTTGGTTAGGAGAGCAAAGAGTGGGCACATTGTCCAGAATGACTAAGGGGTAGCTGCTGGGGAAAGATCTGGTTAATCAGATTTCGACAAAAAGTGGTTGGAGGCATTTTCCCTGGAGTATTTGTTAATATGGGTGAAGGATGAAGCCCTCAATGTAGGAGACTTCCTTGCTACTAAAACAGGTGCTTATTGGGTTTTGGATGCTGGGTTTGCCAGAAGACAATTAGATGGATTAGTATTGCCTAAGTTAGTCGACTGTGGTTGAGGATTCACAGGGTGTCTAGGAGTTAAACCGATATTATTAGGGTGATCTTGCGGTGCTGCCATAACATTTCCTTGTGATGAATGGCTCCTGGAATGTGGCTTGATCGCCCCCAGTAGATCTACACAGGTTAGTACAATAGATTCGATAACTTTAAGTCTATCGGTAAAATCACTAAAAGAAACCTTAACAAAGTCTGTCAGAGCCTGAACTGGTGCCACCAATGCAGTATGATCCAAGGGTGCAGTTGCAATATTTTTGTACCTGCTATGGGTGGCTTGGTGATAACTGCCTGCTTCTACGCAAGTGCCTTCTTTTTAGCCCGTACAATTCCACCCCGAGGGGCCTCAGTAGGATCGTCAATACGGCTGCTAGGTATTTGTGGGGATTTAGTTGGTGGATGAGTGTTTGAGGTGTACGGTGAGGTGGAATTCAAGATCTTCTCATCTTTGTCAGATGTGCCAGAACACACAGCATGGTAGGGGCCAAGTTGAGCGGCGGTTAAGGACGCTGAGCTCGGATTTATCAGGTCAGGACCCCCCTCTGTGCAGGTAGTTAGCGTTTCCTCCACACTGAGGATCTGTTTCCCTATAGCTTAAATGGCCCCTGTAATGTAGTTCATAATAGACAAACGAGATTTTGAAGGGGACTTAGCTAAGGTAGAGCTTGGGTGTTTCGTTTTCCCCATGGTCTGATGTGAGGAGTAACTAGTTATCTAGATAGTATAAAGAACAATAGCCTCCTTTGGGAATGGTAGGACCAGAGGACCCAGAAAAGGGAAACCAGCTAAAGCAAAGGAAAACCAACTAACGTAACTGACGGAGACATGCACTGATAGCTGGCACAGAGAGAGAACAACAGCTGCTCTAGAGCCTAAGTCAAGGAGGCTTTGGAAAACAAAGACAGTTTACCGGGAAAGCTGCATGCAGTTATCACCACACACGTACAATACCTGCCACACCATAAGGGAACAAAAAGACGTTTTAGAAAAGTCCAACCAAGAGAGGGGACCCAGCCCTGCCTCTTCCTGTTGCTGACGGGCCAGCCTTTGGCCCAGGCATCGCCTGTGCGCTGCCAGCGCAGCGGGACTCAGTAGACCTTAAGTAGGGCCAATCCAGTACAGGTGAGAGTCACACAGGGGGCTATGGGTGTTGGAGTGCCGCAGCGGCCGCGTCTCACATCGGCACACCCCCCGCAGGTACCAGCACCCAGGGAGTAGGTAGGACAGAGAGAGAGCACACCAGCAGCACGGTAATCCCTTGGTAGCATCTTAGCTCTGAATACAAGTCACACTTCTACTCTGTCTCACTAAACAGGGCATACAAGACCTTGAGGGAGGCTGCTTGAGGTATGCCGATATATAAGGTCCCCAAGTCGAGTGTATGAAAAGATCCACGTCCGGGTCAAATGGTAGGTCTTGTATCATCCTTAGGATGTCCGTGAGAAAGCATCCATGTCATCTGGTGGGATCCCTTCCCATACGAGAACTCCCAATATATAATGGAAGTATTTGTGGTCATCTGTGGAATAAGATAACATTACTGGCAAAATATACCCCATTTGCTTTTTAGTGGTTACTCATTACATGTACTGGGCAGCACAGTGGTAGGGTATTCTTCCCTTTTATGCCTAGCGTTTGTCTGGGTTAAGTTGGTGTCCCTTACATAGTGGGGGCATCTGTGGTATTAGACTACTACCATGTCTGTTATTGCTTTTAAGTAAAGCAATCTTTTTTCTTTTTTAAAATACAGCCTGCTTACTTAAACAAAACAGGATGCACTTACATTTTTTTTAAGTTACACAAACCTTTCTTAGGAGTAAGCAGTGGTCCCAGGGACCACTGCCTACTCTTGACAAACGTTTTTGTCAGCACGACAGCACTGTACCTCAACTTCTGCATATTTCATGGTGCACCCATCTTCGGGATCATTTCCTCAACTGCAACTCAAGAATATAATGCTTAGGTGACATTTGAAACCTCCCCTGCCCTGTTCCTTCTCCCTCGTGGCCCCACCTCTTAGAATACACCCCTGGTAAAAGCTATAGACATTCTTTGGAACACTGTGAAGTTAGATGCACTACTTGTAACTGCATTAAGAATCTCCTGGATCTCGTCTGGTGCTTGAAACTTCATTGTGTGCCACATTGATGCATGGGCTTTGGGGAATATCTAATTTGAAGATTATTATCCGCCTGTGTTAGAGAAGACACTGAAAATTGACTACTCTTTTACTTCATATCTTTGGTTTCTCCACAGAGACAGACAGCTACATTTGGCAGATTAGTCTACTCCTTTTGGCTTCATTCAGCAGAGATGTCATTAAAGCAGAGGACATTGTTTTACTAGGTTATTTCAGGAGCCCATAACCATTTTGCTCTACATATGTTGTCTGGTTACCAGTTGTGCCCCGGATAAGCTTCCAGCCATACACCTATAGTATTTGCTGCTATATGCTGAATCGTGTTACTTCCAAGGGAGTGCAACAAATTCCCTTGCGTCATATAGCTAACTCCTCGCACTGGCTATTCGATGACATTCTGTCTTATTCACATGCTGCGCTGATCTGCGATCTGGGGGGCCCTTCCTAATTTGAAT
This sequence comes from Lissotriton vulgaris, assembly GCF_964263255.1. NCBI lineage: Eukaryota > Metazoa > Chordata > Amphibia > Caudata > Salamandridae > Lissotriton > Lissotriton vulgaris. The sequence continues at coordinate 2,135,783,438 of NC_141687.1, read as the reverse complement.
AAAATATGTGGCAAGGTTCATTCATTTTAATCATTTAAGCTGTCCCCTCTACTTCCAAGAAGACGGATTTAAAGAGTGGAGGACACAAAAAAAGTGTACGTAGGCGCTTGTTTCTTCGTGCAAATGTGGGGCCCATAGAGCTCTATCTTTTGAACAGACGTTCGCATCTGAGGCGACAGGCAGTTCCACTACAAGCAAGACCACTTCAGCTGGTGAACAAATCAGGGGCATACATTAGTCTATAATGTTAAGGGGGTCAGTCTGAGAAGATGAGGACATGCACTGGATGCTTACAGTCAGTCAGATGCATAGAACTCATATTTAGATACACATCTTGGGAACCAACCACCAGGTACACCATAGGAGTTGCGCCTAATTATTATTAATATTATTATTATTATTAATTCTATTTTTAGAGGGCTCGATTGCCTAGAAAAGGCATTCTGTTACTAAACATCCTAATACAGTATAGCCAAACTTTAGCCCACTGTTATCTAGTAAAGAGAGAGAGTTCCTAAACTGGACAATATCTGGTGACTTGCGCAAAGAGATGGGTAGGTTGTACCACAAACAAGCTGCCTGCACCAAAAATGCTCTACAACCAGCCAGAGACAGTCTATGTTTTCTCTGGATAAAAAATCCGGCTTCTGCAGATTTCAGCAGTATCCTGGGATTATAGTTCCTGAGTTTATTCCTCAAAAGGCAAGTCTACCTCCAGCCCAAGACAGTCTATATTTTCTCTGAATCAAAAGACTGGCTTTGGCAGAGCTCAGCCGGTATCCTGAGCAATAGTTCTTCAGCTTATTCCTCAAATAGACAGGTCCCATCATGTGTACAGCCTTTTAAACATCGCAGAGCGATTTAAAGAGATACCTCTTCCTGACTGGTAGCCAATGCAACATTTTGAGAACCAATAGGATATTCTTGGGATATTCTGGTATAGACGTGCCGCCACATTTTGAATGACAGTCAGTCATTTATTCAGTAAATCAGATGCACCCAAAAGCACTACATTGCTATTATCTAACCTGCTAAGCGTAGACGTTTGAACAATAAGAACTCTGGGGCATATAAGCAAGAAGTTGCGATATTTTCTGCAAAACGCGTTTAGTGCGTTTATTTTTATCGCTACCTATCGCTGGATATTTTAGAGGAAAAATCATGCTATTAGCAACGTTTATCTCCACTGTGCTAAAATATCCAGCGATAGTGACGAAATGCCTGAATATCACTGGAAATCCAGCGATATTCATGCATTAACGCCATGGTGGATTTAGCCTGATAATCCACCTCCCAGTGGAGAATACAAGTAAGTAAGGTTTCAAGCAGTTGTTAGCGACAGCTTGCTGATAGGGCGATAGAAATATCGTCGCTTTAGTGGCAAACATTGACGCTGCAGCGGCGATACTGCCCTTGCTAATATGCCCCTCTATGTTCTGTAAGAAAAATTGTAATAGTTTCCTTAACGTTTTAAGTAAAAGAAAAAAAATAGATGACAACCTATTAACATGGAAGGTCAATAATAAGTCGCTGTCAAAAAAGATTCTAAGATTTTGGAACTGCAAGGATGCAGACTGTGAAAAATTGGTTTGAGGCGCTTAAAAATGAGCCAGCAAAAACTATGCTACCTTATTTGCTGTACAACAAAGTACCTCTGTTTTGTCACCATATAATTTAAATAAAATTCAAAGTCAGCCAGCTGGTGACCTCCCCAGTGATGGAAGCTGTCTTAGGTCCTGTTTATTAAGGAATTTATAGTTTCATCAAGTTCCTCACATCGCCGTGGGTAAGCTTTATTTGATGTCCAGGATCTTAAAATCAACATACAATACATAACAAAGCAACAATAAATAGTTATATTTAAAATTATACAAGACTGCATGGTTAAACCTTTATATACAATTCGAATAACTAGTTGTGTTAGCCACAATTATCTGAGGGCAGAGAGTAATCAACCTAAATGGGCAATGCTTGTACAAATACTCTTAATCAATACCGGGTCTCTCTCTTATATACAGGTTATCGAGACTAACCATACAAGTATAAAATAAGAAAAAAACAAGAACTACGACTTGCGTCCTACAACCTTTTAAAAGGATAACGATCACCGTGCAAGTGCAGATTGAAATTTAAAAATAATAAGACCCATGTGCAAATAAGCAGAATATGATCTCCAACACCTAGCATATGGTAGAAGTTTGAAAAAGATATCCTATTCAGAGTGCTATTGTAATTAAGATGGAGCTCAGTGAAGGTAAACACTGATGACCTATTGTTTGATATATAAGTTCACTAGCAGCCCGTTCCAACGTTGTCCAGGTATGAATTGCTGCCGGCCAGTAGTATATTGTTTTGTAGGATTTCGTTTAGATAGCATTTCTTATCTGTGACAGGCCTGTGAAACGCTCCGAATCACAATGCAGTGCTGATGCACTTAAGAGTGCGCGTTCAGTAGTGTGTGAACTTGAGTTTCCCTACTTTATTTTTCCTTGCAATATTATATAGCGCGAACTCGACAACATGGTATGAGTATAATTTACATTACATAAGAACACATTCATGTGTGGTAGGCACGGGGAGACAAAGCGATTTGCCTAGAATCACAGGATGTGGAGCTGATGCCGAGATTCAAACGTAGCTCCCCAGCTCTAAAGTTCGCAATTCTAGAACTTGTGGCGGGAGGTGTGTCTCAAAGTGTATGTCGGTGCTGGCCATCAATGAGAGAGGTCTGTGCATTTTTCAAATGGGTGGTGAAAAAATATGAGTATGTTGCTGGAGATGTGGGCCGTCGTGCCACCAATGTACTTACCGGGGGAGTGTAAACACCCATTATTCCGCAACTTTCTTTCCGCATACCATCAGTCCGCATACTTTCATTACGAAAGTACCATGACTCCGCAATGCCATTATAACGCATGGCATTACATTTTATATGCTTTTACCACGCATACAATTACACCGAAATTCGTTCTAAATGCATGAATGGTAAAAGCATGTTTTTAAAAAAAATGTTTGGATAAGGTAAGTATGGGTATAGGGGTATATGTTTTGGGGTACTGAGGTATATGTTTTGGGGTGTTTGGGTATTTTTAAGGGTTCAGATATAGTTTTGGGTTATGGGGTACCGGGGTGGGTTTAGGGATAGGTATGGGTTTTGGGGTACAGGGGTATTTTTAGGGTTCAGGGCTAGCTTTGGGTTTTGGGGTACATGGGTATTTTTAGGGTTCATGGCTAGGTTTGGGTTTTGGGGTACAGTGGTATTTTAGGGTTCAGGGGTAGGTTTGGGTTTTGGGGTACAGGGTTATTTTTAGGATTCAGGGCTAGGTTTGGGTTTTGGGGTACAGGGTATTTTTAGGGTTATGAGGTAGGTTTGGGTTTTGGGGTACAGGGGTATTTTAAAGGTTCAGGGCTAGGTTTGGGTTTGGGGTGCAGGGGTATTTTAGGGTTCAGGGGTAGGTTTGGGGTACAGTGGTATTTTTAGGGTTCAGGACTAGGTTTGGGTTTTGGGGTACAGGGGTATTTTTAGGGTTCAGGGGTAGGTTTGGGTTTTGAGGTACAGGGGTATTTATAGGGTTCAGGGCTAGGTTTGGGTTTTGGGGTACAGGGGTATTTTGAGGGTTTAGGGATAGGTTTGGGTTTTGGGGTACAGGGTATATTTATAGGGTTAAGATAGGTTAGTGTTTAAGGGTGTTGGGGTATTTTAAGGAGTAAGGGTGGGTTATGATTATGAGGTGCAGGAGTATTTAAAGGGAGCAGGGTGGGATTAGCACACAATATGAGAAATGGCATAAAGGGCGGAACGTAACACACGCCCACAGAGTTTGTCACGCCCCCAGCACACGCCCATAGCACAACGCAGACACGCCCACAAGGGACTACTTTGCTGGCACGGTTCTTTTACCTTTTAAATGTATATGGTGGGTGTCCGCATAGCCTATGTCCTTCTGCTGCAACTGCCCTTTCCAACACTGCATTGGGTGTTGTGATTGGTGCTGAGATTACCCGCCTCAAAGGTTTGGGCTCTCTCTTTATTATATTAGTATGGATTACAGTAATCAAGAAACAGCAATTGAACAATTTATGCTTCACTGTTCCTATACTAGGTAAAAAGTATAACATTTATATATTAAAATATACACTTGAAGAAAATTCCTTTCTAACGTGAGGTAGCCATTCTATGAGAACTGGAGCAAAGTTATTCTAAAGTACGTAAATGTTCACAGTCCATCAAGACCAAAAAGTTGGATAACTGCAAAGTGGTAAGACAACCTCTAAGGAAATAAAAAATGAATAGCATGTTCACACAGCAGGGGATTCCAGATGGCACTCTGCAGAACAAATCATTGATGCACGTAGAATGGTGCTAATCAGTAGCAGAGATCAGTCTAGGGTGAACTATTTAGACTTTTTAGCCTCATTCCTGGTAATGAACTTTAATTGGAGGATGCTAGCTTTACGAATTAAAGATGCAGCTACTTTTTCGTTTTTTGAGAAACGATTATTGTGACCACTTGTGGCAGTTACCTTATTTTCCAGTGATTTTATTGATAATAATGATTGCTTAAACTTGTGATATTCCGGATGGATAAAGCTGTTTTAGGGTTTAGGGGTTAAACAATTTTGTAAGCTGGGTGTCAGCAGCATAATGAATGAATGAATGAGCCATTGATAAAGTGCACAGATTTCTGACAGATGTCCGTGCATTAGTTCTTAAGGACAACCTTCCTATGACGAAGCGGCTCTGCCAGTGAACTCAAATATATGATAAATAGGGTTGCACTTAAAGCTAATCCTTGAGGTGCCCCCTGTACTGAGGCTTTGTTTTCTTATTGACATGGTGGAAGATGGACTGCCTGGCTTCTATCCTTCAAATATGACCCACACCACTTTAGAGCAATGTCCTTCACTCCAATATCTGCTAATCTTTCTGCCAATATCCCATGAGAAACAGTATTGATAACAGCTACAAGTCTAATAATACCAAGGCCACTCTCTTTCCCATGCATGTAGAGAAACCCGGCTGGACCAGTTCCAGTAGGTTCTTGCTCTCCAGATGACTTACTAGATGGAGTTTACATGTTTTTCTTGTATTTTCACTGGGAATGAAAGGCATGAGATAGGTCGATATTCACTTACCCCCAGATTCATCAAGAACACATTTTGCGATTCTTTAATAGCGAAAAATACCGATTCGCTATTAAGGAATTGCAAAATGCTATTCATCAAGAAATCACTTCAAAAATAGCGATTTCTAATAATTCCTTAATTGCGACTCACAAATTGCGAGCCGCAATTAAGGAATATCTCCCCATTCATTCCTATGGGCCTAGAGGCCCATAGGAATGAATAGGAAGACCATCTCAATTTGCTAATCGCAATTAGCGATTCGCAAATTGAGATTGCGATTTCAAGGGTGCAGGGGTGTCGAAAGGACACCCTGTTGTACCCCTGAAATTGATGCGTGCACATATGTTGCGCACACACATGCCCTTAGGGCATGTGTGTGCGCAACATGAAACTTTAAAAAATGCACTTTAGTGCATTTTTCAAAGTTTTTGCTATTAACCACGTAGTTAGACTTCGCGGTAAATAGCGGCTCCAGATTACGAATTCGCAATTTTTAAATGGTTCATGAATTGCATTTAGGGAATCTCAAATTGAGATTCCTTAAATGCAATTAATCGCAATTTAGCGATTTCTAGAATTGCGATTTTTGCATTTGGGATGATGAATCCCAAATGCAAAAATAGCGCTCGCAAAGGGCCAGATTCTTAGAATCTGGCCCTTTGCGAGCCGATTTCGGCTTGATGAATGTAACTGTAAGAGTATTTGGGGCTGCTGTTTATTTCTTCAGTCGGGGTCTCATAAATGCCTTTTCCTAATCTGAGCGAACTACTTCCGGAGATAAAGATGTGTTACATAAAGGGGGTTGGACTTCTAAAAGAATATTAGCTAACAAAAGCCATACTTTAGGCGGCATCAAATCATTAGCTGAGCCTGATTTAATGGAGCACACTAGGTCCATAAACTGAATGTGCGAAACCAGGCCAAAATCACTCAACAGAATTACCCCAATTCACCACCCTCTGTGACTATGCCTTCACCCTCATATCCAATTCCAGCCTGCTGATCCCTATTCTGGGAAGCTGTTCTTCTACCCCATTTACAGCAATTGAGAGACGTGACGTAATGTTTGCAATTTTTATCTACAAAAATATTGCCAAGTCATTGCAAAATGTTTGCTTGTGTATTACTGAGAGTGTGACACTAGGTGGGTTTATCAAAGAGTGTGTGATGTCAAAAACATTTTGGGATGTATTGACAGCTGAGAGAAACTCCTTCGAGTATTAGCTGTATTCTGCTGTCATTGCAAGCTTTCTCTGAACTCTTTTAAGTTCAGTCATGGCACGTGACGCATAATTAGATTGTTGCCATTTTTCAAATTTCTTACATTCTCTCATGGCTACTCTTACCTCCTCCTTATATTAAGGTGTAGATGGTCGCCTTCATGGGCGAGTCCGAGTCGGCATCAATGGTACCACCTAACCCTTCACCCTGGCTATCCAGCCATTGTAGGACTCCACCATCATGACAACTGACACACGAGTTGTTAGGTGGGGAGAGACTGTTTCAATTGGCTGCTAACCTCCTTTATCCCTCCTACTCCATGGGCACCTACGGGTGTTGGGTTGTTTCTTTGCACGTTTCTGCCTTTTTGAGGCTCATTTTAATGATTCTAAGACAATGGAAGGGCAGCTGCAAATTCCTTTAATCACAAAGTAGGAACAGCGCACCATCAGTGGTGTTCGTGTCCCTTCTATAACAGGTACAGTTGGACATAAACAGTGCAAGCTTCCCTCCTTCCCAGAGCAAGTACAACACAGTAGCTTCAGTGCAATCTTCACTCTCACAGAAAAGTTATGGCACACTTTATGCCGTTTTAGCATACAATTCTCACAAAATAGGTACACCACAGCAGCAGAAGTGCTAGCGTTTCTGTCACAGAACTGGTAATTACACCATCATCCGTGGCAGCAGCCCTCACAGAACAGGTACAACTGGGCATCAGCAATGCAAGCTTCACTCACTCACAAACAAGTGCAACATGATAACAGGAGTGCAAGCTTTCCTCCTTGATGGAAATGTTCTGGCACTACATCAGCAAAACAAGCTTCTTTTATATAACTGGTACAGCACAGTCTGCCTCAACAGTGCAAACACCCTTACCTGTATGATGTATATACTTCACTGCAAGCAAGACCACTGACTCATTGTCAGTAAAATTGCTCTCCCACCCTCGCAGCTCCACCATTAAGTGAGGTGCCCCTGCCCCTGCACTCTTGAGTGTTGGTGATCGAGGCCCTCCTCCACCCGCAGGTTTCCCTGTGCCTCATCCCTGGTGGTCCAGTGGACATCTGTCTCCTTTCTTTCTTTCTGCTCCTTCACTCGTTTTTCTCCCCTTTCTATCTTTCACCTTTCTGCACCTCTGCTCTTTTGCGCCTTATTTCTGCCCATTTTCCCTTTCTCTCCCTCTGCTCCTTCACTCGTTTTCACTCGTTTTTCTCCCCTGTCTATCTTTCACCTTTCTGCACCTCTGCTATTTTGTGCCTTATTTCTGCCCATTTTCCCTTTCTCTCCCTCTGCTCCTTCACTCGTTTTCACTCGTTTTTCTACCCTTTCTATCTTTCACCTTTCTGCTCTTTTCTGCATCTCTGCTCTTTTGTGCCTTATTTCTGCTTATTTTCCCTTTTTTCTTTATCCCTTCTTTCCTCCCTTTACTTTTCCCCGCCGCTGCTGCCCCCGCGGCCCCTCCCCCCCAGCGCGACCGGCCCAATCCATCTCCAATCCTCGCTCCCGCCTCCCAGCTGTCCAGCCCTCCCCGACCCCTACTTAATGGCGGCCACTGCGGGGACAGGCGAGCAAGACCACTGACTCATTGTCAGTGAAATTGCTCTCCGACCCTCGCAGCTTCACCATTAAGTGAGGTGCCCCTGCCCTTGCACTTTTGAGTGTTGGTGATCGAGGCCCTCCTCTACCCGCAGGTTTCCTTGCGCCTCATCCCTGGTGGTCCAGTGGACCTCTGCTCCTTTCTTTCTTTCTGCTCCTTCACTCGTTTTTCTCCCCTTTCTATCTTTCACCTTTCTGCACCTCTGCTCTTTTGCGCCTTATTTCTTCCCTTTTTCCCTTTCTCTCCCTCTGCTCCCTCACTTGTTTTCACTCGTTTTTCTCCCCTTTCTATCTTTCACCTTTCTGCACCTCTGCTATTTTGTGCCTTATTTCTGCCCACTTTCCCTTTCTCTCCCTCTGCTCCTTCACTCGTTTTCACTCGTTTTTCTACCCTTTCTATCTTTCACCTTTCTGCTCTTTTCTGCATCTCTGCTCTTTTGTGCCTTATTTCTGCGTATTTTCCCTTTTTTCTTTATCCCTTCTTTCCTCCCTTTACCTTTCCCCGCCGCTGCTGCCCCCGCGACCCCCCCCCCCAGCGCGACCGGCTCAATCCAGCTCCCCTCCCCGCTCCCGCCTCCCAGCTGTCAAGCCCTCCCCGACCCCTAATTAATGGCGGCCACTGCGGGGACAGGCGAGCAAAACCACTGACTCATTGTCAGTGAAATTGCTCTCCCACCCTCGCAGCTCCACCATTAAGTGAGGTGCCCCTGCACTTTTGAGTGTTGGTGATCGAGGCCCTCCTCCACCCACAGATTTCCCTGCGCCTCATCCCTGGTGGTCCAGTGGACCTCTGTCTCCTTTCTTTCTTTCTGCTCCTTCACTCGTTTTTCTCCCGTTTCTATCTTTCACCTTTCTGCACCTCTGCTCTTTTGCGCCTTATTTCTTCCCTTTTTCCCTTTCTCTCCCTCTGCTCCCTCACTCGTTTTCACTCGTTTTACTCCCCTTTCTATCTTTCACCTTTCTGCACCTCTGCTATTTTGTGCTTTATTTCTGCCCACTTTCCCTTTCTCTCCCTCTGCTCCTTCACTCGTTTTCACTCGTTTTTCTACCCTTTCTATCTTTCACCTTTCTGCTCTTTTCTGCATCTCTGCTCTTTTGTGCCTTATTTCTGCTTATTTTCCCTTTTTTCTTTATCCCTTCTTTCCTCCCTTTACCTTTCCCCGCCGCTGCTGCACCCGCGGCCCCTCCCCCCCAGCGCAACCGGCCCAATCCAGCTCCCCTCCCCGCCTCCCAGCTGTCAAGCCCTCCCCGATCCCTAATTAATGGCGGCCACTGCGGGGACAGGCGAGCAAGACCACTGACTCATTGTCAGTGAAATTGCTCTCCGACCCTCGCAGCTTCACCATTAAGTGAGGTGCCCCTGCCCTTGCACTTTTGAGTGTTGGTGATCGAGGCCCTCCTCTACCCGCAGGTTTCCTTGCGCCTCATCCCTGGTGGTCCAGTGGACCTCTGCTCCTTTCTTTCTTTCTGCTCCTTCACTCGTTTTTCTCCCCTTTCTATCTTTCACCTTTCTGCACCTCTGCTCTTTTGCGCCTTATTTCTTCCCTTTTTCCCTTTCTCTCCCTCTGCTCCCTCACTTGTTTTCACTCGTTTTTCTCCCCTTTCTATCTTTCACCTTTCTGCACCTCTGCTATTTTGTGCCTTATTTCTGCCCACTTTCCCTTTCTCTCCCTCTGCTCCTTCACTCGTTTTCACTCGTTTTTCTACCCTTTCTATCTTTCACCTTTCTGCTCTTTTCTGCATCTCTGCTCTTTTGTGCCTTATTTCTGCGTATTTTCCCTTTTTTCTTTATCCCTTCTTTCCTCCCTTTACCTTTCCCCGCCGCTGCTGCCCCCGCGACCCCCCCCCCCAGCGCGACCGGCTCAATCCAGCTCCCCTCCCCGCTCCCGCCTCCCAGCTGTCAAGCCCTCCCCGACCCCTAATTAATGGCGGCCACTGCGGGGACAGGCGAGCAAAACCACTGACTCATTGTCAGTGAAATTGCTCTCCCACCCTCGCAGCTCCACCATTAAGTGAGGTGCCCCTGCACTTTTGAGTGTTGGTGATCGAGGCCCTCCTCCACCCACAGATTTCCCTGCGCCTCATCCCTGGTGGTCCAGTGGACCTCTGTCTCCTTTCTTTCTTTCTGCTCCTTCACTCGTTTTTCTCCCGTTTCTATCTTTCACCTTTCTGCACCTCTGCTCTTTTGCGCCTTATTTCTTCCCTTTTTCCCTTTCTCTCCCTCTGCTCCCTCACTCGTTTTCACTCGTTTTACTCCCCTTTCTATCTTTCACCTTTCTGCACCTCTGCTATTTTGTGCTTTATTTCTGCCCACTTTCCCTTTCTCTCCCTCTGCTCCTTCACTCGTTTTCACTCGTTTTTCTACCCTTTCTATCTTTCACCTTTCTGCTCTTTTCTGCATCTCTGCTCTTTTGTGCCTTATTTCTGCTTATTTTCCCTTTTTTCTTTATCCCTTCTTTCCTCCCTTTACCTTTCCCCGCCGCTGCTGCACCCGCGGCCCCTCCCCCCCAGCGCAACCGGCCCAATCCAGCTCCCCTCCCCGCCTCCCAGCTGTCAAGCCCTCCCCGATCCCTAATTAATGGCGGCCACTGCGGGGACAGGCGAGCAAGACCACTGACTCATTGTCAGTGAAATTGCTCTCCCACCCTCGCAGCTCCACCATTAAGTGAGGTGCCCCTGCCCCTGCACTTTTGAATGTTGGTGATCGAGGCCCTCCTCCACCCACAGGTTGCCCTGCGCCTCATCCCTGGTGGTCCAGTGGACCTCTGTCTCCTTTCTTTCTTTCTGCTCTTTCACTCGTTTTTCTCCCCTCTGTATCTTTCACCTTTCTGCACCTCTGCTCTTTTGCGCCTTATTTCTGCCCATTTTCCCTTTCTCTCCCTCTGCTCCTTCACTCGTTTTCACTCGTTTTTCTCCCCTTTCGATCTTTCACCTTTCTGCACCTCTGCTATTTTGTGCCTTATTTCTGTCCACTTTCCCTTTCTCTCCCTCTGCTCCTTCACTCGTTTTCACTCGTTTTTCTACCCTTTCTATCTTTCACCTTTCTGCTCTTTTCTGCATCTCTGCTCTTTTGTGCCTTATTTCTGCTTATTTTCCCTTTTTTCTTTATCCCTTCTTTCCTCCCTTTACCTTTCCCCGCCGCTGCTGCCCCCGCGCCCCCCCCCCCCATCGCGACCGGCCCAATCCAGCTCCCCTCCCGGCTCCCGCCTCCCAACTGTCCAGCCCTCCCCGACCCCTACTTAATGGCAGCCACTGCGGGGACAGGCGAGCAAGACCACTGACTCATTGTCAGTGAAATTGCTCTCCCACCCTCGCAGCTCCACCATTAAGTGAGGTGCCCCTGCACTTTTGAGTGTTGGTGATCGAGGCCCTCCTCCACCCGCAGATTTCCCTGCGCCTCATCCCTGGTGGTCCAGTGGACCTCTGTCTCCTTTCTTTCTTTCTGCTCCTTCACTCGTTTTTCTCCCCTTTCTATCGTTCACCTTTCTGCACCTCTGCTCTTTTGCGCCTTATTTCTGCCCATTTTCCCTTTCTCTCCTTCTGCTCCTTCACTTGTTTTCACTCGTTTTTCTCCCCTTTCTATCTTTCACCTTACTGCACCTCTGCTATTTTGGGCCTTATTTCTGCCCATTTTCCCTTTCTCTCCCTCTGCTCCTTCACTCGTTTTCACTCGTTTTCTACCCTTTCTATCTTTCACCTTTCTGCTCTTTTCTGCATCTCTGCTCTTTTGTGCCTTATTTCTACTTTTTTTCCCTTTTTCTTTATCCCTTCTTTCCTCCCTTTACCTTTCCCTGCCGCTGCTGCCCCCGCGGCCCCTACCCCCCCAGCGCGACCGGCCCAATCCAGCTCACCTCCCCACTCCCGCCTCCCAGCTGTACAGCCCTCCTCGACCCCTACTTAATGGCGGCCACTGCCGGGACAGGCGAGCAAGACCACTGACTCATTGTCAGTGAAATTGCTCTCCCACCCTCGCAGCTCCACCATTAAGTGAGGTGCCCCTGCCCCTGCACTTTTGAGTGTTGGTGATCGAGGCCCTCCTCCACCCGCAGGTTTCCCTGCGCCTCATCCCTGGTGGTCCAGTGGACCTCTGTCTCCTTTCTTTCTTTCTGCTCCTTCACTCGTTTTTCTCCCCTTTCTATCTTTCACCTTTCTGCACCTCTGCTCTTTTGCGCCTTATTTCTGCCCATTTTCCCTTTCTCTCCCTCTGCTCCCTCACTCGTTTTCACTCGTTTTTCTCCCCTTTCTATCTTTCACCTTTCTGCACCTCTGCTATTTTGTGCCTTATTTCTGCCCACTTTCCCTTTCTCTCCCTCTGCTCCTTCACTCGTTTTCACTCGTTTTTCTACCCTTTCTATCTTTCACCTTTCTGCTCTTTTCTGCATCTCTGCTCTTTTGTGCCTTATTTCTGCTTATTTTCCCTTTTTTCTTTATCCCTTCTTTCCTCCCTTTACCTTTCCCCGCCGCTGCTGCCCCCGCGGCCCCTCCCCCCCCCGCGCGACCGGCCCAATCCAGCTCGCTTCCCCGCTCCCGCCTCCCATCTGTCCAGCCCTCCCCGACCCCTACTTAATGGCGGCCACTGCGCGGTCGCGGGCTGCGGGCGGGCCGCTGGTGCACCGAAGGCACGTCAAAGGCAAGCACGTCTGCGCCCGTCTGCGATCTCTTCGCGACCAGAACCAGGAACCCTGGACCTCCGCCCGCCAACGCTACGACCCATCAGCACTCCACGCACTCAACCCAGGCTGCAACAACAACTGCAAGCTAGCATCACCAGCCGACACCCATAGACCCTTCAGCTGTCACCGCTGCCGGCACACCTGCAGCACCGCCAAGAACACGGATCCAGCACAACCCGCCCACAAGAACACAAACGAACCAAAGACCCTGCAATGCATCCTCCTCAACGTCCGATCCCTCCACAAACACGCCACAGAAATCTGGGACCTCCTCGACAGCACCACCCCAGACGTAGCATTCTTCACCGAAACCTGGACCAACACCACCTCGGGACCGGACATCGCCATCGCCATCCCCCAAGGATACAAGATCTCCAGGAAGGACCGCTAGGAGGAGGAATCGCCATCGTCAACACATTCAAGCCTCTGCCTGAGCCCACTCCCTGACGAGTCCACAGAACTGATGGAACACCTTCACTTCAAGATACTGGCCAGCCCCACCGCCGCCCTCCGAGGAACCCTCATCTACCGACCCCCTGGACCCCGCGGACCCATCGCCAATTCCATCACGAACATTATCTCCCCGCAGGCCATTGCATCCACCAACTACACCCTGCTGGGAGACCTCAACTTCCACCTCGACAATCAACTGGACCCCAACACCACATGCCTCCTGGACAACCTCCACAATATTGGACTCCGCCAGATCGTGACCGAGCCCACGCACTCAGCAGTACACACCCTCGACCCCCTCTTCACTACAGGAAACTCCATCACCTTCAGCCACACCACCAAACTCCCATGGACCGACCATCGTTGCGTCCACTACACCTTCAGAACACCCACCATCCACAGACACCAGCACCTGCTTCCACAAAGAAACTAGACCAAAATCACCGATGACCAGCTCACCTCCTCATTCAACAACTCCACCCCAACCATCGCGGAAAACGACGACCCCAACACCGCAGCCCGAACCCTGCATAGATGGATCTCGGACAGCACCAACACCATAGCCCCCCACAAGAAAAACAACAATACCCGTGCCAAGAAAGCCAAATGGTTTACCACCGAACTTCGAGAGTCCAGGCGCACATGCCGCAGCCCCGAATAGGCCTGGAGAAACACCAAATCCACAGAAGCCCACAACAACTTCAGAGCCGCCACCAACGCCCCAACGCCCACCATCAACTCATCAGAGAAACGAGGAAAAAAGCGATTGAAGACAGAATCTCCACCCACGCACACAACAGCAAGGAACTCTTCAGCATCATCAAGGAGGTCGCCCAACCCACCAGCGAGTCTACCGACATCCCTCCCTCACAAGACCTCTGCGATAAACTCAGCATCTTTTTCCACCACAAAATCAAGAGCATCTATGACAACTTCGAGGAAGACAACCAACACACTGAACCCTCACCAACCACCCCCGACACCCAGAATACCAGCGATTGATGACTGGACAGCCCTCACCACCGAAGACACACTGAAGACAATGAAGTCAATCCACTCAGGGGCCCCCACGGACCCCTGCTCCCACCACATCTTCAACAGAGCCGCCAACACCATCGAACTCATGCTCCACCAAACCATCAACCGCTCCCTGGCGACCGCCTCGTTCCCCGACGACTGGAAACACGCCGAGGTCAACCCCCTCCTAAAGAAACCCTCAGCAGACCCCACCGACCTAAAAAACTACAGACCCATCTCCCTGCTCCCGTTCCCAGCAAACGTCATCGAGAAAGCCATCAACAGCCAACTCGCCACATTAATTGAAGAACACAACATCCTCGACCCCTCCCAATCCGGCTTCAGGAAAAACCACAGTACGGAAACCGCCCTCCTCGCCGCAACAGACGACATCCGCACCTTACTGGACAAAGGAGAAACAGTAGCCCTCATCCTCCTCGACCTATCAGCGGCGTTTGACACAGTCTCCCACAGCACCCTAAGACGCAGATTCTACGATGCAGGAATCCAGGACAAGGCCCTCTACTGAATCTGCTCCTTCCTCTCTGGCAGGACGCAGCGGGTCAGACTCCCCCCTTTCCTCTCGGACCCCACACCTACCACCTGTGGAGTCCCCCAGGGCTCCTCCCTCAGCCTGACGCTCTTCAACGTCTACATGGCTCCACTTGCCCCCATCGTCAGAACCTACGGACTCAACATCGTGTCATACTCAGACGGCACCCAGCTCATCCTCTCCCTATCCAACGAGCCCAACACCGCCAGACGCAACTTTCGAGAAGGCATGGAAGCTGTCGCCAAATGGATGAAAAACAGCTGCCTACAACTAAACACCAACAAAACAGAAGTACTCATCATGGGCCCAAACCCCGACGCCTGGAGCGACACCTGGTGGATCACCGCCCTCGGAAACCCGCCAACCCCACAGACCACGCACGCAACCTGGGAATCATCCTGGACTCCGAGCTCAAAATGGACCGCCAGATCAACTCTGTCTCATCTTCCTGCTTCCACACCCTCCGCCTCCTTCGTAAGACCTTCAAATGGATCCCCCTCAAACACCGAAAGACAGTCACTCATGCCCTGGTCACCAGCAGACTCGACTACGGCAAAGCACTCTACGCCGGAATAAACAAAAACCTCATCCGCAAGCTACAGAACATCCAGAACGCCGCCGCAAGACTGGTCCTCAACCTGCCAAAACACTGCCACATCTCCCAGCACCTGCGCACACTCCACTGGCTCCCCGTCGAGGCGAGAATCACCTTTAAGATGCTCACCCACGCACACAAGGCCCTCCACAGCACCGGACCAGCATACCTGAACAGCCAACTCAAATTCCACGCACCCCAAAGGACCCTACGATCAGCCCAGCTTTCCTACGCCGTGGTCCCCCGCACCAGAAAGACCAGATCGGGAGGCCGCTCCTTCTCCTTCCTCGCGGCCAAAGCATGGAACACCCTTCCGCTCCACCTCAGACAGACAACATCGCTACCCATCTTCGCAAGAAACCTCAAAACCTGGCTCTTCGACAGACCCCCTCCTTGATGGAATGGAACCTGCACCACCCCCCCCCCCCCCCCCACCCCTAGCGCCTTTAGACCCTTACGGGTGAGTAGTCGCGCTTTAACAAACTCCTGATTGATTGATTGACTTCACTATAGCTTCATGGACCGGTCAGTGTGTGAGTGGCTGGGTGGGTAATACGTCAAATGTGGATTTGTATGTAGGGGTGAATGGATGTATTTATCTTTGATGGGATGGAGGATTGGGTGGTAGGATGGTGGAGTTTGTTGGTGGGAAGTTGGAGAGAGTCAGAGGTGTGATGGCTCATTAATTAATTTATTTTTGGATGAATGTGACATGGATGAGGAGATGTCTATGAATGAAGAATGTATGTTAAAAGACAATGTCTGTGGAATGATGGATATTAGTGCAAAGTCAAGTGATGGTCAGTTTGTGTGTTTATGAGAGGATTAACGATCAGTTTGTGTATGAGGCATACATCGATGGTGTGTGGATGGATGTATGTGTGGGCAGATTGTGTGTGTGCAGATGGATCCATGTTCCTTGATGCTGCTGTGCTCTGAGATGCTCTGCTTAGCACATGGTGAGCTGTAAAAAAAATAGCTCTTCCCTTTACCATGAGGGCGCTTATATCTGCCTGCTGGGCAACAAAACACTGTCACTGTTATGGGACAACCCCGCCATCTAATACCATTGAGAATCCTGATATTGCAAAATGACTGTATTGCCGGCTTTTGTGCACTTATGTGTTATACTCTAGTGGTAGAAAACTCTGAGAGCAACAAACATGGCACATGTTTTATAAAGCTGAGACTCTGACTGCTGTCTGTAAGATAAACATTCAGAAAAGCTCATAAGTTAAAGAACAGAAGTAAGCCATCTCAGAATGTACTATCACACATTCTACTATTTCTACACCTACACTTAGTTTCCATAGAACAATCCAATCAATTTAGAGTGAAAAGATACAATCTCAAGATGCACCACAATGAAATACACATACACATCGTGAAACAAGTTGGCAACCGACGTTAGCCATTTTAAATGCAATCCTACCTTAGCTATGGTCAATCTCTACGTCAATAATACGCAGTTAATAGTATTTGTATATTTATATTTTAATATCCATATAATGCAAAATTATTTACTAAAGTCTCACCAACCTTACTCAGCGCACAAATAAATTGCACGCATGCGCAGTAACATAGCCAGATTTTTAGTCTTCCTGCTTACCTAAACTATGTCAAGGAAACCCAAAAAATACACTCTCTCCAAATACTCTATGGCGGTAACACCATTATTGAGTATGTCAGAACTACCTGCCTTTCAAAATCTTAGTCTACCTGCATGCCTAGACTGACTATGAAATACGACAGTATTTTTCCCTAAGTATTTGTAGACGTGTTCGAGTAGCAGATTATCCCCTACTCAAGTATTTGGCTGTATTTCTATGCCTCCTCCTGCACTTTAGAAGGGTAGCACGGAACCACAGATGGTTTTGGGATGCACAGACACATGAAGAAGCTTAACAGTTAAAGTATCTGCCTTGTTCTTCCACTGCTGGGTCTGCTTCTTTATAAGTGTTGAAAGGACCACTGGAATTATGCAGCAGGGGAGGGCCAAATTATGCAGCAGGGTTGACAGATTGTGGCAAGAAATGGCAAATTATGCGACCTAGTACAACATATTTTGTGACATTCCTACTTTATGATTTGGTCATTTTTTCACATTTTAAAATATAGGAAAAGGTTTCATCTCGTTAGTAGCAGTTTTACATTGAAATGCAGACATAAGCAACTGATAGAAGATCAGTCATCCTTTGCACAGGGCCTTCCACTGCGCGAGAACACTGGTCACCACGATTTGAGCAACTTTTGATTCGTTTAAACCATAAAGAAAATTATTGTGGGGTTAAAATCTGCAGACTATGCATCAGATGATGGATTATGTGGCAAATGAGCCAAATCCATCATTATGAGGAAAAAACTCCGCAGCCGCAGAATGACATAATTTCAGTGGCCCTCGTGTTGAGACGTGACACCAGTGCTGGACAGTGTGGTACAGTGACCGAGCGAGTGAAAGCTGCGCCACAAAAGTATTCTGTTACAGTCTCCTGCGTTCTAAACACACACACGTGGACTCGTGAAATGAACAAGGACAGGGCTCTATCCAGAAGAAATGCAAAGTCCTGTATTGGGTGAGTCACCATGTGATCTTTGCATCTGAAACACGCCTGTGAGAGAGGTAGATGTGTCTGCTTTCCTTTTCCAGTCAGCAGCAGGACAAGTTTCGAGCCAGTGTCTTAACGCAAATGTTGCCCTCACCAACCCCCCCCCCCCCCCCCTCCCCCCCCCCCTGCCCCTCCCCTTCTAGAATGTGCTGGGGGCCCACCGAGTCTCATATCTCAGTGATATTCATCGGCCTTGGATTGGTCGGGGTTTCTCCGGCGCCGCAGTAGCCTTTGTTACGTCGCTGTTGCAAGCAGAGAGCAGTGAAGCGCAGATCTAGGGAGCTGTGCCAACTTGCCCCTTCTTGGCAAGTATTTTTCTCCCGGTTGAATGCGTCGAAAGAAAAGGCAAACAATCAGGTCGGTGAGGGGGCGGGAGCAGCTGCGAAAAGCAACTAAGTAGGCAACAATACAAAGAGACCCGGGAGCCCGGATCTGACAGTGCAGCAAGGCCACTTACATAGCTGCCTTGGATAGCGCGCAGCCTGCGGTGAGATGAACGTGCCCCACATGCCACAATGAGCCATTCTTCGCCCGTCCGCACGCAATGCCTCCCCTCCTGCCTGGCTCAAATTGGGAAAGGCTGGCGGGTCTCTAGTTAGGCCACGGGAAAATTGGGCTTACTCCCTGGAGCACTTGGTTTCTTTTAGAATAGATGGCGAATACGCAAGGCGCACGTGTTATGGCTTTCAGAAATCTACCTCACTCCAATCTACCCCACTCCCCCTCACCCCACACCACTCTAATCTACCCCACTTTAATTTACTCCACTCTAACCCAATCTACCCCACTCTAGCCCAATCTACCACACTCCACTCCATCCCAATCTTCTCCACCCCAATCTATTCTATTCAACTTCAATTTACCTCACTCCACTCAAACTAATTCATTCAACGCCACCCCACTCCAGTCTACCCCACTCCAAACCAATCTACTGCACTCCACTACAAACCTACCCACTCTGCTCTAATCTACCCCAGTATACCCCACTCCACTCTGAGCCACCCCAGTCCACCCCAATCAACCTCAATCCACCCCAATCCACTCCAATCTACCCCACTCCAATGTAACTCAATCCAACCCACTCCACTCCAATCCACCCCACTTCATTCTACTCCACTGCACTCTGCCCAGGTCCAGTTTAACCCACTCCATTCCAGTTTACCCCTCTCTACTCTAAACTCCAGTGCAATCTATCCAACTCCTATCCACTCTAATTTATCCCACTCCACTCCAATCTACCCCCCTCAAACACAATCTACCACACTCCACTCCAGTCTACCACACTCCTCTCCAATCTAACACACTCCACCCACTCCACCCCACTCCAATCTACTAGACTAAAGTCTACCCCTTCTCAGTCTATCCCACTTCAATCTACCCCACTCCAATCTACCCCAATTCACCTCAGCCCATTGCATTCTTCCCCACCCCACTCTACCCCACTTCAGGCTACCCCACTCCAAACTACCCTACTCCATGCATCCCTATTCAATCTGCCCCACTCCAATCTGCCCCACTCTACCCTACTCTAATCCATCCAATCTACCACACTCCACTTAACCCTAAGCTACACCACTCCACTCTTCCCCGCACAATCTCACTCCACTCCAATCTCGACTCCAATCTATCCAAACTCACTCCAGCCAGCTCATCTCCAATCTACCCCACTTCACTCTACCTCAACCTACCCACTACAATCCACCCATTCTACCCCACTATATTCTACTCTACCCAATCTCTTCTTCTCTCCATACTACCACATGCCACTCAAATGTACCCCATGCCAGTCCAAACTAGCCTACTCCACTCCACCCCAATCCACCCCACTCCAATCGACCCTTTCCCACTCCACCCCAAACTACCCTACTCCAAATCACCAAATCCAATCCACCCTTTCCAATGTACAACACTACAATCTACTCCACTCCATACTACCCCAACCCATCCCAATCTACCCCACACTACTCTATTCAGCTCCACTCCAACCTACTCCACTCTAATCTACCTCAATCTACCACAATCCAAACCACCCCACTCCTTTCTATTTCACTGAAGTCTACCCTACTTCATTCCAACCCACACTACCATAATCTACACAATACATCCTCCTCTGGTCTATCTCACTCCAACCTACTCTGCCCCACTCCACTCCACTCCAATCTATTTCTCTCCATTCGACCCCACTTAAATCTACCCCATTCCCCAATCTACCCCACTCCAATCTACCCCTCTCCACTCCAATCTACTCCACTCCACCCCAATCTACTTCACGCCCCCACTCCAACCTGCCCTACTCCAATCTATCCCAATCTTCTCCATTTCCCCATTCTACCCAACCCACTCCAGTCTACAACACAATATCCCAATCTACCCCACTCCCCTCCACTCTAATTTACCCCAATCTAGCTCATTCAAACCTACCCCAATTTACCACCACTCCATTCCATTCTCTTCCCCGCTCAATCTCACTCCACTCCAATCTCGACTCCAATCTATCCAAACTCACTCCAGCCAGCTCATCTCCAATCTACCCCACTTCACTCTACCCCAACCTACCCACTACAATCCACCCACTCTACCCCACTCTAGCACACTATATTCTACTCTACCCAATGTCTTCTTCTCTCCATACAACCACATGCCACTCAAATGTACCCCATGCCAGTCCAAACTAGCCCACTCCACTCCACCCCAATCCATCCCACTCCAATCGACCCTGTCCCACTCCACCCAAAACTACCCTACTCCAATTCACCAAATCCAATCCACCCTTTCCAATGTACCACACTCCAATCTACTCCACTCCATACTACCCCAACCCATCCCAATCTACCCCACACTACTCTATCCTGCTCCACTCCAACCTACTCCACTCTAATCTACCTCAATCTACCACACTCCAAACTACCCCACTCCTTTCTATTTCACTCCAATCTACCCTACTTCACTCCAACCCACACTACCATAATCTACACAATACATCCTCCTCTGGTCTATCTCGCTCCACCCTGATCTGCCCCACTCCACTCCACTCCAATCTACTTCTCTCCATTCTACCCCACTCCAATCTACCCCATTCCTCAATCTACCCCACTCCAATCTACCCCTCTCCACTCCAATCTACTCCAATTCACCCCATTCTACTTAAAGCCCCCACTCCACCCTGCCCTACTGCAATCAATCCCAATCTTCTCCATTTACCCATTCTACCCAACCAATTCCAGTCTACAACACAATATCCCAATCTACCCCACTCCCCTCCACTCTAATTTACCCCAATATAGCTCATTCAAACCTATCCCAATTTACCCCCACTCCATTCTATTCTACCCCACCATAAACTACTTCATCTCCCCCACTAAAATCTACCCCACCCAAAACTAATCCACCCAACTCCAATCTACCCCAATCTACCCCAATCCATTCTTCCCCAATCTACCCCATGCCACTCTACCACAATATATTCCACTCCTATCTACTCCATTCCAATCTACAACCACTCCAATCTCCCCATTCCAATCTACCACTCTAATCTACACAAGTCACCCACTCCATTTTACTCCACTCCAATCTACCCAAATCCACCCTACTTCATTCTACCCCACTCTACCCCCCATTCCACTCTATGCCAATCTACACCACTCCACTCTATCCCAATCTAACCCATTCCACTCTATCCCAATTTACCCGACTCCAATCAACTCCACTCCATGCCGCAAACTTTTGGCCATGTTGAGCAGCAACCACTCTGGTGTACAACATTGGTAAAACACATGGCCAAAGCCAATAGCTCTTGCATAGGCAAGACTTATTGGCTTTGGCAATGTCTGTTTATTTGTTACAATGAATTTAACCATTGAAATATGTTCTCCTCCTTATTCAGAGCTGTGACCTTCAATAATAGAGTTACCCAAAACGTTATTCTGAGAATACTTAGCAAATCTCACCAACCCGTTCTTGATAATGTGTCAGGTTCACACAAAGAACTGCTCTTGAGAAACCCAGTTACTGAAAGTACTACATTTTGATGATACATAGAGTCACAGAGTTATTCTGCAAACACCCAGGGTAAACCCAGATCTACACTAAATAGCAGGCAGTCTTACTCAGAGCTGCTGTGTATAATATCCAATCTTCATACAGCTCATAAGTCTAACCACGTACACACATATTCCCTTGCAGAGAGCTCTATTCTTGATAATATTCACAATAATTATGAGATCTGAGATGAGATCAGTGTCAGACTGTGACAAAAAATAAGCCTGGGCACCAAAATAAAAGTGGCCCATGTTAGCAAACCAGGTAGCTAAAAAAAGTGATCCACATTTGTAAATCAGGCCAGTTTGAACTTGTATAGATGCTGTATGATTATTTTAAAAGCAACAGGAGACTGCATGCATTTGTGTATGCTGCAGGCAATGTTCCTTTTAATATCAGAGAAAATAACAATAAAAATAGGCAACCAGACTCTATTACAGTTCTACAAATTGGTAAAAAAAAAAAACACAGCCTGATTTGTAAGACCACCCATCTAGCACTGCCTGATTATCCCATAGGCCAGCCTGACCCTGGACTAGACAGACTTAATAAGAACGGAGGAAAAATCGCCATCATTCACAAGAACACCATCAACTGTGCCGCATCTATGAGCACGTCATCTTTCAACATGGAACACTTTGTGGTTCAAGATCCAAGTCTTAGCCAACTTCACTTTAAGCAGCACTCTTATCTACAAACCCCTGGGACCACACACCAACTTTACTGACACCATCATAGACTTTTTTGCAGCAATCGCCCTCAATGCTAGTAATCTCATCCTACTCAGGGACCTAAACTTCCACCTTGAAAACCACGTTGATCCCAACTCAAGAGCACTCGTTAAAGTCTTTGGAAGCTTGGACCTCCCCAAATAAGTAAAGGGATCTGCCCACATCGCTGGACACCTTTTGGACCATATTTTCTCCGAAGTTTTGCGTTAGAAATTGCCTAAAAGTAACGTAAAGTAGCACAAAGCCCTGCTTTATGTTACTTAGCATCAAGGTGGTGTTTCCGATCACCCATGCTTTTTGATGCAAAACCCTATCTACCCAAAAGTCTGAGACAGGGTTTTGCATCAACCATTGGTAACATATGAAAAGCAGGCGTTAAAAGAAGAAACAATGTAATTTCTCCTTTCTTTTCCAACTTTGCTTGTGTGGTGCACTGTACAGCACACATACACAACAGAAAACATTTTGAAAATTGTTTAGGCACAGTATTTTGTGCTGGAAGGGCCGCGCAAAAAACAGGTGTTTCCTGGCAGAGCGGCGAATTAGACTGACGTCAATAGATGGTGAGGGAGCGGCAGGTATGTCTTGGGCACTTGGTTTCTTTATATGTTTAGCCCGGCTGCTGTGCCTACTGTGTGCTTTTATAAAATATTCATGTTAATTGCAGTGCCGTCACGAGCTGCGAATAACATGAATACTTTAACAAAAGCACACAATCTGCCCACAGCCATGCTTATGTAACAAAAGAAATTAAGCAAGTCTACAAACACGGTGTGTAAAGCTCACTCCGTTTATGTAGACTTGCTGAATTTCTCTTCTTAACCACTTCGACGCTGATGACGAGCTCAGCTCGTCATCAATCTTACCTGCCGTGTGCTGATGACGAGCTGAGCTCGTCATGTAATGCGGTAATTTCAAAATTGCCGCACACAGCGGGAAAAGCCGCCACAGCGATGCGGTTAACAGAGCTGGGCTGCAGGGTGATTGTGTGACTGTTAAAGATTTCAGGTTGATTGCAGCTCCAGACGGGCACTGCGATTAACTTGAAAACTTTAACAAAGGCCCACAATCACCCCGCAGCCCAGCTCTGTTAAGAAAAGAAATGCAGCAACTCTACAAACACGGCGTGAAAAGGGCACGTGTGTTTGTAGACTTGCTGAATTTCCCTTCTTAATAGAGCTGGGCTACAGGGTGATAGTGCGACTTTGTTAAAGTTTTCAGGTTAATAGCAGCTCCAAATGGGCGCTGAGATTAACCTGAAATCTTTAACACAGGCCCACAATCACCCCTCTGCTGCACTCTATTAAGAAAAGAAATGCAGCCACCTTGAAGCAATACGACCTTGTAATAGTATCATGGTTATATGGGTGTGATCCTAGTTAATATGTCAGAGCTATTCCCATTCATCCGCGCGTCAAGTGTTTAACAACTTGATCGATAACCACGTGACAAGCAAGAGTGATTCTTCTCTTTGTTTTTTTTATCATTTATAGTTTCTGTATTAGTCTGACAACATCTGTAATAATTCACTTTTGATGGAAGATTTAATGTAATGTCTTTTGCTTTGTTTTCTTACTTCAATAAAAACGATTTGAAATAAAAAAAAAAAATAAAAAAAAAAAAGAAAAGAAATGCAGCAACTCTACAAACATGGCGTGCAAAGCACACGTCGTTTTTGTAGACTTGCTGAATTTCTCTTTTTCATAGAGTGCAGCTGTGGTGTG
Source organism: Lissotriton vulgaris (assembly GCF_964263255.1). NCBI lineage: Eukaryota > Metazoa > Chordata > Amphibia > Caudata > Salamandridae > Lissotriton > Lissotriton vulgaris. The sequence continues at coordinate 2,135,759,101 of NC_141687.1, read as the reverse complement.
ATTTACACTTTTCTGTGCTTGGTATAGTGTGCCACCGACTTGTATTTTTCTGTGTCTGTCATTGCATCCAGATATATGATACAACAAGTAACATCATACCCAGGGCTTTAAGTGGGATGAAAATACTGGGCGGGTGGGGGCGGGGGGGGGGGGGGTCACGCAAAGGGGGTGCCCAGGGTAATCAAGGGTGTGGCTTTAAGACACATAGGCTAAAAATCTGTACTTAGCACAGTGTACCGCTCAACTTGTATTTTGCTGTTTCTGTCATTGCATCCAGATATATGATGCAAGTAGTAACATCATACCTACAAGTCAGGACTATAGGCTTTGTCAATGGTTGTGAGTTGCATAAGATAAATAAGCAGCAACTTTGGCTTGTATGTAATATTGAAATAGCTTGAACTTAAATCCCTGGTGACACCACAACAATGTTGCTGCGCCTGAATTTCTAAAAGAGAAGGGAAATCCAGAGAGAAAACTACTCTCTTTAAAGGATTTCCTTTCCCCTACAAGGCTCACCTGGCATGACATCATACCCTAACTTCTCTACTAGTGAGAAGTGAGCAGTGTGAGCACGCCCACATCGATGTGCCAGGCCCCCTTTAAAAAACTGCAGGTGCTCAGCACTGGTGAGACCCGGCCCACTTAAAGCTCTGAACATACCTACTAATGACTTTGTAAGTGGTTGCTAGCTGCATAAGATAAATACACAGCAACAATGGCTTGTATAAATTAAATCCCTCTGAATTTGAAAACAGCTAAACTCTCCAGCCATCTTTCTAGTTATGATGAAGCTGCCAAAGACTTGCTTGAACGTCTGTTATGGTCACGCTGGTAGTACAGTTTTAACAACCCCTTTAGGCAAAATGTGACATTTTAACAAGAAGCAGTTTGACTGTTAATGAGATTCCCTTTTTTGTACTTGCATATATTAGGGGGTGGTCTTCTGTACAGAACTCAGCTCCTAAGTTCATCAGGTTAAGCAGACTGTCTTGTGACAGGAGCTTGCCATACGTCTAGTAGTGCAGCTTCCGTACTGTGTTTGGGATAGAAAAGTGACCGATGGGAACAGTTGACTTGCTTCTAAATATTGTTCAAATTGTGGGGTGATTATTTTTTCCAGGTTTAATGGGGACGGAGGAAGGTAGAAAGGATAAATGTATCTGGTATGTCTCTATTTTTCTAATGTAGGTGCTCATTATGTCAAGTCTGAAGAATAGACTAGATGAACCTTGACCCAGTGAGACACTGATGATGGTAACAGTAGTCTCGAGCAGTGGAGGAGCAGAGTCTTTTTAGGGTCTTAATTATTGTTCTATTATTGTCTTGAGAAACTGACATCTAGAAGAGTGTGTTATTTATGCATGATGAGCTGTGAGCTGAGCATTCTACGGGACTAGGTGATATACCAGTGCAGTGATTGTGCAGGTTTTGACAGATCTCTTGTCAGCGTTGTAATGCTGGTCTAAGTTTGTATTTACTTAAGGATTTGAAAGTTGCAAAGCAGGTCAGTGATCACTTTTCTCACCCATAAAAGCCTCTAAGTGCACTGCCCACTCTAAGTCATCCCGTTTCACTTCATCTGAAAGATTTCTTGTTAATTGCAGCTCCAGACGGGCGCTGCGATTAACCTGAAAACGTTAACAAAGGCACACAATCACCCTGCAGCTGCGCTCTAATAAGAAAAGAAAAGCAGCAAGTCTAGAAATATGTCATGTAAAGCATACACTGTGTTTGTAGACTTGCTGTGTTTATCTTCTTAATAGAGCTGGGCTGTGGGGCTTTTCTGTGCTTGGCATAGTGGGCCCCAGACTTGTATTTTCCTGTTTCTGTCATTGCATCCAGATATATGATACATCAAGTAACATCGTACCTACAACAAGTCGGACTATTGGCTTTGTCAGTGGTTGTGAGTTGCATAAGATAAATAAGCAGCAACTATGGCTTGTATATAATATGGAAAAAGCTTCCACTTAAAGCCCTGGTGACACCACGACAATGTTGCTGCCCCTGAGTTTCAAAAAGAGAAGGAAAGCTAGTGTTAGTGAAGAGAATACTCCCGATAGATGGAATAGTCATTTACACACTTGCAGCTGCCATTTGGTCAGACCTGCATCTTGGCAAGATTAAAAATCGTTCAGGTGAGCACGGTTACATAGAGCAAGCATTTAGAAATGACAGGATGGCGAAAAGGGCTCCTTATATAACCCCCCAACATTGATAGGCAGAGACGCTACTTCTGAAGCATTGCCATACCACACTCGCTGTCTTCTCTGACATATCTTTTGTCCTTTTTTCTTCCACTCCCCAGCTGCTCTCGCCATCTCTGTCTCTTCTTTTTCTTCTTCGTAATATCAGTCCCGCTCCACGTTTACCCACTTTCCTCTACTCCCCCATCCCATTCTTGTTTCCATTTCCTTCTCGCTGCCTGTTCTTTGCTTTCTATCTTACCAGTTTTCCATTCTCCGTTCTCCCTCCCAGTTCTCCAAAGCCTCTAGATGCCTTTCTCTTTCCCTCCCTCTCTTACCAATTTCTCCATTACTCCATTATTGTTAAGGCGTGTGTATCCAAATTGCAAATCTGCCTTAAGCACCTTAACATGGGTTGTATGTGTGGGAATGCACCATCTTTTCAGTTTTGTAAGCAACGGTTTGGAGTGATATTTGATGCTGCTCACAAGCGCAGTCTGGTTCCTGGCGCATATAGCCATGGCTGCAGCGCACAGAGATCCTACACTGCCTCAGATAGACGAAATAAATTAGAGGGAACCTTGATCATGACTTTCCTAATAAACAATTATTGATAATGTCACTCTGTCTGTAAATGCCTGAGGCTTCGAAATCTGCTGATTTCCAATCCTTCTCTCACTGTACTTTTGAATATAGACTCTGTTTTTTGTTTCATATTTGTGCGTTTAACAAATACATTGTCTCTCCATTTGGATATTTCTTGACACAGATCTCAACACGGCTCTATGCAATATTGGTTCTATGTTTTTTGAGGGACTGCTGTCTCTTATAATACATTGCTTACCCTTGGTCCCTCTCGACTTATAGGGTTCCCTTGTTTCTTTACAAACAGATGGAAAACACAAATAATAATGTTAAATGACTGATGAAATATCATTACGAGCCAGATTCACAATGAAGCTACTGGCGATGCAATACTTGGAATTAGGCTTCAAGCAGCCACACTCTTGCGCTATTAAGGATTTGCTAATCCTTTGTGATACAAATGAGCTGTGAGTTGTGAGGTGCACAACACCAATCTCATTCATATAAATAGGGCAGGAATTTTAATCCCACTTGTAAACAGGAGTGAATGCTGGGACGGAGGTCTGCATAAGAATGCAGACCTTTGTCTCAGCATTCAAGTTTGCAGTTTTTCTGCATTACGACCATGTGTCTTAAAGGAACAGGTTGCATTGCCACAAAAAGTAACCTCTTGTGAAACAGACAGTAGCGGCAGAAGCTTTCTGTGGTTCGTGAACATGCGTCTGATCTTAGTGATGCACACCGTGTGGAAATGCAAACTGTCAGTTGTCAGAAATAGACTTTGGGTTAGGATCAATGCACAGCCTTCTGTTTTATTATTGTTTTTATCCAGATTAAACTGGTTTAGGTGCTACTGTTGGGTGACACTTTCCGTCTTCAGTGTCTTTTTGCAATAATTAAGAAGTGTGACCAATGGGTCATTGGTTACATCCCCATCATGCACTCTTTTTTGGTTCTTCTCTATGAACGAAGACTCCTGTTTTTACTTTGATGACGTTTTTATTCTTTTAACTGATGTTTTTTATGATTATATTCATCATAAACAGTTTACAAATGTTCTCATTGAATTATTTCTCCTTTTTGTATGCGTTTCATTTTCAAACATACATATGTTTATGTGCTCCGATGCATTTCGGGCAACATCTGCCCTTCCTCAGGGAGCAGTGGCTGTTAAAGATACAAATGTAATCATAATCACAAACCACATATTTATGCGTATACTACCACATTGTCACAGCTGTGTACATAGTAAATTCACACCATGCGGGGATCATAAGAAGGTGTATTTAGTGTGTTTGGGGATTGACTAAAGTGCACCCGTGCTTTGATAAATGGACTGAAAACAAAACAAGTGTACTCACATGGGAGTCTGTGTGCGTTGTGTATATCAAGCCTGTTTGAAGAAAAAAGATTACGCCGCGAGTCAGTATACCTTTCCACGTGGTGCTCACCTCGTAGAACGAGTGGCGCTCAATGCGTGTAACTAACCTTAAAGAAATTCAGTTCGTTCCGATTCGGGTAGCTAAGCTCTGCAGGTCACGCCCGGTGTTCGTGCTCCGGTTGTGGTACTAACAGCGTTACTTCCGTGTTTTGCTAACGCTCGTGTAGATAGTGAAAACATACTATGCTGCGCGCCTTGTGAAAAACAGACTATGTTTTCAACCTGAGTTTATAACGCTCAAAAACGAGGGTGAAGTTTGTTCAAATAATGATGTAAAAATGATGTATAAAAATAATAAAAACGGGTCTAGGGGCAAAAAGATTTTTTTGTTGTGTGTGGTAGTAGTAAAATGAATGTAACAGGTGGTGGAATCAGTGATGTGATCCTGAGTATACATTTGATGCAGAGTTCACACAATTTTTGCACCTAAATGACCACATTGTAGGTTGTGTAACCTACTTCCAAGATAGATCATGTTTGACACAATTCAGTACTTATGTGACATTACAGATAACAGGACAATTTGATCCGTTCATTGAGACCGTTCGGTTTCAGGGATCCCAATTGATGGATCCAGTGGTTTTCTCTTTGCAAAAGGAATTGGTTATTGTCTCTTCCTTCCTTTCTTTCGATAGTTTCCAACACCAAGAATTTTAGTTGGGAAATATTATGGTGAGCCTCCATGAAGTGGGATGCAACCGTGGATTTACTGTTCTTGGTACGAATATTGGATTTGTGTTCCACTATACGTGTCTTGAGTTTTCTCTCCATCTTGCCTATATATACCTTTCCGCAGGGACATTTTAGCAAATAAATGACGTTAGAGGTGTCACAGGTTGCTGTGACTTTTAGTTTAATGCTGTGTCCCCTCATGGGGTGTGTTATCACATTGCTTTGAATGACATTGTTGCAGTTGCTGCAATTGTAACACGGCCGTGTCCCTTTGTGTGATGTTGAGTCCGGATTCTTTTTTTTTTAGTATTTCTCCCAGATTTTTACCCCTGGTGTAAGCGAACAGTGGGGTTGATGTGAAGATATTATTGAAATCAGGTTCCAAGTTTAACATTGGCCAATGTTTGATTATTGTTTTTTTGAATTGACTGCTTGATGTAGAGAATTTCGAAACCGCTACAATCCTTTGTTTGTCTGCTCTGACTTTTGGAATGAGTAACTCTTCCCTTGTTTTCGTGAGTATGCTTTTTTCAGCCTTCCTAATTGTGGGTTCTGGGTATCCTCTTTCCTTGAAGCGTTCTCCCATTTCCTTTATTCTCACTGTTGCTTGCTGGGGGTCCGATGTGATTCGTTTGACTCTGGCCATTTGGGATAACGGTAGGTGTTCTTTTAATGAGTTTTGGTGGAAACTTGAGTGATGTAACATGTTGTTACGATCCGTTGGTTTTCGGTAGATGTCAGTCGTAAATCCTTCAGGGGTGAGTTTAATTCCCACATCTAGAAAGGTTACTCTGTTTTTGGAGGTCTCCCATGTCAGTTGGATGCGTTCATTGTGAGTGTTTAGTGCAGATAGCGCCTCTTGTAGTTGTAATTTAGTTCCTCTCCATATGATGAAAATATCATCTATGAAACGTACCAACATCTTGGTGTTCTGCTTCCATAGTTCATTAGAAAATATGTGCTGTTGTTCGTATTGTCCCATGAAAATATTGGCATATGCCGGTGCGGCACAATTGCCCATAGAGGTACCAGCCAACTGTTGATACCATGTATCTCCGTGTTTGAAGTAGCTTCTGTATAGAGTGAATAACATGAGTTCCATGAGGAAAGTTTGCACGGATTGATCCAAATCTGAATGGATTAATGCCTGTTCAATTGCTTCTATTCCTGAGGCATGTGGGATAGAGGTGTACAATGCTTTCACATCAGCTGTGCATAGAACTAGTTCTTGATCTGTATCCATACTCAAAGTTCGAAGTTTGTTAAGAAAGTCTGTTGTGTCCTTTATGTAGGTTGGTAATTCTTTGACCATAGGTTGTAGGTATTTATCAAGAAATTGACCTATCGGTTCGTGTATACTATCGCAGGTTGACACTATTGGTCTCATTGGGGGGTCCATAAGGTTTTTGTGTATTTTTGGGATCATATGTATGCATGGACTTTTTGGGTTCTTTTTGATCAAGAAGTTTTTTGTTTTTTCGTTGATTATTCCATTTTCCACTGCTGTCCCAATGATGGTTTTTAGTTCCTGTATATATTCATTGGTGGGATTGCCCTCCAGTGTCATGTAGGTATTAGTGTCTGATAGATGTTCCATTATTTTGTTTTCATACATTGTCGTATTCATGATAATCAAAGCTCCACCCTTGTCTGCTTTAACACACATAATTTTTTCATTATTAGCCAATTTCCTTAGGATACTGTTGTCTTTCTGTGTGATGTTTGTTTTGTTTCTTTTGTTGGGTTTTATTTTGTTCAGGTCTTGTTTCACCATCTTTTCGAATAGGTCCAGCGTCTTGTGGCTGATGGGTGCCTGAAATGTACTGTGAGGTCTCAATCCTCTTAATTGATCAGATTCTGCCTCTATTTTTTCCGGAAGAATATTATCAAAAAAATGTCTGAGTCTCATTTTTCTCATTAATTTGAAGAAACTGACTTCTAGTTCCAATTTGTCAGTGTCGGTTGTGGGGACAAATGATGTTCCTTTCTGTAGTAAGTTTTTCTCTTGTTGAGTTAGCTTGTAATCTGATATGTTTATTACTAGTTGTTTTTGACCTCCGTCTTCTTCTTCTCCTTGTCCTTTTTGGGTGCCGTCATGCTCCTGGTGTTTGGATGTTCTTTTTCTTTTGTTTTTTCCCCTCCTGGGTCTGCGGGTTGTGGTAGGCCCTCCTCTAAAAAAGCACTGGTTGTTGATGTTGTTGTGGGTCTTTCTTCAGTTCTGGGTATGGTTCGGGATATATCTTCCTCAGTTCTGGGTGTAGTTCGGGAGGTACTTGCTTGCTGTTGTCTTCCTTGTTGTGGTCTATTAGAGGTATCGCTTCCTGATGATGATGTGTCAGTGAACTGGGTTTGTGGTCTGTTCCTTCTTCTTTGGGCGTACACCTCTGCCCAGGTGTATACCTCCCCAAGTTTATAATCCAAGGTGTCCCTTTTGAACTTCCTGATCTTACGTTCATTTATCTCTCTAAAGTGTTTCGCTATTTGATCGTTAATCCCTTCCAGTGTTTTGGACCATTCTTCTGTTGTCATCATGCTGGTTAATTCAGTTTTTACCTCAGCTATTTCTTTTGTGAGTTCTTCCAAGATCCCAGATAATTCCTCAATAATTAGTAGGATTAGGTCCAGCGAACATTTGTTTAAAATTGCGTACCACCTATCTTGAAAGATTTTGGAGTTTTTGCATAGCGAAGGTTTTAAAGCTATGCGGAGGCCGCGTGGAATTCGTTGTGATTATGATTACATTTGTATCTTTAACAGCCACTGCTCCCTGAGGAAGGGCAGATGTTGCCCGAAATGCATCGGAGCACATAAACATATGTATGTTTGAAAATGAAACGCATACAAAAAGGAGAAATAATTCAATGAGAACATTTGTAAACTGTTTATGATGAATATAATCATAAAAAACATCAGTTAAAAGAAAAAAAACGTCATCAAAGTAAAAACAGGAGTCTTCGTTCATAGAGAAGAACCAAAAAAGAGTGCATGATGGGGATGTAACCAATGACCCATTGGTCACACTTCTTAATTAGTTGTCAGAAATAACCACTTACATTCTTTATATGGTGACTGGTTGCTAATTGGCCACACTCTAGAAAGATAGTAAGACCAATTTGCCAGGTTGCTAAATTTACTTGTTAATGCACATTACAATACACAGTATAAACAATTTCAAATTAAACATACAAATTCCAAGAAATGTTCTATCAATTAATTTGTATTAAAAAAACATGCTTTGTTGAATTGATACATACAAAGCAAGGCCTTTAAAAAATTATATTTTATTGTGCAGCTCAGCATTTCCAATATTGAGAAAATTAGATGAGATGTCCAACCATTTTTTGAGAAAAGTAAAAGGGCTTTTCCATTACAAATTCCGATTTTTTAACATTTGAACTATTGTCCTTAAGAAGGTGACAATCCACCTTAGCACCGAAACGCCGCGTCGGCAGTTGTTCTTCGTTTAGCTAATATGCATATTGCTTCGTTTTAAAAAATGTGATGAGTATATGGTTTTAAAATGTTTTTTTAACTTTGTATGTATCAATTCAACAAAACATGTTTTTTGAATAAAAATTAATTGATAGAACAGTCCTTTGAATTTGTATGTTTAATTTGAAATTGTTTATACTGTGTTTTGTAATGTGTATTAACATTTAACTTCATTTCATAAGTCTTTATTGCGATTCTTCATCATAAAAAGACACTAATTAACAAAATAATACAATATTACATATTTCATCCATTAACAATACTCTGGGTTATAAAAATATAAATTCACAAATGTTAATCCGTCACAATAATAAATACAACCATATAAATTAACATAAATATTATTAAAATTGTTAAAAAATATATTAAACATTTAACCCTGCAAAAAGACCTAGGACATACATTTATTGTCATTAACTATTAATGCTATTTAAAAGAACACGCTATAAAGTGCAGTAAGAAGATAAATCCCGGGGCCTTACATGTTTAGTTTAACCCCCCTTTTTGGCACGCAACACCCATGCCCAGCTCAAAAACTTAGCAACTCCTATACCTACATAGTCAGAGGAGTCAGATTTCAGCAAATTCTTTGCCACCATGGCTGATCTAGTGCCCATGAGTTTATATACAGGTTTCAACCAGGCGCTACTTGGATTGTGGTAAACCAGGCATACAAATAAAAAGTGGTCTATATCTTCTCTCTGATCTTTGCAGAACTTGCACTTATTACTAGTGGCAGTATCCCACTTACTTGTAAGCCACCTCAAGGGTAAGGTGCCAACCCTGAACTGAAGGAGTAACTTACGATCTAGTTGTTTCGTTACTAGGTCCAAATAGGCCTCCAAATGAGGTTCATCCCTGATATCAGGGTAATCCCTTGTCAATGACGAAGTAACATGGGTGGAGAATCTTTTAACTTTGATCAGCTCCCAATATGAAGATTTAAAGAGCTTTTTTGTTGGAAATTCCGCAATATCAGGGTGATCCAAAAGATTCCTCATCCCCATGTCAATGAACAGCGATTTGACACCAGAGTACCATAGGATCCTATGGGAACGACTTAGCCCCCTAACTTCCAACAACTCCCTGGCATATAGATGGAGCTCTTGAGTAGTCCAGAGACATCTCCAGAATACCAATGGTCTATAACGGGCGACATCTTCCAATGCCTGACAACCAAGGTCATTAAGCAGTGGGATTCTAGGGGAAGATTGAGGCAGTCCCACTATGGATCTCATAAATTTGTTCTAGGCTGTGGAGAGTGGGGATAAGTTGGTAAAACCCCAAAGTTCGGCTCCATAAAGGATTGCTGGGCAGATTTTAGATGTGTAAATATTAACAATCGGAGCAATAGGCTTAGAGAGGGACAAGCTATGTTCCTTAAGCAAGGCACCAGCTAACTGAGCATGTTTTTATGCCAAGATGTCTATTTGAGGCTTCCAGCTCAGTTTGACATTAAAAGTGACACACAGGTAGGTGAAAACATCGTCTGCTCCAAGAGTACGCCATCCATAAGGACTCGTGCTTTTACTGGCTTTGACCCGTGGAGCACCATAAACTTAGTTTTCCCTACATTAATCACCAACTCATGCTCGCGGCAAAACACCTCAAACCGTGACAGGGCCAATTGTAATCCCTGTCTTGTTTTTTTTTTTTTTTTAAATTTTTGAAAACCTTTATTTGAGTAAATGGATGCATACAAATACGGGCCTACAACCCGGGGGCCGGCCACGGAACAAGACTGGAAAGCACCATTATCAATTAAAAGCACAGAGTGGTTAGACGATATTACCTAACGCTGCAAGTCCATGTTGCTAACTAAATGGAGCCACTCGTCATAGGATCAAAGGAGGTTAATTTTTATATATTGAAAGAATAAAGGATCAGTCGTATAAATAGAGACCTGGTGTACGTGGCGGGGAACAAAACCAACTACATCATAATAGTAAATCCACAGATCAGTAATCAGAAAGGTCCAAAGCATGCAAACCATAGGTTCACTTACAGTTCCTCGTTGGTAGTGCCCACTCGCAACCTCACGTTCCCAGGGACAAACTGAACAGCATTCCCAGAATAGTAAAAACCATCAGGGAGACGGATAAAGTTGCAATCATTATACAACCCAACCCGGAAAATAAGAAAACAAAAATACTAAAAAGAAAAATAAAAAGGAAAGGAGAGAATAGGGGGACTCCACCTTACTGTACCCTCCCCACGGCGGTAATGGCGATCAATAATGCAAATAGCAAACGTGTTTGGGGGCGGGGCAACTAATTCAGGATAAACAAAGCCGTGGGTACCATATTACATCATATACCTATTCCTCCCCCCCAGTAACTCACCCCGCGGGAATATACACAGTCGTGGAGACCCAAGGTAAGGACACAAAAGAGCCATAGAAACAAATAACTATATAATAGACCCTAACCAACCCACCCCACCCTGCACCCCTGCAGAAGGCTACGGCCTACCCCCCCAGCAGCGTGCCTGTCGCCCTAATAATGAACCCGAAATATAGAATAAGATGGTACAGAGAAAAAGAAAGAGAAAGAGAAAAAGAATAGCCTGGTGAGGGGAACCATGTAGCAGGAAGCGCGGCCCCCGCCCCCGCCCAAATAAACCATGAGCATGGCCCAAAACGAAACTGGCTGTTTTCGGATATCCATGATTATGAAAGAATCAACAAATTATCACAATTTGGGACAGTCCATATCTCCGTGCACCGAGTAATAGTCCTCCGGAGTAAGATCCGAGCTCATCCCAGTCCTTTCTTGACTAATGTCACGATGTACGTTGATGCAGTGGGCACAAAACAAGGTAATGAGAAAAGGCCATGGAAAAGTCGCTGGACAAGCAATGGGAGCAACCCAGGAGATCTCCTCTGCCGATGGCAAAGCAGGAGCTGCTTACGGCAGTCGTGCATACCAGTGTCAATGATCACCTGCAGTTCCACTCGGTTACGTATCGGATCGTCACTACACCCACGAGAAAGCGGGGAACAATCAACAACCACCTCGTGCCCATCCACGTCCAGAAGGGACGACCCGAGAGCAATGGCGGCCATCACCTCGTCTTGTACACAAAAATCTTGGGCCAAGGCCAGCTGCCAAATCTTCAGCCCCTACAGGACGTCACCAATCGTGGGTTCGCACTCACCAGAACAGGCCCAAGCGGAACACAAAGGCAAGGAATCGACATCCCGGGGCGTTCCGCAGGTCACAGCATCAGCCGCCATTTTGCAACTGTTGCGTCGTCTCCTCAAAACCAACTCCAGGGGTGGGCTCACCTGCAGGGCCCCCGCGGGATCCCCCTCAAGCGCACAAACAACACCCACGGTGCTGAAATAATGATCACCAAAAGAGGGGGACCCGCCGGCGCCACCGCTCCGCTGGAAACACTCTCCGCCACCGAACGATGGAGTCCGGAATGGCCGGACGGCAACAAAGGGGGGAAGCCACCAACACGGCGTCCCCCACACACAGCTTGCCGCACACCACCTCTGGAACACCGGGCGGTAGTCCCAGGCGCGTTCATGTGCCTCCGGGCTCTTCGCACATCGGCATCTTCCGGCCGGCCTCAAACCTCCACCCGAGGGCGCCGCCGGCACCGTCTCGCCGGCCACTCGCAGAAGGCGAGGCCCCGGTCTCCACCCCGAAGAGGCCGCACTTTCCGGGAGTTCGCCGCTGCGGACACACTGAGCGCCGGATCCACCAGGACGGATGGTGAGTGACTGCAGAGCTTCGCATATAAATTGTTATCCTTTTTGGGCAGGATGAGTGCCAGGATAGTCGAGTTTGGGCAGGGAGGCCGGCGGAGCCGAGCTACCGTGCGGCCATCACGATGTCGAGCTTGGCTCCTCCTCTCTGTCTTGTTTTTAATATTATCAGAGTGTCGTCCGCGAACATGAGCAGGGGCACTTTCATGCCAGCCAACATTGGCGCATCCGTGGGGTAGTTGGTAAAGTACTGGACCACCCCGTTAGTGAATATTGAAAACAGGGTGGGAGCCAGCACGCACCCCTGTCGGGCGCCCTTGTTCACCTCGAACTTTTCGGTGACCTCACCTGGTTTGCCCCAACGTACCTGTGCATTTGTGTGTTCATGCAATTTAACTAGGATGGCAACCAACTCTTTAGGCATCCCTATCTTGAATAATACCTCCCACAGCCTTACCCTTTGGACAAGATTGAATGCATATTTAAGGGCCATAAATGCTGCAAAGAGCATAACCCGCCTAAAGTAACCTCCTTCAAGCAGATCAAGACAAATCTAAAGGCTTGATCTAGGGTGCCTATGTGGGACCGAAATCCCACCTGCAGGGGAGACAAAACATCCTCTTCCATCAACCATCCCTGTATCCTGCCCAAAAGCAAACGTGCAACGATCTTTTGCACGGCATCAATTAAACTAATGGGTCTGTAGTTGGCCGGAGCAGAGAGATCTCCCTTATTATATATTGGTATAATCTCTGCTCCGGACCAGGATGGAGGGATCGAAGCTCCTCGGGCAATAGCATTGGCTAAAAGCTTTATATATGGGACCCATAACTCATGATCCTGCTTGAATAAATCTGCAGGAATACAGTCAGGGCATGGAGCCTTGCCACTCGGGATTATTTTCAAGACAGATTCCACCTCACCATTAGTAAACTCCAATGGGCTGTCAATTTGAATAGACAGGGCGGCTTCCGTGGTGCTATGTGATGCCCTAAACTGCGATTCAATGAAGGTTACCCAATGCTGGGGCTCAACATAGTTACCCGGGATTTTAGCCTGGGGTATTCCCCCACTTAAGTAATTCCCAAAATTGAACCATTTTCCTCCCGTGGCAAGCATTTAACAAATCCTTCCAGCGGTCCTCGTCCTATTCTCTCTTGGTTTGTCTTAGCACTGATTTGCAGATAGCTCTACACTGCTTGATACTACCTTGAGACCTTGATTTTATGGCTCCAACCAGATCTTTATGAGCAGTTCTGCACATATTATTATACCATGATCTTGTCTTCGGCGGGTTGACCTTTTTGCGCAGATTGGTTTTAATAAAAAACCCTTTCAGCCCAATAAATAAGTCAGTATGAACTCCCGATATGGTAGCATTAAGCACTTCCTGGGACTCACAGGCCACAAGTTTGTCCAAGGACCTTGAAACCATGGGCCTTATCTGTAAAACATCTCTATCGTTGGCAGCTATCTGTGGCCACCGAACCCTTCTTAGGTCATTAGAAATAGTTAGAATATTAGGGCAGTGGCTTCTTCCAACGCAGGGGAGCAGGAGAAGCTTTTATCATCAATTTTACAAACCAGAGGATTATGATCGCTTTCAGGTCTACTCTGCACTACCATATCTAAGACTAACGGCCACAATTCCACATTGACCAATATATAATCAATGTGGCTTTTGGACCTACCATTGTCAAAGGTTACGGCTCCATGTCTATCGGACTTTGTCCTACCATTAACCGCCCTCCAGCCCCGCTCCAGGCACGGTCCCTTTAATTGAAGGGCGGCCTCAGACCATTTCCTCATGGGATCAAGGTCCAGTGAAGGGATACCCCATACTGCATCTATATCCTCACTAAGCCTTCTGTCTTCGATACCCAGCGGGTAAAAGGTGGTGTTAAAATCGCTAACAATAATCTGTCTACTGGTGTTAGCACCCTGAGCCAGATGATTTTCTAAAGATGTGATAACACTCGAACTCCTGCCACCTGGTTGTCCTCTCGAATACACATTGTAGATGGTTATGTCAAGGCCCTTTGTTGAACTTACCTTTAGGGCCAAATATTGAGGCTATCAATATAAACCTCATCTATCCTCACGCCCTCAGATTGATGAACCCAACAAGTCAGACCTCCTACGGGTCTTCCTCTTTCGCCCCTTATGGCAGCCTTAGAGAAGTTTAAATAACCTACATGGAACACTCCTTCCACAGACCATGTCTCCTGGAATGCCCAAACATCCGTGCCCTCTATATACTTGCACCAATCTGGTGACACGGTTTTCGCTTCAAGCCCTGCAACATTCCAAGAAGACAGAGTCAAGACCTGCCTCAGGGGGCCAGAACCAGTATTCCCAGTAGAGGTCAGAATCTCATTTGTGTTAGGTTCCATTATTAACGTATTGCCTAAAATGCGTGTACTTATGTGGGGTTGAATCTCAGGAGTAGTAGGGGTGCCCCACACCTCACTTCCCATCAATATTTTCCGAGAGGAGAGACCCCCGATTCCCTGTTGACTATAGATGAGGCTTGAGGAATTCTCCAGTACTGTCGTATTGACCTCTCTATCTAGATCCTGCTTCCCTGGAACCCTTCATCTCAGTCAGTCTATATCTTCAAGTGTTGACAGGAGTTCAAAGCGATTGCTGGTCTGGATAGGGTGATCTAGCCTATTAAAGGACCATTGATGGGTCTGTACAGCCCTATTACTGGAAGTAGACCAATGATTATAGAAAAACCCAAGTGGGAGTGATCTAATTTCATCTGCAGCAGGTGGAAAGTGCCCAGCCGACTCAAGGTTATGACAAACCAGGAGGGGTGACCTAAAGCTTAAAACCACACAGTCACCAACCAGCGATTTAGACAAGTGGCCGATCCAATTAACACGGCAAACCATTTTAAATTCATAAAAAAGCTCATTACGAAACCCAGTCTTCTTACTTAGAAAATGAAGGGCCTTGTTTTTGAGTGTCGACCAATGCTCGCATGAACTCAGCGGGAGTGGAGGTACATTCGCTAGGATGACCGTATAGGGAGTGGCTTCTGGCGGAAGATGAAGACTGGGTAGCATAGCCAGATCCCCATCTGAACCTCGCTCATCTTTTCGTGTATTATCATTGGCAACTTCCCTACGTTGCTATGGCGGGGGAGGAACACTACCCTTAGTAGCACAATTTTGCGGAGGACAAGCTACACTCGTCACTGGAGCTACCCGCTCGACACTACTTTGAGCGTTTAGCAGACCTACCCGCTGTGTATCATCCACTGTCCCATGTGAGCTGCGTTGTACCTCCACATTAACATGTGCAAGATGTTGCTTGCAATCCCTTTGGACACTACAGGCTAAGCGTTGTTCAATCTTGTTAAGCCTAGCATCCACTGAATCAAGACGCTTAAGTATAGGATCAATGAAGACTGCTAATTGCTTCCCCAGTAAGGAACACAATTTATCTTGGTTAAGCAGTGTTTTTGGTTGTACAACAGAATTAGACCCCTTGGTGTTTTCCCCGAATTTCCAAACACAAAAACCCCGCTAACTTCCTTAATGGCTGACAGTGGAGTTTGATTAGAAGTACCCCGACCTTTCTTTTTTTTGTGGGAGGTTCAGCTCCTGGCCCCCCGGGAGCTTTCCTTCCCCTAGTTGTTACCATGGCGGGGCTGTTTGTATTGCACTGTATTATTGGGGATGCTGGGGATATGGGCTTGGGAGTAACACGTATTGTATTGGGGGGAGATATATCACTGGCGGTTCCCAATTCCGCAATCATCTGTGACAGAGGTAACTGGGTGCTAGGCAAGGAGCCAACCGTCGAGGGTAAGGGTTCTAGTGAGAGCCTACGCTCTGTGGCCTGTATTTCATGTATTAGGACTGACTCAGCCCTATTAAGAAAAGCATCTAAAGTGCCCACCACCCTGCCCCCCACTTTCCTTTTGCTCATATTAATAGACTGTGTTCACCAGCCTAGTCAAAAACTAGCACCCTGCTTGCCAACGAGTCCCAAGTGTAATAATCCACAACTTACAGTTCCTGGTGGATGTGAAAATGTCAATAAAATGGCCCAGGCCGGCCTCCTCCGGGCTCTGACGGGCACAGACGGGCCCGCCCTTGGCCCGGGCGCGACCGGCGCTGCGTGGGGCCTTGCTGGAATTTATGCGCCTCCTGGCGCAGGTCCGTGATGTGTCGCGCCGCCGGGGTTTCTGAGTCTTGTGGTCCCCCCTGGCGCGGCGATATGAATGGCGGCCATGGCGGCTTTCAGCCGCAGGGAAAGTACAACGGACCCCTCGGAAGGTGTGCAGCAGAAGACTGGGGCTGAGACACCCACAAACAACAGGGCAAGCGGCAAAAGCAGTAAGTGGTCTAATAGCGCGTCCCGTGCTTCGTGGGGCCTTGCTGGAAATTATGCGCCACCTGGCGCAGGTCCATGATGCGTCGCGCCGCCGGGACTTCTGGGTCTTGTGGTCCCCCCTGGCGCGGTGATATGGATGGCAGCAATGGCGGCTTTCAGCCATCCAGAAAGGTCAACAGACCCCTCGGAAGGTGTGCAGCAATGGACTGGGGCCGAGACACCCACAAACAACAGGGCAAGCGGCAAAAGCAGTTAGTGGTCTAATAGCGCCTCCCGCGCTGCGTGGGGCCTTGCTGGAATTTATGCACCGCCTGGCGCAGGTCCGTGATGGGTCGAGCCGCCGGGGCTTCTGGGTCTTGTGGTCCCCCCCTGGCACGGCGATATGGATGGTGGCAATGGCGGCTTTCAGGTGCCAGGAAAGTACAACGGACCCCTCGGAAGGTGTGTAGCAATGGACTGGGGCCGAGACACCCACAAACAACAGGGCAAGCGGCAAAAGCAGTAAGTGGTCTAATAGCGCGTCCCACTCTGCGTGGGGCCTGGCTGGAATTTATGCGCCTCCTGGCGCAGGTCTGTGATGCGTCACGCCGCCGGGGCTTCTGGGTCTTGTGGGCCCTCCTGGCACAGCAATATGGATGGCGACAATGGCGGCTTTCAGCTGCCTGGAAAGTACAACAGACCCCTCGGAAGGTGTGCAGCAATGGACTGGGGCCGAGACACCCACAAACAACGGGGCAAGCGGCAAAAGCAGTAAGTGGTCTAATAGCGCGTCCTGCGCTGCGTGTGGCGTTGCTGGAATTTATGCGCCTCCTGGCGTAGGTCCATGATGCGTCGCGCCGCCGGGGCTTCTGGGTATTGTGGTCCCCCATGGCGCGGCGATATGGATGGCGGCAATGGCGGCTTTCAGCCGCCGGGAAAGTACAATGGACCCCTTGGAAGGTGTGCAGCAATGGACTGCGGCTGAGACACCCACAAACAACAGGGCAAGCGGCAAAAGCAGTAAGTGGTCTAATAGCGCGTATTAGCATGTAAACTTAGCAACCTGGCAAATTTGTCTTACTATCTTTCTAGAGTGTGGCCTCTTTTTCATCATGTTAACCAATCTGGTTAGAGGATACAATCCTCTCGGTTTCAGAACAGGAGGAGAAGGGAATTTTGTTTGTTGTTCTAGTTTCTATACCCATCCCTTTTCCTTGAATTAGTGTATCTCCCGTAATTTTTTGAGTTAATGTTTGCTAATGACATTTTGTACTGTAACTATTCTGTGCTTTGTGACTGCAGGTGAAGGCCAGCAAGGACTTGATGGAATTGCAAACCAGTGCTTTGCATTCACAAAGTTATCAGTGCTGGCTTTGCAAATGCCAAGCAATTTTGTGAATATGGCCCTATGAAATATATATATATTTTTTTAAGAATAACACACAGGCCCGCATTATGAGTCTGATGGAAAACTTTAAATTAGGTATAAGTTGTTGTATGCTCTAGTTTTGATCTTGCTTGTTCTGGTCAAATACAACCCCCTGGTCTGATTTTTCGCCATTCGCATTTTGCCACGCAATATCTGCCAAAGTTTGCACAGCAAACAAAGATTCCTACTATGAGTTTTGCAGCTTACGAAATGGAAAAGCATAAGGTTGAACAAATTGATACACCTTAGAATGAGGAAAGAAATAATGTTCCAGGGAAAAAGTACAAAATGCGGGAACTTTTTTAACTAGGGTGATGTTATCTTTTAATGTTTCCAAGCAACTGCAATTGAGGACCAAACTGTATACCATTAACACATTGAATCTGCTATGATTGCACAAAATGTATTGCCATAAAATACACTGATTTGGAAATCTGTATGGTGTCAATTTTCACTATCAAAAGCCTTTGAATGAACAATACAGACATATATATTATATATATACCAAAGATGTCACACAACAAGTTGCTGTATTGCATGACACGAAAGGGAGATGGCACAATAGTACACACCCTTTGGTTTTGCTTTGTTCGCCCTAAGTTGGCAGGGTATGCCCAGACGTGGGTCCTTTGCTCAATTTGCCACTGGATTCAAGCTAGCCTGGCTCATGACTCTGATTAGCCAGAAACCGGTCCCAAGATGCTCGTTTCCAGTCCAGGGAAGACAAGGCTTCGCAGTTCGGGCTGGATTTTTCAATGAGGCACAGGGTCAAACTGATTTGCATATGGCCCTGTCTGAACTGGGGTGGCGGAGCGATCTAAAGAATGATGATGGATTAAACCCAGATCAGTTGACTGGGGGTGAGTGATTGCAATGTTCAACACTCCGTCCATTATCCACTTTGGTTTTGCTTTGTTCGCCCTAAGTTGTCAGGGTATGCCTAGACGTGAGTCCTTTACTCACTTTGCCACTGGATTCAAGCTAGCCTGGCTCATGACGGCTGATTAACTAGAAACCGGCCCCAGGATGCTTGTTTCCGGTCGAGGGAAGACATGGCTTAGCAGTTCAGGCTGGACTGTTCCCATGGGGCACAGCGTCAGACTGATTTGCATATGGCCATGTCTGAACTCGGGTGGCGGAGTGAGCTAAAGAATGATGATGGATTAAACCCAGATCAGCTGACTGGGGTGAGTGCTTGCAATGTTCAACACTCCGTCCATCATCCCCTTTGGTTTAGCTCTGCTCTCATGAGAGCAACATCCGGATTAGCCGCAGGGGATTCTGGAAGCCTGTGCTGGTGAGAAGCAGAAGAGCGGCGATGCAGCGGGTAAGTTATATATTGTATTAGGCTTTTCTTATTTTATTGTCATAGTTTGCTCGTGACCCTTCCTGCCACTTAGTCCTGACACCAGCCACTACTGGGAGCATTGTTTACCGACCTCTTCTGTCTGCAATGCCACAGACAAAACCTCATAATTATTGTTTTAATGCAATGCCAACGTCATTGAAGAGAAGGATACAGTTAATAAAATGGAGAAAAAAACAGAGATGATAACATTTGAGAGCACTCAGAAGCAAGGAAGAAAGATGGGTAGATAGAGAAGGGAAGGAAGATAAGCTAGAAGGAAGGGTAAAAGAAAGGTGTGAAGTGTGATGGAGCAAAGATAGATGAATGGAAGGTGGATGAACAGTTGAAGAAATAAATGGGTGGCAGAGTAGATGGAAAGGTCAGAGGTTGAAAAGATGGATTTCTTGATGGATGGCTAAGTCGATGAATGGATGGATGTTTGGATGGATGCATGCATAGATGATGAATATGCAAATGTATAATTGGAGGATAATGGCCTATGGATTGATGGTGAATGATTAATTGATGGATGAAAAAACGAATGGATGACAAAATAGGTGAATTGTGGATATCCGCAAGTCAATGAAAGGGTAAAAAGATGAATGGATAGATGCTTGTATAGAAGAGTCAAGGGAGCTCCTGTAGGGAGAGTCATGCTCACCTCGTGTGCATGGTGCCGACAGTGCTTTGGTTCAAAGCGAAGGGTATTTTGGTTTTCCTGGTACTCTCTTGAGCCTTACCGTTTATCCTCCTGCTTCTTTTACTTCATGAATGAGGGGGTCCTGCAACACCCTCGAGCCTTTAGTTGAAGTGCCTTTGAAGAATAAATGGAGAGACCAGAGGGTAACACTTACCTAGACCTTGCGGATTGCAAGATGGCTCTCACAGTACTGGAACAGCAGGACTGGCTCTGATGAACCGACAAACACCAATTAAGCTTGAGAAGGCGTGAGAAAAGGGTTACATAAAAATAACAACACAGTGTTTTTATGAAATATACATAATGTGGCATTCAAGAAGTGCAGGTGAACCGGGCATGGAGGGGGTAGATGCAGGGCGAACGTACAACACATGCAATGTTTTGGCAGCAATGGGGGCAAATGTGTTATGTAAGTACAGACTCAACCTATATTGCGGATGGGTTGATTGCCAGGCCTTATAAACATGTAAGTGTGTGAAATAGTGATGGTCCACAAGTAAGCTATCTGGCATTGTTATGGTATGGCATAGTTAGGAAGGTCGTAACAGCTAAATGAAGGCTAATCTGTGAGGTCCTATGCCACTGAGAGTACCCCGTTTCAGAAGGTCACTCAGCTGAGTCCTCAATACTGACAAGACACTTCTACAAGAAGTTGTCAGATCTGTTGTCCTCTTGAGCTGTCAGGACACTCTAGTGGGCGTTGACACTGCTGAAATTCTAAAGCACTAAGAAGGCACTGCTGGAAGAAGTTCAGACTGCTGGGATCTGTGATACTAAGAATACGCTGATCGAGGACGCG
Source organism: Lissotriton vulgaris (assembly GCF_964263255.1). NCBI lineage: Eukaryota > Metazoa > Chordata > Amphibia > Caudata > Salamandridae > Lissotriton > Lissotriton vulgaris. The sequence goes on along the minus strand of NC_141687.1, from coordinate 2,135,738,405 downwards.
CGCATTGCTGGCCTTCTCCAGCACTGGGAAAGCAATACTAGTGGAAACTCTCTGGGAACCCAAACCGCTGACAAGATGCTCCTGGAAACCTCCCTTTCCCGAAGCCCTCAATACTGAAAAGGTTGGGGATGGAGACAATTATGAGGTTTAATTCTCCGAGAAGGTCATATAGTGATGGTTCAAGGCACTTCTGGAAGCAGCTCAATCTGAGGATGCCCTGTAGTGCTGATTATGCACTGCCAGGGGAATGAAAAACTCATACTGTTGAAGTCCTCTTTGGCAGAAAGGCTATTTCTGTCCTGGTAGCTGTTGTAATGAAGTGCAATGGTAGTTTTCGGTGAGGGCGGACAATGAGTGACTAAGGTCTGCAGCCTCTCCTCGACCTAGGCTGGCTTGGCTGCACCTCCTGGCCCCTTGGAGTAGGTTGGGCCGCAGCTTCATGCCGAAGGCATGGGTCTAGAGCTGCTTCCTTTGTAAGTGTTCAATGGACTGTCTAACTCTGCCCCCTACTCGTAGTTGTTAGGCATGGGATATTGGCTCAGGGCTGGCTTCTGTAATGGTGGAAATGTGACCAAAGGTGCCAAGACTGGCTTGCCTGTGCTGTGCATGTGCGTTTTTCTGCGGGTGTCGTGGCCTTTGGAGCAGATGTTACCCCGGCCCGTTGGGCACTTCAAACCCCACTACAGTCTGAAGGACAGCAGGCCATTACCAAACTATCGTTAAAAATGAGATGTCCATACAATGCCAGCAAGCTTGAACCACACTCACATGGATGTATGATGTTACAACGCATACTTTTACAACACCTACCTTTACAACGCAATTTTTACACCGCAACATCCATTACAACGCATACCAAAACAACGCATGCCATTACAACGAATTCTTTGAAACTACCTTTACAACGCATTCCGCTACAACACATACTACTTTTACAATGCATACCATTAAAACGCATAACATTACATTGCATGTAAGGTAAGTGTTGGATAGAGTAGGGGTTAAAATTACTATTCTAACTCCAGGGGGTGCAACAGTAGGGTAAGTGTTGGATAGTGTAGGGGTAAAAATTACTATTCTAACTCCAGGGGGTGTAACAGTAGGGTAAGTGTTGGATAGTGTAGGGGTAAAAATTACTATTCTAACTCCAAGAGGTGCAACAGTAGGGTAAGTGTTGGATAGTGTAAGGGTACTATGTGTTGTAATGCTATGCGTTGTAATGGTATGCGTTGTAATGACTGCGTTGTAATGGCATGCGTTGTAGTGGCGTGCGTTGTAGTGTCATGCGTTGTAATGGTTGCGTTGTAAATGCATGCGTCGTAATGGATGTTGGGTTGTAAAAGTTTCGTTGCAATGGTAGTGCGGTGTAAAAGTTGTGTTGTAAAGGTTGTTTCCCCACTCACATTAAAGCTGAGGGCCCCACACGTTAGAAGGACATCATATAAACTCTCTCATCAACACAGAATTATTTGGCAGTCAGGGCATTGCACATGTGATTAAGGGCCTCATGGGAAGTTGACATCTCAGCCTCTTTGAGGTTTGAAGAAGTGCTGAGCAAGAGACTGGACTGCATCAAGCAGAGTTGTGCTTATCCAGCTGCAAATGCGCCCTCCTTTCACCCACCTCGTCTCATTTCGACACTTTAATTGTGTCCCAGTGAAGGAGACAAGCTGTGATTTGTGCACACTGCAAACTAAATCAAATCGTTGCACACAAGCATGTTTAAGGGAACCCTAGCACGGGGGAGAAGGCATGTGGCTAAATTGATCAAATCTGACCTGATACTGAAACCAGCATTTCAAAATTGGCCCCCTTGTTTTAAAGTCGGCAAATTAGCCACTATTACTAGTCCTTCTCTTCCGCATTGCGAACCTCCCAAGGGAACACTACTGCAAACTTTAACATTTACATTTTGCACATTCAGAGAAGAACAACAGCTACAAGGGATACACCTGCTAACTATGGAGCATATTATCAAGAAACTGAGTTAACATTATCGCCGCTTTAAACTACCGCTAAAGCGGCAATAATGGGCTTGATAATATGCCCTTGAGAATTCCCATAGAAGCTCATGTTCTGGTGTGAACATGGGCTTTTATGGGAATTCGCGACGGCGTATTATCAAGCCCATTATCGCCGCTTCAGCAGCAGTTTTCTGCAGCTAAAGCGGCGATAATGTTCACGCCGTGCTTGATAATATGCCCCTATATTTTTTGGTGTTCCAGTGTTTGTAGTCAATCCGCAATCCCAGTAAGGCACATTGTCAACATTTCAGCAGTACGTGTTAATCTAACACGATTTATTTCCGTTTTACCCAATATTACTCTTTTGTAAATAGGGCAAGAAGTTTTTGTTCTGAGATGAACATAATGTACTAGACTGAACATATAATCGTGAAGTTGTAGGGACATTTTTCAAACAATCTAAGCAAAGTACTTATTTGTGTTGTACACCTTATCATTCACTGCTGTGCACATTATCATTCACTGTTGTGCACATTATCATTCACTGCTGTGCACAATATCATTCACTGTTGTGCACATTATCATTCACTTATGTGCACATTATCATTCCCTAGCAGTCCCCCTCCAGCCATCACTAATTGTGGAAGCTCTGACATTGAAAGCCAGGTGTGCATAACCGCGCCTCCGCGGTCATCACGCACAACATGGCAACAGTTCCCATAAAGGTTCAATCCAAAAACACCTTTCCAGACACACACCCGTACAGTATAGACTGCTGTCCAAGTGGGTAAGCACTTCAGTGCCCCACAGAGGGCAGTCAGTGCTATACAAACACTATATTACAGGACAGTCTTCATGGCCCTGATTCTTGACTGTGCAGTGCTCCTCCCTGCAGTGTGAGGAAGTAATGCAGAAGACTCCATTGGACTCATTGTGGACCCAAGCAAAAGCAGGAAACTTGACTTGCAACTCAAGTGCCTGTCCTCTCCACCCCAACTAGCCCTCCCAGAAAATATATCCATGCTGAGGGTAAGCAAAGGGTACAATTATCTTCTGTTCCTCTATATCCTTCGAATGTCCCTACACCCACCCTCTCTGACACTGACAGGAATGCCCAGCCCAGGCCCCTCTCTCTAACCAGGGATCAAAGAACACCCCAGGCAACAGTGCTCAACAATAGCCTCCAAGCTGGTGCACCTTTTGAGCCCTTTGCCAGCGAACCCTGTCAGTTGGTTGCATAATTGCACCGACTAAATTAGTATCTCGACGTTCAAGTAGTTCTCAACATGGCAGAATACAGATGCATACTGAGGCCCTAGGTGGACACTTATACATGCTGAGTGGAAACAACAAGAACTAAGACTAGATGACAACAATCAAACAAACACGCTTGCCTCGCAATTCTCAAATGTCTGCCTACAGTGAGCTAGGCTTACTCGGCATTACAGCGCATCTCAAAAGCCACCTCTGCGTTCCTAATCCCTGTATGAAAAATACGACATTGATTAAAACATCTGTTTGTTGCTTCTTCTTGCTATCTTTAGAATGACCCTCTCCATCCTCCCCGTGCCTCTTCTGTCAGAGAACAGCCTACTCTAAGTCACATGCATGTTTACCTTAATCTCTATGGTTGTATTGCTCCAAAATGCACATACCGAATTTCATAGATCACAACCTCCTCTTCGTTGAAACCGCTGCAATCTAACAATGCCTGTCTCCTCTAGCCCATAGTTAATCTGTACAATCCTTTACATAAACTCACATAACACCCACTAATGCTTACACCTTATCCCTATTCATTAATCCGTGACAAAGAAACTGGAGCAAATGCATGGGATGGTTTCATTCAATCAGAGCACAATACTAAACCCAATAACCACTGCAATAACAAGAAATCAGGTGCACAGCCATAGCCCCCTAGGAGTCCTCCACTCTGGTTTGGTAGTTTTTGCCACTTCATTGTTGGTCTGTTTTGGCATTTCATAGTCTGGTTATCATTTCATTGTTATTCCCATCCGGGTTGTGCCTCCTCCTTCTGCTTCTTTTTACCATCTCACTGTCCTTTCCACCTGTTTTTGTGCCGCTGTTAACCTCTGTTTTGCCAGCTGGTTATCTAGGTTATATTTGCCATTTAATTGTCATTCCCATCTGTTTTGTGTATCTACCTTCTGTTTGTTTTTGCCATTGGTTAATTTTTGCCATTGGATTGTCTTTCCCACCCGTTTTAGTATTTGTTGCCTCTGTTTTGACCCTTCTTTGACTTCCTCTTGCCACTGGCTACCGCTGTGCCATTCTGCTTTACATCCATACCTTTTTTGTTTGGCTCCTTTCTGACCTCCACCTATGCTCTCTGTCAGTTTGGCACTTTAATATCTTTTACCTTTGGCTCTTTTTACCCCCTTTCCTGTTTTTTTGCTCTGCTCCTGGTGTGCTCTCCTGCTGGGACTGTTTCCTGTTCTTTCTGCTCCCCCCGCCTCGCTCCTTACCTTTTCCTTGCACTCTTCTGCTCTCCTGTTCTCGCACTTACTGTGCCTCTTCCAGCCCCACCCAACTTCCCCTGCTCTCTTCCCTAATACAGGAGTGCCATTGGCAAGCCCATTTGCACCTGGACTGCCTCATCACCAGGAACCCTGGTCCACCCACCCCCTACCGCTACCCCGCTGCGTTTCTCCATGCTCTCAACCTTCAACGTTGATTCACCAAAAGGCTAGGGGTAGCGGTAGTCACAGCACACAACAGTTGACCTACACATTCACTAATTTGCAAATACATACATAGTAACACACATTATCTCCCTCATAAACACACTCACGAGTGCCCACAAACAACATACATTTAAAATCAATTTTACTTACCTCTGCTATCAGGGGAGAGTTATATATTCTAGCTAATTGTACTCCATTTCTTTATACTAATACTGAATAATATACTGTTACTATTAGTGTAATAAAAAAATGGCAAAAAACAGGAGATTTGAGCCCCAACTTATATTCATAAGGAGGAGATGCTCCTGTGTTTGTGGAGCTAATTTTTCCACCTCTGAGTCCAGGGGTTGCAAATGCAATGTAAAGGGCTGCAAGGGGCAAGCTAGAGATAGCAACTGCAAACCTTAAATGACATCCATGCTCTCAAACCCAGCTGCCCCCGCAGACCTGCTGCTGCACCTCTCCATACAACTCCATTCACCTGCTCCTCCTGCAAGTTCTCATGCATCCTCCCACACCTGCACTGACTGCTCCCAGCAATCCTTTCGCTGACACCCACACAGACCACCCTTCAGAACATACCGCACTCTCGGGCACACTTCTCAACACTCATTCACTCACTAACCACGGCACAGAAATCTGAGACCTGCTGGACAGCCAGGTGCCGGACCTGCTATTCCTGATTGAGACATGGCTGATCCGAACATCGGTACCTGATACCGTAACTGCTATTCCTGCCCGCTACAATATTGCCAGACAAGACAGTTAGCACAAGACCAGAGGTGGAGGTTCCTATATTATTCAAGTACACCTTCAACTACAATAAAACCATGGACACTGTGTCTAACTACATGGAGCACCTCACATTTAAGCTACAAATCACAGCCAGTGGATCCCATATTTACAGACCACAAGGACCCCATGCCAATATCACAGACTTTGTTGCATCACTTTTCATTCACTCCAGCAATTTCATCCTCCTAGGAGATATGAACTTTTACCTGGAAGACCACACCGACCCCAACTCGATTGTTCATCTTGAAAATTTCATTGACCTCTGCCTCACTTAGCATGTCACCAAACCCACCCATGCTGACAGGCATCTCTTAGACTCAGTTTACCCTGTTCCTCAATAACATCACAGTCAAAAACTACCACCTATCCCCTGGACAGATCATGTGATCCTCAGGTTCAGCATCCCAGTCCCAAACCACAAAAGACCCACCATGACTGAACCTGACCACTGCTACTGGAAACATCCCAGAGATGGATTGGGTTTTCGCCCCCTCTGTGCACAAACCAGAACCCACCAGCAGCCTAATGGAAGACATCAAGAACTTCAACACGTGGATCACTGTGCCATTACCCTGGGCCCCATGAGCATGGCAAAAGAGCAAGAATATGAGCATAAGCCAGCTTGTACATAGAAGAGCTCAGGGTGATTGAAATGTCACTAAAAGCAACTGGAACGCAAGTGGAGAACAAGATAAGACTATGCGGACATAGACATCTTCAAATCCGCCCTGGTATGCTATTACCAACAAATCTGGGCGACCAAGCGTACAGCCTTTGCATACTGCATTGACACCAGCTGCAACTGCAGCAGGGACACCTTCCTCATCATCAAAAATGGCATCATGTCTGCAGCCACCTCCAACAATATCACCCTCTCTCAAGATCTCTGCAACAACAATATCTTGGAATTTTTCTGCGACAAGCTCAAATCCATGTATGGCAACTTTGACCTGTAACTGAACCCCTTTAACCTTGTGGCAAGACTTTCTGTCTTGGACGAAGGACTGACCCTGACCACATGGCCCGCTATCACCATAGACAAGGTTGCTGCTACAATGAAGTTCCTTCACTGTGGCTGCCCATCAGACCCATGCCCCCACCACACTTTCAAAAGGTAACTCACCCTCAGCAGCGAAGCCCTCACTCCGATGTTCAACACTTCCATTGACTCAGTCACCTTCCACAAAGCTTGGAAACACACCGCTGTTACCGTCCTACTCAAAAAGCCCTCTGTGGCTGATCTCCCACATACTGTACCAGCCAAGGTATTAGAGAAGATCATCAACAGACATCTCACCAACCATCTCATCCACCACCTGCTACTCAACACCACAAAGTCAAGATTAGGAGCCAGCCACAGCACAGAAACAGTACTCGTTGCCGCAATAGACAACATCTGCATCACCCTAGACAGAGGAGAGATGACAGCTCTCAACCTACTGGACATCTCAAAGACCTTCGAAATGGTATCACAACTCATCGGGCATTCAACCACCTGTGGGAGAGCTGGATCTGCTCCTTTTTGACGGACAGATAGAACTCAAACGGTCAGCCTAGCATTGTACATCTCGAAAGCTCAAAAACAAACCTGAAAATTACCTCAAGGTGCCTTACTCTTTTTAACCCATGTTTCATTCCAATAGCCAATGTCATCCAACATTAACATCCGTTCCAACGCCAATGACATGCACTTCATATGTTCCTTCGCGGACAAAACCCCCAACACAAGGAACAAGTTCATCACCTGCATGATGGAGGTCACCACCTAGATGAAGTCCAATCATTTCAAGTTGAACACCGACAAAACAGAAGCAGTGATATTCGGGGAGAAAACCTTGCCTTTGGACTCTAACTAGTGGCTGACCGACCTTGGACCCTACCCCCCCGCCCCCCAGCTCCCACAGCAGGAACCTCGAGACAATCATTGACCACAAGCTGCACATATCCGCACACGTGCATGCAGGTGTTGCAGCCTCCTGCTTCAACACCCTGAGGAAGATCTTCAAATGGCTCTCTAACAACACGATCCCCCACGCTCTACTCACATGCAGGCTGACCTACAGGTACTCCCTCTATGCTGGAACCACCAATCACCTTACCAGAAGACTACAAACCATCAGGAACGCAGCAGTTAGACTCCTCCTCAAACTTCCACATTGGACTCCTATCACACCAGACCTCAGGGAGCTCCACTGTCTCCCAAAACACACGTGCGCTCAGTTCAAACTCCTCACTCACGCATTCTCAGCACCACACAACACATTCCCAACGTACCTGAACAGTCGCATCTCCTTCCATTAACCCTTGAGACACCTGCGCTCAGGTGGACTCCTACTCATATACATCCCACGCATTCACAGAGACAAAGCCGGATGTGGAGCCTCCTCTTATGTCGCTCCTGAAGCATGGACCGACCTCCGACAACACATCAGACTTCCTCCTCTCTTCTGACCTAGTTTGTTGAGTAACCTCCTTCCGCCCTTCCAAGGTGAAGCTCCTCACCTGCTCAGTGCCAGGATACCCTCGTTGGTAATTGGGTGCGCCATAAATACATATAACATACCACTAACCTTGAGGGCAATGCCTTATCTGAGGTAGTAAGCGCTGCATTAATGCAATTTCCATACAATGCAATACAATAGCACTTCTAGCCTCACAGTATACCTTACATTCATTTTTTGTACAATTGCTGATGTTTTTAGCTTTACTTTAGGTTAATCTGAGAAGAATAGCAAATGTAAGAGTGTCACTTAGTGGAGCCAAATAATCGTTTTGCAAATGCGAATGAAGGGATCACTTGGTCTCTGATGGCCTGCTACAAAGGTGCTTTCCTAATCTCTATTTATGATTGAGCTGCAAACAAATTTGTGAATGGAACCTAATCTTCTCATAACCTTAAAGAAAAGGAATTGCACAAAATCAAATGGTGCAAAAACTGTTAAATAGCAAACTCTATCATGAACAGCAAAACATTGATAGAGAAACGTAATTGGGACCAATACGAAATGAAGAGAAGTAAGCTGGTTGGGATGCATGAGTTTTGGAAATGAGTGACACATGGGAGCAAGTCTTAGTAGTTGTAAAGCTTCGATGAAAGAGATGTGTAGAAAGCCAATAGCTAACTCCCTCCATGACTTCTTACGTTCAAGTCACAGGTTCTCTTTTCACAATGTGATTGTGGCATGCTGCGGCGAATGTGCTACTCAGTTACAGGTCAATTTCGATTTTTTTTTAGAGCTAATTAATTACCCGAAGCCCAGATCATCATGTTGGCAAGAGTCATTTTGCACCATTTTCACACGTTTGCACTTGGGTAAATGTGGAGAGGCCTGAAGCAACACCGAGACACTCATGGACCAACAGCATCCATAATAACGATTTATGTTACTGTTTTCTAAGGATTCCCTGAGCATCTCTAGCAATGCCCAGGCCCACTTGTAATCTACTCAAGTGCAAATGTCTGTGAACATCATATATATGATGGCGTGTCTTTCAGGAGGCTCCGGTAACCTTGCTGTTTGTTCCAGGGCAAGATCTTGTGAATCTGCCCGAAGTGCTGCAAGTGGAGTTCACCCACGCACAGCCCAGCAGAAATGACTGACAATAATTACAGGAGCAAGGACGCTTTCCCACCAGCATTTCTAAACTCAGATACTTTCGGCAGCCAAGAAAACGCAGCTGAATGCCCAACTAAAGGCTGCTGGGGTTACTCGCGGTCATTCCGTTGGCTCTCTCCCATGTCTGATCGGAAGGGCTTTGTCGGGGGCTGGGACGCACTCCTAGTAAAAGCCACACATTTAAAAGCCGCTTTCGCCTTTGACTCTCTCCAACCACATCACTTCCAAAAACAAAAGGTAAAGCTTCATAGAAAAGGGCATTGGAAGAGTTTCATATTCTTGAAGCTGCCATGATTATTATCACTATGCGCAAAGAAATGTCCACAAATTCACATTGTGTGTAAGGTGGTGATGACGATGCATTTAAGTGGAGATCCCGGACACCACTTTTTACCCATGTGCAGGAAGAGGTATAGAGGGCTGGGCATCCATTGACCCTGGGTCACTAGAAGTGGTGCTACCTTCTTAAACTCTACCTGGTGCGAAAGCAATGCTTGGTCCTCCTGGACCGGAAGCACAAGCTGTTTCAGGCTTTGGGGATGGGTGCGAGGGAAGCCCTTTACGTGCAGTGCACTCTCGTGCGCTTTACTTGCGTGAAGCTTTTTCTGTCAAAAGTACTCTAATAAGTGCACATGCCAGCAGATGAATGGTGTTCAGTGCACTTTGTGTACACAGTGAAAGGATGTGTACCACTCCAAAAAAATGCTCACGGTGAAACATTTGACCTTTGAAGCGCAATAGACACATTCGGAAGTCATGTAACCATGTGCTGAAGGCACACACCATATCAAATTGCTAAACTTACCTTAAAAAGGACGATAAACAGACAGACAGACAGACAGACAGACAGACAGACAGACAGACAGACAGACAGACAGACAGATAGATAGATAGATAGATAGATAGATAGATAGATAGATAGATAGATAGATAGATAGATAGATAGATAGATAGATAGATAGATAGATAGATAGATAGATAGATAGATAGATATATAGATAGATAGATAGATAGATAGATAGATAGATAGATAGATAGATAGATAGATAGATAGATAGATAGATAGATAGATAGATAGATAGATAGATAGATATGGTGATAGATAGATAGATAGATAGATAGATAGATAGATAGATAGATAGATAGATAGATAGATAGATAGATAGATAGATAGATAGATAGATAGATATGGTGATAGATAGATAGATAGATAGATAGATAGATAGATAGATAGATAGATAGATAGATAGATAGATAGATAGATAGATAGATAGATAGATAGATAGATAGATAGATAGATAGATAGATGGATGGATGGATGGATGGATGGATGGATGGATGGATGGATGGATGGATGGATGGATATAGATAGATAGATAGATAGATAGATAGATAGGTAGATAGATAGATAGATAGATAGATAGATAGATAGATAGATAGATAGATATGGTGATAGATAGATAGATAGATAGATAGATAGATAGATAGATAGATAGATAGATAGATAGATAGATAGATAGATAGATAGATAGATAGATAGATAGATAGATAGATAGATAGATAGATAGATAGATAGATAGATAGATAGATAGATAGATGGATGGATGGATGGATGGATGGATGGATGGATGGATGGATGGATGGATGGATGGATGGATGGATGGATGGATGGATGGATGGATGGATGGATGGATGGATGGATGGATGGATGGATGGATGGATGGATGGACGGATAGATAGATAGATAGATAGAAGCAAGCATCTTTCAACCATACATCCACTCAAAGAAAGCCCCACCTACAAAAATGTTCAGCAAGACACAAAGATACCAAATGCTAACACACATCCTCCCAGACACTCTTGCTCCCCACCCAACATGCATAAACGCTAAATTAATCACCAAAATTGCTCAAGGACACTCAGATATATTTTCATCTTATTCGCTTAAGCTTTCTCTGTTTAACCAGCAATAGCTCATAATTCGTTGCCATTTCTGACAGTGGATACACATACATACTTTATAATTTGTAATCTGAAACTCTTTTCCTAAAAGGAATATCTGTCCTGGGTCGAAGTCCACAAACATTACAGGAACGTACTCAGGAGGTGTAAAAGAAGGCAATGGATTATTTGAAAAACGTAGCAATTTAGTTCCTTGCCTTGAAGCATTTTTACTGCACAGGGACGGTGGACGGTGTACATTGCAAAACTACATAGGTCGGTTTAGTCTGAATCATATCGGTTTCATTGAATGATTAGCAAGATGTATGTCAGTAGTTCCACAGTCTGTGCTCTCATGTTAGATCTGCATTACCTGGAGCCATGAACTACAGTTTAGTACATTAGAAAGGCCAGTTAAGAGGAACCAATTTTTCATCTGTCCTTCTTCTCCTCTGCGGTTCGCTCTGTTGGATCGACCCCTTCATCATATAAAGCATCCATGCGACTGCTGATGCAGCAGGTTCCGTTGGGAACGACGGGTTCCAGGTAGCCTTTGGCGAAGCCAAATTCTGCATGCGTCCCAAAGAGTTTGTCCCAGTGTGCGAAGTGAGGTGCATAGTTGCTCATGGGTTTTTGATGGTGCATGTCGTGTTTTGTGGGTCCCCCATAGATGCCAAATGGGACCAGGCGTGAGGTTGACCAAGGCAAGTCATAACCACTATGGTCTTCCACTGACACGTAGACGTGAAATAGCATGAAAACCCAGGTGGTGAGCAGGTGGCACCGCAGGAGGATGGGATTGGCGGTGGTCCAGAACCCGACAGTAATCAGTTCCCATCCGCCCAGGCATTGGGTGGCCAAAGAAAAAGGAGCGATGTAGTCATGGTGAAGAGCATGGAACGTCTTGTAGAGCCACCTATTCTTGTGATGGATCAGGTGCCATATGAAGTACTGGAAATCAAAGAGAAGTAAACTTCCTACCACCCCGGCAGCCATCTCAGGGATGCTTGGACACTCTTCTGGGAGGGGGGTCGGCGGTCTCCAGTACCACTGCGCTACTGACGCTGGAAAGATGTAGAACAAGTGATTGTGCAGGGTCACACCAACACAGTTCAGGATCATGGCAGCTGTGGGGTTCCGGTTCTGCTGAATTTTGTACTTGTGGATGAAAGACCATTTCCTCCCCATGATATTGAAGATTAGGTAGGGAATGCAGAAGAGGGCGTATGAAGACACCGTCAGGATCACTGGGAAAAGGGGCGATCGCAAGGCATCCGAGTGGTTGAACCTCATGTAGTCCCACAGAGGCTGGAGTAAAGGTCTCCTGGGAAGAAAAGTGTCAAAAAGTTGAGATGACTCAATCACTAAATCCATCTTGGAGACGCCCTCGGCAAAAAAAGCGTTTGATGTTCAGAGCAGCATCTTCAGAATGCCTTGAGTGCGTTTTAATCCCGAAGAGGAATTTGTCCTTTCATGCAAGTGGCAGCTCGGAAACCCCAGACAATCAGTCGCTCCTCCCTACTCCTGGGCTCCCTGACAACCCGTGCTGGCACTGTCAGGCTCAAGTGACACACAGGAGCTGCGTTAAAGGGGCCGCTGAGGTCCGCCTGATCCTTCTGCACGAGCCAGAAGAGAAGTGTGCAATGCTCGAGCTTCACGCTCACCTCGCACCACTTGCATCAGCACCAGAGGAGGAAAACTGCAGAACGTGACCGGGTTATTTTCAGTTTACAACGAGAACTCGTGTTTTACACAAAATGAAACACAGACTATATTTTTCAAATCTTCATTTTTATCTACAAATTAGCTTCCACATATCATTTATAAAACCTTGCTAAAATTCTTATATATAGCTGGTCTTGGTGAACCACAATTATTTGATAAGAACCACATCTCAAACAAAAATTAGGAGAGTGACGGTGACAATTCTTAACTAGTTCACAAGACACTGATTTCAAATAAAATCAATGAAAATGAAGGTTACTAATTCTGCATTTCTCAAGGCATGCTGTATTGTTCTTTCAGCATCTGGCCCCCTGAAACGTAATTGAAGTCGGATGTTAACATGGGCGCACTACACCCTGAACTAGTCCTCAACTGTGCACGGTTACTTGGAACCGGAAGCAGCGAGCAGCTCCCGCTGGGGGGGTCTGCAGAACGAGATGAGGCGGATGGCCAGTAAAGAGGCTGACCTCGGTGCACGCAGGTCAGGGGCGCAACTAGGTCTTAATTTCGGGGGGGGGGGGCTAACATGGCAGATGAAGGGGCGTGGCTAATGTAAATCAATGGGGCGGAGCTAAAATGGCAGATAATCAGGATCGGTTAATGCTCAGGTTAAGCTGAGAAAAAAATGTGGTGAATTCTGCATTTGAAACTGGACAACAATTAAAGCACACATTTTTGTTAGTTTGATGCATTGCCCCCCAAAACCCATACTCACCCTGAATCGTAAAATTACCCCTGGCACACCAAAACACATACCCACGCTGAACCCTAAAATTAACCCCCTCACACCCTAAAACCCATACCCGCCCTGAAATCTATAATTACCCCTGGCACCCCAAAACCCATACCCATCCTTTCCCTAAAAGTATCCCTCCCCGGCACCCCAAAACCCATACCCACCCCACACCCTAAAATTACCCCCTGGCACTCCAAAACCCAATACCACCCTGAACCCTAAAATCACACCCTGGAGCACCAAAACCCATACCCGCCCTGAACCTTAAATTACCCCTGGCATCCCAGAAACCATACCCATGCTGAACCATAAATTCCCCCTTGCCCCCCAAAACCCAAACCCACCCTGAACCTTAAAATTACCCCAGGCACCCCAAAACCCATACTCATGCTGAACCATAAATTCCCATCTGGCACCCCATAACCCATACCCACCATGAACCCTAAAATAGCCCCCTGGCATCCCAAACCCACACCTGCCCTAAACCCTGAAATTTCCCCTGGCACTATAAAACACATACCCACGCTGAACCCTAAAATTAATCCCATGGCACCTCAAAACCCACACCCACCCCATAACCCATACCCACCCTGAACCCTAAAGTAGCCCCCTGACATCCCAAAACCCACACCTGCCCTAAACCCTAAAATTACCCCTGGAACTATAAAACACATACCCACGCTGAACCCTAAAATTAATCCCATGGCACCCCAAAACCCACACCCACCCTGTACCTTAAAATTACCCCTGGCACCCCAAACCCCATACCCATGCTGTACCATAAATTCCCCCCCCGGCACCCCATAACCCATACCCACCCTGAACCATAAATTCCCCGCTGGCACCCCATAACCCATACCCACCCTGATCCCTAAAATTGCGCCCTGACACCCCTAAACCCACACCTGCCCTGAAACCTAAAATTACCCCTGGCACACCAAAACACATACCCACGCTGAACCCTAAAATATCCCCTGGCACCCCATACCCACCCTGAACCCTAAAATAGCCTCCTGACATCCGAAAACCCACACCTGCCCTAAACCCTAAAATTACCCCTGGCACCCCAAAACCCATACCCATGCTGAACCATAAATTCCCCCGGCACCCCATAACCCATACCCACCCTGAACCATAAATTCCCCCCTGGCACCCCATAACCCATACCCACCCTGAACTCTAAAATTACCCACTAGCACCCCCCCAAAAAAAATGAACACTACAAACTTACACTAAATTTGCATATTTGGAGGGGACTGTCCTCTTTGACGTATCTATGTATGTAAGTCAAGAACAACATTCACAGTAACCTAGATATGCAGGCAGTAGGTAATGCTGTGCTGAAAAATGCATTAAAGTTACTGGAACTTACACAAAAAACTGCTGCCTGCTCTTCTGATACTATACTGTGGAGTCTGGCTGATCAGCAGCACTGTGTCCTGGCATCCAGCCCCTCCCGAAGGTCTCACTGTGTAAATCAATGTGGGTCAAATGCACAGACAGCAGGGGGAAAGGGATGGCCAGTGCAGGTGAAGCTTTTCCTTTGTAAATTAATTCCTGCTGGTGTCATAGCCCAGGGTTTGCTGTCTGTGCACTTGTATGGAATACAAATCTATACAAGTGCACAGACAGCACACCCTGTGCTAAGATGCCAGCAGAAATTCCTTTACAAAGGAAAAGCATCACCTTAACTGGCCTTGCCTTCCCCCTGCTGTGCACATCTTCACACCCCATTCTCACAACCCATCAAGTGCTTAGGTGAAATCCCTGCCTTCAGGCAAGGATTTCACCTCTGCGCCACTCTTAAGGAAACACAAGAGGGGGGTTCACTCGCTGAAACTGTTCAGAGGCTCACTGTCTGGCTCGGGCTGCTGGGCCTCTCAGAAATCGTTAAAACAATCACATTCTCGGATCGGATGCGCAGCCTTCCTGCACCATTTCAGTGCGTGTCATCTTAGCCCGGCAGAGGAGGCGACGGGGGGAGCTGAAGCCCGGTGAGCCCAATGGGTGTTGCGCGCCTGACGCAGGTCAGGTATGCCGTGGCGGAGGGGGCGAGCAGCGGCTTAAGGAGGGCGGAACGCCTTCCACTAACAGAGCCAGGAGAGGAGAATGACTGGAGAGAGGTGAGACCTGACTGAGAACCAGGAGGTTGCCGAATGGATGACAGCTAACTACCTCCAGCTGAATGCCAGCAAGTCGGAAGGGATCATGGGTTATGGAATGAACACTGGTGGCCCATGAACCTAGGCACCCCATCTCCTCAACAGGTGGTAAAGAACTTAGGGGTCTGGATGGATTTTATTGTGCGGGCTGAAAGCTATTTTAGCTTTCTTTGATGCACCGACCAGACAGATCATTATTCAAGCCTTGATTACATCCAGACTTAATTATGCAAACTCTCTGTACCTAGGGGCCAACAAGGCTGAAATACATAGGTTACAGAGAGTACAGAATGCCACAGCCAGAGCTCTTTTGGGCCTGCGTAGAGTCTGCTCGGTGACCAGTACAATTCGTCCGCATTTTTCAGATTGCACCTTTTCGCAAAACATTCCTTCAGTGTTTTCAGTTTTATGAAAAGGATGGAGGTTTCTGTGAAAGATATGTGAGTAAAATACCCAGGCAAATATTCAATACCAACTAGCACATGAAGAGTGGCTTAGGCCACATAAAGAAATAATAATCAACTACTGTTTTTACACATTGGAATACAATTTTAATTCTTCTTACGAAAACATATTTGATAAAATCAATACATAGTTATACACAAATGATAAAAAGATTGTAGCATTTTAGCATATGCATAATTTCATTCATTCAAATAATTAATAAATATAAAAGCTTTTGGATGGTTTCCTGTCTACGCGTTTCGACACTCATGTGTGCCTTCCTCAGGACTGTACCATCGTGCTGTAAAGAAATATTTTTAAAAAGATATTTTTACAATTTTGTATTTCAGTGCAAAAACAGTTAATATTCTAACTTTAATGACATGTGCTAGATATTGGTTATCAACATAAACTAATAATACCGCTTCTAAATATATTAGTGTCTATCTTGTACATAGTTGCAATAGACTCTTTTCTAATTATACATACATAATGGACAAATATATCACATATCGCTCATTCATACATAGTGTTTATATATTCTAATAACAATTCTTCAGCTCCTACTTTATTCAATTTGGGTAGTTGCCAACAGCATACCATACATCTCATTATATAAGTATGGCATACATATAGATAACCTGACCATAAAGGATAAAGAAGGGATAAAAAGGAGAGTTCCATAAAAAGGATAAAGAACCAGATTCAAGAAAGTAAGACAAAAGAGAATTTCAGTGTAGTCAAGTGGGTTATTTGACTCGCAAAGGGCTGTTTTTAGAAGACATTATTTGTGTTGGCTCTCTTTGAGTGGTATACTATGATCATATCCTAGTATCATGTATGGCACATAAAATGGAAAATTCTATGTATATTACATTGTCATATCTAGGTTCATTGATAACATACTCTCAGGGTATAAGGAATTTTGGTATATCTGTCCAGGACCTAATGCAAACCTGTTGTAATAATCATTCATGCCGATATGTATCAATATAGCTTACCTATTTAAGGGTCAAACAGGGTAGATACCAAGGATCAGACAAGATGCCGTGAAGATTAGTATAAATGTCAATGAAAAATAAATCTGCAATATGAGAACATTATTAGCTAATTCTATGGTCGGGCTAAGTATTGTAACTAATGACCAATTTAATTAAGCATGCTTACCCAATTATTAACAGAGCTCAGATTGACTTTTTGTACGGACTTCGTTATATGTAAATTTGATAATCACCTAGAATCGCTAACATCCATTGGCCGCTTGACTGGAGGCACGAGGGTGTGATAATCAAGCCAAATTCTGTGAAAGAGGCAGGTTTTATTAACTTCACTGAGATACAAAAAAATGCAAATGTTGCCCAGGACTCTTGTGCACTGATAAGTTCACAATGGTGAAACATACCTGAATATAAGTGAGGCCACTTCGGCTCCGCCCACTGCCCCTGCTTAATCTGCAGACATTAATGGGCCATCCCAGCAAGAGCCTGGGAATGACACCTCTTCCCCATTGGTGAAAGAGAGGTAATAGAGGCCCATTTGCCTCCGGAAGGGCCGCTAAGGTGAATTTCTTTGACACAGAGCTCCAGGCTCATCCAGGATGTATATTGGAGGCAGTGGACTGGCACATAATGAAGGCAATGATTCACCAGGCTTGAACCCTGGCATGCCAAGAGTATGCCTAATAATAAGCCCTGCGGTGCTTTCAAAAGCACCACCTTGCTCTGAAGTCTACCACTATTTTGTTTTATTTATTTATAGCGCTACTCATCCCAATGCAGGGTGTCAGAGTGGTTTGCATCACACCTACACATTAGAAATTGACAATAGATATTTAAATGTGTAAATCAACGTATAAAATGTGTGACAAAAGACGTGAGGGCATGCAAGGGGACGGAGTCACATGTCTTTGCTAGCTCCCTGAGCTATATTAGAAGGTTTACAGTTTATGAAGTACAAGTAACTAAAGGATCTTTGTTTTAAAAGCACTAACTCACCTAGCTACATAAAATAAAATTGTATAATCTACATTTTAGATGATATGCTTTGCAGGAGACGCAATTCTCTAGTCAAATTTTGATAAAGTAGTGTAGACACACTACTTTGTCAAAACTTGACTAGAGAAAACACAGGTCTCTCCAGCAAATGCATTACACTCCAAAGTCATTCTTACCATTATTATTCTTCACTGGGATTTACTGGGCCCATAAAGATCTCAGCAGCGAGTGCCTTACCTCATAAGATAGTTTAAAATGCATACTTTCGACCGATTAAGCAAATCAGATTTACTGATACCTGTCTCCTTGTTTTCAGCTTCTTTTTGACAAGAGCTTATTTACAAGAGACCTCACTTTGTATGACGCCCCTGTGGTCCAGGACTCTCATTAATATCTTTGAGGCAACACAAATCAACCCTGCGTGGCTTTGCATGACCTCATAGATGTGGAGTAAGACAACGCCGCGTAAATCGCTGAGTTGTTTAACTCTGCATCAATGGGTTTTGACACATTTCCAGATTTACAAGGATCTGTAAACCTGGGAATGTGTCAAAATTAGAAATAACTTTATTTCTCCTCATTTTTTCCGCTTTCCATGGGTGCTGCATTTTTCAGCAGACATAGAAAGAGGAAAACGCCTCCATTGATTGTTTTTGTGCAGGACAAAAACAATCCTGCAAACAACGCAGACATTGGTGGTAGATACCAATTTGTGCACCTGCACATGCAGAAAGTACAGGAATGTGCCGTATTTCATTAGTACAGCGCATTCCTGCTCTTTTCTTTTGAAGCAGGGCAGCGCTGCAAGAAGCCTTGCGGTGCTGAACGGTGCCAAGAAGTTGCCGATGAGGCCCTCAATGTCTTTTTTTAGGACTTGTGCCCTGGTTATGCATAAACATTTGAGGAGCTTAATTATAGCACTGTGTTCACTGAGTAAAGGTATGAATTGATACAACACTTTCTTGCCTGGACAAAAGTAAAAAATACCAGATTACCAAAATACAGAACACTTTTGTTTTCTCTTAATCGCTGGCTGCCTCTTACAGAGAGAGGACGATTTCAGGAGAGGCCTGTCACCTCAACTCAGGCAAATGGATAACTTACGAGAACAAACCGGCTTCCAGCCACAAAACCTGCTATTGGTTTACAAGACTTGAACACTTGACTTGAACACTTGACTGGGAGACTTATATGAAGAGCAGTCTGGGAGACCGACCGCTGACGAAACCCGAACCTGAACAGTAGAGCTCCCCTCGGGTTTACTTGTGATGCCCCTCAACCGGGCCGCACTTGAATCTGTGCCCAGTCACCCCGGCCCATCGCCATGCAATCCATGCGGGCTGGCCAGGCTCTGTAAATCATACATGCACTTTTCATTCTTGCCTATGGCTCTCATGCGCTGCTAATGTTCACAAATAGCATGCACACCTCACACAACTTACAGCAGGCGGTGGTTTCTGTTTACCACGCACCGGCTCTGCTGCTTGTGTTATTGTGAAACAGTTCTGGCCGACAGGAGGACACAGGAGGTGGAGGAAAGAATGTCGAGAGCAAACGCCGTCCCCTTAGCCCAAGGCAAGGTAGGCGTGGAGGGGTGCCATCTATTATAAAGTTGAAGCTGGACACTGGCCGATTTTTGGTGCGATTATATCCTGGCATTATTTCTAGTGTTCCTTCAGAAACTGTTGCTGCGGCTGGACCCAGTGGGCTCTAAAAAGTTTCCTTAAGCATCTTCAGGAGGGCTAATACGTGGCCATTAGAAATGCGATCATGTGCACTTGAAATGCCATCTCTGCCCTCACCCCCTCTTACCTGTCACACAGGTGACTGCTCTGCTCCTCGGAGTCTTGTTACAGCAGGGTCAGGTTGCAATGAAGAGCCGGACTAGTTGCAGCACAGTCTTGGAGGCTGCTGGCAGGAACAATGTTCACCTTTCATACCAAAATGAATAAAAACTGTACTAATTTCAGTTTGGGTGTGTGAGGAAAAAAAAGGGGGAAACTCCCCACAAGGTGCATTTTATTTTGCTTTTTATTCCATTGTCAAGTGACTCTATGTCATGGGAGATATCTCCAGCCACCCCTGACTGGGAGCCAAAAAGTTCCCTATTATAACACTGCCATTATAGTTTCAAAAATATCAGCATGCAGAGTGATTCTGGCTTATAAGGCAGGACTTGCCAAAGGTTTCAAACTTGACATGGAGTCTCCCGGCAGCTATGCCATTTTACAAAAGACTCTACTCTATCTCGAAAACAGTGACAGTTTGTTCTAGGTGAGTGCTCCTGCCACAGTCACTCATGTATCATGTATGGTGAGGACACCTGATGTCACTATTTTGCACTTCTGGTTACACTTGAAGTACTGCAAACCCTGCTGGGGCTATTTGAACCTTACTGTAGTTGTAACTCCTGCTGTTGACTCATCCTGTAGTTTTGGTAATGCTACTGTTCTAGTGTCAGTGTCTCTAGCTACTACTGTTGTCATATCCGGTTTGTCCTGCTGCTGTCACAGCATGCAACTCCTGCAGTCATCACATCCTACTTGTCCAGAAACTGTCACTTTATGCTACTTCAGTATGTCCTGCTGCTGCCTTTTCCTGTCACACAAAATGCAGTAATTTTGGGCTCATCTCTCTGTCACTCTTATTTGTGTCACTCCCTCTAGCTTGGATAATAGGGAGGGGGGGGGGGCAAGCTGGGCAAATGGCAGTATGTTGCATAGAGCCAATGAATGAATGAAATCCATCTTATATTGCGCTACTTAGCCCAAAGGGCGTCAAGGCGCCTAATCCCAAAAATATCCACATAGCAAGCTTATTGGTAAGCATTAATGAAGCACCGCGTTTTTAATGCTTTTCTGAAAAGAGACAACGAAGGTTGCATCTTTATGTCGGAGGGGAGGGCATTCCACAGACGGGGGGCCACGGTGGCAAAGGCCCTGATTCCCCATCTGACTTTCTTACTACGCGGGATGCACAGAAGATTCATGTTGGAGTAACAAAATCTCCTGCTAGGAGAGTAGGAGGTTAGCAGAGAGCCTAAGGCATCTGAGGGTCCTGCCAGAAGCGCTCCAAAAACCAGACATAGGATTTTAAACACAATTCTTTGCTGGATCGGGAGCCAATGGAGCTTCTTCCTGGCTAGAGTGGCAGAGAAAGACTTGGGAACGTTCAACACAAATCTCGCCGCAGCGTTCTGCACGCTCTGAAGGCGTTGAATATGGCCCTTATTGATATCTGCATACAGAGCGTTGCAGTAATCTAGTCGGGAAGACACCAACGCGACTACAGTCTGTTTACGTGCCTGAGGGGAGAGATAGTGGACGATTCTCCTCAGAATCCTGATGACTCCCCAACAGGTCGCCACAGTTCGATTTACCTGAAGGTTCATAGTCAGCGAGGTGTCACAGATGACACCAATATTCCTGGCAGAAGGCGATGGTGTAGGACAAGATCCCAAAGATGGGGGCCACCACTCACTGGACCAGACATCCTGGTCCTTACCAAAGATCAGCACCTCAGTTTTGTCGCAATTCAGCTGCAGGGAATTTCGAATCATCCATTCTGCAACTACTTGCATGCAGTTCCTGAAGCTGGACGCAGTGGTGCTGACCGAGTTGGTCAGGGACACCATAATCTGTGTATCATCTGCGTATGATACAACCTCCATCCCCTGCGATTTAACTAACCTAGCAAGTGGGGCCACACAGATATTAAACAGGATCGGACTTAACGCCGACCCTTGAGGAACCCCACATTGCAACGGTTTAGCAGGGGAGAGGAACTCTCCAATCTTAACCCTCTGCTCCCTGAGTTCTAAAAAGGAAGATAGCAGGCTCAGCGCTGGGCCCTGCAGCCCTACCTCCCTCAGACGAGTTGTTAGAGTCGAGGGAGACAGGGTATCAAATGCTGCCGTCAGATCTAAAAGGACTAGCAGGGTGGACTGTCCTTGATCAACTTTAGTTCGGATATTATTCATCACCACAGTAAGTGCTGAATCCGTACTGTGTGATTTCCTGAACCCATGTTGGGACTGGTCCAGGTAGCCAGAGGAATCAAGAAAAGCGGTGAGATGAGAATTAAGGTGAGATTCCAGCATCTTAGCAGGGGCAGGGAGCAGGGAGATAGGCCTAAAGTTTTTGAGGTTTTCTGGGTCCAGGGTAGGCTTTTTAAGAAGGGGCTTAACAATCGCCTTTTTCCAAGCTGTAGGAAAGGTACCCTGAACGATAGCGCCATTCATCACCTCCAATAATGGTGGTAACAAGGTATCCTTACAATCCCTCAGAACTTTTAAAGGGCAGGGGTCCAGAGGAGAGCCCGACTTCGTTTTGTTCAGCAAGGAGTCAAGGTCTTCGAAGGTAAGGAGGGGAAAGACCGTAAGGGTCTTATCCGAGTCTCTAGACCAGGGCTCTATACTATCTTGGATGAGACTAGAATTATCATCAAGAGTCTTTCTCTGTGCTTCTAACATGATGTAAATACCCACAATTTTAGAGTGGAAGAACTCAGAGATCCTGTCGCAGAAATCTTGCGAACCTACGACTGGGTCCGGTTCCTGTAAGGAGCACAGGGAATCGACAATCTTAAAGAGCTCCCTAGGTGAGGAAAGGGACATCGTGCGTTTTGAGAAGAACTCCTGTTTTTCCTTGATGATCGTGGCCTTATACTCTCCCAGTAACCGCTTGTGGCAATCTCTATCAGTCGACTCCCAGGATTTCCGCCATTTCCTCTCCTGCCTCAAGAGTCTCAAAGACTCTGTGAACCAGGGGGCAGAGGGTTTAGCCCTTGCTGAGTAGCGGAGGGAGGCTGGGGCTAGAACATCAACTGCTCTCGCGATGGAATTTTCGAGCTCCTGTGCAGCAGCACTGGCGTCTCTGGAAGCCAGATCGGCCACGGATCCTATTAAGGGGGCAAGTGCCTCATTAGTAATATTCCTAAGGCATCTCTTGGGGATTCTGTTGGCAGAAGCCTGGGAAGTCAGGGGTCCTAGAGAGGGAATCAACTCTAAGGGCACGGCCAAATGATCAGACCAGACCAGTGGTACGGGGGGGCCGGAGGAAAGCCTGGGGTCGTTGGAAAACCCCCCGTCCAGGATGTGCCCTGCCAGATGGGTAGGGCTGGTCACCAGCTGGAGAAGACCACATGCCGTGAGAGGGGCCGTCAAAGAGAGGGTGTCTTTAGAACTCAGGTCGTCAAGATGGAAATTTAAATCCCCTAGAATAGTAAAGTGAGTTTTACCGAAGTAAGGTTCCATAATTCTGAACAAATCATGACAAAAATTGGATCTAGGACCCAGGGGTCTATAAATAAGAAGACCCATAAAGGATATCGAAGGAGAGGAAAAAATGCAGAAGTACCTGGCCTGGAAGGAGTCAGAGGGCTCAGAGAGGACTTTTATGCAACATACAAGAGAGGATTTATAGAGAATCGCCATACCCCCCACCCTCTACATTTTACTCTATCAAGTCTATGTAGCACGTAACCTTCCGGGAAAGCATTCAGAAGGTCGGGACCCGACGAATCCGAAGCCCAGGTTTCCATTATAAAAACCCAGGCAGGATTCCTGGCCGAGACAAAATCATGGAAAGCGATGTTATTTTTGATGAGCGATCGAGCATTAATTAAAAAAACCCTTTCCGAGTGGAGGGGGACCCCGTTGATGGAGGGGACTTGTACACTTCCAGAAACCGAGATAGGAAGGGGCTCGCTATAACAGATACGGCAGAAGAAAGAGCTTACCAGGTTCTCAGGAGTAGATTTGTGGTGACAGGGTGAGGGGGAGGGTTTCAAAGCAGTCAGATCAGCAAGGGAATAAGAATGGACTACCTGACCGGCTACTGAAGAGACATCATCCTCTCCGCAAGGCTCGTCCAACAGCGCAAGAGAACAGCACAGCTTCAAGGATGCTTAAGTAAGGATGTCCAGCAGTAGTCTGAATGCATGGATCACATTCATTAGAACAGGATAAGCTGAGTATTCTCACCTAGGATGAATGTTGTTCCTTCTGTTTTCCTCCACAAGAGCAATTTGTTGTCTGATCAGCCAAGGGAAAAAGCAAAGTAATGTTAGATTGATTTGTATAACACACTAATCACCTGAGAGGGTATTCAGGCACCTGGGCAGGTGTGTAGAAAGAACCAGGTCTTCAGCTTCTTGCGGAACTCAAGAAGTGAGGAGGAGGCTAGGATGTGTTGAGGGAGGTTGTTCCATGTCTTAGGTGCAATGTAGGAGAATGAGGGACCTCCAAGTTTTGGTATTGAGGATGCCAGGACATGTAAAAGTGACAATGAGGTGTCTGGTGGGTTGGTGAAAGTGACTGCGGCTGTTCAAGTATTCTGGTCCTGTGTTGTGTTGGACTTTGTATGTGTATTTGAGATAAGTTTAAATTGACTGTCCTTGTGGATGGGGAGCCTGTAAAGCTTCTTTGGGTGTGGTGTGATGTGTGTGTGGCCTGGCATGGGAGGTCGAGCTATGAGTCTTGCAGCAGTGTTCTGGATGGTCTGTAGTCTATGCAGGAGTTGTTTGGAGATTCCGGCATAGAAAGTGTTGCCTTAGTCCAGCCCGCTGGTATTGAATGCTTGTGAGACGGTCCTTCTGGGTTCTGAGGCAACCATTTGAATATCTTTCATAGCATGCACAGGATGTGAAAGCAGGAGGTGCACACTTGAGCCATCATGATGAGCTTGTCAACCAGTGTGATCCCTAGATTTCTTGCGTGGTCTGTTGGTGAGGGTGTTGGTCCTAGCTCTGACGACCACCTTGTGGTGTCCCATGGCAATGTCTTATCGCCAAAGACCAGTACTTGGTCTTGTCGGAATTGAACTGCAGGCAGTTGGCTTGCATCCACCCTGCTACCATGTTCATGCAGATGGTGAAGTTGGTCCTGGTGGTGGTTGTCTTGTCCATCAGAGAATGGATGAGTTGGGTGTCATCGGCATAGGCAATAACATTGATATCTTTAGAAAAAATCCTTTTAATTAACCATAAAACATATGCTTCCAGAAGTACAATACAATATACACCATGGTGGATCAGCGTTTGCACATACATAGCAATATTCACATTACAGATGCCTACAATTCCATCAGTTCCCTCAAAGGTGATCGTAGATATCATAAATTACGTGTTCCCTGCCCATTGCCCCCTCCCATGCCACTAATCAACTGCCCCTGTAAAATATTGATATCTTGTGATCGGATGATGATGGTGAGCTGTGTCATACATATGTTGAAAAAGGGGGTACTGAGGAAGGATCTCTGTGGGACTCTGCATCTGAATCTTTTGGTCAGTCAGTCAAAAGTACTTTACTTGGTTCAAATTAAAACCTTAAAAGCATGCTAAATACTTCATACAATCAGACTAAAAAAAGCCATAAATTACAATAAAACTATACAAACATTAGATGCATTCAATACAGATAATCAATTCATTTTTAAATAATTTCTAAAAAAACACATTTCCAGATTGGAGCATCCTTAAATTCAATTAATTCAAGCTAGTTCATAAGAATGAGCTATACACAGCTTATTTTTCCTCTTTAATCTGACCGCTGCTGTAATAAAGCTAGCAATATTAAAAATCTCCCACACATTCAATAGCATCTGCAGATAAATGAGGGCTAGTTTAACTTGCAAAAAGCATTTGTTGTCTTAAAATTGGGAGAATAAAACGCTTCAGAATTTGGTGAAAGTGCTCACAGAAAAAAATAAAGTGCATTGTGTCTTGAACAGAAAAAACCATTACAGGGACATACCCCCAAATCTTCCTCCCTTTTCCAACCCGAAGGTTCAGTGAGGAGGAAATAAAAATTGATTCAGCCTGAATCTGACCAATAAAAAACAGTGATTTGGGTTAGTGACGATGTTTAAGTATGGCTCAATTGCACAAGATGTTTTTAGCAATTGGTGAGCTCTTACAGTCGGCTTAACCAACTCCCTTTCTCCTCTAACCATAGCAGCCATTAACAAATATGAATCCTTTACCCATTTAAAATCCCCTTTCACCAGCTCTTCAGGCGAGTTATATAACTCAGGTCAGCCCAATTTTACTGTCAATTTGTAAACATAACTCAGCCAGGGGATGCGATTCCCGTAGTCAAGAGCTAAACAATCTCTTAGGATTTCCTGGTTCAGCTCTAATTCAGGGTTTAACCAGCTTAAAATCAATTTTAAGAGAGGTGCAATGGCTATTAAGTCCTCCACAAAACCAACTCCACACTCCTGATGGACAATATAACCAGATGTAGATTTGGGACAGATAAAATATTTCTTAAAAACTTGTTCTCAACTACTTGGATTGCCTTCACATTCCTAATACCCCGAATATCCGCACCATACATTGCGAGGGAGATGCATTTTGATCCGTATATTTTTAAAAGGGCTTGCATTGGTCTGGCCCCCAGTTCACGTGCAAAGCCCAAGACAGCTGATGTTGATCTGGCCAGAACATTTCTTTTTGCTTGTATTTGTGGTGACCATGTGCCTTGATCATCAAATATAATACCTCGGTACGGAAAGGTAGAAACCCTAGACAACACATTCCCCTCGCAGTGAAAGGTTTACTTTACCACCAGTTATCATAATATCATAATATGGGATTTAGAAAAATTAACACTGAGGTCTAAGGATTTCATAAAAGCAACAAATGAATTTAAAAGGAGTTGCAACCCTAACGCCGTTCGTGCTAAAAGGGCGGCATCATCCGCGTAAAGCAGTGCCAGGATCAGGCGTTTCCCTGTCCGCGGGATGTCTTTACACACTTCACATAAAACTGGGGCCAGATTGTTAATGTAAAGGGTGAAAAGTAAAGGGGCCAAAATGCACCCCGCCAAACGCCATTGGCAATACATATTCCTCCTGTACAATTGTCCATATGGTCGTATCTCACGGTGGCAGATAGATCCCTATGCAGATCAGCAAGGAAGTGCACAATACTTTTATCAACACCTAGATGGAGAAGCATCACCCATAGTTTGGACCTATTCACTCGGTCAAAGGCCGAGGAAAGGTCCATAAATGCTAAATAAAGTGTGCTCTTCTTGGCAACTGTATACTTCCCAATTAAAAGGTGTAAATTGAGACATTGATCAGTTGTGCCCCTACCTTTCCTGAATCCAAATTGCAGATCTGAAAAGGTTTTCGTTTCAGCCAGCCATCCCGTGAGTTTGCTAAGTACCACCCTTCCAAGCACCTTAACTTCAGAATCGATGAGGGAAATGGATCAGTAACAACTAGGATCCCCTCTATTTCCCTTTTTGAAAATAGGTACTATTACTGACTTAGACCAAGTGCTAGGCAATCCCGATTTACAAGCCTGATTAAAAACATTATACAAAATTTTGGACCACGTCTTAACATCAGATTTAAAGAGATCAGCTGGAACGCCGTCCGGTCCCAGGGCCTTATTGCACGTCATCTGGTTTATAGCCTCTGATACTTCTAACTCTGTGAAGGATAAAATATACGCCTCAATCTTAAATGTAGTGTTAACGTGACATCGAGTGTCTTTACCTTCATACACTGATTTAAAATAATTACACCAGGCCTACTCCTGGATACCACCATCAAGGTGGTTATTAAAGGAATCTTTGAAAAAGGATTTATTGACCACTTCCCAAAATTTGGAGCTGTTTTTAATAGTCAATAGATACTAGCTCATTCCAAGCCTCATTTCTGATCTCCCTTTTCCTATTTGCTAAAGCCACTTTGTAAGTTTTCCTTAGTGCTGCTATAATGGACTTGTCCGGTGGGTTTTGTTTCAAGGCCACCAGCAGCTTCCGATGGGCTAACGAGCAATTTTGGTCAAACCATCTCTCCCCTGATTTATCCTGCACCCTACACGGCCGTCTCTTGGTCTCTAATGTGAAGGGTGACAACCTGATCCTTTAGGTTCTTCCCGCCGAACAGATCCATTTGAAAGCCGATCCTTGTATGCTAATCTTGTGGCGTCTACTGGTGAGGGTGTTTTTGGAGACCGCGTTGAAGGGTGCAGAGAAGTTGAGCAGGATGAGGGCCGCTGTTTCTCCTCTATCCAGGATAATTCAAATGTTGTCAGCGGCTGTGATGAGTGCTGTTTCCGTGCTATGGATCTTTCTGAATCGAGATTCACCATAAGATGGTGAAGTTTGAGGCGGGTTGTGAGTTGCTTGTTGATGGCTTTCTCAATCACTTTGACTGGAGTGGGGAGAAGGGAGATGGGTTCGGAAGGTGCACAGTTGATTTGGATCGGCTGTGGACTTCTTGAGCATGGCATTGATTTCTGCAAGCTTCCATTCATCTGGAAAAGTGGTGGACGTGATGGGGATGTTAGTCAGGGTGGTGCTGATTTGTGATGTTGCCAGGTTGTGGATATAGTAGGGGCATGGGTCCATTAGGGCCCATGAGTGGATGATCCGCATGATTGCCGCTGTGTCATTTCGCATGAGGGTTGTCAATTCAGTCAGGTGGTCATTTTGGTTGGTGGTGGGTAGGTTAGCGATGAGATCTCTGGGATTGGGTTGGTGTGCAAAGTTGCTGTAGATGTTTGCGATTTTGCTGTGGAAGAAGCTGGATAGGTTGTCACAGAGTTGGTGGGAGGCAGCAATGTGTTAACAGTAGCCATGAGTAAGATGAGTAAGATGATATCCTTAACAATCGAGGAAATGCACACATTCGGAGGGTGCAGAACTTATTACCACCTGAACTGTATGAGTATGCAGATATTGATGCTCTATGATTGTGGGCAGACTTGTAGTTTTCCATGTCCACATGTATCCCAGTGTCTCTCTCTGGCTAGCCCCATTTGTCTCAATCTATTTCTGCTACACTGTCACATGCAATAGATAGGTATACATAAAATATTTATAGACCGCTTTAGCTGCATCAGCAACATTGGCCACTAATTTCTCTTCCTGCCATAGCTGCATTTGAATATATAGTATGATCCTCTGCGTTGCTTCTGGCAGGGGGCAATCCAAAACACTGTTTAGACAAAGGGAGGATGTATCATTGATCCAACTACTTATTGTCTGCATTCCATTACTAATAGATTTCCTCAAATTGTGGAAAAGGATAACCTATTTAAAAATAGTATGCCTCATGTCTGCATCAATTACTTGCATGAGCATGTTGAATGTTTAGATGTGTGGCTCCTGCCTACGATAAAACAGTGCATATGACACTCCTGTCATGTTGTCATTTTAAGTGGGCTCCAGCTAGCGATGTGGAAGTATTGACTTGAATAAAAAAACTGGTTCAGAGGGATGGAGACAGGAAAAAACAAAGGATGCATTACAGGCAGGAGATCAAGCCAGATACAAGGAACAGCGACAGGGAGATGGTCCCAAAGTGAAAGACATTGGGGGATATTCTCAAGAACGTGTGATAACTACCGCAAAAGTAGCTTAGCGCAACTCTTCACATCGCAGTCTGTCGCCGGAAAATAACACCATGTTAATGTGGTATTCTCAAGCCGGCGGCACCATGCGATAGTCCATGACAACGCGTCACATGACCCCGTTAAAACAAAAGTGACGTTGCAACAATGCGAAACAGGAACACAAAAAAAGTTACGATGAGGTCAAGCGCGATACCAAAATCACAGATAACCAGTGACAGGCCTGCAAATCTCACGTGTCATGCATGAAAATGCACTATAAAAGCAAAACAAGAAAAACACACCAAAAACAAAATAAACTGTATAGCAACATGGATGCACCCGGACCGAGTGCAGAGGCCAATGCGAAGCCCACAAGCCCCAGAGACCACCAGCAAGGAACCCCGGGGTCGGGGAAGGGCAAAGAGAAGAGGAAGAGGAAGACGGGGTGCAGTCCGCCGGAAAACCAGATCAGCGTCACAGAGGTTACAGAATACTACCAGCAAGTGAACGCCAATTTGACAAATGTGAATGCAGTTAGAGGCAGTGGAGATGACGGCGTGTTTGGATAGCAGGACGCCGAAGGGTTGACATATCGGGATCAACATACCAGGCAACTACCATAAGGATACGTAGTACTTTTTGAATGAATAAGAGGTGAAATACATCAACCGTACAGGACGGATTTCCTTTGCTTAAGATTAAGCTTCGGTAAAAATACAAAATAAAATTTGTGGGGAAACTAAGGATTTCCGTTTCCCGATTTACTTCAAAGACTGGAAGCTAACAAAATAGAAAATTAAATTAGAAGACAGAAAAGACACAAAAGTCTTCTTTTCAATCGACACTACTAAATATTGAAATTGGAAATCAACACTCCTTGACACACCTGTTGCGCCATGAAGAAGTTCTGGTTTCAGAACGAAACGCGTTGGCTGATGTTTTGTCTTTAAATGGATTATTAAACGAATATTGCAACTGTACATCACGACTCAGCGTCTATATATGAGGACAATTGAAAAGTTGAATAGTCTCTGTTAACCGGATGAGACCAACTTGTATAGCGGTGCTTTTCCATTCAGGACAAACATTGACAAATGTGAATGCAGTTAGAGTGTCGAGGAGGTCAATGGAGGAGGCCAAGAGGTGCTGGCATGATGTGAAAAGCCAAACCAAGCACAAACCAGCTGCCAACAGGAAGGCTGCAACGGTAACAGGAGGTGCACTACAGGAGGAGCTGGAGGAAATGGAGGCCACAGCCATCAGTGTAGAGATGGTGCAAATAGTCGGGAGTACGGGAGTATGATAGGACCTGACACAACATCAACAGGGTGAGCAACACCAGGGACAGGGAGGACGGGGGAGATGGCCACAATGGCACACATGCACAACGTTATGTAGCACACTGCACACGCACAATGACCCAGGATCATGTCCCTGATCACGGTGGCACACTGCAGCACACACACACATAGCAATCGCAGCACATCCCAAGACAATGTGGTACAAAGTGCAACACCGACACTGCAGAAAAGAGGACACAACTGGGTCCCCCCATGCGCAGAAACAGGCCAATCACATCTATCATAGTAGTAAACTGTGAGATTGAAATGTACGTGTACAAGCTTTCATCTGTCATGTAGTCCAAATGTCCACTGCCCTGCCTCAAATAACAGCACCTCCCAAACAGTCACAATGTACTTTGTCATACAGTCTGCATGTAAACAAGAACAATGCACCAACATACATGTCAACAGACTGTCAACATGCATCTCCCCTTCACATTGCAGAGGGATAAACAACACCTCCAGCAGAGCAGACCAGACAACTCATCAGTGATACCGGAGAGGACCACCACACCTCCGACACCGACGCCCTACAACAGCTCATGGACATCTTAGGCAACCTACCCCCAGGAGCACGGCAGCCAAGCTACATAGAGGAGACCCCAGCCCCTGCACAGACCACACAGCAGGAAGCACCCGACACCACTGCTGGCTCCCAACACTCTACCGAGGCACCCATCACATTCCAATGCCAGGTGTCAGAATGCCAAAAGGATGTGGCCGAACAGGTGCGGGTGGGGTCAGAGCCCATGGAACCGAACTGGACCACATACATGGCTGTCTAACTCCCATCAGAGACCACCTACACCCCACAAAGGTGACCCACACTGCGACAGAGACACATTTCCTGTAATGAACCAAGCCCCGGAATTATCATTCACACACCCACGCCGAACCTCCATATGACGGCCCAGGCCACTCAACTTACATACAAAGCTACATGTCCAAGGTCTAACCCGCTGCCGGCGGGGACATGGTTGCATCTGCTGTACACAGCACAATGTAAAGTTGTAGGGCCCGGGGCCCCCATACATATATTATGACCACACGGACACACGCAGATAGTTTGTGGGACTGGCTACGGGCAAGTGCGCCTGGCCCCATTATTGGCAGGGTCACAAGTACAGTGATTCCTGTGCTGGATGTATGTGGGGTGAGTGTAAGCCAGCCCGCAAGGAGTGGTTGGAGCTGGCAACAACTACAACAGTGGACACCATTAAAATGGAAACAGAAAACACCAGCATTACAGAGAAAACTGTAAAGCATCATGGTGGTAGCAGGAGCAAGTACAAAGGTCACCCAATGAGCAAACAGAAATGTCCATGCGCTGTGGTGCACTGAGCAAGTGGCACCTGTAGTGCTGAGCTGGGTATCAGGTAGATGATGGCATCCATGACAGGTGTTAGCAGCTCTGACAGTAAGACACTTCCGGCTCTGGCTTTTGCCATTTGGAGCTGGTCCTGGCGGTGGTGGCATGTGCCTCCTGCGGTGATGTGACATCCGGACAGGTTAGGACTCGATTTGATGTGTGAGCCCAGGTCGACCACAGTTGATGTCGGAGGCAGCGGACAGTACAGGGCCATATACACATGGCATTGATGACCCAAGGCCATTGTCTCAGAGGCCATCCAATATCTCAGCAGACAGGGTCCCTGACTTGAGCTGCACAGAGTTAGTGGCCCCGGATGCCCTGCAGCCGGCACAGGCACACTGCCACGGGATGGTGACTTGGGGTGCAGTGAGATGGGGCCACGCAAGCTGAGTTGGTCCTCATCGATGTCCAAGGTGAATGTGACAGGGGGTTGCGGGGGACAGTGGAAGGTGTCCCCCCCGGACTAGATGCAGAGAGCAGAAGCCATCTGGAAGTGGCAAATGGAGGAGTGGAATGCTACATCCTCGTTTTTGCCACCAAGTCAGTATCACCGACATGATGAGGATGACAACCCCCATTCCATAGACTCAGTCGCCACCAAAGTACAACCAGAAAGTGTCCATGGATGTCGTGGAACAGACTTAGTGGCACCGGAGCTGAAAGGTATGCAGTATGCGATGAGGCCTGTACAATGATATCAAATCTGCCATTAATGAATCAAGACTGAGTTCTGAAAGTGTGACCTACTTGACCGCAGTGTCGGCCCTATCGCAGCGGTCAAGACAAGCCAACCACTGTTCAGCGAGCTCCTCCTGCTACTCTAACACACAACATTGAAATGGCATGTGGGTGTGACTTCTGGTTGACGGAGGTAGAAGCACCAGAGATGGGCGGGTGTTCAATCAGCGACAACGACGTGTCCTGCCTGGTACGGACTGGATTAGATTGGTGTGAGGCCTGCTGGAACGCTGTGTAGGCCTAAGGCAGCAGTCAGCAGAGGCCCACAAGCGTGTGTCGTCGGCTTGCGAAGTACAAAGTTATTGACACCAAGGCAGTTGTTGGTAGTGCCCGATCACCTCCATAATGATGATCCTTTCCCCCTTCGGACAGAAATGCATCTTCCTCCTACACCTCTCCTTGCATGCAATGAGATGAACTCTGCTATGATGAAATCAAGACTCCGTTCCAAATGTGTGACCTACTTGAGCGCAGTGTGTGCCGAGGGCAGTAGTCCGCAAGGGCCCACGGACACTTGTGGTTGGAATGCCATACACAGACTTGCAGGCACCACATCGAAGGGAATATAGTGACATAAATCAGCCATAAATATGTACTCTGCCATAGTGTAATCAAGACTCCGTTCCAAATGTGTGACCTTCTTTACAGCAGTGTAGGCAGGTGGAGTACGTAAATTAGAAAGGAGTACTGCGGGCCTGTGTCACGGAGGACGTGATGGTGTGAGCAGGCTGCCAAGGTTGTGGGCCTCGGCTTGGAGGTTGCTTAGGCATGTCGTGCGCCCTCTTTGACACACGCCGGTGTCGGCAGGTCAGCAGTGAGGCCTGGGTGCGCAGGGGTGGCAGGACAGGTTCGGGGACCAGCAGCCTGGGGTACAGCAGGCGCACAGGATCTCACGCAACGCCGCTCACGACGACGACAACGGCCTCGTAGAGGGGTGAGAGGCTCCGCTCTGGCAGGGACATTGTGTATTCTGGTAGAGAATCATGCCTAGAGCTACATGGTTTTTATTCACACCCCTACGCTGGCCAGGCTTCCGCTGGACCAGCCCATTCCGCTCACGCTCACAGGGGGGGACGTAACAAGCTACATTTTTAAAATCTTCCCCACTGGCTGGGGTGGCATGGTTGCGTCCACTGTCTACTACACTCCATACACCAGTGGTGTTTGTCGACCTGGATACGTGTGTGGTCTGAATACTGCGGTCTGGCCATCACATCCACGCCACACTTGACATTGTGTACCTTCTCATTCATGGGTCACTTGCCCCCTTCGCACATGCCTGGTTCCTACCTCCCCACACAATCTGCTATTGTGTGGCTGAGGTGCCATGCCATTGATGGCTTATGTACATGGCTAGCCCAGGTGACCACAGTAAGTTGTGCTGTCGTGTCTGGTGGGTGGGCATGTTGTATGTGAGTTTGCTATGTGTGCATTCCCAGTTTTGTGAGTTGCATGATTGTGGAGTTGAGGTGTGTTGTGTGTTTATTTAGTACTTACCAAAGAGCAGTGCATTTCCAAGGGTGCCATCCTGGCAGCGCTGGTTGATGATGGACTGTCAGAAGAAGTGGAATGATGCACACTGCCTGGGTAGTTGGCAAAGACATTGGTGGCGATTCCCCAGTGGTCACTATTGCCTGCACCTTGATGGAATGTGTGTTCTTTCCGTTAAGGTAATTGTGTGCAGTGTCACCAGGGGGCACAGGTAGGACATGTGTGCAGTCAATTGCCACCTAACACATGTGGGAAGCCAGCTATGGCGTAGACGCCTTGATTGTTCAACAGCTGTCCTGCGCAGTGGGGGGGGGGGTTATAGGTACTGGGGTACCAAGCAGATGATGGCATGCAGGACAGTTGTAATGAACTTGGATGGGGGTAGCTGTGAGACATCTATTACCTTGCTGGCAGTTGGTTGGGAGGTACCAGAGGCCAACAGGTGCAGTACAGCCAGCACATTTGTCTGAGGTGGGATGTTGGTTTTCCGCTGTGTTGGTGCTGTCAGCGGATCACTGACTAAATATCGAGGGACAAAATATAAACTACCTAAAATATAGATTCCAAAATATCGACGGACAAAATATCGAATTCCTATCCACAAACAGGTAAGTACCAAAATATCGACCCCAAAATATCGTTTATATATATATATATATACATTATAAAAATATTGAATTTCTTAAAATTATTGTAAAATTAAAAAAATATAAAAAATAAATAGCTAAAATATACTTAAAAATACTTAAATTACCTTAAAATTATTGAATAACTAATTTAACTTATAAAAAAAGACAATCATATCTGTTAAAACATATATATATATATATAGATATATATATATATATATATATATATATATATATATATATATATATATATATATATATATATATATATATATTAACATAATATTAATAAAAAATACACAATATTATTACCGTAGGATAGCGGAGGTGTAAAAATTACTATTCCCACTCCTGGATGTGCAACAGTAGGGAAAGCGTTGGATAGCGTAGGGGTAAAAATTACTATTCCCACTGCAAAAAGTGCAACAGTAGGGAAAGCGTTGGATAGCGTAGGGGTACAAATTACTATTCCCACTCCAGAGAGTGCAACAGTAGGGAAAGCGTTGGATAGCGTAGGGGTAAAAATTACTATTCCCACTCCAGAGAGTGCAACAGTAGGGAAAGCGTTGGATAGCATAGGGGTAAAAATTACTATTCCCACTCCAGAGAGTGCAACATTAGAGAAAGCGTTGGATAGCGTAGGGGTAAAAATTACTATTCCCACTCCAGAGAGTGCAACTGTAGGGAAAGCATTGGATAGCGTAGGGGTAACATTTACTATTCCCACTCCAGAGACTGCAACAGTAGGGAAAGCGTTGGATAGTGTAGGGGTAAAAATTACTATTCCAACTCCAGAGAGTGCAACAGTAGGGAAAGCGTTGGATTGCGTAGAGGTAAAAATTACTATTCCTACTCCAGAGAGTGCAACAGTAGGGAAAGGGTTGGAGAGCATAGGTGTAAATTTTACTATTCCCAATCTAGTGAAAATAAAATAATATAATTCACATAATTTTCAATTAATCAATTATTAAAATGTAATTATCAATTAAGAATTAATTAATTATCAATTAAAAAGTAATTCACAATTTGTTCTAAATAAATACCAATAAATTAATTAACATATTTAATTAATTATAATTAAATTCCTTTCCACCCTATTCCCCTATAAACCTACAACCTGCTACAGAAAATAAATTATTATTCACAGAATTATCATTTAATCAATTAATTAAAAATAATCATTTAAGAATTAATTAATTAACAATTCAAAATTAATTAAAAATGTAATCAAAATAAATACCAATTAATTAAATAACATATTTAATTAATTATAATTCAATTATTTCCCACCCTATTCCCCTATAAACCCACAACCCACTACAGAAAAGAAATTAATATTATTCACATAATTATCAATTAATCAATTAATAAAAATAATCATTAAAGAATTAATTAATTACCAATTACAAATTAATTAACAATTTAATCAAAATAAATACCAATTAATTAATTACCATATTTAATTAATTATAACTAAATTACTTCCCCCCCTATTCCCCTATAAACCCACAACCCGCTACAGAATTAAATTACACAATAATAAATAACGTAAAATTAATTACCTAAAATAAATTACAAAAATATATACACTTTTCACACATATACTAACATAATAAACACTTAAAAAAATTGATATTATAAAAAATTCGATATTTTTAATAAACTATATTATGTACTTCGATATTTTGACTGTCTATATTTTTAAAATCGATATTACATTACTTACCTTCAAAACAATATTTTTGATGTCTATATTCTGTCCATTCGATATTTTGTCCATTCTATATTTTGGACTCGATATTTTGGTTTGTCTATATTTTGGAATCGATATTTAGCCCATTTACCGCCGTAAGCTTGTGGGCAATGATGTTCATGATGCGGAGGATGGTTGTCCTTTTGAGTCTGTAGTGGGCAATGACATTATCTGGTGTTGGGTCTGTGTGGTTGGTGCATTTTTTGAGGGTCTGTCGTCTTTGTATGTGCTGCCTCTGGGGTAGTCGGGGGGAAAGGGGTAGGGGGGAGGGGAGAAGGGGCAAACCTGCGGGTTGTGGCAGTGGGTGTTGTTGCCCTCTTGAGGCTCCGGGCTGCATGTTCAGTTGCTCCATGGCATCTGTTGTTCATGTGTGGCTCTGGGCTGTGCTCCCTTGTCTGGTGCCGGTTGTTGTCCGACTTTACACCAGGTTGTTGTCCGACTTTACACCAGGTTAGAGCAGCTGTTAGTTTCCTGCAGCTAACCACCTTATCGCATGTTTTGTGTTCCTATCGCAGATCTGGCTGGTCGTTGATAATGTTGTGGTGTGGTGTTGTCGCAGCATTTTGCCCGGAAACACCTACTCTGCATCTCATTAGCGATAGTTGCCGGGGTCATCCGTGGCAATGTTTTTTCTGGTGGCTATTGCAGGTAAACTGGTGGTATTGTCTGTTCGCACCAGCTTGTGAATGGGGCGGTAAATTTATCGCAACTTTGGCTGCGATAGCTCCTTGAGCATATGCCCCACAGTAACAAGAAAAGAAAGAGAGAGATAAAAGAAGGCTCTGTCTTTGAAAGGTGGTGCAAAAGGATAAGTACGGGAGCCTAACGTATTTCACAGAAGCACACAGCTGACACTGCCATGTTGGATATGCTGAATTCCAAGGCTTTCTAGTCTTGATTTCACCCCATAGCTAATTTATTCAACACCATACATACAATGCCCATTTTTGCACCCTTTTAATTTTCATTTCAAATTTGCTTTCTCCGGTTGTTACTGTTTTTCTGTCTTTCTCTTCCTCTTTATTGCCTCTCTTTTCTGTCCTTCTCTTTCTTGTTCTATATCAAGGTCTGATACTCAAAAATAAGTGGTGGCCTCCACAAAACAGTGCAGATGGCCTCCACCTGCAGCCACTGGCTCACACTAAGCACTGGTGTTGAGTGATTATATATGTGTGACATGAGAGGGGTAAATATGTCTGTACTAGGGTATCTGCTTCTAATTCAGGTCAAACCTGTGATTGTGTCATCAATGACTTAACAGTTCTTGTTGAAGGTCCTAAATAAGGTACATGCCCCCTGGCCCAGGATTTAGGAAACAAATATCCCAGCTTTGTTAAGGTTTCTCACCCGGCTCTAAGTGACATAATTAGTCAGTAGAATTGGGACTCATATACAAATCAGCCAAACCAATGTATAATATCTCAATTGGGTCATGGAGCAGACCCCTTCTAGTGTAGGCTTCACTCTCTATATATACCTCTCGTCACCCTTTCTCTCTCTTTCTCAGCTCTCATTTTTTGATTTTTATCCTCTCAATTACTCCTCCCTGCCACTTGTTTTACATTCATCTCTTTTCACCTTCTACACTCTTACTCCCCTCCACATACCTTTCTTTCTTGAATCGCTTTCTTTCATCCTCCTATATCTCACCCCACACTCTTTCCTATTTCTCTATTCTTTCCCATGTTCTTCTATTTCTCCACTACCTCCTCTCTTAAATTTTCCCTCCTTATCTCCTCTCCACCGCTTAGGACACATGCAAGAATTTTGGCTCCTCTGGATGCATGTAACGTTTTCTGTTGCACCCCCACGAGTAATAGTTCCAAATTTGCTGCTTGCGTTGGTAGTATGACACCCTCTTCTGGAGAAACCCTGGCTATGCACCCATTATTCTTTTCCCCAAAATTGCTCATTTTGTTTTTAGGTCTCGCCTATGCAGGAAAAAAAAGACCTTTAGCAATCGCTTCGTTTTTTGTCCCAAAAACGTGCACGTGTTCCATTGCCTTCAATGGCAATGTGTGCACGTTTGGCGATTCCCTTGCGGGAGCGAGCCTGACACCATTTGTTTGTAATTACCCTACAAACACAAGGTGCCCCTGGCTCGCTTCCGCAAGGGAAACGCTTTGTGTGCTGTCGGCCGCACTCCCCTCAACCCTCCCACTTTTAGCGCGAGGCGCGCACGCTTGCGGCCTTTTCTCTTGACATTTAGTCTACAAATATCCACTGGCAGGCGAGAGCCGTACTCTTTGCATTGGGACTGGCACTTTGAAGGTCAGTGAATGGAAGGAGCCCAAAGTTTGCCTTGCTTGCCGCCTTATTTTATGATGTATGTGCTTTAATACATAAACTCAGAAAATCAATAATATGTACATCGGAAATTAATCCCTTTCCGGGGAGGGACCCTACCTACGCATGCTTGTCAATCCAAGCTAGGTTATCCCTTCCATATACGTATCCCCCAACATATATGACATTCATTGGCTGCGCTCCCTACAGTATTGATCTGTATAGTTGGCAGCCGTGCGCAAGACTGTGCCCTTTGAACCATGACACCAGCAGCGGCAGTGCTTGACTTATGCCTACCTCTGTGTTTGTCATCCCGGTCATTGAGGAGGTATTTACTGCATTAACTATTCGTTCTGGAGCTTTCCCAGTTTACCGTGTCGTAACTTAAAATTCATGTTTGCCGGTTTTAAAGTGAGTACGTGGCGGACTTAGATTTTTCTGGATTTCAACAATCTCCTAATGCAAAAACCATCCCTGTTAGTTCTTGATGTTTTGATGACTGCTATTAAAAAATGCATTAATGTTTCACAAATAATGTGCTTCTTTGCAAAATTCCTTAATTTATGTGCGTTCCTCCCCTAATAGACCATGTGAGGTAGGCAGCTACTGTGCTGGATTCTAGAAGGTCTGTGACACCCTCATCATGCTCCCTTCTCTATAGACCTGGGTTGAATTGACTAAATCATGGTTATGTTTCCAAGCAGTGGTGGGTTGTCAGGGAAAGCTCATGTAGTGCTTGATCAGCAGGTGCTCTTGCTCAAAGGCAGTGACAGGCATGGGCCTTGACAACTGATTGAACAGATGCAAAGTGATGAAATGGTCTTCAGTCCCAAGTGCTTTAATTTCTATGGCTGTTGGACCCGCACTCTACTCATTTGAGGAATTGAGAATCATTTTTTTCGCAACAGACATTGACCCAACGTGACAGACCAAAATACAGAATAAGGAGCGAAAAGGATTTAGATAAGCGAAGGCAGGGATAAACAAGAATTGGCATAGCCAATAGGACTCGCCTTTGGGGCCTTATAAGTGTTTAGCCATTGCAACGGTTAATGTTTTTGCACCAAGGAGATTGTGCTGCATAACTAAATACTTATAAGGTCCCAAATGCGAGACCTATTGGCTATGCCAATGCTTGTTTCCTATGTCTTCACAACTTCTGTTCTTTCTCAAGTCTCCTCTCTCTTGAACTCGTCCCTGCTCACTTTCCTTCCTCTTTTTACATCTAGGCTCCCATATCTTCGCATTTTGTGCCTTCCTCATTCCATTTATTTCTGTTTTCTCAGCAGTCCCGGGCATCTTTAAACACCCTCCGTTTTCTTCCTCCTACGTATTTTCCTCCCACTATCTTCCACACTCGCATCATAAACCCCACGCCTTTCTTTAAACTTCATTTCCTACATTTTTAGGTCAAGGGACCGTAGGCTTGGCCGTAGGCCAAGCTGGAAGTCCGGAGAATTATTGTTTCTTAGAGTGGCTGCTTTATCCCGCCTCTCTTTTCGTCTCTCCTCCATTGGCTGGCTTCCTAAACGGAGGCCAGCCATTGGAGGAGAATGGAGTTACTCCAATAAAACCCAGTCTCTTTCGGATTCGGGGGCGTGTTTTTTTGTGTTCTTTCGCCTGTGACGTCATCCGTCACTCAGAACGGCAAAACACGCCCCCGAATCCGAAATTTGCCGTGTGTTTCTCCGAGGCATTATCGCCTTGCCTCGGAGAAACCTGGTGGTGTTTCCGGAGCTGCTCGCCTCCCTTCCCTACTGCTTTCAGGAGCTGCTCGGCTCTGCTCTCCTCCCCCTTCCCTCTGCCCTCCTCCGTTGCGCTCTCGCCTCCCCCCCCTCCCTCTGCCGCAGCTCTCCTCCGTCGTGCTCTGCCGCTCCCCCGGGCCCCCACTCCTCCCTCCCGCCTCCTTAAAATTATGTTGTGACCTCCCTATTCACCCTGTCCCATTCAGTCTGTGCTCTTCCTTTGCGTCACTCACTCGTTCCCACAACTATGTTCCCGCTTTTCTCTCTGTGAGAACCTTAGGGAAGCAGTATGTCCAAGACGAAGAATACGTCTATATATTGGCAGATAGAATAGTGTGTCCACCAGTCGCGCTCTCGCCTCCCTCTGCCCCCCCCTCCCGCAGCCTCCCACCTCCCCCCTCCCGCAGCTCTCCTCCATCGCGCTCTGCCGCTCCCCCACCCCTCCTTAAAATTATGTTGTGACCTCCCTATTCACCCTGTCCCATTCAGTCTGTGCTCTTTCCCCTGCTGTCTTGCTGCAGAGGGTCCGCCTCCGCCCACGTGGATAGCTTTCACAGTGCAAGCACTTTCATGAAAGTCTAATGACTGAATGGCGCAGTGCGAATCCAGGAAACCTGTCTTCAGTCCCGGCTTCTTTGCCTCAGTTGAACAAACTGTGTGATCAGTGGCAATTAGTTT
Organism: Lissotriton vulgaris; assembly: GCF_964263255.1. Taxonomy (NCBI): domain Eukaryota; kingdom Metazoa; phylum Chordata; class Amphibia; order Caudata; family Salamandridae; genus Lissotriton; species Lissotriton vulgaris. Next base: position 2,135,696,932 of record NC_141687.1, on the reverse strand, counting down.
ATTTTACTGTGCCTTCATTTCCTTCATCACTGCATTTGACAGCACCTCGGACTACAGCATTTGAGAATATCTTTATAAAATCCTCTCTTGTACGTGAGTCGCATATAGGAGGCAGCTGGCATTCGACGTGACTCTTGGTTGGCTACTGACATCTTTGTGAGGTCAGGTGGGTGGGTGGTGATATGAATGTTTATAAGTTCTCCCTAAGAAATTATAATTTCGAGGAAATTACTCTCCGGTCAGCAATATAAACTCGCGTATTAAAGTGAAACGCTCCCATGTTTCAAGGAAAACCTTTTTGAAATGTGAAACTTTTGTTCTGTGTTTTACAATATCATGTTTGTTGCACAATTCCTTTGCCAAATATTTTGCCGGCTCTACTCGTACTTGTGCTCTTGGAGCCCAGGCTGACCCTGGGCTTGGCTCTGCTCTCCCTGTCACCCCTTTAAGCAGACAAACCTTTAATAAATGTGCGTCCCCCCCTAAAACAATTTACCGCTGACGAGGCGGAAAGCTGAGCACGCATAGAAAACACCGGAAGACTCTCAATGCACCCTTTAACAGCCATTATCTACCTCGTTTTGTGCTATAAATAAGACCGATCACAAGTTCCCTGATGTCATTAGTCCCCTGCAGGAATAATGGCATGCTAACATTAAACATTTTAATTAATGTACATATGCACTGTTCTTCATTCAATGCTGCTCTACTGCTGTTTGAAGAATTTCCGTTCAAGTTAATTCATTCACTGATTTATCAACAAAAGTGCTCTTCACGGTACCTGGGGGCGGTTGTTCCATACTGCGCTAATTAATTTAACTAGCCTTCCGTCTAGCTTTCCTATTGACGCCTTTTACTGACGAAATCCTGCAATTTATATACTACGAACATGTTAAACTCAGCAGGTACACTATTAAATCAAGGATAACAAGCCTGCAATGAAAGACGGGTCGGTGGTACTTACATTGATAGCCCTCGGAATGGTGAAAGTCTGATTCGCCCCTTTAACGATCTAAACACGTGTCTGGCCAGCGTTTCATATCAAAAGGTAACACTATGTTACCAATGTATGTGCAGGTGTATGACACTGCATCAACACTCAATTAACACCATGAATTATTACATCGTTTTGCACTGCATAAAGTGGGTTACCACAAGATTAATTTTTTCACTAGCTAGTGGGTATGAGTGGCTCCTAGACACTTCCTGACCAACAGACAAACTGTCCCAAAGGCAACCCTTCCCACTTTCGCATCACATCAGGTTTTCCTTACTGCAAACGATCCCACTGTGTACCATTCTAAGTAACATCCAACATGGTTAAAAACTTTCTGCACCTGTGGGTTGCACACCTAGTGTGTGGTTAAGGTAAAGAGCAGCACCCCTACTCTTTCACTCCACACTGGTTCGGTGGCCAAATACCTCCTCCACTGATACTAAAGCCATAAGGCAATATTTTGTTTTGGGATCAAAAGACGACTCTTCTTCAACTTCCCTTTATACTAAACTATAAAAGAACAAGTCTCAACCCGGTCTCTTTTAAGGTATTAACGTTACTGGATTCTCAAACTGCCCAGCTTGGGTGAAGCTGGGTCCCATTCCTCCCCCAAGCCACCCTGCCAGTCCCAAGCCATTGTCTCTGCTCTGAGTGCAGTATTTAACACCTCCTCAACGAGACATCGAGAGGCTAGCTGCAGGCAGGCTAATGTGAAGTAGTCTTACAGGGACTTCAAACAGGAAAAGAATAACTTTTTAACAGTTACCATTCCTGTATATTTTATCGAAAATCCGCCTTCACCATTGTACTGGATTTTTAGTAATTATAAGGACAGTGATTGGGCTATTTCTGTAGCTTATTCCAAACCAAAGATACAGAATTAGCACATCACTGTACTTAAGCTTTTATTTCATAGAACCTGACGTAGCCCTAACAGTGAAAATGCAAAATGAAATTGTTGCATGTTCCACGGCTCTATCTGTGTGTGTGTGTGTGTGTGTGTGTGTGTGTGGCTCTGTGTCCGTGAATACTCTCTACCACTCTAATGCTCACCTATTGCCATTGTAAATGACAATACTATTTATTTATGTTTTAAAAAAAAAAGAAAAAAAATGTCATGAGCAATGCCAATAGCTCTACCTTTAATTAATGCCGAGACCACTGCATTGTAAATGCTTGTTTATTTTTGCATTCTTCTCACATATTACTTATTATAAGTGTCTGCTCTCTCCCACACTCTCCCCTTCAAATCTAGCGGTTTCACACGCACTGTGACACCTACTAAAACGTCCCCCCGCCCCCCCCCCCACACACACACCTCACCCCGCCTTCTCTCAAATGTTTCTTTCCATTGAAACCCGTTCCATACACCTTCTTTCGTCCTCCCCTCTCAATGGATTCACCTCCATCACACCTTGCATTCTCTCTTTCACATCCCATCTTTTTCTCTTATGCACTTTCACTCTGCCACGCTTTCTATCACTCACACAGAGGCACATTCCAAAGATGGCTGTGTTTCTTGTGCTGCCTAGCGTCCGGGCAAGTGTTGAATGATACCCGTTTCATAGGTGGGAGTGGCGATCGAGGTAGGGAAAAATAGTCCATTCACTTGAGAGAGACTTATATCATAGGATAGTGACATCACTTCCTGTCACATCAATCCAGGGGGCATCATTGAGCATTTTGGTCTGGAGTTAGCATTAGACATTAAATACCAGCTATTTAATTTGCCTACACATTGCCTACACATTTGACAGTAGAGTTAAACATATCTGTTTTTTTAAGTTGTTGTTATGAAGTGTTTAAGTGGCATTGTAACATTGTAGCTGTCTCAGGTTTCAGTGCTTGTTTAATCTGTGCTTTATGTTTGTTTGCCTCACAAACAAAAATACTGACAAAATGCCCGGATCAGTTATTTAAAAAAACATTAGTAGTAAAGCAGACACATCATTGATTTTTTTTTTATTTACTAGTTTTATTGGAAGCAAATGGTGGTATGGTTTTGGTTTGGCTATTGCACCAGCCTGCCAAGGCCAGACCTGTTGGCTTTGAAAATGCGTGTTAAAGACTTTTTCCCCTTCGAAATTATATGCTTATCGATAAATAAATACGTTTTCTTAAAAATATTACGAATTTTCACACTGAATAATTTGTAAGGTATTAGTGCAGAGGAGTTCTGGTAGGACGTGTGTGTCCTTGACAACTGAAAGCCTGCTGTTAGTCCATCACTTTTTCCAAATTGTACGCTGTTAGCTTAACCAGCATCGACAATGAAGGTTATACAGTTATGCATTGCCATCTCGTGGAACTTGACAATACTGCACTTTAATGTACTGATGATGAAGCAGTTCATAAAATACAAGTTCAAACCAAGGTCAGTTGCAGCCATAGATAGAAAATACTAAGAAGGGGGACCCTTGGCTAAATAGAGCCAGGTTTACAGGGGAACAACAGAAGCACCAAAGGAATAAAAAAAATACCTGCCCCAGATCATGAAACTGGGCCCCAGAATGGGGTCCTTAAATAAGCACACCGTCGCCGGAGCAAGTCAAGTGCAGGAAACGTCAGTGACACCAATTTATACAAAAGACATATTTATTTTATTGATTTTTAACACACACATCAAAAAAGTTAAATACTTGGCATAAAGATAAATAATACCTCCCACATCAATAACAAGATATTCCAATAAATCAAGTCCCACACTCCTGTTTCATACAACACATTCAACCCTTCATATATTCCCAAATCTCATCACACATACCCATACCTCAATCACACAATTCAAAAACACATTAAAAGATAAGAAAAGTAAAACGACGCCATAAGATGGTCCTAAGACAGAATGGTACAGATCATCATGGTTTTGGTGGTAGGGGTAGATATAGTCCAGCTTTCCCCTCAAGAACAACGCCAACGCCCGTTTCGGTGTGTTGCCCCAGCCAGGGCTACACCTTCATCAGGGCGAAAATGAACAAACAATGGAGGGTCGGACAAGATACCAAAAAGCGGGAGGACTGTGATCCACCACAGCCGGGTGTAAAGTAGACGACACTGAGAAGGGAGCCTCAATTAAGCATGGGCGGAAAATCCGTTACGCTCGCGGATTTTGCGGATTTTCTGTAAATTCGCAATCCGCGAGATTCGCGAATTTCCCGCAAAATCCGCAAATCCGCGAGCAGCGGATTTTATGGCTTGCTCGCACTGTTCGCGTGAGTTCGCGGCTTCCCAGTTCAACTTCGCGCCCCGCGAATAAGCGCTAAATTGCAGAAATACGATCTTAGCAAAACTGAAACTACTTACCAGGTTCAAAAGTTCAAGCTCATCATTAGTAGCCATTTCCTGTAGTGCTTCCTGAGGGGCCCCTCCAGAGTTCAGTTGCCTACTTGCAACTATTATGTGACCCTGCTCTGACCCTCAGAATAGTTACACAAAGGTCCTGAATTACAGCTAAGACAGACAAGCAGGAGCCAGGCTGGAAGTTCAAATCCAGTGACACATTAATCAGCCCCTAATTCATTATTGTCAGTTGGGGCAGGGCAGGTGTTGTAACTAATTTTGCAACAATGAAAGCACTTAGCAAGTGCAAAAGATCCCTAATCAGGAAGCACTAAGGAAGCAGGTGCCAGCTAAAAAAATATTCTGTGACACATTAATCAGCCCCAAATTAATTCAGGTCACTTGAGGCAGGGAAGGTGTGCTTTGCTTTGCCACAATAATGTACACTGGACAACCAGAGGGTGCTGTGATGAAACAGAGGGTGGCATGGGTGGGCCAGAGGGTGGCATGAGTAGTCAGAGAGTGGCAGTGGTGACAGAGAGTGGCAGTGATGAAGAAGAGTGTCCCAAACAGGCTGGACACGTAGAAACAACAAGTTCGCAAAACTTGCGACCCGACAGGTAAGTTCGCGTTTGCGAAATTGTACAAAACCCTCGCGAACTGGCAGAAACCCGCGCGAACACAAAAAAAAAATCCGCAAATTCGCGAGAATTCGCGGATTTTGCGGATTGCGAGTTCGCAAATCCGCAAAATTCGCGAACGCGAGATTCGCAAAATTCGCCCATGCTTAGCCTCAATGTATTTAGGATGATCACTTTGCTCATGCTGAGTAGGCGCTGAGTTGACACTCGACCTCAGAGGCAGCCGCTAACTCCCAGTGGCCATCTTGGGAAGGTACATAGGGGGGCAGGCTAGTCGTTGTGAGGCGCTCGGCACCACTATAAAGTAAGACGGGCATGCCTCCGCACAGCGGACGCGATGAGCGGATGCGCCTCCAACGCACCGAAGGAGCGCCAAAGGAAAGCCTGTCTGCGACAGGACGGGGCTAGGGGCCACACCTCACACACATTCTTCCCCAGAGAGGCTCAGTTATAATAGGGAGCAACTCCTTAAGGTGAGAATGGAGAGTACGGTTAACTGCTCACATATCCTGTCCTTTAAGGAGGATCACAATCACTGTCCCCGTTGTAAGGTTATATTTACCTCCTCGGAGCCCCCTCCCGCAGAATCCAGCAAGGAAAAGTCATACTCCCTTGCACTTCTCAATTGCCGGTTCCTCCATAGGCACGCGACTGAAATACACCTGCTTCTAGAAGAAAGATGCCCCGATGCTCTCTTCTTTACCGAAACTTGGACGAATGGGGCTTCAGATCCCGATGTTGTTCAAACTCTCCCACCGAATTATGTTATCACCCGACAGGATTGGGTAGGTGAGCGGGGCGGGGGGATTGCCATAATTTATAAAAATACGTATAGTTGTAGAAAATCTAGCTGCCTTCTGCCAGATTGTGAGAGCATTTCTTTTGCAATTAGGTTCTCCCCAACCTGCACTTTTTCAGGGATTCTTCTTTATCGTCCTCCATGAGCACATACTAGTTTTTGAACCGGTTTCCCTGACTCTGTTATGAATCTCGCCAGTCTATCTCCCAATTTTTCTATTTTGGGCGATTTTAATATTCATTTTGATGAAGTGGATTCTCCCCCTTCACAAGACCTTAGGCCAGCATTAGAAGTGCTTCATTTAGAACAACTAGTTACTTGTCCCACCCATAGAGCAGGCCATATACTTGACCATTTCTTTACCAACCTTGAAACCATCGTCTTGGAGGAGTCCCTTGGTCGGACCATTCCCTGCTCTCTTTCATCTGGACACCCCTTGATCAGCCCCATCCTGTTCTTAAAACTAGGAAACTTAGCCGCATCTGGTCTAAATTGTCTGTGGAAAACTGGGTAGTGAATCTCAAAACCGCCACCCCTGAACTATGCTCTGATCCTATAAGGGCAAATCCCTCCTTCAACAGTTGGGTGGAGTCATCATTGGACCTCACCCTCATTAAAATTGAACTTTGTCATTGCACAGGGACTTGTCCTGCACAAGAACTGAAGAATTGCATCAAAAGTACCGTAGGCCGACCTAATTTTACAGCAAGGGGGGGAGTCGGTGGGGGGGGGGGGTGGGAGAGAGAGAGAGAGAGAGAGAGAGAGAGAGAGAGAGAGAGAGAAAGAGAGAGAGAGAGAAAAATAAATTCTTGTTTCAGGTCCCTTCCCAAAGGACGCCAATTTGATCAAGGAAGGTTGGAGAATCACCCCTCCCGTGGATATCCAGGGAAGCAGGATACCTACACCAGGGAGACCGGGGACATAGGTGCGAAGTGGTGTCGGAACCGCTCATGGAAGCCAGCGGAGGATCTTAGAAGTCTGGCACTGTATCGACTCGTGGAGCAGGACGGTGGAACCCAAATGTGGATTCCGGACGAGGAGTACATGAAAGCAGAGGGAACAGAGTCCAAACCACCAAGAGGCGTCCAGGATGCGCAGCAGCACAAAGCCATCCCTTGCCGGAGGTACTCTCTGTAGCACAATGGTCTTGATGAACCAGCTGTAGAGCCCAGGTGATGATACAGGAGCCGTCCACAAGCTGTCCCACGATGGATTACAAATGCAGGAAGGTCAATGGCCGGCAGAACCACTATCAAGCCTTTGAAACCACAACAGTCGAGGCAAAGGAAAAGATGCTTGGATGCAGACCAGCAAGGTCTGTGGGACCAAACTTGCAAGGGTAAGTCATGGTTGGCCCTCAGCATGCAGGAGACCCTGCGGTAATCGTTGGCGCCCCCTCAAGGACCCTCTGGCACTGGGCACAGGGAGTTGCAAGGAAGCCTCAGAAGCACACAGAAGATGGAGGCCCACAGGCACAGGAAGCAGGCAGGATGTCATTCTGTGAGTTGTGCAATGTTGGAGGCAGGGGCTTCTTGGAGTTCGAAGATCTTTGTTGAGGAGAGTCAACAAGCTTTGGCAATGACGTGATGTACAGGGATGCGGTGAAAGTCAGCTGGAGAGGGAGTGCAGTCTTTCAAGTTGCTGGGAAGACTGGTCAGGCCTCTGGAGAGCCAACAAACCACATCTGTGTAGCAGAGCTGGGAGGTGCCTGTGGGACAGCAGGATCAGAAAACCAGTCATCAACATCGAAATGCCTGTGGATGCAGGGAAGTGACTCCTTTGCTCCAAGAGAGATTTCTTCTTGCTTGGATGCATGGAGAGTCCTTGCAGACTCGCAGGATGCATGGCCACAGGGTTGCAAAAACTTGGAAGAGCACGTAGAGGGAATTGCAGCAGGACTCTTTGTACCAGAGCAGTTTTGTCTTTGGTCCTGCTCAATCCAGCAGCAGAGTTCCAGTGTCCAACAGCAGAAGAATCTTTAGACAATCTTCAGAAGACAGGCAGTCGGTTCTTGAAGATGGAGTCTGGATGAATCTAAAGACCTACACTCAGCGAAGCCCTAGGATGTTACTCAGCTGGCCTAGCCAGTCAGATGCTCCCAGGTGCCAAGATCTAGATGGCCGAATCAAGTGGCCACCTGGTTGAGCTCTGGGCACCTTCCTAGGGAGGAGCTGGATAGAGGGTGGACACTCACCTGTCCATTCTTGAAGAGCTCATAATGTGTTTGGGGCTTGCACAGTTAAAATCATGTCATAAGTCAGAAGCTTGTGAGTACCCCGGGTAAGGGGATGGAGGGAGGGTAACAGCAGGTGTTGTACTTTGTTCTTGTTCATTGATTTGCCCTATTTATGAGCACTACAAAGCTTACTTTCTTTTGGCTTATTGTATTCAATAATAAAAACTGATTTGAACCATACAGTGAGCAGTGGAAAGATTGAGGCCAGCTAATCGGAGAGAGGCTCAGATTTAATTTTGTAGCTGGATATTCATTGATGCTGTCTCTTTGCTTTTTTGTTCCTAGTTCCAAGCTGTTACAGTGGACTCTGCGCTTGTTATTATTATTGAAAGTAATAATAACAATAGATCAGTGATAGAATTGATGCGTGATAATGAATTAAAATATGTACATGCACACATAACCAGTACATTAATTAAGATCTAATAGGGAAAAGGTGTATATCAGAAAACAACAGACAAGTTAAATCTACTGCACATAACAGGGCAGGGCATGCCAGAATACTGCATGCCCTGACCAAACTCTTTATAAATCACATGTTGCAACACTGATCTAAGTAAAACCCACCCGGGTAAATCTATAGATTTCCTGCTGTGGTCTCAACACCACCCCACATTTTGGACACGCCAGCTTTCACTGAGCTATGGATGTATACCTGAACCCATGAACTGTAGTTAAATCCTCTGAACTGGCCCCAAAGTATCGACGTCCCCTGAACACATTTGAAAAACACTCATGAAGAAATCAACTGCACAAATATTTATTAGTTTAATCTGCACAATTTTATACATGCTTACATTTGTTCTTTTCTTTATTAATGAATAAAAGATGTAACATCTAAATATTTAGGTTTATATGTATAATCTTATGTACAGTAACATAACATATGTGATGGAAACATAAACTTCAGTGCTGTGAAGGAAGATAAAAGATGCCTTACTTCATAATGGCATGTGAAAATAATTTTGGGGTAACACTGGGTTATATTCTCAAAATATTATAACTTTGGGTTCTGACCACCATGACCTTTACCATATAACCAGAACCACTCAATACCATCAGGGAGATGGGCTAAGATTGAGCAAATTGAGAACTACCAAACTGGTGGCATACCATGCTGCTGTCCTAGCCATAACAGGGTAAGCCCCCCTTTACTAAATTGTCTATTTTTACCCTGAAACGTCAATCAATACTAATAATAAAAGGAAACGTTGTTGTGGATCTAAGAAAAATATTGGACTCGCATTGAGGAATGAGGACAGCAGTGTGACACACGACAGGCCAATACACTTTTGCGCTGTCAGTGCAGCAATCTGCCAAGCACTCGTTCTATCATGCTTGCATATGCTGCTGGTGGTGGTAGTATTGGTGGTACTGGTGGTAGTGGTGGAAATGGTGGTGGTGGCACTGGTACTGAAGTACTGGTATTGGTGGTACAGGTGGTGGTGATACTAGTTATGCTGGTGGTGGTACTGGTGGTGGTGGCACTGGTGGTGGTACTGGTGGTAGTGCTGGTGGTGGTACTGGTGGTGGAGGTGACACTGGTGGTGGTGTTATTGGTGGCACTGAGGGTGGTACAGGTGGTGGTAGTGGTGGTGGTTGTGCAGTTGGTGGTGGTGGTGGTACTGGTGGTGGTGGTACTTGTGGTACTGGTGGTGGTTGTACTGGTGGTGGTGGTATTGGTGGTGGTAATGGTGGTACTGGTAGTGGTGGTGGTAGTACTGGGAGTGGTGATACTGGTGGTAGTAATGGTGATGGTGGTACTGGTGGTGGTACAATGGTGATACAGTGGTGATACTGGTGGCAGTACTAGTGGTGGTACTGGTGGTGGTGGTGGGACTGGTGGTGGGACTGGTGGTGGTACTGTTGGTAGTACTGGTGGTGGAACTGGTGGTGGTGGAACTGGTGGTGATGGTACTGGTGGTGGTGGTGGTACTGGTGGTAGTGGTACTGGTGGTGGTGGTACTGGTGGTGGTGGTACTGGTAGTGGTACTGGTGGTGGTGGTGATATTGGTAGTGGTAGTGTTAGTATCAGTGGTGGTACTGGTGGTGGTGGTGGTACTGGTGGTGGTGGTAGTACTGGTGGTGTTACTGGTAGTACTGGTGGAGGAAGGGATGGTGGTTGTACTGGTGGTACTTCTGGTGGTGGTGATACTGGTGGTGGTGGTACTTGTGGTGGTGGTGGTAGTGGTACTGGTACTGGTGGTGGTGGTGGTACTGGTGGTGGTAGTGGTTGTACTGGTGGTGGTCGTGGTAGTACTGGTGGTGTTGGTACTGGTGGTGGTACTGGTGGTGGTGGTACTGGTAGTACTGGTGGTGGGACTACTGGGGGTGGTGATACTGTTGGTGGTACTGGTGATGTTGGTGGTGGTACTGGTGGGGGTACGGTGGTGGCACTGGTGGTGGTACTGGTGGTAGTACTGGTGGTGGTGGTGGTGGTAGTGGTGGTACTGGTGCAGAACTGGTGGTACCTGTGGTAGTACTGGCGGTGGTGTTGGCACGGGTGGTGGTGGTACTGGTGGTGGTGGTACTGGTGGTGGTGGTAGTACTGGTGGACTGGTGGTGGTGGTGGTACTGGTGATACTGGTAGCGGTGGTACTGGTGCTGGGGGTGGTACTGGTAGTGGTGGTGGTAGTACTGGTGGTGGTAATACTGGGGGTGGTGATACTATTGGTGGTACTGGTGGTGGTACAGTGGTGGCACTGGTGGTGGTACTGGTGGCAGTACTGGTGGTGGTGGTACTGGTGGTACCTGTGGTGGTACTACTGCTGGGGGTGGCACTGGTGGAGGTGGTGGTGGTATTACTGGTGGTGGTGGTACTGGTGGTGGTGGTACTTGTGGTGGTGGTACTGGTACTGGTGATATTTGTACTGGTACTGGTGATGGTAGTGGTGGTAGTACTGGTGGTGGTGGTATTGGTGGTGGTACTGGTAGTGGTGGTGGTACTGGTGGTGGTAGCACTGGTGGTGGTAATACTGGGGGTGGTGATACTGGTGGTGGTACTGCTGGAGTTGGTGGTGGTACTGGTCGTGGTACGGTGGTGGCACTGGTGGTGGTACTGGTGGTGGTGGTACAGGTTGTGGTACTGGTGGTAATTGTGGAGGTACTACTGGTGGTGATGGCACTGGTGGTGGTACTGGTGGAGGTGGTACTGGTGGTGGCGGTGGTACTGGTGGTACTGCTGGTGGTGGTGGTACTGGTGGTGGTGGTACAGGTGGTGGTGGTACTTGTGGTTGTGGTACTGGTAGTGGTACTGGTACTGGTGGTACTGGTGGTGGTGGTGGTACTGGTGGTGGTAGCGGTAGTACTGGTGGTGGTGGTACTGGTGGTGGTATTGGTGGTAGTGCTGGTACTGGTGGTACTGGTACTTGTGGTACCGGTGGTGGTGGTACTGGTGGTACTGGTAGTGGTGTACTGGTACTGGTGGTGGTGGTACTGGTGGTACCTGTGTTGGTACTACTGGTGGTGGTGGCACTGGTGGTCGTGGTGGTACTAGTGGTGGTGGTACTTGTGGTGGTGGTACTGGTGGTGGTGGTGGTACTGGTGGTAGTACTGGTGGTGGTGGTGGTACTGATGGTGGTAGTACTAGGGGTGGTGATACTGGTGGTTGTACTGGTGGTGGTAGTACTGGTGCTGGTTGTACTAGTGGTGGTGGTGGTACTGATGGTGGTACGGTGATGGTACTGGTAGTGGTACTAGTGGTGGGACTGGTGGTGTGGTACTGGTGGTAGTGGTACTGATGGTGGTGGTATTGGTGGTGGTAGTGTTACTGGTGGTGATGGTACGTGTGGTATTGGTGGTGGTGGTACTTGTGGTACTGGTAGTGGTGGTACTGGTGCTGGAGGTGGTAATGGTACTGGTGGTGGTGGTGGAGGTACTGGTAATACTGGTGGTGGTGATACTGGGGGGGTGATACTGGTGGTGGTACTGGTGGTGTTGGTGGTGGTACTGGTGGTGGTACGGTGGTGGCACTGGTGGTGGTACTGGTGGTGGTAGTGGTAGTGGTGGTACTGGTGGTACCTGTGGTGGTACTGGTGGTGGTAGTGGCACTGGTGGTGGTACTGGTAGTGGTGGTGGTACTGGTGGTGGTAGTACTGGTGGTGGTAATACTGGGGGTGGTAATACTGGTGGTGTTGGTGGTGGTACTGGTGGTGGTACGGAGGTGGCACTGGTGGTGGTACTGGTGGTGGTATTGGTGGTGGTACCTGTGGTGGTACTACTGGTGGTGATGGCACTGATGGTGGTGGTACTGGTGGTCTCCTGGTGGTGGTGGTACTGGTAGTACTGGTGGTGGGACTACTGGGGGTGGTGATACTGTTGGTGGTACTGGTGATGTTGGTGGTGGTACTGGTGGGGGTACGGTGGTGGCACTGGTGGTGGTACTGGTGGTAGTACTGGTGGTGGTAGTGGTGGTACTGGTGCAGAACTGGTGGTACCTGTGGTAGTACTGGCGGTGGTGTTGGCACGGGTGGTGGTGGTACTGGTACTGGTGATATTTGTACTGGTACTGGTGATGGTAGTGGTGGTAGTACTGGTGGTGGTGGTATTGGTGGTGGTACTGGTAGTGGTGGTGGTACTGGTGGTGGTAGCACTGGTGGTGGTAATACTGGGGGTGGTGATACTGGTGGTGGTACTGCTGGAGTTGGTGGTGGTACTGGTCGTGGTACGGTGGTGGCACTGGTGGTGGTACTGGTGGTGGTGGTACAGGTTGTGGTACTGGTGGTAATTGTGGAGGTACTACTGGTGGTGATGGCACTGGTGGTGGTACTGGTGGAGGTGGTACTGGTGGTGGCGGTGGTACTGGTGGTACTGCTGGTGGTGGTGGTACAGGTGGTGGTGGTACTTGTGGTTGTGGTACTGGTAGTGGTACTGGTACTGGTGGTACTGGTGGTGGTGGTGGTACTGGTGGTGGTAGCGGTAGTACTGGTGGTGGTGGTATTGGTGGTAGTGCTGGTACTGGTGGTACTGGTACTTGTGGTACCGGTGGTGGTGGTACTGGTGGTACTGGTAGTGGTGTACTGGTACTGGTGGTGGTGGTACTGGTGGTACCTGTGTTGGTACTACTGGTGGTGGTGGCACTGGTGGTCGTGGTGGTACTAGTGGTGGTGGTACTTGTGGTGGTGGTACTGGTGGTGGTGGTGGTACTGGTGGTAGTACTGGTGGTGGTGGTGGTACTGATGGTGGTAGTACTAGGGGTGGTGATACTGGTGGTTGTACTGGTGGTGGTAGTACTGGTGCTGGTTGTACTGGTGGTGGTGGTGGTACTGATGGTGGTACGGTGATGGTACTGGTGGTGGTACTAGTGGTGGGACTGGTGGTGTGGTACTGGTGGTAGTGGTACTGATGGTGGTGGTATTGGTGGTGGTAGTGTTACTGGTGGTGATGGTACGTGTGGTATTGGTGGTGGTAGTGCTTGTGGTACTGGTAGTGGTGGTACTGGTGCTGGAGGTGGTAATGGTACTGGTGGTGGTGGTGGTGGTACTGGTAGTACTGGTGGTGGTGATACTGGGGGGGGTGATACTGCTGGTGGTACTGGTGGTGTTGGTGGTGGTACTGGTGGTGGTACGGTGGTGGCACTGGTGGTGGTACTGGTGGTGGTAGTGGTAGTGGTGGTACTGGTGGTACCTGTGGTGGTACTGGTGGTGGTAGTGGCACTGGTGGTGGTACTGGTAGTGGTGGTGGTACTGGTGGTGGTAGTACTGGTGGTGGTAATACTGGGGGTGGTAATACTGGTGGTGTTGGTGGTGGTACTGGTGGTGGTACGGAGGTGGCACTGGTGGTGGTACTGGTGGTGGTATTGGTGGTGGTACCTGTGGTGGTACTACTGGTGGTGATGGCACTGATGGTGGTGGTACTGGTGGTCTCCTGGTGGTGGTGGTACTGGTAGTACTGGTGGTGGGACTACTGGGGGTGGTGATACTGTTGGTGGTACTGGTGATGTTGGTGGTGGTACTGGTGGGGGTACGGTGGTGGCACTGGTGGTGGTACTGGTGGTAGTACTGGTGGTGGTAGTGGTGGTACTGGTGCAGAACTGGTGGTACCTGTGGTAGTACTGGCGGTGGTGTTGGCACGGGTGGTGGTGGTACTGGTGGTGGTGGTACTGGTGGTGGTGGTAGTACTGGTGGACTGGTGGTGGTGGTGGTACTGGTGATACTGGTAGCGGTGGTACTGGTGCTGGGGGTGGTACTGGTAGTGGTGGTGGTAGTACTGTTGGTGGTAATACTGGGGGTGGTGATACTATTGGTGGTACTGGTGGTGGTACAGTGGTGGCACTGGTGGTGGTACTGGTGGCAGTACTGGAGGTGGTGGTACTGGTGGTACCTGTGGGGGTACTACTGCTGGTGGTGGCACTGGTGGAGGTGGTGGTGGTATTACTGGTGGTGGTGGTACTGGTGGTGGTGGTACTTGTGGTGGTGGTACTGGTACTGGTAGTATTTGTACTGGTACTGGTGATGGTAGTGGTGGTAGTACTGGTGGTGGTGGTACTGGTGGTGGTACTGGTAATGGTGGTTGTGGTAGTACTGGTGGTGGTGGTCCTGGTGGCACTGGTGGAGGTGGTGGTGGTACTGGTGATACTGGTAGTGGTGGTATTGGTGCTGGTGGTGGTACTGGTAGTGGTGGTGGTACTGGTGGTGGTAGCACTGGTGGTGGTAATACTGGGGGTGGTGATACTGGTGGTGGTACTGCTGGAGTTGGTGGTGGTACTGGTCGTGGTACGGTGGTGGCACTGGTGGTGGTACTGGTGGTGGTGGTACAGGTTGTGGTACTGGTGGTAATTGTGGAGGTACTACTGGTGGTGATGGCACTGGTGGTGGTACTGGTGGAGGTGGTACTGTTGGTGGCGGTGGTACTGGTGGTACTGCTGGTGGTGGTGGTACAGGTGGTGGTGGTACTTGTGGTTGTGGTACTGGTAGTGGTAGTGGTACTGGTGGTACTGGTGGTGGTGGTGGTACTGGTGGTGGTAGTGGTAGTACTGGTGGTGGTGGTACTGGTGGTGGTATTGGTGGTAGTGCTGGTACTGGTGGTACTGGTACTTGTGGTACCGGTGGTGGTGGTACTGGTGGTACTGGTAGTGGTGTACTGGTACTGGTGGTGGTGGTACTGGTGGTACCTGTGTTGGTACTACTGGTGGTGGTGGCACTTGTGGTTGTGGTGGTACTAGTGGTGGTGGTACTTGTGGTGGTGGTACTGGTGGTGGTGGTGGTACTGGTGGTAGTACTGGTGGTGGTGGTGGTACTGATGGTGGTAGTACTAGGGGTGGTGATACTGGTGGTTGTACTGGTGGTGGTAGTACTGGTGCTGGTTGTACTGGTGGTGGTGGTGGTACTGATGGTGGTACGGTGATGGTACTGGTGGTGGTACTAGTGGTGGGACTGGTGGTGTGGTACTGGTGGTAGTGGTACTGATGGTGGTGGTATTGGTGGTGGTAGTGTTACTGGTGGTGATGGTACGTGTGGTATTGGTGGTGGTAGTACTTGTGGTACTGGTAGTGGTGGTACTGGTGCTGGAGGTGGTAATGGTACTGGTGGTGGTGGTGGTGGTACTGGTAGTACTGGTGGTGGTGATACTGGGGGGGGGTGATACTGGTGGTGGTACTGGTGGTGTTGGTGGTGGTACTGGTGGTGTTGGTGGTGGTACTGGTGGTGGTACGGTGGTGGCACTGGTGGTGGTACTGGTGGTGGTAGTGGTAGTGGTGGTACTGGTGGTACCTGTGGTGGTACTGGTGGTGGTGGTGGCACTGGTGGTGGTACTGGTAGTGGTGGTGGTACTGGTGGTGGTAGTACTGGTGGTGGTAATACTGGGGGTGGTAATACTGGTGGTGTTGGTGGTGGTACTGGTGGTGGTACGGAGGTGGCACTGGTGGTGGTACTGGTGGTGGTATTGGTGGTGGTACCTGACGTGGTACTACTGGTGGTGATGGCACTGATGGTGGTGGTACTGGTGGTGCTCCTGGTGGTGGTGGTACTGGTAGTGGTAGTACTGGTGGTGGTGGTACCGGTGGTAGTGCTGGTACTGGTGGTGGTGGTACTTATGGTACCGTGGTGGTGGTACTGGTGGAACTGGTAGTGTTGGTACTGGTGCTGGTGGTGGTGGTGGTGGTGGTAGTGGTACTGGTAGTAGTGGTGGTACTGTTGGTGGTTGAACTAGGGGTGGTGATACTGGTGGTGGTACAGTGATGGTACTGGTGTTGGTACTAGTGGTGGTACTGGTGGTGGTGGGACTGGTGGTGGTGGTGGTACTGGTGGTAGTGGTACTGATGGTGGTGGTAGTATTACTGGTAGTGATGGTACGTGTGGTACTGGTGGTGGTAGCACTTGTGGTACTGGTAGTGGTGGTACTGGTGCTGGAGGTGGTAATGGTACTGGTGGTGGTGGTAGTGGTACTGGTGGTACTGGTACTGGTGGTACTGGTACTGGTGGTGGTGGTACTGGTGGTGGTAGTGGTACTGGTGGCAGTACTGGTGGTGGTGGTGGTACTGGTGGTACCTGTGGTGGTACTACTGCTGGTGGTGGTGGTGGTATTACTGGTGGTGGTGGTACTGGTGGTGGTGGTACTTGTGGTGGTGGTACTGGTACTGGTGGTATTGGTACTGGTACTGGTGGTGGTGGTAGTACTGGTGGTTGTGGTGGTACTGGTGGTGGTACTGGTAATGGTGGTGGTGGTAGTACTGGTGGTGGTGGTCCTGGTGGCACTGGTGGAGGTGGTTGTGTTACTGGTGATACTGGTAGTGGTGATAGTGGTGCTGGTGGTGGTACTGGTAGTGGTGGTGGTACTGGTGGTGGTAGCACTGGTGGTGGTAATACTGGGGGGTGGTGATACTGGTGGTGGTAATGCTGGTGTTGGTGGTGGTACTGGTGGTGGTAGGGTTCTTGTGGTAGTGCTGGTACTGGTGGTGGTGGTACTTATGGTACCATGGTGGTACCGTGGTGGAACTGGTAGTGTCGGTACTGGTGCTAGTGGTGGTACTGGTGGTGGTGGTAGTGGTACTGATAGTAGTGGTGGTACTGATGGTGGTAGTACTAGGGGTGGTGATATTGGTGGTGGTAGTACTGGTGGTGGTTGTACTGGTGGTGGAGGTGGTACTGATGGTGGTACAGTGATGGTACTAGTGGTGGTACTGGTGGTGGTGGGACTGGTGGTGGTGGTGGTGGTACTGGTGGTAGTGGTACTGATGGTGGTGGTAGTGTTACTGGTGGTGATGGTACGTGTGGTACTGGTGGTGGTAGTACTTGTGGTACTGGTAGTGTTGGTACTGGTGCTGGAGGTGGTAATGGTACAGGTGGTGGTGGTACTGGTAGTACTGGTGGTGGTGATACTGGGGGGGTGATACTGGTGGTGGTACTGGTGGTGGTGGTACTGGTGGTGGTACGGTGGTGGTACTGGTGGTGGTGGTGGTGGTAGTGGTAGTGGTGGTACTGGTGGTACCTGTGGTGGTACTGGTGGTGGTGGCACTGGTGGTGGTGGTGGTACTGGTAGTGGTGGTGATACTGGTGGTGGTAGTACTGGTGGTGGTAATACTGGGGGTGGTAATGCTGGTGTTGGTACTGGTGGTATTGGTGGTGGTACTGGTGGTGGTACAGAGGTGGCACTGGTGGTGTTACTGGTGGTGTTACTGGTGGTGGTATTGGTGGTGGTACTGGTGGTACCTCTGGTGGTACTACTGGTGGTGATGGCACTGGTGGTGGTGGTGGTACTGGTGGTGCTGCTGGTAGTGGTGGTACTGGTGGTGGTGGTACTTGTGGTGGTGGTGCTGGTGGTGGTAGTGGTAGTACTGGTGGTGGTGGTACTGGTGGTGGTGGTACTGGTGGTGGTGGTACTGGTGGTACTTGTGGTGGTGGTACTGGTGGTGTTGGTGGTACTGGTGGTGGTGGTGGTGGTACTGGCAGTGGTGGTAGTACTAGGGGTGGTGATACTGGTGGTAGTACTGGTGGTGGTAGTACTGGTGGTGGTGGTACATGTGGTGGTGGTGCTGGTAGTGGCACTGGTGGTACTGGTGCTGGTACTGGTGGTGCTGGTGGTGGTAGTGGTAGTACTGGTGGCGGTGGTGGTACTGGTGGTACTTGTGGTGGTGGTACTGGTGGTGTTGGTGGTACTGGTGGTAGTACTGGTGGTGGTGGTACTGGTAGAGGTGGTGGTACTGGTGGTGGTAGTACTAGGGGTGGTGATACTGGTGGTGATACTGGTGGTAGTACTGGTGGTGGTAGTACTGGTGGTGGTGGTGGTACTGGTGGTGGTACAGTGGTGGTACTGATGGTGGTACTGATGGTGGTACAGGTGGTGGTGGGACTGGTGGTGGGACTGGTGGTAGTACTGGTGGTGGAGGTGGTGGAACTGGTGGTGGTGGAACTGGTGGTAGTGGTACTGATGGTGGTGGTATTGGTGGTGGTACTGGTGCTGGAGGTGGTACTGGCACTGGTGGTGGTGGTACTGGTAGTACTGGTGGTGGTGGTACTGGGGTGGTGATACTGGTTGTGGTACTGGTGGTGTTGGTGGTAGTACTGTTGGTGGTACGGTGGTGGTACGGTGGTGGCACTGGTGGTGGTATTGGTGGTGGTGGTGGTGGTGGTGGTACTGGTGGTACCTGTGATGGTACTGGTGGTGGCACTGGTGGTGGTGGTGGTACTGGTAGTGGTGGTGGTACTGCTGGGCATACTGGTGGTGGTGATAGTACTGGTGGTGGTCCTGGTGGTACTGGTGGTGGTGGTAGTGGTGGTGGTAGTACTGGTGGTGGTGGTACTGGTAGAGGTGGTGGAACTGGTGGTGGTAGTACTAGGGGTGGTGATACTGGTGGTGATACTGGTGGTAGTACTGGTGGTGGTAGTACTGGTGGTGGTGGTGGTACTGGTGGTGGTACAGTGGTGGTACTGATGGTGGTACTGATGGTGGTACAGGTGGTGGTGGGACTGGTGGTGGGACTGGTGGTAGTACTGGTGGTGGAGGTGGTGGAACTGGTGGTGGTGGAACTGGTGGTAGTGGTACTGATGGTGGTGGTATTGGTGGTGGTACTGGTGCTGGAGGTGGTACTGGCACTGGTGGTGGTGGTACTGGTAGTACTGGTGGTGGTGGTACTGGGGTGGTGATACTGGTCGTGGTACTGGTGGTGTTGGTGGTAGTACTGTTGGTGGTACGGTGGTGGTACGGTGGTGGCACTGGTGGTGGTATTGGTGGTGGTGGTGGTGGTGGTGGTGGTACTGGTGGTACCTGTGATGGTACTGGTGGTGGCACTGGTGGTGGTACTGGTAGTGGTGGTGGTACTGATGGGCGAACTGGTGGTGGTGATAGTACTGGTGGTGGTCCTGGTGGTACTGGTGGTGGTGGTAGTGGTGGTACTGGTGCTGGTACTAGTAGTGGTGATGGTACTAGTGGTGGTAGTACTGGTGGGGGTAATACTGCGGGTGATACTGTTGGTGGTACTGGTGGTGTTGGTGGTGGTGGTGCAGTGGTGGCACTGGTGGTGGTACTGGTGGTAGTACTGGTGGTGGTGGTATTAGTGGGACTGGTAGTGGTACTGGTGGTAGTACTGGCGGTGGTGGTGGTGGTACCGTTGGTAACTGAGGTGGTACTGGTGTTGGTGGTTGAACTTGTGGTGGTGGCACTGGTGGTGGTACGTGTGGAGCTGGTACTGGTGGTGGTGGTGGTACTGGTGGTGGTGGTACTGGTTGTGGTGGTAGTGGTGGTGGTACTGGTGGTGGTGGTGGTACTGGAAGTGGTGGTACTGGTTGTGGTGGTAGTGGTGGTGGTGCTGGTGGTGTACTGGTGGTGGTGGTGGTACTGGTATTAGTGGTGGCGGTATCTGGTAGTGGTGGTGGTAGTGGTGGTACGGGAAGCCAGTGGAGATCTTTCAGGTGACCGGAAATGTGGGCTTGACGGGGGATGTCCAGTATGAGTCTGGCTGAGGCGTTTTGGATGCGTTGGAGTTTTTTCTGTAGTTTGACTGTGGTTCCGGCGTAAAGGGTGTTTCCATAATCTAGTCGGCTAGTGACTAGTGCGTGGGTGACTGTTTTTCTTGTTTCGGTGGGGATCCAGCGGAATTTTTTTTTGAGCATGCGTAGGATGTTGAAGCATGATGATGTAACGGCGTTGACTTGTCTGGTCAGCGAGAGGGAGGAGTCTAGGATGAAGCCCAGGTTCCGTGCGTGATCTGTAGGTATGGGTGCTGTACCCAGAGCCGGTGGCCACCATGAGTCGTCCCATGTAGAGGGGGACGATCCTAAGATGAGGACTTCCATTTTGTCCGAGTTTAGTTTTAAACGGTTGTTCTTCATCCATTCGGCTACTTCTTTCATTCCTTCGTGTAGATTGGTTTTGGCGGTGTTGGGGTCTTTGGTGAGGGAGAGGATTAGCTGGGTGTCGACAGCGTAGGAGATGATGTTGAGGTCGTGTTGTCGCGCGATGGTTGCGAGGGGACTCATGTACATGTTGAAGAGGGTGGGACTGAGTGATGATCCTTGTGGTACGCCGCAGATGACTTCGGTGGCCTCTGATTTGAATGGGGGGAGGCGGACTCTCTGTGTTCTTCCGGCGAGGAACGAGATGATCCAGTCCAACGTTTTTCCTTGTATTCCGACGTTGCTGAGGCGTTGTATGAGGGTGTTATGACAGACTGTGTCGAAGGCGGCGGAGATGTCAAGTAGGATGAGGGCAACTGATTCTCCGTTGTCCAGTAGCGTTCGGATGTCATCTGTAGCAGCGATGAGGGCGGTTTTGGTGCTGTGTTTGGCTCGAAAGCCAGACTGTGAGGGGTCGAGTGAATTGTTGGATTCAAGGAAGGCGGCGAGCTGGCTATTGACGGCTTTCTCAATGACTTTGGCCGGGAAGGGGAGGAGTGAGATGGGGCGGTAGTTCTTAAGTTCAGAGGGGTCCACTGTGGGGTTTCTTCAGAAGGGCGCTGAGTTCGGCATGTTTCCAGCTTTCTGGGAAGGTAGCGGAGTTGAGGGAGCAGTTGATGACATCGTGGAGATGGGGTGCGATGATGGAGTCTGCTTTGTTGAAGATGTGGTGTGGGCATGGGTCAGTTGGTGAACCTGAGTGGATGGAGTTCATCAGACGGATGGTGTCTTCAGTAGTGATTGGGTTCCAGGCGCAAAGGTTGTGAGAGTGCTGTTTTGGTTCGGAGGTGGGTGGAGTGGGTTGTTCTTTGGACCGGTTTTCAAAGCTGTTATGAATGTCGACGATTTTGTTGTTGAAGAAAGAGGATAGAGAGTTGCAGAGGTATTGGGAGGGAGTGATGTCGTTGGTGCCGGCGGTGGGGTTGGTAAATTCTTTAACAATGTTGAATAGTTCCTTGCTGTTTTGGGCGTTGTTGTCGAGTCGATCCTTGAATGCTGATTTCTTGGTGGATCGGATCTATTGGTGGTGTTTGCGGGTGGCGTCCTTGAAGGTGGTCAGGTTGTGAGTGGTTGGGTTTTTTCTCCAGGTTTTCTCGAGGGTACGACATAACTTCTTGGATTTCTTAAGGTCATCGTTGAACCAGGGGGCCTTTTTGTTACCTTGTTTGATCTGGTGGTTTTTCAAGGGTGCTAATTCGTCAGCGCTGTGGGTGATCCATTGTGTGAGTTTGGTGGCAGCTTGGTTTGGGTCCGATGATATGGCGTGGGGGTTTTGGTTAAGCGATGTGAAGAGCTGGTCGGTGGAGATTTTATTCCAGTTTCTTCGTGGAATGGGTTGTGGTGGGATGTGGGTCGTGGTCTTTTTGTAGCTGAAGTGAACGCAGCTGTGGTCCGTCCAATGGAGAGCTGTGATGTGATTGAAGGAGATGTGTTTGCTGGAGGTGAAGATAGGGTTGAGCGTGTGTCCGGCTAAGTGGGTGGGGGTGTCAACAAGTTGTTTGAGTCCGAGATTGGCCAGGTTGTCCAGAAGGGTGGTGGTGTTGCTGTCGTTATTCTTTTCCAGGTGGAAGTTGAGGTCTCCCAGTAGAATGTAGTTCTCGGAGGTGAGGGCATGTGGGCTGATGAAGTTTAAAATCAACGCAGGTACCGCTCCCAAATACCTGCAGGCACTAGCTTTTCCCTACATTCCTAAAAGAAACCTACGTTCAAAATCAGCGGAAAAATTCTGGGTACCGAGATTCAAGCTGGCCAGGATGGGAGGAAGATCTTTTGCCCATCTGGGTCCTTTCATCTGGAACACACTCCCAATCCACATACGAAAGGAGCAAAGTCTTCTCAGGTTCCGAAAGGAGATAAAGACCTGGTTGTTCGACCAGTAACCCTGAACGACCTCTGCTGTATACTCCATCTACCGTGCTGTGTTCTTAGGCGCCGGGAAACCCTTTTTGGGTAGCTGTTTGCGCCATATAAGTTTATAAAATAAATAAATAAATAAATTCCTGGTGGTCTGCGGATGAGGGTGCCTTTAAGTGTGGTCCTGGGGTCGGTGTGGATCTGGAAGTGAAGGTGTTCAGCGGTCGCGAGGTTATCGTCGGAGCTGGTCGTGATTCGGATGGTGTTCTTATGGGCGATGGCGATGCCTCCTCCTGTTTGGTTGGTGTGGTTCTTTCGGATGATCTTGTAGCCGTCCAGGATGGCTATGGCGATGTCGGGCGCTGATGAGGCGTTCATCCAGGTTTCTGTAAGGAAGGCGACGTCCGGTGAAGTAGTGTCGAGTAGGTCCCAGAGTTCAGAGGCATGTTTGTAGATTGATCGGGTGTTCAGCAGGATACACTTCAGGTGGTTAGAGACGGAGTTGTGTTTGGAGGGGGAGGAGTTGGCATGGGTCCTGATGCAGGCGAACTTGCAGGAGTGGCAGGCGAAAGGTCCATGGGTGTGTCCTGGGGTAGCTACGCAGCAATGTGGGGTGCGTCCGGGGTTAAGGGCAAGGAGAGTAGCGGTGTCATATGTTAAGTGAGTGGAGTGGGTTTTGTGAGGGCCCAGGGGTCTGGCGCTGGGCGCGGTCCAGGCGCGGACGGGCGTAGACGGGCTTACCTTTGGCGCACCTTCGGCGCGCATGGGGCGCGACCGCTGCGCGTGAACGCTGCGCGCGAGAGCGCCTGTCATATATGGATGGTGGAGGGGGCGGGGGCGAGGGAGGGTCAGCTGGGAGGCAGAAGCGGGGAGGAGACACGGGCCAGGAGTGGACACAACAACAAAATAGCTGCTAAACCGAAAGCGAAACGGGGCACAGCCGAAGGACAAGCAATGAAAAATAATAGCAGGCTACGGCAATTCTGTCACAACAATGCAGCGCTAATGTGCACAATACAAATGAGCAGGTACAATTACAATTTTTAAATAGGCAGGCTACGTTAATTCTGACTCGGCAATGCTGCGCAAATGAGCACTATTAGCTATGTGCAGGCTACGATACCAAGCGCTATGTAAATACGCACGGTCACGAATCCAGGCAGCAAGGTAGCAGGCAAGGTATCAGGCAGCAAGGAGGCACGCGATCACGAATCCAGGCAGCAAGTAAGGGAGCGTGGGGAGCGACCGCTTCGGGGCAAGCCCAGGTGGTCACAGCGTTAGGATGGAAGAGACGAGCCTTCTCTGTCTGTGGGGGGGAGGGTCAGCTGGGAAGCGGGAGCGGGGAGGAGACACGGACCAGGAGTGGACACAACAACAAAATGGCTGCTAAACCGAAAGCGAAACGGGGCACAGCCGAAGGACAAGCAATGAAAAATAATAGCAGGCTACGGCAATTCTGTCACAACAATGCAGCACTAATGTGCACAATACAAATGAGCAGGTACAATTACAATTTTTAAATAGGCAGGCTACGTTGATTCTGACTCGGAAATGCTGCGCAAATGAGCACTATTAGCTATGTGCAGGCTACGATACCAGGCGCTATGTAAATACGCGCGATCACGAATCCAGGCAGCAAGGTAGCAGGCAAGATATCAGGCAGCAAGGAGGCACGCGATCACGAATCCAGGCAGCATATGCCCTTTGATACTGTGACTTCTCAGGATGAGACATCACCTGATGTTTAGCCTTGATGACATCACAAAAATGTGCTTCGTGTGATGTTTGACCCTGATTTAGCTACTGAAAGTGACTCTTCTTTCGTTGATGAAGTTAGGGCCGCCACTTTGCAAGTATTTTACCCACAACAAGCCTAATATTATATGGCCAATAGCAGTCAAAAAAGTTTGAATCTTAAAACAGCAAATGTAAAAGGAATTCACTACAACGTATTTGAATCTTTTTTGTTTTAACCCTATTTGATTGTTAAAGCAAACAGAAGTAGAATTGCCCTGCTTTAAAATATATAAAGAATGTTACACTAGTTCTTGTTGAAGTGCCAGCTCTTGGCTTATCCAAATAATAAACACATGCACAAAAAGACAGCATTATTCTGTGAGAAATGTCGCCACTCTAGTTTGAGTCGAGTCCAATGCAACATACCAAATCCCACAGCCTGCAAGACAGCAAAGCTGTTCTTGGTGGAGCCTGGACCACAGGTGGCATTAAATGGAATTTTGCTAAGCAACACCTGACTTGATGGGAGTCACTGAAACAATGTAATGTTTCAACTGTTTACTGTCCCGAGAAGCTATTATTTTACAAAAGGAAACACCTGAAAGCAGGATTTTTATTTTATAACACGGACAAGATGTGGTGATACTTTTTGGAGGCCAGGGGCGCAAGGACAGTGTCAGGCAAGGATCTAGCGGCGACCCCTAAATGACATCTATGCGCGTATGTCACCAGTTCCCATCCTCCCCCTTTTGGCATCATTTAGCTCATTCGGCAGCATCTCTGCTTGGTGCATGACACCATATGGATTATGGACATTCTCTGATTACCACCCATTTTGGTGTACAGGCACACTCCATTCGCTGCCCCTGTGGCTAAGCTAGTTAATTCTTATTACAATTAAAATAGTATAATTTGCGTGCCTATCTCTTACATACCCTCACCCATACAACAGTTGGGCACTGTGACCCATAACATGATAACCACACCTCAGTGGTCATCTTGCAAAACATGAAAACACTTCCCACATAGGCTAAAGACATTAACATCTTTGCAACGAAAGCAGCACCTTTGCAACTCTTACCTGCCTAGTTGCAGATTGCTAACCAGGCAGATAAGAGTTTCAGTACCCCACATAGGGGTTAGTACAAGTGTTACAGTATAGTACAGTACAGTAGCCTTTACATACCAATAAATACATATTCTAATAATATCTTGGAGGAAACTAAAACGCAGAGTTAGCCTTGTTTTATGTCTTTCACATGGGATGTTCCAAAAATCATGTCCCAGTGTCCAAAGAATGGAGCGTAGTTTGTGTTTGGTTTCTGGTGATGAATGTCGTGGGCTCGGGCTCCACCATACAAACCAAATGGTATGACATTATGGAGGAGCCAGGGAAAATCATAGCCCACGTGATCTTCCACAGACATCCAGATACTCACCACGGTACTTGTCCAAGCTGCCATAGGATGGCATTTCAAAAGGATAGGGTTGGTGGAGCTCCAGAAGCCCATAGACAAGAGCTCCACACCACTAAGTTGCTGGCTTGACCATGAGAAGGGTGCTGTAGTCTCATGGTGAACTGCATGGACATTCTTATAGAGCCAGATGATTTTGTGATGTAGCATATGCCAGACAAAGTACTGGAAGTCAAAAAGAAGTAAGCACCCCAGCACCTCTAGAAGAAGCTGTTTGAGTGTTGGAGCCTCGTCTGGAAGGGAGCTGTAAGGCATCAACAGCTGGTTGAGGACAACAGCAGGACAGACGTAAACAACATGGTTGTAGAGCGCATGCCACATGCAAAGTCCCATCATCTTCAGCGTTGGTTGCTTGTCTTTTTGAATTTTGTACTTAAACAAAAATGGGCAAGCCTCACCAAGAACATCAATGACAGCAAAAGGTAAACTGAAGAAAAGAAAACCAGAGAATGCCAGTAATACATTGAAAAATGGAGATGTGATCATGGGTTGCAGTTGACATATCATATAATCCCATAGCGGCTGAAGAAAAACAGGACCTTGATGGTAGTCTTCCAAAATATCACGAGAGGAGCACTGGGACTGGGTCGCATCCATCTTGTTCGCTAGGTAGGTAGCAATCTAGCTATAAATGAGAAATTAGAAAAGATGAAATAGTGGGATGGATGACAACTGATGGCACATGCCTAGACCCAAAACAAGGAATCTCTTCTCTACAATACACTCTTACTGTAAGCGCTCCTACCATGGATGTGTCGATTCACTAGCCGCCAGATTCATCATTCTCCCGTTTTGCGAGGCCCTAATAGCGAATCATAGCGATTCGCTATTAAGGACTCGCAAAACGGGATTCATGTAGGAATCGCAATATTTTTTGCGATTCCTACACATTCTTTATTTGCGATTAGCAAATTGCTAATCGCAAATAAGGAAAAACTCCCCATGCATTCCTATGGGCCAAAAGGCCCATAGGAATGAATGGTGAGTATTCCTTATTTGCGATTAGCAATTTGCTAATCGCAAATAAGATAGCGATTTGAAGGGTGCCAGGGGTGTCCAAAGGACACCCTGTAGCACCCCTCAAATGATCTGTGACACAGGTGTTGCACACACACATGTCCAAAGGACATGTGTGTGTGTAACATGCAACTCAGAAAAATGCATTTAAATGCATTTTTCTGAGTTTTCGCAATTTACCGCGAGGTCTGACCTCGCGGTAAATTGCGCCTAGAAATTGCGAAATCGCAAATTGAAATAGGATGTTGAATAGCATTTAAGGAATCTCAAATAGATATTCCTTAAATGTCATTTCCTCGCACATTTGCGACATCGCAATTAGCGATTTTTGCTTTTGGGATGCTGAATCCCAAAAGCAAAAATCGCACTCGCAAAGGGCCGGATTCTCAGAATCCGGCCCTTTGCGAGACGATTTAGCCTTCATGAATAAGGCTGTAGATGCCAAGTTTAGAAGTGACATCACACATCCTTAGACACCTGATGAGAACACAGGGTTTACCTTTGGTCCCGAATATAGGGGGTCATTACGATCGCGGACGGACTTGAGTCCGTCCGCGACCCCAGAGCATGAGGGAACGTCCGCATGGGCTGCGGCATTCCCTCTGTGCAGATTAGGATGTGACCGCCTGGGTGGCGGTCACATCCTCTATTTTAACATTGCGGCGGGTGGAGCTTCAAGCTGCACCCGCAGCAATGTTAAAAAAGCATGCACAGCATTTGCGTGCACAAAGCGGCAGGCACCGCGCGGTGCCTGCTGCATTGTGCACGCAAATGCAGGGGGGTACCATAGGTACCCCCCATGTGCACCCCCCACCCCCCACTACACCTAGGGGGCCCGCAACGAGCTCCCGCAGTGCAGTTACACATGCTTTTCCACGGCGGAAAAGCCGCCGCGGAAAAGCATGTTCAAAAGCACATCCTAATCTGGCTGACGGTGTCTGAGAGACACCGTCACCATTTTAGTGCTTTTCCGCCGCGGTTGTAAGCCAGCCGCGGCGGAAAAGCTGCGGACCTAAACCATGACCCACCAGCCATCCTAATGTGGCGGTGGGTCCTGGTGGGTCCGCAGAGGATTTTCCGCATCCTCCGGGCCGGCGGTGGCTTCCGCCGGCCCGGAGGATGCGGAAAATCCTCCATCGTAATGACCCCCATAGACTTTAAACCCCTCTTTTTTGTTGCACCCCAACCAGATGGGAGCCCCTGTAAGGTCAAGAGTTAAAACTACAAAAAGTAAAGAAGGCTCTTAATTCCCTTTTTGCTTCCTGTTCCCCCAACTGAACTGACTTCTTGACTATTAAGGTCTGAAGAAGCAAAGGTTGTATGCCAGATGTATAACTGGCCACACTAGGTGTAGAAGCTTCAACTAATTGGGTACTTCTGATGAGCTAATTGAAATCCATTCACCCAAGCCACATCATGTCCTCCAGGATAAATGGGCTAGAGACCAAGAAAGTTAGCTCTTCTAAATAGGAGTGAAATGGCATAAAATCTAGTATTAGAATACCACCAAGTCCACAACAATCAAGAAAATTCCAGCCCAGAATCCATTATAGCAGGCAACTGTTTCAAGCCCATCAATGTCAGAACTACATTCATCTTTCTATTTCACACAGCAGACACCTAGTAACTAATCCAGGCATTCCTCACATTATCACTTATCTCAGCGAACCCCTGTAGACAACAGATGTCCCAACGAAATACCTTTAGCTACATCATACTAAGAAGTATTTAACAAAGGGGCAGTAATGATCTACCTTAATAGAAAAAGAAGAAATAATCTGGCAGCACATTCCAAAAATAAAATACTGCCTACCTCTTTTAGGACATGCTATGCCCTAGGACTTCAAGAAAACGGAAAGACGCACACACACTACCACTAAAAACCCAGTGGTTTCCAAATGGTATGAGACAGAAGCAGAGTGACTAAGAATGCCAGTGATTAAATCAATAACCATGTAAATATCATCAAGTTAACACCAATTGCCCATATCCTCTTTCACTGCAATACCTTTCCACAGTGCCACCAGGAGTAGCCTACTGGACATTAGATGTGCAGTAGCCAATGGAGTAAACATACATCATCTGATCCAAAACTTAAACATCCTGTACACAATACATTATATCAACATACCCAATAGCAGAAACAGATAATCATTATCAATAATAATAATCCATATTTGTAAAGCACAAACAATCACCCGTAAGGGTCTCCAGGTGCCCAGAGTCACATGGTGCTAGGCTAATCTGCCACCGGGGCCCGAACCTTGATCCCTAGATTCCAGCGTCAGTCACCCTGGCCGTGGCGCCACACTTCTCTCTCGCCAACAGAACAATTGTAAAAGTGCTTCCTTTTTTAGAACCCAGCCTAGAAGGTCTACCTCTCCAACAACATGACATAGTCACTTATTTAACCATGCAGAGTGTCTAGCCCAGGAAAGTGATGTGAGAGAGTTTTGGAATTAATTGTTATTCTGTTTGGCATATAAAACCTATTTATCAAGAGTGATTTCAGGCAGTGGGCAGGAGTAAAAGAACAACTAGCCAGAATATCTTCATAGATCATCTCAAAATATTGACCAAACGTCAAATAATACATTGTGTAGCAAGCTCAAAAGAAACAAGTACAAGTTCCACTCGGCTGCCACACAGATTAGAGGCATAAGGAGCATCACTATAGTAAAAATCGATTGAAACAATACCACTAATTCAAATTAGACATTGGCCTTCAAATGCAGCACAACCATAGATGCCCACCACCACAGAAACCAATGAATAGCTACAAAATACAGGGGCAATGCCACAAACTGATAACCAGAAATCTCATTCCACAGCAGGTGATGGCACAGAAACAACCCCAAACCAAAAAGAGGAACTTAGAGGTACTGATAGAATCACCCTCCAAAACAGGATTCATATAACCAAAAGGATTCTATCAAAAAAGTGAAAAGGTGATAGTTTTTTTATTTTTAATATACTTATAAGTGGTACTAGGCTCTCTCTTAGAGGTGGAAAGATGAGAGCACAATGTGCTTGTTAAAATACCCCTCACACACTAAAAAACCGTTAGTGTCATGCTTCATCATAGGGGTCTTCCCGCCCCTATAACGGGACGGGGCGTGCTACGACCAGACGAAATACGCGGGAGCACTAAGATTGTGACAGAGGCTATGTGTGGGTGCATAGGTATCAGTGAAAGTGTAGGGACCTAACAATAGTGAGTGTGAAAAAAATGAAAAAAGTAGAAAAAGTTAAAAATTCCCTGGCTTAGTAGAAAAAAACAGATTTATTAGCTTCTCTAGCTGGGAACATTAAGAAGGGGTTGTGTGGTAGAGCATTAGCTTACTACCTAGTCGACATGTTTCGTAAGCAGTCCCCTACTGCTTACTCATCAGGACCAAATAGCGATCCCTACTTATAGTACTCAGTTCTATAAAGTAATGCCTACTGTCCTACAAACAATCAGCAAAAATCAGCTGGTTGTTTGGGCTTCGGGGCATGAGTTGGCCCAGGTGAAGGAATACAATTAGTATAAAAAATGGACCTAATATGGTCTCTGTAAGAGAAAGGAAGAAAGAGAAAAACCAACATAAATGCATAGATAAGCATCACGATCTGAGTGAAAATGCAAACAGATGATCATGTACCACACAATAGTGGAAAGACCGCTTTGTATTTCTGATAGCGACAAAGCTCCTGTATGAAATTCAACAGGAAAGTGCATAGCGTCTATCGAGGTTGGCTGTCATATTGCCAAATTATCTCGCTCTACACATTGTAGTGACCTCAAACTCTGGGTTCCACTACCATCTCCTCATACATACCAACATTCATGACTCCATGCACCACTCGCGAACCAGCAATTGAAAAAGGGTAACCTCTATTGCAAAATGTTACACGAAAAAGAGAAGGAAACGATGAGCGTTTCAAACAACTCGAAATACTGTTAATACATTCAGTACATACTTATCTCAGTATTTTTTCAAAGCCCCATGAGTTTGCAGGCGAGGGGTGTTCTGCGCGGTTTACTGTAAGGAAAAACCGCACCTCGTGTTATTTGCTTAGATATATACGAGATCTCAGGATTGCTGTCGTGCCCCCATGACCCATTATTTAAAGACTCAAGGTCAGAGTCTATAACTCACATGTCCGGCAGCAAACGAAATCATTGTTCCTACCCCCGTGCTCCTCCGAGGATGTAACCGGGCTCGAATGTTAGTTGTTTTTATGAGCCCTGTGTTTCCGCATTGTCATCTCCGTGGGTGCCGCCTACTGTAGAACGACTGAAACGCTAACAAACATGGCCACATCGTTCTTGGCGCGTTCAGTGTGCAAAAGGCGGAAGTCTTTCCGCTATGTCTATTCCTCGCATTCACAAGATCCCACAAAGTTTAATATTAATAGTTTTTTGGTCATGAGACTTTAAAGATCATGGAAATTTTATAAAGGAATATATAAACGATTATGGGGTCATCGTGGTACAAATATTTTCTTCGCATATTTAATGTTAGCTTTCCATGGTGAATGGTTTTCTCAGAAAGGAACTTATAATAGCGGCCCACATCATTAAATGCAAAATACACTGGGCGTTAGGGGGAGGTTACAAACAAGTAAATATTCTATGGGTGATGATGATTAGACCTAACATGTAAGAAGGAGTCCTTACAGCTGGCTCCACGGTATGTCATCATTTAATCCATTTTTGTGCGATTGAATGCGGAACACCCATCTCTGTTCCTTCTCCAATAAGAATCTTTCATTACTGACTAGTTCTATTACAGTCCAAGTGATTTCCTCTGGTTTCTGTTTTTTTTCTAGGAAATGATTCGTTAGTTTTGTACATGATTTCCTGCATTTTATGGTGCTCTTGTGTTCACCTATCCTGATTTTCACTGCCCTGCTTGTCATTCCCACGTATTCAAGGTGGCAGGGGCAGGTGATCAGGTATATTACGTTTGCGCTATTGCAGTTACTGAAGCATCTCTGTTCCCAGCCGGTGCCGTTATTGAAAGTTATTTTTTTACTTTTCTTAGTGAGACCACAGACCCTGCACCCTCCACATGGGTAGTGTCCCTGAACAAAGGTTGGATCTCTTTGTATGTTATTGTTGTGGGTTTTTGGTCTTGTGTGAACCAGAACATCTCTCAAACTCTGTGCCCTTTTGTGCGCAAACATAGGCTTAGGTATTTGCAGACCACCACTGTTCAGGATTTTCCAATTTTTGTTGATAATCTTGGTCACTACGTTGGAGCTGGTATTATACGTAGTCACGCAAATTGGTCGTTTCTCTTCCTCCTTTTGAGTTTTTTCTTCCAAAAGGCTTTCACGACAGTTGTTCCTTGCCCGTGTGAAAGCCTGATTGATGATGCGGTCAGGGTACATTCTTGCTTTCAATTTCTTTTTGAGATCGTCTGATTGGGCTTTGAAATTCTCAATCTCTGTACAGTTCCTGCGTAAACGCAGGAACTGACCGTAAGGGAGGTTGTCCCGTAAATGTTTTGGGTGGAAACTATTGTACATTAGGAGACAGTTTTTTGAGGTGCTCTTAAAATGGGTCGTGGTCATCAATCTCCCATTTTTTGGGAATATGTTCAAATCAAGAAAAAACAGATTACTTCTAGAGGTTATGCTGGTGAACCTTAAGAAATCATCTTGTAGATTGAGCCATGTCAGAAATTGTTCGGAGCCTCTTTCATCTCCATCCCAGATGATAAGGATATCATCGATGTAACGTTTCCATAACTTGATGTTGGGTCTGAAAGGGTTATTAGGGTTCAATATCTTGGTCACCTCTAGATGGTATACGTACAATCCAGCTATACTAGGGGCAAATGTACTTCCCATGCTGGTCCCATGCTTTTGTAGATATAGGGTGCCATTGTATTCAAAGAAATTTTCTTTCAACGCAAGTGAACAACAATTCATTACCACATTGCGTGGTGTTTGGTATTCCCAGAATTCTTCAAAGAGGACATCCTCTATGATCTCTAAGGTGGCTTGATGTGGCAGGCTAGTGTAAAGGCTCTCCACGTCACAGCTAATTAATAGCTGGGTATTCGGATCAAAACTCACATCTTCCAATAGGTTTAGAACTTCTTTGGTATCTTTCAGATACGTAGATGTCTTTTGGACCATGGGTCTGAGAAATGCATCCGCAAATCTCGAGACCGGCTCAAAAATGGACCCAATCCCCG
The DNA here is from genome assembly GCF_964263255.1 of Lissotriton vulgaris. Classification (NCBI taxonomy): domain Eukaryota; kingdom Metazoa; phylum Chordata; class Amphibia; order Caudata; family Salamandridae; genus Lissotriton; species Lissotriton vulgaris. Next base: position 2,135,664,377 of record NC_141687.1, on the reverse strand, counting down.
AAACTATAGGTCTACCAGGAGGGTTCTGGAGGCTTTTGTGGATCTTGGGAAGAGTATATAGATAGGGAATTTTTGGGTCTTTTTGACAAAGGAAATCCCCCTCTTTCTAAGTGATCCAATCATGGGCTAGCGCTTCCTCCACCATTGTACCAATCTTTATTTGTATGGAGAACTTCATAATTTCTTTTGTCCTGTAATAACCGCATACACTCATTGTCATAGTTCTCTATATTCTGTATGACAGTGGCGCCACCCTTGTCGGCAGGCTTGATTATCAATCTTTTGTTGTTACTAAGATCTCTTAGTGCTTGCCTCTCTTCATTGGTAGTGTTGTGAAAAACACGTTTTTCCAGTGGGTTGATGTTTTCCAAATCTCTCATCACTGCCTTTTCAAAAGTTAGTAATTCGACTGGGAGGGTGTTATCCATGGGAGTGAACTTTGATTTGGGTCTTAGGTTTGTATCTCCATGGTCAACTTCATCCTCTTTATCTTTGAAAAAGACCTGCAGCTTTAGACATCGCATGAATTCCTGTACCTCTTGGCAGAGATGGAATTTATCCATGCTGGCTGTGGGTACATATCCCAAACCTTTTTCCAAGACTCTTTTCTGCGGAGCCGTTAGTTCAATGTCAGACAGATTCACAACCAGACTCACTTCTGGGTCCTCGTGGCGCCTGTCATACTCCTTGTTGACACTCGAGGAGTTTCTTCTTCTTCTGTATTCCAATGGACTGTTGTCCCTCTCCGGTTCTTCCCCTTCGTCCGTCCTTGGCGCGCCCCTAAAAAAGGAGTGGAGGGGTCAAAGTATCCATAATCCTGTTGTTGATACCCCCAGGTGGGAAAAGGACCCTGTGGGTGTGGGAACTTGGGTGGTCCATATTGTTGTTGCGGTGGGTACATCATAGGAGGGTTGAAGTTGTTCCATCCTCTTGACCCTCGAAAATTGGGTCTGCGGAAGTTTCTCCCGTTTCCCCGAAACTCTGGACTTCTGTTTCTGCTGGAGCCAGAGCTGTTGGAGCCCGAATCGGATGTTTCATCATCTGTAACATTGTCGTTGGTTGATTTGTAATCATCCTTAATGTCAGGGTAGATTCTTTCCTTTGTCCATCGGCTGTTGTCTTTTTTTAATTTATCATACTTGCTCTCTTTCAGAGTGGTTTCGAACTCATTTAGGGATTTATTCATTTCATCTAAATATTTTTTAATGTCGGCTGGAGATTCGTAACTCTTTATGCGTACTTCTATAGTTTGGATCTCCACTTTGAGTTCGCTGGCCAATCTGCTTGCAGTCGACAGCAACCCTGAGATCTCGTATATATCTAAACAAATAACACGAGGTGCGGTTTTTCCTTACAGTAAACCGCGCAGAACACCCATCGCCTGCAAACTCATGGGGCTTTGAAAAAATACTGAGATAAGTATGTACTGAATGTATTAACAGTATTTCGAGTTGTTTGAAACGCTCATCGTTTCCTTCTCTTTTTCGTGTAACATTTTGCAATAGAGGTTACCCTTTTTCAATTGCTGGTTCGCGAGTGGTGCATGGAGTCATGAATGTTGGTATGTATGAGGAGATGGTAGTGGAACCCAGAGTTTGAGGTCACTACAATGTGTAGAGCGAGATAATTTGGCAATATGACAGCCAACCTCGATAGACGCTATGCACTTTCCTGTTGAATTTCATACAGGAGCTTTGTCGCTATCAGAAATACAAAGCGGTCTTTCCACTATTGTGTGGTACATGATCATCTGTTTGCATTTTCACTCAGATCTTGATGCTTATCTATGCATTTATGTTGGTTTTTCTCTTTCTTCCTTTCTCTTACAGAGACCATATTAGGTCCATTTTTTATACTAATTGTATTGCTTCACCTGGGCCAACTCATGCCCCGAAGCCCAAACAACCAGCTGATTTTTGCTGATTGTTTGTAGGACAGTAGGCATTACTTTATAGAACTGAGTACTATAAGTAGGGATCGCTATTTGGTCCTGATGAGTAAGCAGTAGGGGACTGCTTACGAAACATGTCGACTAGGTAGTAAGCTAATGCTCTACCACACAACCCCTTCTTAATGTTCCCAGCTAGAGAAGCTAATAAATCTGTTTTTTTCTACTAAGCCAGGGAATTTTTAACTTTTTCTACTTTTTTCATTTTTTTCACACTCACTAGTGTTAGGTCCCTATACTTTCACTGATACCAATGCACCCACACATAGCCTCTGTCACAATCTTAGTGCTCCCGCGTATTTTGTCTGGTCGTAGCACGCCCCGTCCTGTTATAGGGGCGGGAAGACCCCTATGATGAAGCATGACACTAACGGTTTTTTAGTGTGTGAGGGGTATTTTAACAAGCACATTGTGCTCTCATCTTTCCACCTCTAAGAGAGAGCCTAGTGCCACTTATAAGTATATTAAAAATAAAAAAACTATCACCTTTTCACTTTTTTGACAGAAACAACCTACCATGACAAACAAAAAGCTACTTTGTTTTGCCGACCAAGGTGGAGCTACTGTGTCAGTGTTTTTAGATTCATCAGCCATTCATGGCAAAATTGACTACACAGATTGGATGATTCGAAATCAAGAAATTAACCGGAATCACAGAGGTAACTCGGGAATGGTTATCTTAACTTTTCCAATAAAATGAAAATACTTACTGAGCAACATGCAGGTATAAGCACTGATACTGCCTTACATGATTTATGTCGATATTAGGCTGCTCTTCACTGAGACTGGGCCTGAAAAGTATAAATACTCCAGATTAGCGATAAAATGATCACAGTAAAAAAATCTTAACAGCACTGTAGAAAGTAAAAAAAAAATCACAAGAGTCCGAATAACCCTCAAATCTGGCAAGGTTCTGATTGCACATTCCTGTCAGAAATTGAGTATTACTTTGCAAGGGGGTGACCTATATCACATCAATGAACTCAAACTGGCTAGGTCAAAACAAAGTTCTGTCAATCAATCAGTCAATCATAACATTTGTATAGCGCGCTACTCACCCGGAGGGGTCTCAAGGCGCTGGGGGGGGGAGGGGTCTGCTACTGCTCGAGGAGCCAGGTCTTCAGTTGCTTCCTGAAGGATAGATGGCCCTGGGTCAGCCGGAGGTGGCTGGGGAGGGAGTTCCATGTTTTGGCTGCCAGGTAGGAGAAGGATCTTCCTCCGGTGGTGGCTCTGCGGATGCGTGGAACGGCAGCGAGGGCGAGGCTGGTGGATCGTAGCTGGCGGGTGGGAGTGTAGAAGGTCAGGCGGTTGTTGAGGTACCTGGGGCCCAGGTCGTGGAGAGCCTTGTGTGCATGGGTGAGGAGTCTGAACGTGATCCTCTTGCCGACGGGAAGCCAGTGCAGGTCTCTCAGGTGTTCGGAGATGTGGCTGTGTCGGGGGATGTACAGGATGAGTCGTGCGGAGGCGTTCTGGATGCGTTGGAGTATTTTCTGAAGTTTGGCTGCGGTTCCGGCGTAGAGGGTGTTTCCGTAGTCCAGTCGGCTAGTGACAAGTGCCTGGGTGACCGTCTTCCTGGTTTCAGTGGGGATCCACCGGAAGATCTTTCGGAGCAGGCGCAGGGTGTTGAAGCACGACGACGAGATGGAGTTGATTTGTCTGGTCATCGAGAGGGAGGAGTCCAGGATGAAGCCCAGGTTACGTGCGTGGTCCGTTGGCTTGGGAGCGGTGCCCAGGGCAGGGGGCCACCTGGAGTCGTCCCAGGCGGAGGGCGATGATCCCAGGATGAGGACTTCCATCTTGCCTGAGTTCAGTTTCAGGCGGCTGTTCTTCATCCACTCGGCGACGTCTTTCATCCCTTCGTGTAGGCTGGTTCTGGCGGTGGTGGGGTCGTTTGTGAGGGAGAGGATCAGCTGGGTGTCGTCGGCGTAGGAGATGATGTTGAGGTTGTGTTGGCGTGCGATGGCTGCGAGGGGGCTCATGTAGACATTGAAGAGGGTGGGGTTGAGTGATGATCCTTGTGGTACGCCGCAGATGACTTCGGTGGCCTCCGATCTGAACGGGGGAGGCGGACTCTCTGGGTTCTTCCGGTGAGGAACGAGATGATCCACTCCAGTGCCTTCTCTTGGATTCCGATGTTGTTGAGGCTCTGCACTAGGGTGCGGTGGCAGACCGTGTCGAACGCTGCGGAGAGGTCCAGGCGGATGAGGGCAGCTTTTTCCCCATTGTCGAGGAGGGATCTGATGTCGTATGTGGCTGCGATGAGGGCAGTCTCGGTGCTGTGATTGGCTTGGAAGCCGGACTGCAAGTGGTCGAGGGATCCGTTTGTCTTGAGGAAGGCGGCAAGCTGTATGTTGACGGTCTTCTCGGTGACCTTGGCATGAAAAGGGAGGAGCGAGATGGGACGGTAGTTCTTGAGGTCGGTGGGGTCCGCTGTTGGTTTCTTCAGGAGGGCGCTGAGCTCGGTGTGCTTCCAGCTCTCCGGGAAGGTGGCGGTGTTGAAGGAGGTGTTGATGATGTCCCGGAGTTGGGGTGCGATGATGGAGTCGGCTTTGTTGAAGACGTGGTGGGGGCAGGGGTCGGTTGGTGATCCGGAGTGGATGGTGTTCATCACGCGGGTGGTGTCTTCGGTGCTGACCGGGGTCCAGGCGCGGAGGGTGGTGGTGGGGGGCATTGGCTCGGTGGTTGGGTGCGTGGTCTGTGCGCCGAAGCTGTTGTGTATGTCGGCGATCTTGCTGTGAAAGAACGAGGCGAGTGAGTCGCAGAGGTCTTGCGAGGGGGTGATGTCGTTGTTTCCGGCACTGGAATTGGAGAGCTCTTAGACGATGCTGAAGAGTTCCTTGCTGTTGTGGGCGTTGTTGTCCAGTCGTTCCTTGAATGCTGTCTTCTTGGTGGTGCGGATCAGCTGGTGGTGTTTGCGGGTGGCGTGCTTGAGGGCAGTCATGTTGTCTGTGGTCTGGTTGTTGCTCCAGGCTTTCTCGAGGGTACGGGAGTTCTTGAGTTCGTCCGTGAACCAGGAGGCTTTCTTGCTGCCGGGTCTGCTGGGAGGGGTCTTCAGTGGTGCGAGGTTGTCTGCGCAGATGGTGATCCTCTGTGTGAGGTTGCTGGCTGGTTCGTTGGGGTCCGTTGTGCTGGCGGGAGGGTTCTGGCTGAGGGAGGTGGTGAGCTGGTCGGCGTAGTGGGTGGGGGTGTTTACCAGTTGCTTGAGTCCGAGGTTGGCGAGGTTGTCCAGCAGGGTAGTGGTGTTGGTGTCGTTGATGTTCTCCAGGTGGAAGTTGAAGTCCCCTAGGAGGATGTAGTCAGCGGAGGGGAGGGCGTGCGGGCTGATAAAGTCTGAGATGTCTTTGCTGAATCGTGTGGGTGGTCCCGGGGGTCTGTGGATGAGGGTGCCTCTGACGGTCCTCTTGGGGTCAGTGTGTATCTGGAAGTGGAGGTGTTAGGCGGCGGTGAGGGTGTCGTCGGAGTTGGTCGTGATGCGGATGGTGTTCTTGTGTACGATAGCGATGCCTCCTCCAGTCTGGTTGATGCGGTCCCTCCTGGTGATCTTGTACCCGTCCGGGATAGCGATGGCGATGTCAGGCGCTGAGGAAGCGTTCATCCAGGTTTCTATGAGGAAGGTGACGTCCGGTGATGTGGTGTCGAGCAGGTTCCAGAGTTCGACTGCGTGCCTGTGGATGGAGCGGGTGTTTAGCAAGATGCACTTGAGGTGGTTGCTGCTGGTTTTCAGAATCTCTGCTCAGCCCTTGTAAGCTATCGCAAAGCAGCAAGACCTCCCCAGAGAAATGTGTGTTAAGGTCAAGCAATGCCAACAATTTCAAAGTGAAGAAAACAACATAATAACTTTTCCAAACCAATTTAGAAAAATATTGAAATATTTAATGAGCAAAAAGACTCCAAGATCATTCAAATATATTAAGAGTAACTGAAGATATGAATATTTTAAAATGCAAGGCAAAAAGTGTCTCTCAATGGTTGACTGGGACTGGTCTAGATGTTTTGGGCACTTTGCCACTGCTGTTCAGTGCCAAAGTGCAAGTGCTCCCGCTGTAAATTGTTGTCATGGATTAGTGAGTCCGCAATTAGCTTATTTGATTTACTGCTAAGTCTCTAGTACAGTGCACCGGGTGCACCCAGGGCCTGTAAACCAAATGCTGCTAGTCGGCAGATCAGTTGAATGGGTGTGAGTGCTTGATTGGTTCAAATACTCCGTCCATCACTACCCTCTTTTTGTACCGCTTTGTCCGCCATAAGTTGGCAGGGTATGCTCAGACGTGAGTCCCTTGCTCACTTTGCCACTGGATTCAAGCAAGCCGGGCTGAAGACGGCTGAAATGCCAGCACCCGGTCTCCGGAAGCTTGTTTCGGGTCCAGGGAAGGCATGAAAACCTTGGCAGTTCGGGCTGGACTGTTCCCATGAGGCACAGGGTCAGACTGATTTGCATATGGCCATGTCTGAACTGGGGTGGCAGAGTGGGCTAAAGAACGGTGATGAATTAAACCCAGATCTGTTGAATGGGTGTGAGTATTTGATTGGTTCAGATGCTCCATCCATCACCAACACCTTTTGTACCGCCTTGTCTGCCATAAGTTGGCAGGGTATGCTCAGACATGAGTCCCTTGCTCACTTTGCCACTGGATTCAAGCAAGCCCGGCTGAAGACGGTTGAAATGCCAGAAACCGGTCCTCAGAAGCTTGTTTCCGGTCCAGGGAAGGCATGGCTTGGCAGTTTGGGCTGGACTGTTCCCATGAGGCACAGGGTCAGACTGATTTGCATATGGCCATGTCTGAACTGGGGTGGCAGAGTGGGCTAATGAACGGTGATGGATGAAACCCAGATCTGTTGAATGGGTGTGAGTGTTTGATTGGTTCAGATGCTCCGTCCATCACCACACCCTTTTTTACTGCGTTGTCCGCCATAAGTTAGCAGGGTATGCTCAGACGTGAGTCCCTTGCTCACTTTGCCACTGGATTCAAGCAAGCCGGGCTGAAGATGGCTGAAATGCCAAAAACCGGTCCTCGGAAGCTTGTTTCCAGTCCAGGGAAGGCATGGCTTGGCAGTTCGGGCTGGACTTTTCCCATGCGGCACTGGGTCAGACTGATTTGCATATGGCCATGTATGAACTGGGGTGGCAGAGTGGACTAAAGAACGGTGATGGATTAAACCCAGATCTGGTGAATGGATGTGAGTGTTTTATTGGTTCAGATGTTCCGTCCATCAGCACCCCCTTTTGTACCGCTAGTCGGCTTGCAGCACAAATTGTGCCACCCACACAAGCAGCCTTGCAAAAGGGTCTGAGGCCTGCCACTGCAGTGCCTGTGTGCAGACTAGTACTGTCATGTAGACCTGGAAAGTGCACCCACTAGTCAGTCCCTAACCTTCCCTTTTCTTACATGTGAGCCACGCCTAAGGTAGGTCCAAGGTACCCCTGTGGACTGGGTGCCGTGTATGAGAAAGGTAGGACATGCCCTAATGTGTTTGGCATGTCCTGATAGTGAAATACTGCCAAGTTCGTTTTTCAATATTGAAAGGCTATCTGTCCCATAGGATAGAATTGAGAGGTTACTTATAACATATTATAAGTATAACTGCCCAAGGGCATAAGATAGGAAAATTGAGTTTAGTATGCCTGAACTCAGAATCTAAGGATGCATCTTTTAGTAAGGATGATGTTTACATTCTGGGTTTGAAAATACCACTTTTAGAAAGTAGGTAATTTTTTGCTTAGCCACCCAGTATGCCTTTCCTAGGCTTAAGGATTGACTGATTGGTTTTGGAGTGAAAGGGGATGGGGATGGGGATGTGCATTCGTTTAAGACAGCCACTTGGGGCGGTGAAGTGTGTCCTGCCTTTCCAGGGCGAGTCAGGGCTGGGGGGAACAGTCCTTGGCTACATTTAGAATAAGGAGAGGAGATTTCTTTCACACCTGAATGGGCCTCGTCTGCCATGGACAAATCTGTCCCCATCTCTTGCCAGGAAGCTGGGCCAGGGAGAACAGAACTGGTTTTGCTGAGCACATACACTCTCTCCCCCTAATCTTTAGATCACTTTTGGGAATTCAAGAGGAAACCCTGCCACGGAGAAGAGCTGGAAGAAGCTGGAGGAGAAGTACTGCCCCTTTGCTGTGTGCTGTCTAGGGTTTGCCTCCAGTAGCTGATTCTACCAAAGAGGAACTGTGTGTGTATCCTGATTGACCAAGTATCTCCAAGGGTGTTGAGTTAAAGCTTGCTCCCTGTTCAAGAAGTCTCAGGAACAGCAAAGACTTCACTATTCTTCTGGGCACCGTCTCTGGAACCGCTGGTTTCAGTCACCACAGAAGAAAAGAGCCGCCGACTCTGTCACCTACTCTGTCACTGGGTCCGACGCTGGTTCTGCATCCAGAAGGCACTGCAGCACTTCGCACCGCATCCTTGGTCTCACTGATGCCGCCGGGCGACCGTCACCGAGCCGTTGAATGCACCGTGTCCTGTGGGCACCACACACCAAACCGCCTCACTTCACTCTGCCAGACGCCACCGACTTAGTCGCTGCCTGACCCGAACATTGACCCGCTCCGTCACCTGCACCATGACCTGCCAGCACCGCCCCACTTCTCATCACAAGCCTTGGCCTCACTGATGGCGTGGGATGACCGTCACTGAGCCGCTGCCTGCACTGCGCCGGGAGGGCACAGCACGCTGCACAGCTTCCACTTCACATTGCAACTGCGACGGTTGCCCTGACCGGCCCTCACCAACGCATCGCCCACAATGAGAAAGGTACTGTCTACAATGTGTTGATGCTTTAGCTTGCCCGTACTAATGCAGCTGGCTGAAACTGTTAGACTCTGTTGTTTTCAGCATAGCGGAGCACAGCACAGCAGAGCTACTGACTCTGAAGAACTTGGTTTTTCAGCTAGTTTTGCATTGTGAAGGTTATCTTGCAAAGTAACTATTATTACAGTATTGTATGTTGGGTTTTTGTTGTATTTGGTATTGCTGGTTTAGATAACGTTTTGTTTATTTTTCTAAACTGGAGTGGTGTCCATTTGTAGTGTTTTCACTGTGTTACTGTATGCATGCACTCACTGCCTCAGATATATGCCGTCTGCTTGTGCCGGGACACCAAGGGGGTGAGTAGGGGTTGTTTTAGAAGTGTATTCCCCTTACCCTGACTAGGAAGAAGGGTCCCTAGTCAGGGTATGGGGACAAAGGAGCAAGACATTGTCAACTAGAGACCCCCATTTCTAAAACAAATGCAATGGGGTACTCTGTCCACCAAACCCTTGATATAGCCTCCTCATTTAGAGACACGCGGATCGTACCCTGTGGTCTAGCGCAGTAAGACAGGTAGTCATTCCCAGAATAAAAAAGGCAAATGTGGGAGGAAGAAGTTTCTCTTACCCTACATGCAAATGGTGGAATAAAATGCCTGTCTGTCTCAGAGTAAAACCTCTCAGTATTCAGAAAACAACTGCAAACCTGGCTTTTTTCTCCCACTGCCTAATTAGCTACTTCTACCCACCTCTTCCTAAGTTTTTGGTTGACACTAGTGCCAAGACTGCAATTGGCATTCACGTGCTTTACAAAAAACATTAAGTATTCCATCGACAGAGCCCCATTAGCTCCATCAACAGATTCCTTCCTTTGAAGTACAGGCTGTTGGACGAAGGACATTATTCTGCCCGCCCTACTTAGAGTAGGGGTGTAATGTTTTTTCCCCTCTTCTCTGGTCCAGAGACTCACTGTCCTTCCTTTGCTATTAGGCAGACTATTGCCTTCTGCGAATGGATCGTTAAGTCTCCCAGCCAAGGATGTGTATTCCAGCTCTCGAGGTGGCAGAACTGGTTTAAAGCCAGTTATTGTGCAGGCAGTCTAAAGTACATTTGTTATAAAGTTCTATTTCTACTTATGTTATCAAAAACCAGATTTTACCATTAAATAAGATTTTGAAAATTAAGTACGAAATAACTTTCAGGGACTTTACTAGCATTTTCAGAAGCAGATATATAAAATGAAAGGCCTTCAATCTCTGTAAGGGCACACCTTTTAAATATATTAATAACATTTTTAAAATATATTAAGCACCTTGTGTGAGAAAATATTGATTATTGCAGCTGTGCCCCCACTTTTTGCCCCCATTTCTGACTGATACTGGTGTTTTCTGAGTTTGATTGTGCCTTGGGTTCTGCGAAACAGGCCTATGGCCAGTGCTCTATGTAAAAGGTACATGGAGATTAGGTGTAATTGCTATAGGTATTAACAACCTGCCTGCAAGTTCCTAGTTTAAGGTAGAGATAATACACTTAAGTGTGCCCTGCCGTGGTGCCTGCTGTCATTTAAAAAGTTAGTCCTGCCTTGCAGGCTGCTGTTAAAATAAAACGATGACGAAATTAGAGTTTGGAGTTAAAGGTACTTCCAAGTCACCCCATATGTCTGCCCTAAGTGCCCCATGGGTAGGGTGCCATGTGAAAATAAGCAGAGACATTATAAAAGAGGTTTTATATACCCTGGTCAGGAAAAAACTGCCAATTTCGTTTTCCCAACTATAGGCTCCATAAGCTAACATGGGAAAGCTTTATTTTAACATTAATAACGTTTAACTACTTACAGGAGTGAGCTACAATATTAAGTCAAAGTGTTCCAATAATAGTTAGAATAAATTCCACAACTTGCCAAGGTTGGATCTATTATAACTATGACAGAAAAGAAGTTATAGAACTTGCTTTTCTGATGTGCCTGAATCCAGCTCTGGAACAGACTCTTGATTGGCCAGCCTTTGATATGCTGAGCCAAGCTGCCTTAATGAGGTGTGAAGTGACTTGTGCTGAGACAAAGAAGACGTATAGTGGAAGGAGATCTTCTGCCTGCAGATGTCAGGCCAGAAAGGGGGATGGGTAGCCAAACTGGTCTTCATAGGGAGAAAGATAGTGAGGCTCACCCCCACTTAATGCACCCCCAACCAGATGGGAGCCCCTGTAATTGAATTAGGAGAGGGGCTGGAAGGGGAGTGTAGGGGAAGTTAGCCACTTCTATTGGTGGGTTTAGCCAGACCTGAAGCTCCAGGAGAATTTTATTTTTTATTTTTGTGGATCAGTGATTTCTGGGACAAGGAAAGGCCACATTTCAGGGGTAGTGGTAATCACATAGGGTGGAACTCTGCACCCCATTGGTCAGGGGTACACCCTTCTTGCCAGCCCAGAAACCTAGAAAAAATTGGAGAGCTGCCCAGCAACTCAGATCCCTGTCTGGAAATGTCAAGAGAAGAAGAACTGCCATGCTGAACCCCTGGTCTGCACCCCAAGAGGACTCCAATCATAAGGACTGCACCTGCTGCACACTTTAGGCTTCACAAAAGAGGACTTTGTCTGGCATCAAAAGTTTTAAGGAGTAGACTCTCTGAAAGCAACAGGTACAAAATAGATTCAAGAATTCACCTGCATTCGCTCCATAGAGACAAGCCCAGCTTCACTTGGATTAGAAAGGAATACAGCGAGTCAGAGAATTAGGTAATGGTGGGGGAATGGTCTCCCTGGCTAATAATAACATATTAAGAAGAAAGTGGTCCCTTTGCTGAACCCCCTACCACTCTAATCCCCAATATGGCCCATCCCATTGTACTTTAACTCACCAAACACCCCTTGGGGGCACCAACATTTGCACTTTAATCATTTTATTCACTGTCTTAAACAGACGGGTCAGGTAGTTGGATTTTTTAAACATATATAGACTGCAATTTTTGGCTTATTATTATTATTGTATAATTCCATTTCTGTGCATGGACAATAATGGCTCTCTTTCTAATCTTTTAGTAATTGTTTTATTGTAAAATTGTTATGGTTTTTATTAACTAAACAATATATTATTTGATTTGATTTAAACCCTTGGCTGGTACTGTGGGCCACTTTCCTGCATCAAGAAACACTTCTGGAAGTAAGTGTAAAAGTGTTACATCACATGCGGGCTGAAAACTTGACTGTATCCAGTGCAACCTTTTTTAACCCATTAAGCTCTATTTGCTTGTAAGAGCTAGTTTTACTTTTAATCTTTAAAGATTCATATATCCAGTTTCCCACATTGGATGTTTGTCATTTTGGTGTGATTTTATTAATAAAATATTTCCTATTTTTATATATCAGTGTTGGATTTATATTGTGTGTTGTGTCTTACTTATTTACTGTATTGGTGTATTAAAATGCTTTACACACCTGTCTCCTACGCTAAGCCTGTCTTTTCATGAACCAAGCTACCAAGGGTTGAGCTAGATTAATTGATTGAGACTTGTTTGGGTCTTATTTGTGATTGTGGTGTTATTAATAGCTGTAGGTACTTGCCAGCACCCACTAATAAACCACCTTCCAACACCTGGCCATATGGGCTTTGAAAGTACATTTTCGGAGAGACTTATTAATATATAAAAATAAGTCTTTCTCTTTGGCGAAGGCTCTTTTGAATTTGAATTTGAATTTTAACATATTTGTAGAGCGCGCTTATACCGGGACGGTTTCATGGCGCTAGGTAGCGGTGAACCAGTGGACATAGAGACGGAAGCTAGACTGCTAGGGATCTGGAGAACAAGAAGGTCTTAAGATGTTTGCGGAATTCCGCATAGGAGGTAGAGGCTCTGAGGGCAGAAGGGAGAGAGTTCCAAAAGGATGGAGCTAGGACCGCAAATCTTGTCCCCCCGGACCTCTTCTTCCTAAAGCGGGAATTGTCAGGAGGGCCTGGTGAGATGAGCGGAGCTCTCTAGCCGGAAGGTAGGGTGATATGACATCACAGAGGAAGGCAGGGGCAGTCCCTGACCTAGCCTGATAAGTCATGCAGCCCAACTTGAAGAGAGCCCTCTCCTTCACCGGTAACCAGTGCAGAGATTGCAGCAGAGGGGTAGCATGGTGAAATTTAGGGAGTCCGTAAATTTCTTTTCCATGTATTACTGCTGTGCCTTTAGACTGCAGCACAACTAGATTATAGTGGTATTCTTGGCAGCCATATATGTTTGTCATATCAATGTGTGAGCAAAATATACAAATTAAACCATATATGGTGAGTAAAATGCCATGCCATTTGTGCATTTTCAGCACCATTTACCATGGCCTTTCAGAAAAGGCAAATATAGCAGTTGTTGGGCGGAACCAATTTTACCAAAACCATTTTAAGGGCAGAGCGCATTCTCTATGGCACTCTATAGCAGTGTCACAGTGCCAGAGTCCTACTGCCAGCAAAAACGCTGGTGTGACCAGGCCGAAAAAGCTGAATTTGCTACATATATAGAAGTGGATACTTATGTCTCATGCACATCCCATACTAAAACTGTGTCTGATTAGACCAACACTGCACTTTATTGCACCCTTTGACCATAAAATCAAAATGTAGGGGGCAGTGGCATAACGAAACTTGAAGGGCCCCCCTGCAGAATACATAGAGGGGGGCCCCCCACGATCCAGACCCCGTCAGAAGCTATCAAGCCAGGGGCCTGTGCCCATGCACAGTGCCGGAGGGTGTGACTGGAGCTCGGGCACCCCGCATATATATGGTGATAGGTTTCTGCATTGTCTCCAAACACAGAAGGTCAAGGGATATTGTGAATCTGACCAGCAATAAGTGATGTTACTCCTCACATCTTAGACAGTGTTTCCTTTCCGCTGTGGTCAGTCTATTTGTGTCAAGTACAAATGTGTTAGGTTACTCCATTTATTGGAATCAACAGGTTGCCTAAATATATCTGGCTTGACCTTTATTTAGAATAAGAGAAGCTTTGTTTGTGCCTGTGGGCAAAATATGAAACTTTTCCTTCAGTCCTCTCCTTCAATGGATGTCTGAAATGAATACATGTTCATGGGTGAGTTCAGCACAACATGACAATAACAACCTAAACCACCCAAGGGATCAGCACCTCCAAACAAATCATTTAACCCTTTTGCTGCGGCGGCAATTCCGCCGCAGTGCTAAGGGGCGGGGGGGGGGGGTCGCACGGCGCTCCGACGCTGGTGACGGAATTGCTCCGTCACACCCCTCGGGTGAGCTGTGCTTGTGACGGAGCGGTTCCGTCATGGCCCCGCCCGCTCAATAGAACGCGCCGCGCAGGCGCAAAATTAGCGCCGCGCAGGCGCGGCGAGCGGGCCGTGACGGAACCGTTCCGTCACCAGCACAGCCCCCCCCGAGGGGCGTGACGGAGTGGTTCCGTCACCTGCGTGGGAGGGGTTAAAATGTACACATCACCTCAATTGAATCTATTTTCAAATCACAATATTACGTTCCATACATTTACTGACAGTGCACATCTCTCTTTCTCTCTCTAACTGTTAAGAGACCCAACAAAAGTCTCAGACACTCTCAATGGTAATCTTTTGATCACCAAACATTTAATGGGTGCCGATTGGTATAGCCTCAGTGGTGACTAAAATTGTTACCAGGCCACCCTTACAAAACTCACAAAAGTGAGTCCCATCTAACATTACATAGCAGCACCAATTGTGGTCCTAATAACGCAAAGGGAACTCTCAAAGACCTTACTAAAAACAAGCCAAACAAGAGCAAGCATAACACAGCAGTTTACCCAACACATCCACAAATCATCTCCACTGGAAACTGCAAACTTTCTAGTAAAGAGAGCGGAAGCCAAACTTTGGTGTGTTATCATTTGGCATCGATAAATCGTAAAATCATTCTTTACTTAGCTTGCCCAAAAAATTATCCAAATCATTCCAAAAACCACTAGGAGCTCTAAATCTGCTCACACCACTCCAGTTCTTATAAATGTCCTCCGACTCAAAGATGAATCAACTTAAAAAACATGTTATCAAGATTCAGAAGAGCCTATACTTGCATCCCCATTTCAAACAATGACCAAAAAGGAAAAAATACATTCTAGAACATATGACAAAACATCAGGTTAGAGGTCCAACACAAAGGGGAATCCCCACAATATGACATAGAACTAATATGTGGAAAACATGCTCTGAAGACCGATACAGAGTTTGATCCCCCAACCCTTTTTGCATATATTTAATGTAAATAGCTTTTTTTTTTTTACAAGTGTAAAAATATGTTTCCATTTCTAATCATTTTAGCACTCATAACGGGATTCATTCACAGTTTCCTGGTGTGTGAATGTCCTCTTGTGGGAATTCCAGATCAGAAATGCCGACGATGTTTGTGAACATCCACAAATGGGGGTATTCACGGACTCCTTCTTGGTCCATTCCCACCTTAGAAACCGTTGAAGATACACTCCTGGCATTCACAGGAGTTATTATCTTTTTGGAGGATGAACGGAAAGGGAAACCACCCGAAATTGGAGGGGTGCAGCAGAGGAGGTTTAAGGCATAAAAAAATATTCACTTGCACTTTAACTTTTTCACATACAAAAATAAAAATGTATTCATACTTTCACTTGAGGAAGGGACTCCTTTAAAGCTTGTCCAAGCTAACGCAAGAAAAACAGTACATTTGACAGATTTCTAGGTGCAACCAGGGGAACGTTTGTAAATTCCCAAACAATTTCAATTTCACCCCTGCGGAGATTATTATTTTTTTTTGCCAGTGAATGTCCATTGAATTTAGTATATTCAAGAACTTACGATCTGAGTTAATCCCAGCTGCATTTAGATTTGGGAATTATGCAGAGCAATGTTTTTAAAAGAAAACCTTGGTCAAGCAGTAAAATGGTTCAGTCCATTGGATGTTGGACCCTAAGAAATGCCATGGTGGGGTTCGAATACCGCCTCAGCCCTGCACTCTTCCAAGGTCGTTACATTGAGTGCTATTTCATTGGTTGTATTAACACCTAGCATTTAGTGTGCTCAGACGCAAAATAACTGTGTTGGGAGGCACTAAACGAAAATATTCAAAAACGAATATTCACTTATTACAAGTTGAGAATCGCATTTACCAAGGGAATAACAGACAATGTGTGGGTAGCCAAGGGTGTAAGTGCTGTATAACACGTACATACCAAAAAGCATATCCTGTTGGGAGAATTACAAAGCGCCTCTCAGGGCCCCTAGTTTGTGCTGTTATGCATTGCCAATTTCCTGTCCAGGCGTCGATTGAATAAATCCATTCTGCAAAGTAGCAATTTATGGTCGAGCACCACTCCCGAGGGTACAAATCCGGATTATATCAGGAGTCATTCTGAACACGAGCTTCTGTCCCTCTCTAAAAAAAGTTCTTCCTGGGGCACACACCCGTCCTAGGACAGCCTCTCTTCTCGTCTTTCAGGTGTCTTATCACAGTTCCCTTTTCACTGGTTGGTTTACTCTGTCTCTAGCAAGTCAAGACAAGTGCGCACGTTTTATTATAATTTTCTTGACTTCGGTCTCTCGGGTGTCGCTGAGGGCATCCGAACGCCTCGGACAAGCTTTTCCAGTTATATCTGTTACTTGCTGAGTCCATGGCCACTCCCACGCAATGCGACTTGCCACGCTAACACTGTTCTTTATTCTCAATAATCACATTTTTGCTAAGGAGCTATTCTCTCACACACGGAATTAGCTTATTGTATGAACGGGCTCTTTGTTGTGCAAACACCGCAACACGGCGCCGAGGACACGTACCCTGCCTGAACCTGGAACGGGTCCACTTACAAATAAGTTGTAGTGGATCCAGCAGGCGTGCGGTAAGAAATGCGCATTTCATGGCTGCAAAGTCCTTCAGCAGATTCAGACTATGGGGAATATCGACCATGGTTTTGCGTCGCCCTTCAAGGGCAACTCAAAACCTAGAATAACATTATTGACTGGCCTAGTAAATGTGGAGCAACGCAAGCCTTGCATTACTCTGCCCCAGTAAGGCGTTCCATGGGTATAGCGTGCAAGCCTTGCATTACTCTGCCACAGTGAGGCGTTCCATGGGTATAGCGTGCAAGCCCTGCATTACTCTGCCCCAATGAGGCGTTCCATGGGTATAGCGTGCAAGCCTTGCATTACTCTGCCCCAGTGACACGTTCCATGGGTGTAGCGTGCAAGCCTTGCATTACTCTGCCCCAGTGAGGCGTTCCATGGGTGTAGCGTGCAAGCCTTGCATTACTCTGCCCCAGTGACACGTTCCATGGGTGTAGCGTGCAAGCCTTGCATTACTCTGCCCCACTGAGGCGTTCCATGGCTATAGCTTGCGTGGCCACATGCACCCACCAATGGATTTCGGAGCATTCTTAGATCTATCATTCATGGTAGACCCGGGAATGCGCCAAAATGCTACACCTCCCCGGGAAGGGGTCACAAGAGAAGTATGCTTATTTCTCCCTGTTTTTTCCCTCTCTCTACGTGTGCTGGGAAATGCTACTGAGGATTGTTTTTGTGCAGGTAGGTGTCCCTTCATGCAAAAAAAAATCCTGTGTATAAAGAAGGCACCCTTGCGCCATGGTGCAAGTGTGCCTGCATTGGTGCTAACAAGAACAATTTCCCAACAGGTATCATGCAAAGGCAATTTTAACAATGTATGCAGTTTGCATTACAAGAATAAGGAACAAGGAGTCACTAGATTTTTTTGAAAAAAAGGCGGTATTATTCACCAATAGAAACAGGAAGAGGTCTTTCACATGGCCATGCTGGCCAGGGATCGTAACATCAAATTAACATCATACGCGGACGATACACAACTCATCTTCTCCTTCTCTAAGAACAGTGGGGCTGACCAAATTAAGTTCCAGGAAGATATCCTGGCTATATCGAACTGGCTGTCACAGAACTATCTCCAGCTAAATTCTTCCAAGACGGAGATACTCATTGTAGGTAAGGATACCCAGAAATGGGACGCACATTGGTGGCCTCCCACTCTGGGACCCTCTCCTGTCCCCAAAGAGGCTGTTAAAAACCTGGGTGTGATGTTGGACAACTCACTCTCCATGGAAACTCATGCCAAGAGAGTGGCAGGCACCTGTTATGGTCGCCTGCGCTCTCTTAAACCTATCCTCGGATTCTTTGAGCCTTGCATCCGCCAGACTATAATTCAGGCCCTAGTCTTATCCCATCTAGACTACTGCAATGTCCTGATGCTAGGTTCTAACTTGACGGTGATAAACAGACTCCAGAGAGCTCAGAATGCCGCGGCGCGCACTCTATTCGCTCTGCCAAAAAAATGCCACACCTCCCCTATCCTCCATCGGTTACATTGGCTTCCCGTTAAACAACGTATCCAGTTCAAAAGCCTTTGTCTAATTCATACAATCCTGTATAATACCGCCCCTCAAACCTTGCTGGGACTCTGTTCCTTCTATGCCCCCTCGCGCGCCCTTCGTTCAGCCGACCTGTCACTGGCACGCACGACTAAGATCCGTAGGTGCCGAGCTGGTGGTCGCTCTTTTAGGCATCTGGCGCCGAAGCTGTGGAATTCGATCCCACTTGGGGCTCGGGCCACTTCTAATCACCTGCTGTTCCGCAAACAGATTAAAACTTGGCTGTTCTCTTCCATCTAGCTCCACTTTCTCTGCTGTGTTGCACTGCTTCTAGGTTTGTCCGCAGCGTTGGGACGCCCCATTGCTGGGGTAGCCATGCGCTATATAAGCAGAATTAACATAACAATTAACATAACATACAGTTAAACAGCACTGTACAGAACAGATCATGTGACAACCCAGTGGCACTTGGTGCGTAGTGATATATACAATTAGTGATTGTGAAGGTGCAAGTGCTAAAGTGAACAGCGTGATCGGCGCATAAACACAAGTTATATATCAATAATGGCTCCACAAAATCAAGTTGTAGTCACTTAAAACAAGATTGCATCAATTTAAACAGGAGCACAAAACGTAATATGCGTCGTATAATTATGCTGTGGAGTCGACGGCGTTTCGATCCCCGTTAGTCGGGATCGTCATCAGGACAGGGTTGTCGATGGATTCAGTGCTGTGGGGGAAGAGAGGGGCAAATGAGAAGGGGTCTTGGGAGGGAAGCGCAGACCTTTGAGCGACCGCATGGACCTCGGCCACCCACGCGCCTCCGCTTGGGTGACACCATAAGTTATCAAATTCTTCCCGCGCTCCCTCACCACCCCTACCACAGTGACTCACTGGCCTTCGGTTATCTCCCAATGCTTTAGCTATAACTCTTGCCACATAAACCTCTTCCCCTTGTTACACACCCCAATCGCCCCCCACTGTCAACCCGCACGCCACGCTCTAATCATGTCACATCCAACGCCAGTTGCTCACTGCCCTAGCTGCAACTCATGTCACACCAGCACTATCTACTCATTATTAGTGCACAACCTTTACCTTCACAACCCCCCAACCCCCCCCTCCTTTCCCTGCGCTTCCCTCCCAAGTCCCCTTCTCATTTGCCCCTCTCTTCCCCCACAGCACTGAATCCATCGACAACCCTGTCCTGATGACGATCCCGACTAATGGGGATCGAAACCCCGTCGACTCCACAGCATAATTATATGACGCATATTACGTTTTGTGCTCCTGTTTAAATTGATGCAATCTTGTTTTAAGTGACTACAACTTGATTTTGTGGAGCCATTATTGATATATAACTTTAGCACTTGCACCTTCACAATCACTAATTGTATATATCACTACGCACCAAGTGCCACTGGGTTGTCACATGATCTGTTCTGTACAGTGCTGTTTAACTGTATTGCCATGTGAAAGACCTCTTCCTGTTTCTATTGGTGAATAATACTGCCTTTTTTCATAAAAATCTAGTGACTCCTTGTTCCTTATTCTTGTAATGCAAACTGCATACATTGTTAAAATTGCCTTTGCATGATACCTGTTGGGAAATTGTTCTTGTTTACACGATACACCCATCCCAACGCGGTCTATGGGTTTCCTCCTGTTGCTCTTATACATGCATTGGTGCTAGGCAGTCGTTTCTGCACCAGAGCAGGCAGAGAGGAGGAATGTGCTGAACAATGTTAAATACGGTGCATTCCTATGCAGCACAGCGCACAGTGTTGTATGAGTATTTGGTAGATGTGCCCAACAGCGTCTCCCTTTCAGTCAACAATGTCTACTCTTGAAGTCATTCCAATGCGCCTGATGGCTTAAAGTGCAGAAGGGGTTTGCCTCTCTGGCCTCCTATGCTTGCCTAAGGGCTAGAGGCTCATGGGAGGGCACCAGCGCCCTTGGTTATTATAATGAGTTATTCCATGGAGCTCTTTACTGCTTACTCATAATCTTTCTTAACTGATCTTTGCCGCAGTCCTTTCTGTTGGAGGAGCATCCAACTCTTCACATGAGCCTTGCAAGCTACCAATAGGTAAGGCATAAATATACTGCATATATGTAAGCCATGCCATTGAAATAACCGTGCAAAGGTCCAATTGAACGTTGCTGTAAAAGTGCAACCCAACTAACTTGAGGAACCTCTGCTCACTTCATCTCAGATTGTCTGGTACTGTGATTTTACAGAGAGAACAGCTACTGCAATGTGCTCGGATGAAATGGCCATGTATGGAATACACCATACATGCAGATTCGCTAAGAGTAACAGGCTCTTTATTAAAATGATTGAGTCAGGGTCACCTTGACCACCAAGGCCTCACATCTCCTAAGTGATGTCCCGTCCCACACTCAACCAAAGGTTAAAAAAACTTCTCGGAGTATCAGCTAGTACACTCGATGCTTATTCGTAAAACATGCACCTCTCACCCAACTGAGTATATTTCCTCACAGTCACATGAATCACCTGTGGTGAGCAAGCAACATTTACAACCCCTCACTGAGGGGTGTGGGGTGTGGTAAACAAGGGAGTGGCCAGAAAATTAAAATACCCCACACACGCATGCATTTGAACCATAGCTCTTTTGGCAAAGAGTGCGCCAAACCCTACCTTGAAGAGTTCCCTTCACTCTTCCATATTTCCTTCCATCCACCTCCTTCCACTTAACACGCTATTATTTTACCTTTCTGTCCCACCTTTCACCCTTCAATCCAAATGTTAACACATCCCCCCTTCCATCTCCCCATCAACCAGCCTTCCAAATTGATATACCCTTTTACCTTTCCATCCATTTACTCAGCATCCATAGTCCGTCCATCCATCCATCGGCTCACACCTCAGTTCACACATCGAAACGTTAACTTATGTGAAAACTAATTTATCCGTTTACCTTTCCATTCAGTCACTCGGCATCCATAGTCCGTCCATCCGTCCCTCCGTCCGTCCGTCCGTCCGTCCGTCCGTCCGTCCATCCAGTCACACCTCAGTCCACACATCCACACGTTATCTGATGTGAAAATGCGTTTACCCATTCACCTTTCCACCCATTCACTCAGCAGCCATTGTCCGTCCGTCCGTCCGTCCGTCCGTCCATCCATCAGTTCACACCACATTTCACACATCACTGATGTGGATATCTGTCCATCATCCATCCATCTATTCTCCCAGCCATCCTTTCACCCTTCAACTTACACTTTAGTAGTGATGGAGCAAGGTGAAGAATAAGATTTTGTTCAAACTTGTGAAGTTAATCTCCCATAACAGTAATTAAATTAATAAGCTTGTGGTGAAGTTACTAATCAACTTAGTTTAAGAATACATTCATCAATACACGCGGGATAAACTAATGTGCTTTATGTTGCAAGCGCAAAGAAAGAAATAATAAACTAACCTTGTCTATTGTCTTTGTCAGTATTTATAATGCTGCTTGACTGTGCTTTTTGCTAGGTAACAATTAACAGGATTATTTAGTAAAGGGGGTGGATAACAGAAAGGGTCTCAATTCTTTAATGTATTGATGTCTTGTGTTTGTTTATTAATAGTTTCCAAAGTGAGGCCTAAAGGTGGTTTAGAAAATATGGCTGACGGAGCTGCAGATGCAAAAGCTTGTCCAGAGTGAAGTCTTTGCACATGTGTAGCTGTGAAGATTTTTACTGCACTGTCATCGTTAATTAAAAAAGCAGTTCTTTGGTCGTGTTTGAACGTGCTCATGGAGAAAAGGCTCAAGGACAGGAACTTAAAGTGTCTGCCAAGGCTGGGAAGTAAATGTTCGAAACTCGAGGAAAAAGTAACTTTCTTGAGGAAGCTGAAAGATGTGGAAATGAAAGACAATAGGGCTTATTTGAAGCCTGGACTTGGTCAAGAATCGGAGATGACCTAATGCATTTTATCATGGACTGATACAGGACAGCCAATGAAAAGCTCGGATTTGCTTAAAAGAATGTAAATGTAGAAAGTTTAGCTAGAGAGAAAGGTATAAAATCTGACACTATGAGCAGAGAAAAAACTCTTACTTTCCGATTCCTGAATGACGTGACATGCTGTTGGACCTTTGGCGCATGTAAGGACAGCAGATTTTAAAATGATTTTTCCTTTTAGGTGAAGTGAGAAATAGTCAGGGAAATAGATTAAGGGAATGCAAACGGTTATTCTGCTAATACTTCGTTTTTTCTGAGCTTGCTTTGAAAATGTCAGTTTTAATTCATTTCCTTATTTAAATGCTGCTTTCTTAATTGCTTATAAAATAAAGATTCTAAAACGTAAATGCTTTTTCTTTATGAAAAAATTAAGTTAATAAAATTAGATTTGAAAAGACAAGTTGGTCTTGTTTATTCATGGTCTAGTTTCCATAAGTTGATCCAATCGCTTTAGTGGTTAGATTAATAAATAATAAATGTTTAAACCCATGGTAAAGAAAGATAAACTGCAGTTGTAAATAATAATGGAAATAATATGTGAGTAGTTTAGTTAATCACACCACCTAAATCAGTTGCCCAAAAATTGTCTCATTGATATTATGGGCCTTTATATGTGTTTCATGATTAATGGTAAGTATTGAGGTGATAGGTAGTGTTTATGAGACAGTTTTTCAATCAGAGCGCTGGATCAATTACTTGGTAGCAGAGTTACAGTTTCTATGGTAACTAGCATGTTACATGGTAATACATAGGATTGATGTCTAAAACATGTTACGTTTGTTCAGTTGTTATATGTAGTCGAAAGGTTTTTTCCAGCAATGTGGAAATTCCTTTTTTTTTTATTTTTACATTTTTATTGGCAAATTCAAACGAAATACAAGTTCATGGAGATAAACAGAAATAAAAAAGAAGTTATTAATTCATGTCATAACTTGCATGATACAAATAAAGTAAGAACATTTAAAACATCCCTGACAAAATAACTATATGCAAGGGGGAAGAGCAGGGTAAACAAAAAAAAACAAACAAAAAAAAAAAACATATCAGATTAGTTAATCGCTGATAGAATCTGACTAGCCCCTCTCATTGGTGTACCATCTAGCAATGGGGTCCCAAATCTGTGCTCCGACTGCTCTTGCTTTTCTACCTCTAGAAGCATGTATTGCAATTTCTTGTTTATAAATCGAAAGAAATCGACTTAGCCACATACGAAAAGTTGGGGGTTCCGGATCTTTCCATCGAGCTGCCAGAATGATACGAAAAACAGCATATCCCAGAAACATAACCGCTTGTTCCTCACTGTTGTGACCCAGAGAATCATCATGACCTAATATATATAGAGTTAATGAATCTCTTATCTGATGTCCAAAGATCTGGGCCCAAAACTCCAGTATCATGGTTTTTAACCTTGTGAGTTCCGAGCATTCTGAAAACATATGTAAAAGGTTAGCCAGTGGTTGTTTACATCTTGGGCAGTTATCATCGGCCCGAAGGCCCCAAGTGAATAATTTTGCCGGTGTGTAGTATAAGTTATATATAACTTTATAATATTGTGCTTTTAAGTTGGAGGCTATAAAATATTTTGCGGAGAGAGCAATTGAGAGATCAATATCTACATTGGGGTTTGCTAGTTTTACAGCCCAGGATTGTTCAGTTCGTTCTAGATCATCAGGGGTTTTATCCATCAGCATTTGATACAGAGCCCCTATTATTGTAGTTTTTTTCCTATAGATTCAAGAAGTGGCAAGTTATCTAATACTGTTATTGTTGGTATAACATTATGAATGCTCAGCAATATTTGAAAATATTTGAGGAAATCATACGTGGGAATGGAGTATTTTTCTTGGAAAGATTCAAAAGAAATGGGGACATTATATCCTAAAAAGTCACCAACTTTGTTGATGCCTAAACGCTCCCACCTCTGTGAGGTAGTATCATTAAGAGATGGAGAGATAATCTTACTATGCCACAGAGGGGTATATTTTGAAAAAGTGGGAATAGATAGATATTTAGAAATAGCTTTCCACACAGCCCAGGCATCTATAACTGTCTTCAATTTAATTTTTCTTTAATACGTGGAATCTACCTGCCTTAAAAATAAACCCTTGCAATTATCACCAAGGCTAAGCTCATAGATCGAAGGAATATATGAGTCTGGGGGCAGTGATGTAATTTTTTTACCAGTTAGTAGGGGGTCCATAGATTGTATTAATGTTGCCCACAGATATAGTTCTAGATTAGGAATAGCTAGTCCTCCTCTCTCCTGTGGTAACGACATCCAACACAGGGCTCTTCTTATCTTACCATAACTCCATATAAATTTAGAGATGGTAGAGTTAATGGTCTTAATGAAGTTAGGTCCAGCTAGCAACGGGATTGCTCTAAAAAGGTAGAGAACCCGCGGAAAGATATTCATTTTTATATTGTTTGCCCTTCCAATTATAGATAGGTGTAAGTTGTCTATTCTTTTAAGATCTTTTTTAATTTTATCGATGAGGGGGGTGTAATTTAAATAATTAGTTTTATCCACCTCAGTAGTAAGGCATATTCCTAAATATGTAGCCTCTTTAACTTTAAAGGGACTCTCGTATTGAATATTTTTAGTAGCTAATACCATGGTTTTATCATTATTTAGAGAGTATCCAGAGTGAGCACCAAAAGCCTGGGTAACTGATTCAATCTCACGGATTGCACTGGCAGGATCGGTAGTTATGACGGCCACGTCGTCTGCGTATGCCATGACTTTGGTGGAATATGTGCCAAAATTAACTGGTTGGATTGAGGGTGACAGAAAGAGTTTTTGAATAAGGGGATCTATGTACAAGGCAAATAAAATCGGGGAGCATGGACATCTCTGCCTTGTACCTCTTTGTACCTCAATAAATTCTGGCTCAGCGCTACATATAGAGATTTTTGCCCTAGGGTTGGAATATATGGCTTTGATGGCTTTAATAAAGTTATTCCCAAAGTTCTTTCGTTTCAAGATGTTCCATAGAGACTGCCATGATACTCTATCGAAAGCCTTTTCGGCATCGAGGAGAATCATCGCCATCTCACCCCCCGTGGTGCCCATGATATCAAAAAGGGTAATGACTCTCCGGGTATGATCTGTAGTGCCTTTTCCGGGAATAAAGCCATGTTGCCACGGTGATACGAGTTGTTTGATGACCCTACTCAGCCGATTAGCTAGTATTTTGGCGTACAGCTTTGAGTCAGAATTTATCAAGGATATCGGCCTATATGATGAGGGAAGATGAGATGGTTTTCCTTTTTTGTGAAAAATTATTATATTCGTTTGTTTCCAGTAGTCAGGTGGGATTGAGTGATATTGTACTCCGAGAAACAAATCTAATAAAAAGGGTAATATTTGACTACCTATGATTTTATATAATTCTAGGGGAATTTTGTCGGGGCCTGCCGCTTTGCCATTGGCGAGTTCGGATAGGGCAATCTCCACCTCCGTAAGCGTGATTTCTCTGTCTAGGTTTGCTTTTACATCGATCATAGTGCTTGAGTCTTGATCTGGGAGCCAACTGTTCAAAAATGTTGTGGTATCAGCATCAGAATATAATACATCACTATGATAGAGTTTCTGATAATATGTTTGAAATACCTTTACTATGTCCTGCGTGGATGTATATTCCTTTCCTTCAAATTCAATCATTTTTATACTACTATATGATTGTTTTTGGTGTGTTCGTAGTGCTAGCTGCTTACCGACATTTTCTCCTGATTCGTATATCTTGGTTTTATTTGCCTGATAGGTTTCAGCAGCTTTCTGGATTAGGGAGTTATTAATTTCATTCTTTAAAATCAGTATTTTCTTAATGGTTTCTGAAGTTGTGTCGCCTTGACCTATCTGAGTGGCATGATAGGTCTCGAGGTCAGAAAGTTCTTGCATAAGTTGTGCATTGATCTTTTCCTCATTCTTCCTTTTATTAGCTACGAATGAGATAGTTTCTCCCCTTAATGAGGCTTTAAAACAGTCCCAGACCATTAATCTTGACGCACTGAACCGGTTACAGTCAAAATAACTTTGAGCCCAGATTTTAATATGATTTATATATCCCTGATTGACCAAGAGTTTCCTATCAAAGGTCCAATTAGACTTGGGTTTTACTGACTTGACCATGTCGAAGATGAGAGTAAGTGCATTATGGTCCGAAATCGTTTTGGGGGACTTTGTTATATCAATGATAGCCAAACCCTCTAAAGATGACATAACATAGTCAATTCTGACATATTTGTTGTGAGGATGAGAGAAATATGTGTGACCATCAATGTTTTTACCTGACAGATCCCACATATCAAATAAGTCATGGCTTTCCATCAACTGCCTTAGTGCATTAAAAACCTTTGGTTTGCGCCCATTGTAGCTTGGTGACAAACAGTTATCAACGAGCACTCCTACATCGATATTAAAGTCCCCACAAAAAATTAATGGAGCTGACCAAGAGGCCAATTCAATTTCTAGCTCTTGAAAAATAGTTGGATCATCAATGTTTGAACCATATATTGCACATACTGTAAGACCAAATTTTAGCTGAGCTATGGCCCATCTACCGGTTTTATCAGCCATAGTGCGAGTCGGGGGACCCATTATAGGTTTAGCTAGGATAGCTACTCCTCTAGTTTTGGACGATTGGGTTGTGGCTACCATGATGTTATACCCAGGCAACTTAAGTAGATCTATGTCAACAGCTGCGATATGTGTTTCTTGCAGGCAAAGTATATCCACAGGGTTCTGCCGTGTTAACTGAAATAACTGAGCCCTTTTATTTCTATCGTTGAGACCTGCCACATTCCATGTACATAGACTCACTCTCCCCATTCAACCTGATGCGAACCTATCCTGGCTTTTATATCTTGAACACATAAATAGCAGCTAGCCTTATGTTTTATACTGGTTCTTTGCTTTCCAAGGTACGGGTGCCAATCAAAATAAAGTCTTTGCATGTATTTTACCTTTCGAATGAATTTGCTCATTTTTTTGGATTTTTCCCCCCTGCCCTCCTCCTCCCCTCCCTTCCCACCCATCCCCTCCCCAACCTTCCCCCCCCCCCACAACCCACCCAATGAGGCATTTTGACTCTAATAAGAGTCTGTTGTGATGGAGAGACATCTCTAGCCAGTGCCACACAAAAAAAAACTTATATCTTCTGTGATCCCTAATTGGGCTAAAGAAAAGAGGTGTGAAGAAAAAAGAGCACACTGATAAGAAACAATTATATACAATGATATCGGGACCTTATATATATATATATATATGACCTTATACTGAGCATTAGGGACACTATCTGGGCAGGTCGATACATATAGGGCGGCAGCTGCTACTACATCTGAAAGCTAAATATTTTCAAAATCGATTTGGATTTCTAGATCGTCATATATCAATCGGTTGGATTTGATTTGATTCCATCAAGTTTCTATCTAGCTTGCACCGTGTGGTCCGATATCATACCATCATGATTTGATATAGCTTTAGTTCAGACTATCTAGGAAATCTTTTGCTTTTATTTCAGAGGGGAAAAATTTGGTCTGTCCTTTATAGATGACTTTGAGTGTAGCAGGAATATTCAGGTAAACCTGAGTCTTTTTCTCCAGAAAAGGTTTGATCAGCCGCCACCTTCGCTCCACTGTAGTGTGGCAAAAGTCGGGCCTAACAAAGTATGAGATTTCACCTCTAGAGCGGTGGGCAATAGCTTGACGGAGAAGGAAGTTTCCGAAGTAAACTAGGATTGCCCTTGGATATTTGCCCTGCGAGGTTGAGGCCTTTACTGTAAATGGTGTTCTGTGGACGCGTTGGACCTCTAGCTCCCAGTTCCAGGTGGACAGTTCAGGGAGTGTATCCCTGAAAAGCTGGATCACAAATACGCGTATATTGTCACCCTCAATTTTTTCTGGAATACCTAGAATTCTAAGGTTGTTGCGTCGCATTCGATTCTCCATTTCCTCCAGTTTCCACCTGACGTCTTTAAGTTCTGCATCATGCGCGTCTACTTGCTCTTTAACAACAGTTGCTTCAGCTTCGTTAATGACTATGCAATCCTCCATTTCGACCAATCTTGCATTAGATGCTGTTATTGATTTAGAAAGTTTGCGCACTACGCCTTGTACTTTGAGTAGTGCTTGTTGAGCCCTGCACCCATCCTTAGAGGTCTGTTCTCTATGGGAGGCTATTGCCTGGAGCACCGTGTCCATAACAGATGTTAACGTGGCATTTTGCTGCTCAAGAAATGGGGTATCTTCTAGATGGACACTGGGGAAGGGAACCTGTGAATCGGAGACTGTTACTGGAGAATAGTCCCAGAGCAAACCCTCAGCACCATGATGGCTTTTTTTTTTCCTTAACACAGTATGTCTCCTATCTTTGGGTTCACCTATGGCAGGATCTAGTTCGAAGTCGCTATCCTGTGAACTCACATTAGAGCCTGTGTGGTGGTCAGAGTCAGAGTATGAACAAGAGTCTGAGTCTGTGTCTAATTCTTGAGACAATACATGATCCGCAGCCCCCTCAGAGATGGTGAAAAACTCGGATGGTTCCTTATCCGTGTCTGATGCTATGCCCATCCCCTCTTTAAGATCGTATATCGGGCCTACTAATGCCTGCTCACTGCTTATATGCTGCAGAGGGTTAGTATTCTCATTAATTAGCCCAGGAGAAGCAGTTTCGGAAGGCAGGGCATTCGTATGGGGCTGCACTGGAGTTAGTGCTGTATTAGGAGATTTGGCATTTTGGAGGGTGGGTATAGCCTGTGTTAGGTGTGGTATAGGTGCAGGCCTACCTTCCTTCTGGATCTGTCTCCGAGCTCTCTGTGCTGGTCCAAGCCCCTCTGCCGATACTTTTTGTGTTGTTGGTGTTGCAGTTGCTGATAATACTACTACACTGGATGCCCCTGGTGTGTCCGTAAGCCCGCCATTCAACTGATCGGGAGCATGAACAGAGCCCTGTTTCAATACAGCAGGGTCATCTTCTGCGGCTTCTGTGAAGACATCCGTAGAGGCGTCTGCTCCGTAAGCCGGGTCTGCTATCACAGGAGGAGCAGGGAGAGTAGACAGAAAATCCGTGCCGATAGGAACTGCAGGAGATGCGGGAGCCGCTGCAATCAGCGTCCCGCTTGTTGCGTGGTGGGCGGAGGAAGATGGAGCGTTTACCGGAGGCGCAGAACCGGCCGGTGTTTTCCGTAGCAGGTCTACCACGGAGGGACCCGGACCTGGTGTATTGGGTGTTTTTGTAACCTTGGCACGCTTCTGCGATGTCTGCACTTGAGCGGTTTCGGGGCCGGCAGCTTCATCAGTCACAGATCCGGAACCGCCAGTGTCAGCGCGTCTCGCTGCCAGTTTCTGGTCACGAAGGGCTTGTTTGGCTGCTCGAGTTTTGGAGGCGGCTGCGGCCGCTGCTGCATTCTTCGGAGCCATCTGTTCGGCGAGAGCAGCAGAGTTTACCCCCGCCACACTGGATAGTTGCTTCCTTGCCTTATCAGCTCTATCCTGAATACCAGCAAAGTCTTTGTTAGTTTGAATCCGCGAAAATAGTCTTAACACCGCAAAGCCGAGAGCTGAGGCCACCAGGTGAAGACTTGAGCGAGAGCACCGCGTTGAGGATGGCGGACCCTGCCGGGTAGGTTCCATGTCTGCATTATATCCACTGCCACATTTGCGATGGAGTATTCATATTGTCCCTAATGTTCTTTTGTATTCTTTGTATTCTTTGTGTTCTTTAGTATTCACGCCGAAATATCCATTCTTTATCAGTACAGTACTCCTTGCCCATAGATTCAGGCACTGGTCAGAGGACGTCTCACAGCGGTCTAAGGAGCCGCCGCCATCTTGCCTCCGAGAGACCAGCAATGTGGAAATTCCTGGTTTGTGCCGGCATTAAAAGTGTGACAGGTGAAGTTACACAGTGCATTTGTTCTGTTTCAAAATTGTGGTATTACCGTATATCACAAGTGTTGTGGTCTTACAGCACAAGTTGAGGGATTTTAGGTGTGTAAGGTAGAATGCATAGCTTTCGAATATAGGGACTTCTGTCCTGTTTTAAAACTCACTGTGAAAAGAGTAGTAGAATTTATCTAAGCTTGAGTGAAGGGTAAGGAAGCGTGGTCTATCTTACTGGCGAGTGAGGATTTCTATTAGTGGGTTAAAGTCCTACTAAAGATTTATGTATGCATGGCTAGGGATTTTTCTGTATGAATGTGCGTAAATGAATTTGTAATGTACGATTGAGTGGAACTCTAAATTGTCTCTAAGGAGGTGTAAAATATCTCTGTATGTGCATTTAGAGAGAAACGAGTTTGTTATTACCGGCTAACATACGTCACAGTATTCGCGCACAGATTGGTTCACGTGACTAAGGCAAGCTTGCAGCTGATTGGCTCATCCTGAAAAACAGTAATTCTATTGGTTGAGCAAAATAGTGACAAAGCTTAACTTGATTGGTTTGTTGGTAAGTTTCGCGCACGGATTGGTTGGTGTTGTGGAATAACAAGGACGTTGTTACGATCTTTTCCGAAGCAAGGGAAATTGTTTAAAAACATTGATTACTATTACATGAAGGAGAAAAAGAAGCTTTCATGGTTTCAGAGATTGAAAAACAAAGCTAAACCTGACAAGAAAATTTCAACGCGGTGTGGAAGATTACTTCATAAGTACAAAACACCTGCAGCTTATATATGTTGGGTGAATATGGTTATCATAGTTGTCTTTGGATTGAGAATTGGATGAAGTATACTGAAAATGAGGGTGTATTAGCATGGCCGGAAGATGGATCATTTAACATAGCAGTTTTGAAAAATTTAAGAGAAAAGATTGCGAAACTTGTACCAAAGCCT
Source organism: Lissotriton vulgaris (assembly GCF_964263255.1). Classification (NCBI taxonomy): domain Eukaryota; kingdom Metazoa; phylum Chordata; class Amphibia; order Caudata; family Salamandridae; genus Lissotriton; species Lissotriton vulgaris. Next base: position 2,135,633,540 of record NC_141687.1, on the reverse strand, counting down.
AGACCTACTCAATTTGAAGCTTTAGTTGAATGGGAAGATGAAATGTTTGAATTAGAATGAGATAGTAGAGGAATATTAAGGGGAACAGGATTAGGTCTTGATAGAGAAACACATGAGGATAAAATGCGTCTATGGAGAAGTGCAGACATGTGTGATGGTTTGTACCCAGTGAGATTAATTGATGAGGTAACTGGACAAAAGAGTGCCCAAAAGAAAAAGAAAAATAGTGAAGAAAGTGAAGAAAGTGATTCAGAAGATGCGGTATTAGAAGAAATTTATACCAGAAAATCGCCATCTTATCAACCAGTTTGTTCATGGACTTCTCCAAGTGTCCCTCAAAGAGAAATTATTGATGAGACATCTCCTAAAACAAATTCGAATTATAGAGAAACACCTGAAAGAGTAGAAACAGGACGTAATTCAAGTATATCAGGAGAAAATAGAAATTATACTAAAACCCCAGTTCAAAGAAATGAAGCTCCAAAAAATGGAAATAGAACAGAAAGGTATGAGGAATTACCAAATACCTCAGAACATATTCGTTCTACGAATGAATTAATACAGCAGTTAACTAAAAGCATGGAAGCAGTAACAGTACCTGTAACGATTGGACCTGTTCTTCCAGTATTTGATCAAAAGGAAATTAGGCATTCAGGCTTAACTGTTCCATTAAATTCAGAAATACAGAAAGTGACTGAAACATTTTATTCAGACTTGTCTGAAATACATCCAGAGAAAATAATGATGCCTGACTTAAATTTTAATCAAAGTTTGTCAAGTAAAACTCCATCTGGTGCAGAATCTGACTCTGGAACTCCGGAAAAGAGTCTGAGTAAAATAGATTTAACACAAACCCCAGAATGTAAATTACTTGATATTGCAAAATTGAAAGCAGATTTAGAGGAATTAATAATTGGAACGATTGGAACTGACAGATTGAAGGCATATCAGGATGATGAATTATTATTTATTTGCAAAAGCATAACATGGAAAAAGAAAAACAAATATATTCAATTAGAGGATATGGCTTTTGAATTAGAAATAGATTTAAGTAAGCAGAAGAATTTGCAGAAAACATATAGGGTGGATTTCTCTGAAAAAGACATTGAAAATTTGAATACCACAGGAAGAATCATTCATAAAAGACTTAATTGTGAGTTTGAGAAAATGGGGTGAATTAAGTAAATGGAGAGCGAAATGGACAAAGAAAAGAGATGAAGACAGAACAAGTTTAGCTTTTCCTATCAGAAAAAAAGGAAAAAGTAGTAAATGAGTTTCCAATGAGAGAAATAGCGGGAGGAGGATATGTGCATGTCCCATGGACAAGACAGGACATTTTACTGTTTACAAATTATTTTCCTCGATTAAGAGAAAAACCTGTAGAATGGTATCGACAGGTAGACAGATTTGTGAAAGTTTCAAAAGTTTTGTGGATTGATCTTGATGGATTATTTGACATAGTTGTCCCATCAGATCTTTGGACAGAATGTAAAACTACTATAAATTGGCCTAGAGAAGAATACCCTCGAGATAAAGTAACAGGTGCTCCTTCACCAGAGGTAATGAGAAAGTATGAACAGGTAATTGTGTTTTTGAAAAACAAGATTCCCCCAAAAGAGATAGATTGAGTTAAAATAGATAGAACAATCCAAGAGTCAAAGGAATCAGTACATTCATTTTATGAAAGATCACTGCTGTTATTTAAACAATACAGTGGTTATGAACATTTAAGTGAAAAAGACATGAGCCATTTTATATACAGATTTGTATAGGGCTTGAGACCTGAAATTAGTGAAATGGTAAGAACTGGAATAGTTGGTTGGCAATCACACACAGTAGATGATATCTTGAGAAAAGCTAAATACTGTAGTGATGAAATAGATGCTAAACAAAAGAAGTCGAAAGAAAAGGCTATGTGGGCACAGGTAAAAGTGGCTGAACAACAAATAGCAAGTTTAGGAATTAAGAATGTTGATCAGAATCAAGGAAAATTTAAAAGTAATTATAATAAACCAAAATTGATGGGAAATATAGAAGAATTAAAACAGAAACTCCCATGTTTTAATTGTGGCAAAATTGGACACTGGAAACGTGAATGCAAGAATCCACTCAGAATTTATTAAAAAAATTGCATCATTAAATACACAGATGCAGAATGAGATAAATGAGCAGCAACAGCTACAGCGACAGGTAGTGATTTAGCAAAGTCAGTTACCACAACCGCCACTTCCAAACTGTGTAAATGTGCAGAGATACAGTGCAGAAATAGGATTCAGCGGAGGTGAACAGGTAAACAGATCACCAAGAGTGAATGTGTCTCAACAATATTGGTTGAAAGAAGATGGAGGGAGTGAATCCGATAATACTTCTGACGGTGCCTGAGAGAGGAGGAAGAGTGTGTGCTTGGAGCCACTCTTGAGGTAGATTAATCTGGTCCATTTGTAAATGGTAAAGTGAATGATATAGAAATTACTTTCCTAGTGAATACAGGTGCTACCCGTTCTACTGTTAGATGAGTGGAAATAGAAAACCTTCCTCTCTCTGGAGATAAAATCAAAGTAGTAGGTGTAGCTAATCAGGAAATAAAAACAGATTTAACTGAACCAGTTGAAGTTGAAATGGGTAAATTTAAAGACATGCATAGATTTGTAGTTTGTGATAGCAGTTCTGTAAGTCTATTAGGTAGGGATATCCTGTGTAAAATGAATTGTGCAATATATTGCTCACCGGATGGTATAGAGCTTCAAACTCCAGAAGAAGATGGGCTCAACAAATTAACAATGTCAATGGTTGTGGCAGAAGAAAGTAAATTATTTCCTGTGTTTGATAAGAATAATCTACCTGAAGAATTAAAAGACACAGTGAATGTAAAAATTTGGGATTTCACTGGAGATTAAATGGGTTTCATGAATAACGTAGACCCAGTAAAAATATCAGTAAAACAAGGAGCAGATTATCCAAACATTCCTCAGTATAAAATGAAAGCAGAAGTGATTGAAGGTGTTACCCCTGTAATAGACAAATTAATAAAACAAGGTGTTCTAAAAGAAATTGAGAGTAGTCTATGTAATTCACCTATTATGGAAATTAAAAAGCCAAATGGAACTTTCAGAATTGTTCAAGACCTGAGAAAGGTTGGTGTCACTCAAGCAGACCAGGTGCGCCAGTCTCCGGTCCTGTTTCCTACCTCTAAAGAGTCCGATAAGGGGCCTGCTGCTGTCGATGCCGAGGCCACACCTGTGCAGTCTCCACTTCGAGCTCAGTCAAGGGCTCAGATGGAGCCATTAGAGTCAGCCGAAATGGGCGGAAGTGGGGGAGGTAATGGGGCAGGTGGCACCTCAACAGAGTTATTGATTAGCTCATTAAGAGCAGACATCATGCAGGGGTTTAAGGTCTCCTCCGAGAACCAAGCTGAGATTAGGGCGGCCTGTGAGGTCTTGGAGAGCAAGGTTGACCGGCTTTGTGACAGAACAGAGTCCCTTGAAGGTTCTGTGGAAGAACTTAAAGCTAATTTGGGGGTTGCCCAAGTAAAAATACAAACCCTGCGAAGGGAAGGAGATATGATGCGAGAGAGAGTTGAATCCTTAGAGAATTACTCGAGGAGAAATAACCTACGCCTTTTGAGTAAAGAGGGGACTGATATCAAGACTTTTGTGGTAAAGCTCCTGAAAGATGCCTTAAATTTGGAGGAGACGTCAGAATCTTTGGAAAAAGATATCCAAAGGATTCATAGAGATCCTTTTCGCTTAAAGCCTGGTAGGGAGAAGCCAAGAAAGATTCTGGTAAACTTTTTAACCTACGCACTCAAAGAAAAGATACTAAACTTGACATTAAAAAACAGTTCCCTTAATGGTCCGGACTTTCCCTTTCAAATTCGCTCAGATCTATCAAAGTCTACGCTGGACCGGCAGTGGGAGCTGGGACAAAGGATGGAAAAGTTGCGCGCCCTGGGCGCAACAGTGCAGATGAGGTTCCCGGCTTTCCTACGAGTTATGTTTAACAACAAAATGCATAACCTTAGATCTCCCCTCGAGGCTGATGAGATGCTCGAGTTATTGAAGGATGCTACATGGAGGGGAGCAGGGAACTCTTAGGGGGCTGATGTGGACTTTAGGGTTAATAAGTAACTCCCCCCAAAGTCAAAGTCGAGTTTGAGTTATGTAATATAATTCTAAATAAAAATATATATATATAAAGAATTAAATACATAGACAAATAAATAAATAAACATGAAAAAAGGGATAAAAGAACAACAAAAATCAAAAAAAAAAAAAAAAAAAGAGTGATATATAAATAATCTAAAGGGGATCCAAGTCTTCTTTTCTTTTCTTTTTGGGGTGTGGGGTTTGGGGTGTTGGGTATTGCAAGATTGCAAGCTTTCGGTTTGTTGCCACTAAATACTATCTAGTTGGTAGATAAGCGGGGGGAGAGGGAGGGGAGGGTGCCAGAGGGTGCTAAACTGGAGATTCATCAGTCCAGTGTAGTTAGGGGGGGGGGGCTTCCAGGGGGAGAGGGTGGGTGGTGCACGGGGTCGTAGGGGGGAAAAAACGTGAAATGTCCTCATGGAGTTGTACCCATTTTTTTTGGATTGTCTCACTTTAACCACCAATCATTATTGCCAATATTCATCTCCAAGGGGGGTCTTAGGAAGGAACAGCAACAGAGAAGCAGGGTGGGTCGTAGAGGCAGTAAGGGGCGTGATAGACTGATTGTATGACTAATTTGCAGTTTGTATCCCGGAATGTCAATGGCCTGCGCACTGGGAGCAGGAGAAAAAAGATCTTTTAATATCTGAGGGACTCCCAGGCGCAGGTCATTGTCATACAGGAGTCACATCTTCTCAAAGCCGAAACGGTCGAGCTTCTTAAAAAAGAGAAATGGATTGACATCTTCTTGTGCACCGATCAATCGGCAAATATTAGGGGTGTGCTTTTTATTTTTAAGAAGCAGGATAAAGCTCAAATTATAGAGCATTTGGAGGATAAAAGTGGTCGGTGGCTGATTGTAAGGGCTTTGTTGGATGGCCACCCATACGTTTTGGTTGGATACTACGGGCCAAATCAGGACGACCCTTCGTATTTGAATATTATTCAGGATCATCTAGTAGCCTTAAATGACCCGGTAATTTGGGTAGGAGATTTTAACATTGTTTTGAACCCAAAATTGGATAAATCCGCAAAGTCTAGGGCCTGTGCTTCTTCCAAATCCAGACAAGACCTCTTAACAATTATGTCTCAGTTAGGCTTAGCGGATATCTGGAGGGAAAGGGCAGGGGCCAAAATGGGGGTCTCCTTCCGAAATCTTAAATATAAACATCTTTCAAGAATTGATTATGCTTTCTTCAGCTATAGCCTTAAGGATTTTCTGATAGATATTTCTTATCTCCCCTCGCACCTCTCGGACCATTCCGCTATATCATTCATACTAAATATAGGCCACCAAAAACCGCATTTTTCCTGGTCTTTTGACCGTACCTTGTTATTGGAGAAGGAGGAAGTTTCCTTCCTCAAGACAGAAACGCAATTTTTCTTAGAAGCCAACTTAGATACAGCTGTTATCTCTGTTTTGTGGGATACTTTGAAAGCCTATTGGAGGGGGTGCATTACAAGTCGATCTTCGTATAGGAAAAAGCAATATAATGAATGCATTAAAAATCTTGAGTTGGAAATGAAGGCAGTTGAAAACACTTTGGGGGATCACATGGGCACGGAAGCTGATCGAGAAAGATTAGGAGCTTTAAAATTGCAGCTGGAAGGCATCTTACAGAACAGAATAGCGAAACGGTGGGAGGCAAGTAAGAATTCTCATTTTGAGTTTGGGGAGGTGGCGGGGAAAATCCTCGCCTGGAAAACCAAGGCTAACCAAGCTCGGAACTATATTAGGGAGATTAAGGTGGAGGGGGAAGTTTCCCCGCGGCTGACCCAATTAGAAATCGGCGCTGCCTTTCAGGATTTTTTTCAGGCCATTTATAAAGAGGATACTGCTGTAGACACTCTGGAGTGTGAGGCTTGGCTGAACTCAATCTCTACTCCTAAGCTCACAACTGAGCAGAGTAAGATCCTGGAGAGAGAGATCTTGGTGGAGGAGGTTAACAAGGCACTAGGGCAAGTGAGTCGGGGGAAGGCCGCAGGCCCTGATGGGCTACCAGGGGAACTTTATAGAGCCCTTAGTGGAGAGATTGCGCCGGTCTTGACCTCTGTTTTTAATAGCATTTTTCTGGAAGGTTCGGACCCACCTAAGTCCTGGAAAGATGCCACTGTGGTTTTAATACCCAAACCTGGGAAGGACGTGAGGGACTGTGTGTCGTACCATCCGATATCACTTCTTAATTGCGACTACAAAATCTTTGCTGATATTATGGCAGACAGACTGGGGGCGGTGGCTAAAAAATTATACACGATGACCAAAAAGGTTTCATTAAGGGTAGACAGCTATCAGACCTCACTCAATATCTTGTGAGTGCAATTGATATAGGTACCACTTTTTCTCTCCCGCTTACCGCCTTTACGTTGGATGCGACAAAGGCCTTTGATAGGGTCAACTGGGTCTATTTGGCTGCAGTTATGAGGAAATTTAACTTACCCGCAAATTTTTGTAATAAGATATCTCTTATTTATAAAGCTCCAACGGCCAGGCTTTTTGTGAACAATCTTCTGACAAAGCCTTTTAGTATTTCTAGAGGAACAAGGCAGGGCTGCCCGCTCTCCCCCCTCCTTTTCAACCTTTATATCGAGCCTTTTGCTCAGATTCTAAGAGAAGAAGCAAACATATCATCATTCAGCTTCGGAGGGTGGGAATAGCGGGTAGCCCTATATGCGGACGATATCCTCATAATGACATCCAACCTAGACCAGGCTCTCCCCACAGTGTTCAAGAGGGCTGAAGAGTTTGGCAAGATTTCCGGATATGAGATAAACTCAGATAAAACAGAAATTATGGCCTGGAATACCACTACTACTCTGGTTGAGACAGTACCCTCAATGCAATATTTAGGCTTCAGAATTTTTCAAGACATTAATAAGCTCGCCGTTAAAAATCTGGAGCGAGTACATAATGAATACCGGAAGAAGCTTAAGGCTTGGAACCATCTCCCTTTATCCATCTTTGGGAGAACTAACTTAGTTAAAATGTCTATCCTGCCTATATATACGTTTTTGTTTAACTCGATCCCAATGGCTTTTGACCCTAAACAATTGGCGAAGTGCCAACAGGATGTCAATTCATTTGTCTGGAGATATGGAGCCACACGACTGGCGTGAAAGAAGTTGAGGAGGAGGAGGGAAAAAGGGGGGTTGACGCTGCCTGACCTTCAGTATTACGCCTGGGCATTTGAGCTATCTTACTCTAGAATGCTCCTAAAGAAACCAATGGATAATGCTAGGGGAAGAATGTTTCGAGCTATGCTAGAAGGTGCCGGTCTTCCACCAGCTGGCTTTCTTTTTAAGTTTGGAGACCAGAAATTTTTCAAAAAAGTTAAATTAAAGACTCTTCAATCACTGGCGAGGAGCTGGTCTATAATCAGGAAGAGGTTGGGGCTCGGCTATTTCTCCAACGCGTCACCTCTGTGGGACTCACCTGGAGCTCCAGCGTGTCTTAAAGACAGTTTGGTGGGTCCTATCAAAGAGGCCGGTTTTTTGTCCTGGGGAGAGTTGGTGGCAGGAGGCTCAATGATTTCTTGGGAGGATCTGCGGGAGAAAGTCGGACCGCACCTTTCTACCTTTAAGTATATACAACTAACTAGTTGGGCTCAGGCAACGCTTAGGAAGAGGGCCCCCTTGGGAAAGAAAGTCAACTGGAAAGTTTATTGGTCACGAGACCAGGGGGGGCAAGGAGGTTGCATGTTGGTACTGTGGGATTCTAGAAGAAATAGATGGAAATTTTAATGAGAGATGGGAGATCAGTGGGATTCGAAGTGGCAAATTTCATTTACTTTGCTAAACAAGCTTGTGAAACCAGCTTGGCTGAAAAGAAACCACCTTTTCATGCTACATCGTGCATACCTTTCTCCCCAGAAATAAATATCAACATGGGAAAAGTTGTAACAAATGTACTCTGCCGGAGGCTTCGGATGTTCACATGTTCAAGGACTGCCCAGCAATCAGCTATTTCTGGGAGAAGGTGGTGGAGGCTCTGTGTTCTATGCTTAATACAACATTGCATATCTCTCTTCCCCTGATTATCTTTGGATTAGATGATAGCATCACTGGGCAGGCTAGATCCTTTCTGTTTTATTCAATCCTCCTGGCTAGGAGACAGATTTGCAGGTTTTGGGTAGACGTAGCTCCCCCAACTTTTTCAGGATGGTTGACATCGCTCTACGAGGTTTCTAGGGTGGACCTGGCCAGATCCTGCAGCAGGAAAAAGCTTGCTTTTTGGGACTTTTTGGTAAATTGGAGGTAGAATGCCCGGGGTTGTTTTATTTTTTTATTTTTTTTCCCGGATCCTATGATTATGCCTGTTTCCTACTCCATGGACCGGTTGAAGGGTCTTCCCAGGTTTGGGCTGGTCCAACAGGCGTTAACACGTCTAGATGGAGAGATCTAGGTCTCCCTGTTGTGTGAAGAATCCCTTCTCCCGCCAATAATAGCTTTTGCGCGCCTGGGTCCGTGCCATGTTAACATATCCGAGGGCTGGTTACGGAGGCGTTGTGGTGGTTGGTGGTTGTTCTTTATACTAGGGTATCGGCAAATGAGGACAAAAAAAAAAAAGAATAAAAAAAATAAAAAATAAAAAAAAGACCTGAGAAAGGTTGATAAAATTGTTGTTCCATGTTGCCAAGTTGTACCAAATCCAGCGGTAATTTTATATCAGATTTCGCATGATGCAGAATGGTATACGGTTATTGATTTATGCAATGCATTCTTTACTGTTCCATTGCATCCAGAAAGCCAACAAATGTTTGCGTTCCGGTTCAAAGAGCGTATTCTAGCATGGTGTCGAATCCCTCAAGGGTACACCGAAAGTCCATCTATTTTCAATCAGTTGCTAAAGAAATCATTGGAAAATCTAGATTTACCTGTAAAATCTACATTAGTGCAGTATATTGATGACCTCCTTGTGGCCGCAAAAACAAGAGATAATTGTGTAACAGATACCATTACTCTTTTAAATCATCTGGCAGATGAGGGACATAAAGTATCACCAGCAAAATTACAGTTTTGGAAACAAGAAGTAAAATATCTTGGTCACAGAATTGCAAAGGGAGTCAGACAAGTGACAACAGAAATAATAAAAATGATTCAAGCAATGCAACCTCCAAAAACAGAGAGACAGGTTAGAATGTTTCTAGGAATGGTAGGTTATTGTCGCCAATGGATTAGTGGGTTTTCAGTAATCGCAAAACCACTGCAGAGACTGACAAAAGCAGACATAAAAGACCCGATTAGCCTAACAAAAACCGAATTGGAAGCTTTTGAACAGTAAAAGAAAAGTTTGTGTGAAGCTCCAGCATTAGGAATAACTGATTATGAAAAAGAATTTGAGCTGTATTGCAGTGAAAGAGAAGGATGTGCATTATCAGTTCTGATTCAAAGACATGGAAGACTGAGAACGCCAATAGCATATTTCTCAGCTGTTCTTGACCCTGTTGCAAAAGCATTACCAGGTTGCTTAAAAGCAGTAGCTGCAACAAGTGTAAGTTTGGAACAAAGGGAAGGAATAATAATGGGATTTCCTGTAAAAGTATATGTACCACACTCAGTTGAAATTCTCCTCACTAGAAGTAGAACACAACATTTGAGAAAATATGAAAAGGTTATTCTTGGCTCGGACAATGTTTCGATTGCGAGATGTGTGAATTTAAATCCTTCCACATTATTACCTGACACTACTGAAACAGAAATCAGGGATGAGGTTGATCATGAATGCCTGGATGTATTAGAATATTGCACTAAACCAAGACAAGACATAAAAGATGTCCCGTTAGCTGAATCAGATTATGTTTTATTTGTTGATGGTTCATGCTTAAGAACAGATGAAGGTGTTCTGAGTGCTGCATATTCAGTATGTACAGTTGCAGATGTAATTGAAGCTTCCTGTCTCAAAGGAATTCATTCAGCTCAAATAGCAGAATTAATTGCTTTGATTCGTGCATGTGAATTGGGAAAAGAGTTAAAAATTACCATAGTGACTGATAGTCAATATGGTTATGGTGTAGTCCATGACAATGGCCAGCTCTGGTCTCAAAGAGGTTAATTAACTTCTGCGGGATCACCAATACGAAATGCTCAGTTGAATAAAAGATTGATTGATGGAATTCAGCTACCAGAAAAAATTGCAGTAGTAAAGTGCACAGCACATAAAAAAGGTGAAGATTACATAACAAAAGGAAACTCATATGCTGACTCAATAGCAAAATTCTGTGCAAAACAATGTGTCCATGAATCGGGGAAAAAGAAAATGAACATATTTTGAACTCACTTATGCGAACATCTGTAGTTGAGACTTGGCAGGAAGTAAAACTGTTGCAAGATGAGGAGAAACACACATGGTTAAAAGCAGGATGCAGACAGAGAGAAGAAGATGAGGTTTGGGTTTACAAAGATGACAGAGCAGTAATGCCAGATAGTGTGATTACCATGGTCCAGGACATATTGGTAGAGATTCAATGATTAGATTATTCAGACAAATATGGTACAATCCAAAATTCAGAATAATTGCAGAGTCTCTTTGTCAAAGGTGTCTTATCTGTCAACAGATCAACCCAAGCAGGAAAACTGTTGTAAGCATGGGAACCATAGGACGGGAGGGTGGTCCATTTACCAGAATACAGCTTGACTTCTTTGACATGCCACCTCACAACAAACTCAGATATGTCTTGGTGATAATCTGTTTGTTTTCAAGATGGGTAGAAGCATTCCCAACATGCCGCAATGATTCAATTACTGTGGCAAAATTGCTTTTGAGAGAAATCATACCAAGGTATGGTTTTCCAGTGACGATCGAGACAGATCGTGGCATACATTTTAAAAACAGATTGCTAAAATTGATTTGTGAAGCACTGGATATAAAGCAAAAACTACATTGTTCTTACAGACCAGAAGCATCAGGTGTTGTTGAGCAAGTGAATGGTACAATAAAAAACAGAATAGCAAAGATGTGCGTAGCAACAGGAATGAAGTGGACAGATGCACTTCCTCTTGTTTTGATGTCTTTGAGAAGCATTCCAGATAGAAAAAAAGGATTGAGTCCTCATGAAATAATAATGGGCAGGGTTATGAGGCAAGCATTTGTTCCAGTTGATAAACTATTGAGCATTAATAATAGCATCATTATGGATTACTGCAAAAATCTCTCTGATGTGGTGACTTCTGTGTTCTATCAGGTGGGAACTGAAGTAATTACAAAAGAGAAAGAACAAGCTCATGATCTGTTATCAGGAGACTGGGTAAGGCCAAGAGTACATCGAAGAAGAATTTGCCTAGTACAAAGGTGGAAGAAGGCAAGACAGGTGATATTAGTCACGACAAATGCAGTAAAGTGTAGGGGATTGAAGAGATGGATTCATGCTAGCCACACCATACATGTGCCAGCACCTGAGAATCCCGACGAAGGCGAAACAACAGCTGATTCAGAAGAAGAACCTGAAAGGAATCCAGATCCTGAAGATCGACAAGAAAGTCGACATCTGGAAAATTCAAATGTGAATGAAGCATTGAATGAAGAAATTGTGATACAAGATTCTGAAGATGAAGAAAATGATAAAGATCTGCTAGATCAAGAAGCAGAAAAGGAAACTGAACAAGAAGTGATTCAAGATCAAGATCAGGAGAGTATTGAAAAGCAGATTAGAAGCTCTGGAAGAAGGAACAAAGATTCTGAAACTGGTGAATTGGAAGCAATTGAGGAAGAAGAAGAAGAAGAAGAAGAAATTTCAAGTACCAGCTATAAGAATGTTGTTCCTAACAGGGTGAAACTGCCGAGTAAAGAAGTACCTGAATCTAAAGAAGGATCTGATACAATAAAACGGATTATTAATGAATCAGCCGATAACACAGAAAGTGAAACAGATGATAATGGAGATGAATCAACAGTGAAAAAATCAAGGAAAAGAGCTTGGAGAGTGGAGTATAATTTAGCGGAACCAAAAAGGAAATTAACAAGAAAAGGAGATAATTGGCCAAATGAAAAGGAAGGCCTAAAATTGAAATGAGTGACTAAAGCAAAAGAGCAGGTGAATGAGATCACAAGTCAAAAGGAAGAAGACTCAAATAAGGAAAAACTAGCAGGAAAGAAAATAGAAGTGATAAACAGCAGAGCAAAAAGAGTAATAAAGCCAAATCAGAAGTACAAATCACCTGAGTGGACCTATATTATAATTCCACCAGTAGTAGAAGTAAATAGTAGTCAAGGAAATTTAGATGATGCAAGTGATAATGATTGAAGTTGTTCATTAGGTGACACAAGGTTGTAGAAATTGTGTTAGGTGACACAAGGTCGAAGAAATTGTATTAGCTGGAAAACACATTGATGTATGACATAAGGTCGAAGAAAAGCTGTTAGAAAATAAAGTTATCTGTTTAAAAAAAAAGGGGAGTATATTTAGTAAAGTAATTTTTCATTTTCATTTTTTTTTAGGCTTTTGTTTGAAAGTAAAGATGCCTTCTACTAATAATAATTCGAGATGCTCAGTTTTCAAAAGATGTTGCAAATTGTCTTCAATATGTGTAATCTTGATAATTTTAGTTTGGTTAATTTTAGCTGTCATTTTTTCTTTTGGAATAGATAAAGAGATGTATAAAACTAACATGACTAGTAAAGTTGTGGTTAATCATGATGAAGTTGATAAGACTGATAAAATTATTGTACATAAACCAGAAATTCATCAAGATAGATCTGTGGGAGATTTTTCTAGTAATACCTTTTCAAGACTTTTATCTGAATATGTAAAGGTGATGGACACAAAAGACTGCTACATTTGTGTGAAGTTACCTACTTCTGTGTCTGAAGATGTTATGTATAATATGCTTCCTCTTACTTATGGCATAACATGTAGTGTAATAGCTAGTTTGTTTGATCAAACTGGACGTTTGGAATATCATTATTCAGATTTTGATGAGATTTTTGCAAATTTAAAAGTTGAAGATAGCTTGAATAAAGTGAAACATGCTAAACAGATGAGGGAATTTTTCCTAGAAACTAGTGAACTCACTTATGAGTACGCTTTTAGAAATAATTTAACTTGTAAATTGAGAACAGAAGAGAAGACGTTCTTAAATATGGTGGAAGAGAGAAGGGCAATTTACAAGCGAAATGAGATGTTGTAACCTATTAAATCTAAATTTTGGCAGATGGAAGATGAAAAGCTTAATTGTAGAAATGAAAATGTTGCAGTTCATATAGATAAACCTGTTAGTGGAAAATTTTGTATAAGAAGAGATAATACTTTGTTTGATAATTATTTTGTAGGTGCAAGTCAATGTGAAGACACTTATCGTATTATCGGGGGTTGGGGATTTAAAGGAGGCAAGGATCCAATTTTTCCCGGAATTAATTTTGTTTGTGGGAATTAGGCTTATTACAATCTCCCAGGCCATTGGTATGGGACGTGTTATGTAGGTTTAGTTTTTCAATTTTTTTTTCATGTAGATAGAAATGCAAAAGGTTCATTTGAAATTAGCAATTACTTTAATAGATTTAGAAGGGAAAGTTTTACAAAAATAATGGGAGACATATTTGGTGCATTAATACCTATGGTAGGAATAACCCTGAATGCAAACAAAATCAGAAAAATGTCTATAATTGTTGATAGATTGTCAACAGAACCTGCAAGTGGATTTCAATTAGTGAATACAGAGCTTGTTGCTATGAGAACTATGGTGATGCAAAATCGTCTTGCTCTAGACATTTTGCTGGCAAAAGAGGGTGGAGTCTGTGGAATTTTGCATGTTCAACATTGTTGTACTTACATACCTGACAAAAGTCAGAATATAGAAATGTATATAAAAAGTATTACTGAATTACATAATGAAATTGAACCTTTAGAAGACGAAAGTTTTTCAGAACGTTTAAGTAAAAGATTAGCAGCAATTAAACACTGGTTTCAAGAGATTGGTAATTCAATTATAGGTAAAATAGTTTTTCCTTTAATAGTCATAGCTATAGTGATACTTTTGTTAAAAATTAGTTGCATGATACAGAAGAGAAGAAAACATGTAAAAGAAGAGAATTTGCAAACTAATGAAAGAAAAAGAAAAAGAAATAGAATTAGAAGAGTTTCGGTGAACTCAATATGAAAAATGCAGAAAACCAGATGAATCTAAAGTTTAGAAATACTAATATTAGGAAAGTCCAATACATGTTCAAGGGTTGAAAATTAATACATTTTGGGTATTATTTGGTGATTTAGAAATCACCAGATGAGGGAGTTGATGGAGCAAGTTGAAGAATAAGATTTTGTTCAACCTTGTGAAGTTAATCTCCGATAACAGTAATTAAATTAATAAGCTTGTGGTGAAATTACTAATCAACTTATTTTAAGAATACATTCATCAATACACGCGGCATAAACTAATGTGCTTTATGTTGCAAGCGCAAAGAAAGAAATAATAAACTAACCTTGTCTATTGTCTTTGTCAGTATTTATAATGCTGCTTGACTGTGCTTTTTGCTAGGTAACATAATTAACAGGATTATTTAGTAAAGGGGGTGGGTAACAGAATGGGTCTCAATTCTTTAATTAATTGATCTCTTGTGGTTGTTTAATAATAGTTTCCAAAGTGAGGCCTAAAGGTGGTTAGGAAAATATGGCTGACAGAGCTGCTGGTAACGCAAAAGCTTGTCCAGAGGGAAGTCTTTGCACATGCGTAGCTGTGAAGATTTTTACTGCACTGTCATTGTTAATTGAAAAAGCAGTTCTTTGGTCGTGTTTGAACGTGCTCATGGAGAAAAGGCTCAAGGACAGGAACTTAAAGTGTCTGCCAAGGCTAGGAAGTAAATTTTCGAAACTCGAGGAAAAAGTAACTTTCTTGAGGAAGCTGAAAGATGTGGAAATGAAAGACAATAGGGCTTATTTGAAGCCTGGACTTGGTCAAGAATCGGAGATGACCTAATGCATTTTATCATGGACTGACACAGGACAGCCAATGAAAAGCTTGGATTTGCTGAAAAGATCGTAAAATGTAGAAAGTTTAGCTAGAGAGAAAGGTATAAAATCTGACACTATGGGCAGGGAAAAAACTCTTACTTTCTGATTCCTGAATGATGTGACATGCTGTTAGACCTTTGGTGCATGTAAGGACAGCAGATTTTAAAATGATTTTTCCTTTTAGGTGAAGTGAGAAATAGACAGGGAAATAGATTAAGGGAATAGAAACTGTTATTCTGCTAATACTTCGTTTTTTCTGAGCTTGCTTTGAAAATGTCAGTTTTAATTCATTTCCTTATTTAAATGCTGCTTTCTTAATTGCTTATAAAATAAAGATTCTAAAATGTAAATGCTTTTTCTGTATGAAAAAATAAAGTTAATAAAATTAGATTTGAAAAGACAATCTGGTCTTGTTTATTCATGGTCTAGTTTCCATCAGTTGATCCAATCGCCTTAGTGGTCTGATTAATAAATAATAAATGTTTAAAACCATGGTAAAGAAAGATAAACTGCAGTTGTAAATAATAATGGAAATAATATGTGAGTAGTTTAGTTAATCACACCACCTGATTCAGTTGCTCAAAAATTGTCTCATTGGTATTATGGGCCTTTATATGTGTTTCATGATTAATGGTAAGTATTGAGGTGATAGGTAGTGTTTATGAGACAGTTTTTCAATCAGAGCGCTGGATCAGTAGTAAAAACTGTATTTCGGACAAGAGGCCATAAAAGTGCAAAGTAAATACAGAGACACACGTTTGGTAGCAGTCATCAATCAATAAATAACCGAGTGATAAAAAGGCACAGATTGCAGGGATAGGTTGCAATAGTAGTCAAGAAGAGGAAAGAGGGGGCAGACGTTCAGGTAAAGTGCATGGTAACATATCAGCAAAGAACAATAGTTGCTCAGTTAATTAAACACTCTAAGAGAGATACAGAAAAATAAAAACAATTATGGAAAAAGCGCCCCAAGTTATATAGAATAAATAAAAGCAAGGTACTGCTAAAGGAAACATTGTTGGGGGTGCGCGCGCCCAGGTACCAGTATACAGTGGCAGGATGGGCAAGAAGCTCAAGTGCAAAGGGAGGGAGGAGGTCTGAAATCTAAATACCCTGTCCGCTATGTGCTCCTACAATTATGTTATTAGCTCCAAGGAACTGGACAGCACTTAAGAAAGTTCCCGGCACCCACCGGGGCCACGTTTAGCAGTGTAATTGAGTTCTCAGCAGGACGCATAACACTGTGAAGGGAATGTGGCAGAAGTAAGAAAGATTTAGCCTATCTGCAGAATCCTGATCATTTAGGATCAAGGACGAAAGGGCATAGTATTCAGGTTCAGCAGGTTATCTGGCATAGTGTGTCTTCCGTTTAAAATGTGCAGTACAAGAGTAACCCCAGGGATTAAAATGCACACTTAGAGTCAGTTAGGAAGTGCCTAGATCGTACAGCCCAGGCCACGAGGAGAAATCTGTTGATGGCAAATACAATGAGCCTTGAGGAGTCCGTTGTGAGGATCCTACGGGCCAACTGAGATCAATCAATGCCCAGGGTGAGGCACAAGGGGCGAATCCATTTGTGACAAGGACGCAGATAAAATGGACAATAAACATAAAATGACCAATATTCTCACACTTGAAACCACATAATTTACATGCTGGAGTCAAGAAGCAATCCTGTGACCAGTTGATGGTAAAAGCTTCCAAAGGCAGGATGCCACAACGGAACCAGAGATATAGGCTTTTTACCATTTAGGAGGTGTTGGGGGGATCATTTCATCAAGGTAACCCTCAAAATTAGGGACCGGGTTACAGGTCAGAAATAGCAGTGACAAGGAGTCAAGATTAGTTAAGGGTGCCACTATGAAATTCCAGTAAGATGTCTTTAGGATGGTCTTGGAGTCGGAGGTGATACATTTAGGAGAGATATAAAAGGACCACAGACCTAGTTTTGCAAACCAGTCCTTGAGATGACTGAATAACTTGATCTTATTGCCTATATCCAGGCTCCTAATTTCAAGAACATTCCTTCGGTACAAGTCCAACTTACACTTTACTGTTTCCATCCACCCATACTTTCTACTTTTGATCCACTCATTCATATATCAACCCATCATTTCAACTTCTCATTCATTGAGCCATTTATCTCCCATGTAGCTGCACTTTTTTTGCTTCCATTGACCCTTCAATCAATAATTTATACGATCCATCTATCCAGCCATTCCATCAATCCTGTCATCTTCGCTTCCTTCTCTATTTTCACTTGTCACCTTTTGTCTTCCTTCACCCTTCCTTTATTCCTTGTATCCTTTGTTAGAAAAGGGGTTCTATAGTTGGCAATGGCTCGCACCTTTGTCTAAATAGGGACCCTTCCTTCTAGTCAACATAAGGGAGATACACTTCTAAAATAACCCCTGCCCATCCCCTTGGTAGTTTGGAACGAGCAGTGAGGCTTATCTCAGGGGCAGTGTGTAAAGCATTTGCACATAATCAGCAATAGTACAGTGAAAACAGTACAAAAGGACACCACACCAGTTTACGAAAAATAACCAATAATTATCTATGCAAACAAGACCAAAACGATAAAAATCCACCATACAGTAATCAACAATATGCACTTTGCAAGAATGACTTTAAAATGCAGTTCCATAAAGTCGGTAGCTCCGTACGGTGCTACAGCTGTGCTGAAAACAACAGAATTCAACAGTTCTGGTTCACCGCATCGATGTGGACCACTGTCGGTGTCAGCAAACTTGTAAACAGTACTTTAGGTTGCAGCAGATCGCGTTGGTGTGGGCAACCGTCGCAGCTGTGATGTGAATCGTAGCAGTGCAGTGTGCGTGCCCTCAGATTATGGTGCAGGCTGCGGCTCAGTGATAGTCATCCAGCAGTGTCAGTGATACCAGGGCAGCAGTGTGAAGTGAGGCAGTGCTCGTTGCAGTGCTGACATGTCACGGTGCAAGTGGCAGTGTCGATTGATCAGAGCTGTTATCGAATGGGCCAGACTGCGGTGTGGTGCATCGTGTGACTTACAAGGGGTGCCCCCAATCCACGGTGCAGACACTGGTATTGAGGTCAGTGGGCAGCGACCTCGGTGGTGAGATCAGGGTGGCAGAATGAAGTGAGGTGGTACGGACTGTGGTGCCCACAAGTTGCGGTGCAAGGAGCGGCGCCATGGCAGTCGTCGTTGATGAGACCAGGGTTGCAGTGGGACGTGCGCTGGTACCCTCTGCGGTGCCTTCAGGACTTGGAGCCAGCAGCTTGTCGGTGATGGTGTTGGCTGCTTACCCACTCTGTGGCAACTGAAACCCCTGGTTCCAGAGGTGATAACCAGAGGTAAGTGAAGTCTTTGCTGTCCCTGAACAGGAGGCAAGCTCTAGCTCAAGCCAGTGGAGACACTCAGCAGGAGGTGAAGAGAGTTTAGTCCAGTCCTTTCACTGTTCAAGGCAGAAGCAGCAACTGCAGGCCAACCCAGCAAAGCAGCAACACAGCAAAGGGGCAGTACTTCTGGCAGTTCTTTCAGCTCTTCTTCTTGGCAGATTCCTTGATCCAAGCAAGTCCTAAAGTTGCGGAGTCTGGGACCAATATTTATAAAAGATAATCAAAGGCTTGTGTTCCTTGGCGGAATTAGAGAGTAAGAGAGGTAAGAGAGTACCCAAAGATAGCCAAAACCTTTAATAGGCTTTTATCCCTGGAAGGGTATGCTTGTCAATAAAGTGTTGTGTTAGGAAATCCCCTTACCAGTCTTAACTTCACACACTACACCCCACATTCGAAATAACCCCCCTCACTTGCACTCAGCTATACGGCAAGCCCGGAAAAGATCTCCACCAGAGCGACCCTTCAGGGGACCCATTGGGCATTGCAGCGCTGGCCCAATGAGGAGCAACGCCCGGTGATGATGATGACATTCTCTAGGGGATGTGTGAGGGCAACATATCTTATTGACTGCCCACCCCCATGAACCCAGCAGAGGTACACTCTACATTTGTGGGAATCTGTGGCTATCCTCCTCTAATTTCACAAGGAACACAAGCCCTTTAATTGTCTTTTGTATTTATTACTAGGAACATGGGCTTCTGGGCATCTTGAACCAGCTCCCTGTCCCCCCTGAATCCCTTTCCTTTCCGAAAGGGTTTCTCATTTGAACCCCCAATATTTATACTCAGTTCCGCTTTCTTCTTTTGGGCAGAGAGTGTCTGTGCTCAGCCCAAACCAGTTTTGTCCTCACTGGTCCAGCTTCCTGGCAGGAGGTGGAGACAGCATTGTCCAAGGCAGACCAGGCCCATTCGGATGCAAGGAAATCTCCTCCCACAACTCTAAATGCAGCCCATGTCTATTCAGCTCAGTCCTGACTCGCACAGGACATGCCGGACACACCTTGACCCCCCCAGTAACTGTCTGAAGAGAATGCACATCCTAGCCACTGTCACTCCTAAGCCAGACAGTCAGCCCACAACCCAGCAGAGGTACACAAGGCGGCTAAGCAAGAAAATACCTACTTTCTAAAAGTAGCTGTAGCTGTTTTAAACACAGAACATAAAAATCGTCTTTACTAAAAGATGCATGTCTACATTCTGAGTTCAGGCATAATAAACTCAATTTCTCTATCTTGCCCCACTGGGAAGATATACGAGGTGCTCATGGTGGGGGGGAGCCCGTCTGTCTGGTCATCCGCATGGTGGCCTCCTTGCCTTGGCCCAGTCCCCATTCCGTGCCCCCAGGCTAAGAACCTGGGTGTATGGGTAGACTCGGACCTCTCATTTGAACCCCAGATTAGACGTGTGGTGGGAATTTGCTTTGGCATCCTCAAGGGCCTACACAAGACTATGGACCTTCTTCCTATTGAAGCTAGGAGGACGTTGGTCCACGCACTTGTCACTTAACGACTAGTTGATGGCAACATATTGTACTTAGGTGCCACAGTTAAAAGTCTCGACCGGCTTCAGGTGCTGCAAAATGCAGTGGCCCGGCTGGTCCTTAGGCTTCCTAGAAGGACCGCTTCAAAAAAGGCATTGGACGCTCTTCACTGGCTTCCTGTCAGGAAGAGAATAGTGTTTAAAGCCCTTTGCATGTGCCACCGGATCACTCAAGGCACTCGGCCGAGGCATTTTCAGAATCTCATCACTTGCTACAAGCCCGTCCAGTCTCTTAGATCTACTGGGACTGGTCTGGTGATGATTCCTAAAGTCAGAAAGGCCCGTATGGGTGGAAGATCATTTCCGCTCTTGGCGGCAGGAGTTGGAACAAACTCCCTATTGAGCTTCGGCTTGAACCGTCTGAGATCAGGTTCAGAAGAGAGCTTAAAACTCATCTGTCCCATCGCTAATATGCCTAGGTACTTCAGTCAGGGTATGGGGTTCTGAATCTCTCACTTACTACAGCATGGGGACACGCCAGTGGGCGTAACCAGGTGCTTTATAAACCTCCTTATTATTATTATAAGTAAACTCCCTTTCTATCCTATGGGACAGATAGCCTTTTAATTTTAAAAAACAAATACACTGCAATTCACTATCAAGACATGTCACACAAGCCAGTACACAGCCTACCTTTTACATACATGACACCCTGCCAACAGAGGTACCCTATGGCACTACCTTAGGGGTGACTCACATGTAATATAAGGGAAGGTAAGGGCTTGGCAAGTGGGTGCACTTGCCAAGTCGACACTTGCAATTTAACACTGAGCTGCAATGAGAAAGTGCACAAAGACACTAAACCAGCAAAAACAGAGACTAACCCAGAAGGTCAGAAAGCAAAAAGACAGGGTAAACAAGCCAAAAGAAGCCGGGTCTAACACATGTTCCCCCCCCCGGCTGAAAGTAGGTAGAACTACCCAACCTCCTTGGAGTTCTCTTTACGAAGGTAGAAGATTCTGGGCGGACTATCAGCACTGGTGTGTTCTGTGTAGGGAGATGGACCACCTCAACCACTTTGGGTTCTCACATCTCATTTGCATTAACCATCTGAGGGGCCTGTGGTCTGTCTGCACTCGAGAGTCCCAAACAGGTAGGGCCTTAGCTTCTTCAGTCCCAAAGCTTCTTGCTCTTTGGCCCTCCACCTCTGTTCCCTGGTGAGTAATCTCCTGGTAAGGAATACTACAGGCTGGTCTAGATCCTCATCATTCAGTTGTGAGAGCACCACTCCAACACCATGCTCTGAAGCGTCAGTCTGCACTACAAATTCCTTTTAGAAGTCGGGTGCCTTGAGCATGGGCACCGTGCACATGGCTTCCTTCATGGCATCAACAGCTTTCTGGCAGGCATCAGTCCAGATCCCTTCCTGGGCTGCTTCCTGGAAGGCTGCTCTGTCAAGGGGGCAACAATGGTGCCATAGCCCTCGACAAACCTTCTATAGTAGTTGGTGAGACTAAAAAGGACCTCACCTCTGTCTAGGTCTAGGGGGGTTCCTAAGCCAGAATGGTGCAAATCTTAGGCTGTAGGGGGGCCACCTGGCCGCTTCCTACCTGAAGCCCTAAGTACACCACAGATCCCTGCCCAATCTGGCACTTACTGGCCTTGACCGCGAGACCTGCCTTCTGCAGAGCCTTCAACACTTCCCAAAGGTGTTGCCAGTGTTCTTCCCAGCTGGAACTGAACACTGCAATGTCATCCAGGTAGGCGCCACTGAAATTCTCCAGCCCAGCCAACACCTGGTTGATCAACCTCTGAAAGGTGGCAGGAGCATTCTTCAAACAAAAGTGCATCACCCAAAACTAGTAGTGCCCCTCTGGGGTTGAAAATGCTGACCTCTACTTGGCCCCCTCGGTTAAGGCAATCTGCCAGTACCTAGATGTCAAATCAAACGTGCTGAGAAATTTGGCAGCTCCCAACCGATCAATGACTTCATCAGTTCTGGGGATGGGGTATGCGTCCATCCTGGTGACGGCGTTCAGCCCACGGTAGTTCACGCAGAACCGCCGTTCAGTGGTGACACCAGGTGCAGCAGCCTTTGGGACCAAGACCACTAGGATGGCCCAAGGACTGTTGGAGGGCTCCATCACCCCTAACACCAACATTTTAGAGACCTCCTCTTTAATGCTGGCTATGACCCGGTCAGGCAACCTGTAAATCGTGTGTGTTCACAGGAGGACTGTCACCAGTGTCCATGCCATGGGTACACCAGTGAGTAACACAGGGGTCAGGGACAACAGCATGGTGAACTACCCCAACAATTGCGGACAGTCCCACCTTCCACCGACCCATCATGCTCCTCGATCGACAAGAGGTCAGGGAGAGGTTCACTGTCCCCTTCCCCCCGCCCATCATCTGTCGCCAAGAGCATGCTCACTTCATAACTCTCAAAGTGAGGCTTGAGGCGGTTCACATGGAGGACCCTCAAAGGGTTCCTGGGAGTTTGCAAACTCACCAGGTAAGTGACATTACTTTTGCGTTTCACCACCTCAAAAGGCCCAGTCCACTTGTCCTGCAAGTCACAAGGTCACTTTCTGGCCAGGCTGAAACTCTACCAGAGTGGCATTCTGGTCATGCCAGCGATTCATCTTCACCTTGCTTGCTTCTAGGTTCGCCTGAGCGAGTTTCCTGAAGCGCGAAATTTGGTTCATAAAGACCAACATGTACCTAAATACCTCCTAGGGAGTTTTCCTGGGAGCTGTCTCCCAGCCTTCCTTCACCAATCTGAGAGGACCTTTCACAGCGTGCGCATACAGAAGGTCAGAGGGACTTAACCCTAATCACTTCTGTGGTTCCTCCCTGTATGCAAATAGAAGGCATGGTAAGAGGACACCCCACTTACGCCTCATGGGTTCTTTTAGACCCTTGATCATGCCCTTTAAGGTTTGGTTGAATCTCTCCACCAGACCATTACCATGTGGGTGGTAAGGAGTGGTGAACTTGCAGGTCACACCACACTCCTCCCACTGGAATGTTATATACTTGGATATGACATTGTTTCCACTATCAGATACCACCTCTCTGGGGAAACCCACACAGGAAAAGATCTCCATTAACGCCCGGCCCACGACTGGCACTGTGGTGGTCCTGAAAGGGATAGCCGCCAGGTGGTATGGTCCACCAAGACCAGTATGTACCAGTTGTCCATGGCTGTCTTGGGATCCAGTGGCCCCACAATGTCCATCTCTACCGTCTTAAAAGGGGTACCAACAACTGGAAATGTCGGAGAGGAGCCTTATACTTCCTCCCAATCTTAACACTTGCATGGCAAGATTGGCAAGACCTGCAATGTGCATCTGGCTGCCTTCACGTTTGGGGCATAAAGATGTGGGTGACAAGCCTGTCAAAGGTCTTGTTCTGCCCCAAATGTCCTGCCAATGGCACGTCATGAGCCAGACCCAGTAGGAAGGTCCTTAAGCATTGGCGTACCACAAGCACACAAGCTGACCGAGGCTCTGCGACCTTAGGCTCATTGTACAGGAGATCATTCTCCCAGTAGATCGGACTAATCTCCAGCTGCCTGGTTTGCAAGCTGTTGCTGCAGAACCTCTATAGAAGGGGATTGCTTCTGCTCCTTGCAGAAGACTTCCCTGTTGGGTTAACCTTCTTTCCGGCAAATGGATCAGCTCAGATAAGTCCCCCCAGTTTACCCACTAACTCCCCTGGAGGTGCCGGGACGTCCCCCTCAAGGTCAGCTTCCTCCCGGACCATGAGAACCACAGGGGCGGGTTTCCCGCGCCCCCTAACCTTTCACTTGGCAGGAACCTGGGCCACTGTTTCAGGCTCCAGGTAGTTCTGATCACCCTTACAGACTGCCACATGTCCACTCAGGCAACTCAAGTGTTATGATTTGCAGTGTACCCCAATATAGGCCAGGATAGTCTCCTCACCTTTCATCTACATTTACCCTGCCATTACACTACATAGCTGTTTGTGGTGCTGACCTTTTACCTAGTTAGGTGCTGCATAAATGTTGTGTAATTTTCTCCAAAAACTAGCCTCATTTATAATGCATCACGGCAGGATTACCATTTCTGCATAATAACTGTGTATAAGGTTCATCACTAACGTCATATTCGGCTGACATGACACAGTAAGGTAAAACACCTGAGGGTACCCTTTGGGTATATAAGCTCAATATCTTTGCTGGGGCAGGCAGAGGAGAAAGACTTCCATGCTGACACACTGGGGTTCCTGCACACAGACACTACAGCATGCAGTGGTCTGACATCCCTTTCAGGTTGTTCATCTCAAGACCAAGATGGGGTCCTTCGCTCTCCCACATCAGGAAATGGGGTTGGCTCTATCCTAAGGGGATTCTTGGCTATCACCTACATACAAGCTAGGTGCATTTATGTACATCTAGTTAGGGTTAGCATCGTAGGAGTATGCATTATTACTGTCATGTATTTATAGGCTTGCATATATTCATTATTTTAGAACTATGGTAGAATTCTACCATCAATTTACTCTGTTGGTGCTCAAACCAGTATACATTTGTTTCTGTCTTATGGTTGTTACAGCACACAAATGTTACACTAGAATGTTGCTGATTCAGTAAGTGCTTAATGAAAACGTCCCCATCGTTTATTCTGTGTATCTCTCCGAGACAAAGTGAGCACGAGGGACTGAGCGAGAAGTACTGAACTGTTTCTACGATCCTTCAGGGGACAGGGTTGTCATATTCAATGGTTGCCAGAAACTATTTGCTCTGTGGTAAGAGGAGTTCATAGTGGCACTGTGAGCTAGCTGTTATACAGGTGAACATACATGGTTGGGGTGTCTGGAATCAGTCGGGACACCCATCCCACAGTTTATGTTGTCTAAACGAGCAGATCCTATTTGTAGGAACTGCACGACAAAGCATCTCCAAGTGATACCTGAGCTCAACATCCTTCCACAAGGACTGTTCCATGTCATTACCTGGCAGACAATCTACAGGCATGGTAGGGCTCACAACCACCCTCAAGGTACCTGACTACCCCATTCAAAGGGAACCTGCGCCACCATATACTTGCACTCTAAGTTGTCCACAGCACCTACTTGGTGAAATGCCCCAGGTACTAATTGCTCCTCAGAGACCAGGTGAAATTGGACTGAGGTCCCACTGACTCCGGTATCTCTGAGAGCCTCTATCCTTCTCCCATTGATGTTATATTATGTTAGAAGTGTTTTGTAGAGCGCTCGTTCACCGGTTGGTTTCTTGGCGCTGATGAGGCAGAGGGATCGCCAGTCCGAACAGATTTATAGGCGCATGAGAAGAGCCATGTTTTGAGAGACTTTCTGAAATTGATAAGGTTTGTGCTTAATCTGATTTCCACTGGGATGGAGTTCCATAGTCGAGGGACAAGGGTCGCAAACCTGCAGCCCCCATGCTGCTTCAGTTTGAAGGTGGGTACTGTGAGGAGGTGAAGATGGGCTGAGTGAAAGTTGCACGAGGGTGTATAACGGGAAATGCGGTCAGTAATAAATTTGGGGCTGCGATTGTTTAGAGATTTGTACACCAGGCAGAGTAAATTTTAAAGGTACAACACTGGGGGATAGGTAACCAATGCAGTTTATTTTTTTAGGGGAGGCGTGTTGCCATCTGGGTTGTTGGTAAATTAGTCTAGCCGCTTGATTTTGCACTAGTTGTAGTCATTTTGTTAGTCCAATTGGGAGTCCCAGGAAGGTGGCGTTTGCATAGTCAAGCCGGGATAAAACCAGGGCTATCACAACCTGGATCAGTGCAGTTTGGGATAAAAGTCAGAGATATCACAACCTGGATCAGGGCAGTTTGGGATGGTCACCCAGGTGCTGTATTTCTTAGTGTTAGCAGGCATCTAGTATCCTGGGATTATCTCACTGTCCCCTAGAGAGAAGAGGGTCATTTCTTCGGGATCCCCACCCTCCTGTGGGTACCACTCCTCCCCAAGCGCTGCACTAGCCAACACCTTGGACTGCCCACCAGTGGGTGGCTGCCCCCTCAAGGGAAACTTGGGGTCTCCCTTCAACTGACCCACCTGCTCACGGCATAGCACTTGCGGGGCTGTTCTCTGTAGGTTTCCCTGAAGAGACCCTTTCTTTCTAATCTCCTGAGGGATGGGAACCTTTTCCCTGGGAATTGGTTTGGGGCCCTTTAGAGAACTCCTGTGCTTTACCCCCCCCCCACTCTTCTGCTGGCTGAGAACCCTGCCCACCTTTGGCAGAGTCTCCCTCATACACCTACTTGTTGACCCTGGTACCCACCCAGCGATCCGCCTCCATAGCAAGCTTCCTAGGATCAGCCAGCTTACTATCAGTCAAGTACTGGCACAGCTCTGCAAAACATTGACTAGACAAGTGCTTCCATGCACTCAAATTGTAGAGCCCCTGAAAATCTGTCACATTACTGCCATTCGCCCAACCATCCAGTGCCCTGCAAAATTGAATATACACATTCTAACCAAGTGTTTGAATCAGTATTCCTACTGGACCTAAACTGACCCCTGTACTTGTCAGGAGTAACACCATACCTGGTGATAAGGGCCTCATTCATGTCAACGTAATGGAGGCTCTGCCCCTTAGCAAAAGCCAATAAAGTGTCCCTCCCCTCTTCTGGGAAAAGAGGCCACATTCGTGCTCCCTCGTTCTTTTCGGGGACCCCATTCATATGTATAGATGCCCCATAACCCTTAAACCACCTTTGTATTCATCCCCCTTCTTGAATTCCTTGCCTACTTTCTTGGGGATATGTGCAATTCTATCTGAGTGCACTGAGGAATTACTGCCACCATCTGTGCTGGACCTACTTCTTTGCTCCAGCTCCTTAATACCATGCTAATGATCAGAGCTATTCTTTTGTATTCCCTCTCATTTTCCAGCTGGCGTTTTTCTAGTTCAAACTTCCGTCTTCCTGCCTGTACTCCAGCTCCTCTGGGGACAAACCCCTGCTGTCTGGCCTGGAGGATTCCCCTTGCCCAAAAGCACATCCACCTGAGGAATAGGTTCCTCCCCCTCCACACTGAGATCTCCAGACTGCCCACTGGCATGTCTAGCTGCCACCCAGGCCCACTGCGCTTGTGGTAGCTCTTCTTTCCTGTTGTGGCCACAAATTTGGACTTTGAGGTTTGTGGTGTGGGCTGGGGCAGTGCGTCATGTGGCTTACGGAGGGCCCCCAATCCAAGGTGCAGACACGGGTGTCAAGGTCAGCGGGCAGCGATGTCGCTGGTGAGAAAAGGGTGGCAGAGTGAATAGAGGTGGTGTGGAGTGCAGTGCCAACAGGTTGTGGTGCAAGCAGTGGGTCAGAAGCGCCGGAGGTCGTCGTCGTCAGTGAGACCAGAGTTGTGGTGCGAAGTGCAGCTGTACCCCCTGCAATGCCTTCCAGACACGGAGACAGCAGCAGTGTAGGTGACAGTGTAGGTTGCTTTCCCTCGACGCGGCAACGGAAACCCGCGACTCCAGAGGCAGTTGCAAGAGGTAAGTGAAGTGTTTGCTGTCCCTGAGACTTCATCTAACACCCCTCGGCTGTCATGCCATTCTCCCTCAGTGCTTTGAAAGTTGGCCAATCTGCAGACAGTAGGAGGGCATGAAGAACTGACCAAACTTTAGTGGAACCCAGCTTATTAGACCTCCCTTTACAGAGCTTCGGTGAGGCACAAGTGTAGTAAAAATAAATACATTTACATTCATTTTGCTGCAACTAGAATTTGGAAGCAGTGTTGCTCGCCGCTTTGTTGTTGCATCAGTTTTGAAAGCGCTATCACTTTTATTTGTATTATTGCGCGTTTCTCCCCAAGCGCTACGCTCTGTTAACCCCTCCGCTGCCATTTTGTTTGTTGTGCTCGCCCTCTAGAGACCGCCCCGCCTCCCAGCTGAGCCGCCCTCCCACTGACCAGATACAGCGCTCCGTTAGTTCAACGCGCTGTGACTCGCTTCGCTCTCGAGCAGAGTGGTCGCTCCCCTGCCTCCCTGGCGTCCTGTGGTATCGTTGCCCCGCATATTTGTTTAATTACTGCCTCATATTTGTTGCCTGCAGCCTGCCCTGCTCGCCGCTTTGTTGTTGCATCAGTTTTGAAAGCGCTATCACTTTTATTTGTATTATTGCGCGTTTCTCCCCAAGCGCTACGCTCTGTTAACCCCTCCGCTGCCATTTTGTTTGTTGTGCTCGCCCTCTAGAGACCGCCCCGCCTCCCAGCTGAGCCGCCCTCGCCCCTCCCCTTCCACTATCCATATATGACAGTTTTTCCCGCGCGCAGCGTTCACGCGCATCGACCGCGCCCAATCCGCGCCGAAGGTGCGCCAAAGGTAAGCCCGTCTACGCCCGTCCGCGCCTGGACCGCGCCCAGCGCCAGACCCCCTGGCCCCCGTCCCTCCCAGCCCTCCCGCATTACCTACGATGCCTCAACCCTCCTAGCCCTTAACCCCGGTCGCGCCCCCAACTGCGTCCAAGCTGCTCCTGGACACACCCATGGACCTTTCTCCTGCTACTTCTGCAAATTCAACGGCACCGACAACATCTCCGCTACGACCACAACACAGACTCCCGACCCCAACCTCCTACAATGCATCCTTCTCAACACCCGCTCGGTCCACAGACACGCCATTGACCTATGGAATCTACTAGACACCATCTCTCCAGACGTCGCCTTCCTAACGGAAACATGGATGAACGCTTCCTCCGCCCCAGACATCACCATTGCCATCCCTGAAGACTATAAGATCACACGCAAGGACCGCACCGACCATACAGGAGGAGGAATTGCTATCGTCCATAAGAAATCCATCCGCATCTCAACCAGCTCTGACGCCAACCTCGCTAACTCCGAACACCTTCACTTCCAGATCCACATCGACCCCAAGACAACTCTCAGAGGCACCCTCCTCTACAGACCACCAGGACCCCGCGCAAAATTCAGTGAAGACATCACGGACTTCATCACCCCACACGCGCTCCCCTCCAAAGACTACATCCTTCTGGGAGACCTCAACTTTCACCTTGAAAAGATCAACGACCGCAACACCGCCACCCTCCTGGACAACCTCGCCAACCTCGGACTTAAACAACTGGTCACTTCCCCCACCCACATCGCAGGTCACACACTCGACCCCATCTTCACCTCCAGCAATCATGTCTCCTTCAGCCACACTACGGATCTCCTCTGGACTGACCACAGCTGCGTTCACTTCACCTACAACAAGCCGAAACCCATCAACCACCTCCAACCAACTCTACAAAGAAACTGGAACAAAATCACCACGGACCAGATCTCCGCATCGCTCCTTCTAAACACCCCAGCCCACTCTTCTAACGCAAACGAAGCCGCCGCCAACCTCACCCTATGGCTATCCAACACCGCCGACACCTTAGCACCACTGAAAAAACGTCAAAGCAAACCTGGCAGCAAAAAGGCCTCATGGTTCAACGATGATCTTAAGAAGTCCAAGAAACTCTGCCGCTCCCTTGAAAAGGCCTGGAAAAAAGACCCAACCACTAGCACCAAGGACGCCTTCAAAAACGCCACCCGCACTCACCACCAACTAATCCGAAAGGCCAAGAAAACAGCATTCAAGGATCGACTTGACAACAACGCCCACAACAGCAAGGAACTTTTCAACATCGTCAAGGAATTTACCAATCCCTCAGCCAACTCCAACGACATCACCCCCTCTCAAGCCCTCTGCGACTCCCTAGCCTCATTCTTCCACAACAAGATCGCAGACATCCACAACAGCTTCGACAACCAACCCGGAGACCAACCCACCCGACCATTGGCTAAACATTCTCCCCCCGTGAACACCCTTAACATCTGGAACCCAGTCTCCACTGAGGACACAATCCGCCTGATGAATTCCATCCACTCAGGATCCCCCACAGACCCATGTCCTCACCACATCTTCAACAAAGCAGACTCCATCATAGCACCGCACCTCCGAGACGTCATCAACTGCTCCTTCAACTCCGCCACCTTCCCGGAAGACTGGAAACACGCCAAACTCACCGCCCTTCTGAAAAAACCCACAGCGGACCCCACCGAACTCAAAAATTACCGCCCCATCTCGCTCCTTCCATTCCCGGCCAAAGTCATCGAGAAAGCTGTCAACAACCAGCTCGCCGCCTTCCTCGAAGCCAACAAATCCCTCGACTCCTCACAATCTGGCTTCCGAGCAAAACACAGCACTGAGACCGCCCTCATCGCAGCAACAGACGACATTCGAACTCTACTGGACAATGGAGACACAGTCGCCCTCATCCTCCTCGACCTCTCTGCAGCATTCGACACAGTCTGCCACAGCACCCTTTTACAGCGCCTCAGAAACATCGGAATCCAAGGAAAAGCACTAGAATGGATCACCTCGTTCCTCACAGGAAGAACCCAGAGAGTCCGCCTCCCACCATTCAAGTCCGAGGCCACTGAAGTCATCTGTGGCATACCACAAGGATCCTCACTCAGCCCCACCCTCTTCAACGTATACATGAGCCCCCTCGCGGCCATCGCCCGCCAACACAACCTCAACATCATCTCTTACGCGGATGACACTCAACTAATCCTTTCTCTCACCAATGACCCCAGCACCGCCAAAACTAACCTACACGAAGGAATGAAAGAAGTTGCCGAATGGATGAAACAAAGCCGTCTGAAACTGAACTCAGACAAAACAGAAGTCCTCATCTTAGGAACATCCCCCTCTGCATGGGACGACTCCTGGTGGCCGGAAGCCCTCGGAAAAGCACCCATCCCGACAGACCACGCACGGAACCTAGGCGTCATCCTGGATTCTTCACTCTCAATGAACAGACAAGTCAGCGCCGTATCCTCTTCCTGCTTCAACATTCTTCGCATGCTCAGAAAAACATTTCGCTGGATCCCCACCGAAACAAGGAAAACAGTCACCCACGCTCTGGTCACGAGCCGACTGGACTACGGAAACACCCTCTACGCAGGCACTACCGCTAAACTCCAGAAGAAACTCCAACGTATCCAAAACGCCTCAGCCAGGATCATATTAGACATCTCACGCAACGAACACATCTCTGGTCACCTTAAAGACCTCCATTGGCTACCCGTCAATAAGAGGATCACTTTCCGACTACTAACCCACGCACACAAATCACTCTACGACATCGGACCAGATTGCCTCAACTCACGACTGTCCTTCAACACCCCATCCCGCCAACTGCGTTCTTCCAGCCAAGCCCTCGCCACTGTACCTCGCATCAACAAGACCACCATGGGAGGCAGATCCTTCTCATACCTGGCTGCTAAAACATGGAACTCACTCCCCGCTTACCTTCGCCTCACCCAGAACCACCTAGCATTCAGAAAGCAACTTAAAACGTGGATATTTGACAAGTAATCCTCTTCCCCTGTCTAAGCGCCTTGAGACCCTCTGGGTATGTAGTGCGCTATACAAATTCTCTGACTTGACTTGACTTGACTTGATCATGTGGATTTTTTTAAAACGTCAATCAGTGCTACTAGGGCTTCCCTTGTTGGAATATACACATTTTCCACTTAACTAGGGTTATAGGTTTATTTCCCCATTTAAGTGTCCAGACTGAATCCCTGTGAGGAGGTGTAGTTACTCTTTGGTACTCACAACTCCCGCCAATATTTTTCCGCCTTTTGTGCTCACCTTGCCCATTTGCTGTATCACACTTCTTGCAACACAGCCATCCTACAAATAGCCAGGCACCAAGACATATCAGAACGACTTCAGGGCTGCCACTTAACATCTCCTCTCAGTATATGCCCCACACAATGACTACTCAGATGTCTACAAGGGTAGACTCTTATAACCTACTTCCCAAAGGTTGCCCAGAGTTCTTATTGATCCCCAATCAATAAGTAAAACCAAGATGTCTACTTTACAGAAAGTCAAATAAACAAAAGACAGAGTAAAGGGTTTTGTATCCACCAAGGTGGACGGAATAGTACTCCTGATCCCCCTAGACTAGGTATCTATATAACAAAAAGAAGGAGTACCACCATATAAAAGGCTCAGAGGGCGATTTTTGGTGGGGTGACTTTCTAGTGAGGAATAAGAAAAAAGTCCTTCTTTGATTTTAATAAACCCCTCACTCACCGACCTGGTCGTGACATGCTTCATCGTCGGGGCCACCTTGACAGCCGAGTGCCATCAAGGTGTGCTGCGACACCTGGAATACAGTGGAGCGGGTATGTGAGTGATGAATGCAAGAAAAAAGAAAAAAGGTGGGTGTGTTAAAAATTGTCCTGGTATGGCTTATATGTGAAAAATGTATTCTTAAGACTACTGGACAATAATAAAAACAGTATAGATACAATGATGGTTTTATTATGACCAAGTGTATCTGTGGTATATGTGCAAGGTCTACATGTTTCAAACCGAATGGAAAATGCCGGTTTTTCTTCAGGACCAGAAAGGAAATGGGTGGTCAGGGTACACTAACGCCCTGCCATACCTGCACTCCTTTGTTCCCTGTTGAGCACAATGGCCGCAGGGCAAAAAAGTCACAACAGGGTAACCCTGGGGTGGTTACGCTAGTCGCATAAAAACTCCCAATCAGGGGTCATTAGGCTGCACAGGATTAGAGGGAAGGGAGGCCACAGTTGGGGAACATATTAGTTCCAGTGGTTTGTTAGGCCGTGTACCTATTTACCCCACTTGCATTGGAAATTTCCAGGGTCACAGTTCCACCCGCTCAATCTCGTCCCGATAAAACTTGCACAGTTACAAGACTGGAAAAGTCACCCGCAGCGTATGAAAAACGGTTTCCTCAAACCGTTTTTCATACGCTGCGGATTGAAGAGCTACTACTTGAGCTGCGATGACTTTTCCAGCCTTGTAATATTGCAAGTTTATGGGGACCAGATTGAGCGGGTGGAACTGTGACCCTCGAAATTTCCAATGCAAGTGGGGTACCTTCCCCACGACAGCTACTTCCTGCTAGAGTGAATGTATTGTTTTTTGACAAAGGAGGTTCCAATGTCTTGCCAATCCAGCTCACATTTTATCATCTTTCGTTGGGGCATTACTGAACTAGAAACACATATATCTGAGTTAAAATCCTACAACATCCAGTTTACTGGACAAACAAAAATCATAATGTGGCAACTTGAAATGTTTACATAACACAGAAGAGGCAACAATATAAATGCAAATACAACGTGCCAAAATACGTATATCTCCAGATGCATTAGGAAGGTATCAGGTAATTCTGAGTAAAATAATCCGAACATTCTTCCGACGAAGGGAAGCAAGTGGCCTGAAACAACATTCTAGTGATCAAAAACAGAATAATATATTTGCTTCTATTCACATCATCAAAGCAAGCAAATGCAGACTGGATCAGAGGAATTATAATTTTTAAGAGTGATAAGCTTCTTAGGGCTTCCTATTCTTCTGGGTTCATCTTCACTCTCACACCTATTGCTGAACACTTATATGCTATCCGTACCACACAAACTAGAAAATAAACAGGTAAATCTTCAGATTTCTGACAACACCCACATGCATTTACAAGTGAACAATACTGTAGTCTGACAAAATAATGGAATACATGCACCACAGGTAGCTTAAGCCGGCATAGAGTTAAAACAGAATGTCGTTCGCTTTCTCCTAATTCTGTAAGACTGTGCATTTGGGCAATGTAAGCATCAAAACTATGGGTATTACGTCCACTCATACCATCAGAATATGCTGACCTGGTTCCTGGCTAGCTCACAGTGCACCATCTGGACCCCTAAACCTCACAGGGTGCCAGATGGTGTCTGTAACTTCAGAACATGACAACCCTAATTCCCCCCAAGGAAATCATGGAAACAGATCTAACCGTTCATTTTTATCTCAGGCAAGCCCATAGGGAGACACAAGAAATACAAAAATGGTATTCCAAACATTTATTGAAGCAATTGGATTCTTTTGTAAAATCTGTGCGGTGGATTGATTAGTAGAACGAAAGAGAGGATTGTAACAAGCATTACTAGAATAGTAAAAAATATCAATAATTCAACCATCATAATTCTGGATGGATTAAATGAATACATATAGCTGTACTCCTACCTCGCACTACCTAGCTAGAGAACATAGAGTGTATGTGGTTCTGCCAGATACCTTGGAGTGGTGTAACTCCCCATTTACCTGTGCGCATGTTTCATCCGGAAGCCAGTCTGGTGTGGAACAGGTTGCTGTCTCTCGCAGGATAGTGATGAGATTCAGCAGGGCTACAATTCAGGCACCGGGTGACCTTGATAATCCATTTGCACTGGGCTGGAGTTCAGAACCGGCTGTCATTGTTGATTCTACCAATTCAGAGTTGTCTCTGAATAGAACACAAAGGGCACTTTGCACAGCGTACTTGGTCATTTGACAAAATGTACGAGGGTATGATAATGTGCCTACGAAGAAATTTATTTGGAAGCATAACACTTTCTGAATGCACTATAATGCAAGAAAAATGTGCTAAAAATCATTGTCTATAAAGATGTCAACTTAAAACTTGAACATGTAAAAATGGAGGGAGGCATTTGTGCACAAGCCCTATTAACCTCACAACATGAAATGGCCTAAAAATCTGGGCCCCTCCCTTTCCACATCCAACACGGTAAGAACTATATATGACAATTCCCACAACATATCTATAGTTCACTATCCTTGAAATGCTTCCACTGGTTCCCTTTCTTCTTACTAGACACTTGCTAGAAAGCTGAAATTGGGCAACATGCATTCTATCGACTAACAGATATTCTAACAAAAAACAAAGGAAGGTCAATAAGCGATTAGAATCCTGGAATCCAGACCACTATAAACACCAATATAAAAGCAGAACCAGACCATCTCCATTTCAGAAAACTACTGAACGTATGATGACAAGCGCAGAAATAGAGAAAACCTGCATACTGGTGTCACACCTCACATTTTACTGTGCTCAATATTTATCCTTCTGTGCACTGTTTTGACTCACTTATACTCTATTTAGCACTCCATAGTGGCCTCAATGCGACATATCTGTGAATCAGTTATCCTTAAATACATATAGCCACAGACATTAATTCTAGTAAAATGGAAATCAGCAACCCACAAGACCAATTCTCAGTCCCTTTCAAAGGTCATTTGTGGGGCAAGCACGAAGAATGGGGAATAAGGTGAACACTGACACAATAATCTCATCCAAGATCCATTTTATGAATGAATAACTACCATGGAGTGAATCTGGGTTACATGCATGCAAATAATCTTACATATGCAAATATTTGATAAATTTAGAGTTAGGGAATCCTACATTTATGAAACATTTCAGCAGTGTAACAGTCTAATGTTATACATTGTATAACCAAAATACAGAAAATGAACCAGACCAGCAGGGTGATGTTTTGTAGAATCTACTTATGGGTAATTTAATTATCACTTTATGTGTATGTGGGGTGTGCAATACCTAATGAGCTCCATTATTGAGCTCTATTTGGAGATCTTTTTTTGTGATCATAGTGCCTCTACTAATGCAGTATTTTTAGATCTTTTTAGAAGAGGCCTGAACAGTAGTTAAAATTGTTTGTGGTTAGGGATTTTATTAATACTAGCCACAGTAAAGTAAAAAACAAAGTGGAGTACTTGTGGGAAATAATAATACCTGAAGTCCTTAGTAAGAAAGTCGTCAACATGTTTCTTCCATATTGCCCAATCAGATCACAGGTCTTCAACAGGACCTATTTGAGAATATGTGGTAATCTAAATCTGGCCCTCTTGAATAATATAGAAGTTTTTGTAGGTAGGGCAAAACATATATCAACATAAATTACATTTATAAGTATGGTCACACTGAACCTGGTAACCTGAAGTTTCTTCGGACCTATGTAAAATTATTTGACATGTAATCCTTTTAAGGCATCCCTTATACAAGTGTAGGCAGGGACATTATTTTCACCCACAACGTGAAAAAAAATACTTATCACTACATGTGAGCACAGCATACACAACCATCATCACACTTGTGAGTTTTTATCAGGGATGTATAAAACACGTATACGCAAACTCAGAATTTTAAGATAGGAAAGTAAGCATATGAGAAAAGAGGCCCAGCTTACACTAGCCCTAGATTTTTTCAAGCAACCTTTGGGAGCTAGACCCTGGTGTCCTCAGTCACATTCTCTTAAAGGAAAACTGTATGTTCGGAAACCTGAAACCTGTTTTAGTACTTTGTGGCTTATTTTAATGGTAAGTAGTTCTTTGGGTAAGAGTGACGATCTCCTGCTGTGTAGAAGAAAATTGTCTTCAGTCACATTAAGAATCTGTGTGGTTCTGCTTCTACTTTCTTTGAGCTACAATAGAAGTGAAAGAGTGTGCTGTCTTTTTAAAAATTTTGAAACATATGATTATTTGCTTGATATGATGTCAGACGCCGTTAGCATTTTCAGGTATAAAAGGAAGTTGTTTAGACCCACGGTGTCTTTTCGCCTCTCCCAAACTCTTTGTTTGAAGGAAATTGAATGGCGTGTATGCAAAGATGGGTTTAGATGGTGTACTTGGGTCATGTCTCACTTAGGAACATAATAGATTTTAACTATCTATTTTTGAGATGGATTATTTAATAATAGCTTCCTAAAAAAATGTTTTTCTCTTGTTTTTCTTCTCTTTGCGTTTTATTTTTAATTTACAGTTTTCACCTTATCACAGGCACATATTGATTGATAGTTTGAAAATGCCATAAATCAGCTATCCTGACTAGCAGTTACATTAACAAGAGTTTGGAGATGCTTGAAAATAGAGGTTGAAGGGTGAGCTTAAAATCACATTTAGACTTAAACCACTTTTAGACATGATTAAATTAATTGTTTTATTTGGGTCATTTATTAATTGCTCTGTGTTTTACTGTTTTTTAATTGTTTTTATCCTTGTGTTCTCTTAAATAATTAAACCGATATCCCCTTAAGATGAAGCTATAATGAATGGATCTTTGAAAAAGATTTAAATCTGTTAAGCAGACTAGTAGTTACATTAACAAGAAATTAGAAATGGTTGGAAATAGAGGTTGAAGGGTGAGTTTAAAATTATATTTCAACTGCATATCATTTTAGAGATTGTAAAGTTAATTCTTTTATTGAACAAGTTACTACTTGTGTAACGATATATCTGTAAGAGACATTAGTTAGTGATAGATTCCTTACCTTAGAATATCCCCAGGGTTCAGACTGGATCGGGGAAGTTTTTCGTCAGCAGTACCGCTGCACGTCGGTAGGTAGCGTTGGGTGCTCCGTGTCCGTCACTGGCGTCATAGGCGCCGTGATGACGTCATGGAGACTACTTAGGCGCCACCCATGCGCGCTGACATCAGTTCTGTACACGACTTTCCGCACCAGAAATGCAGAGCCATGCAAGAAACTGACCACTGGTGCCATGAAACTAGGGCCCTGAAAGGGATGACCTAAACCCTAGAAATCAGTTTACAGAACGGGGAGGACGGGTGGGGCGGTAAGGAATCTATAATATTTAATGTCTCTTACAGATATATCGTTACACAAGTAGTTACTTGGGCATCTGAAAGAGACACGTTAGTGATAGATTCCTTACCTTAGAATAGATACCCCAGTAATACCAACCCCGGTGGTGGGTCTGCCTACAAGATTACACCAGAAAGTCACAGAGAACAGAACGGCCAAAGAAGCCGTCTCTCCGAACTTGACTATCAAGGCAGTAATGCTTGGTAAACGTGTGCAGCGAGGCCCACGTAGCTGCCTGACAAATGTCATGCAAGGGAAGGCCGCGTCCCAAGGCAGTAGTGGCTGCCGTTGCCCTGGTAGAATGGGCACACAACCCCACAGGAGGCACCTTCTTAGCCAACGAGTAACATGCTTTGATGCACAGAACAACCCACCGAGAGATGGTCTGTTTGTGCATGGCCCGACCTTTTTTGGCGCCCACATAGCCAACAAAGAGCTGGTCATCCTCCCAGAACTATTGCGTGAGCTTCATATAGAACAAGAGCGCACGTTTCGAAGGATGTGGAGGCGGAAAGAAGGTGGGCAAAGTGATGGTTTGCCCGATGTGGAAGGGTGTGACAACCTTTGGCAGGAAAGAAGGATGGGTCCGTAAAAACACCTTGTCGGGATGAACAGAAAGGAAAGGAGGTTTAGAAGAAAGAGCCTGGAGCTCACTCACTCTCCTGGCAGAGGTGATAGCTACCATTAAAGTAGTCTTGAGAGTGAGAATACGTAATGGACAGTTATGAAGGGGCTCAAAGGGAGCGCACATCAGAAAAGTCAAGACAAGATGTAAGTCCCACTGAGGCATTATGAAAGGCACAGGAGGAAACGTGTGTGTAATGCCTTTAAGGAAGTGATTAACAACCGGGGACTTAAAAAGAGAAGGCTAATCTGGAAGCCGTAGAAAGGCGGAGATGGCCGAAAGATAACCTTTGATAGTGCCCAGAGCAGAGCCCTGCTGGGCCAAAGAGAGAAGGAACAGAAGGACCTCGGAAAGCGGGGCAGAAAGGGGATCCACAGCCTTTACTGTGCACCATGCCACATATGTGTTCGACCTGCAGGCGTATACCATTTTAGTGGAGGGACGCCTGGATGCCAGAATGACATCACAGACTTCGGGAGGAAGATTGAAAGATCTCAACTGTCGCCGCTCAATCACCACGCATGGAGGTAGAGGCTCGACAGGTTCGGGTGGAGGACCGCCCCCTGCTGCTGCGGCAGAAGATCCTCCCGAAGAGGCAGTCGGATCGGGGGATCGATCTCCAAGCTGAGTAGCTCGAGATACCAGTATCTTCGTGCCCAATTCGGAGCCGCAAGGATGACTTGGACCCGGTCGTGCCAAATCTTCTTCAGCACTCTGGGCAAAAATGGTATAAGTGGAAAGGCATACAATAGCCCGCAGCTCCACTCGCAAAATTCCAATGCGCAGAACTGATGGCATTGCGCGTTCTCTTCAGTGGCGAATAGATCTAACCAAGGGTCTCCCCACTGCAGAAAGAGACCTTGCGCCACGTCCGAGTTCAGACGCCATTCATGATCCATCATGCACCATTGGCGGAGTTCATCCGCCCTGGCCTTCAGAGAACCTGCCAGGTATTGAACCACCAAGGTAATGCCTTGATGTTCCAGCCATATCCTGTGGGGCAGAGCCTCCTGACATAGGGTACACGACCCCACCCCACCCTGTTTGTTGCAATACCACATGGTGGTGTTATTGTCCGTAAACACCTGCACTACACGGACAGAAGGAAGGAATGCTGTAGGAGAGTAGGGTCTGCTTCCTATGGTCACCCCCACTTTTTGTTGTGATTTTCTGGTTTTTAGTGTGGCTGTGGGACTGCTAATCAGACCCAGAGTCCAGCTGTTCTCTCTCTAAATTAATACCATGTACTTTAGGTACATACCTGATTGGGTATTGGGTCACCTTTGTGAGCCCCTGTATAGTGTACCATAGGTACCCAGGGCATAGGTGCATCCAAGGCCTACCAGGGGCTGCAGCATGTATAATGCCACCCCTGGCTGGCCATCCAAACTGACACCACAGGCTGATCACTCAGCTTGGGTAAGGTGGTGTAATCACCCCTTACTTCGATATAGTATACCTATATCTACCCATACATATATATTTAGACACATATGCACCTATAAGTCACTACTATGGTAGGCCTCGACAATCCTCGAGGCAGAGTGGTTGGTTTTATGTGAGAGGGTGCCCTAGCATGAGCTGGGCCGCTCTCTAGCTTTCAGAACCATCTCCTTATTGTTGTTCTATGATTAAGCCATACCATATACTCTTAAGTGCATTATAATTCTCGCTGTTAATGCTAACTTTGATTTGGCTTTATCAAAACATGTTGTGTAAGGTGTCAGAAGTTAGCCTGATATATGATGCTCACTAGTTCTAGTGATCACCTTGTATCAGTCCAAACAACCCTTATGGTGATTGGTTGTAAAGTCAACCTTATAGACCAGCTATCCTAGTAGCGTGGACAAGAGCAGTCTTTAGGCTAAACTCTGAATGGCATGTGAAGCCAGCTGTTTTACTACATATAACCCCTTGAATACCAAATGAAAGTCCACCACACAGGTTGTTATGAAAATAAACAGATATTTATTAACTAACATACACCTCTGAACTCTTTATGAGGTCAGAGGGCTAAGCACATGACAATACTAAAAAGGAAATTCGAGTTCGCACAATATTTACAAGTGCGCCTTAGGGGCACGACAAACCATATACTCAAAACAATGGAATGCGAGGAAAGAAAATACTGTAAGGAGATCCAGAGGCTGGAGCATCGCTGGGACTACGCTACAAACTAGGTAAGTAAGGAGCAGGAGGCCCTCGGGACTCACGTGCAGAGTGGAAACTCTCACGCGGGATGCGTACCAACGTCTATGGATGCTACAGTTTAGAAAGTTACGGATTCCGGAGGAACCCGGCTGGATGGAGGGAAAACAACAGTGGACCTGGACACTAGGATAGTGAACACAGACTTCAGCACCTAGAAGCTTTAGTTACCTAACCCACAGGCTGCGGGTGCATAGGGCTGAAGTTGCGTCGGGTTTGCTGCGTTGATCCCGGTGATGCCTGAAACAAGGAGTTGCTGGCAGGCAGGAAAGTGGAGGAGTCCGGTGGTTCCAAGGATGGAACTGGGGAGAAGAAGTCCTGAAAGGGAAGGGGACAGAGTCTCGGTCACTAGCCAGTGACGGTGTTGGAACCAGGAGAGAACCAGATGCTGTTGCCGCGTTCAGGTGGAAGAAGGGTCGCTTCTCTCTGTAGCTGCGCGGGCCAGGAGCTATTCTTCACGACCAGGCTGGAGGCACAAGCTGTCCCACGTAGTCTGCTGCTGTTGGCGGTGTTAGATCGTCGATCTGGTCAACAGGCCTTGGCTAATGCTAGCCACGCGGTGGAACAAAGATGGCGTCTGGTGCGGACCAGGAGGGTCCGGGGTGCTCCTCTTTTACAAGGGAGCAAGGGCCAGTCTGGGGGACCAGACCAGCAGTGTTGGATTCTTCGGGTCGCCGTCTCAGAGGTCACTAGCCAGCCGGCAAGTGACCAGACAACAGGACAAGCAGCAACAAGGCAAAAGGGCCCCACGCAGATCTCGTGGATGCTGGGGGGCTGGTCTTTGTTGCAGGAGCTACGTCGGTGTGGGGCTTCTCAGACCCCAGTGCGCTCACTCGAGGATCCCTCGGCGGTCGTGCTGGAAGCGTTGTGCAAGTTTCTCAAGATGGCCGTCGCCACGTTGCTCGTCGCACCCACGGGTCCCAGCTGTGCTGTGGATGTGGGTAGAGGTCAGCAGAGTCTGGAGGTCCAGGTCTCGTCGAGCTGGGTCGTCGGGTTCCAGGAAGGAAGGAATTGCAGCAAACCGCACAAGAGCTTGATGGTGCCTGCGAAGCAGGATGGTCATTCCCTGACCATAGGGGAGATTCTTCAGTCTTCTGATGTTCAGGAGGTCGAAGGTCAAGAGTTCTTCGTGGAAGTTGTCAAGATTAACCCAGCTCCAACCTTTATCCTGCTAAAGGGGGCTGCACTACGACTAGGTCCCTCCGCTGGGTGGGACCAGGAAGGGGGGTGGTTACACCTCCTTTCCTTTGTCCGGTCTTGCGCCAGCTCTGGGGCTGGAGTTCCCCAGGAACTGGTTTAGACCGGTGTATGCACGGGGACACCTTGTGTGCCCCAGGCATGTCTCATTCCTTTCAGCCCTGGCCTACCTAATACACAAAACCCCGTCTGGGGTGGTGCTAGCACCTCCCAAGGCAGGAAACCCTTTGTCCGAGCCTCCATCGCTGGAAGGACTCCCAGCAGCAGGAGGTCAGACTTGTGTCTGTGGTGGCAGCATCACTTTGTGATGCTGAGGCTCGAGTTAACTTTAACCGGGGTTCACAGTTACATACATGTCGTGTCCCTCTAGAAGGGTGGAATGCTACCCCCGTCGCCAGAATTGGCGAGGGGGTAGTATTCCAATTCGTATGACACCTTACTCGACATGTTTTGATAATGCTATACCAAAGTTAGCATTTGACCGCGAGGTTCATAATGCACGTAAGAGTATATGGTATAGCGGGATCATGGAACAGCTATTAGGACTTGGTTCCGCAAGCTGCAAACGGGCTCAGCTCATGCCAGAGCACCATCTCACATAATTCCAAGCACTCTGCCTTCAGGATTGATAAGGCCTGCCATAGGAGTGACTGATAGGAATATATGTGTCCATTTTAGGGTTAGATATAGAGATACTATATCTAAAGCAAAGGGTGATTACACCACCTTGTCCCAGCTGTCGTGCAGCCAGTTGTGTCAGATTTGGATGGCCAACCAGAGGTGGCATAATACATGCTGCAGCCCCTGGTAGGCCCTGGGTGCACCTAGGCCCTGGGTACCTAAGGTACACTGTACAGGGGCTGATAAGGTGACTCAGTATCCAATTAGTTATGTACCTAGAGTAAGTGGAATCCGTTTTACAGAGAGAGCAGTGGGCCTGGGGTCCTGAATAGCAGGGCCCTAGGTCAACTAAGTCGAAAAACCAGCAAAACACCAGGCAAAAAGTTGGGGGCAACCATAGTCAGATATCCACCTTCCTACATAACCACCCCCCAACCGAAAGGAGATAAGGCTATCCTTGACCAGGTAAGCCTATATTGCCTGAGTGGCCATATGAGGTGGTATATGCACTGTTACCCCCTATCTCATGGTCCACTAAGCAATCCCTCACTCTAAGGGTGTCTGAGGGTCTCCACCATAGGGAATCTCTACCTGTGGTGTGTTTTGGCAAAGAAAAAGGCTGGTGTGGGGATGGAGTACTGAAGTGAGACTCCAATAATGTTGGGCTCAACTTCATCCAATCACTATCCACCATATATGCCTTTCTTTCCAGGACTGAGTTGCTGTGAGCTCTCAGGGTCAACCTCTGGCTACCTAAAGCTGGAGGCTGAGTCCCTCTGTTTGGCTTACTGGAGGGACAGGTCAGGTTTGGGGTTTTTAGGTCCCAGGTTTGGCTCTGCCCAACAGTGTCCATCTGTGGGAGGTCCCTAACTAAATTTAAGGGGGATCCCTAGGAGTTTGTTTTATTGTCACTTGGCTAGGACTACTAGCTTCAGTGCCCTTAATCTGCTGACTGGGGAGTTCTTTTGGACAGGGGGCCCTTTGGGGTCCACCACTGACCTCCCTGACCTCTACAGCCCTGGGCTGACTGAGGCAGGGTAGAGAGGGGCAGGTTACCTGCTCCGGACTGGGTCCCACCTTGGAAGGGTCCACTGACATCAGGGGTTCTGCCAGGCTAGGCCGGACTACCTCTGGGGCAGTTTCTTCACAAGGGGTCAGATCAGTTCCCTGAGGAGGCTGATTCTTTCCTAAAGTCTGGTGGGAGGGAGATTTCTCTTCCTCCTCAATGCTCTCTGTCTGAGTGGAGTGATCCATAGTTTCAGGCTTCACAACACTATTATCTGTCTGAGTTTGAGCTGTGGCCATCAAAACTACACCAACCTTTTCAGGAAGGGACTCAGTTTGGGTATGGGCTGTGACCATCACAGCCCTGCCAACCTGTTCAGGGAAGGAATCTGTCTGAGATTGGGCTGTGACTGGCACAGCCCTCCTGACCTGTTCAGGGAGTACATCTTGGGCTAGGGCTGTGGCTATCACTGCCCCACTAACCTTACCATGGAGGTTTAGCATTTTAAAATGGGTTTCTTGCTCTACCTCAGCCCAGGCTGAGATCTCTAAATCATTCCCCAGTAGGCAATCTACAGGCAAGTTTGATGACACTGCCACTCTCTTGGGACCAGTGACACCTCCCCAGCTGAGATTTACCACTGCTATGGGGTGATCTCTCTGCACTCCATCAATGTTGGTCACCTGGTATGTGGCTCCAGGTATAAGTTGCCTCGAGGGGACTAGATTCTCAGTCACCATGGTGATGCTAGCCCCTGTGTCTCTGTAGGCCTCAACTTTTGAACCATTGATGAGGGGCTCCTGTCTGTACTTGTCCAAAGTGTTGGGACAAGCTGTGAAGTTGGCAAACCCCATGCCAGTCTCACAGACAAGAGTATCTAAGTCAGGGGACCTGGTTAGGCCAGAGTCCCCAGGAACTCCTAAAGTAAATCCACCCAAATTCTTGGGGGCACTCCCACCACCTGGTGAATTACTACTAGTAGTAACAGGAGGCTTGGAAGTGTTACTTGGGGGTATGTTCTCCTTATTGTTGTTGGCCCTTGGGCAACTGCTGTCAGTTTTCCAATGGCCTACCTGTTTGCAGGTATGGCAATACGGTTTCTTCTGGGTATTGGAAGGATTCTGGGACCCACCCCCTTCTGAGGATTTTTGGGGCCCTGATGTGGTTTGATCTGAAGATTTATTCCCACCCTTCTCTTGAGGCTTGGTTGATTCTTTCTTTTGGTCACCACCCTGGTTCCTAGGCCTAATCCTGGTTCTGACCCATTTGTCTGCCCTCTTACCCAATTCTTGTGGAGAGGTCAGATCAGAGTCTACCAGGTGCTGGTGTAATAACTGGTTCTGA
Source organism: Lissotriton vulgaris (assembly GCF_964263255.1). Classification (NCBI taxonomy): domain Eukaryota; kingdom Metazoa; phylum Chordata; class Amphibia; order Caudata; family Salamandridae; genus Lissotriton; species Lissotriton vulgaris. The sequence continues at coordinate 2,135,589,103 of NC_141687.1, read as the reverse complement.
CAATTGTTTAAGACTTGCTCTCTCATAATAAGATTATACAATCCTGTGAAGTCAGTAACTTTACTACCCAGTAGCCAGCCTTCTAGAGCCTTAGTGGCACAATCAACAAAGTCAGCCCAATCCTGAGACTGAGTTTTCTGGGTGTCCCTGAACAGCAACCTGTACTGCTCAGTTGTTAAGCCAAACCCATCAATCAGTGTATTCTTCAGGACTTGGTAATTGTTTGCATCCTCAGCTCTAGTAGTGAGGAGCTTATCTCTACCTTTACCTTCAAAGGAGAGCCACAATATAGCTGCCCACTGACTCTGGGGGATGCACTGGACAGTGCAGGCCCTCTCCAAAGCAGTCATCCATTTGTGGATGTCATCCCCTTGTTTAAAGGGGGGCACTATTTTACTCAGGTGTCTAGTATCAAAACTCCTGTCTTTATCTCTAATGATAATGCTGCCACCAGTGGGGTCTGCCCCACTCAATTTCTGCTCTCTGGCAAAGGCAAGTCTTTCTTTGGCAAGGGCAAGTTCTTCCCTCTCAATCCTCAGATTGACTTCCCTCATCTTGGCTTCATGCTCTCTTCTCTGAGAGGATGTCATCCCTCCCTGAGAAGATGCCTGAGAGACATGGTTGTGAATAGATCTGTTAAAGCCTCTGTAGTGAGACCTAACTTGTCTATTCCCAAGGTTAAGCCTGCCTGAGGATGGGCCTGGGGGTCCCTCAGTTCCATTCTCATGCATGCTTAAGTTGGTCCTCGTGAGCCTACTGACTACTACTGGACCTTTGTCTGCCTCATCCCCAGATAACTCCTCTTCCTCTTCCTCCTCTTCACTTTCTGCTCCATGGAGGTTACGGTCGGGGTCACCAAGGGTTCCCTCTAAGGGGGGCATGCTCCCATCTGGATTAGAGGGACCTGTGTTAGAAGTCCTTCTGTCATCATATGTCTCTAAGAGACCTATCAGAAAAGGAGTGGTAGGGTTAGAACCCTGTTTTAGTTTCCTGGAGGTACACAATTGTCTCATCTCCTGGTAGCTAAGGGCTGCATATCTGGAAGTGACCTGTGGAGGGTCATCAACCACCGGGGAGCCACTGAGTTCTCTCCTGTGGTAGACATGCTTTTCTAGTGAGGTGTAAGTGGTGCACTTACCTACACTATGGGTTTACCTACTGATCCCTTGCTAAGAGTTGTAGTCAGGGTGTGCTACTCCCTTTCTACTACAACAGCTGGTTCAGTAGAACTCAGGGTATTTCTAAGCTTGTTATATGTACCTATGGTACCTTATGTGATCTTTCAAATGATATCTCAAGATTATATTTGGTAAAAACAACAGCAAGCTCAAATCCCAACCGCTGCACACCAATGTGAGTAGTTGGCCTGATATATGATGCTCACTAGTTCTAGTGATCACCTTGTATCAGTCCAAACAACCCTTATGGTGATTGGTTGTAAAGTCAACCTTATAGACCAGCTATCCTAGTAGCGTGGACAAGAGCAGTCTTTAGGCTAAACTCTGAATGGCATGTGAAGACAGCTGTTTTGCCACATATAACCCCTTGAATACCAAATGAAAGGACACCACACAGGTTGTTATGAAAATAAACAGATATTTATTAACTAACATACACCTCTGAACTCTTTATGAGGTCAGAGGGCTAAGCACATGACAATACTAAAAAGGAAATACGAGTTCGCACAATATTTACAAGTGCACCTTAGGGACAAGACAACCCATATACTCAAAACAATGGAATGCGAGGAAAGAAAATACTGTAAGGAGATCCAGAGGCTGGAGGATCGCTGGGACTACGCTACAAACTAGGTAAGTAAGGAGCAGGAGGCCCACGTGACTCACGTGCAGAGTGGAAACTCTCACGCGGGATGCGTACCAACGTCTATGGATGCTACAGTTTAGAAAATTACGGATTCCGGACGAACCCGGCTGGATGGAGGGAAAACAACAGTGGACCTGGACACTAGGATAGTGAACACAGACTTCAGCACCTAGAAGCTTTAGTTACCTAACCCACAGGCTGCGGGTGCATAGGGCTGAAGTTGCGTCGGGTTTGCTGCATTGATCCCGGTGATGCCTGAAACAAGGAGTTGCTGGCAGGCAGCCAGATGGAGGAGTCCGGTGGTTCCAAGGATGGAACTGGGGAGAAAAAGTCCTGAAAGGGAAGGGGACAGAGTCTCGGTCACTAGCCAGTGACGGTGCTGGAACCAGGAGGGAACCAGATGCTGTCGCCGCGTTCAGGTGGAAGAAGGGTCGCTTCTCTCTGTAGCTGCGCGGACCAGGAGCTATTCTTCATGACCAGGCTGGAGGCACAAGCTGTCCCACGTAGTCTGCTGCTGTTGGCGGTGTTGGATCGTCAATCTGGTCAACAGGCCTTGGCTAATGCAAGCCAAGCGGTAAAACAAAGATGGCGTCTGGTGCGGACCAGGAGGGTCCGGGGTGCTCCTCTTTTACAAGGGAGCAAGGGCCAGTATGAGGGACCAGACCAGCAGTGTTGGATTCTTCAGGTCGTCGTCTCAGATGTCACAAGCTAGCCGGCAAGTGACCAGACAACAGGACAAGCAGCAACCAGGCAAAAGGGCCCCACGCAGATCTCGTGGATGCTGGGGGGCTGGTCTTTGGTGCAGGAGCTGCGTCGGTGTGGGGCTTCTCAGACCCCCGTGCACTCACTCGAGGATCCCTCGGTGGTCGAGCTGGAAGCGTTGTGCAGGTTTCTCAAGATGGCCGTCTCCACGTTGCTCGTCGCACCCACGGGTCCCAGCTGTGCTGTGGATGTGGGTAGAGGTCAGAGGAGTCTGGAGGTCCGGGTCTCATCGAGCTGGGTCATCGGGTTCCAGGAAGGAAGGACTTGCAGCAAACCGCACTAGAGCTTGATGGTGACTGCGAAGCAGGATGGTCACTCCCTGACCATAGGGGAGATTCTTCAGTCTTCTGATGTTCAGGAGGTCGAAGGTCAAGAGTTCTTCGTGGAAGTTGTCAAGATTAATCTAACTGGGAATGGGACCAGCTCCTACCTTTATCCTGCTAAAAGGGGCTGCACTACGACTAGGTCCCTCCTCTGGGTGGGACCAGGAAGGGGGGTGGTTACACCCCCTTTCCTTTGTCCGGACTTGCACCAGCTCTGGGGCTGGAGCGCCCCAGGAACTGGTTTAGACCGGTGTATGCACGGGGATACCTGTGTGGCCCAGGCATGTCTCATTCCTTTAAGCCCTGGCCTACCTAATACACAAAACCCTGTCTGGGGTGGTGCTAGCACCTCCCAAGGCAGGAAACCCTTTGTCTGAGCCTCCCTCGCCTGAAGGACTCCCAGCAGCAGGAGGTCAGACTTGTGTCTGTGGTGGCAGCATCCATTTTGTGATGCTGAGGCTCGAGTTAACTTTAACCGGGGTTCACAGTTACATACATGTCGTGTCCCTCTAGAAGGGTGGAATGCTACCCCCGTCGCCAGAATTGGCGAGGGGGTAGTATTCCAATTCGTATGACACTTTACTCGACATGTTTTGATAATGCTATACCAAAGTTAGCATTTGACCGCGAGGTTCATAATGCACTTAAGAGTATATGGTATAGCGTTATCATGGAACAGCTATTAGGACTTGGTTCCGCAAGCTGCAAAGGGGCTCAGCTCATGCCAGAGCACCATCTCACATAATTCCAAGCACTCTGCCTTCAGGATTGATAAGGCCTGCCATAGGAGTGACTGATAGGAATATATGTGTCCATTTTAGGGTTAGATATAGAGATACTATATCTAAAGCAAAGGGTGATTACACCACCTTGCCCTAGCTGTTGTCCAGCCAGTTGTGTCAGATTTGGATGGCCAGCCAGGGGTGGCATAATACATGCTGCAGCCCCTGGTAGGCCCTGGGTGCACCTATGCCCTGGGTACCTAAGGTACACTGTACAGGGGCTGATAAGGTGACTCCGTATCCAACTAGTTATGTACCTAGAGTACATGGAATCCATTTTACAGAGAGAGCAGTGGGCCTGGGGTCCTGAATAGCAGGGCCCAGGTCAACTAAGTCGAAAAACCAGCAAAACACCAGGCAAAAAGTTGTGGGCAACCATAGTCAGATATCCACCTTCCTACATAAGGTGTCAAATACTTTGGAATACTACCCCCCTGCCAATTCTGGTGGCGGGGGTAGCAATCCACCCTTCTAGAAGAAAAAGACATGTATGTTACAGCTTTATCTGGTTAAAGTTAAACAGAGCCCCAGTATCACAAAATGGATGCTGCTGCCACAGACACACGCCTGACCTCCTGCTGCTGGACGAAACTCCAGCAGGGGAGGCCTGGAAAATAGGTTTCCTGTCCAGGGAGGTGCAAGTACCTCCCCAGACAGGAAGATGTGTATTGGGACAGGGAGGTCTGCATCAGCAGATGCTTTTTGAGACACTGCCTGGGGCACACAAGATGCTCCATGCATAGCTCGGTTCACACGAGTTGCTGGGGCACTCCAGCCCTGCTCTAGTATGAAACTGGACAAAGGGAAAGGGGTGTAACCATCCCCTTCCCAGGTCCACCCATAGGATGGACCTAGGCAGGTAATCCAGCCCCTTAGCTTAGTATAAGTATAGGAGCTTTGTCCCCAGGACTTTAGATTATCCTGGAACGAAACTCTGATACAGAACTCTTGGACTATCTATGTTCTATTTTGACTAGAAGACTGAAGATATCTCCCTTGTGGTCAAGGAGTGACCACCCTGTGCAAACAGGCACCATCAGTAACTTGCTGGTCTGCTTTGTCGAAGCTCCTGCCAGAACCCGAAGACTCAGCGATACAGGAACTGGACTTCCAGACTTCTCTGACTCTGACCCACATCCACAGCAAAGCTGAGACCCGTGGCAGACACGAGAGACGTGGGACCAGATACCCTGGACATCCTGCATTTTGCTAACTGCATCGACTCTTACAGTAACTTGAAATTGTGCATTGGGGTACGAGATGCCCCAGACCCGAGCACCATTTGCACCAAAGCTCAGCCCTCCACACTCCACGAGTGCAGCGTGGGGCCCGCTCTTGCATTTCAGATTGAAGCGTCTTCCCAGTTGCTAGCCCATTGGCTAGTAAGCCCCCTGAAGACAAACCTTTGAAATCATACTACTTTCCTGGTTGCTCCAGGCTTGCTCCAGCTTCCCTGCAAAGGAGAAGCTCCTCAGACCTTGCTAGTCTGCCCCAAAGCCAATCTTAACTTTCTGCATGCCAAGGCTTGTTGGGTCCAATCCGGATACCGCCACTGCAGTCAACTAGGTCCTTTGAGGGACAGTTTGAATACAGCTCCTGGTCATCGTCAACACCTCCTGGTCCTTGTGGCTGTAGAGACAAGCTTCACCTCTTCACCTGAGATCTTCGTGACATCACCTGGTTACTTCCCGGTACCTTCCTGGTCACTGGCTAGTGAACCAGACTATGTCCCACCCTTGGATCCACCCGGACACTCTTCTTCTGGTTGCCTGCAGCACTTCTTTGCAGATCTCCATCGACGAAACCGACACCAAAAGACACCTATACACCCGGCTTCCCTGGGTGAGGTAACATGAGTACTCCAGTGCTCCCGTGGGTCTTGACTCTCAAAGTGTCCTAGTGTAAAGGGGTTTTGTCGTAGTCCATCCGGAAGTGCCCTTAAACAGTAACTTTGTAACTTTCACGTTCTCCATTCTAAGTCAATGGCAACTCACGACTGTGTTTAGATACTGCACACGTCTCCCGTGGGCCTCCTACTCCCTAACAGTTGGTTATTTAGTGTAGCCCCAGTGATTCCCTAGGCCCTAGGCCTACTCACTGTTTATGTCGTGGTTCTTATACCACTTCTTTAGTATATGGTTTGTGAGGCCCCTAGGGCATAACTGTATTTGTGCAACTTATCGTATGCTAATTGAGTAACTTGTGTTGTACTTTTACCTCTGACCTCATAAAGAGTGCAGAGGGGTTGTGTTAGAAATAAGTACATATAGAAGGCAAGATGGCGCCAGAGTGAGAGGACGTATCAGCATCACTCCGCGGGTCTGGTCTTCCCTTATCTTGCTTTGATCTCTCCATGAGATTGCTATATGGGAAAGAGATAGATAGAGATATGCTGCACTAAACTGCACTAAACGCAATGGTCGTTTAGAAATCATGAAGCTGAATTGAACGCAACTCGAACTGGAGGAAAAACGCTGAAAAGCTGGGCTGGAAAAAAAAGAAAAGAAAACTGAGAGCTGCAGGGGGAAAAAAAACCTGAGACCTGAGACCTGGAAATCCGGGAGGAGAAGAAAAGGATCGATGGCTGCTTTTTGACAAAAGGAGAAGAGCAAGGGCTGCAAGGATACCGCAAAAGTGGAGAGCGCAGAGCAGGGGGAAGCCATCAAAGGGGAAGTTGAAGATAACATTTGAGAAAACTGTTAAGAGGGTTGTACGATGGCGAAGGCAGCAGCTGTAAGAGCTATCATCACATAAAAGTTGAGAATGCGCGGAAGCATGAGTGACTTGTGATAATATCGATACTGACATTCCTTTTAAACACATCCCTCTGAGCACAGCTCTGAACTGCACATGCCTCTGAATTGTGAGTATTGAATTAAATTGTGCCATTCTGCCACTGTGCCATTAAAGTGAACGACATTGGCTGTTCCCCCCTTGCCAGGGACTCGCGCGTATCTATCCTGAACTGTCTGGATAGAATCAGAAAGGGCGTATGAAAGAGGGAAGAGAAGGGAGTTGGACGCTGCGCACAGTGAACAGCGATTAACGAAAATCGAAATGAGAGACTGAGCGGGACTGAGCTAAATTAAGGATTCAGTGTCAGCATCTTGCGATCTTGGAGCTGAAACTCTAGTGCACGTGCCCTCCCTTTTTTCCTCATCGCTTTTTCTCTTGCTTATCGCCTTTGCTAATTCTTTGCTAACCTTGTTTCTTGCCTTGGTTCTTGCCTCCGCCTCTGGCTCTCCGGCGTTCGCTCACACACCAGATCACCTTCCTTCCCCTGCTCGATATCGGACGTCATCTCCGGACTTGCAAGCCACGCCTTTAAATTGCGTGTGCTGCGTGCTGCGTTGTCAGGGAGACGCTGAAGCGCTAGCCGATAACCAATAGCTAACTGCCCTTGTGGGGGGGGGAATAAACTAAGGAGAGGAAATTAGGAAGTCAAAGGGCGGCGAAAACGTTAAGGCGAAAGGTTTAAATGAAAGTAGAGCAGCTACAGCAGCAGGAACAGGAGCGTGAGTGTTGTACAGCTACAGTTACAGGAACGGTGGTGCAAGCAGTGCAAGCAGTGGGGTCGAGGGGGCTCGGCGCACTGCTAGACTCAGATAGCACAGATAATCCTTCTAAATCTGTGTTCAAAATTGAGCTGCGACTGAAAATCTACATAACCAAGCAAACCTACAATACTATAGGGTCTCAAGCTCCAAGCTTCCTTAAAATTCACAGCAGATCTTTTACTGTGCCTAAAAAAAGAGCCTGGGCTGCTCTAAAAGTGCTAATAAATAAAAAACCAAATAAAGGGGGGGCGCCAGATCCCTTCGGAAATACAAAAGGTCAAAATCAGTCACAAGGTCAGTTTCGATCGTCAGCACCTGAACAAACACAGATAAAGGATATGGCTGGAATAAATGGAACAGTGGCACAAAACTCATCGCTGCTTAATCTAGAAAGAGGGGAAAGAGGAGAGGAGGGAGTCTCAGCAATCCTAGATATGCAAGAGATACAGATGCAGGCACAAAACCTTGAAGACCCAGACAGAGACTTAGAAAGCACAGAGAGTCCTGAAGACCTGGGGAACAGGGAAGACTTAAAAACCACACAGAGTATAAAAAGCCACACCCCGCAGGAAAACAAGGACATACAAAGACAACCTGAAACCAGAGAATCTAAAGCCAAGGAGAATAATGTGGAGAAAGCTATATCTGAAGAGAGTGACAAAAATAAAATTAAAAATAAAAGCAAAAACACTGAAAAGGACAAGGATAAAGAAAAGGTGAAACAAAAACAGAAAGAGAACGACAAAGAGAAGGGAAACGATACAACGGACAAAGCCAATCTGGAATTAATGGCTAAAAAGGCTCAGAGGCTGCAAACAATAAAAAACTTGAAAGCTGTTGCTAAAAATACTGGACTCCCAACCTCTTCTCAGCCGCGAAATATCCAATATTTTCACCTCGCTAGCCAAGGAAGGACCAAGTGATCCTACTGAAATTACAAAACAAAAAAGCGACTAAGCAGTCAGCGTGAGCGGTACCAGTGGGGTCGACCCTAACTCGTCTGTGGAGAGAATCAGTAACAATGACTATGCCATAACAAGACCTAAACTTCTACGAAAAAGCCCGACTCCAAAACTACCAGGAGAAACAGAGCATGTTCATGACCACACCTTAGCTGAGCCAGAAGGAAAAAGCCAGAAGCAATCCGGAAATGGACATAGCTCAGCAACAACTGCAGAGCCTTTGCTGAGTGAAGTGCTGAGCTCCATAAAAAACTTTCATAAGGACATTAAAAAGGAAACCCAAAGGAATCACGTTGCTATTGAGAAGTTACAAGGGGCAATTAAAAAAGTTGGCAACATCTGTACCGAGATTTCGGATAGAATGGCCTCAGTGGAAGCACGTGCAGAAAATTTGGAAACTGACGTAATTAAGTTGCAGAAACAGGAGAATGAGCACGATGAAATCATAAAGGACCTCATGATGAAAGTGGAAGATCACGAAAATAGATCAAGAAGAAAGAATCTGAGGTTCCTTGGAATGCCCGAAGGCTTTGAGGGAAACAACCCAAGGGGCTCTATGATTAATCTGTTGAAATCAGCCTTCCCGGAACTTGGTACCTGGGACATGGACAGAGAAATCCAGCGTGCCCATCAATTCCCTTTGACGCAACCCAAACACTCACAAAAACCACGTCAACATCCCCGGGCAATGTTGGTCTACTTTGGGGAATTCCTTTTAAGAGAAGCCCTCTATGATCTGGCTAGGCCTACAAAGCAGAGGAAACATAAAGACTATATGTTCTTCACCAGACCAGACTTCGCCCACGCAACTGTTGAGAGAAGGTGGAGAGTGAGACAATTAATCACACCTTTTGAAAAAATCGGAGCAACAGTCTACCTGCAAAACCCAGCACGGCTAAAAATAATATACACGAGATCAACAAGAAGCTTCTCAAGCGAAATCCAAGCCGAAGCTTACCTAAGAGAAATCTCAGTAACTGAGAAAGGGAATTCAGGAATATAAACGCAAATCAGCAACTTGTCTATGAACACAAAAGCATGGGGAGTAATCAGAAGCGGTTGGGGAGAAGGTGTGGGGGGGGGGGAATTTTTTTTTTTAAAACAAATGTATCTGAAATTTGGTATGAATATTTGTGTTCGAATAATGGTTTGGGGCAAATATCTGATTACATCATTGACCCCACCCGTCCGATACAACCAAAGCATAAAGGGCCTGCCCGCGGGGTGCACTGAGGCGCACTCTGACCACACTGACGCCCACACCTGGGTACTCGGGGACCCAGCAAGCCTCATAGGATGGTAAGGGGGGAGGGGAGGGGGACTGAGGGAGGGGAACCGGTAGGGGGGGGAAGTGCGAGAAGCGGGAGAGGTCAGGGGGGGATAAGAGAGGGCCAGGGAGGGAAAAACGGGGGGAAAAACTTCATCACATCAGGATATAGAAGAAACTAAAGAAGCCAGTTTAACAAAAACAGAATGGGGGAGAGTGAAAATGAAACAGAAATGCCTATGTGGATAGTTTTGTTGAATTTCTGTGGACTAAATGATGGTAAAAAACGAAGAGCTATGAGGGAATATTTAAGAACATTGCACGCTGAGCTGATCTGCCTGCAAGAAACACATATAGAGGTTTCTCAAAAGGGGCTTTTAGAACAGCTGGGATACCAATTAGTATCATATACGACGTAAGGAACAAGAACACCAGGGGTAGCGATCTTAGCAAGGCATGGATGTGTGGTTGTAAATAGGCAAAAATCAGACCGCTATGGCAGATGGGTTTTGGCGGAGTGCCAGGTACAGAGCTTTAACTTCACACTATGCTCATTGTATGCTCCCACTGTAGACGACCTGGAAGTTATGGACTCTATTAACTTAGAAATAGCCAACTGGCCTCTGCCATTAATAGTTTGCAGAGACTTAAATGTTAATGGCCTGAATGGCTTGTAGAAGAACGATCCGGGGAAATTCTCCGGTCGGAAGAAGAGAAGCCACAGAGCACTGATTCAATTGATGTGTGATAACGGTCTAGTAGATATATGGGAGCTGCAAAATAACTTAGGGAGCAGTAGTACAAATTATTCTGCCCCTCATAAGGTCTTAGCAAGGCTAGACTATATTCTGGTATCACCAGCAGTAGCATCCACTGCAAAGATTAGCATACTACCCCGGGTAATGTCCGACCATAACCCGCTTATCTTAGATATAACAACTGCTGCCCAACAAAAGAAGGTAACAACTTGGACATTTGAGAGAGCCCTGTTACAGGATTCAGAGTATACCGCCCTAATGAAAGAACGGATGAGAAATGTTTTGGTACTAAACAAAGGCCCTGCTCCCCCTGCAGTAGTGTGGGATACCCTGAAAGCAGGTATAAGGGGGGAGACAATCAGGTACTCAATTAGGCGGAATAAGGCAGAGAGGGAGGAAGTAGAAACGAGAATAAGGGCAGTTGCTAGACTAGAACACAAACTTAGTAGCGCAATCAGGGCGAATCAAGATATTGTTAGTATAACATATGAGCTTGCTATGGCTAAGGCAGCGGTTGGGGAGTTATTTGCGTCTAAGGCAGCAGGGAAGTATTTGGCATGGAGAAAGGATCAACATGAGTATAGTGAGCAGATAGGCCGCATGCTAGCTGTTCGAACTAGGCAGGCTGCTACTAAGCGGGATATTTCTGAGATCAGGACTGAGAACGGAAGTGTCGCAACAACACCCGAGAGTATATGTGCTAGCTTTCGGGACTACTATCAGAAGCTATATGAAGCTGACTATATGGCACCTAGCGAGGATATAGAGAGGTATCTTGGGAGTGTCAGACTAGAGAAACTAACAACAGAGGACAGGGGGACCTTGGAGATGGCATTTAATAAAACAGAAATGCAGAGGGCAATCTATGACTTACCATCTGGTAAAGCGGTAAGCCCAGACTCTATACCCTTGGAGTTTTATAAAACATTTTTAGCCGAGATAGAAGAAGAACTATATGAGATGGTTGTAAATATACAAGAGGGTGCGATACCTCCGGAGTCATGGGGAGAGGCAACTATGATAGTCTTTCTGAAAAAAGATAAGCCCGCAACCAATCATTGGTCTTATAGGCCGATAAGCCTAATGAACAGCAATGTGAAAATCTACTCAAAGATGCTGGCAAATAGGCTAGGAGCAGTAATTGGTAAGATCGTCTCTCCATGGCAGCATGGGTTTATCCCTGGGAGAGGAACATTGGAGCATGTCAGAAGAGTGCTTACGTTATTTGATGGCACGACATCCTCACGAGACCCTATGGTGTTGATCCTTTTAGATTCTGAGAAGGCATTTGATAGGGTCTCGTGGGGATTTCTCTGGGCTGCGCTGGAGAAGTTGAATCTGGGGGATGGCTATGTGGGGGCTCTGAAAGCCTTATACCACAATCCAAGAATAAGGGTTAGAGCCATGGGGGAGCTGAGTGGTATAATAGATATTGGTCGAGCAACTAGGCAAGGATGTCCCTGCTCCCCGAAACTCTTCGCTTTATATATAGATACATTCATTAGGAGGATAGAGCAGAACAGAAACATCTTGCCCATAGCATTGTACAGCCATGAAACTAAAATACTAGGATATGCGGATGACCTGGCCATAACATCAAGCGAACCAGTGTCAGCCCTAAGAAGAATAGAACAGGAAGCGGCTGCATTTGGAAGACTGTCTGGGTACAAATTAAATGCAAACAAGACCCAAGTAGTAATAAATCAGAAAATATCTTTAGTTGATCCAATAGTGGTAGAGACAGCAGTATATCTGGGGGTTCGTATAACCTCAGACCTTTCTAAAGTGGTGTTGAAGAACTTAACCCGATGGCTGCTGCTGTCGGCCAACGGCCGTCGCGAGCACTACCTCAGAAGTGCTGCGCACGTCCGTTGGCTGACGCAGCCCCGCCTGTTTCTCAGAACGTACCGCACTGGCGCGTAACGTTCAGCGCAGCCAACAGGTTAAGCCCCATTATAGATAAGGCCAAAATTGATTTTGACAAACTGAACAACCTACACCTAACAACAATTGGTCGTTGTAATGTTATTAAAATAGTGTTTATGCCAAAGGTGCTTTACTTATTTAGGACCATACCGCTAATCTTTAACAATAGCTGGTTCAGGGAGCTAGAGAAGGTGACAAATAGATTTATTTGGGCTAAGGGCAAAACACACCGCAGTCAAAAATGTTTGTCACTCCCAAGAGAGAGAGGTGGGCTGGCGCTACCAGACTTTAAGGCATATTATTGGGCAACGGTCCTGCAATATATTTGAGGTATGCTGGGGGGAGTGTTATAGACAGATGGAGAGGTAGAGATGGTGTCCCAGACGTATATGAACTCGTAGTGAAAAATTCTAATCAATGGTTACTTACATATGAGGAGAGGAGTTATCACAAAAAGTAAGGTTTAAGACCTTGGTGGCCGCAAGGTCAGTCTGATCTGGGATAAGGAGAAAATCTAAAACTAGGGAGAATGAACTATTATACCCCTCTGTATGGGAACCCATCACTGCCGGGGGTATTTCATGACCCAGTTATGAGGGGTTGGGATGCATTAGGGGTTAAAACTATCGGGGACCTTATAGTGGCAACCGGCCTGATCTCTTTTGAGCAGGCACAACGCTTATATAATCTAGGGCGTAGAGACTTCTTTAAGTACCTACAAGTGAGGTCAGTTCTGTTAAAGAAACAGGGAGGAGACATGAATTTTCAAAGTATCGAACTGTTGGAATGTGTAAGGGATGAAGGGGGATCCTCCATCTCGCAACTATACGAAGAAATTTGTAAATATAAAAAGGATGATTGTGATAGAATGTATGAGAAGTGGAGAGTCAAACTAGGTCTAACAGGAAATGAGGCAGAGAGGTCATTAAAACTGTCAAATTCGGTCCTAAGAGTGGCAAATTTACAATCTCAACAATATAAGACTATGTTTGAACTTTATTATACTCCTCATAAAATAGCGCAGTGGGGGGGAAATAGCGGGGGCATCTGTCTGTCCGAGATGCCAATCCAAGCAAGCAGATACAATTCATATGTTTGCATTATGCCCCTCTCTGGATATATATAAAAAATCTTTGGAACAATTTTTCGCCGATTCTCTGGGGATACATTTAACTTTGACAGATGAAGTTATAATTTTGGGTGTAGTGAGGGAGGGTGTAGATGTTCTTCACATGAGTTTCTGTATGTAGGGACACACCTACCTTGCCTGCCGTGACTGGGTCGCACTGCTGTTTGACCTCTACTGTTGCTGCTGCTCGCGGAACCCGCTTCGCGGGTCCCGCTTCGCTCTGGGACTTGGGCAGAAGTTCTTGACATCGCCTGTGAGTAAGGATTTGGGCAGGAGGGCTGCGAGCTAGGGGTTGTGGACTCACTCTCCCAAGAGTCCAAGGAAAACCCGCGCCTGTTACACCAGGGCTGCTCTCCCTCATTGCCCCGCCCTCCAGGACCGGGATAAAGTGCCCCGCCTGCTGTTGGATTGCGGGACACACCTACCTTGCCTGCCGTGACTGGGTCGCACTGCTGTTTGACCTCTACTGTTGCTGCTGCTCGCGGAACCCGCTTCGCGGGTCCCGCTTCGCCCTGGGACTTGGGCAGAAGTTCTTGACATCGCCTGTGAGTAAGGATTTGGGCAGGAGGGCTGCGAGCTAGGGGTTGTGGACTCACTCTCCCAAGAGTCCAAGGAAAACCCGCGCCTGTTACACCAGGGCTGCTCTCCCTCATTGCCCCGCCCTCCAGGACCGGGATAAAGTGCCCCGCCTGCTGTTGGATTGCGGGACACACCTACCTTGCCTGCCGTGACTGGGTCGCACTGCTGTTTGACCTCTACTGTTGCTGCTGCTCGCGGAACCCGCTTCGCGGGTCCCGCTTCGCCCTGGGACTTGGGCAGAAGTTCTTGACATCGCCTGTGAGTAAGGATTTGGGCAGGAGGGCTGCGAGCTAGGGGTTGTGGACTCACTCTCCCAGGAGTCCAAGGAAAACCTGCGCCCGTTACACCTGGGCTGCTCTCCCTCATTGCCCCGCCCTCCAGGACCGGGATAAAGTGCCCCGCCTGCTGTTGGATTGCGGGACACACCTACCTCGCCTGCCGTGACTGGGTCGCACTGCTGTTTGACCTCTACTGTTGCTGCTGCTCGCGGGTCCCGCTTCGCCCTGGGACTTGGGCAGAAGTTCTTGACATCGCCTGTGAGTAAGGATTTGGGCAGGAGGGCTGCGAGCTAGGGGTTGTGGACTCACTCTCCCAGGAGTCCAAGGAAAACCCGCGCCCGTTACACCTGGGCTGCTCTCCCTCATTGCCCCGCCCACTCACTTAAACTGGAGTAAGCACCTTACAAGAGACATTGCATCCAGCTGCGCGGGAGCGCGCGGGAGCGCCCGGGGCTAAGCCCGGGCAAAGGGCGGGCCCTCTGTGGCCCTCAGAGGCCTGAGGAGGCCGGGCTGGGCCAGAACCCCTGGTCGAACACTGTTCTGCCCTGGATTTTTGGTGTAAGTGTGTGGGGGACTTATTACATTGGACATTATGTCTATTGAAATTTTAACACCGGAGCTGGTCGGCCCGGAGAAACCTGTGAGTTTAATCAATGGGAAACTAGATAATTATTTCAAGAAATCTGTTTTGGACACCCCCACTACTCCTACCCTTGCAGAACGCCGGGCGGAGCGCAGACGCTCGGTAGAAAGCCTAAAAAATAGGTTATTAACCGATTCACCTGTGTTGATTAGTCCTACTGTGGAGGGTGCCCCCATTGAGAATGTTTGTACTCCCTCTCAGGATAGCGTTCCCTTAATATTTAGAGAGGGTACGTCTACGAATGACATTGAACCCCAAGACACGATTAATATATCGACATCTAACTCTACTCATCCCAGTACAACTAAAACCATAGTCATAACCAAGGCACAAATAACCCCCACCCCTAAGCAAACCAAAGTAGTAAGAAATAGGGCAAAGAAAGTCACGCCTGTTAAAACGTATGGCCCTCCACCAAATAAAAAAAGGCGGAAAAGATCAGATGTACCGAAGAGGAAAATTTACCATGCAGATTTTGGTATTAAAAATGATGCTAGTAATGAGGGAAAACGGGTACAAATAATAGATAAAGGAATGATAGCTACACCATCTATACATTTTTACCCTACCCCCAAAGTAACTCAGGTCAGCTGTACCTCTGATAACCCTCCTGTTGTCGTGACACCACAGGAATCTCCAAATGGTGCCCTAATCGATAGCATAGAGACCATAATAAGGGCCCATACTCTTGCTATCGTAGAAAGACTTAATATACTGGACGATAGGCTCGGGAAGATAGAGCGAGAACTGGGTAGTAAGGTAGCAATCACTAAGGTACCTTCTAATCCTGCTACACAAATTTCCATCCTACAGACCTCTTCAGGTACCCCAGCTATAACCCCCACTTCTGTCCCTGTCCAGACTACCACCATGCCTCAATCTTTACATTCCGTGAGTGAAATTATAGCTAAAGGTAATCCTGTTTTACCAAAGAGTAAACCCACTTTGCCCCCTGCTGTAACGGTCAGTGGACCGTCAAATAGTTTAGATCAAGCTTCTGGGAATAAGAAGAGGGATAGGGGGATTGGGCGACATCCCCGAGGTAATTATAATAAGGGCCCCCTTCCAGAACTCCCACAGGAAGCTGTACCTTTCGTGGTGGTCCTTACCGGGGTGCCAGAGTTAGAGGCGAACAAACGGGAGGGCTTTGCCCAGTTAAAGAATAAAATAATGCACTGGTTAAGTTTGTATAGACCTATAGCTAATAACATCAATGGCGAAATTGTCCACGTTCGCCGTCTCCCCTGGCTAGGAGGAAGACCTAAAGACATTGAGGGCGACATTGTGGTCATAAACTTTAGAGACCAGAATGCTGTTCACTTTATACTTAACTGGGTCTCCGATCATGATAACAATCATATCACTCCTCGCCCTCTTACTTATTTCTATCCTCGCTCAGTGGTGTTCCCACCTCACCACCAACTTCGGCCAGTCCCTCCCCCCCCTTTTCCAAGGCAAATGTACTCAAATCCATACTGTCCACCCGTCTATAATAATGGTTTTTCATCGAATGGACATTATTTCACAACAGTAGCAGACCCGCATGGGTGGAACATTGTGGCTCCAAGGTATAATTCCCTAACACACAGAAGAATGGATCACCTTAAACCCTTCACGCCCCTAGAGACCACCAATAGGTTTGACATGTTTAGTGGTCCGGAAGACTGTGATTGATGCCAACAAGCCATGGGGGAGGTGGGCGAGGGAATATGTGGTGATACAGGGGGAGACATGAGTTCATGTAAGAGGGCAAGTGGTTTTACTGAGGACAACCTGCCCAAAGGGTATAATGCTGCCCGTTTTTCCAGTTGCAACATACTTATTAATGGGCAGACTCACTGTAACCCGGACTCCTTTACCCCTGACGATGGTACCATAAGTTTCATAGACCCACCGATGTGTGTTAGTATCCCCCGGCTATCTGATGACCCCGTGATCGAGGATGTAACTCCGATCCACATGCCCCCTTTACCCAATGAGGCCATATATTCAATAGAGAAGGGCTATAAGCTGGCGAGATGGAATATTGCTGGGTGGAACAACAAGATAGATTGTTTAGGGTGGCTAGAATTTATAACCCAATTCGACATTTTATGTCTCCAGGAGACCTGGGCGGCCGAAGACGTCTACCTTGATGGGTATGCTGCCTATAATTGTCATGCACAGCCATCTAATATGGGTAGAGCCAGCGGTGGGTTGGGGATACTGCTTTCTGTGATGTTACCGGTCCAAGTGAAAACCCACCTGACAGTTGGTTTGCATTCGCAGTTGTTATGGTTGCAACATAGGAATGGGCGAAATGTCTTAATAATAAATCACTATAACAACGGTTTTAACCACTCTAATACTGATATGGTTGAAGAACTTGATGCCGAGGTGGAAAGGCTGTGTGGCTGTAGTGGAGTGTCTTTTGAAATTCTGTGGGGAGGTGATTTTAACATTTACATGTGTCCCTTTTCTGGCAAGAGGGTGTGTGGGTATGGGGGGGAGGTTGGGGAAAATCAGACCCACTTCCTACACTCGGCCTATGGTGACTCTTTAAACACTCTCATGCTCAAATTGGATTTATGTATCATGTTACCTGGCACTGACAGTGAGGGAAATCCGGTACCAACCTTCATTGGTAGGAACTGTGCGACGGTTATCGATTACCTCATCGTCTCTTCCAGTATTATGGCTTTGTGTACCTCTCCCATAATAGTAGGCTTAGCCCTTAGTGACCACAACTGTCTAACAATGTATCTTTCCTTGTGGGGGGATAAGGTAAAGGTGTCGCATGGCACAGTGACAGACGTAGTCCCACACAGACTAAATGGCCCAAGAATTAAATGGGGCAGGCATAATGAGGAACGCCTACTATGCACTATAGTATCAGCCTGTTTACAGGAGGTAGAAAGCTGTCTCGAACCCGACAAAGATAGTGCCGACATTCTTGCTAGTTTTGATACCATTAATAAAAATATTGCAAAAATCTTAACTGGTACAAAACCTAAAGGACCTAGGACCACTAGTGGATGGTTCAATAAGGGATGCACAAAATCCCTACAAAACCTTAAAGCCGCTCTTTGTTGTAAACCTAGGGATAAGGAAGTAGTCAGGGCCCTGAGAAGGGAATATACAACCCACCTGAAGGCCAGGACACAGGAATTAAGGGAAGAGGCCTGGAACAACGTGACAAAGGCAGTGGATCTTAAGGATACCAAGCTTTTTTGGTCCACGGTCAATAGCCCCTTTCTTCAAAATGACGAAGCCCCGGTATTGTCTGCTCAGGTGAGCGAAGAACAATGGGTTGCTCATCTTTCCAGCATTTTTAACCCAGATGGACTAGTTACAGGGGTGATAGGGAGGCTATGATTGCCACCCCCTTACCTCTTAACATCACAGTCACTGATGTGGACGCTGCCATCCGGTGTAGCAAGGGGGGGAAGGCACCGGGCCCCGACGGGGTACCCGTTGATCTCTATAAAGCTGAGGTTTCCATTTGGAGTCCGCTGCTGACTAAGGTATTTAATGCAGCAGCAATGACAACGGCTCCACAGGCCTGGGGGGAGTCCATCATTATCCCTGTATACAAAAAAGTAGGGGTGGGCGGCCAGCTACGCTAGTGCCGCCTACTCCGCATTTTGCGGAGCGGGCGTAGCCAGGCGGCACTACGCACGCTCCGCAGACTGAGCGTAGCTGGCCGCCACCCGCCTCCCTCCCGCCCTCCCTAAATACTTTAAATTAAAGGAATGAAATAATTTAAAACGCACTTACCTTGCCCGCCGCTGCCCGCCGCGTCCCCGGGGCTCGCTATCTTCCGTCTTCCGTCTTCTTTACTAATGCGCATGCGCGGGCGGCCGCACATGCGCATTTTCTCATAGAAATGCGCATGCGCGGCCGCCCGCGCATGCGCATTAGTAAAGAAGACGGAAGACGGAAGATAGCGAGCCCCGGGGACGCGGCGGGCAAGCTAAGTGCGTTTTAAATTATTTCATTCCTTTAATTTAAAGTATTTAGGGAGGGTGGGAGGGAGGCGGGTGGCGGGGCTGGCGGCCAGTGGTGTTTGCGGAGTGGGGCTACGCGGAGTGCGGAGGTGGGCGTAGTTTCTCGCCCACTTCGCGTAGCTCCGCGAAGCCCCACTCCGCCAACTCCGCCCAGGGTTACAAAAAGGGTGCGAGAGGAGAGGCAAAAAACTATCGTCCTATTTCTCTCCTCACTGCCTCCCTAAAAATTATGAGTAGGGTATTATTGAGGCGTTTGGAGGACTGGGTTGAAGAAAAAGGAGTACTTGCGGACTCCCAATTTGGATTCCGTAAGGGATTAGGCACAATAGAACAGTGCATAAACCTGGACCTCATCATAGGCAAATATACACGCGCTAAGCAAGGCTCATTGTTTCTTTGCTTTGCTGACCTTTCCAGTGCTTTCGATCTAGTTGACCATGGTCTTCTGTGGTCAACCCTACTGGATATGGGAGCACCACGAGAAATCATTTATTTCTTGGCCCAACTATACAGGAACTTGTCGCCCAAGATACGTTATGGGCAATCGGGAGAGTGTACACCGAGTATTCTGGTATTAGGCAGGGATGTGTCCTTGCTCCCCTTCTTTTCTCCCTTTTTATCAATGCAATTGAGTTTGAACTACGGGCAGTCAATGCTGACGCACCGACCGCCGACGGCCTCTCCATTCCGATATTGCTTTATGCGGATGACGCGGTTCTGATTTCGAGAACCCCCCTTGGGCTGCAAAAAATCATGGACAAATTTGTGGATTTTATCAATGGGAGGAAATTAAAAATTAACAATTCAAAAACTTTTATAATGGCCTGCGGTAAGAAAGTTAAAAATCTAAGACCTTTTACAGTTATGGATCAAATAATACAAGTGGTTGACAAATTTTGTTACTTAGGTATCACTTTTAATAGTGGGGGGATGTGGGCATCCGAAATGACCAATGTAAGAGCCAAAATGGCCAAGTGTTCCTTTGGCATATTTAAGTTTGCATCTAAGCTAGGCTCTAGGCGGATACCCGACATGTTGTACTTATATCGCCATAAATGCGCTGCCCTGGCCCTCTATGGCTCAGGTATATGGGGCCATTGTAATCATAATATGCTCCATGTGGAGGAAAATAAATTTGTTAAAAAACTTCTGTGTCTACCAACCTCTGCTTCAACTAAATTGATCCACCAGGAGGTTGGACTGGAACATCTTTCTGATTTGATAAATTTAAGACCACTGATAGTATGGAGATCTATATGGATTAAGGAGCAGACAGGGTTCACAAAAAAGATTATTTTAGACTGTCTCCACATGGAAAAATGTTCCCGTATTCCCTGGCTTAATTATATTATTTGTGTATTTAAAGATGTCTTTAACCTTGCTGTGTGTGATAATCCACTTTGTGTTATAGACATCCCAAAGACTGAGCTTAAACACGAATTCCTGAGGGCTAGTATGGTAAAGCGTAATGTAGCTACCTCTAAGTTTTCTACACATGTTTTTTACGATAGGTATAACATGGCAGAATCAGGATTCGCAGGATACCTTAAAATGGTTACTATTCGTTCCCACCAATATGTTTTGACAAGATTGCAGATGGGGACTGTTCATTTGCTTGTTGCGTATCCTCATATGAAAACTTACACTACTGCCCCCTGTCCATTTGATGGGACTACAAAGCAAAGCCCGGAGCACTTTCTATTGTTATGCCCTTTTTATCTTCATCTCCGTAAAATATATTTGAAACCACTTTTTAAAAAATATAATGTATCCACAATTGTATCTGCTATGAGGCTTTTATTTGGTCTTGGTTCGCAGGACATCTGTTTTTTTACTGCTGTATTTATCTTGAAGTCGGTACGCTGGAGGAATAATATGTTTCTTGATATATGAATGTTCTAAAATCAGCCGTACCTGTATGTTTTTAACTATCTATGTATGTATGTACTTTTATGATTATTAACAAATGATCGAATAAAGTTTTTGAACTGAACTCTATTTAGCTATGACCCTCAGCAGACTATGCATAGCCACACTCTGGAAGGATCCTAACCCCCCAACATTACAGAAATAGATCTCTCGTGTACTGGCCATATATATCTTAGAAATGGTCCTATATGAAAAAAGAGGGAGGGAAAAAAAAGAGGCTGGACGGAGGATATGGGCCCCAATAATTGAATGGAAAAGGAGGCTGGGAGAGATTTAAGATGAAATGGGGGTAAAGTTTGACGCAATTAAGATTATATGATATTTCTTAATGATGGTTTTCTATTGTTTCTGAGATGAATTTTTCCCATTTTTTAACCCACCCTTACCAGTCTAAAGCTCTTTATGTTTTTGAAAAATGCTTTATTTGTTTTAAACTTGATGATAATGTTTTCTGAATTGTAAGATTATGTTTTGTTTCTGTTTCTCTGGCAATGTATTATGAATTTGTAATTCTGATGTTGATGAAAAATAAAAATATTTTTTTTAAAAAGAAATAAGTACATATATTTGATATTGTCAGGGGGTTCCTACCTGCCACGACTCTGCTACTGATGTTTGTCCCTCTTCGTTTCTGCCTCGACACACACAGGATGTTCGTACACCTTCCACGGCCGCCTGGGCTTACCCGGAGGCGGGGCCTTCATCAGTGACGTCATCCCCTGAGGTCCAATCATCCCCTACGGCGGCGCTGATAACGCGAGATTTCGAACAGAAGGGCGTGAACGCCAGAGCAGCACAGGAAGCATCGGACGTCTTCGCCGCTGGACGGAAGGAACCCGGAACCGGATTGCTGAGGGAGACCGAAGCAGGAGACGAGGAGAAACCGCCAGCAGTACAGCCAGGAGGCCAACGGAACCACGCACCGCCCAGCCACACTTCACCTGGAGAAGTGTGGCACCGCAAGGTACGGGCTCGTATACGGGGGGCTCTTTCAGTCAGAGGGAGGGAACGGGTAGAGGGCGGCTGGGTGGATAAGGGACGGGAGCGCTTAGAGTGCCGCCCCCATTAAGGAAACACAACAACCGGTGACGGTCCCTGGTGATCCCCCTCACGTCCTTTCCCCGCCCCTCACTTGTGTCAGATAAATAGCGCAGTCCAGTAATGTGGAGTATTTTTTCTTTCTTTCCATTTCCGCACAACGCCCCTTGCGAGTGAGAAGACCTTTTGACTGATGTCCAACTCGGGAGTCCTGGTGGAACAGAAGAAAGACCTATACGTCGGCCTACAGTCCTTTTCTACCGTTGTTACTTTAATAAACCCCCAGTACCACTATACCTTACTTTGTGACTTTGCCTCTTTGCTCGCTACCCTAGCAACAGCAACCCTTACAAGTGGTGCCGTGACTCGGATCCCCCTCTGAACCGTCCTCTGATACAAGATGGAAGCCCTAATACAGCAAATGAAAGAGGCCCAGGACAAACTCGAGTGGGCAATAGGCTCAGGCAATAGGCTCAGGCTCAGGCTGACACTGACCGCACAACATTTTCCAACGCCATAAAGGCTCAAGTCGATAACCTTGTGAAATTGGCTGAGGGACAGAACCAACTCATGACGGTGTTGGGTCAAGGTAGAACGAATGCCCCCGGTACCGTTGTCCCTCTACAAAAGTTCACCCCGGGTGATGACCCTTTGGCTTTCTTCCTTAATTTTGAAAGGGCTGCCAGGACCAGTGCGTGGCCGGGGGATAGGTGGCCATTCTATCTTGCACCCCTGCTAACAGGTGAAGCCCAATCCGCTTACCAAATGATCAATAGAGATGGCACCGCAGTGTATGCCGTTGTAAAGAAATATATCTTGGACCGGTTGGGTGTAGACGAAGAAACTCACAGACTTAAATTCCGACAGGAACGCGGAACCCCTGGGGATCTTCCTAAGACTCTGTTTTACAAACTAAAAGCAGCCGCAGACCTTTGGTTGAAACCACAGGAAGGGAACATAGACGATGTGATGAATAAAATATACCTTGAACAGTTTCTAGAGGCACTCCCCTATGGTACGCAACGGTGGTTGAAACAACACGCAGGACTAACTCTAGAACATGCCATTGAAATGGCCGCTTCTTATGCCCGTGCCCAGGGACGTCCCCCTGTGAAAGAACCAGAAAAACCTCTGAAACCCTTACCAGGGAGGGTCGAGAAAAAGTATGCAAAGCCTCTGTTTGAACCTCCGCGCCCACGTTTTCCCAAACCGGAGGTACAACCTAATCCTGGTCCTCAATGTTATGATTGTGGAGAGTGGGGACATATAGCGAGGTTTTGCAGAAAAAAAACAAAAGAGAGGGATGAAGAACCCATGGACGTCAGTTACGCTCCATATTCCCTTCTGTTTGCAGAAGAAACTGGACCGGTGTTTTACGTGAGTGTAACCATACACGGGAAAGTAGTAAGGGCATTACTAGATTCCGGGTGCAGACACTCGGTCGTACGACAAGAACTGGTACCTCCCTCATGTTTAATGGGTGGAAAAACTGTGCATATACGCTGTGTTCATGGGGACGTTAGGGAATACCCCCTGGCCACCGTTAGTTTGTGTACCGCTGCAGGAACTGTAACGGAAGTAGTGGTGGGGGTTATGCCTACTCTACCGGAGCCCGTGATCATAGGCACCGATAACCCGGGGTTTTCTGCTCTGTTAAAGGATGCCTTGCAAACTGATCCACGTAATGCACTGCTTGTTCCTGAGCCCTGGGCTAGAGATACACACTTTAGAACAGCACAGTTTAATGACGCTACACTTGCCAACGCTTGGCAAATTGCCCGCTCCGGTCAGGATCCTTCGCTGAGGACATTCCCCACCTTTATTGAGAAAAACAGGTTATTGTACAGGTTAGCCAAGCCCGATGACACCCCACAACTCTTAGTTCCTGTCGACTTTAGAGACCAGATACTTTTTTTTGCACATGCCCATTTACTGGCAGGTCATTCAGGGGCAGAAAAGACAGGACAGGCCATCCTAAAGCATTTCTTTTGGCCTGGAGTATACGCACAGATACAGCGTTATTGTCAGGAGTGTCAGATTTGCCAGCGTAGAAATCCTTATGTTCCCCCACCGGTTCCTCTGAACCCCCTACCCATCATCGGGAAGCCGTTTGACAGGGTAGGAATGGACCTTATTGGTCCATTGCCAAAATCAACAAGAGGACATTTGTATGCCCTGGTCTTAGTGGACTATGCCACTCGGTACCCCGAAGCATTCCCTCTCAGAGCAGCCACTTCTACAGCCATTGCTCAGAAGTTGGTGGAAGTCTTTTCCCGAATGGGCTTTCCTCGCTAAATTATTACAGATCAAGGAACCCCATTCGTATCACGTTTAATGGCCCAAGTCTGTAAACAACTAGGAGTCAAGCACATTAAAACCTCTGTATACCATCCCCAGACAGATGGCCTAGTTGAGAGGTATAATGGTAGCCTAAAACTCACACTGAAGAAGCTTTTGTCCGGGGATGGTAAGAATTGGGACCAGTTGTTGCCTTTGGCCCTTTTTGTTCTCCGAAGTCAAAAACAAGCTAGTCTGGGTACATCTCCTTTCGAATTGCTGTTTGGTCGTGCTCCCAGGACATTACTAGAGATTACGAAGGACAGTTGGGAAAAGGGGGGAGCCCAAGAGGCAGAGGCCCTATTGGACTATACACAACAACTTCAGACTAGGCTCCATAAACTAAGGACGCTGGCCCATGAGCATCTCGCTGTAGCCCAGAAGAAACAAAAGACATTTTATGACAAAGGAAAAAAATGGAGGGAATTGGATGTGGGCGACTGGGCTTTAGTGTTATTGCCATCCTCTACACACAAGCTCAGGAAAGAATGGCAAGGACCTTTTGAGGTTCTCCGAAAAATAGGAAAGACCACCTATGTATTACGTGTGAAAGGGAATAAGACTCAAATGTATCACATTAACCTGCTAAAAAAATGGTTGGGAAAACTCCCCAATCGGTACAAACAGTCGAGACCGTACCTCATACGGTGCACAACACTCCTATCAACCCAGAAATAACGGAGGCTCAAAGAGAAGAGATTCTGACCCTACTTCTCCGTTACAAGGATGTTTTTTCTGACCAGCCCGGGAAAACCAACATAGCGGTTCACACCATTCCCACTCCACACGGTACTGTAGTAAAACAAAAACCGTATAGGATCCCTGAGGCCAGAAGACAAGCCTTTCAGGACGAAATCAGCCAGATGTTACGTTCTGGAGTGATTGTGCCCTCTAAAAGCAACTGGTGTTCTCCGGTTGTACTTGTTCCCAAACCGGATGGCAGTATCCGTTTTTGCATTGACTTTAGAGCTGTCAATAGGGTCTCAAAACAGGATGCTTATCCACTGCCTCGCGTGGATGAACTACTGGAGCGTCTTGGTGAGGCACAATATATTACGACTATTGATCTCACCAAGGGGTATTGGCAGATTCCCCTACACCCAGCAGACCAAGAGAAAACAGCTTTCTCCACCCCCTCAGGCCATTTTCAATTTACTGTTCTTCCTTTTGGCCTACATGGAGCTCCGGCCACGTTCCAGAGAGCAATGGATACAGTCCTGTCCTCCCACCAGCAGTATTCTTCCGCTTACTTGGACGACATTGTCGTCTTTAGTAAAACGTGGGAAGATCACAAAGTGCATCTCGAGAAAATCCTCTGTAGTCTACGCACCACGGGGTTCCACATTAATGCCAAGAAAACCAGAGTGGCCTTCAAAAAGGTTAAGTACCTGGGGTACGTTTTGGGAAATGGACTGATCGAACCCCAGACAGAGAAAGTGAAGGCTATCCTAGAACTTCCCTATCCCAAAACCAAAAGGGAGTTGAGGGCTTTCCTAGGATTAGTGGGGTACTACAGACGGTTCATTCCACAGTTTGCAGAAATAGCCAGTCCTCTCACGGACTTGTTGAAGAAATCACAGTCGTCCCCAAGATTGCCAGCCCCTGGTCCTAAAGAAAACAAAGCTTTCCAGGCGTTGCAAACTATCCTTACCACTTCGCCTGTTCTGGTTTCACCGAACTATAGGAAACCTTTCATTCTTCAGACTGATGCCTCTGGGGTGGGTATTGGGGCGGTCCTTTCCCAGGAAGACTCTGATGGATTGGAAAGGCCGGTTCTTTTCATCAGTCGTAAACTCTTCCCCAGAGAACAGGCTTACTCCACCATTGAGAAAGAATGTTTGGCTGCCCGCTGGAGTGTGGACAAACTCCGGTACTATCTGGAGGGTCGTCCTTTTGTCCTGTATACGGACCATGCCCCTTTGACATGGCTGCAGCGCAACCGTGGCCACAATGACCGCATCCTTCACTGGTTTCTTGCTCTCCAGCCCTTCCAGATTGAAGTTCGACATCGCAAGGGTCTTGACCAGGGCAATGCTGACTTCCTGTCCCGGTTTCCTCTTTCCCCCGATCGGGGAAATCCTGGGGGGGGAATGTGTCAGGGGGTTCCTACCTGCCACGACTCTGCTACTGGTGTTTGTCCCTCTTCGTTTCCGCCTCGGCACACACAGGATGTTCGTACACCTTCCACGGCCGCCTGGGCTTACCCGGAGGCGGGGCCTTCATCAGTGACGTCATCCCCTGAGGTCCAATCAACGCCTACGGCGGTGCTGATAACGCGAGATTTCAAACTGAAGGGCGAGAACGCCGGAGCAGCACAGGAAGCATCGGACGTCTTCGCCGCTGGACGGAAGGAACCCGGAACCGGATTGCTGAGGGAGACCGAAGCAGGAGACGAGGAGAAACCGCCAGCAGTACAGCCAGGAGGCCAACGGAACCACGCACCGCCCAGCCACACTTCACCTGGAGAAGCGTGGCACCGCAAGGTACGGGCTTGTATACGGGGGGGGGCTCTTTCAGTCAGAGGGAGGGAACGGGTAGAGGGCGGCTGGGTAGATAAGGGACGGGAGCGCTTAGAGTGCCGCCCCCATTAAGGAAACACAACAACCGGTGACGGTCCCTGGTGATCCCCCTCTCGTCCTTTCCCCGCTCCTCACTTGTGTCAGATAAATAGCGCAGTCCAGTAATGTGGCGTATTCTTTCTTTCTTTCCATTTCCGCACAACGCGCCTTGCGAGTGAGAAGACCTTTCGACTGATGTCCAACTCGAAAGTCCTGGTGGAACAGAAGAAAGACCTATACGTCGGCCTACAGTCCTTTTCTACCATTGTTACTTTAATAAACCCCCCTTACTTTGTGACTTTGCCTCTTTGCTCGCTACCCTAGCCACAGCAACCCTTACAAGTGGTGCCGTGACTCGGATCCCCCTCTGAACCGTCCTCTGATACAAGATGGAAGCCCTAATGCAGCAAATGAAAGAGGCCCAGGACAAACTCGAGTGGGCAATAGGCCAAACCGCTACTCAGGCTGACACTGACCGCACGACATTTTCCAAGGCCATACAGGCTCAAGTCGATAACCTTGTGAAATTGGCTGAGGGACAGAACCAACTCATGACGGTGTTGGGTCAAGGTAGAACGAATGCCCCCGGTACCGTTGTCCCTCTACAAAAGTTCACCCCGGGTGATGACCCTTTGGCTTTCTTCCTTAATTTTGAAAGGGCTGCCAGGGCCAGTGCTTGGCCGGGGGATAGGTGGCCATTCTATCTTGCACCCCTGCTAACAGGTGAAGCCCAATCCGCTTACCAAATGATCAATAGAGATGGCACCGCAGTGTATGCCGTTGTAAAGAAATATATCTTGGACCGGTTGGGTGTAGACGAAGAAACTCACAGACTTAAATTCCGACAGGAACGCGGAACCCCTGGGGATCTTCCTAAGACTCTGTTTTACAAACTAAAAGCAGCCGCAGACCTTTGGTTGAAACCACAGGAAGGGAACATAGACGATGTGATGAATAAAATATACCTTGAACAGTTTCTAGAGGCACTCCCCTATGGTACGCAACGGTGGTCGAAACAACACACAGGACTAACTCTAGAACATGCCATTGAAATGGGCGCTTCTTATGCCCGTGCCCAGGGACGTCCCCCTGTGAAAGAACCAGAAAAACCTCTGAAACCCTTACCAGGGAGGGTCGAGAAAAAGTATGCAAAGCCTCTGTTTGAACCTCCGCGCCCACGTTTTCCCAAACCGGAGGTACAACCTAATCCTGGTCCTCAATGTTATGATTGTGGAGAGTGGGGACATATAGCGAGGTTTTGCAGAAAAAAACCAAAAGAGAGGGATGAAGAACCCATGGACGTCAGTTACGCTCCATATTCCCTTCTGTTTGCAGAAGAAACTGGACCGGTGTTTTACGTGAGTGTAACCATACACGGGAAAGTAGTAAGGGCATTACTAGATTCCGGGTGCAGACACTCGGTCGTACGACAAGAACTGGTACCTCCCTCATGTTTAATGGGTGGAAAAACTGTGCATATACGCTGTGTTCATGGGGACGTTAGGGAATACCCCCTGGCCACCGTTAGTTTGTGTACCGCTGCAGGAACTGTAACGGAAGTAGTGGTGGGGGTTATGCCTACTCTACCGGAGCCCGTGATCATAGGCACCGATAACCCGGGGTTTTCTGCTCTGTTAAAGGATGCCTTGCAAACTGATCCACGTAATGTACTGCTTGTTCCTGAGCCCTGGGCTAGAGATACACACTTTAGAACAGCACAGTTTAATGACGCTACGCTTGCCAACGCTTGGCAAATTGCCCGCTCCGGTCAGGATCCTTCGCTGAGGACATTCCCCACCTTTATTGAGAAAAACAGGTTATTGTACAGGTTAGCCAAGCCCGATGACACTCCACAACTCTTAGTTCCTGTCGACTTTAGAGACCAGATACTTTTTTTTGCACATGCCCATTTACTGGCAGGTCATTCAGGGGCAGAAAAGACAGGACAGGCCATCCTAAAGCATTTCTTTTGGCCTGGAGTATACGCACAGATACAGCGTTATTGTCAGGAGTGTCAGATTTGCCAGCGTAGAAATCCTTATGTTCCCCCACCGGTTCCTCTGAACCCCCTACCCATCATCGGGAAGCCGTTTGACAGGGTAGGAATGGACCTTATTGGTCCATTGCCAAAATCAACAAGAGGACATTTGTATGCCCTGGTCTTAGTGGACTATGCCACTCGGTACCCCGAAGCATTCCCTCTCAGAGCTGCCACTTCTACAGCCATTGCTCAGAAGTTGGTGGAAGTCTTTTCCCGAATGGGCTTTCCTCGCGAAATTATTACAGATCAAGGAACCCCATTCGTATCACGTTTAATGGCCCAAGTCTGTAAACAACTAGGAGTCAAGCACATTAAAACCTCTGTATACCATCCCCAGACAGATGGCCTAGTTGAGAGGTATAATGGTAGCCTAAAACTCACACTGAAGAAGCTTTTGTCCGGGGATGGTAAGAATTGGGACCAGTTGTTGCCTTTGGCCCTTTCTGTTCTCCGAAGTCAAAAACAAGCTAGTCTGGGTACATCTCCTTTCGAATTGCTGTTTGGTCGTGCTCCCAGGACATTACTAGAGATTACGAAGGACAGTTGGGAAAAGGAGGGAGCCCAAGAGGCAGAGGCCCTCTTGGACTATACACGACAACTTCAGACTAGGCTCCATAAACTAAGGACGCTGGCCCATGAGCATCTCGCTGTAGCCCAGAAGAAACAAAAGACATTTTATGACAAAGGAAAAAAATGGAGGGAATTGGATGTGGGCGACTGGGCTTTAGTGTTATTGCCATCCTCTACACACAAGCTCAGGAAAGAATGGCAAGGACCTTTTGAGGTTCTCCGAAAAATAGGAAAGACCACCTATGTATTACGTGTAAAAGGGAATAAGACTCAAATGTATCACATTAACCTGCTAAAAAAATGGTTGGGAAAACCTCCCCAATCGGTACAAACAGTCGAGACCGTACCTCATAAGGTGCACAACACTCCTATCAACCCAGAAATAACGGAGGCTCAAAGAGAAGAGATTCTGACCCTACTTCTCCGTTACAAGGATGTTTTTTCTGACCAGCCCGGGAAAACCAACATAGAGGTTCACACCATTCCCACTCCACACGGTACTGTAGTAAAACAAAAACCGTATAGGATCCCTGAGGCCAGAAGACAAGCCTTTCAGGACGAAATCAACCAGATGTTACGTTCTGGAGTGATTGTGCCCTCTAAAAGCAACTGGTGTTCTCCGGTTGTACTTGTTCCCAAACCGGATGGCAGTATCCATTTTTGCATTGACTTTAGAGCTGTCAATAAGGTCTCAAAACAGGATGCTTATCCACTGCCTCGCGTGGATGAACTACTGGAGCGTCTTGGTGAGGCACAATATATTACGACTATTGATCTCACCAAGGGGTATTGGCAGATTCCCCTACACCCAGCAGACCAAGAGAAAACAGCTTTCTCCATCCCCTCAGGCCATTTTCAATTTACTGTTCTTCCTTTTGGCCTACATGGAGCTCCGGCCACGTTCCAGAGAGCAATGGATACAGTCCTGTCCTCCCACCAGCAGTATTCTTCCGCTTAATTGGACGACATTGTCGTCTTTAGTAAAACGTGGGAAGATCACAAAGTGCATCTCGAGAAAATCCTCTGTAGTCTACGCACCACGGGGTTCCACATTAATGCCAAGAAAACCAGAGTGGCCTTCAAAAAGGTTAAGTACCTGGGGTACGTTTTGGGAAATGGACTGATCGAACCCCAGACAGAGAAAGTGAAGGCTATCCTAGAACTTCCCTATCCCAAAACCAAAAGGGAGTTGAGGGCTTTCTTAGGATTAGTGGGGTACTACAGACGGTTCATTCCACAGTTTGCAGAAATAGCCAGTCCTCTCACGGACTTGTTGAAGAAATCACAGTCGTCCCCAAGATTGCCAGCCCCTGGTCCTAAAGAAAACAAAGCTTTCCAGGCGTTGCAAACTATCCTTACCACTTCGCCTGTTCGGGTTTCACCGAACTATAGGAAACCTTTCATTCTTCAGACTGATGCCTCTGGGGTGGGTATTGGGGCAGTCCTTTCCCAGGAAGACTCTGATGGATTGGAAAGGCCGGTTCTTTTCATCAGTCGTAAACTCTTCCCCAGAGAACAGGCTTACTCCACCATTGAGAAAGAATGTTTGGCTGTCCGCTGGAGGGTGGACAAACTCCGGTACTATCTGGAGGGTCGTCCTTTTGTCCTGTATACGGACCATGCCCCTTTGACATGGCTGCAGCGCAACCGTGGCCACAATGACCGCATCCTTCACTGGTTTCTTGCTCTCCAGCCCTTCCAGATTGAAGTTCGACATCGCAAGGGTCTTGACCAGGGCAATGCTGACTTCCTGTCCCGGTTTCCTCTTTCCCCCGATCGGGGAAATCCTGGGGGGGGAATGTGTCAGGGGGTTCCTACCTGCCACGACTCTGCTACTGGTGTTTGTCCCTCTTCGTTTCCGCCTCGGCACACACAGGATGTTCGTACACCTTCCACGGCCGCCTGCGCTTACCCGGAGGCGGGGCCTTCATCAGTGACGTCATCCCCTGAGGTCCAATCATCGCCTACGGCGGCACTGATAACGCGAGATTTCGAACAGAAGGGCGCGAACGCCGGAGCAGCACAGGAAGCATCGGACGTCTTCGCCGCTGGACGGAAGGAACCCGGAACCGGATTGCTGAGGGAGACCGAAGCAAGAGACGAGGAGAAACCCCCAGCAGTACAGCCAGGAGGCCAAAGGAACCACGCACCGCCCAGCCACACTTCACCTGGAGAAGTGTGGCACCGCAAGGTACGGGCTCGTATACGGGGGGGCTCTTTCAGTCAGAGGGAGGGAACGGGTAGAGGGCGGCTGGGTGGATAAGGGACGGGAGCGCTTAGAGTGCCGCCCCTATTAAGGAAACACAACAACCGGTGACGGTCCCTGGTGATCCCCCTCACGTCCTTTCCCCGCCCCTCACTTGTGTCAGATAAATAGCGCGGTCCAGTAATGTGACGTATTCTTTCTTTCTTTCCATTTCCGCACAACGCCCCTTGCGAGTGAGAAGACCTTTCGACTGATGTCCAACTCGGGAGTCCTGGTGGCACAGAAGAAAGACCTATACGTCGGCCTACAGTCCTTTTCTACCGT
Source organism: Lissotriton vulgaris (assembly GCF_964263255.1). Classification (NCBI taxonomy): domain Eukaryota; kingdom Metazoa; phylum Chordata; class Amphibia; order Caudata; family Salamandridae; genus Lissotriton; species Lissotriton vulgaris. The sequence goes on along the minus strand of NC_141687.1, from coordinate 2,135,557,324 downwards.
TGTTACTTTAATAAACCCCCAGTACCACTATACCTTACTTTGTGACTTTGCCTCTTTGCTCGCTACCCTAGCAACAGCAACCCTTACAAGTGGTGCTGTGACTCGGATCCCCCTCTGAACCGTCCTCTGATACAAGATGGAAGCCCTAATACAGCAAATGAAAGAGGCCCAGGACAAACTCGAGTGGGCAATAGGCCAAACCGCTACTCAGGCTGACACTGACCGCACGACATTTTCCAAGGCCATACAGGCTCAAGTCGATAACCTTGTGAAATTGGCTGAGGGACAGAACCAACTCATGACGGTGTTGGGTCAAGGTAGAACGAATGCCCCCGGTACCGTTGTCCCTCTACAAAAGTTCACCCCGGGTGATGACCCTTTGGCTTTCTTCCTTAATTTTGAAAGGGCTGCCAGGGCCAGTGCTTGGCCGGGGGATAGGTGGCCATTCTATCTTGCACCCCTGCTAACAGGTGAAGCCCAATCCGCTTACCAAATGATCAATAGAGATGGCACCGCAGTGTATGCCGTTGTAAAGAAATATATCTTGGACCGGTTGGGTGTAGACGAAGAAACTCACAGACTTAAATTCCGACAGGAACGCGGAACCCCTGGGGATCTTCCTAAGACTCTGTTTTACAAACTAAATACAGCCGCAGACCTTTGGTTGAAACCACAGGAAGGGAACATAGACGATGTGATGAATAAAATATACCTTGAACAGTTTCTAGAGGCACTCCCCTATGGTACGCAACGGTGGTTGAAACAACACGCAGGACTAACTCTAGAACATGCCATTGAAATGGCCGCTTCTTATGCCCGTGCCCAGGGACGTCCCCCTGTGAAAGAACCAGAAAAACCTCTGAAACCCTTACCAGGGAGGGTCGAGAAAAAGTATGCAAAGCCTCTGTTTGAACCTCCGCGCCCACGTTTTCCCAAACCGGAGGTACAACCTAATCCTGGTCCTCAATGTTATGATTGTGGAGAGTGGGGACATATAGCGAGGTTTTGCAGAAAAAAAACAAAAGAGAGGGATGAAGAACCCATGGACGTCAGTTACGCTCCATATTCCCTTCTGTTTGCAGAAGAAACTGGACCGGTGTTTTACGTGAGTGTAACCATACACGGGAAAGTAGTAAGGGCATTACTAGATTCCGGGTGCAGACACTCGGTCGTACGACAAGAACTGGTACCTCCCTCATGTTTAATGGGTGGAAAAACTGTGCATATACACTGTGTTCATGGGGACGTTAGGGAATACCCCCTGGCCACCGTTAGTTTGTGTACCGCTGCAGGAACTGTAACGGAAGTAGTGGTGGGGGTTATGCCTACTCTACCGGAGCCCGTGATCATAGGCACCGATAACCCGGGGTTTTCTGCTCTGTTAAAGGATGCCTTGCAAACTGATCCACGTAATGCACTGCTTGTTCCTGAGCCCTGGGCTAGAGATACACACTTTAGAACAGCACAGTTTAATGACGCTACACTTGCCAACGCTTGGCAAATTGCCCGCTCCGGTCAGGATCCTTCGCTGAGGACATTCCCCACCTTTATTGAGAAAAACAGGTTATTGTACAGGTTAGCCAAGCCCGATGACACCCCACAACTCTTAGTTCCTGTCGCCTTTAGAGACCAGATACTTTTTTTTGCACATGCCCATTTACTGGCAGGTCATTCAGGGGCAGAAAAGACAGGACAGGCCATCCTAAAGCATTTCTTTTGGCCTGGAGTATACGCACAGATACAGCGTTATTGTCAGGAGTGTCAGATTTGCCAGCGTAGAAATCCTAATGTTCCCCCACCGGTTCCTCTGAACCCCCTACCCATCATCGGGAAGCCGTTTGACAGGGTAGGAATGGACCTTATTGGTCCATTGCCAAAATCAACAAGAGGACATTTGTATGCCCTGGTCTTAGTGGAATATACCACTCGGTACCCCGAAGCATTCCCTCTCAGAGCAGCCACTTCTACAGCCATTGCTCAGAAGTTGGTGGAAGTCTTTTCCCGAATGGGCTTTCCTCGCGAAATTATTACAGATCAAGGAACCCCATTCGTATCACGTTTAATGGCCCAAGTCTGTAAACAACTAGGAGTCAAGCACATTAAAACCTCTGTATACCATCCCCAGACAGATGGCCTAGTTGAGAGGTATAATGGTAGCCTAAAACTCACACTGAAGAAGCTTTTGTCCAGGGATGGTAAGAATTGGGACCAGTTGTTGCCTTTGGCCCTTTTTGTTCTCCGAAGTCAAAAACAAGCTAGTCTGGGTCAATGTTCCCTCTAATTTTTTTCCTCTATGTGCGGCAGAGTAAGGTCTCTGTGCACTGCAACCAAGGCTAAGTGCGCCGGAAACCAGACCACGCGTATGCGCTGCAATTAACATGAATACCCCAGCCCTGCCAAGTAGTAAGCATTAGGCATGGTCCACAACACTGCACTAAAATGCATTAATCACTAATTTTAGCACCTTGACAATGCCTGTGTAATAGGAGTCCGTGACCGTGAGTGTTGGAGCTGAATTTACAGAAGTGCAGCAAGTGTTGGCCATATGGTGCTATAGGCAGGACACTGGCGAATTGAACGAGGTGCTTCCTGCTTGCGTCATTGTTTCAAGTAAGCAGTTTACGTACCGTCCGATTACGCAGCTCTGATGTCGTGAGGCTGAGCATGGGAAGCACTGAACTGCACATGCCTGCCTTGGAGAGGGTTCCTGGTAAATGCTGCACGCACTCACAGGTAAAAGCATGTGATTTGCACATGAGCCCCCGGTAGCCCTGTCTGGCATCAGTCACTGACAGGTGTGCGTTGGTGCATGAGGCCCGAGGATCCCAGGTCCAACGTGAGAAGATGGGAGGGCACGGCTCGCGCCCACAGGCCATGCACCGGCAGCAGCTCAGGTGTGAACAGGTAACCTCGGAAAGCAGGCTTCCACCTGTGAGGGGCTAATGTAAGGCCTCCTGCGTACACAGGAATGATGAGGGAAGTGCAGGTTTGTAAAGAAAGGTTCTACTTTAAATACAACAATATGTGCATGCGCAGGAATGCTGAGGGGATCTGCAGATTTGTTAAGCGTCGTACTATAAATATAACAATAAGTGCATGCACAGGAGATACAAGGGAGCTGAATGTCGGGGTTCGTCTATGCACAGTGACTTAATGCCATAGCAGACCATGGAAGGGGATACATGGCAGAACTGAACAATTGTATGTGCGCAGCTGGTATGTTGCTTTGTATCTTCTTTATGCTGAAGGCCCAGAGCTACCCTGCTCAGTGATGCTGCAGGGTTCTTCTCACTTGTAGTGCGGAGGTCCCCCGTTGCCAGCGATTGACAATCCACCTACCTACTCAAATTCACCCATTTTAGGTCTGGTGTTAGCCCAAGACCTTTTGATTTTATTAAACTATGTATCACATGCTTACATATAGGGGTTTTTAGCCACCTCTCAATCCATTGGTCTGTTGTTGTCATCAACATTTTTCTTTTGCCCACTACAGCATACAACATTCCGTCAGTCACTGGTTAACAATACTTTTTTTGACAGCATTTTGCTCTTTTACAAAGAGCACATCCACACACAAGTGAGTTCCCTTCAGTGCCAGTGTTCTTGCTTTATGATTACTTTAGTGTTGCCTTTGTGTTTGGAGCCTTGTTTGATAGCAGGACGCCTCTGATGCACATTCCATCTTTATTAGATCCCATCTCCGGCAATTGCTGTTTGAAATTCCTTAAGGAGTGTTTTGCTTTTCTGACTGTTGCTAGTTTACAGCCTACCAGATCAAATTGTGTCCATTTGAAACTGTTCTGTCTTAAGTTATCCTCTTTCTTTTCTACTGTCTCTTTCCTTTTTTCTTTTTGTCGCCTTCTTTCATTATTTTTTCCCTTTCCTACTCTTTACCTCTCTTACATTGTTTCTTTACTTTCTTTCCCTTTTTCTTCTATCCTTCTCTTTCCTCCTTCATCCTCTTTTCCTTTTTATTTCTTTCTCTCATTCCTTTTCTTTCCTTTACCCTTTCTTTCTTTCTCGTGTCCTACTTTCTCGCTTTGCTTTTTTCACACTTTCTCTTGCGGTCTTTCTGAAAGGTAAGAGTCAGTCACAGACTCTGCCTGCTGTCTGACACAACTTAGGTTTCAGGGAAAAGCTGCCCGTGAGACGATTGCTGAATCAAGCTGGGGGTGAAGGTGTTTAGTTTCTCGCATTTTTCTTTTGTATGTGTCATTCTCAATACAGATTCTTACCCGAAACCATCGGTTGTGTTGAGCCCCCGGAGCATGGTCACCAGAGGAGGAATTCTGACCGTAAAGTGTACATCAGAGTATCCGAATATGAGATTTTTTCGATACAAAGAAAGAATCATGTACCGTCACGAGGACCCCCTGGAGGCTAGGCCGTGTTTGTCTTCAGTGGAGTCCAACAGACGGATGAAGGGTCCTATTAGTGCTATTATCGTCCCCAATCAGGAGTGGCGCTGTGGTCTAACGCCAGTGAGCGAACCCTTCTGGATACGAGCCGTAATACTGTGACTTTACTTAATCTGTCTCCTTTCCTGTAAAAAAAACTCTGTTTTGATACTAACTTCGCTTGGATTGCTTTAATCTAACGCCCTTAGCGGCTCACACTGAACACACAGGGTTGCTCCTTCACTTTGGCAGTTCTAACCAGAGTGCGCCAGATTTGCTCGAGCATCAGAGGGGGCAAGCAACAAGTGCCAGGCTGGAGCATGTGAACAGTGGAAGGAGGGTTTGTATTAGGAAGGATTATCCCACATCTTTCCTACCCGTCTCATCTCTTCATTTACAGACATGCCAACAGCTGTGCGGTCTTTTCACTCCTACCAGGGGTAATGATGACAGATGCTCTATGTCCAGGTGAATCCAGGCTGAAACAACAGCCGAGCAGGAAACACGTTTGCACCATTTGTAGGAAGGAGACATTATTCACATTTTAAGCATTGAAGATGCTGCACGTTATCCACAGAAAATTAACCTCTTAAAACGATCACAGTTTTATTTTTTTATAAGAATGTGTTCCCCTACTCCCTCTTACAATCCTAGATGTGCAAGCAAGTGCTATCCTATCCTAAAAAAGGGTTGTTGTGGGTTCTACCCCAGGCAACATATGGGGTGCTGCCGGTACCAGGTCAAATGGGCATGAAGTTGGGTCTGCCACTCTCGTTTTCATTTTCTCTATTTTGTGTTTCCAGTCTCATTATGTCTTTATATGTTTCTCTTTCTTTATGAGTCTTTGACACTCTCTAAATGTACCTGCCTATCCCGAGTTTATTGTCTCACCTTCTATATTGTTGTCTTTCCTTCTTTCTAGTTGACCCTTCCTCACTCTGTCGGCCTTTCCCTCTTTCTTCACCTGTGTTTCTATCTTACATTTCTTGATTCTTCCTATTTTTCTTTGCGTCGTCCTCTTGCATTCTTTCCTTATTTCTTCTAGTTTCTCCCAGTCTTTCTGTGCTTCTATCAATTTTTATCATATTGTCTCATCACTTTATCTTTGCCTGTAATTCCTTCTTCCGTTGCCTATCTCTTCAGCTCTGTTCGTTTCACTTTCCTCTTCTTTGCTCACACATAGCAATCTGTCCATTTCTCCTTTTAATAGCGCACGGCTGTGGGGTTGATTGTGGGCCATTGAGATTGCCCCCCCCCCCACCGTGTGCACTGCAATTAATGAATTCCATTTCAAAGGCACACAATCAACCTCGCAGCTGTGCACTATTACGAAAAGGAATGCAGAGTCTAAAACACGACGTGTGCTTTGAAAGCGCACGTCGTGTTTTAGACTCTGCATTCCTTTTCGTAATAGTGCACAGCTGCGAGGTTGATTGTGTGCCTTTGAAATGGAATTCATTAATTGCAGTGCATGACGGCACTGCGATTAACACAAAGACTTTCACAAAGGCCCACAATCTGCCCCGCAGACTCGCACTATTAGAAAATAAATGAGCAAGTGCCAAGTGCCAGAGCCACTTGCTGTTGAACGCGAGCCCTGCGGGAAGTGGTGTGTGCACGCTGATTATGAGACACTGCGCGCACAGGAAGACTTCAGTGCGCGCGTGCACAAGCGCGCAGGTTAGGGGGAACAGTGGTCTGGGTACATCTCCTTTCGAATTGCTGTTTGGTCGTGCTCCCAGGACATTACTAGAGATTACGAAGGACAGTTGGGAAAAGGAGGGAGCCCAAGAGGCAGAGGCCCTCTTGGACTATACACGACAACTTCAGACTAGGCTCCATAAACTAAGGACGCTGGCCCATGAGCATCTCGCTGTAGCCCAAAAGAAACAAAAGACATTTTATGACAAAGGAAAAAAATGGAGGGAATTGGATGTGGGCGACTGGGCTTTAGTGTTATTGCCATCCTCTACACACAAGCTCAGGAAAGAATGGCAAGGACCTTTTGAGGTTCTCCGAAAAATAGGAAAGACCACCTATGTATTACGTGTGAAAGGGAATAAGACTCAAATGTATCACATTAACCTGCTAAAAAAATGGTTGGGAAAACCTCCCCAATCGGTACAAACAGTCGAGACCGTACCTTATAAGGTGCACAACACTCCTATCAACCCAGAAATAACGGAGGCTTAAAGAGAAGAGATTCTGACCCTACTTCTCCGTTACAATGATGTTTTTTCTGACCAGCCCGAGAAAACCAACATAGCGGTTCACACCATTCCCACTCCACACGGTACTGTAGTAAAACAAAAACCGTATAGGATCCCTGAGGCCAGAAGACAAGCCTTTCAAGACGAAATCAACCAGATGTTACGTTCTGGAGTGATTGTGCCCTCTAAAAGCAACTGGTGTTCTCCGGTTGTACTTGCTCCCAAACCGGATGGCAGTATCCGTTTTTGCATTGACTTTAGAGCTGTCAATAGGGTCTCAAAACAGGATGCTTATCCACTGCCTCGCGTGGATGAACTACTGGAGCGTCTTGGTGAGGCACAATATATTACGACTATTGATCTCACCAAGGGGTATTGGCAGATTCCCCTACACCCAGCAGACCAAGAGAAAACAGCTTTCTCCATCCCCTCAGGCCATTTTCAATTTACTGTTCTTCCTTTTGGCCTACATGGAGCTCCGGCCACGTTCCAGAGAGCAATGGATACAGTCCTGTCCTCCCACCAGCAGTATTCTTCCGCTTACTTGGACGACATTGTCGTCTTTAGTAAAACATGGGAAGATCACAAAGTGCATCTCGAGAAAATCCTCTGTAGTCTACGCACCACGGGGTTCCACATTAATGCCAAGAAAACCAGAGTGGCCTTCAAAAAGGTTAAGTACCTGGGGTACGTTTTGGGAAATGGACTGATTGAACCCCAGACAGAGAAAGTGAAGGCTATCCTAGAACTTCCCTATCCCAAAACCAAAAGGGAGTTGAGGGCTTTCTTAGGATTAGTGGGGTACTACAGACGGTTCATTCCACAGTTTGCAGAAATAGCCAGTCCTCTCACGGACTTGTTGAAGAAATCACAGTCGTCCCCAAGATTGCCAGCCCCTGGTCCTAAAGAAACCAAAGCTTTCCAGGCGTTGCAAACTATCCTTACCACTTCGCCTGTTCTGGTTTCACCGAACTATAGGAAACCTTTCATTCTTCAGACTGATGCCTCTGGGGTGGGTATTGGGGCGGTCCTTTCCCAGGAAGACTCTGATGGATTGGAAAGGCCGGCTCTTTTCATCAGTCGTAAACTCTTCCCCAGAGAACAGGCTTACTCCACCATTGAGAAAGAATGTTTGGCTGTCCGCTGGAGTGTGGACAAACTCCGGTACTATCTGGAGGGTCGTCCTTTTGTCCTGTATACGGACCATGCCCCTTTGGCATGGCTGCAGCGCAACCGTGGCCACAATGACCGCATCCTTCGCTGGTTTCTTGCTCTCCAGCCCTTCCAGATTGAAGTTCGACATCGCAAGGGTCTTGACCAGGGCAATGCTGACTTCCTGTCCCGGTTTCCTCTTTCCCCCGATCGGGGAAATCCTGGGGGGGGAATGTGTCAGGGGGTTCCTACCTGCCACGACTCTGCTACTGGTGTTTGTCCCTCTTCGTTTCCGCCTCGGCACACACAGGATGTTCGTACACCTTCCACGGCCGCCTGGGCTTACCCGGAGGCGGGGCCTTCATCAGTGACATCATCCCCTGAGGTCCAATCATCGCCTACGGCGGCACTGATAACGCGAGATTTCGAACAGAAGGGCGCGAACGCCGGAGCAGCACAGGAAGCATCGGACGTCTTCGCCGCTGGACAGATGGAACCCGGAACCGGATTGCTGAGGGAGACCGAAGCAGGAGACGAGGAGAAACCGCCAGCAGTACAGCCAGGAGGCCAACGGAACCACGCACCGCCCAGCCACACTTCACCTGGAGAAGTGTGGCACTGCAAGGTACGGGCTCGTATACGGGGGCTCTTTCAGTCAGAGGGAGGGAACGGGTAGAGGGCGGCTGGGTGGATAAGGGACGGGAGCGCTTAGAGTGCCGCCCCCATTAAGGAAACACAACAACCGGTGACGGTACCTGGTGATCCCCCTCACGTCCTTTCCCCGGCCCTCACTAGTGTCAGATAAATAGCGCAGTCCTGTAATGTGGCGTATTCTTTCTTTCTTTCCATTTCCGCACAACGCCCCTTGTGAGTGAGAAGACCTTTCGACTGATGTCCAACTCGGGAGTCCTGGTGGAACAGAAGAAAGACCTATACGTCGGCCTACAGTCCTTTTCTACCGTTGTTACTTTAATAAACCCCCAGTACCACTATACCTTACTTTGTGACTTTGCCTCTTTGCTCGCTACCCTTAGCAACAGTAACCCTTACAGATATATACCTTGTATGGTGTCCTTTCATTTGGTATTCAAGGGATTATAATTGGTAAAACAACTTGCTTCACATGCTCTCTGAAGTCTTAGCCTATGACTGCTGGTCCATGCTACCACTAGGATAGCTTGTCTATAAGGTTGACTTTACAACTTCCACAATAAGGGTCGTTTTAGACTGGTGCAAGGTACCCACTAGAATAGCGGACATCATATGCCTGGCTAACTTCTTACATTGGTGTGCAGCGGATGGGATAAGAGCTTGCTGTTGTTTTACCATATAATCTTGACATATCATTTGAAATATCACATTAAGGTACCTGTAGGTACATTTAAATCAAGTTCTTATAATACTTTAAGTTCTACTGAACTTAGCAGTTGTAGGTGATAAGGGATTATCACACCCTGACTACAGCTCCTAGAGAGGTTCTAGTAGAAAACATTTATTGTAGGTAGGTGCACACACCACACCTCACTAGAAAATATCCTTGGAAGCAGGGTCTAGTGTGCCTCTGCAAGAAGTGGACCCTCCCAGGATCCCTTGTAAATATGACACATTCACTTTTCATGAGCTGAGAAGTCTGTGTACAGCCAGAAGGCTGAGACAAGGCCAGAGTCCAACCTTTAACCACCTGGTAGATATTTTAGTGGAGTATTATATAGAAAAGGCATCTACCCCAGATCAAACAGGTAGTACAGAGGGGGGCCATCCCTCAACAGAAGATCCCACTGGTGAGAACCAAAGGGAGTCTGATGATGATGTGGATGCTAACCAGGTAGAAGTCAGGGATCTGAACCAGGTTAATTTAGGACTATTTGGGACTGGAGGAGAAAGAATCCAATCCAGACCCCCAAGTAGGCCTAACCCTGAGCACCGAAGAGGAAGGTCACTCTCCAGTGAGTCCAACCACTCTGATGACTCAGTAGTGTCCCATGCCTCAGCTCGGGCAAGAATGTCTTCACCCCAGAGAAGAGATCATAAGGCTAGGATGAGGGAATCCAAGCTTAGAATCAAGAGGCAAGAAGTTGCCCTTGCAAAAGAGACCCTGGCTCTTGAGAGAGAGAGAAAATTGTGTGGGCTAGAGCCCACTGGTGGCAGCATAACTCCTAGAGATAGGGAAAGGTCTCATGACCATAAAAACCTAAATAAGATAGCCCCTCCCTACAAGAGTGGAAATGACATCCACAAGTGGATAACTGCTTTGGAGAGGGCCTGCAGAGTACAGCAGGTACCCCAGAGTCAGCGGGCCGCAATCTTATGGCTCTCCTTTTCAGATAAAGGAAGAGACAAGCTCCTGACAGTTAATGAACAGGATGCTGACAACTACTATGTCCGGAAGAGTGCTCTGATAGATTGGGTTGGCTTAACCACTGAGCAGTATAGGTTGCTGTTCAGAGATACCCAAGAGACACAGACTCAAGACTGGACTGACTTTGTAGATTGTGCTACTAAGGCTCTGGAAGGCTGGTTACTGGGCAGTAAGGTCAATGACTATACAGGATTGTATATATTGATTATGAGAGAACAGATTCTTAATAATTGTCAGAACCAGTTATTGCATCAACACCTGATTGACTCTGATCTGACCTCTCCCCAAGAAGTGGGTAAGAAGGCAGACAAGTGGGTCAGAACCAGGGCGAAGCAGAAGGTACAGAACCAAGGTGGTGATCAGAAGAAGCAAGACCAAAAGGGTGGGGAGAAAGCAAAAGACCAGAAGTCTTCACCAGGTCCCCAAAAAGCTTCTAATGTGGGGGGTTCTAAGAAATCCAAAAAGAAAGAAGGTCCAAAGAAACCATGGTGCAACTTTAGTAAGGTTAATACTCACTGGACCAGTGATTGCACCAAAAAGGAGGCAGCTCCAGCCACCATTGCCCCTAAGGGAACTGTTCCCCCTAGTGCAGCTAATAGTGGTGGTTCTCAACCAATGGTTTTAGTAGGGTAAACCCTGGGAACTGAGGTGGATTCTCGCCTAGTCAGAATACCAACTCAAGCTGTTCTTGTCTGTGATGTGGACATGGCTATGTCCTCAATCAATCAATCAATCAATCAATCAATTGGTAAAGCGCACTACATACCCGTGAGGGTCTCAAGGCGCTGGGGGTGGGGGAGGAGGAAGAGGGGGCTGATATTGATCGAAAAGCCAGGTCTTGAGAATTCTTCTGAAGACCAGTAGGTCCTGGGTCTGTCGTAGGCCGGTAGGGAGCGTGTTCCAGGTTTTGGCGGCGATGTAGGAAAAGGATCTGCCGTCGGCGGTGGTTTTCCGGAAGCGTGGAACTGTGGTGAGGGCGAGGTTGGCCAAGCGGAGGCTGAGGGTGGGGGTGTAGAAGCTGAGTCGGTTGTTGAGGTATGCTGGTCCGGCGTTGTGTAGGGCCTTGTGTGCATGGATGAGGAGTTTGAAGGTGATCCTGTTATTGACGGGAAGACAATGCAGGCCTCTCAGGTGGGGTGTGATGTGGCTGCATCGGGGGACGTCGAGGATCAGTCGTACCAAGGCGTTCTGGATGCTTTGCAGCTGTCTCAGGAGCTTGGTTGTAGTTCCTGCGCAGAGGGCGTTCCCGTAGGCAAGTCTGCTGTGACTAGGGCCTGGGTGACGGTTTTCCTTGTGTCGGAGGGGATCCATTTGAAGATCATGCGGAGCATTCAGAGGGTGTGGAAGCAGGAAGCGGAGTCGGCGTTGACCTGATTGGTCATGCAGAGGGCAGAGTCGAGGATGACCCCAAGTTGTGTGCATGGTCGGTGGGTTCTGGGGCTGTCCCCAGCGATGTTGGCCACCAGGAGTCATCCCAGGCTGAGAGGGTGGGGCCGAGGATGAGGACCTCCGTCTTGTCTGAGTTCAGCATCAGCCTGCTGTCTTTCATCCATTCGGCGACGGCTTTCATTCCTCTGTGGAGCTTGGCTTTGGCCGTGTGGGTTCTTCGGTGAGGGATATCATCAGCTGGGTGTCGTCGGCGTAAGAGATGATGTTGAGGCCTTGTTGTCGTGCGACGTGGGCGAGTAGTGCCATGTAGATATTGAACAGCGTCGGGCTGAGGGAAGATCCGTGTGGAACGCCGCAGAGGATCTTGGTGGACTTGGAGCGGAAGGGTGGGAGGCGGATGCTCTGGGTTCTGTTGGAGAGGAAGGATGTGGTCCAGGCCAGGGCTTTCTCTTGGATTCCGGAGTCATGGAGGCATGCTGTTAGGGTGTGGTGGCAGACCGTGTTGAAGGCTGCCGATAGGTCCAGAAGGATGAGGGCGGCTGTTTCTCCTTTGTCCATCAGGATCCTGATGTCGTCGGTGGCGGCGATGAGGGCGGTCTCGGTGCTGTGGTTGCTGCGAAAGCGGGACTGGGATGGGTTCAGGATGTTGTCTTCAAGGTAGCCGGTCAGCTGTCTGTTGACGATCTTCTCCGTTACTTTCGCCGGGAAAGGAAGCAGGGAGATGGGCCGGAAGTTCTTGAGGTGTTGCGGTCCGCCTTGGGTTTCTTCAGTAGGGCATTGATCTCGGCGTGCTTCCAGCTCTCTGGGAAGGTTGCAGTCTCGAAGGAGATGTTGATTGTTTTCCGGAGATGGGGTGCGATGGCGGTGCTGGTTTTGTTGAAAACGTAGTGAGGGCATGGGTCGGATGGGGATCCGGAGTGGATGGAGTTCATGGTCTTGATGGTGTCTTGGTCGCTGACGTTGGACCAGGCGGTCAGGCGGCTGGTGCGGGTGGTGGTTGCAGGGGTGGGGGTCTCGGCGGTGGATATGGGGGTGGTGGTGTTGTAGCTGTCGTGGATGTCTTGCGGTGAAAGAAGGTGGCCAGTGAGTTGCACAGGTCTTGTGATGGTGGAATGTCGTTGGTGTTGGAGTTGGGGTTGGAGAGATCTTTCACGATGTTGAAGAGTTCTTTGCTAATGTGTGTGTTGCTGTCTAGGCGGTCCTTGAAGGCGGTCCTCTTTGCGGTCCTGATGAGTTGGTGGTGTCTGCGGGTGGTGTTCTTGTGGGATGTGTGGCTGTCTGGTGTTTGGTCGCAGAGCCAGCTCTTCTCCAGCTTCTGAAAGGTGCGCTTGGAGGTCCGGAGGTCTTCTGTGAACCATGCGGCTTTCTTGTTGGTGAGGTTAGTGGCGGTGGTCTTGAGTGGGTGAGGGTGTCGGCGCAGTCATTGATCCACTTTTTGAGGCTGGTGGCGGTGGTGTCTGGGTCGGAGGGGTCGGCGGGTGTTACCAGGGCGAGTGTGGTGGTCAGTTTGTCCTCGGTGACCATGCCCCAGCAGCGGCGTAGCATCTGTTGGGTCCGGTGGTGTGTGGTGGGTTTCCTGAAGGTGAAGTGGACGCATCAGTGGACTGTCCAGTGGGTTCGGTGGTGTGGTTGAAGGAGATGTGGGGACTTGCGGACAAGATTGGGTCCAGTGTGTGTCCGGCGGCGTGGGTGGGTGTATTCACAAGCTGTTTGAGCCCGAGGTCGGCGAGGTTGTCGATCAGGGTGGTGGAGTTGGAGTTGTTGTTGTTCTTGAGGTGGAAGTTCAGGTCCCCCGGGAGGATGTAGTCTGTGGAGGTGAGGGCGTGGGTGCTGACGAGATCGGCGATTGTGTCGCTGAACTGTGGTCGGGGTCCGGGTGGCCTGCAGACGAGTGTTCCTCTGAGGGTGGTGTTGGGGTCGGTGTGGATCTGGAAGTGCATGTGTTCGGCGGTGGTGAGGGTGTCGTCGCTGTTGGTTGAGATTCTGAGGGTGTCCTTGTGGATGATGGAGATTCCACCTCCCGCTCTGTTGGTGCGGTCTCTGCGGGAGATCTTGTAGCCTTCCGGGATGGCTATGGCGATGTCTGGTGCCGAGGTGGTGTTCAGCCAGGTCTCCGTCAGGAAGGTGACGTCGGGGTGGTTGAGTCTAGGAGGTCCAAGAGTTCGTTGGCGTGTTTGCGAGTGGAGCAGGTGTTAAGGAGGATGCATCGGAAGTGGTTGGGTTCTCCGGTTGTTGGTTTGGCGGCCCGGATACTGGTGAAGCTGCAGTTCTGGCAGGTGAAGGGCCCTTTGGTGCGCCTCGGGTGGCTCGGTAGCAGGTGTGATCTCGTTCGGGGTTGAGTGTGTGGAGGGTGCCGGAGTCGTAGTGCAGTCTGGTGGTGGGCCGGCTTTGGGGTCCAAGGGTTCTGGCACTGGGCACGGTCCAGGCGCGGACGGGCGCAAACGGGTTTGCCTTTGGCGCGCCAGCGGCACGCCCGCTGCGCACGTCCGCTGCGCTTCCGCGTGGCGTCCTCCATATAAGGTGAAGTGGGAGGGAGGAGCAGCTGGTAGGAGGGAGCGGGGCGGCAAATGGGCGGCTGGAACGGGTCGCGGAAGGAAAAAGGGGCGGGCCACAGGGGAGTGGAGGGCAGCATGGGGGAGTTACAAGCGCACGGGAGGGGCCGTGCGGTGTGGGGGGCGACCTGGCCTGGCAGCAGGGACGAGGGTCGCACTCACTGCCGTGCGGCGTCCTCCATATAAGGCCAAGTGGGAGGGAGGAGCAGCTGGGAGGCGGGAGCAGGGCGGCAAATGGGTGGCGGGACAGGTCACGGAAAGGAAAAAGGGGCGGGCCACAGGGGAGCAGTGGTGGGAAGCGGGGACGGGAATACGGCGGTGGGGTACAGAAGAAGGGGCGCTGGGGGAACAGTAGATACAATACAATAATGGCAGAAAAACAGTTAGCGATCAGGCAACAAAACAGGTAGAAAATAAATAGCGATCAGGCAGCAACCGAACAGAGCCAGCGGCGGACTCACAGCAGTGGAGGGCAGCACGGGGGAGTCACGAGCGCACGGGAGGGGCCCTGCGGTGTGGGGGGCGACCTGGCCTGCAAGCAGGGACGAGGGTCCTCTACTGTGAGCCCCAGTAACTTTGGCAAGTACAGACAGACACCTTTAATTATTAACAAAGTGGCTCAGGCTTACAGGGACACATTTGATAGTGTCACAATGAGGTGACACCCAGCTTTGTGGACCCTGGACAGAAAATACTAGGTGACAATTACCTAGTGACCAATGCAAGCAATGTCACTACCACCCATAGTATGGCAATTGTTAATTTCTCCTGGGGAGGGGTAACTGGCCTCAAAAGAGTTGTTGTTAGTTCAGACCTCACTGTAGAATGTTTCCTTGGCAATGGCGTAGAATCTTCAGTCTGGTCTGAAGTGGAGTATAGAACTCATTCAGAGCTGTTAGGTATATCAGCACATGTCCTTGCTGTGACCAGGTCACAGGTCAAAATTTGCAACACTGAACAGGCCCTGGATCCCAAAATAGTGGACCAGTTGCCTACCAGGAGGAGAAGCAGTAGGGTTAAGGCAGTGCCTTTACCCTTGCCTCAGAGTGAGGATCAGCCTTCCAAGGAAGCTGATAGTGAGACCCAAAAAGGAACTGTCCTAGAAGATCTTGCGCCTGGTCAGGTTGAATTTCTTGGGACAGGGGGAACTTCAAGGGCTGATCTGAGGCAGGCGCAGTTGGACTGCCCTTCTCTTGAACCCCTCAGAGAGCAAGCTGCTGCTGAGCCTGCTTGGAATGCTAATGGAACCCATAGAGGGTATAGGGATGAAGGGCTCCTATATTCAGAGGCTAGAGAACCCAAGCGTGGTGCTTCCTGGAGGTTGGTCATACCTTTGGCATTCAGAAGCTTCCGTCTTACATTAGCCCATGATATTCCCCTTGCAGGACATCTTGGCCAGAACAAGACTTGGGACAGGCTTGTCCCTCACTTTCACTGGCCCCACATCTCATAAGACGCCAAGGAGTTTTGTCGCTCCTGTGTCACCTGCCAAGCCAGTGGCAAATCAAGTGGCACCACAAAGGCCCCCTAATACCACTACCTGTGGTGGGGGTTCCCTTTGAAAGAGTAGGGATTGACATTGTTGGACCAATGGATCCCCAAACAGCCTCTGGGCACAGGTTTATTCTGGTGGTAGTGGATCATGCCATCCAAATACCCAGAAGCTATTCCCATAAGGACCACAACAGCACCTGTTGTGGCAAGAGCCCTCATGGGAGTTTTCTCAAGAGTGGGTTTTTCGAAGGAGGTTATCTCAGACAGAGGTGCAAACTTTATGTCTGGATATTTGACTGCTATGTGGAAGGAGTGTGGAGTGAACTACAAGTTCACCACACCCTATCACCCACAGTGCAATGGTCTGGTGGAGAGATTCAACAAGACCTTAAAGGGCATGATCGAGGGTTTACCTGAAAAGCTTAGGCGAAGTTGGGACATCCTGCTGCCCTGCCTTTTGTTTGCTTACAGAGAGGTCCCACAGAAGGGGGTTGGCTACAGCCCTTTAAAACTTCTATTTGGGCACTCTGTAAGAGAACCCCTTTATCTGGTAAAGTAAGGATGGGAGTTACCTCTCAAAGCTCCAAAGCAAGATATTGTGGATTATGTACTTGGTCTCCGCTCCAGGATGGCTGAGTATATGAAAAAGGCATCCAAAAACCTTGAGGCTAGCCAGGAACTCCAAAAAGCCTGGCATGACCAAAAGGCTGTGTTGACTGTTTACCAGCCAGGGCAGAAAGTGTGGGTGTTGGAGCCAGTAGCCCCAGCAGCTCTCCAAGACAAATGGCTTGGACCTCACACTATTGTTGAGCAAAAGGGAGAGGTAACCTATTTGGTGGATCTTGGAACTCCCAGGAGCCCCCACAAGGTGCTTCATGTCAACAGATTGAAACCATATGTTGACAGGGCAGACACGGGCTTGCTCATGGCTACAGATGAGGGACAGGAGGAGGAGAGTGACCCTCTCCCAGACCTGCTTTCTCAGAACCTTTATGATGGTTCAGTTGATGGTGTAGCCTTGGCAGGCAGCCTCACTGACCACCAGCAACAGGACTGCAGACAAGTTCTACAGTCCTACAGACATATGTTTGATCTGACTCCAAGTCAGACTACCTGGTGCACTCATGAAGTGGACACTGGGGACAGTCTACCAGTTAAAAGTAAGGTTTACAGGCAACCTGATCATGTCAGGGACTGTATCAGGACATAGCTCCAAAAGATGTTGGAGTTGGGAGTCATTGAGCCCTCAGAGAGCTCTTGGGCCAGTCCAGTAGTCCTGGTGCCTAAACCTCACACCCAAGATGGTAAGAGAGAGATGAGGTTTTACGTGGATTACAGAGGCCTCAATGCTGTCACTAGAACAGATGCCCACCCAATACCAAGGGCAGATGAACTCAATGACAGATTGGCATCTGCCATGTTTTTGAGTACATTTGACTTGATAGCAGGCTACTGGCAGATCAGACTAGCTGATGATGCAAAAGCCAAAACAGCATTTTCAACCCCAGGAGGACATTATCAATTTGTGGTAATGCCCTTTGGTCTGAAAAATGCACCTGCCACATTCAAAAGGTTGGTGAACCAAGTCCTCTCAGGTCTGGATGACTACTGTGCAGCTTATCCTGATGATATTGCTGTCTTTAGCTCCACTTGGGAAGATCACCTGATCCACCTAAAGAATGTTTTGGAGGCCCTGCAAAAGGCAGGCCTAACTATCAAGGCTACCAAGTGCCAGATAGGGCAGAGCAAAGTTTTATACCTGGGACACCTGGTAGGTGGAGGTCAGGTTCAACCATTGGAGAGCAAGATCCAGACCATAAAGGACTGGACTGCTCCCACCACCCAGACACAGGTCAGAGCTTTCTTGGGCCTGACTGGTTACTACAGGAAGTTTGTCAAAAGTTTTGGGTCCATTGTGACACCTCTCAATGACTTAACTTCAAAGAAAATGCCAAAGAAAGTTCAGTGGACGGTAAGCTGTCAAAAGGCATTTGATGACCTGAAGCAGGCCATGTGCACTGCACCTATTCTGCAAAGTCCAGACTACTCCAAAGAATTCATTGTTCAAACAGATGCTTCTGAGTTGGGTGTGGGTGCTGTTCTTTCACAACTGAATAAAGATGGTCAAGACCAGCCAATAGCTTTTATTAGCAGAAAGCTGACCCCTAGAGAGAAATGTTGGTCAGCTATTGAGAGGGAGGCCTTTGCTGTGGTTTGGGCCCTGAAGAAGCTGAGTCCATACTTGTTTGGTACTCACTTCAAGATTCAAACAGACCATAAACCACTCTTGTGGCTAAATCAGATGAAGGGTGAAAATCCCAACTGCTTAGGTGGTCCATTTCCATACAAGGGATGGACTTTACAGTGGAACATAGACCTGGGACTGACCTTGCCAAGGAAGATGGACTCTCCAGATATTTCCACTCAACTGGTCAAGGTTAGTTTAATGTCCCTACGTTTGGGGGGCTTGTGTAGGAGAGTAGGGTCTGCTTCCTATGGTCACCCCCACTTTTTGCTGTGATTTTCTGGATTTTTGAATTTAGTGTGGCTGTGGGCCTGCTAATCAGACCCACAGCCCAGCTGTTCTCTCTCTAAATTGATACCATGTACTTTAGGTACATACCTGATTGGGTATTGGGTCACCTTTGTGAGCTCCTGTATAGTGTACCATAGGTACCCAGGGCATAGGTGCATTCAAGGCCTACCAGGGGCTGCAGCATGTATTATGCCACCCCTGGCTGGCCATCCAAACTGACTCCACAGGCTGATCACTCAGCTTGGGTAAGGTGGTGTAATCACCCATCACTTCAATATAGTATACCTATATCTACCCATATATATAGACACATATGCACTATAAGTCACTCCTATGGTAGAGTGCTTGGTTTTATGTGAGAGGGTGCCCTAGCATCAGCTGGGCCCCTCTGCAGCTTTCGGAACCATCTCCTTATAGGTTTTCTATGATATAGCCATACCATATACTCTTAAGTGCATTATAATTCTTGCGGTTAATGCTAACTTTGGTTTGGCTTTATCAAAACATGTTGTGTAAGGTGTCAAACACTTTGGAATACTACCCCCCACTAATTCTGGCAGCGGGGGTAGCATTCCATCCTTCTAGAGGGAAAAGATATGTATGTTACTACTTTACCCGTCTAAAGTTAAACAGAGCCCCAGCATCACAAAATGGATGCTGCTGCCACAGACACAAGTCTGACCTCCTACAAAGAAGCAAGTTGGATGGTGGAACCTTTCTTAACGGAGCACCTGACCACAATAGCCAAATTAATATTTTCCCTCTAAATACCACAAAGGGAGTAGTGTGCACACTGACAACCACCCACCATCACAATGGCAGTTCTATATAGAACTTGAGATACAAATTGTAATTTTAAGCAAAGGTGCACCACAACAAAGACATGTGTAAACTAAGGTCTTCTAGTTTGCACACAAGATATAGTCAATATACTTCTTCAGGGCAAAGTAAGTAGTAGAAGCTCCTTGGGCGCGACGATGTATTATTGAAGAAGCAAGGTTGCAAAAAGATGACCAGGTCGTATAGGGTCTCAGGATCACTGGTTCGAAACCATCAAGTATATCGTTCGGTTCAATAAATAGGACGTTATTCTGTTACAGTTAGTCAGGGGGCCCAAATTCCGTGGGACTAGCATCCATTGGTTGATTGAAAGATGCGGATGCGTGTTTTATAATGAAGCATCCAAAGAAGTCAGTTCCTGCAAGGATTACGGCGAGTCAAGGATAGTGCTTAGCCCTTTATTCAGTGGCTCCAATCGGCATTTCCCTTTTTTTTATTTTATGTTATGAAGCAGTACGTACTGGTTCGAATACAGCGGCCGACTCGCCAAACATGAGATGTTCCCAAAACGTCCGTAGTCCCCTTCCCGTCTTGACCAGTTCGTATAGAGCCTGGTGAGACCTCCTGCTGCTGGATGAAACTCCGGCAGGGGAGGCCTGGACAATAGGTTTCCTGTCCAGACAGGCAGATGTGTATTGGGACAGGGAGGGCTGCATCAGCAGATGTTTTCTGAGACACTGCCTGGGGCACACAAGGTGCTCCATGCATAGCCCGGTTCAAACCAGTTGCTGGGGCACTCCAGCCCCGCTCTGGTGCGAAACTGGACAAAAGGAAAGGGGTGTAACCACCCCCTTCCCAGGTCTACCCATAGGAGGGACCTAGGCAGGTAATCCAGCCCCTTAGTTTAGTATAAGTATAGGAGCTGTGTCCCCAGGACTTTAGATTATCATGGAATGAACCTCTGATACAGAACTTTTGGACCTTCAACATTCTATTTTGATTAGAAGACTGAAGACATCTCCCTTGTGGTCAAGGAGTGACCACCCTGTGAAAGCAGGCACCATGAGTAACTTGCCGGTCTGCTTTGTTGACGTTCCCGCCGGAACCCGAAGACTCAGTGACACAGGAACTGGACTTTCAGACTTCTCTGACTCCGACCCACATCCACAGCAAAGCTGAGACCCATGGCAGACCCGAGAGACGTGGGACCAGATACCCTGGACATCCTGCATTTTGCTGACTGCATTGACTCCTGAGGTAACTCAAAGTTGTGCATTGGGGTATGAGAAGCCCCAGACCCGAGCACCATTTGCACTGAAGCTCAGCCCTCCACACTCCACGAGTGCCGCGTGGGGTCCACTCTTGCATTTCAGCTCAACGTGTCTTCCCAGTTGCTAGCCCATTGGCTAGTAAGCCCCCTGAAGACAAACCTTTGAATCCAAACTGCTTTCCTGGTTCTCCAGGCTTGCTCCAGCTTCCCTCTAAAGGAGAAGCTCCTCAGACCTTGCTGGTCTGCCCCGAAGCCAATCTTCACTTCCTGCAAGGGTTGCATTTGCCAAGACTTATTGGGTCCAATCCGTATACCGACGCCGCAGTCAACTAGATCCTTCATGGGACAGCTTGAATACACCTCCTGGTCCTCGTGGCTGTAGAGACAAGCTTTACCTCTTCACCTGAGATCATCGCGACATCACCTGGTTCCTTCGTGGTACCTTCCTGGTCACTGGCTAATGACCCAGACTTTGTCCCCACTGCTTTAAGGTTCTTCACATCTTCGATCCACCTTTGGATCCACCCAGACACTCTTCCTCTGGTCGCCTGCAGCACTTCTTTGTAGATCTCCATTGAAAGCATCGACAAAACCCGACACCAAAAGGCACCTATGCACCCGGCTTCCCTTGGTGAGGTAACACGAGTACTTCGGTGCTCCCGTGGGTCTTGACTCTCGAAGTGTCCTGGTCTAAAGGGGTTTTGTCATAGTCCATCCGGAAGTGCCCTTAAACAGTAACTTTGTAACTTTTACGTTCTCCATTCTAAGTCAATGGCAGCTCGCGACTGTGTTTAGACACTGCACGAGTCTCCCTTGGGCCTCCTTCTACCTAACCTTTGGTTGTTTAGTGTAGCCCTAGCGATTCATTTGGCCCTAGGCCTACTCACTGTTTCTTTTGTGGTTCTTTTACCACTTCTTTAGTATATGGTTTGTGAGGCTCCTAGGGCATAACTGTATTTGTGCAACTTATCATATGCTAATTGAGTAACTTGTGATGTACTTTTACATCTGATCTCATAAAGAGTGCAGAGGGGTTGTGTTAGAAATAAATACATATATATTTGATAAATACCTTGTGTGGTGTCCTTTCATTTGGTATTCAAGGGATTATATTTGGTAAAACAGCGTGCTTCACATGCTCTCTGAAGTCTTAGCCTATGACTGCTGGTCCATGCTACCACTAGGATAGCTTGTCTATAAGGTTGACTTTACAACCACCATCAATAAAGGTCGTTTAGACTGGTGCAAGGTGCCCACTAGAATAGTGGACATCATATGCCAGGCTAACTTCTCACAAATGCTTTCAGTGCAAGTCGGATCGCCCGAAGCTCCAAAAGGTTGATATGGAGCCGGGACTCCGCCGGAGATCAGAGGCCCCTGATCTCTGCCTCTCCTAAGTGGGGCCCCATCGGAGGAGGGACACATCAGTCACCACTGTGCGGTCCGGTTGGGGAAGGGAGAGGGTTCTGCCATTGACCCAATCGCCATTCGTGAGCCACCACTGCCATTGTCGTGCAGTGCCATCCAAGATCTGGACATGATCGGACAGGTTACCCTGATGTTGTGCCCACTGGAACTTCAGGTCCCTCTGCAGAGCAGGAGGCCATCAGGCCCAGGAGCCGAAGGGTCATCCCGACTGAAACCCGAGATAGAGGCTGAAAGATCAGAATCATAGCCTGAATATCCCAGACTCGCCACTCGGGAGGATAAACCCCAAACCGCGTTGAATCCAGAACGGCTTCGATGAAGGGGAGCTTCTGAGAGGGACTCAGGTGTGACTTTGACACGTTGATGTCGAACCCCAGCAAATGCAGGAGGTTGGCCGTAGTTTGGAGGTGGGAGAAAACTGCCTGGGGTGAGCCCGCCTTCAACAGCCAGTCGTCGAGCTAGGGGAAGACTGAGACCCATGTCTGCGCAGATGAGCTGCGACCACCACCATCACTTTTGTGAACACCTTAGGGCCACTGGTAAGGCCGAAGGGGAGCACAGCAAACTGAAAGTGCTCTTGCCTACCCTGAACTGCAGGTAACGCCGGTGGGCCAGAAGGACGGGGATATGAAAATATGTGTCCTGCAAGTCCAACGCTACCATCTAGTCTTCAGGGTCGAGGGCAGCCAAGACCTGAGCCAGAGTCAACATGTTGAACCTCTCCTTCCAGAGGTAGCGATTAACACTCCTGAGGTCCAAGATGGGGCGAAGGCCACCTTTCTCCTTCTTGTAAATGTAATGAAATGTAAATGTAAATTGTAAATTGATACTTGTATAGCGCACTACTCACCCGCAAAGGGTCTCAAGGCGCTTGTACGAATACCGCTGTGGAACCCATCCAGGCTTTCCCTGTGAGGCGTCCACTCCTGGGCACCCCCAAGGTGGAGGCCAGGCATCCTAAGCGTTGTGGGGGCCGTTATGGAGATTAAGCAAGCTATTGCCCAGAGTTGCAGAGTGGGACTCCATGATTGGAATAGGCACCGAGGCGAGAATTATCAGGTCCGTGGAATTTTGAGCCCAAGACCCGCCGAGGCGGGGAATTGAACCCTGGTCCCGGGCTAGACCTCTGCATCAGGGTATGCAGCTCTAACCATTGAGCCACACTTCTCCACTTTCTGGTCTTGGGGACCAGAAAGTAGTGAGAATAACAAACAAGTACTACTTCTGGCCCAGGAATGCGCTCAATGGACCCCTTGGGCAAGAGGGCCATGCCTTCCTGCTGGAGAAGTGATTCCCTGACATGCGGTAGAACTGGCTGGGGGGCAGACTCGAAGGGGAGGAAGTAGCCCCTTCAGACGATTTGCATCACCCACCTGTCCAAAGTAACAGAACCAATGGTGTTTTGATTGAACTTTACTATACCTTCGGGTAACACTGCGGTGCACTGGGGGACAACTCCCACCGGTGGGGGAGTTGATGTTGAATTCTGTCACCCACTGGTGTGGGGTGCGCCCCAAAGCATGGACTAGGAAGAATTTGAGGCGGATGCTGCGGGAACGAAGGTGGACTGACCCACACGCTGGCCCCCTGTGCTGCCACGGCGTCCACCACGCCCGTGTTGAGGTTGGTTCTGCGCAGGCTTCTGGCTGAACGAACATGTAGGGGCGCCCCTTACGTGGCCACAAAAGGCAGACATGGCCGGATGCGTGGTGGAGAGACCAAAAGACTTGGCCATTGCCCGAGAGTCCTTGAAACGCTCCAGCGCACTGTCTGCCTTATCTCCAAACAGGCGAGTACCATCAAAAGGCATGTCCATGAGGGAACTCTGAACATCCCCCGAGAACCCAGTGGACCACAGCCAGGCGTGGTGACGTAGGGCCACTGTTGTGAAGATCGCCCTACCCAAAGAGTCCGCGTTGTCCAGCCCACACCGGATGGTGAACTTTGTGGCGTCATTCCCCTCCGCGACAGCTTGGGAAAGTACAGTCCAAACCTCTTCCGGACACTGGGGCAGTGTCTGCGCCACCGTGTTTCACACAGCATGAGAATAGCGGCCCAAGAGGCATGCAGTGTTCACTGACGGCAGCCCCAATCTGGCCTAGGAAAACAATTTCTTGCCAAACTGCTCCTGCTTCTTTGATTCCTTATCCGGCGGGGCTGCAGTGAATGCTCTTTGGGAAGTGTAGGCCTGGATGACCAGGCTTTCCGGAGTTGAATGGTCGTTAAAAAGGCAGGGTCACCCGGTGCCGGGCGATGACGCCTGGCCACGTTCTTATCCCTGTGGCTGGTATAGACCAGGTGCCCATCAAAACATCCGCTAAGACCTCATTGAATGGAAGCAGAGGCTCCATAGAACTTGCCGCCGGCTGAAAAACTTCGGTGAGGAGGTTGGTTTTGAGTGTGACAGTAGGCAAGGCTCTCAGCTGCTCTACAGAGCATCACAGTATATGTGGCACCCTCCTCCATGACAGCAGGAGGAGACAGAAAACCAGGCTCAGAGGAGAGGTCAAGGTCACCTACGATTCCTCCGCCCACTCCTGTTCAAACTTGCACTGCCATGCAAGAAGGTTCTCAGACCCTTCTCAGTTGTCCCCCACCTCCACCGCCTGAGGCACAGGCTGCTGCGGTGGGGGAGGGACAGGGGAATACAAATGGTCCAACGGCGCCGGTTGGCTCCGATACGGCTCCATGACCCAATTAGTGTCCCAACCCAGAGCAAAATTGTCCGGAAACCCAGGCGATGGCGGAGGTGGGATGAATGGGACCCATTGCGGTGCCGGGAACAGAGAGGCGGGAGGCCCCGGGGACGGAGCCACCGGCGGAGGACCCTGTGGTGCCAGGGCCGGAGCCGCTGGTGGAGGACCTTGCGGCGCCGGTGGCAAAGGTGGTGGCAAGCAAGGGCCCTCAACTGGGACCGCAAGGCCCAAAGGCGCACCGGCGGGAGCCCGAGGCCTGAAAAGGCGGTCCATGGCAGCAAGAAATTCTTCCTCCTAGGCCGGAGTTGCCGACGGACCCGAATAAGGTGGGTAGGCCGCTGGACTCTCAAGCTCCAAAGGCACACCGGCGGGAGCCCGAGGCCTGAAAAGGCGGTCCATGGCAGCAAGAAATTCTTCCTCCTAGGCCGGAGTTGCCGACGGACCCGAATAAGGTGGGTAGGCCACTGGACTCTCAGGCTCCAACTGAGCCATGGGGGAAGTACCCCTGTCCCCCTTGTCCATGTCCGGAGACTGTCGGGGGGACGTCAGAGAACGCAAACGCTTCTTCAACTTTTTCTTGTGACGTCTCTTACCCGATTTCGATTGTGAAGACTTCGACCCCGACGAGCGACGATGATGGCTCCATGGTCGGTCCCTCGAGTGTCCCCTGGAGATGTCTGCCGGGCCTCCAGCATCTTTCGGGACCACTCCCGCAAAGCCTTTGGAGCCATGGACAGACAGTTGGAACATGACCGGGAGTCATGGTCGCGCTCCAGACAGTAGAGACAGACACCCTGGGGGTCGGCCACCGACATCGTACGGTGAAAGGCCCTGCAGGATTTAAACCCAAGCATCCCTACGTGGCACTAGGAGTCAAAGACTCAAAAAAAAGTAGAGACAAAAGCCTCAAAATAGTTAGTAAAAAAATGACTAGGGTACATGCTCTAACCGGATCTACGCTTGCTGGCGCTGAAAAAGAAAGAACTGAAGTCAGCGCGCATGGGTGGCGCCTAAGTAGTCTCTGTGACATCATCTCGGCGCCAATGACGGATGCGGAGCTGCACGATGCCACCTACCGACGCCTGGGGATATTCTAAGGTAAGGAATCTATCACTAACGTGTCTCTTTCAAATTGGTTCTTATTGTGTTGCTGCATCTAGAATTTGTAGTATATGAAGATGTTGCAATTCTGGTATGGGAAAATGGTTAAAGCAATTAGGAAGACGTTCTGAAGATTAGAGTAACCTTTCTTGGGATTATAATTAGGAAAGTTCTGGTTAATCTGAGTAGTGTTTATATTTGACATTTACACTTTCACTATAATAACTGTTATTCTAGTGTAGATTTAGGTTAAGAAGTCTACTAATGTACATTAGGATACTGATGGATATTATAGGCAAATTTCAGAACATTATTAGACTAAGAATTAGTACACTTCTGCTAGTCATGATGAGTATGATAGAATTGGTTAGTACACAAGTGGCTCATTTAAAGCTGTATCTCATATTAACAGTTGGTTACTAATATTTTTAGAATAATTTACTATAAACATACTTAGGAATGGAAGCAAACATACTGCTGGAGAAAATTATGTAAGAGTGATTATTTACCAGTAGCAGTGTAGGCCTGATGGCGAATATCATAATTTTCACATTTGTTAATCTATTTGACAAGATTCTACAGTCACTCTCTTAGGGAACATGAGAAATAGAAATGTGGTCCCTCTCTTTGTGACTGTAATACAAGGAAATGTTGCCATTATCTATAGCCCAAAAAAAGTAAAACAAACATATTTGTAAAAAAAATTCCTAATGAGATATTTACACAGGTGTGGCAAAATGGATCATTAATAACAACATTGTTTTTCATCTATGAATGGCAATGAAGCATAATCGATTGGAATATTGAATTTCTGAATACATTTTTTGTTCTGTTAGTTTTTGTTTTGTGTCCATGTTGGTCAATTGGGTCAGAGACATTCATCAGGACCTGTTCGAGGGTATGCCCTAATCTAAATCTGGCCCTCGTGAATAACATAGAGGTTTTTGTAGTTTGGGCAACTCATATATAAACATAAATGACATAAATAAGTATGGCAACACTGAACTTGGTAACCTGAAGTCTCTTTGGATCTGTATAAAAATAGACTAGGGGCAAACACATTGAATAATGGATACAGCAAGAGTAGGATAGATTATATTCTCTTGAGTGCAATATTTTGGCATACAATCGATGACATGGTTATAAGGGATCGTCCTGAAAGTGATCATAATCCTTTGTGTGTAACCCATGGATGGTGGAAGCACAAGTCATTGCATGGCGGGGAGGCAGAATAGCATTCCCAGGATGTAGTCCCCAGCAATGATATGAGACGGCTCAAATTGGCACGAATAGTTGAAAATCCTGAGTCCACGGTCAGCATTAACAAGGATGTTGATAGCGCTCTAATAGAGTTAGAGAATATTTTGTCCTCTAATGGAAAATTGGAGCTCTTCACTCAGTCTCACGAAAGATTGTTTATGCGTATGAGATCCTATTTTGTTAAGCACTGCAAACCAAAGAAACAAATAGATCAGAAGTCCTGCCGCTGGTATAATAAGGAATGCAGGCAGGCAAGAGTCTTTCTTGGGAACGCGATTAAAGGTGGAGAGCGGGTTATGGTAGGCACAGCCAGGCAGGAATACAAAAGATCTATGTACAAAGCCAAACGCTCCTGGGATGAGCAAAGATGGCAGGACATCAAAGAGGCTAGTACCCAGAGCAACATTAAATTATTCTGGAACATCATAAAATGGGACAGAGGGGGCCAACCCGAACAAGCGCAAAACCATGTCTTGCAGGAAGATTGGGTCAAACATTTTAAACCACAATACGCCCGGAGTTTAACTGAGAAATTCCTGATTACACCAGCCATGTGTTTTATGCAGAAGAGGCTTTCAAATCTAATGATGTTGTGCTAGCTCTTGGAGCAGTGGTTGGGGGCAGAGAGCCAGGTCCAGATGGTGTTCCTGCTGACGTGTTCTTTTATGATAAATCAAGATGAGGTAGATATATTCTGTTGATGGCTAATGCAGTTGCCCAAGGAGGCCCCATACCGGATTCCTGGGAAGGGGCTGAAATAATCCCCGTATATAAAAAAGGTGACAAATCATTACCGGGGAATTACAGACCTATTAGCTTGATAGACGAGATGCAAAAGATTGAGGGCAGGCTGATCCTCAACAAAATCCAAGATTGGATTGAAGATCATGGTATACTGTCCCCTTTGCAGGCAGGTTTTCGGGCATATACCAGCACCATCGGCCAGGTGTTTCGTTTCATCCTTTTACAGTGGAAGATAGTTATTCTGGGCAAAGGCAGTTTTTACGCTGCATTTGCCAATTTAAGGTCAGAGTTCGATCTTGTTTTCCGCTCCAGCTTGTGGGCGACGCTGACTGAATTTGGCTGCCCATAGAACTTCTCACACTTATAATGAGGTTGCACGATGATAATTATGCCAAAATTAGATGGGGCTTCCAGGGCATGGTTACCAGCCCGTTTCCAGTTGAAAGAGAGGTGTGCAAGGGCTGGAAGAGGTGTGGCGCCGCGGCTAGGGCGACTGACTCCGGAATCTGGGGATCACGGTTCGATCCCCGGCACCGGCGGCAGATTAGCCCAGCACCATGTGACTCTGGGCTTAATCTTCCAGACGGCCCCCAGCGCCTAGAGACCCTAACGGGTGATTGTGCGCTATACAAATGTGGATTACTTACTTACTTACTTACTTACTGCTATGGCACCCACATTATTTTCTTTGTACATCAATGGAATAGTTGATTGCATGTCACCCGTGAATATTAATGCCCCGTCTTTAGCAAGCGTAAAAATCCCCATTGTAATGTTCGCGAACAACACATTAATATTTTCAAGGACCCCAAGTGGGCTGCAGGGAGCGCTGTTAATATTTGAAGAATTTTGCTGCGCTCGTGGTTTTGAAGTTAATGTGTTGAAAATGAAAGTTATGGATTTTAACCCACATAGAGCTTTTAAAGGTAGTATTTTAATGAATAATCAACCACTGGAAAAAGTTGGAGCGTTTACATACTTGGGGGTAAACATACAGAGTGACTTAAAGTGGAACCACCAAATTGACATGGCCACAATAAAGCACAGACAACACTCGGGAGCATTAAGCATAGAGCACAAAAATTCACTTACTAAACCAATTAGACCTGTGCTCCAAGTTTATGATATGAAAGTGGTCAGCTCAGCCCTTTACGTTGTAGAACTATGGGAGTTTGAGAATATGTCTAATCTGAGTATTTCAGAAAATAAGTGCCTACGCAGTATCACCAACCTCCCCCAAAGAACACCATTATGTCTGTTACTATATGATCTTGGTGGAAAGCCTTTATCTGATGTTGGCAAACTGCGTCCAGTGTTATACTGGCGCAGGTTGTGGACTACACCAGAATTGATGCCATTATGCAGCGGACTTTATGGACGTAATAAAATCCAATAACTTTCATAAAATCAGTTGGTTACGGGGAGTCAGAGAAGTTTTAGTAGATATTGGAATGTAAGTGCTCTGGGAGGATCAACCTAAGGCGTGCTTTCCCTCGAAAAAGATCCTTAAAGAAAAGTATTGGGAGATGGTTACTTATAACACCCTGAGATATAGTGATTCAGCCTCCTTGACAGGAATCATTTTGGAATTTAAACATATTCCGAGCCCGAATCATATTGAGACATCATAACCAAAACACTGGATAGGAAAGTGTATTTTCACTTATAGGTCATCTAACTGAAGTGGTAATAAGTGTCCTGCTTGTGCTGCCTACAAAGAATCAGTCGCACATATGCTTTTTGCCTGTTCCGCCCATGTAGCCCCTCGTCGGGTTTGGTTGAGTCCTATATGTAAACTGCTAGACACTAGGAGGAGTGCGGAAGCTGAAAGTATTATGTGCACTAGTACTTCATCTATTATCTCAATAGTAGTTGCAAAATATCTTGGGTGGATGTGGGCAATAAGGCTGAAAACAATATCTGTGTGAAATGCTTATGCAAATTGTGATTAGTCAGTCTATTCATCCAGCCTTTCTTTTAGCCCAGGCCAAAACCACAAAAGATGAAGATGTTCTTACTGGGTTCCATTGATCGATAATTTTGTACAAGTTTTATCATTTGTAAATATCGATTTTTTTATGATAATGTTTTGCTCTATTGAAAGTTTATATGTAACCTATACTTAAATAATTGCCCCTAAAAAGGATTGCTTTATAACCTATGGGTGACATTTGTTATGAATATTTATTGAATATTTTTTGTAATGTGCTTTCATGACTATATGTTGAATAAGGCTTGTTTGGATTGGATTGGTATAAAAAATAACAGGACATATAATCTTTTAAAGGCATTCCTTACACAAGGGTAGGCACCAAGCGGTGGACTGCTCAATGTGAAACGTATTGACTGTCTCCTGTTAATTTTTCTAAACGGAAAGAAATGTAGCTTTTTTGTACAATGCAAAATCATTTTACAAAATTGTATATAATACATACAAGACTATTGTTAGAGAAATACAATTATTTTCATGTATCATTATTTTTGTATCTAAAAATATATTCAATTTAATTGTACATATTAGGTTGGTTATGGGGATATTCAAACAAATGGGTTTGACTCTGTTTAGGGTCACTCATCACACAACTGTGTACCTTTAGTCTTCCTTACAGAAACACCATTGAAGAAAGCTGTGGTCTTCGGTCTGCTTCAACGTGATTGACTGAATTTTATAAATGGTGTGATTTTGCTGCTCAAATGAATGCTCTCTGGGCTATGTTTAACATTAGACTGCCATTGTAATAATACCATGGGACTCCCAGCTCAATGACCAGGAGGATTCAAACATGTGAATCAATAAAAGATCCAATATTGAAAAATTATGTTTTTAGATCTGCTACCGTCCCTCTTTTTCAGTATTCTTCTCTCCCCCTTATTTATGAAGTTTCACAAGGTTAATCGCAATGCTTCACATTGTTTAATCTTTATGTCCCTTCGACATTTCTCATTTGTTCTTTCCATAATTAATTACTTATTGGGATGATAAACGGATTAACCCGAAACTTGAGGTTAATCTTAGTCAGCCCACGCCAATATTCATAAGTGACTCTGGGCTATTGCTGAGAGGAGGAAAAGTAATGCCATGAAACCTGGCTCCAGTACAACACAACAGCGTTTTAGCGGCAGGCAATATTTTTTTGTGTGACCGTAAGTGCTTCTTCTGTTCCTCTGGCCAGAGATGAAGCTGTGCTTTAGCTCACATGAGTTCCATCTGTGACTTCCTATCTAGATGAGGTGTTCAGCATCTGTTGTGTCTCTTTGAAAATGACTATAAAAACGATGCCTATCCTTCTGGTTTCCTGTTGCTTTGCAGTTTTACATACCTTCACTGCCTCACGTTTAGACTACTACAATGCATTTTATCTTGGAGTGCCTGTTTACATTACTAAAAGATTTAAGATCATACAAGATATTGCTGCATGCCTACTCTTAGGCCTTCCTTGGAGATCCTTTATTTTTGGGCATCACAATTTCTGAAGACTGACTGAACGCCTTCAGCATGGATCAATCCAACCCCTCAATGAGGACATAGCCAACTTTAACAACTTGTTCAAGAACTGTGCAGATGTCCTTGCACCCATCAAATCAACAAGCAAAGACAAAACAACAAGCAGGCCAGCTGGTACTCAGAGGACCTTCGAGACTCTAACAACACTGTAAACAGCTAGAAAGAAAATGAAGAGCCAGCCAAAAACCACTGACAGAACCAACTACATGGCTGCACTCTGACGCTACCACCAGCAACAAAGAGACACCAAGAAAAGAGTGCTTGGTGAACACACCAAAGGGAGCTCCAACAGCAGCAAGAAGATCTTTTTGATTGTCAAGGACTTCACCACACTATCAGCCTCCATCAACGGCTTCACCCCCTCCCAAGAACTCTGCGACGACCTATTAAACTTCTTTCACAACAAAATTGCTAGCATGTACAGTATTTTCACACATTAACTAGACTTCAGCGATCTCATCGCAAACCTGCCCATGACTAACAAAGATGGCCACATAACCGAATGGAAAACTCTCACCAGAGAAGATATAGCGACAATCATGCAGACCATCCACTCTGGAACCCAAACAGACCCATTCCACCACCATGTCTACAACCTTGGATCATCACCCATCAGCAGTGGCACCACTAACAAACACCTTTATCACATCTGCCATATTTCCGGAAGAATTGAAGCATGCAACGTCCTAGTCAAGAAGTAGTCAGTGACCTCAGTCAACCAAGCAACTTCCATCCTATCTCCTTGCTTCCCTACCTAGCCAATAGAGAAGGCCATCAATAAGCAACTTACAACCAATCTGGAACACCAACCATTTACTGGACAACTCTCAATCAGGAATTTTTAAAAACCACAGCACCGAAACAGCACTCATTGAAGCCACCAACGTTATCTGGACCCTCCTAGACCAAGGAGAAACACAGAGGCACTTATTCTGCTCAACTTCTCCATGGCATTAGACACAGTCTCCCACAACACCCTCATCAGAAAACTCCAGAAGGTCAACACCCAAGGACATGCACTCAACTAGATCTGCTCCTTCCTTATGGGAAGAACACAAAAAGTCAGACTGCCATACTACACATTGGAGATCAAGAGTATGATGTGTGGAGTACCCCAGGGATCGTCTCTCAGCCCTACCCTGTTCAAAATCTACATGATGCTGCTCACCAACATTATCCGATTCCAAGGCATTAACCTCATTGCCTACGCTGATGACACCAAACTCATCTTCTCCCTGACAGATAAGACAACCACCACCAGAGCCAACATCCCCAATTCATGGCCATTGTTTCAGAATGGATGATATTCAACTGTTTGTAGCTCAACTCTGACAACACGGAAGTACTGGTCTTTGGAAACAGGACCTCCCCATGGGACCGCATTTAGAGGCCGACAGAGCTAGGACCACAACATAAAAGAAATCTGGGGATCATCCTGTACAACAAGCTCAACTTGACGGCACAAGTTAATGCAGTAAGCGCTACCTGCTTCCATATCCTA
This sequence comes from Lissotriton vulgaris, assembly GCF_964263255.1. Lineage (NCBI taxonomy): Eukaryota > Metazoa > Chordata > Amphibia > Caudata > Salamandridae > Lissotriton > Lissotriton vulgaris. Next base: position 2,135,524,950 of record NC_141687.1, on the reverse strand, counting down.
CATGTGCTTCATAAAGTCTTTAATTTGCTGTCACAGATCACCATACACACTGCAACAAAAGCACTTATCACAAGCAGACTCGACTACTTCAATGGACACTATGCCGGAATCTAGAAGCAGCTCCTGCAAAGACTTCAGACCATCCAGGACACTGGTTAGAAGCAATGTGTAAAATATGTATGCAGCACAAGAACAGTTTTCAAGTGAAAACACAACAGAAAAAAAAATCCTACACCAATTTATAACAAGCATTGGCAAATCCAATCGGTCTCGCCGTATTGTTGAGTTTAGTAGTGTGGTTATTAATAAAGAGTAGTATTATGAAGTTGTTAAATGTAATGCTTTGAGTAAATGTGTCAGATTCTCCAAGGAGGAAAACCTGTTGTGCACTTCTGTTGCTAAATTGAATCACGCTAAAATGAATTTTTTTACTGTTAAAACGTTTTTAAGGAGATTGTTGATTGGTGACCCTTCTTAGTAAAAACGCTTATGTACGTTTCATTTTATGAATTGAAAACTGGAATCTAATTCGTTCTGAATTATGTATGTATATATATGTGTCTTTTATGGCTATTTTGCCGAAATAAAGATTTTATAAATAAATAAATAAATGTATTTTGTTGGGTTGTGCTTTTTTAATGCTAATGTTTGGTGAAGTAAAAGGGAACTAAATATCCATTTCCCCTGGAGCAATTGGAACCCTCTAAAATGCATATGTGCCCCCCCCCCCCCCCAAAACCAGCCCATTCCAATTACCTTGTGTATTTCTAGGACGCTTAAACTGTTGGTCCTCTTTTCTGCAAAGAGACTTAAAAAACAAATAGAAATATATGCATTGACTATATCAGGAGCAAAATGACAACATTGTTTTTAAAGTTATTTTCCGAAGCTCGTAGAGGGCGGGTAACAAGCTGCTCCATCATGATTGGTTCCTGCATTGGTTCAGCATCAACACCATGCTTGTAACGTGTCGGTGGAAAACGAAGAGTCTGTTCACATGCAGTAAATAACCACACATTTTATAGCAACAGGGGTAGGTAGGGCAGGACAGAAATTGGGAGCACGTCGTGTTTCCTGGTACTACCATGTCTTGGGCTCTTTGTGTTGCATGTTTGGCAAGTTTTAAAGAATGTCACTAAAAAGTCTGCATGGGTGTATCAAAATTCTGTGCTTAGTCCAGCCAGATACAAGACTCCAGAGGGCAATCACCTGGTATATCCACCCGACAGCCAGCCAAGAGCATGCAGCAATATATGCTTTTTATGTGAATTCTGTTTAGGTGTAGTTTAATATGGAGGTAGGAAAGCATATTGAGCTGTGTTTAATAATGAGCCATTATGGAAATCCTCACAACGGTCCTCACACCTAGCAGCCGATTCAAGTGGGGATTAACCCATATTTGGACATCACATGTTCAGGATATAATTGGTGTACGTGTTACCAGCATTGAACCTGCAACAAAAGCCACTATTCACCCAATGAAAGGACTGCAGTAGTTCGTTCTTCCGAATCAAGCAAACGGTTGAAGTTTAAATTATAAAAAATGCATTACCACATAATTCTTTTTGCTCTCACTTATAATTTACTTGTTAAAATATGCAGCCGACATCGTTATATATTGCCATAAGGGCCATATTTGTATCTGGTCTGAAGGAAAACTGCAAATGTCCGAAGCAAATAATACTGTTTTTACACTCACGCTTCAGAAAAAAGAAATATGTCTGCAGAATTTTAAAAGGGAAAAAAAATATGTCTGCAGAATTTTAAAAGGGGAAAAAAATATTCTTTTGGGTGCAGAACTTAGAACTGATCAAGAGTGATGTGAAATATACTGATCGGAGTTGATCCAGAGTGGTGTGAAATATATAACAATAAGTAGCAATGGAACAAGAACGTTTCTTAACTAAACATATCAAGAATAGAACGCTAACTTTAACAAGGCTTATATTTGGAAATCTCTTCCAACCGATGCATCGTTATTCTGTTTTGCTGCGCATCGCCTAATATCCCCTGATTCCTTCATTTCTGTCAAATTCATAATTCAGTATTAAATGTGGAGACTTCCTTGAGTGCAGTAAACAACGTGAGGCATCACATACACTGATGTAAACGACCGAAATGGGTTAACACATACCTATATGTGAATGATTGCATTGGCTGCTGTTTAGGTGAATTGAACCACATTTAACCTGGATGTATAAAATGGATGAAAAATAGAAATACGTTTTTATTGAATTGACTGATTTTGTCCAGACTTGTGAGGTGTGAAACCGCAAATGTCAACTAGACCATTTCTATTTTTATTGTTATAAACTGACAGGCTTGAAATCGTGTAGTTATTCTGACACCGCTTACACATTGAATACAACATATACCTTGAAAGTATGTTCCCCTCATATAACGAGGTTGTGTTCAGAACGAAAAGGCTACATTTGGACTTTACCACTGAGCTACAACGTTTTAGAAAGTCAGCCGAATGGAGCTTTGGGTGGGGGGCGGCCGACCGCAGAGAGGCTTACCCCCCAGGGTTTTTGGGCCAGTGGTGCAGCCCAGAGCCCAATTGAACTCTTTGGGCTACCTTTTTGGGCTCGGGGAGCAGGGTCTATAACCGGACATTTTGTTTGCCGTGTCACTAATTATTGTAAGGTGACACGGCAGCCGGTTGAAGCTTGGGGTAGGCAGGGAGTTTCAAAAGTGTTAAGTAGGGTTATGGTGCTTTTTCGACTCTGTAAGGTGGCCGTGGGTTCGATACCTATACTGGCCTTTAAAAATGTCAAAAGCCAGACTTGGCTCAGCGGTCCTTATCAGGTAGCCGGCATTAAAGCGGGAGGCATTGGGATGGGTCAGGTGGGTTTGCAGATGGTGGGGGGTGAAGCAAGTCCCCGGGAGACGGAGAGGGATAAGGAGCAGGTTTGGGTAGGGAGCAACACGTTAGGGGAGAGCGCTTGAGGCCACAGGGGGAGTTTGAACCCATAGGAGAGTGGAGGGGGGGGGGGGGGGGGAGTAGTTAGGGGAGGATTGCCCACAGTGGGGCTAAGAGGGGAAGGGCACTTGGGGATCCACCACGGCCCATGAGAGTAGGCAGTGGAGGAGGGGGGAAGTCAGTGAGAAGGCTTAGGAAGAGTTGCGGCCCTTAACACCGGCTTGCCAGACCTTACGTTTTACATTGGAGGGCAGCAGGCGTGGGAGGTAACGGTCTAGGGTGAGTCACATGCGGCTCCACATGCCCGAGAGGAAAAGATGTCAATGTCAGAAGCGGACAACCAGAACATTGAGGCACGGGTAGGACATAATGAAATGACGCGCAGAGGTTTTGAAGTGGTGCAACAACCCCCAAGGGGTCGATGCTGCAGCGGGAGATGCTGGGCAGAAGACCAGGATTAGAAAGGCAGTTTGCCAAGATATATACAAGCTAAAAATTGGAAGAGTGCTAAAGCAGCAGGGGGAAGGGGAAAGGAAAGAGGGGGTGGGGAGTCATAGTAACAATGTGCATAGTTCATTTCAGGTGGAAAAGAAAGAAATTGGCCGGCCCATGACAATGTGATGGAATCCAGGGCAGCGGGGACGGAAGGAGTCACTGGGGCCTAGGGGTTAAGGTCTCTGACTCTTACTCCAAAGGTTATGTGTTCAAATCCTAGTGTTTCAATGGCGGTGGTTCTGAGGTAAAATTATTAGGGGTAGGTACTGGAACGCAAATGGGGACGGGAGGGAACAAAAGGGAGGGGGTAGAACATCGACAGGATGAGGGGAGGGCAACAGCGTCTGGTAAGGTTGAGACAAAACTACAAAAAGAAATATGAGGTACAGCGCTACGGGCGGATGTATGAGGGAGTGATGTAGCTTTGACGACCTTAAACCAGGGGGGAGGTAAAAGGAAAGATTTGGAGAAGTGAGTTCATAGAGACGTTGAGTTTGCAATACAGGGACCTTAGGACAAAAGAGGGTTCAAATGTGGGAGAAGAGGACTTGTCAAAGACCTAAGGTAGCCATGACCATAGCGAAGGGGTCGGCGGGGGTCTTGAGTTTGCGAGCTAGGAATGTGGAAGTAGCCAGACGATAGACATGAACCAGTACCAGCAGGAAAAGGAGGGCATTCAGGTAGGGGGAAGACTTAGTACACAGCCATCTGTTTTCCATTGGTTTACCCCCCCAGCTCCCTTGTTTGTTTTCAGATGCACCTACCAGATGGGTATGTGGAGGCTACGCAGACAAAACCCAGGGGGAAGTACAGGGGTCCTTTGGCGATTTTAATAAAGGGATTGTGCACAAGGGAGTACATAGGACTCAGCATAAAAGAGGGGCATAAAATAGGGGACAGCAGGGGAGGAGGAGCACAGGGCTCTATAAGACAAAAGGCTCGTACAACCATCAAACAGCCATGTGTAGAACATTGGCTGGCATATTACCCCTATCGGGGTGATGCTACCTAATTAGGCGTAGGTTAAAAAGAGGGGTCCGGCTAGGGACAAGGGGCCTCGGTATGACAGGGGTGGACAACTTAAAATCAGTAAGTACTCGCAAGACGGTACTGCAGGATGAAGGCATAAGGAAGTGCAGAGATGCATAGGAAAGGCCCAGCCATGGAAGGGCACACAAGTTTGGGATAATCTTGCCAGGAGGAGTTAAGCCCCAAAAAGGAACCGGGGCAAGTCGGATGGAGGCCAAAGGGGGCAGCAATAAAGTTTGATAGCGGAAGTAAAGATATCAGGATCATATTGGTCAGTAGAGGTAACCAGAGGACTGGGGGAGAGGGCAGGATCAGGGACCTTGAGAGCAAAGGACAAAGTCTGCTTACCTTTTTACTGTTGGTACACCCGGAGGAATGTTCACTGGCACAGTATTCACTGGAGGGCAAATAGTTGTGGACAAAGTGCTACCAATGGGATGTACATATACGGTGAAGGTGTGAGCTTTTCAGATTCTTTTAGCAACGTGCCTTTCGGGGCAGATGAGACAAGAGACGGTTGGCAATAGGGACTCCTACAATGAGTTCTTTGTTTGGATCAATTCACTCAATCCATACCTGAACTTCACTATGACCGCATCCTCCTCCCAGATCTCGTTCCTTGAATTGACAATCATGGTTGAGGGTGGACGACTTAGTACAACCATGTTTAGAAAAGCAACAGATCGGAACAGTCTCCTCCACTTCACGAGTCATCACCCAAAAGAACTGCGCGTAAATCTGCCGTTTGGGCAGTTCTTGAGGGTCAGGTGTAATTGTAGCAGTCTGGCCGACTACAAAACCCAATTCACTGTCCTGTCCAGAAATCTGACTGACAGAGGCTACCCCAGCAGGGAGATAGCCAAGGCTCAGAAAAGAGCGCAGAACAATCATAGGGGAGGTCTATTGGAACGGAGGGTACGAAACCCCACAGAGAACGAACCAATGACATGTGTTACCACGTTCACACCAGCCTCCAATGAAGTGAAGAAAATCTTTAAACGCCACTGGCAGATCCTCAACACGGGGAGCCTTGTTCTTGACCCGCCCCGTTTCGCGTTCAAGAGATCAAAGAACATCAAGGACATCTTGATTCAGACTAGACCCAAGAAAAATGTAGCGGGTCACAAACCACTCTTTGGCAACTACCACTGGTCAAGGGACACTACCCTTGTGGGGTGTGCAGCGCATGCCCCTTCACAGCCTTACACAAGACAATCCAACTCACCGATTCTTTGACATGGGAATTGAGGAGGCATACCAATTGCAATACCTCCAACTGCATTTACCTCCTGATATGCCCTTGCAGATTGTATTATGTGGGGATGACAACTCGCCCAATAAAAACACGCATTTCTGAGCACCGAAGTAACTTCCGTTGCAAGAAAAACAACGTAAAGATGTGCAGGCACTTCATAGAACGGAGTCACATGGCTGACTCTTTGAAGCGGTTAATCTTGAAAGCCAACACCAGCACATCCAAGCAGAACCTGTTTTTCAAAGAACAAAGGTGGATACACCGCTTGGCCTCTGATAGTACAGGGCTCAATGAGGACATCCCGTGGAGCACTCTCTAGGGCAACTCCAACGGTTCTTGACATTTAACTCGGGTTGCTCCATTTTAGGGTCACTGTGACAACAAGAGGTGCTTGTCCTGGACCTAACCATACTGTCCTGGCCCATACGCACACTTCACTGCTGTAGTCATCATAGTGTCTTCCCTCTGACTGTACCCACAACGAGCCCACTCACCGAAGTAGGGCCACTAGGTCACAGACGCCTTATCAGTCATCCCGCACCTGTTAACTCATCACCCACTCATGACACCTGCAGGATGGGTGGTTGAATTCAAACCTGCACACTCATCATGGTCTAAGGCCAAGAGGTACCATGAGTGTGACCCTTAGGCACGGCACTTCTGTTAGTTTACTCATACCACTCTACCCTAGCCATATACCTATTGTATTAAGCGTGCAACCTACAACTAACAAAGCCCCACGTGGCTGCAAGATATATATATAACTTTTTGCTGTACAAGGGAATGCTCTCCCCTCTCTCCTCCACACCACTATGACATGGCCGCCTGAGTTTTCACATACACCATGGGACGCGCTGTAGATTATCCACAAGAACTTAGTGCTGAATGTAATTGAAAACACCGGGGTGGCAACCACGCAGGCTTGCCCCAGCCTTCAGTTCTGTACCACTCTACTATGGCAACGGTCTTTGAGGGTACAGCGATTTACAGTTCAATCCTAAGCATATGAGGTACCAACAATACTACAAACACTGCCAATATTAGTAGCACTAATACTATCCTATCCCAGCCCACATCTAGTCTGCCAAGGGGGGAAAAATCGAACAGTACCCCCTTACGTGGCTATGATGCACCCACTGATAGCATAAGGCAACGCTCTCCCCTTCACCACTATGAAATGGCCGCCTTCATTATCACACACACCATGTGACGTGCGCTCTGATCACCGACACTCCCATCCCACCCCCACAGTCAGGTGACGCTTGATACTCAATAAAATACATGGACGCCGGGCTGCGGATCACCACCCGGACCCGGCGGAGAGGGGTAGGTCGCACCGCAAAGACACGGGATAACACAAGTAAGTACTCGCCCTTTGGTGCGCCCTCGGGACTGCTGATTTAACCCTAGTTGTTTCCATATCCATCATAAAGTTTAGAGGGTGGTGTAGGAGGCAGGCCCTTGTCGTTACTACTGCCGTCCCTTCCCGGTCCTTCCTTACCTTGGAACTGTGGCCTTGTGTGTTCCACGTCCGTTAAATTTGTCCTGATCCCCACATTACACTCAGGGAACGTTGTAGTATGGTTCCTCTGCACAACACGCTGTGCGCCGCTGCATGCACCATGGTGTAACTACTGGTATAATCCTCAGAGACACAAGGTAGCTACCACACACCGCGCGATATCTTTTGACTTAGGCCAGCTTAATTAAGGTCCCTTGGGAAGGCCTGAGTCACACCGGCGGCCTGCCTAACCGAATAGACCTACGCCAAACCTAGCGAACATTTGGCACTGGGCGATTAGGATGTAATGGCTAGGGGATAACACCAACACTCAGTGCGCGATTGACCTAAGTGACTTAGTTTGCAGTGGTTTCCCGGCTTCTAGATACATAGCGGGGACACCACATTAATTGACACACACGAGTTAGTACTTATAAATTTATTTCCGGGCATGTATAAACTTTTTGATGACTAACACGCAACCGTGTTCCAGCCTCAGCTACACGGGCCCGGGGTGCATCACTGCTCTTCTGCCACATCATAGAGGCCTTACCTAGACCTACACACACCAGGCACACCCTACACGGTGCATGTCCGCCGAGGACTTAACCATACCTTCCTGGACATCACTACTCCTTCCCGGATGCGTCATCCCGCCGGGGAAGGGATGTTGGCCCAATGTTTTCGCCACTCTTTCCTAGCCTACATTCCCAGCAGGACTGCTTGATTTTAAGGTGGTACAGTAGGCCTATAGTTCAACATTTCTACTGTCACTTTCTTGTTACATCCAGCCTTATACTACAGAGGTCGTTTCCCGATGTACTACCCACCGGGTACTGTTGTTGTACTCATTCTTGACCAGATAGGTGAGTGAGGTGTTCGCCAAAATCTACGAGAATAGTGCTGTATATGCATTTTAAACTGTATTTTTCCACAGGGTCATGCTCACCACCGTGTGCACTGAGGATCATACTTATTGTTGTTTTTAACTCACATGCTAGCGGCACCTTCACTAGCATGTTACACTGAGTGTACAAGGTCACCTACGAATGTTTGTGTATTGAAACCTGTTGTGATTTGCTTCCTTTGTCTCCCACAACGCAACACAGGTACACCACTGTTTTCACTTAACAGCCAGTAATGAATACCTGATACTTAGGTGATTATTTATTGTAGACAGTTTCCCAATAATGATTTATTTCTGACATAGGTCCTGATGAATCGCTAGTCATTGTACGTTAGCGAGAAACATGTCGACCAATTTCTGCACATACTAGTCGAGTCTCGAATAAGGGAACATAATATTCCATTGAGTACAGGCTAATTCTTTCTTTTAATTGAAGCAGGGGACCCCCAGAATAAACTTGATCCTGGTACTCCTAGCCCCATTTTAACTCACTATAACGTCTACACCATCCTGGCCCCACACCCACACTTCACCCAAACGGCTGTTGGATAGAAGATCTCTGCCAAAGGAGCCCTACTTTGAGGTGTCGCCCGTTGGGTATTGCACCGCAGACACAACGAGGAGCATTACCAATGATGAAGCATGACACCTGTAAGGGTGTGTGAGGACATTAAATCCAACAAAATGGATGCCCAACTGTAGGACTCCTCTGAGACCCTACTACATCCAAACACCAGTGTGACCCATAAACTCACCACTTTTAGGAACAGCCCAGTACCTTTTAGCTAATACAAGAGACGGTGACACACTACCTTGACGACCTCCTCCAGGGGGGCCAACCTGGTTCTGCGGACTGTCAGAAGCTGACAAGTTTAAAGAGCTCATGGGGCAATTGGGTGTCCCCTTGACACCAGTGAGGACACAAGGTCTGAGTACGGTGTTGTCATTTCTGGGTATTGATTTGGACTCGGGTGATGTAGGCACACCTACCGATTGAGGAGAAACAGCATATGGGGATGGATAAACAAGAGGGGGGAAAAGGGCTAAAAATGGTCTGCTCAGTATACAGTGCGTTTTTTGAGCATTTCAGCTCTCTTTGGGGAAATGGGATTTCCATTGCAGTTGGGAAAAGAGGGGGTGACACACTACCTTGACAACGTCTTCCTGGTGGGCCAAGTCAGTTCAACGGACAGGCAGCAACAGTTGACCAGTTTACAAGAGCTCATGGAGCAATCGGGGTCCCCTGGGCACCAGAGAGGACACAAGGTCCGAGTACAGTGTTGTCATTTCTACGTAAAGATTTGGACTTAGAGGTGATGGACGCACACCTACTGATGGAGAAGAAGTTGCATACGTGAAGGTCTTAAATAAGGGTGAACAAAGCGCTAGCAAGGGGCTGTGCTGGATCCTGTGCATGTTTTGAGCGTATCATCTTCTTTTTGCAATGGGTTTTCGTGCAGTCAGGAAAAGACACAGTGACACACTAGTGGGACAACTTCGTCCTGGGGGTAACCAGATTCAGCAGACTGTTGGAAACACCTGACAAATTTACAAGAGATCACTGGGGTCCAATTTGCATCAGAGGAGACACAAAGTCCAAGTACGGTGTTATCGTTTTGGGTAGTGATTTTGTTTCGGAGTTGAGGGAGACACGCCTACTGATAGTGAAGAAGCTGCATATGGTGATGGTGGTATGCAACATGGTGGCTCTACAGGAAGTGAGGGGTAGAAAAGTACAGGTGCCTGTGGGACAGCTTAAATGCGCAGGTACGGCGGCACAGACAAGAAGAACACTATTTGGTGATGGGAAAAGTCATTAACAGGCTTTGTGTTGACACAGCATGACATGTGCCAGTCAGCTGGGATGAAGGAGGAGTTACACAGGAGGCAAAACTTTGTGAGGGGGAAGGGGGCATACTAGGGGGTAGAATCAGAGAGCAACATGGCAGTGATACAAGTGGGCGATGTACAATACCTGGAGGTTCGCACAGGCACTAGAGCCATTGTGAGTGCCGGTAGTAAGTTGTCTGAAACACAATAATTGGTCTCAAGCCAGGTACGGTCTTAGGTGGTAGTACACTGAGAAAGCAAGGGCTAAGCATAGGTAATATGTTTAGAGGGAGGTTCAGGAGAGATTAGATAGAGAGGGAAAGGAAGTAGTTGCTGCACAGGGTAGGTGTCAACGATTGACAGGTGGTTGTAGGGCACTACTGCAGGTAATGTGGTTAAGGGTGGCTTTCATTGGGGAAGTCTTAGTGGGGGGTAACCGGGCAGGCGCAGGTTCAGTGGTTGGGACAGAGAGAAGTAGTTTGGTCCACGAATGAGGAAACAAGTGGCCAAGGTTTTTAGGTGAGCCTGTTTGCGCATTCAGATGAGTGGCAGGATTCATGGGGATAACGTATGTCCCCCCTTTTTTTTGGCGCTATGTAGGTTTGTGGGGCTCTCCTGGTTCTAGAATTGCAGGGTAGGAAGGAACAGCCAGGTGAATAATTGGTGGAAGGGGATCAGGTAGCAGCTGGTGAAGCATGCCCGGCAATATGGGGCAGCTAAGCGAAAATCCGCAAATTCGCACGCAGCGGATTTTTTTGCTTGATGATACAATATTGCGTTGTGCGGCGTTCACTTACCGTCATTCAGCGTTTGCAGAGTTGTTTTTCTCCATATTATGAGTGTGCTGCGCCATTTTGGATCTTGCTGCGGGATCCCGCGGGAGTTTGGCGACCGCGATTACGTCATCGCGGCTTGCCAACTTGCACAGCACACACACACACAGCACACACATCGCGAGAGTTCGCAATTGCGAACACATAGATGCGGCGGGCAGCAACAATCACGCACTCGCGAAATTGCAAAATTTCCAATTCTGCACAAGAAATCCACCAGCAAGCAGCATAAACCTTCTGAAAATGATGATTTTTATCAGAATAACTCCTCAGGTTGACATTTGCCTGCACTTTTTTTGCAAGGAGTCCATTTTGGGGAGGGGGGGGATGGGAGGAAGGAAGTGCCCCACAGTCTCCAACTTCCTGTTCCTGTCCAGCATGCTCTTCCCAGTGCTTTCTTCATGTGATTGTCACTTTCATTTGGATCTTGACGTGGAAGGATTACTTTTTGTGGATGCTGCTGGATATTTGGATTTGAGGCCTCTTTGACTTTCTTTGGATCACTTTTGGATTAGAAATTTCACAAGTAAGTTTGTTTGGGGCATTACAGTTGCTGCAACTACAATTTTGGAATTTTTGATTTGTGGGCTGTTGTTGGGGCCTTTTGCCCAGGGGTAGTGAGTGGTGCCTGGACTGAGTCTTTCTGTGGGGTCTCTTTAATGTAAACATCATGGAGGGCATGGATGGCATGCGATTGTGCTGATTTTTGTGTGTTTTTTGATTTTTTTGGCTGCTGTTGGGGCCTTTTGCCCAGGGGTAGTGAGTGGTGCATGGACTGAGTCTTTCCGTGGGGTCTCTTTAATGTAAACATCATGGAGGGCATGGATGGCATGGGATTGTGCTAATTTTTGTGTGTTTTTCGATTTTTTTGGCTGCTGTTGGGGACTGGCCATGTGGGTGGGGGCCATTTTGAGTGCTGGTACAGGCAGGGCCTGGCCATGTGCTGGGGGGCAAGGGGCCATTTTTAAGGCAGGCAGTGTTCATGCCCAGGGGTAGTGAGTGGTGCATGGGCCTAGTCTTTCTGTGGGGTGTCTTGAATTTAAACATCATTGAGGGCATGGGATTGTGCTGATTTTTGTGTCTTTTTCGATTTTTTGGGGTGTTGATGGGGACTGGCCATGTGGGTGGGGGCCATTTTGAGTGCTGGTGCAGGCAGGGCCTGGCCATGTGCTGGGGGGCAAGGGGCCATTTTGAAAGCAGGCAGTGTTCTCAGGCCTGCACCCATTTCGCCTAGCTTTCATCCATTATGCCCAGGGGTACTCAGTGGGGCATGGGCCTTGACATTCTGTGGGGTGTCTTGAATTTAAACATCATTGAGGGCATAGATGGCATGGGATTGTGGTGATAGTTATGTGTTTTTCGACTTTTTGGTGGTGTTGTTGGGACTGGCCATTTGGGTGGGGGCCATTTTGAGTGTTGGTACAGGCAGGCCCTGGCCATGTGCTGGGGGGCAATGGGCCATTTTGAAGGCAGGCAGTGTTCTCAGGCCTGCGCCCATTTTGCCTAGCTTTCATCCTTTATGCCCAGGGGTAGTGAGTGATGCATGGGCCTAGTCTTTCTGTGGGGTGTCTTGAATTTAAACATCATTTATGGCATGGATGGCATGGGATTGTGCTGATGTTTGTGGGTTTTTCGATTTTGGTGGCTGCTGTTGGGGCCTTTTTCCCAGTGGTAGTGAGTGGTGCATGGACTGAGTCTTTCTGTGGGGTCTCTTTAATGTAAACATCATGGATAGCATGGGATTGTGCTGATTTTTGTGTGTTTTTCGATTTTCTGGGGTGTTGATGGGGACTGGCCATGTGGGTAGGGGTCATTTTGAGTGCTGGTACAGGCAGGGCCTGGCCATGTGCTGGGGGGCAAGGGGCCATTTTGAAGGCAGGCAGTGTTCTCAGGCCTGCACCCATTTTGCCTAGCTTTCATCCATTATGCCCAGGGGTAGTGAGTGGTGCATGGGCCTTGTCTTTCTGTGGGGTGTCTTGAATTTAAACATCATTGAGGGCATGGATGGCATGGGAGTGTGCTGATTTTTGTGTGTTTTTCGACTTTTTGGGGTGTATAACTGATGTTCCTCTGTCTTCCATTGCTTTTAGGTGCACAAGAGAACCACCTGTGCCAGGATGAAGTCCTGCAGCTGTGTGTGCAGCATAACGTCACGCGACGTCACGTGTGGCCACAGACAAGACAACTCTGCAACTCGTGCAACTGCGGCCTGCTGTTCTGACATCTGAAGAAGATGGCCCCAAAAAAAGTTCCCCGTAGCTATTCTAGCAAGAAAGTTGCCAGTAAGGAGCAGAAGAAGCAAGTGGCGCCACTTACCAAGGAGACTGGTGTGCTGCCCGCCACATTTTTTGGGAATAAAAAAAAAAGTCCGCCTGCAGCAGCAGCGGGATCTGCTGAGGACCAAGCTGGGAGCAGCACCCCCGCTCCATTGGGCTCAGTGCCACCACCACCACGCCAACTTAAGTCCAAGCCCTTGAGTGCTGCAGAGGCAGTTAGTCTAGTTGTTCAATCACCATCGACCAGTGATGTTGGCTCATCGCAAGAAAGTAGCAGCAATGTCTCTCAATCAACACAGGTTGTTGTAACTCATCTGACGAGTGTTCAACAACCACAGCCGCAACAACCACATGTGCAAGTACAAGCCCAAGTACATGTGGAAGGAGAGGCAGCGCAAGGAGATGCGCAAGCAGAGGTGCATGGAGGGGCACAAGTGCCCACAATAGTTGTTCCTCCCGAAGTAGGGGCACATCAGGAAATCGACATTCAAGCTGAGGTATCATTTGAGGAAGCCACTCCTCCTGATCATTCATTGTCTTCCACATCCCTAGCAAGGAAAAGATCAAGGATGGTGTCTATATCTTCTTCAAGCCCCCTTCCTTCTGATGATATGGATCCAACTTGGGAACCACCACTGCCGTCTAAAAGTGAGGCACACCATGATCTGACAAAGGTAGCTAAGCGTAAAAGGAAGGTCCCCGAAAGTCTCATAGTTATGGGGTGTGATGATGACGCTGAAGAAGTGGCGTATACTACTCCTGCTGATGAAGACTCTCACGATGACACAGTCATCATACACGCCACTCCAGCCTCAGCGGGCATGCAGCAAACAGACATTTTTACCCTAGCCCGAAAAGCTGCTCAGCGTGATGTTGTCGACGAGGAGGCAATAGGACCACCATCATTGGAGTTAACTAGTACACCACCACCTACCGCTTCCATATTTTTTTCTCGCCAGAAGAGACCTCCATCCACCTCGACCTCCATTTCCTCAATTAGTGGTGCTGCAAGTGCACAACGTACTAAAGTTCGGCAACACACATCCTCCACTTCATCTGGCATTAGCAGCATGACCAGTATCGCCTCCTCCACCCCCCACAGACATTTGAAGTCCGCAGTTTGGGACTTCTTTAGTGTTTGCACAACAAGTGAAAACATAGCCATTTGTAGCATTTGTAAGCTTGCAGTTAGTCGTGGTAAGATTGGTACCAACTATGGTACCGGAGGCCAGAGAGGTCATCTTGAGAGACAGCACACTGTCCAATGGCATGCACACCTAAAGGAGATCAAGGAAGCCCGAATTGCAAGTCAACAAACACTATCCGTTGATGTTTCATCTGATGATGACGAGGAGGAAGAAGCGTCAAACACTTCAATTACACCCAGTACCCCTGTCAGCAGCACACCCCCTGTGAGCCACACTAGGAGTGTGAGAGGGAGTGTGAGACACCATTGCGAAAAAGTTTAAGTTCATCATCACCAAGCGTAACTGGGTCGAAGAAGTCATCATCATCATCATCCCGTAAAATCATGGTCCAGCCCACCATTAGAAGCATGTTGTTTTCAGATGCGCCATTTGAACGCAACCACCCAATGACGCGTCTTTATAACACTAAGCTGGCTAAAATGCTAGCTCTGGAGCTTCTCCCTTTTTCTTTTGTGGAAGGGGTTAGTTTTCTTGAATTAGTGGCAACGCTCTGCCCTAAATGGAAGGTTCCTAGCCGGTTCTATTTTGCCAGAGTTGCGGTTCCAGCACTACATGAAGATGTGCTGGAGGTGATTGGGGCAGCTTTGCAGAAGAGTGCTGTTCACACTATACATCTGACAACAGACATGTGGACCAGTGGCGCAGGCACTGATTACATGTGCATCACTGCACACTGGGTCTCTTTTTCAAGAGTTACAGCAAATCTAAGGGCAGGTGTTGACCCGGCCAACGTTTTTAAAGCTGCTCGGAAATGTGCAACACTACCCATGTTTGGCATGGAGACAAGTCATGTAGTAGAAAACATTTTGCAGGAGTTTAACACAAAGGTCTTTCAATGGCTGTCCCCAAAAAAACACAAGATTGGTTATGTTTCCACGCATAATGGCGCCAATGTAGTTAAGGCCATGGATATGGGTAACTATTTCAGAGTGCCGTGTTTGGCGCACTGTATAAACCTGGTTGTTAAAAAATTCTTGAGTGAAGAAAGTTACTGACCACCTGTCGAAGAATGTGCACACATTTCAGCCATTCTTTTAAGGCCCGGAAGCATCTGAGGGGCCTGCTACATGAACGTCGACTGCCAGTGAAAGCACTCATCCAGGAGGTGGCAACACGTTGGAACTCAACCTTCTACATGCTTGAGCGTCTGTATGAGCAGTGTACGGTAGTCGATCAGTATTCCTTTACACAGGGTACAGCTATGAAGGATCTGAGGATACATGCGGAGCAATGGAAGCTAGTTAAAAGCCTGACAGACATGCTTCGTCCTTTTGAGGTCTTCACGCGTGCAGTCAGCAGGGAGGACTGTAATTTGGGAAAAGGTATCCCATTGTTGCGCATGCTAGAGCACCAACTGAAGGCGGTGTCTTCTAGGTTTCAAAAAGATGAAGAAAAGCAAGAAGCTTTTAATTTGGCGGAGAAATTATTACAGCGCCTACTTTGCGATGAACATCTTCAAAAGATCCACACAGAACAGCATTACATTTGTGCTACTATTGTGGATCCACGCTACAAAAAGGCACTGGCAGGCAGAGCATTCTTTCCTTTTGGTGACGCAGAAGTTTCAAAGTACAAACGTTGGCTAGCTCTGTCAGCCATGAGGTTTGAAAGAGAACGGCAGTAAATTGAAGGAAAAGGCAGTACATCAGCATCAGCAGGCCATCTGGAGTCAAAAGAATCCACTTCTGCACCTGTGGCTGTGGCAGAAGTGAGTGATTTTCCCTCTTAGCCGTTAAAGACACCAGCAACCGGATCATCTGCACCAGACACAACAGTAACATTGTGTGAAGAAGAGGATTGGCTAACTCAGCTTGGGTTTGCTTCTCAAACGGTCCCAGCAAAAAGTAAGCAAAGTGGAGGAACCGTGGAGAACCTTGAGTCGATGGTGCAGGACTATCTGAATGACTCATCAGAGGTCTATGTTCATGATGACCCATTGGCGTATTGGCATGGGAAAAAAGAATTGTGGCCAGAGATCTCCAACCTGGCTATAAACTACTTGTCTTGCCCACTCGCAAGCGTGTCTTCTGAACGTGTTTTCGTGCTGCTGGTGGCATTGTAACTTGCAAAAGGACCCGCCTCTTGCCCAAAAATGTGGAGAGGTTAACAATGATCAAGATGAATCAGCACCTCATACCACCAGATTACAAAGTACGAGAATACACGCCAGAAGCAGAAGAGGAGGACACCAACTTAGATGAGGGAATTTCTTCTCTGTTAGGTGACCTACTCTCGCCTGAATTCGCAGAGTATGAGGACGAACTCTTCTTCCCTGACACCGAGCTCTGAAAATGAATCTGAAAATGAGCCAATGAATCAATAACTTTCTTTTTCGTCCTTATTCACTTTTATTCCTGTGTGTCTGTCTTTCTTTGTTTTGCAAAATCAATATAAATAAAAACTTTAATCACCTAATCAAAAAAACAAGCCCATCAGCAGAACTACCTTCACTTATTTGCTATTGATTTGAAGGTGCCGGAGTCTGCATTTCTCAGGTTCACAAGTTCACAAGAACATGCTCCTCTATCCTCCTCCTCCAGACTCCTATTTCCCTCAAAGCAGATGGCTGGATTACGCCCAATGAAGAAAGACTCTGCACTTGTGGGGGTGTTCTACTTCTTTGCGGTTGAGTTGACGGCTCTGGGGCCATTGCTGGGAAGGTCTAGTACCGGATAAAAGTGGTTTGGAGAAAATCAGAGTTGAAAAAGTTTTTGCCTTTTTGCTCACTATCATGTTTTCGGGGGTCTTTTTGGGTGAGTTCCTGGTGTTTGGGGGTGGGTTTTGGGGTCTGGGAGCACTGCTGGCACAGTCTAATGTTTTTTTTTTTGTTCCTCATCTCAACCATGGCTGGCCCGTCTGTATCGTGGACAGGGGAAAAAAGAGATGTGGAGAGTAGACATGCTGCCTCAGTGCAGGACTGGTTGGGGTGCGATCGTATTGCGGAACCGACAAGACCCTACAGCTATGCCGTTATCTCACTCAATCTCTGGCCCCTATGCACCCATCGACAGGTGAATGCCATTAACCAGATTCCACTATTGCTGTTACCGCTGATTCGCCTTAAACCAAGGACGACAGTGATATAGCGAAGAGAGTGTGTCATGGGTTCGTAATCATTGGAACTGGGGAAAAAAAAAAAAAAAAAAAAAAAAAACCCCAGCTCGAGTTATTGGGACCAATCAAGTTTCGACCAAAAAGCTCTTTTATCTGATTTTCCAGCCCTGGAAAGATCCATTTTAGATATTTGTAGCATGGAGGAACACCAGTCATATAAGGTCGGGGGAGAAGCCTCTTTCCAGCGCCTGCAAATCTCACGTCGCGCCGCCAACATTGAGTAGAACAAAAAATTATTGTTAGCATTACGTTTCGTGTCCACTACACCAAAAATTACTAAGCGGAGATCTATGTTCACGATGGAGCCTATTGAAGATGTTAATCTGGTGCCTATTGATTGCCAGTAAGATGTTAGACGTGGGCATTCGTAAAACATATGCGCATCCGAGGCTGCCTCTTGGCCACATCGGGGACAAGCCACTGGTATACCTGGAGAAAATTTAGACAGCCTCAGAGGCGAATAATAAGCCCTGTGGAGAGTAAAAAGGTGATTTCTACGAAGCCAGGCAGGTTTAACGATATCCCAGAGGACATTGCAGGAGGTTAGCCAAAGTTCATGCACGTTTATTGTAGGCAATAGGGAGCCCCAGAGCTGGTCTGGAAGATGGAATTCTCCGTCGATCTCTTCTAGGATTAAATTATAAAAGAAGGAGACCTCCTTAGGTGCTGGTGGCCTATCGAGTAGAGAAGATTCCAGATGGCTGCTTCCTCCTAGAGGTGGTTGTTGTCGAAAAGGTGGCCCTATTTTTTGTGCTTGTGCCCAACTTGAAATTTGTAGGAATTTTAATCTAGAGAGATTGGGACCTACCAGACTGACTAGGTGCTCCCAGGAGAACATATCCCCTTCAAAAAATAAATCTCCCCATGATGATATACCAGCGTCTTTCAGTGGGCTAATCAATGTGTCATTGGTCCAGCCAGGGGGAGCAGGAAGATCCCATATAGGAGATCTGTTAGAATGGTAGCCTATTTTGGTAGCAACTCGAAGGTTATACCAAGTTCTTGCAAGGTCCTGCAATACCTTCAGTTTGATCTTCTTAAAAAATTTAGGATCTCCAAACTTAAATAAAAAACCTGACTGGTTTAGACCCTCACACTGCAATAATGCTGTGAACATGAGCCCGATGCCTTGATGTGCTGGAGTTTTGAGTAACATACGGGCGTGTGTCAACTGAAAGGCCCAAGCATAAATCTGGAGGTCAGGACCAGCCAAACCACCCTTCTCCCTACGTCGCCTCAGTTTGGTCCAAGCAATTCTGGCAGTCTTATTCCTCCAAACAAATGAAGTAATGTCACTCTGCATCTTTGCTATCAGTGTTTTCTCAAAATAAAGTGGCAAACTATTTAAAATAAAAGTCAACCTTGGTAGTATAGACATCTTAACTAAGTTTGACCGACCCAGGAGCGATAAAGGAAGATGTGCCCAGGAGCTCATTAGTTTCCTACATTCTTTAGCCACTAAAGTAAAATTTGTGGAGGCAATCAACTTTATATCCTTTATGATCTTTATGCCGAGATATCTCATATTATCACAGGGTTGCACAGGAAGCCCCACTGCTATGCCATTCCACACCATGACCTCAGTCTTCGTGGCATTAATTTCGTAGCCAGAGACATTGCCAAATTGTTGTGCTAATTTTATGGCTCTCGGAAATGCGGAATTAATGTCAGAGGTAATGATCATAATATCATCCGCATACAGGGATACTTTTTTTGTCCAATCTCTATATCTAAAAGGTGTGATTTTAGTATCTTCCCGTATTTTTTGAGCAAATGGCTCAATATATAGATCGAACAGGAGGGGTGAAAGCGGGCACCCCTGCCGGGTGCCCCTTGTGATGGTAAATGGTTCCGACAGACCCCCATTAACCAGTACCGAGGCCGAAGGGCTATGGTATAGCAATTCCACCGCTCTACGAAAGGCCTGTCCCACGCCGAATTTTTCCAAGGCCCCCGACAGGTATACCCAATTGACCCTGTCAAAGGCCTTGGCTGCGTCCAACGTGAGAATAGCCAGAGGCAACGATGAACTAGTTGCCATGTCGATCGCTCCTATTAGGTCATAAGTCAGCTCAAGAGCTGGCGGCCTTTAACAAAGCCCTTTTGATTTGAATGTAGGACTGAAGGGGCGACCTGGCCCAACCTTTTAGCTAACAGTGAGGCGAAGATCTTATAGTCTGCGTTGAGTATTGAGATAGGGCGATACGAGCCGCATGCGGTGGATGCCTTTCCTGGTTTCAATATTAGCGTAATTGATGCTTTATTCCAGGTTATGGGTGGTATATCGCCAACTATCAGGACTTGATTAAATAACCTGGTAAGAAAAGGGGCAATGTCAGGTACAAGATGTTTATAAATCTCTGCCGGGAGACCGTCAGGCCCCGCCGCCTTCCCGTTACTGCTTTTGAGTATGGCTTCTGATACCTCTTCTACCGTTATAGGCTGGTCCAAAGAGGCCGCTTGTTCAATAGTTAATGATGGGAGTGAGATTTTGTTAAGCCAGTTTCTTACATTATCAAAGGAAATGTCGTTGTCTTCACGGTAGATGGCTTGAAAAAAGTCTTTAAAAGCTGACCTAATCTCTGGGTCAGATGATACTGTTCCCAGGCCAGTAGATATCGACTCAATATTGTTACGGGTCTGGTCTGTTCTTGACTTCCAGGCTAAGAGTTTACCCGCCCCTTCGCCAAATTCAAAATTAGCTAACTTGCTAGCTTCCCACCTTTGCAGGATGCGTTGGTTTAGAAGAGAAGCTAACCGCCCTTTAAGCTTTGACAACTCCTCCAGTTTAGCCAAAATGACATGTTCAGGAGCAATGTCAAGACTGTCTAACTCAGTTTGGACAATCGATATATCTGCCTCTATCAGCGCGACCCCTTGGGTATACTGTTTTTTACGAAACGAAGTTTTGTTCTTGATAACACCTCTCAAAAAACATTTGAAGGCGTCCCATACTGTACTAGAGCAAGCGGAACCAATGTTGACTTTAAGGAACTCTTGTGTTTCCACTCTAATATGTTCCAAGTCCTCGGGAGATGTGAGGAGAGACCTATCGATTGACCATGATCTAATGATGGGTTGGGATTGAAACTGAAGGTCAAGGAGCGCCGCCGAGTGATCCGACAGATGAGATGGTACATAAATGATACTCCTTACTGATTTTTCAAGAGCTCTGGTTATTAGGAAAAAGTCTATCCTTGACCTGTGGCGATACTTATAATTTCGAAAGGAGAAGCCGATTTTCTGCCCTGATCTCGCTCTCCATATATCAATAAATCCATACTGATGCATAGATTTTAGCAAGAACTCTCTGGATTTTGAGAGAGCGAGTTGTCGGGCAGAAGTGGACTTATCCAGTAAAGGGTCAAGCACAATATTAAAATCTCCCGCTATTATCATTGGTTCTGGAAAGTGCAAGAGCTCGGAAAATAGAGAGGCCAGGGCAGAAGGGTCATCCCGATTAGGCCCGTAATATCCAACCAAGGTGATGCGTACACTACCTAACATAACAGCCACAATTACCCATCTACCCAAGGGATCAACCTTCTGTTTCAAGAGTCTCGATGTAATAGTTTTTTTAAATAAGATGGCTACCCCTCTAGTGTTAGTTATTTGAGAGGTGGCAACAATAAAGTCTATCCACCTGTTTTTTTTCACCAAGTCTGATACTTCAGTTTCTACTAAGTGTGTCTCCTGGAGTATAATGACCTGCGCATCAAAATCACGGATGTATTGTAAAATTGTATTAGATCTAGGTTTGGTGCGCAGGCCATTAACATTCCAGGAGAGGAGTTTAATGGTACTCATATTTAATATATCTAATGGTGCAAGGCCCTGCTGACTTACACACCTTAATATTACTTGAAGATACACAATTCGTCCATTTTTCACTTATACAGTTATCAGCCGCCTGTTTAGAGATGAGAAACTTTTTGATTTTTGTAACCCTAACCCTTACCCACAAACCACCCCCCCCCCCCACCCATGAGGAACCCCATGTGGATCAACCGGAGTGAACCGGTGTGTGATACCCCTGACCCAGTCTAAGCTAAAGCAAAGCGTTGGTGAAAATAATGTTTAAGGGCTAAATAGATCCGATAGCAATTAGACCTATTATAGTCATAAACTGTGTTAGATTGAGTTACATTGGCTGTAGCTCTAAGAGGGTTTTTAGAGGTATATGTAAAATTTTGAGCACCCTGTGTTATATTTCTCGTGATTTTATTTTATGAAGTTTATATATTTTTTTCATTTTTATCTTTCTTTTTTTTTTGTTTTCTTCTTTCCCCTTTTCTCCCACTTTCTGTTCATTTATCTTTTTTCCTTCTTCTTTTTTTTTTTTTTACTTTATCTTATCATTATTCCTTTCGATCACCTCCCATTATTTTCCACATTCTTGTGCTTATTTATTTATTTATTTGTTTTTTGTTATTCTAGGATAACTTATTTTCTACTCTACTTCACTTCTGCTACTGAGGTTTATGTCAGCACTCAAACAGCAATAAAATGAAGGGTTATGCAGAAAACACTCGAGGTTATTGGTTACAGATTAGACTATGATCAATTTTTTTTTTTTGAAGTGCCAATGTTCATTAATAGCTCATCTGCGGCCTGAACTGTGCGGACATTAAACATTTTATTGTTAAGCATGATCTTCAGTGCAGCAGGGAAGCTAAGCTGCACTGAGGCCCCTAGATCTCTAAATGCCTCCATTCTCCTACCCAGCTCCCACTGCCTCTCGAGGGTCGCCCTTGACAGGTCTGACCGTACCTGGAAAGAGAAGCCCTCTCCAGACAGGGATTTTTGTTTAAGGGCAAGGTTAAGGATGTGATCCTTCAAAAGAAAAGTGTGGAAGTTCACGAGAATCTTACGGGGCTTTGTCCGCTGCAAATTGCGCCTAAAGGGATCCCTGTGAACCCTTTGAATGTCTAGGCTGAGCTCATCCTCTGAGTGTGTTAAGTTTAAAGATTTTATGAGAAGTTGAATAATGTAGGTTTTGATGTTAGTTCCTTCACTTCCCTCTGGTACATTCAAAATGCGAATGTTGGAACGCCTCGCGTTGTTTTCCAGGGTCTCCATTCTGTCAGCTAATAGAATGTCCTCTTTTTTAAGTTTCACTATTTCTTCTTTGACATTATCTAATTCTATGGACATTACCGCAGTAGTCTCTTCGAGTGCCCCAGTTCTAGAAAAAAGTCCGTCAATTTTATTATCCAATGATTCACAGTAAGTTCTAATCTCTTTTTGGATTTTGGATGACTCCTGGAAGCCTCGCTTTATGTCGGCCGACAGGTTAGAGATCATGGTTAGGACTGAGAGATCAAAAGGAGAGGCAGAGGCAGTAGGGTCTGCTGTTGAGTTTGTTGCCAAAGTATGAGGAATAAGGGAAGAGTCAAGAGGTAGTTGCAGTTGGGTGTTATGATCCTCATTTAAAGGGCCCTCCAAAATTGGGAATTGTTGATTGTCCCACTCTAGAGCTGCTGCCTCTAGATTTGCGTCTGCTTCCAGGCTGGTATGTTTACCAGGAAGGTGAGAGTGTGCATCTTCGGTGTTACTTGTAAGTACTGCCATAGTCAAGTCTGCCTTTTTGGGACTCATAGAACCGCTAGGGCTATTGCTGACAGTACTACACTGCTGTATTGATACCTCTGGAGTCGGAGCTGTGTCTGCTGTTGTAGTATGTTCAGTGGGCAGACTCTCATTATGCAGCGCTCCTTCCATGTTTTGTGAGCGAAGGGCCATACAACTAGGTGTAGCGGAGCTGGGAGTTGTTTCTGAAGGCACAGTCTAATGTTGATTGCATTTGTTTTCTAGGACATCCATGGTGGAAAAGTGGAGTTATGACCTAGCTGCACAGCGCGTTTGGACAGAAGGCCGAAAAATATTGTAAGTATGAGATTTTCTATTTTTGCTTTTTGCCTGTTTGGGGGTGTTGTGCTTTTTTGCGGGTGGGTTGGTGGGTCTTGGGGCATTGCTGGGAAGGTCTAATACCAGATAAAAGTGGTTTGGCGAAAATCAGACATGAAAAAGTTTTTGCCTTTTTGCTCACGATCATGTTTTTCGGGGGCCTGTTTGAGGGGCTTCCTGGTGTTTGTGGGTGGGTTTCAGGGTCTGGGAGCACTGATGGGTATGGATACTTTTGATTGCAAGAGGTTTGAAGCAAATCCATGGTGGCAAAGGGGAGTTAGGGCCTAGCTGCAGAGCACGCGCGGAGTGATTTTGGAAATTGGCCTGAAAATTACTAAGTCCCCATTTTTATACTTTTGCTTTTTGGCTGTTTGGGGGTCTTCTACTAGTTTCCGCCTGGGTTGACGGCTCTGAGGCCATTGCTGGGAAGGTCTAATACCGGATAAAAGTGGTTTGGACAAAATCCATGAGGAAAAAGCTTTTGCATTTTCTGACATTTCGCTCAATTAGTGTTTTCGGGGGCCTGTTTGGGGGGCTTCCTGGTGTTTGTGGGTGGGTTTCGGGGTCTGTGAGCACTGCTGGGTATGGATACTTTTGATTGCAAGAGGTTTGAAGCAAATCCATGGTGGCAAAGGGGAGTTAGGGCCTAGCTGCAGAGCGCGCGCGGAGTGATTTGTTGCGTGCTTATCTAGGATCCTGATCGATACTGTGACCTTATGCCCCTATTCGGCTATAAATCCATTTATTCCCTATATTGGCATAACCGTTCAAGTACAATATTCAGAAAGTCATCTCTGGCCTCACACGAACAGAGCCACATTCCAGAATAGTTTTCTCTGCCACTTCCTTTGCAACCAATTAGTGCAATGACAGAGCAGAAGTCACTATCTGAGATTCCTAGATTAACACTCCGAGTTCTTCAACAAGATAAAAACTCAGCAAACCTGGAAATCCCCGCTTGCTGTGTTTTGATAATGAGCAACTGATAGCGATCACTTCCTAAGTGACATCTTTATTGACGTCTTATGTCCAGCAAACTTACGTCAAACAAGGCACCTTTCAGGTATAAATATTACCAACGTTGCCTTAAGCAAACGCTGTCTGCTGTTTACGCTAATGCCATCGCTACTGTGCTGCCAGCTATCTCGCTGCTGCTGAAGAAGCTGTCATGCTGATGATACCATAGCTGCTATCGCTACTGCTATCGCTGCTAACCGGCGCACGATGGTGTGGTGAACCTAGGAGCTGAACAGCCGTCCTCTGCAAGAGCCCAGCAGATGCAAGCTGCCCGCGGACGCTGTCCCCCTCCTTCTCCTCCTCGACGCGCTGAAGGGAGACGCTGCTTTTCTCCTGCCGAGAAATCCAGCTCCAGCGTTTCTGGTCTACCCTTGCGGGTGACTGGGATACCGAGTTTCCCTGAAGGAGATACCAGACCTCCATCATTCTATTCAGCGGTATGGTGTTGACTAAACCCTTAGTGAGAATTCTTGAAGCAAACCTTGGCAAAACCAACTTAAACTAAAGCTACTTACTTACTCCCCTCCCACGTATTAGGCTTAGGTCAGGTACACTGGGGTAGGCGTAGTTAGAAGCACCAGTTGAGTATTTTAGCCTAATGTATATATGGATGTATATATGTTTTATTACTTTTAAACCATTGTATGGCTAAGAAACCATATCAATGCTTTTACAGTATTATCTCGCAATACTTATCTTACTGTACGTACTTTTTATAATAACAAGTCTTGCAATTGTGGCAATTCATTTCTCTTGTACGAGAAGAAAGACTGTTCAATAAATGTTAACCCTTTATTGACAAACGCCCGTCTCTCTATTCTCTACATATTGTGAAAGTAATCTGCACCAACCTGACTGAGTAAAATAACTGTCTATTGTTTCACACGACCCTAGAGATTGACTCTTGATCTGAGGAGCAAAGTTGTCATGTTGCACGGTTGTTGGAAAACTGAATCCCTTCTTGTCTTTGCCAGGGAAGCTGATCACTTCCTATTTCAGTCAAGAAAGTTTCCAGTGACCTCTGAGCTAGTTGGTAACAAACCCAATTAAGTTTAGCATAGTCAGTAGAGGCCTGGAAGATCCGCACTTCTACGTCGATACTACTGTTTATGTTATTCCAATGCGCAGGGCCTAGTGGGAAACTAGGAACTACACTACATGGCGCCCAACATTTGGTAAGGCGATAAACTAACGCAAGACGTTAGAGTAACTCAGTCGTGCATATTTCACATAGACCCCTTTCTCCCGTAAATACTCCAATAGACGTCTGGAGTGGGTGAAAGGTTAAAATCCGCCCGACCTTAGTAGGAAGAGATTCCTATGTAAAGCTCTGGTTTATTCAACGTTGAAGGATACAGTGTTCCAAAATATTGTGCACCTAATCTTTGTCTCCTTGGAGACCAACTCTGCAAAGCCTGCATTTATAAAATGTCAGACAGTGAAGAAGAAAGGGAAGCAGCTAGGCTGGCAGCCCAACTAATAGAGGAAGACTCGAGTCTCCTAGATACAGACCTGGATGCAATTATCATCCCGGTCCATTTAAGAAAATCTATAACTTTAAAACTTATAGAGAACGGACTGACACCACTAGGTGGTACAGTCGTCTTCGTGATAGAGGCTCACGAATATCGGCAGACAGAGGTATTCTATTCATGGATAAACTTTCCAGCGGCAAACGCTAGAACAAAAGAGTTTCACTTTTACAAAATAGAGAAACCTCCGGAAGAGTACGCTCCTTTCGAGGAGACTGAAATCCCACTAAAATTCCAAGAGCACCTGCTCTGGTTTAATGGCGCCCTAAAACATAATGATCATATTACCAGGCTCGGTCCACTAGGTAGACCAGGAGCAACATGGCCGGTTCTAGCCGGCTACACACCACATCCTGACATTGCAAAAATGTCTAAAGAAGAGCTGTTAGTACAGCTAAAAACACTTATAAAAATACATAGGCAATTAGTCCAATAAGTAATGCGGACTGCAACAGTCCAACCAGCTGTTAATGTACCACATCCGACCCCTCATCAGGGGAACACTAACAAAATTACACCACAGAACATACAATCATGTCTTGGTAAAACACCCATAAAACGGGAACAAATTCCTTTCTGGTTAGCACAGAAAATCACTCAAATAGAGGCAGTATTTCCTGATACTACCCCTATAGAGAAACACAGAATCTTGACAATCTGCCTTCCTATGGGAATCGCACCACACGTGGAGGACTGCGACACTTGGGGTACAGTCTTTGCTTCCATTTACACAAAAACACACGGTGTTCCGTCTATGGCGGTAATACCAGAAGTGCTAAAACTGATTCAAAATGAATACGGTCCAGAGCCCGCTTTAACTCTTGGTATGAAATTACTGAAAGACTTCAAGCAGGTCTCGGCTATATTATTAGCCAATATAAAGGGAGAAGCAGCATCTGTGGCGATTCGCCAGAAGTTGAAGGAAACAGATATAAAAGATCAGCCAGTTGAGCTTGCCAAAATCATAGAAAAATGCTATGAAGAATTAGGTAGAGACAGCTTGGGTGGAAAACCAGTAAAGCCCCAACTGCTCGAAAATCCTGAAAAATTATTTATTAAAAATAATTTAAACACTCCTAAAAAGAGCTGGGATGGAAATAAACAATCCACTCCGAAGGAAAAAGTTTTCCAGTCCAGAGGAAGGTCTCCTCGACGGAGGGAAAGAACTCCAACTCGAGAACACCAGTCTCCCCAGAGGGAGCCCTCTGAGAAAAGATATAACCTTAGAAATAGGGATAATCTGAAAAAACCTGATAGATATCAAAGTATTGATACACGTCCCTCTCGATCTTTTTCGCAGAAATCGGAAAGAAGAGGACGGTCAGACCCAGGAGAGCACACCAAGTCCAAAGACAAGGAACCTGCTCAGAGTAAAAACTCTCAATTTCCAAAAAAGAAGGTAGCCAGTATTAGAGTAATCGAACATGCCGAGAATACTGAGGACACAGTTGAAAAACGGGGAGTGGGCATTGACAATGTTGGACAGTGCAGCAGAAATCAGTATAGCCCGCAAGATCCTGATGAGTCATCTGGAGACAGTGGACACGAATGAATACATTCAGGTTGAAACTGCCGACACCAGACTTAGCGAGCCCCATAAAATATACGAAAAAACATTGCGTATAGAGGGTGATAAGACTAGGAAAATAAGAGGTCTATTTTGGGATAAACTCTCAAAAGGCTATGATATTCTGTTAGCTGAAAAAGATTGGCCCCCAGAGTTTGTCAGGGAGTGCCCTCGTGGCGAAGAAGTGATTATGCCTGCCTTCTCGAATCACATTCCGATTCACAAAAAATATACATATGCAAGGAAATGGGCAGTAGCCCAGGCATCGGCATTATATAAAAATCATGTAGGATGGGATGAGGACCCTCCTCCTCACAAAATCCAGTTAAAAAGTGAACCAACTGCCCAACGGCAGTATCCCATTAAGCAAGAAGCTAAAAAACAAGTCAGGGAGATCTTAGATCAACTTGAATACCAGGGGGTGATTGAAACATGCACCTCTCAAATGAACAATCCTTTGTTTCCTGTCTCCAAGCCAGACAATCATATCGTCTAGTTTTGGACTACAGACACCTTAATGCATGTTGCAAAACTTTTGCTGTACAAAACTCGCATAGTGCAGCCCTAATGAATAACATAGTTAGGAAAAAATATAAAACGACATTAGACATATCTAATGGTTTCTTTTGTCAAAACATTGCACCGGAAAGCAGATATTTGACCGCTTTCTCAGCATTTGGGTCACAGAAAAAATTCTGTCGACTCCCACAGGGGTTCAAGAACAGCCCAGGACTATTCTCAGCTAGAGTAACAGAGTTACTACAAATATATGATGATGAGGCATTATCTTACGTAGATGATATTTATCTCACAGACAACGACTTGGATACTCACTTGAAAAGAGTGAACACCATTATACTTGGGTTCGCAGCAGAGGGTTACAAATTCAACTTTAAAAAGTCTCGAATTGCCCATCTGACAGTACTATTCTTAGGGTACGAATTATCAAGTGAAGGAAAAAGCCTAGCGGACAACTTCTTAGAGAAGTGCGCTGTACTCCAAGCTCCAAAAACGCTGAAGAATTTACAATCCATACTAGGTTTTCTGAATTTCGGAAGAACATACATTTTAAATTACGCGGAGAGGGTTAAACCTCTCTACGAACTAATTAAACCTGATTTTAAACAAATCAATTGGACTCAAAGACACACAGAAATTTTGAGATCACTGCAAACAGACATGTTAGCTAAAACAAAATTAGATACACGTGACAACACACGCGGTCTTGTAATCCGAGTCATCCCAGGAAGATGCAGATTCACGTACCTAACCTCTAATGAGGGAGAAAAGGTACCTATTTCAATTAAATCTCACTTGTACACACAAGCAGAAAAAACATTCAGTAACACAGAAAGAACTGTGAAAGCAGTGCAAATTGCATTAGCAAATGAACGAGAACTAGCACACGGCAAACGGATTAATATCCTCACAGCGGAATCCGCCTTCGAGGCGCTATTCAGCCCAGTAAACCTGCCTACAGTGTCACTGGATCCGAAATGGATACAGTGTGTAGATTCTCTAGGAGCGTAAGATGCGAAATACTATTTCGCCCCGCAATTTGAAGAACTGAATGATTTAGAATATGAAGAAGAATATCCTCTGCCAATCGAACTTCTGCCTCTCCCACAATATGCCTGTATAATCTATACAGATAGATTTGTACAGCATTTCAACATAGAGAGCAAATCCTACGATGCAGCCTGTGCGATTGTTAAAGGTCGTTGGCTGTGCGGTAAATTCAGACCGAAAGTAACAAAAACTGAATCATTGAGAAACTGTTCGGCTCCGAGAGCTGAAATTAGATGTTTAAAGATGGCGCTCGAAAATGCAGAACGTGAATTCCCGACACTAATTGTGTGCGATTCTCATTTATGCGTCAACTCTTACAATAATAAACTGCAGAGTTGGATTGAAAACTAATACAAAGATGACACAGGTGCCACAATAAAGCATAAATTGCTCTGGAAACAGGTAGCTCTTTTACAGAAAGAACTACAAAAGACTCACGTGATTCACGCACAGAGTCTTCAACGTGATGGTGTTCACGTTGCAGGGAATTCATTGGCTAATACAGCCACAGCGGAAGCAACTAAACCGGCTTCCGTAGCCACAAAAAAGCGTACAGAAAAATACATAGACGGGGAAACCATGCTGGCAGTAAAAACGACCGTAAAAGGCGACTGTGCAGCACTACCCGTGAACTATCCACTCAATTATGCATACATAATCGATGCAAACTCCGTTCCTTTTGCTCGAATCCCTGGAGAGGGGGACAGAGTAATTCCAAACAGGAGCAGGAGGGGCTTCCTCTTACTGGAAGCACACATGGGGTTGGGTCTGAGACATCCAACAATTAAGGATTCTCTGAAAGAATTACAATCAGAGTATTGGTGGCCAGGAATGAGCATAGATATCCAATGTTTTGCTCAAAATTGTGAAAACTGCAACAGAGATCGCAGTAATGAACAGGCCAGTGTAGTTTCAGGAACCCTGATAGACAGCATAAGGCGGTCTATCTGCGCAATCAAAGAAGAGAAGCGCGTCCCATTGTACATCCTTAAGGCTAAACACACTTAAAAAATGTGGCCTCCAGCGCTCGGCTGACGCTAGAAAGGTTATAAAAGATCTGCGAGTCTTTATCGGCACATACGCAATTACCACGTTCCATTCTGACCAGGGTCCTGCTTTCAGCTCTCGAGCTTATAAGGAGGCCATGGCCAGCATGGGAATTGGGTTGCGGTATTCTTGTCCGTCGCACCCCGAAGGGAATAGTGTGGTAGAAAGAAAAAACCGGGACATAAAGCGATCTATAACAGCGAAGGTATTAGGTTCAGGCGCTGGGTGGGTCAAACATCTAATAAGTGTCCAGTCCAGTCTTAACAATTTGCCAAGAAAATCTCTAAAAGGTTTCAGCCCATACGAACTATTGTTCGGAATTAGAATGAACATTCAGGACCTCGATAGTCAGATGTCAGTGGTACAAGAAAAAACAACAGACTTTGACATCAAAGATCGTTTGGCTGTTTTACAGGAACTGAATGAAACAAGAAAATCCTTAAGCAACATAAAGTTAAAGCAACAGCCATCTACCACTGACGAGGCACCACAAGCAACAGCCCCAGCAAGGCCTGTCTGGATTCCAAAGATTGGGGATCTAGTCAGAGAAAAAATCGCGGTGAAGAAGGAATTTGGGCCTTCTTACAGAAAAGCAGTACCTGTCTTGGCAGTCACCGGAACAAGATCAGTTGTACTACCGCCCCTTGCTGGTAAAAAGGAGAACAGAGTTGTGTCTATCGACCTGGTAAAACCACAACCATGTGGCCTATAATCAACAGTAGGCCCAGTGGACTCCCAAGAAACAACAGAATACCCAAACTTGCAACAATCCAAGAGGTTCAAACTGAAAGACTAATCACATTCGATCAGCCTGCAGTGCACAGAGAAGGACTATGCAATAATGCCATGGAACTCGTGCCTCTTGAGACACAGATTGAAACGGTTCGTCAAGAAACACCAGTCTACAACAATGTGGCATCAGACAGTGCTACCGAAAGACAGATGGAAAGAACAATTCCAACAATTGACAGTACTGCCTCTGGTTATTTCATCAACTTCGACAACTTCTCTGAAGATCAAAACGACACCGAAGTGATGCCAGAAACAAAAAAGACTTTTAAAGAAAAAGTAACGGAACTCTTTCATCAACTGAAGGAAATCTACCTTATTTCCCCTTGGCTAGAGTTCTGGTTCGGTCTAGGTGTATTTTTCCTCCTGCTTTGGCTCATCATGGTACTTTGTTTGGGAAAATTCATTGAGGGAAAATATAGTACAATGGACACAGCAAGTCAGAACATCAACCTAGTCCTGAAACCACACAGATCATCCCACGTGAAGAAAAGAGAACTGTCAACAGTAAATGTCACAGCAATTCCAATACCTGGTGGGGTAGTATGGGAGAAAACAGACTATGAGATCTATGGTCCGGTCGAAATCCTGAAGTATCCTCATCAACTGAAGGTTTCCTTAAGTGACTTTGTAAAACCTAGTACATTCTCTGATGATTGGGACTTTAACAGTATTAATGAGATGATGTCTGATTTAGTAATGTCAGCTAGATTCACTGATCATGATTATTTACAAGGTTCATCTAGTTATGAGCAATTATTCTGCTACACACATTATGGCGATCATTATTTGCATATATCTGCACAGCCTAGAAATGTTTTTAAGTATAATCAATGGGAACATTGTGCTACACCACCTAAAGGCAGTTCTAAAGCATTTTTTGAGAAATTCAAATACTTCTCAGGGTTTAACACCAGTGATGCAGAAACGTTTTATTACAAACTGTTAGATAAAACAGGAATGAAAACAATGCTGACAAATTCTAAATTGATATATTCAGAAGCATTTTATGAAAAAATGATGACATTTGGTTTTGATTATTGGAAAAGTAACATTGAAACGAAAACAATTTGGGGTACAAAAGATTGGCAGGTACAAGGCCTTGAAGCACTATTCAGAACCTGCATGATACCAGAACAAATGATGTTTTTAAATGACACAATACACCAAACATCCTGTCTTGGCCTTGCTAAGATCAAAGACCTTAACACACTGTCTATTCCAAAGCCAATACCTGAAAATACAACTGCAGATATTGAGTTAGACGTTTCACATATTTTACATTTTAACAGAACACATCCTGATTGGAAAAAGTGGTTAATCTGGCCTACTGACACAAACAACTGTCAAGATAGATTCCTGAATAAAACACAGGGTTTAAAAATGACCAGACAAGACCCTAGATACTCCCAGAGACAACATCCAGGGATAGTAACAACATACAGTGTAGGGAAACTCTGCCTTGAATGGCTAGGAACATCCACATTGGCTGAAATTAAGCAACACTTGTCTTTACTAAAAGATGGTGCTGATTTGCGCGATTTCATTCTTGGACCAGGCAAACAGCGTCAAAAGCCTTTCATAGCGACCAGTATCTATGCTGCGTACAACGAGGCTTGGAAAGTCACACAAATTGAAACAGCAGAAAAAATACGAGAAATTGATCGTATTAATTTGGAAAAATCACTTTCTGTAGTGGACAATGGGTTAATGACTCTGTCCTCCAGAATATATTCGTTGGACAATATTGTATCTTCTGCCTTTGACATAATAGACAGAGACTTGCTAATGTTACAACATGGCCAATCTCAATTACGTTCTATTGTACAATTAGGCTGGACGCTGCAAAATCTTCGTTCAGGCTATGTGTCTTGGCGTTTAATCAACACAACGTCATTGTTTTCCATTTTTAACCTTACTGATAAACAAATCAGTTTGGCACAGAAAGGAGCAGACTATACAATCCTGAGCATCGAAAAACTTGAGAGATTACCATTGACAATGTCAGAAAGTCCTGTCATTGAATGGATAATACACGGAATTATCACTATTCCGATAACAGCTTTCCGATTTAAAAAGTGCCTTGAATACATACCTACTGGCCAGTATGAACGATTGGGTAAATGATATGTAAAATCCGAATGAAAATTACCATACACACATTGTTGCTATAGTGACAGCGACAAAAATGTATTTCTTAGTGGTGAAAACTGTAAACATTCACTAAGCGGTATACTTTTGTGCCAGGGTATTAATTTACACGGAGCTTGTGAAGGTAATTCTAACAACCTTTCATGCCACCAGCTAGTCACACCTGCAACTCAGATAGAGCCCTTCTTTATGCAACTTGCTAACGGGAGTTACATTCTTAGAACGGATCACAGATGTTGTGGCCTTGTTCCAGGGAAAAGTTATCTAGTAAGCGTAACATCCATGGTCAAATGTTGTATGCAGGCATTGTTTCCGAGCGGGCCTGTAGACACAGAGACTCCCATCTGGCCTCGTCTGAATCTCTATTCTATACGAATTGATACTTTAAGCAAAATGAAGTCTGTGCTTTTACAGACAACAGTGCCCATAACGTCATCAAAAGAGACGTATGATCTTCTAGTTGCAAGGACAGCTACGGAAGTTCATGACCTTTTATCAACAAATTGCCCGGTGCATTTCGTAGAAATGCTTAGCCAACTCCTTAACATGTCTAGTGCCACAGGCATCCCAGGCATATTTAAGACGATTTTTACGGGACTGCTAACACCATTTCAAGCAATTCTGGGAATCGTTCCTAATTTTGTCCACTCTGTTTTTGGCGGCATACCCTTATTTTTGGGACTTGTAGCAGGGATTTTATTTTTGACCGTCCTGCTTCGTTATGGCAAGCCAAAGCTCAGACATAGCTCCCATGAGAATGGAAGAGACAATCCTAGCAATGCGCTACCGGGACAGGATAACTAACGTCCTTGGATTGGCCAGGCTGAGAGATCATGGTTCCTTTCATTCAGACCTATATGGCAGAACTGTATCTTACCGGTACTTCGATGTATGCTATGCGGAGATGAGTGCGTGTTGGAATCTGTCTTTCACTTCCTTCAGCAGTACCAATGGACGTCGATACTTTGCTAAGTCCGATAACGGCTCACGCATTGTGTTGTCCCCAGCGGCTACCAATCCTGATGACGGCATTCGTTGAGACTCCTGTGCTACGACTAGGTGGTAACAGTGGAGCGAGTGACAAAAGCAACATCACCCATTACGACCTTCTGTGAGCATTGCTGATCCCGACTATGATGACAGCAATCATTCTCACACCTGCCAAGTTACAGCACTATCGAATTTGGTCGAACTGTCACCTGATTTTGTAGACCAATTCTTTGAGAGCCTGTCTGATATGATGTTCTCACCCGAACAGAAACAATAACTTTGGAGAAACTTTCCGACACACAGCGTTCCCATGAACTCTGAATTCGGCCTTCCGTATGGATGATCCGTCGGACCCGGATGCTATAAAATTATTGGAGGCTACGGCCCCGCTGGGCCTGATCCCCCACCTTCAGGGACCTACGCATGATAAGGGACATACTCTCGACCAGGTCTTTTCTACATCCCCTCTTGAGGTGAAGGAAATTATCCCGGTGCTATGGTCAGACCATCGGCTTGCTAAATTCCTGGTTAGAGGTACAACTAAACCGTCTACGTCTGTATCCCAGCAGCGGGGTCGAGTCCCTAGGGCATACCACCGAGTGACCCCTGCGATGCTGGCCCAGGCCGCTCTGGATCACCCTTGTCCGTTCTCTGGTGACCTGGAGAAGGATTTGGAGTCCCTGCAAGCATGGCTTCTAGAGAGGCTGAACGATCTGGCCCCGGTGTTGGCTCCCCGCCTAACTCCGAAACGGGTTTCGGCTCCTTGGTTCACCGCAGCACTGTCGGCTAAGCGGCAGCAGTGCAAAGTGGCCGAAAGAGCCTGGCGGTCACAATACGACTCTGTGGCTAGGCTTAACTATAAGACGCCGGTTAAGGCCTATCACCGGGACATTCGCCTTGGAAAAAAAGCCTACCTTGCAGGGAGGATAGAAGCCGCCTCCAACTCCTGTAAGGAGATTTTCACCATAGTGAGAGAATTCATGGCGCCGCGGTCTAATACATCTGACGAGATGCCCTCTGTATCTTGGGCGTCTGATGTCGCTAACTTCTTCACCAGCAAGATCAAACTTATACAAGACTCCTTTCCATCGGTGGTGCCCGCAGGGTTGTCCATCCTAGAGGATGACTTGCACCCTCTGACCCAGTCTGGTCCGATGTTGGCTGTGTTTCCACCTATCTCAGCCCCTGCTTCCTTAGCGCTGATGGGCAATCTCAAATCTGGGTCACCTTTAGACCCGTGCCCGGACAAATTTTTGGCAAAAATCGCGGAAGTGATAAACCCACTGGCAAACCCTCTCCTGAACCTCTCGCTGAGTCAGGGAGTGGTTCCGCAGGCCTGGAAGCAGGCAATGATCATCCCTTTACTTAAGAAGCCTGGTCTTGACCCTAGGGCCCCAGTCAACTATAGGCCCATCTCTCTGTTGCCGGCTCTCACAAAAATTCTGGAGAAGCATGTTCAGACGGTGCTTTCCAATTTTTTGGAAACACACGAGATTCTGCATGCAACCCAATCCGGCTTTCGCCCAAACCTCAGCACAGAGACCGCGCTCCTAGAGGTTTCAGAAACCATTAAAGGGGTTCTGGACACTGGGGGCAAAGCCATGCTGGTGATGTTGGACTTGTCGGCGGCTTTTGACACCGTCCCCCATGACGGCCTTCTCGCAAGACTCTATGAGATTGGCCTACGGGGGACGGCGCTCAGCTGGTTTTCCTCCTTTCTAGCTGGCCGCCGGCAAACGGTCTGGGCCTCACCAGATTCCGCTGTGATGCCGCCTCTGGGAGTCGGGGTCCCACAGGGCTCTATACTGAGCCCGACCCTTTTTAACATCTTCATGACCCCTTTGGCGGCGCTGGCGGAGTCGTTCGGGGCCCAGATCGTATCCTACGCCGACGACACCCAGCTCCTCTTCTCTTGTAAGAGAGGAGGAGACTTCGATGGGGAGAGTATCCGGAATTGCCTTGGGGCTGTTTTTAAATGGTTCCAACTGAACAGCCTCAAGTGCAATTCCGATAAGTCCGAGGTACTCTTCTTCGGGTGTGCGACGGAGCTAGACTGGCAAGCTTGGTGGCCCATTGACATGTTCCCTCCTTCTTGTTCATCCCATACTGCTAAGAACTTGGGGGTCAAGATGGACAAGGGTCTCACACTGAAATCCCAGATCCTCGGTGTGATGGGCACCTGCTTCGGCCTCCTTAAGATGCTGCGGAGGTTCTTACATCTTTTGTCTGAGGACCATAGGAAGCTGACTGTGCAGGCTCTGATAGGCTCTAGGTTAGATTATTCCAACATTCTGTACCTGGGCCTGCCAGAGTACCTGCTACAGCGGCTTCAAGTTGCGCAGAATGCTGCCGCGAGGGCCATTTTTGGTCTGAACAGACGAGCCAGTGCCGCGGGCTTGCTGCAGACGTTACACTGGCTTCCCATCCGCAAACGGATTGCTTTTAAGGCATTAACCTTGGCCTATAAAGCTCTCCATGCGGTGGGAGCAAAGTACCTCCAGAAGAGACTTGCCTTTTATCACCCGGCTCGCTCTCTGAGGTCTGAATCTCTATTCCTGGCGGTCGCACCACGAGTGAAGAGAGCTCGCACTGGAGGCCGCTCCTTTGGGCTGCTGGCGCCACAGCTGTGGAATTCATTGCCACTCACACTCCGTGGAGCCACCAACCTACTCGCATTTAGGAAAGGCCTCAAAACCTGGCTATTTACCCAGTAGGCTGTCCCGCCGTTTCTTCTGTTTTCTTTCGCAGTATCCTTCTCCCTGTTTTTAATGTGTTCTGTTATTGTGCGGTAGGTCTCCTTTTCAAAAGCGCCGGGACACTCTTTTTGAGTAGCCGTGCGCTATACAAAAATAAACATAACATAACATAACAACAAAAACTGCTAAAAAGCATTGGAACTCTATTTCCCCGTTCAAGCATTAATTCTTTTGAATTGAACACTTTTTAATATTCACCCTTTTTTGGCACGAAAAATTCTTTGCTTAAAGTAAAAACTATTCTTAGAGAACAGAAGCTTCAACTTCTATTTTCTACACACATCTAGAGACATAATAACTTTACACCAGCCTCTAGCACATTTTATTGCAATGCATTTATATGTGATGATTTATCTCGCCCTTCTTCTGTTTCAGAGATATTTCATGTGTAATTTTTTTTGCATAATCGTTCATTGATTTCATATGCTATAATTTTTGAATGATTTCTATGCTTCAAAAACGTACAGTACCTATAATTTTCACTAATTACAAATACGCCTATTTCAAATGCATATATGTATTTTGGGGTGGGCGATGTTACACATGCATCTTATTGCTCTAGTTTTAGTAATTTGATGGACATGAATGCGTGGAGTGGGTGTTGCGTGCTTATCTAGGATCCTGATCGATACTGTGACCTTATGCCCCTATTCGGCTATAAATCCATTTATTCCCTATATTGGCATAACTGTTCAAGTACAATATTCAGAAAGTCATCTCTGGCCTCACACGAACAGAGCCACATTCCAGAATAGTTTTCTCTGCCACTTCCTTTGCAACCAATTAGTGCAATGACAGAGCAGAAGTCACTATCTGAGATTCCTAGATTAACACTCCGAGTTCTTCAACAAGATAAAAACTCAGCAAACCTGGAAATCCCCGCTTGCTGTGTTTTGATTAGTAATAGAACTCTAATGAGCAACTGATAGCGATCACTTCCTAAGTGACATCTTTATTGACGTCTTATGTCCAGCAAACTTACGTCAAACAAGGCACCTTTCAGGTATAAATATTACCAACGTTGCCTTAAGCAAACGCTGTCTGCTGTTTACGCTAATGCCATCGCTGCTGTGCTGCCAGCTATCTCGCTGCTGCTGAAGAAGCTGTCATGCTGATAATACCATAGCTGCTATCGCTACTGCTATCGCTGCTAACCGGCGAACGATGGTGTGGTGAACCTAGGAGCTGAACAGCCGTCCTCTGCAAGAGCCCAGCAGATGCAAGCTGCCCGCGGACGCTGTCCCCCCTCCTTCTCCTCCTCGACGCGCTGAAGAGAGACGCTGCTTTTCTCCTGCCGAGAAATCCAGCTCCAGCGTTTCTGGTCTACCCTTGCGGGTGACTGGGATACCGAGTTTCCCAGAAGGAGATACCAGACCTCCATCATTCTATTCAGAGGTATGGTGTTGACTAAACTCTTAGTGAGAATTCTTGAAGCAAACCTTGGCAAAACCAACTTAAACTAAAGCTACTTACTTACTCCCCTCCCACGTATTAGGTTTAGGTCAGGTACACTGGGGTA
This sequence comes from Lissotriton vulgaris, assembly GCF_964263255.1. Lineage (NCBI taxonomy): Eukaryota > Metazoa > Chordata > Amphibia > Caudata > Salamandridae > Lissotriton > Lissotriton vulgaris. Next base: position 2,135,486,735 of record NC_141687.1, on the reverse strand, counting down.
GGCGTAGTTAGAAGCACCAGTTGAGTATTTTAGCCTAATGTATATATGAATGTATATATATTTTATTACTTTTAAACCATTGTATGGCTAAGAAACCATATCAATGCTTTTACAGTATTATCTCCCAATACTTATCTTACTGTACGTACTTTTTATAATAACAAGTCTTGCAATTGTGGCAATTCATTTCTCTTGTACGAGAAGAAAGACTGTTCAATAAATGTTAACCCTTTATTGACAAACACCCGTCTCTCTATTCTCTACATATTGTGAAAGTAATCTGCACCAACCTGACTGAGTAAAATAACTGTCTATTGTTTCACACGACCCTAGAGATTGACTCTTGATCTGAGGAGCAAAGTTGTCATGGTGCACGGTTGTTGGAAAACTGAATCCCTTCTTGTCTGTGCCAGGGAAGCTGATCACTTCCTATTTCAGTCAAGAAAGTTTCCAGTGACCTCTGAGCTAGTTGGTAACAAACCCAATTAAGTTTAGCATAGTCAGTAGAGGCCTGGAAGATCCGCACTTCTACGTCGATACTACTGTTTATGTTATTCCAATGCGCAGGGCCTAGTGGGAAACTAGGAACTACACTACAGATTCTGGAAATTTGCCTGAAATTTTTAAAGTGCCCATTTTTGAAGTTTTGCTTTTTGGCTGTTTGGGGTCTTCTACTAGTTTCCGCATGGGTTGACGGCTCCCGGGCCATTGCTGGGAAGGTCTAATACCGGATAAAAGTGGTTTGGACAAAATCGGAGTCGAATTTTTTTTGCGTTTTTGCTGACCTGCTTGTCTTTGAGGTGCTGTTTGGGGGGGTTCTGGGTGTTTGTCGGTGGGTTTTCGGGTCTGGGAGCACTGCTGGCACAGTCTAATTTTGATTGCATTTGTTTTTCAGGAAATCCATGGTGGAAAAGGGGAGTTAGGGCTTAGCTGCACAGCGCGTTTGGACAGAATTGAAAGAAGGCCGAAAAATATTGTAAGTATGAGATTTTCCATTTTTGCTTTTTGCCTGTTTGGGGGTGTTGTTCTTTTTTGCGGGTGGGTTGGCGGGTCTTGGGGCATTGCTGGGAAAGTCTAATACCGGATAAAAGTGGTTTGGAGAAAATCCATGCTGAAAAGCCTTTTGGCACTTTTTGTAACTTAGGGTTCGTTAGGGTTAGCACTAGCAGCAGTATTCCATGTGTTTGGGGGTGTTCTAGATTTTTGCAACTGTGTTCTGGGGTTTTAGATCACTCGTGGGAATGTGTAATTTTGGTTGCAAGTGATTTGAAGAAAATCCATGGTGGGAAAGGGGGGATTTGGCCTAGTTAAAGAAAGCGTTTGCCACTATTCTTAACTTAGGGCTCGTTAGGGTTAGCAGTATTGTATTGCATGTGTTTGGGCGGGGGGCTGTTTGTGGGGGGGTTTGCGAGTCTTGGAGCGATACTGGGTATGGATACTTTTGCTTGCTTGCAAGTGGTTTGAATACAATCCACGGTGGGTAAGGGGGGATTTGGGCCTACTTTACTTTCAAAGTACGTTTTGTCACCATTTTTCTACTAGGCCTCGTTTTTTGAGAACTGATTGGGGGTCTTCTACAATTTTGTGACTGGGTTTAGTAAGGGTCTGGGAGCACTGCTGGGAAGGTCTAATTTTGTTCTAAAACACAGTTTACAGTAGACCTAGCTTGAGGGGAAAGATCCGCTAAATTAATTCTCCCATACTTATTTATCCTTCAAAAGGAGACTCAGACAGAGTACGCACTTTCAAAAATATTGTACTGTCTATTAGGAAACTCAAAGTGTGACTTTTTGCACTACACAGCGTACTTACCTTATATTTATTTGTCAGTGGTGTTCTAATATCACTTCCTGTTTTTCCATCAATAATTACAGGCCGGGTTTCAGTCTGTGCAATGGGAAAAAAAGGATGAAGTCAGGCTTCACATTAGCGAGCCGCAATTAAGCATCCGCCAGGCAGGCAGTGGACAGGGTGTCTTCTGGTCACCAACATTGATGGACGGAGCGTCAGCTGCAATGGAGGAGTCCAGCTAATAAGAGGAATGGTTTGATGCATGCAACTTACCAAATTCAACAGGACAACTACAACAACATACAGATACAGTATCCGTTCTTTTCTAATGATCTTTTAAGTAATGTTATTGCTGTGAACTTCTATGAGCGTGAATCTGCATTTCTTTGATCTCTGCTTCTAATTTCATCCCTACAGCCATTCTATAGGTTTTACTTGTGTTATTTTTTAAACCTAATTTAATGTAAGAAGTGTTTCTCTGAGTGCACAGATAGGCAAGTGAAAACGCATAATTAGTACTGCAGCCCTGTACTGTCTCATTCTTTCACTCACGGTTGTCGAAAGTACTACTTACTTTCCAGTAACCATGCATGCAGTAGTGCATGCACTTCCTTTATGTCACTTAAAAGATTTGTGGTTAGCTTTGTACCCAAAGATTTCTTTATCTTCAATTATTGTGTGTCCATGCTGCGCTTTTTTTTTCTTCTCTCAACAAAACTTTCCCAAAATCCCCCATTCCCATCCATTTTCCAAACCCTAACCCTCTTCCCCCGGGATGTGTGGTTTTGATTGATGTGTGACTAAATGACAGCAATAATTCCACACAGTTGCTGGGGAGGATAAGGTCATAGCAACAGGCTGGTGAAGGAATCCGAGGATATATTCTATTCTTACTCAGCTTGACAGTCACTATTGGCAAAGGAAAGCAGATTTTCATGTGCGCCATCAACTTGATTGGTCATCAAGAACATCCTCCTCCTAGACGTGGCAAATTATTACGCTGCTGTGTCCTTCACCTTCGGTACTATTTCTTGTAGTAGTAGCCAATGTCAAAGAAATTCAACGCAAGTACTAGTTATACTTTCAATACTTTACCATTTGTTAGGCTACATTGTGGCACTGTTCTAGTGTACTGTCACCTGCTATATTCTCTATTGTACCGTTCTAATGCTACGGTAAGGACAAACAAGGTTTCATTTTCTTTTTTTTCAGATGCTGCAACTGCCACTGTGTAACACCTCAGTACCACCGCAATGATGACATTTCATCCACCCAGGATTGCCAACCTTAATCACCATTTGCCGGGCAGCCAGCCCTGTGCCTATCCCTATTTCCAAACACAAATTACAGGTAAGATAAGCGTTTGGGGGGAGGAAGTATAATGGAGTATTAGGAGAGACGAGAGACTGACGCTAGTACTAGTAAAGTCCTAGGACTATTGAATTCACTTACTCTGTGAGAGTCACTTAGTTTTGAAAACATTTGGGCAATTAATTACACAACTTGAATCAAGATGCCACTTAAGTTTCAGGAAAACAAATTTACTGTTAAACCCCCATCCACCAGCCTCAAAAGCAGTAAAAAAACACGTATGCTAAGATAAAGTTTAAAGCAGGGGTCTCCAACCTTTTCTGTAGTGAGAGCTACTTCTTCTCAAGCAGAGTCCTGCTGAGCTACTAGCATATTTTATCACTGAACAATGCTGATGATATGTATTAACATTACACTATGGCCACAAAGGGTATTATCACAGCAGTAAGTCCCCCAACTCAAATTGAATTAACATTCAGCTAACAACTTTAAATGTGTTTTGGAATTGCAATATTTTGTCGTCATCAGCATATTCGTTTTTGAAAATACACATTTTTCTATCAAAATCCCTTTCAACTTTGAGCAATCAAACTCAATTTTCCAGAAGAAAAACCTATTCTGAAAAAGCATATTTTTTTGCTTTAAAAATCAAATCAGTTTTCATCGATAGAAAATACACAGTCCCTAAACATCAGCTTTTTGTTTTCATTGAGTACCACCATGTAAAAATGCCTATCTTGGACAAATAATGCTTCAAATACCCAGGTATTGGAATCATAGACAATGCTTCCTGACCATAACACTAAGAATGCCTCTGTTATGCCAATAATGCCCACCATTAAACCAGGGCTACCACTGTGCCACAGCTGGATGCCCAACATATATCAATAATGGCCATTGTTAAGGGAGAAGCGGTTGCCACTCTCAGGCCTGTCATGCTCTTAATATGTCAGTGATGGCAGCAAGTATGTAATTACTAGACTTGTTTGCCCAAAATAGTCAAGGACGAAAATATTATGGCTATAGCACAATTATACCATGAATGGGCGCAATTACTTCAGAGATAATACTATTATGATGGAAACCAGCATACATATTTGGCAGTCCTTGACGCTAGGAGTAGCTTTAAGGAATGAACGCTGTTTATTTAGGACGGACACAATGTCACACAGCCAAACAAAAATTAATGAGATGCTTTCAATTTTCTCTGCCCTGGATGCATACTCTCTTCTCAGCTCTTTGGTTGATCATGCTCCCAACGAACACATTTTCACTCTAGTCACACCCTCTGGTGGGTCAGCCGCGGTTACTGCTGCTATATTCTTTGATGTCACACACAGTGCAACTGATCGAGAAGGGCGGATAACATGGCCAATCTCCTTCTTAGACAGATTTAAAGTGGGTAAATATGGTTCATGTGGCAGACCCATAGTCCAACGCTGCAGCTTCCACATGCTTCAACACCCTCCCCATACTCAGCAAGACCTTCAAATGGGCCCACCCCTGAATCCAGGAAGACCGTCACCCATGCACTCATCACCAGCAGGCTGGATTACGGGAACGCCCTCTGTGCCGAAATCAACAAATCTCTACTCCACAAACTTAAGACTGTCCAGAACGCCGCAGCCAGACTCATCCTCCGCATCACATGGCAAGACCACATTGCCCAGCACATACAAGCATTTCACTGGCTCCCCGTCGAAAAAAGAGTGACCTTCAAGCTGCTCACACCCACCTATAAAGCCCTCCACAACACCGGACCCCAATACTTCAACAAAAGAAACTCCTTCTACACCCCCAAAAGAAACCTCCGCTCCGCTGACCAGGCCCTGGCCGAAATCCCTGCATCCACAGAACTAGAACAGGAGGCACACCCTTCTCCTGCATCATGGCCAATAGCTGGAACGTACTCTCCCTCCACATCAGATGAAGCCCCACAGTGAAAGCATTCAGGAAGAGCCTCAAGACCTGGCTTTTCGAATGACCTAAGCTGCCCTAATACCCCCACACACTCCCCCAACGCCTTCAGGTGAGTAGTGCGCTCTATAAATCCCTGATTGATTGATTGATAGGCCACAACAGTGTGTGTTTGAGTGTTATCAACAGGCCCTGCCATTGGTTTGGCTGTCTGTAACTCTTATGGGTAGTGAAATGAGCAGTGCTGCCTTCTTCAATATACACCGAATCTCTGAGATTGGCTTGGTTTGGCTTCACCTCTGAGAGCTACTTTAAGGGTGCTGGTGAGCTACCAGTAGCTCCCGAGCTACTGGTTGGAAACCCCTGGTTTAAAGTATATTTATATCCCTAACAAAAATAATCCCCCGAAAGACCCAACCCACCCCCACTCCCTAACCCCAATGAATGTCCGTGAAAAGTAAAAAAAAAAAAACAACTTCCAATTCCCACCCCCCAGAAGTCTTTAAAAAAGGGGCAAGGGACAGTCTCCTCCTACTTCTGGCTGCTGCTGTTGACTTTCCGGGCCAGGTCGGCATGCTCCTTGCGGAGGGTCTCGAGCAGGGTTTTGGTGTTGAGGAGCTCCTGCTCGAGGTAGGACAGCCTCAGGGAAAGGCGATGCATCCTTTTTTTGTAACTGCTGTGGGGGGCAGCTGATTTCTTTGCTGCTCGGCGGTGGCGGGTGGATGCGGTACCCCAGCTCCGTACCGCTGGTGACCTGCAGCGCTGACTGGCTGACCCTCCTCCTCGTGGGCCACCAGCCGCCGATATTCGGCGACAGTGGCCTCCAGCCTCCGTTGCCGGGCCCGTCTAGCCAGCTCCTTCCGTGTTGGTTTGGAAGGAGCATCTATATGAAGAAAAAAAAGACATAGTCTGTAAGCAATGCTCTTTAAGATTAACACAAAATGATTCAGCAGAAAGTTGTGTCACAGTAGAACTAGCAACTTGCAAGCGCAGTACATAACTATTGTGGCCAGTATCTATCTAACCTCCCACTTCTTCACCCTTGCTCTAACATTAGTGGGAGTTTAAGGAATCAATTCTACGAGCACTATGGACTCACTCCATTAGAGTCGACTATGACAGTACACCAGTCTTATTCTTCTTCTTCTCTCTTGTTTAGCAAAATTGGTACGTTAACTTCTGCAAGCCGGCATAATGCCAGCGCAGTCAACTTGCACCCGAGAAAAACAGACGCCCGCCATGATGAGTGAGACAGACTTGCGTTACTGTACCAGTCCAGTACATGCAGGTGGTGATGCTATTACTTTTCTATTATGGGTGGCACTGAGAATACTCTGTTATAAGGGCTACTGCTTAATTAATTTAACTTTCACCCTACAGTGCCAATGAATACTAGAAAAGGAAAATGAAGAAGATGACTAATCTGATTATCTATCACTGCACATGGTATGTATTTGCTTCATATGGGATGACTTTAGGTGCTTTGCTTTTTATTGAGTGAACAGTGATACATCCACACATGAATGACCGAGTTCTACTAAACTTATTAACAGAGGTAGTGAATGGCCATTGTAATAGCCGTCTATATGCTGTGCTTGCAATACAAACTACTGCTACTATTCATGGTAGTATTCGGACAAAATTACAACTTCTTTTCCTTGCCTTTCCTACACTGGGACTGACGTGCAGGTGCAGTGTTACATGCTCTTCAAAGTAACACTTAGTTCATCCAGTGACCGTCTACTCTCTCTAGATACACATATGCTATCTAAGAGTCAGATAGTACCATGATCCAGGCATCCATCGATTCAAACTATATGTCAATCATTCTTCTTCATGTCTCATCTGGACAAACCTTACGTTTTCTCATGGGGAGCACACTATGCAGTCTGCAATCTCAATAAGTAAGGAATATAAGAGCTTACCACTGCCCGCCACTACCGTGGCAACCCGCACAGCAGTTTGGTCTGGCACTTGCACCGGCTCCTCCCCAGAGCTTTCCTCCTCCACCTCCGCGCTGGGATCAGCACCAGATGTTCCACCTACAAAGTACATTTAAGAATGTTAGATGTCATAGACATACACCACTCACTAGTATTGTGTCTAGGAATGAAGAAATGTGAATACAGAAACCAATCTAATAATTTGTGACTGTCTACTCTAAAGTAAAAATGTCCCTTTTTCCAGGGAAGGGTGTTGTCTTGCTGCACTTTTTGGCACAACTGATGAATGCTTGCTTTTTAACACGCACCATTTTTCTCATAACAGACAGAACCTCTAAGAACAAATCATCATCACCACTAGGTCAGAGGGACCAACAATTCAGCACCAAAAAGAAAAATTAAAGTTCAAACCAGGTGAGGGCTCGGCTCGCCCACAATAAATGTGTGAAATAAATCACTATAAGCACTTTTCCATTTTTAATCAACCGTTTATGTTTTATGACAAGCTTGATTTTAATAAATATTTTTACTTTTAATAAAGCTTTAAAACTTAAATAGACTCTGTGGTTTTCGGTCATGAGTGAATGAGCAAAAGGTTTTGCAATTTGCAAGCATGAGTCCGTGCCTTTGACACTTCTGGACTCTGACTCCGTACTCTTGTCCTGCGTTGGATAATCATCATTGGGGATCAATCATCGATGAATTCGGGAGCTAAATAACTCTGCCACACTATCTAGTCAGTAAGAAGATTGGGGGTTCTTCAAAGTCTGAAATCACTGAGGTATGTGGAAAGTCTACCTGCGCCTATTATAATTGATAAACAATGCACTATTTAGTGTCCATAGTTCTGTTTGTGCAGATTTGTCCCTGCAACAGTAGTAGTATGGATTGTCCTCCTATCCAAACCAAAAGTAAAGTAGTATCTTATTCTTTCTTGGTGGTCATTCACCTTTTTATTGTTGGTAATTGTCAAAGCATAAACATTTAGAAGACTTGAAAAGACATTATGGACAATCCCAGAGGACTGCACTCAGTGCATAGAGCTAATGCTGACTAAAATGGGAGTTTCGTTTTACACCTTTTGCCAAATGTGCAATCTTAGTTAGCTACACAGACAGACTAATAAGAATAATCTAGTAATACCACATGGAGTCATAGTCGAGACAGGATAATAATTTAGATACAGTCTACAAGAAGATCAAAGACGATTTCGAAAAAATCGAATGAGGAACGCTAGTTAAAAATCTATATTAAAATTAAACTTACCGGGGCCAGCAAAGGAGCCCTCGCCTGACCGATCCTGGCCTTGTTCAGCAGCAGCAGCAGCCTCCTCCAATGTCCTCTTGCCCCTGGGGGGAGCTGATGTACAACATGAAAGAAAGAAAGACCAGAAAACATGGATGATATTTGTCAACCAAATCAAACATTTCAAAGGAACAATAACAAAATATTTTGGCGAAATAGCAAATAGACAACTATACCACGGGATATATTGACCTATCTCATGTGGTCTACTAGGATATTAGTATTGCTTGATTTGCGGACAATCGACTTGGAAAGTTATGTAACTCACTAAACAAACTACTAAAAAGGTTCGCCTAGGACTGGCAGGCAGCAGTCCGCAGCACGCGAAGTGACAGACAACGTCCATCGTGATTGCAGATCAGCGACAACACTAAAAAGTTTCCTACTACATTAACCAGTCATTAAAATAATCAAACTATCAATCCACCACCACTATTTCTTCTTATTGCCAAGTGTACAAAGGAAGGACTGGACTTGAGTCTGTAGGGGCAGATTTAGAAGCCCCTTGCGGCTCTTCTGCTCCATTGTTGCGTGACTTTTGTGACGCAGCGGCAGAACAAAAGAGGCGCCATGGTGCGGCGTAAATTAACAACGTGACGCATATGGGAGATGCATCACGTTGTAAAGCCCTGCGCCATCAGGGAGTGTTCCAGCGCAAGGGAGGGCGTTCCTGCGCAGGAACGCATCCTAAAAGTGGCTGAGGGAAATCTACAAGATTTCAATCAGTCACTTTTAGGACAATGATGCGTGACTCAAACCCTGCGCCTGCTTGAAGCAGACGTACGGCTTGATGCAGCATTGGGGAGATAGGGCACCCCAGAGCATTGCTGGAGCTGCGCAATCGTTGCGACGCAACTCCAGCAATGCGCCGCCTTTACGGCACAGATGCGTAACGCTTCGGTGACATTTTGGGCCCATGGTGCGCCGCATTGTAAATACGGCGCACCATGGGTGGTGGTGGCGTGGCGCACAATTACTGGCGCATCCCTGCTACTTTGCAGAGATGCGCCGGTAATTAAAAATCTGACCCTTAGTGTCTAGCATTACGCAGTTCTTTAAACTACACTCATACATAATTTCTCAGGCCAATGAAATGAACACAAAATCGAAAACAAATAAGCATAGTAGCAACGCTACTGAGAAGGAGAGCAGTGCACCTGAAATGCAGAGAAGCTTTTGAAATATAATTTACCTACAATGTAATCAGCAGCATTATTGCTCTTGGTAAAAAACAAAAATTTGCAATTTAATAACACACAGAACAGGAGAAAACAGAGTAGTGAAGAAATAGCTACTACTACCCACCAAGCCCGGGGATCTCAAGGCCGAGCAGGTCGATCAAGTCGCGTTCCCGGTCCAGGAGATTCGTCCAACGGTGGGTGGCCTGGTTGTAGGTGCGCCGGACCCGAGAGTGTTGGTACATGGCCCAGCACGCCTTCTCCCACCGCTTCCGGCGCTCCCGGATCCCGTACCCGCTAGCGATCTTGCCGCCTGCCATGATTGTCCTGGGGAGGCAGCGCTTAACATAAAAAACTAGTGCGGCCACTTCCTCCGCGCTACAGATCAGGGGGTGCGGGACCCATCCCCTTCTCAGGATGCTTCCCGGCTCCCTTTACCATGGTCTGGGCAGAAAGGAAGGTAAACAATAAAGAATAAATAGAATAGGGAAGAAGAAAAGAAAAGAGTTTAAAAAAGTAGTTTAAAATTAACCAAAAGTAGCAGAAAACCCAAAAATATAGAGCTAGAAAAATAGAGGGATAGATAACAAGTAAAATAGATTAAAAAAAACTTCAAACAAGCAAAGGATGGCAGAGATTCAGAGAGGATACAGAAAGCATGCCCAGAACCATAGCAATGAATGAGAAACAAGATGGCCGCGCCTGTTCACGACCGCGTGAGTAAGTTTGCGCGAGATTTCCCTCGCGATCACACGCAAACTTGTACTAGCGAGCCGCACACTTTGCGAGATTACACATCGGGCCCGGAAACGGAAATACGTCATACAAACAAAATGGCCGCGCCCGTGAACGACCGTGAGGGTAACTTCGCGCCGTTGCGCTACAAACGGCTCGCTAAAACGCACAAAACCTTGCGAACTAACACGCCGCAAAAAAACTAATCGCATATTCGCACAAATTCGCGGCTTCCAAATTCGATCTCGCGCAAATTCACCCCCTGCAAATCCCGCGAAATTGCAGAAAAACGAAAGCACTCAGGAGGTGCAAAAGTTCAAACTCATCATTAGTAACCATTCTTGTGAGAAGTTGGCCTGGTATATAATGCTCACTAATTCTTAGTGATCACTTTGTACCATGCCAAGCAACCCTTATGATGGTTGTAATTCAACCTTGTAGACCAGTTATCCTAGTGGTAACGTGGACAAAGCAGTCTTAGGCTAAACTCTGAAAGGCATGTGAAGCCAGCTGTTATACCATACACAACCCCCTTGAATACCAAATGAAAGGGACACCACACAGATATATATTGAAAATATATATTGATTTATTAACTATAAAATCCCCTGGACTCTTTATGAGCACAGAAGCACAAGCGTTAAATCACAAGACAGTTTAAAATACACAAAAGTTGCACAATATGGATGAGCCCTAGGGGCCACCTAAACCATATACTAAGAAAGTGGTATAAGAGATACCAATAGGAAAGGGAACAGGCCTAGGGCCTTGGGAATCGCTGGAGCTATTCGAGACTAGCAATGATTAAGTCGGGAAAGGCCCACGGGACTCGGGTGCAGTGTTCAAAGTGCACGCACTTTCCAATGCAAAGTCTATGGTGCGTAAAAAGTACAAAGTTAGAAAGTTAGGAACCTTCCGAGTGACCTACGGAGCTGAAACTTAAGACATAGGGCCTTGAGATGTGTACCAGTGCAGGAGCACTGGCGGAGCTGAGTTACCTCACCCACAGGAAGCGGGTGCACAGGGTCGAAGTAGTGTCGGGTTTCGTCACGCCGGTCGATGGTGCTTGGAGCTGAAGATGTTGCAGGCGGCTCGATGTGAAGAGTTCCGGTAGATCCAAGGGTGGATCTGAAGATGTGAAGACCTGAAAGCAGAGGGGACAGTGTTCAAAGTCACTAGCCGGTGACTACCGTGGAACCAGATTGGAACCAGGCGATGTCGGGTGCAAACAGGCGTTTTTGGGTAGCTTCTTTCTGCAGCCACGTGGATACCCGGGGTCAAGGACGTCCAGGAGTCGGTCACGAGCTGTCCCACGTAGGCTTCTCGCTGTTGGCGGTGTTGGCGACCTGATCGGAGCAAACAGGCCTTGGCAAATGCAAGCCACGCAGAACTTGAAAGATGCTTATCACTCGGACCAGCAAGGTCAGAGCGGGTGCTCCTTTTTACAGGAGCTGGGTTAGGTCTGGAGCAACCAGACCTGCTGTGTAAATCGTCGGTTTCGTCGCCAAGATGGCCGCTGACCACGTGGCTAGTGGCCGGGATGGCGCGTCGAGTGGCACAATGCAAAAGGGCCCCACGCAGATCGTGGAGATGCTGGAGGGCTGATCTTCGGTGCAAGGGCTGCTCGGTGGTGGGGGTTCTCAGTCCCCAAAGCACAACATCGAAGATGCCTCAGAAGCTGCGCAGTCAGCTTTTCGAGTGTCTTCCAAGAGGTCCGGTCCCACGTCACTCGGTGCCTCCACGGGTCCCTTCTTTGCAGGGACTGTGGATCGGGCTCTGAGAGGTCTAGGAGTCTGGTTCTTGTTGGGCTCTGGGCTCGGGCTCCGGCGGGAGGCGGCGGAAAAGCAGACGTCGAGTTGCTGGTTGGTACCTGTGTTCACAGGGTGGCCACTCCTAGGCCACAAGGGAGATTCTCTTCAGTCTTCTGTGCAGCAGACTGTCGAAGTCCAGTCTTCTTCTTCGTGTAAAGTTGATTCAGGATGATCTGCTGTGCAATGGCACTGCTCCTACTCTTATTCCCAATCTGAGGGGTGGATCACCTACTAGGTCCCTCCTCTGGGAGGAACCAGGAAGGGGGGCGGTTACACCCCCTTTCCTTTGTCCAGTTCCGCGCCAAGCCTGGGTCTGGAAAGTCCCAGGACCGGTTTGGACTGGCCTATGCACGGGGACACCTTGTGTGCCCCGGGCATGTCTGATTCTATTCAGCCCTGTCCTACCCAATACACAAAACCCTGTCTGGGGTGGTGCTCGCACCTCCCAAGGCAGGAAACCCTTTGTCCAGGCCACCATCTGCCGAGTTTCGGTCAGCAGCAGGAGGCCAGACTCGTGTCTGTGGTGGCAGCATCCATTTTGTGATGCTGAGGCTCTGTTTAACTTTAACCGGGGTTAAGGCTACACACATGTCGTGTCCCTCTAGAAGGGTGGAATGCTATCCCCGTCGCCAGAATTGGCAAGGGGATAGTATTCCAATTCGTATGACACCTTACTCGACATGTTTTGATAAAGCCAAACCAAAGATAGCATTTAACCGCGAGGATTATAATGCACTTAAGAGTATATGGTATGGCAATATCCCGGAACAGCTTAGGGAGTGGTTCCCGACAGCTGCAGACAGGCTCAGCTCATGCTAGAGCACCATCTCAAATATTTCCAAGCACTCTGCCTCCAGGATTGATGAGGCCTTCCATAGGAGTGGCTGATAGGAACATATGTGTCCAGTTTAGGGTTAGGCACAGACATACTGGACCTAAGTAAGAGGTGATTACACCAACTTACCCCAGCTGAGTGATCAGCCAGTTGTGTCAAATATGGAGGCCAGGCCAGGGGTGGCATAATACATGCTGCAGCCCCTGGTAGGCCTTGGATACACCTATGCCCTGGGTACCTAGGGTACACTACTACAGGGGCTCATAAGGTGAACCAGTTCCAATTGTGTTATGCACCTAAGGTACATGGAGTCCATTTTAAGGAGAGAGCAATCAGCCTGGGGTCCTGAATAGCAGGATCCCGGGCCAACTAAGTCAAAAACCAGCTAAACACCAGGCAAAAAGTTTGGGGGTAACCATAGTCAGATATCCACCTTCCTACAATTCCCTGTAGTGCTTCCTGAGGGGCCCCTCCAGAGTTCAGTTGCCTACTTGTAGCTATTCTATGGCCCTGCTCTGACCCTCACAGCAGGCTCATAGAATAGCTACAAGTAGGCCACAAAGGTCCTGTGAAAAAAAATTGCACTGCAACAGAAAGCAAATTACAGATAAGGAAGCAGGTGCCAGACTGAAAGTTTAAATTCAGTGACACATTAATCAACCCCAAATTAATTCATGTCAGTTGAAGCAGGGCAGGTGTGCATGCTTTTCACCGCCATAATCTACAGTGATGAACCAGAGAGTGGCAGTGATGTACCAGAGGGTGGCATGGGTGAACCAGAGGGTGGCAGTGGTGAAACAGAGGGTGCTGTGAACCTGTGATGATGAACCAGACGTAGAAACAACATAGTCACGACCGTTGCGAGCCAACAAGTAAGTTCGCAATTGCGAACTGGTACAAAACCCTTGCAAACTGGCAGAAACCCTTGCGAACACAAAAAAAGGGAAAAAATCCACAAATTTGCAGAAGTTGGCAGATTTTGCGGATTGCGAATTCGTGAATATGCAAATTCGCGAACCGCAAATTCGCGAAATTCGCCCATGCTTAATATCAATGTTTACAGAAATGAGGGCTGGAAAAGGGGCAGGTTTATGTGACTGGGGCAAGGGAAATCTGCCGGTTGTCATATACATTAACTGGGAAGAGCAAGGTTGGTGACAGTTGGTGTGCATATATTTACGCTTGTATTTTTTCAGGTACAGTGGCGAGGTCGGCAATGGAGGAAATGCCAACACTGATAGGGGGCTTTCCGTTGGAAATGGGTTGCGCGCTATGAAGTTGAAAAGAATTAGCCGTGTTTGGTACACAGAGTCAATAACGAGTATTGGCAGAGGAAAGGTGGCATGCATTCGCTTGGATGGTTTACAATATTAATAAGTAATACATGTAAAGTGCTTTTGTTGATATTTCTCAAGGAGTTTAAGACTTTAAGGTGAGTAAGGGTCCTTGTCCTGTTTGGGTAGAAAATCGTAGGGGTCCTTTTGGCAGGTAAACAGCAGGGATGGGAGTGGTGTATCAACAGGTCGGGGTTGTTTCTTTCCCAGGAGCAGCAATAGACAAAACAGGAGAGAAATTATCAGGGACAACGGTTTTTTGCGATAAGGAGGATGCTGGGAGAGTAGAAAATAGGGATTTTAGTTAGGAGGTAGTACACTTTTGCAGGGATGATGGGGTGCGATTGTCTCGCTTCTGGATGGATATATGCCTGGTATGGAATGCAAAGCTTATAGAGGTGATTTTGAACATTACAAAATTTCCTTGGAAGCCCTAGGTTGGGGTGGGTCAGAAAAGTCAGAGGCAGGTAAGGACTTTTCTGAGTGGCATGTGGAAAATAGTTTTTATATGTTTACAGGTTAAGTTCATGGTTGTGAACAAGTTACTCCGGGAGCAGGCAACAAGGGGAAATTGACGCAGGAAATGCTTAGTTAGGTAGATGTTTTGGGAGGTAAGTAAGAGGTCATAGGGTTAAAGTTCAACAGTTAAGGAATGAGTGGGGGTTTATAAATTGTGGCAAGGAAAGGACAAAGGGGAAACCTTAGGGGTGGGGGCAGGAGGCAAGGTAGCTGAACAAATGTATAGCGAGGTTTAGTTTTGTACGGCAAAGGCCAAGGAACATGTTTGTGAAGTGCACCTGTGTAGCGATCACCCAAAATGGCACGAGAAGGAAAAAGTGCATTTTCGTCATGATTCCCAAATGGAGAAACTACAGGTCCCAGAAAGCAAAGCGGCGCCAGGAACCAGGAAAGTGGGCGGACACTATATAGGTTCCTCCCTATCACTGGACCGGTGCTTGTCAATGAAGTTCCAGAGCCTGTTTTGTTTACCTTCTTGTGAATGCCTGTTCCTACGAGCCGTCAGGGTGTGCGGAGAGATTGGCTTTTTCGTGTGTCACTTAGCCAACGAGGAACCAGCGTGACCAAACGTCTTGGAGAGCCCACCGCCGACCAAGAGCCAGCGCGGTCAGACTACGTGGAGAAACCCTCGCAGACCAAGAGCCAGCGCGGTCAGATTCCGTGGAGAAACCCTCGCAGACCAAGAGCCAGCGCGGTCAGACTCCGTGGAGTGTTTAGCGCTGTTCCAGAGTCAGCGCGGGCAGAGTATTCATACGCGCCTCTCTGGAAGAACAAGCCTGAAGGATTCCCGTCCTCGTGAAATTGCACAAGCCGAGATCTTCTCACAGCAAGTATTACAGGGAGAGCGGGATTGCTTCCATAATTTCTTTTGTGTTTCACAGTATTACTGTTGTCCCCGTATTGCCGCCTCACCATTTGAAAACCCTACGTGCGGGGGGAAGTCTGGTTACCCTGTGCCCTCCAGACGCAGGGGATAAGAGGAAGTTTACTCTTTTGTTTAACTCTTTGTCCACACGAAGTAGGGTGGTGATTATAAGACGTGCTGTTAACGTCTAATCTGAAATCCGCTACCAGTTCAGTACTTAGTCGAGGTGAATGATCTTATTGAGAAGTGACGTAACTTCTTGTACTTTCTTAGCAAAACTATGTGGTTCTGATTATCATGGGATCTATACCGAGAGAAGGATCTTGTTGAGAAGTGACGTAACTTCTTGTACTTTATTAGCAAAACTATGTGGTTCTGATTATCATGGGATCTATACCGAGAGAAGAAGAATAGATCTCGGTAGGTTTAACGATAAAGGGAAAAGGCGGGGAGGACAACAACCGCATGATTACTAAGAGCCTGTTGTCTTTCTTTTCATCCTCTTACAGTACTGTCGACCCCTGTGTCTACTATGGTAGTGTGTATCTGAAGCATTCGAAGAACCCTAGACGTCCTCTGCCCATTCACCTCGCGGCCTCTTTCCTGATTCCCTTAAACAGTGGTGGAGTACCCATTGTTGAGGTATTACGGAGAGAGGCTTTGAGGACTATCTTCTTATCGTCCCCGCTGGTCTTTGGAATAAGGTTAGTGGCGCATGCGTGTTCTTGCGCTGCTTGTAATCACGACAGATTGACAAGCCCAAGAATACTGTCCAGCCTGGACGATGGA
The DNA here is from genome assembly GCF_964263255.1 of Lissotriton vulgaris. Taxonomy (NCBI): domain Eukaryota; kingdom Metazoa; phylum Chordata; class Amphibia; order Caudata; family Salamandridae; genus Lissotriton; species Lissotriton vulgaris. Next base: position 2,135,470,402 of record NC_141687.1, on the reverse strand, counting down.
TACAAACGCGGTCCTTACTTCCTTACTGGAAAGTTTCTCGAACTTGCAACAGGAAGTCCAGACCTCTCGAGCAGAAAACCAAGCTCTGTACAAAGAAGTGGCGGATTTGCGTAAAGACATGTCCGATCTTGCACAAAGAGAACCCGTTACTAAACCATTGTTGAGACCAGCTACCTTGCCCCCACCAGCCTCCTTCCCGTCAGGAGGTTCCTTTGCTGCGCCTTCCACCTCTACTGAGACTACTCCTACCGTACACATCATTCAGAATCAAGGGATACCTCTAGCCCCACCCGAAAGATTCTATGGAGACCCCAGAAAATTCGAAACATTTTTGAACCAGTGCCGTCTACATTTTTTATGTAAACCCATGGTGTTTCGGGATGATTCATCCAAAATAGCATTCATGATGTCGTACATGGGAGGGAATGCCTCCAGTTGGACAATCCCTTTGCTGGAACGAGATGCTCCTGTACTTCAGAATTTCTCTGATTTTTGTCTGGAACTACGGAAGTTGTTTGACAGAAAGTCTCACATGATGTCCTTGGACAGGGAATTAATGACTTTAAGACAAGGTTCCCAAGACCTCTTGTCTTATATTACCACGTTTAATCGTCTTATAGTGGAAACGGATTGGCCAGTTCAAAAAAGAATATCCTTGTTTTACCAAGGACTGAGGAGTGAACTGAAGGACGTATTGGCACAGGTGGTGCAACTACCGTCCACTTGCGAGGAACTCATTGATCTGACGGTCCAGCTTGATCATCGATTGTTGGAACGAAAGGGGGATCGAGGAAGAGGTGACTACAGGTTCTCGTACCCCTTGGCCAGAAGTCGACAAGGGGGTGAAGAAAAGGCCAAGGTGTCAGATAGTCCCGAACCTATGCAGATCGGGGGAATCCGTGGTCCACTCACCAAAGAAGAGAAGGACAGGCGAAGAAAACTCAAACTGTGTCTCTACTGTGGAAAAAGTGGGCACTTCGTAAATGAATGTCGCGCAAAATCTTACGTAACTGGGAAAAATCCTCCTTCCCGTGTACAGGCCACTTCTAGAACGGAAGAACCGACGGAAAACTAAAGGTCTCGGATCAGTTAGAGGCCTCTGATTCGAGACACCCTTCTCCCATGGTCTCCCCTTTTGTGGCGAATACCCTTCATCCCGCTGTTGCCCATATGAATGTCAGCGTTTCCTTATGGATTACGATGCAGGAGTCTTTCCTAGTAGATGCTCTGCTTGATTCGGGAGCAACGGGCAATTATATTGATCGAGAATATGCCCTTCGCATGGGCATACCATGTGAAAAGAAACAAAAACCTGAGACCGTCAAGGCAGTGGACGGGACGGTTCTTTCTTCAGGACCTGTTGTGTCTCATACCCTTCCTCTACGGATGGAATTTGGAAAGGAACACAGCGAAAATATTCAGTTCGATCTCATAGACGCACCACAATTTCGTCTGATACTGGGAATGCCCTGGCTCACATTACACGATCCTGTGGCGAGCTGGTCCTCGAGAACAGTCAGTATGACATCTGAGTACTGCAGAGAGCATTGTCGATGTCAGGCAATCTATAGTTCCACACCCGACCCATCACCTGCTACTTACTTAGCGAATTCCTGTACAGTCGACCTGTTCTGTTGTGCCACGACATTGCCAGAAGAGTACATAGAGTATAGTGCTCTGTTTGACAAACAAAAAGCCACCCAATTACCTCCTCACCGGGCATACGACTGCCGCGTGGACCTTGTTCCTGGAGCAGACATTCCCTGTAGTCGAGTGTATGCCTTAACGGAGAAAGAGACACAGTATCTTAAGACCTACATTGAGGACAACCTGGCTACGGGCTTTATAAGACATTCCACCTCCCCTGCCTCATCACCCATGTTTTTTATTCCGAAGAAGGACTGTGATGAATTGAGACCCTGCATTGACTACAGAGCCATAAATAAAGTGACAATCAAGAACAGATACCCTCTCCCCCTGATTCCGGTCTTAATGGACCAATTAAAAGGCGCTCGATACTTCACCAAACTTGATCTTCGTGGAGCATACCATCTAGTACGGGTGAAACAGGGGGATGAGTGGAAAACCGCGTTCAGAACCAAATTTGGACTCTATGAATATCGGGTGATGCCTTTTGGGCTTTGCAACGCCCCCGCAGCCTTCCAGTACTTTATGGATGAGGTTTTAAGGGGGTGCTTAGAGTCTTTTTGCATAGTGTACATTGACGATATTCTGGTGTATTCTGTTTCTTATCCTGAACACATCTCCCATGTGAAGGCCGTATTGGACAGATTGCAACAGAATTCTCTGTATGCGAAGTTGGAGAAATGTCTCTTTCATGTACAAGAAGTGGCATTTCTAGGGTATGTCATTGACGCACAAGGATTCAGGATGGACATGAAAAAGGTTGAAGCCATTTTGTCATGGAAGACGCCTAGAAACGTGAAATCTGTGCAAAGTTTCCTTGGCTTTGCCAACTACTATAGGAGATTTGTTCAGGATTTCTCAAAGACCATACAACCTATCACGGCGCTCTTGAGAAAGAATGCTCCATTCATATGGGGAGAGGAAGCAGAAAGCGCCTTTCGGCTGTTGAAACAGAAATTCACACAAGCTCCTGTCCTACGACACCCAGACCCCCATCTACCGTTCATTCTAGAGACCGATGCTTCACAGTACGCTCTTGGGGGAGTGTTGTCTCAAAGACATCCTTCTACAGGACAGCTGCATCCCGTGGCATATTACTCGAAGAAGCTCTCTCCCTGTGAAGTTAACTACACTATTACAGACAAAGAACTTCTTGCCATTAAGAGAGCATGCGAAGAGTGGAGGCATTATCTTCTGGGGGCCTTGCATACGGTGGAGATCATTACAGATCACCGTAATTTGTTGTTTTTAAAGACGGCTAAAGCACTGACCCCTCGCCAGCTGAGGTGGACTCTCTTCTTTTCCGACTTCGATTTCGTGATCAAGTTCAGACCTGGAACGCGAAATGGGAAGGCTGATGCCCTCTCGCGGCTTGGAGAAGAAGAGACGGCTGCCCCCTCAGACCCACCGTCCATCCTTAAAGAGACACACATTCAAGATGACATTATAGCCTTGATTACCTCCAAGGATTTTCTGGAGGATTGTAAAGTTGCCCTTTCTGTTCTTGATGTTGCTTCCTGGATACAAGAAGATCCAACACATCGCTGTGTGAAAGACCAACTTGCATACCATTATCATGCATTGTACATCCCCCAAAGTGGGTTACAACTACAAGTGTTACAATGGGCTCACGATTCAGTACTAGGCGGACACATGGGTATACATAAAACCATTGCCACAGTGGAACGATCTTTTTGGTGGCCTAGTCTTAGAGCCGACGTGACAGAATACGTCAAGAACTGTGCTGTTTGCGCTCAAGGGAAGTCTAGTCATGCGAAACCTTCAGGTCTCTTACAACCGTTGCCGATACCACCTAAACCCTGGCATACTGTGTCTATGGATTTCATTGTGGAAATGCCCCCGTGTGAAGGCCAAACTGTTATTTTGGTGATAGTTGACCACCTCACGAAAATGGGTCATTTTATATCCTTGCCAGGTCTACCCTCTTCATTGGTATTGGCCAAGGTGTTCCTGCAACAGGTCGTGCGGCTGCATGGCTTACCGAGTGTGTTGATCACGGATCGTGGAACGCAATTCACTTCCCATTTCTGGAAAGCCTTATGTACATTGCTCCAAATCGATGCACGCCTCTCCTCTAGTTTCCATCCGCAAACGGATGGAAAAACGGAAAGGCTCAACCAAACCCTTGAGCAATACCTTCGTTGTTTCACTTTGCAAAGCACAACCGACTGGACCACCCTTTTGTGGTTGGCGGAGTTCGCCTACAACAATGCGGTACACTCTACCTTAGGATGTTCCCCGTTCTTTTGTTTATATGGTTTACATCCTAACATGCTTCCCTTTGAGTGGCCGGCCACATCATTGGTTCCTACTGTTCAGGAACATCACGCTCATCTCCGGGCTGTTTTGATTGATGCTAGACATTGCTTGGAGAATGCTCAAAAGGCCCAGAAGCGTTATGCAGACACTCATCGTTCCTTGGAACCTGAGTATAAGGTTGGGGATAAAGTGTGGCTATCTACACGGAACCTGAAATTGAAAGGGATCAGTAAATTGAAGCCGAAGTTCATAGGTCCCTACGGTATCTGTGAAGTGATAAATCCTGTGGCCATGAAGCTTTCTCTTCCTCTGTCATGGTCCATACATCCTGTGTTTCATGTGTCACTTCTTCGCCCTTGTCTGCCTGATGTTCGGGTGCCGGTCCGCCCTCCACCTCTGGAGGTAGAAGGTCAGGAGGAGTACGAAGTTGCAGCTATCCTTGACTCCCGGATGGTGCGAGGTAGGATACAATACCTGGTGGATTGGAAAGGTTTTGGCCCTGAGGACCGTACCTGGGAACCGGTTGCCAATCTACATTGTCCTGACTTATTGGCAGTGTTTCATGATACCTACCCTGGGAAACCTGGTCGTCCGCCGGGACGGCGGTCCTCGAGAGGGGGTACTGTAGCGATCACCCAAAATGGCACAAGAAGGAAAAAGTGCATTTTCGTCATGATTCCCAAATGGAGAAACTACAGGTCCCAGAAAGCAAAGCGGCGCCAGGAACCAGGAAAGTGGGCGGACACTATATAGGTTCCTCCCTATCACTGGACCGGTGCTTGTCAATGAAGTTCCAGAGCCTGTTTTGTTTACCTTCTTGTGAATGCCTGTTCCTACGAGCCGTCAGGGTGTGCGGAGAGATTGGCTTTTTCGTGTGTCACTTAGCCAACGAGGAACCAGCGTGACCAAACGTCTTGGAGAGCCCACCGCCGACCAAGAGCCAGCGCGGTCAGACTACGTGGAGAAACCCTCGCAGACCAAGAGCCAGCGCGGTCAGATTCCGTGGAGAAACCCTCGCAGACCAAGAGCCAGCGCGGTCAGACTCCGTGGAGTGTTTAGCGCTGTTCCAGAGTCAGCGCGGGCAGAGTATTCATACGCGCCTCTCTGGAAGAACAAGCCTGAAGGATTCCCGTCCTCGTGAAATTGCACAAGCCGAGATCTTCTCACAGCAAGTATTACAGGGAGAGCGGGATTGCTTCCATAATTTCTTTTGTGTTTCACAGTATTACTGTTGTCCCCGTATTGCCGCCTCACCATTTGAAAACCCTACGTGCGGGGGGAAGTCTGGTTACCCTGTGCCCTCCAGACGCAGGGGATAAGAGGAAGTTTGCTCTTTTGTTTAACTCTTTGTCCACACGAAGTAGGGTGGTGATTATAAGACGTGCTGTTAACGTCTAATCTGAAATCCGCTACCAGTTCAGTACTTAGTCGAGGTGAATGATCTTATTGAGAAGTGACGTAACTTCTTGTACTTTCTTAGCAAAACTATGTGGTTCTGATTATCATGGGATCTATACCGAGAGAAGGATCTTGTTGAGAAGTGACGTAACTTCTTGTACTTTATTAGCAAAACTATGTGGTTCTGATTATCATGGGATCTATACCGAGAGAAGAATAGATCTCGGTAGGTTTAACGATAAAGGGAAAAGGCGGGGAGGACAACAACCGCATGATTACTAAGAGCCTGTTGTCTTTCTTTTCATCCTCTTACAGTACTGTCGACCCCTGTGTCTACTATGGTAGTGTGTATCTGAAGCATTCGAAGAACCCTAGACGTCCTCTGCCCATTCACCTCGCGGCCTCTTTCCTGATTCCCTTAAACAGTGGTGGAGTACCCATTGTTGAGGTATTACGGAGAGAGGCTTTGAGGACTATCTTCTTATCGTCCCCGCTGGTCTTTGGAATAAGGTTAGTGGCGCATGCGTGTTCTTTCGCTGCTTGTAATCACGACAACCTGCCTTCAATAAAGCAGCCTTTTTCATACTTATAGGGCGTTTTGTGGTCTGTGCTGCCCCCCCCTTTAGCCCAATGGGGCTTTGGGGGTAGCAGCCGGCTGCAGGGAGGCTTGCCCCCGCCCCGGGGTTTTGGGCCAGTTGTGTGCTCGTTGGGCAACCTTTTTGGGCTGGGGGAGCGGATTTTATAAGCAGACATTTTGTTTGTCATGTCACCAACTATTGTTAGATGACAGCAGCCCGTTTAAGCTTGGGGTAGGCAGGGAGTTTTGAAAGTGTTTCCCACCCGCTCTCCCTTTCGGTTGGATGGGGGGGGGGGGATTTTGGTGTACCCAAAATAGTAATGGAGATGGTTGGCAGCTTTGTTGAACACAGGTGCGCTAAGGAGGAAGTTGTACTTTGTTGTTGCTTGAAGCAGGTGCGTGGCTTGTGGAAAATAGTTTTATATGTGTACAGGTTAGGTTTATGGTTGGGAACAAGTTACTCTGGAAGCAGGCAATAAGGGGAAGTTGACACAGGAAATGCTAAGTTAGGCAGATGTTTTCGGACGCAAGTAAGAGGTCACTAGATTATTGCAAGGAAAGGAAAAAGGGGAAACCTTAGGGGTGGGGGCAGGAGGCAAGGTAGCTGAATAAATGTATAGCGAGGTTTAGTTTTGTACGGCAAAGGCCAAGGAACATGTTTGTGAAGTGACCCTGTCTTTAATAAAGCAGCCTTTTTCACACATATAGAGAGTTTTGTGGTCTGTGCTGCGCCCCCCTCTGGCCCAAAGCGAACATATGCTAACATTTTACACACCCTTGACTCATTTTAAATAGTCTAGGACGATGCTACTGACAGCACCAGTGTCTTCCCACACTCGTGTTTTGTCTGCAGCTCTGAAAGTCAGTTCATGGCAGACGAAGCAGGGAGGAGAAGTGCAGGCACAGACAGCAGTGTCCCCTGCTCTGAGGCAGGCTGCCGCACAACCCACCCTCTCTGTACATGTGGCTCTGCTGCGAGGAAGGATGGAGCCAGCTAACTGATTGGAAGGGGGAGGGAGAGGAGAGAGTGGGATGGAGGAGAGGTGAAAAGACACGACAATAAAAGCCAAACAAAATCTGCGCAGCATTCGTGAAACGGGCGTCGCGCTGATAGGGTATGTCCACAATTTGTTTAAAACAAGTGACGCGCTGCTTGGAAAGTGTAAGCGCGCATGGCGGGCTGAATGTTGCAGGAAAGTATGTCGATCCTGGAGTAGGAAAAACTCATTAAAGAAAGTAGTGCTTACAGACTAAATAAGACAAATACAAGAGTCCCTTTTCCTTAATACGCAAGGAGAAAATCTCTACAGGTCTTGCATGAATAGTAAATCGAAGTCCAGTAGGGTATAACGTGGAGTCTCACAGTAGATCAACAAATTTACAGCTGTATGATATCGACACCTAAACACATTCTCAACATTATGCAGTAAATCGCAATAAGGGCAGGAGAGCAAGAAAAACAGATTTCTATTTCTTATTTTATTTATCCCACTTTTCTTTGTATATTATTAAATCACATTTATAAAAACATCATCATATTTATTAAAAAAACATAATACAGAATAAAACAATTCATGTTCTAGGAAGAAAATGTTGTCGACGCGGCGTTCGGTGAGTGAAATCGTCACCTTCTTCAGGACACTATTTTCATTTTAAAAACAATCTAAATCAAAGAAGAATATAAAACATATATTATAGCCACAGCTGACTTGGCTCTTCACATCAATATTTGTATTAATTATTCTACTACTCCCAGCCTACTGCCCTTAATTCCTTTACATCTTGTTGAATTTTCATCATCATTGTTTTATTATAACTATCCAGAGCATTTCTTTTGACCATCTACTTTCTAACAATGAACACAACAGTATTCCTGCTTGCGGTCCCTTTCGTCATCATACATAAGCTTTGGTCACATTCACATAGACTATATAATTCTATTGTTCTATCTATACATTCATTAACACTCTAGAGAATTTTTTTTGTATACAGTATAATAATGCTAATTAAAAAATATCTATCTAAACACGAGTCATGCCTAACCTCTACTCATTATACATCTACCCAACTATTTTAGTATTTGTTGATCCATGGATTCTCTTATTACGTTACCCTAAAGTCGGGTGGTGCCAACAAAATGACATATCCACAAGCATATATCAACCTACCTAAATTGGTTTATTGATTTGGCTGTATTCAATCAGCTTGAAATGTTGTTGCAGAATGATCAACTTAGTTTCTTAAGAAGTTGTTCTAAAACATGAAGAGGATTTAAATTAGTTTGTTCATTTCCAGATATTTACCCCCTTCTTTTCCCGTATCAATTCAGTGTTTGTTAAAATGTGGTGATTGGCTCTCAGTTTGGTTTTAACACCTCAACTGTGGACCTCTTACTCCCGTATTTATTCATGATATTTGCCCGAAATGTTGGGCGAAGCTAAACAGAGGACACTAAAAAACCATAACAGGGGGCTAATTCATTTCCAATTTTAATTTGTTAGCCAACTGCATATGTATCTGTCCTTTAAATAACTGTACCTCAAATTAAAACTTCATCGGTATCTAGTCATTTAGGCTGGAGTTTTCCAGATTTGCTTTTTCTTTCAATGATATGGGGTATCGCCACCTATCAAAGGATGAATTTAAACGCAATGAAATCTCTTTAGAATGTGGGTCTAGTTTAAATCGCCCATAGTTGAATTCACTTTTAGTTTATTAATTCTTACCTCTAAGTACCTTGGATTTTGAATTTCAAGTATATCTTGTTATAAGGTAAGTACTGTCACTTTACTTCCTCTTCCTTTGGTAGAAAAACCTCCAACTACCCAAAAAATATTTTTTACGGATATAATTTTTACTATGGATTTTATTTCTATCCCTCCATCCTGTCTTCTGATTTAATTAGTGGATTCAAACCTATATATAAATGTCTAGATGTTACCAGGACGGCCAGGTCACCCTTAGTCTCACTGCAGGGATTAAATAGATGGTATTAGTTTATCTAAGTCTAATTTCATTCTTATTTGCTGTTTATATATTGCTGCATCACCTCTCTGCTCTTACCTTAGGGGTGAAGTGTCTGGACTTAAAATACAATTGTTCTTCAGAGTTGTTGATGCTTGAGTTCCTTTTATCAACCTACAATTAAACTAGGTCATCTATTACTGGAGGGTCCCCTTAGACTAAGTAAGACATACTGTGCGACAACAGAAGTAACAAGGCTACTAGCCATGGGAGGTTACAAATGAAGACAAGGCGGTACTAAGGAGGGACTAACAAGCTGATTACTGAATCAGAAGCCTGCATTTACGAAGGACAAAGACACAAGCCAATGAAAAATATGGGCAGAGTGTGGCCGGAGCTTCAAGTCCATGCTCTAATACTGCATGCCTCGCAGAGCAGCATATGCATGCTCAGGGCATGCTCTAGGGTGGTGCGACCAGTGCCACCGCACTGGGTGCTAACTTCGGGTGGGGGCATCCTATTTGCAAGTATATTATTGTTTTACAATCACCTGCTGTGGCGTTCTTGGCCTCCAGACATTTTCAGGCAACAATATAAATGCCAAGATAACTTCTGTGATTAATGTTTTTCCTGGAGCAAGATGAGTTTTGTCTAGTGGAAGTTTTGACTCGTCCAATGGTAGTGCAGAGGGTTAGTTTAAAGTCTTTCTTCATCCTAATGTTGCAAAAAGTGTTCATTTGGATAGAAATCAAATCTGATGATTAAAGAGAACTCCCAAACATGGTGTTAAGTTTTACAATCTGAGTTTGTGGTTCTCCAGACCAAGCACGGTTAAACTGTACTACCTACCAGTATAGATGACATGTGATGTGACTCCTACAATCTTGTAGTTCTGCCTAACGTAACATTTCCCATACACTGATTTACACATGTATGATTGATTGTCTATGTGTAGTGTGTGAGGTAAAATGCTCTTACACCCTTCACTGGTATGAGTGGCAGCAGAACTAGAAAACTAATTAAACGCATCTGGGAGAGAGTGGCTATGGAGACTGAAGGGGTACTGTTAAAGAGTGGTAGTCATGGAATCCGTGGTGGATGCAGTCATTGGGGGGCGCCAACAAATATTGTCGCACTGGGAGCCACCTGCGATAAAGCCAGCCCTATGCGCGCTAACTCTACTCTCAACCTAAAAATGAAGTACATTTTAATAAATTATTTGATAACAAAATGGCAGAAATCCAAACAGTAGTACTGGAGTTCTGAATTTTTAAAGTTTAAAGAATAACATTGTGCCTAAAAGTTCAAAACACGAGACTGGGGCAAAGTTGCACGTTATAGTCGACCGCGATGGAGCACAGGTCAGATACCTGAAGTGGATTTAGCCAAGTCTCCGCTTCGCTTCGGACTTAGAAGAAAAATGTCTGGCATGGTAAAGTTCAATGGGGCTAGACAGCTGGCGGTGTTTGAGGAGCATGCATCATCATAGGGGAGCTACTGGCGGTAATCATGGTGAAGAATCCTTCATTCGTCGGTCTCTATTTTGAAGTTGAAGATCTTCAGCAAGACGAAGCTGCAGGCTCTAGCCGACGACAGCTCCGCAAGGCCAGACAACCCTTCTGCAGGTAGCACTCAACAGGATTTACTGATGTGGAGAAGAACTTAGTTGTCGCTGCAGCGAAGTCAAGCCAACAGGAGATGCACCTTGGGCGGATTGATGAGCAGGTAGGTCCTAGTCTCATTTTCTATGTTATTTTGATTTGTATAACGCACTAATCACCCAAGAGGCTATCCAGTCGCTTGAGAAGGTGTGTAAGTGTGAGGTCCCCAAGGTGCCTATGTGAAGAGCCAGGTCTTCAGCTTCTTGGTGAACTCAAGAAGTGAGCAGGAGGATTTGATGTGTTGAGGAAGTACAGTCCATGTCCTGGAGGTGATGTAGTAGAATGAGCAACTTCCAGTTTTGCTTTTGTGGATGCAGGGAATGTGTTTTATTGAGAGTGAGGCAGAGCGCAGCTGTCTGGTGCATTGGCAACAGTATATGCGGCTGTAATCTGGTCCTGTGATATGTAGGGCTTTGTAAGTGTGCATGAGAAGTTTGAATTGGCTGTGCTTTTGAATGGGAAGCCAGTTAAGCCACTTAAGGTGCAGTGTGATGTTGGAGCGGCATGGGAGGTGGGGTAGGAGTCTTGCAGCAGTGTTCTGAATGGTTTGGAGTCTGTGTAGAAGTTGTTTGGAGATTCAAGTGTAGTGTTACCGTAACCCAGCCTGCTGGTGATCAAAGCTTGCATGACTGTCTTTATGGTGTTCTGAGGAAACCATTTAAAGATCTTGCTTAGAATGCGTAGGATGTGGAAGAAGGATGTGCACATTGTGTTGACTTGAGCCGTCATGCTTAGCTTTTCGTTTAGGATGATCCCTAGATTTCTCGAGTGGTCTATTGGTGTGGATGTAGGTCCTAGCTCCGATGGCCACCAGATTGAGTCCCATGTTGCCAAAGACCAGTATTTCTGTCTTGTCAGAGTTGAGCTGGAGGCAGTTGATTTGCATCCAGTGTGCTACCATTGTCATGCAGCAGGCAAAGTTGTTCCTGGTGGTGGTTGTTTTGTCCTTCAGAGAGAGGATGAGTTGGGTGTCATCTGCGTAGGAGATGACGGTGATGTCTTGTGATTGGATGATGTCGGCCAGCGGTGTCATGTATATGCTGAAAAGTGTACGGCTGAGGGATGATCCCAGTGGGACTCCGCATATCAATCTCTTGGTCTCTGATGTGAAGGGTGACAGCCTGACCATTTGGGTTCTTCCTGTGAGGAAGGAACACATCCATTTCAGAGCAGATCCTTGTATGCCAATCATGTGGAGTCTTCTGATGAGGGTGTTATGGGAGACCTGGGGTGCGTGTTGGCTATTTTGCACTGAATTGAGATCAGTTTTAAATTTGTTTAAACTTGCCTGTTTTATCTGCCTTTGCACACTTGTGGGCTTACTTTTGTTGCCCTTCTGCTTCGGGCAGCCTTTGCTTTTCCTGCTGGGGACTCTGCCAATAGCTCCATTAATGGCTTGAGCAAGAGGAAGGGCTTGAGTGAGAGCAAGAGGAAGTGACGAGCAGGGAGCGGTTGGCCGCGTTTGCGCCCCAGCTTATATCGCACTCCTACCTCGGTTACCCCGCTGCCCTGCTACAGGTCCAGTCCCAGACCAAGTATGACTGAGGTGGCTGGGGGTGGGGTACAGGAGCCATAGAGGAGCAGGCCGGACCGCCACCTGATCCGCAGCCGAATCGCCTGTACTGTACTGCTGCTGTTTGTAAGGCAAGTGACTAGAGATGGGCGTTGAGGCCAGAGCTGTCAAAATCACCAAAACGCTATCGGAGGATGGGGAGGAGTAGCACGTTGCAGCAATTTGTCGGTCACTGCCCATTCTTTGCCCCGGCCCTCCACAGCTTCCAAACTACAACTGCCCAGCATTCGGAAGAAGGCTCTGGCACCCCCTCCCCCTGGCCAGAAAAACATTTTCGGGACCGCGATTGCGGCTGCAGAGAACCAACGGCTGCAGAGAGAGGCCATTGGAGGCCCCCTCCCTGACCAGATATTATTTCTGAGATCGCAAGTGTGGCCACTGACAGTCATCGGCCGCAGAGAGCGCCCCCCGGAGACCTACGGAGGCGGCCCGATTAGTACGGGTGCGGACTCAACGATAGGAGCCAACCATGGAAACCTTCAGAGAAAACATACCCATCTGTAGAGTGAATCTTCAATTCTCATATATGATCCGGCTCCTGAAGATGAACAAGAAAGGAAACTATCTACGGATTAAACAAAAGGAGCCCCCAGAAACTAAAACTAGAAAAAGCAGCGGAGATAACACCCTCAATATCAGTAAATGAATTTACCCTACCAGACATAAATCTTAATTCAGCTCTTCCCTCAGTGGTCTTAAAACCAACAAAGGAGACTTTGCTAATATGTAACAGTATTCCTAGTCTCACCTCTGACCAAATAGAAAATCTTTTTTAGTCACGAGATTTTCTGTTTTCACTCACCTAATAGACAAAATTATATATTCTGTGCACTTTTTATTCACCAAAACATTCTAGAATCTATATTAGCTCTAATGGAAAACTACATGGATAACTCTGAACTCCAACTGGTATTCTCCAATATCTATTAGATAAAAAGAGCAAAAAACAATTTAACCAAAATCAACAAATTCCACCATGAAAATCAGAAAAAAACAAATGAGGAAACAGTACAAAGTTTGGGACTCTTTCCACCAACTGAATTTAACCCTACAGTTAGGTTTCAAAGGGGGGTGAAGACAGATAGGGCTACAGGTAATAAAGACTTAACTAAAGAGCCACTCAATGACAAAATGTGTTCACTCCGGAAATTATTTAAGGATTCTTCAAGTGATATCAATATCAAAGAAGGTATTTAATTTTTTCCAATCTTTGACCAGAAAAGAAGTCAAGACTTGACAAATCAAACACTTGGTAAAGAGGCAACAGTCACTACTAAATCTCAGACTTCATCAGAGAGAGGATTACAGTAAAAGCATAAGGGAAAGAGAAACAAAACTCACTGTAAATGTAAAGGGCATAAAAAGAGAGTAAAACATACACACTCTCTCAGCAATCAACATGGAAAATAAAATTCCCACTCTTTACATCCCCAGAAAGGGAAACGGAGAATAAGGCTCAACTCTCAAAATCTCCAGAGATCACCTTAATAAAAGACCAGCTACCACCTTCGTACAATACTAACAATCTCTCGTCGCAATTACATCCTCTTGCATCTAACTTTATTATAGATAACTCAGATGATCTCCTTCTAGTGAACATTTTAGGTACCAAAGGTCATTTCCCCCCAGGAAATCCAAAAGAAAAAGAGAAGCCGATTGTCCCTTGTATCCTAGACTTAACCGATCTGTTTCCTTTAGGAAAAGCTCCCCTAAACCGTGGGAGAATAGTAAACCTGCTTCAGAAAATAGATCTACTCCATTCTTTTACGCCTTCAGAAATAAAACTAGTGGCCTTTCCAAATCAGTCCCAGTATACAACGGCAAATGTTGAATTCTGGTCGATTGTGATACCCTAAATTATCCTAAGAGAGAAGGATACTATCAATAAAAAAGGATATGATTTTGTCGAAATTAAGGAAAACTCAAAATGGCAAACAAATCAAAAGGTAAAGGTAGATACTAAGATCACTTGCCATAACCTCATTTGCCACAGCGCAGGAGCCCAAACGAATGCTTCTGAAGGATCATTAATCATCTCCATAAAAAAGCAGTGCAACGAATTCTGGACCACACCGAAAAGAATTGTAGGTCTCAGTCCCACAATCTCTCTTGGTCTTATATATCTAAAACCCTGAACAGTCACAAGCAGGGTAAGGCGAACAAGCTACCCATTTATTAGATCTTTAAGCATTGCTTCATGGAACACAGCTGAGAAGGACCCTAGAAAACTAGCTCTGATTCTGGAAAACTCACTGTCGATAGTGACCTTGCAAGAAACATGGGCACTAGCATCCTTGATCAAAAAGATGATATAATATATATCTCCCGGCATAGGCTGTGAGAGGGAGTCACGAAAAATGAGTCCTTGCAATTCTATTGAAAGAAGATATATTCTGGGATCACGAAGTAGTCAATATGTGTTTGCCGAATATCCAAAGTATAAAGATGAAGTGTATAGGAACGAGAATCCGACTCCATTCATGAAAAAGATTTCCATTGGTAATAATAACATGGGACTTTAATGGAAACATTTCTAATACTTTACTGACTGAATGCGGCACTCATGCACATGAGGAAATGTTGTCAATCCCATCACCGCTATTCCCTACGAAGGCCAAAGCTTATAAAAGAGGGAAATGCAGGTTGCCTCAGAGACTGCTTCTAATGGAATCATACAAAATGGAAGACTAGAAGGGGATATTGGTGCCGTTTACACCAGAAAGGGGTCATTTAGTTGCTCCATTCATGACTATGTAATTTGCAGTTGTGACCTTTTTGGGAAAATGCAAATCCTGAATTTTAAAAACACAAAGGAAAGTGATCACGCAATTTTATTTTTGGCAACTGAGATCCCTTTGCAATTCTCTGATACATGGTCCCTATCTCATCAGAACGAAACCGTAGAAGTCGATTCAAGAAACGGGCAGATAAAATGGAACTCTAAAGCAATTGCAAAAATGAATTCTGCTATCATTACCTCATTACTGATCAATGGAAGCACAGTTGCCAACCCAATTACAGTTTACGAGGATACAGTTACCGAGATATTGGACTCTCTGACCGGCCGCACAGCGAGGTGTGGTGTGTGTAGCGGTCACTCAGTCCTAAAGCATTCAGACTGCATAACTTCTAATTTAAACAACTTGATCAGACTGCAATTTCTAAAATACTCTGGAGTCAGAAAGAAAGATTGCAAAGCTGAAAAAAGCAGCAACAACAGAAGGAAAAAATCAGAAGTGCATAAAATGATAAAAACTGGGTGGATATTCAAACTGCAGTAAACCGAAAAAATAGTAAGGAGTTCTGGAGGATAGTAGCAGAAGCAACAGGTACAAGGAAAAATCTCCACTCTTCTCCAGTTTCCCCTTCAGAGTGGGAAAAGGATCTCTTTGAGCTCTATAAACCAAATTTTTACGGCTTGGCAAAACCAATACAATCTTGGCCCAGAAAGGAGAAAAAACTTCATCACGCATTAGCACAATCAGGGAAATAAATAACACTACACATAACGGCAGCAAGATAACTGTAGCAACAGGCCCAGATAAACTCTCCATTAAAGTTCAACAAAGTAATTTCGAAGACTGGAGCAAGTTTTTGGCCCCTTTATTTTCCCACTGTCTTTCTACCAGGAGAATCCTAAAAACATGGCAGGGGAGGATCGTGGTTCCCATCCTGAAAAAAGTATCCCGACTGTCGCCCAACAACTACCGATAGCCCTACTGGACGTTATTGGGAAGATTTTTGCAACATGCATGTAGGAACACCTGGAAGACTGGGCATTCTGCACAGGAGTGAAACCAACGACTCAGGCTAGCTTTCGACCAAAGCATTCTGTAACAGATAATATTGCAGTCCTGCAAGCAGTCATAGATACATTTGTAGTAACGAAGCAGCAGGTTGTTTACTGTGTCTATGTTGATTTTACCACTGCCTTTGATCATGTAGACAGGCTAACCCTTTGGTCTAAGTTATGTGACATTTTTCTCATTATTTTCTTCCAGTAGTCAGCAATTTTAGGGCAGTGCCATATGGTATGAAAAAAGGTACCTTCTTCCACGCAACCTCTAAGCCAATATGGATGTGACGTTCTACCCATCTTGCATAGAATATATTTAGTGTAGTAGGTGCGATCCAGGATTTTAATTTGTATTAATCTGAGGCGCGAGGGTATGCCCACCTCTCCTGGCGAGGCCAGCGCCTCCTGCCATTCTGTGTCATCAAGGTCGCCTAAGTCGCGGGTCCATTTGTCCCTGAGCGACATCGTGGGATCCGTGTGGATATTAACTAATTTACGATAAGTGTATGATGTAGCCAGCTTTTGCATGTAGTCCGTCAGCAGCCTGTCCTCCAAAGGGGAAGCCTCAGGCACCTCGGTACCGCACGGTATGGCCGCGAGTAGTGCATGTTTTATCTGTGTGTAGAGAAACATTTCTGAAGGTGCAAGTTTGTATTGTTGCTGGAGACGTTGAAATGTGACTACGTCTCCCTTAGACCACATGTCGCCCACTGTGGAAGTGCCTATGGTGTCCCATTGCTAAAAGCCCTTGCTATTCCGAAGTAGCCCCAACCTCTTAGTGCCCCAGAGAGGAGTACGTTGGGTGTAGACCCCATGCCAGCCCAATTTTGCCTGCGCTGCATGCCATTTGGTGACTGTGTGTTTTGTGGGCCCGATCAGTGTAGAGGTAAGTTCCTTATTATAAAGTGCAGAGAGCATATTTCCTGGCCCTAATAGAAATCTGTCTGCTCTGTATGCAGGGTCTGCTTGCGGGGCATGTATCCACAAATTAATGACCTTTAATTGTGCCGCCCACTAATACAGTTGTATATTTGGGAGTGCTATCCCACCATTGTACCACCCATGGGTCAACTTCTTCTGTGCTATACGCGCTGGTTTGCTACCCCATACCAGGGTAGACACTTGGGCTGCGATTTTCTTGAAATATGCTGGGGATGCAGGGAACCGCATGTTCTCCAGTGCACATAGAAACTGGGGAAGTGCCATCATTTTAAAAAGTGCAGCTTTTCCCAGCAATGCCAGCGGTAACGATTCCCAGTGTGTAACATCTCTCTTTAGACTCTCCAGTGGGGGCATCAGATTTCTTGCGAAAAAGTAATCTGGGTTTGCTGTGATGTTTATGCCTAGATATTTAAATGTGTTGTCCATGACCTGGAGCGGACAGTCAGCAGGGAGTTGCGGTGGGGGGGCGTGTAATATGTACAAAACCGATTTAGACCAGTTTATGGTGTATCCCGATACCCTTCCAAAAATCTCACAGATATTGAGGAGAACCAGTATCGAGCGCCTGGGGGAGGTTACGTATCACAATACAAAATCCACGCACAGGGAGATGCGGTCTTCCCATTCATCTGTCCACCTGAGGCCCTTATTATTGGCTCGCATCTGATCCACGCCGCCAGTGGCTTCAGCACCAGTACAGGGAGATGTGGTCTTCCCATTCATCTGTCCACCTGAGGCCCCTTATTATTGGCTCCCATCTGATCCACGCCACCAGTGGCTTCAGCACCAGGGCAAAGAGCAGCGGAGACAGGGGACAGCCCTGGCGTGTCCCCCTTGCAAGTGGAAAATCATCAGAGATGTGCCCGTTGGCCGTAACGTGTGCTATTGATTTAGTGTACAGGAGGCGTATCCACGCGCAAAACCTGGGGCCAAAGCCCAGATAGTGAAGCACTGCGAACAAGAAGGGCCACTCAACCATATCGAAAGCCATCCGTGCATCCAAGGATAGCACGACAGCTGGTTCTTGAAGATACGGGATTCAGGCCATTACCCCATGTAAGCGCCTCAGGTTCAGTGTCGTATTTCTGCCCAGCATAAAACCAGACTGGTCTTCATGTTTCAGGGTCGTTAGATGCGGTGTTAGCCTAATCTCCAGTAATTTCGTGAGGATTTTAGATTCCACATTTATCAGCGATTTCGGGCGGTATGAGGTACATTCTACCGAAGTCTTCCCTGGTTTAGGAATTGGCTCTATAGTAGCTAATCGCTGATCGAGCGGTAATTCACCCATCTCCAGGCTATCAGAGTACATGCGAAGTAGGTGTGGGGCAATAGTGCTCGCCGCCATCTTGTAAAGCTCAATAGGCATACCATTGGGTCACACCGCTTTGCCAGATTGTAATGATCGGATTGTGACTTGTAGTTCTTCCACCGTGAGGTCCGCCTCCAACTCGAGGGCCGGCTCCAGGGTGAGCCTAGGCATTGCTATGTCTTTAATATAGGTCAATGCTTCCTCCATTGTCATCGTGGACGATGAGGTGTACACTTTCTGGTAGTGTCGTGCTAGTGTGCGGATTATCAGTCATGGGTGCGTCGTCATCTGCCCTTCCTCCGTCTGAATCTTTGCTATCCCTGTGTTACCCCGCTCCCTCTTCGAGCCATGCCAGAAGCTTTCCGGCTTTGTCTCTGGTTTTAGTCTAGTCAAATTAGTTCAAAAAATGGGCTAACCTAGAACTAATTGAAAACAATTTCTGTGAGTGGATTCTTATTGAAAATTTCCCATAGAAAACAATGGTGAAAAGTCTACCACTCTATCATGACGCGTTAATCCAATATGGCAGATTTTTCAAAATGGCTGCCCATTATTTGAGATATAGGGTATAACTGTTTATATGCCCATGTGTGGTATCATTTTATATGTTTTTAGGGACGAGAAAGTCAAAAACAACATCAAAAATTGTTTCTGATGACAATAATATCAAATAATCGCGAAATATGTCAGATAGACAAAGTTTGTATACATTTTTCATTGACTTATATGACAAAGTGTGAATGAACGTAAATACAATTAACTTTTGAAATAAAAAGTTTGCTATTGTTTTGTAACTTTGTTGTTATTGTTTGTTTTTTTGTTAATCAAAAATGTTTCATTTATGTGTAACAGGTTCTTGCAAGTTGCTGTGAGATACAGTGAAAATGGACTTAGAAAAGTGTTTCATTTGTGATGTGGTGTTTCAAGAAGATGACGATGTATCTGTACTCACTGAAAGAGGAGTGACTGAAATTCAAAAAACATGCAAGGAGAAAAAAATATCTTCAAGTTTCACGTTTGTGTTGGGCAGAAAGTTCACAAGAAATGTAGAGTGCATTTTGTTAACTTGAAAACTCAGTTCCAGGAGAAAGAATCCGATCCCACAACTTCTCGTGCCACTATAAGGTATTTTCATGGTAAATTGATGATATCTGATAAGTTTATTAGTGTATTTACCTAGCATAAAATCATGTTTCCACTGGGAGACTATTCAAAATAACAAGGGCCATTTTTCTCTCTGCAGGTTAATATACATTTTAGTGTTTATATTTAACATAGAGACTGGAGAGTATGAGCGTCATTCTTTGGCAGAGGCTTATTTTTTTTAAATGTAGTAATTTAAAATTTTCCCAAAATGTATCACTCTCTGCACCACAGTCAATAGTAGTATAATAATTTATGCAGTAGGCGTAGTGTGCATGGTATTGTTCCTTCCTACAGAGAAACAGCCGATCATAATATTTTGGATCATGTACTAGTTCTAATCATATGTTTTGAATACATGCAGCAATGTGAAGGATATTCCAGACTGAAAGTTATACGTAGCTGTATTTTGTTGTTGTTCAGCCTATCCTTGAGAGATAGCATTTAGCCTGCATAATTTTGGCATATGGCTTTTAGCTAATTATGTGACAGCCAGGGTTTTGATTTGCAACAAGGGGTGGTGAGGGACAGAGTCTCTGAATTAAGCAGAAAGCTCTCACCCAGTCAAAAGATCAGGGCTAGATCCAACACCGTTTTTTAGCTCACTGCACCATCCCAGTTTCAGAACCTGGCTGTATGCAAATTAGTCTGTTCCTGTCCCAGTGCATGATGGGAACAGGGCAAACCAAACTACAAAAGCCAATTCTTACACTGGGAAGGAAACAAGCTCCCGGGGACCGGTTTCTGGCATTACAGCCGTCTTCGGCCCGGTTTTGATTTGAGCTTACCTAGGCTTCCTAGGCACTTCAGGTGTTGCCAGGGAATGTGAGGCATTGGTAGGGGCTGCATCTGGGTACTTGGGGCTTTGTCTTGGAATTCTGATGCTTTAATTTGTCATTAATCCTGTTCTCTGGCATTTAGAGTTGTGCCAGGAAATGTCAAGAAGTGCCTGTGCATCTGAGCAGTGTTTAGATATCCGAGGTTGTGTTTTGGCATATATGAGAGTCTGCTGAAGCACGTGGAGTATATAGAGATAAGGATGAACATATGCAGCTATTTATGGACATGGAAGTTCTTGTGGTGGCAATCATATGTTTGAGGTTACACATAGAAATATGAGGAGCCTTGAATGACTAGGCTTTCTCCCTCTTGTACCCAGGAAAAAGAAGTGGACTCCAAGTACAATACTACCTCCTGTTCAAATTACATGGATACAACAAGCTACATGGGTTGTAGGACTTTACATCATAAGCCTTTATCATGCATATGTCTTTAACACGCATGCCTTTACCACATATGGTAAGTATAATTAAGGCAAGTAAAACCTATATATAATCTATGAGTAGGCAAATAATTCTACTCTGCCGGTGGAGTTTTGCCCGTTCCGCGTTCCACTTGGAAGAGTTTTTTCTTGTGTGCAGCTCGCCAACGTTAAGTTGGCGAACACCAGCGAGAATGTCCTCTAAAGCTATTTTAGGGCCCTAGAATTCTGGCGAGATTTCCCAACTTGGGCAGTCACGGCTGGCTGCAACAGTTCGTCTTGAGAAAGCTGCCGCCCCTTAGTAGAAATTCGAATCGAATGCCAGTAAGAAGCAGCACCCTCTAGCGCACTGCAAGGTGCAATTTGCACTGATATTATAGCCGGTAACAAGCTCCTGGTGCTAAAAATTAGTGTGACCAGCAGGACTTGCAGATTCCGCCCGCTTGTGGAACTCAACGGAGTCTTGCAGAGTTTTTATGCAACTATGTGGAGTTCCAGGGACCAACTCCTAATATTAACCCTAAAATTACCTTTACCACCCTTTTCCACTACCCATGCCTAAACCCTAAAATTACCATTACCACCCCAAAAAACAAAAAAAAATACCCTTGCAACCCTTTATCACTACTCACTCCTAAACTCTAAAATTACTAGATATACTTACCTTAAATACTTACCATGCATTGTAAAGGCATATGGGTAGTAAAGACACACAAGGTAAAGGCTGCATGGTAAAAGATGCATGGGAATGGCGTTGTATGGTAAAGGCTATTTCGCGCTACAGGAGGCTTTTCCGGAAAGTACTCACCGGACCAGTGGCAAGTGGACCTAGACTGGACTCTTCTATTGGCTTCTGCCTAACACTCTGCCAGTCTCTTTGTGCCTCACTTGTAGCCCTGGGGCACTATAGAAATGTACTCATGGTAGAGTGGGTCTTAAATGAGTAATTCAGAAGGTAAAATCTTTGACCAGGATGAAGCTGGTTTGTGTATCCGACCAGCTCTCCATCGCAGTCAGCCTCAAATTGCGCCTAGGTCCAGGTCTAATGCAACATTTGACTACCACAGGCGCTTTGCGCTTTTTCTAATTAAAACTTTAAAAGTTCATATCTTGGGTGTTGATATCATTTTATTGAAGTTGTACTCTATTTTTCAAATTCGGTATGCGTTGTTATTGTTTAGTATTTTGACTTTATCATGGTTTTGGAACTGAATACTTTATATATTGCCCTGAGTTAAGAATATCTACTCTCTGTCACAGCTACCAGGGGGATGAACTCAGTTAATTTAGTGACTTTGAGGGTTCACCCTGATAAGGGTTGTGATCATTCCTTGAGGTGGATATTCACCTACCCCAAATACTCCAATTTATTACAGGAAGCTGTAAAATAAACCAATGGAGAGACACTGTTGCAACTTTGTAAAGTATATCCTAATTTTATTTAATTCATTAAGCACATTATTTTCCCAAAGCTGTACATTAGCTGCCCCCTCTTCCTTCTTCCCGCTATCCACTTTAATCGCTATCTGCACCTGGATGCACTTAATATCAATGTGACCCTCTCAGCATATAAACAGACAATGCCATGCCACATTCCAGACTAAATAAAGAATCCAGCTTTTCCTCTTTAGTGTGTGTGGTGCCTTTTTGTAGTTGTGATCTTTATTTTTCTCTCCATCACTCACCCGTCCACTCAAGAAGACAGAGACCATGGTATGAAATTACGGTAACTCATATTTATTAAATTCTTTATAACCAATGGAATTTATTCAGCACTTTATAAGACAGTTTTGCATTACATATTATTTTGTTTCTAAAAGCTATCATCGTAAAGATTTTCTTTTAATACAAGCAACATCATTTATTTAAATATACCCTTAATTTGCTCAAATCATATAATCTCTTATTTAAAACAATCGCACACTGCACTTTAATTAGATATTGATATGTGGAATATTGATTCCTATGAGGATCATATAAAGATGAAACCCTAGATGCATCTTTATCATTATAACCAGTCTAAAACTCCCCAGGCCATTTTCCTCACAGGGATACAACAGTAAAGACAGAAAGGGCAAGACACCCTTAGACACAAGGTAACATTTTGGTGCTACATTAATGCTCTTTTTCATGACTGTATAGACGAAGGATGCACCTTAAATATTAACTGTTGATGCTTACTGAGATAAAGTGCCATTTCAATAATTTAAAGGAGCACATTCATGCTGCCTATTCCCCATTGCTACTGACCCTGGGTGTTCTGACTCCCAGAGGTGCACGACAGCAGGGCTTTTGGATGTCTTTCTTTGGGAGATCTACTTTTTTCTTCTGCTATTTCTGTCTTTGTGTTGAGCAGCAATGGAACTTAATGGACAGTTGTTTCTATAGTCTTCTACTAAAGTCTGGCTGTGCACTAAGAAATGAGTTAATCATGCTCCTGACTTTATTCCTTTAGCTCACAACCCAAAACAATAACTCAGTGAGAAGGCATCTATATGAATCAGGTGATAGGTGTAAAGGAGCATATAGCATACCCTTTGACAAAAGTGCATTCTCATTGTACTTCTCAGATACAAATCTCTAACATGACTACAGTATCCTTGCGTTCTGGCTGAGTAGAGGGGATCACAGAGCCATCCTTTTGGTCTTGCACTTCCTTTAGAAATCGCCCTGGTAGGTTCTAATAAAAAGAACCTCCTTCACAGATCAAGATTCGGTTCCAACAATGCTTCAGTAAAAGGTAAGCAAGTGTTCCAAAGAAGACGCCCGGATCATCACACACTCGTTCTTATCATCAGGAGGAGATGCACCAAGTGGCTGAAACATATTAAGGGGGGAACAGAGGTGAAACCAAATATCCCACGTTTATCTCAAGGCCTAACAACAATAGTGTCATCTTGAATGTGTCTTATGGAACATACGCTACTAATGTGATTATCAGGAGGAGGCATGGCCTCACTACGCCCTACACCATATGATCTTAGCTGGAGAAGAAGGGGATCTGCTAGAGAATTACACTAAATATAGGCAAGTATCCAAGAAGGTCATTGAGGAGATAAGGAAGGTACATACTTCAAAGTCAGAAGGATGATATGACCTACAATGAGTCCTTAAGCTAAGGGCCCAGGCAATATGAACACGTTGAGACTGCTAAATAGGCTTGGGAAAGATGGGCAGTTGAGGGAGGATGTCCACTCAGCAAAGCATTCCAAGCATGGAACTTTAGAGGAGCTCCAACAGTGTCAGAGGACAAGAAGGTTGGTCAATTGTCAATCTAAATTCTATTACATCTCCTCAAAGGAACAGAGTCTGGCCTTTAGGAGGCACAAGCTTACATTTCCATGAAATTACGAAAAAACAAATTCCGCCATGACAGCATCAAGCAAATCAATTAAATCACCCCAGAAAATTCTTTTCAGGTCAATCCTGATGATCAGAGCATTGTCGTTTAATGAACCATCACCTATTGATAAACAGAAGCACAGTATTCAACAGAACTGAAAAAACTAGAATGTTTCTTTGTCTTCTTAGCAAAGCTTAACCTAGGTAAGGAAATTGCCTCAATATTCTGCATTTTGATATGAGTAGACCTGCTGTAGGAGAATGAAAGGGACTGTTTATTACCTTTTGCAAAGGCTACAAATGCCCCTTAATCCCCGTTTTAGACAGTAAGAAAATAGAGCTCCTGGTGGTGGTGATTAGTTGAGAAGAAAACCAATTAAACAACCACTCTTGATAGTAAATGCATCTTAACCAAACCGTTCTGGTAGTTTGTGGGCCTCCTTCCGTTCCCCATATTCCACTTAGCGACATTAATGAAAACTAAGAGTTTTTTCCAAACCATAAACCTCAAAGCAAATATTTTATCACATCACAATGTGCTTGACAGACGAATATTATTCATCCTTTTACTATAAAGCACTTAGATCATTGCAAGTGGCCTGAACTAAACCAACTGTGCACGAGATACAATATAAATGTTGTAGTGTCCTAAAACACCAGCATGTAGCAAAGAGTCCTTGTATCACAAAGGCTCATTAAGACCTACAGCGTGTGATGGCCAGGATTTCGTAAGGTGCTTGTAAATAAAACAGAAAATCAACATCAGTTTCACTGAAAGGTCCAGTGTAATGTGCTGCTGATTATAATTCATAGCAGTGTAGCAATGTAATACTTTTGATTAAAAGTGTGAGTTTGGGCATACATTTTATAAAGTATTCCTTTGGAGGAGTCACAGCCATTACAGATCTAATGAAATGGGATCATGTCATAAAATGTCTGACTGAACTCTGTTTTATGCCATGCTATTGAAAGAATAGTCCCCATTCAGTTGTAAAGCCAACAATGAAACACAACACATGGAAAATATTTGAAACTAAAATATATGAAGTATATGTGCTGGGTGTGGAAAGTGATGCTTCTACATCCTGGCGGTATGTATATAACTTTATCACAAAGATGCCATTCCCTGCTGCCTTGGCCTTGTTAATAATTTTCCAGTTTTATGCTACATATTAAATACATTTGATTTTGCAAAGCAATACATATTATTGATTATATTACGTTGTACTCCCATTTTATGGACAGATGGACTACATGGTTTGAAATAAGTGCTATTGTTTTTGTTTTGATGCAATCGGAGCCTGTACAGTCACACTGAAACAATGTAATCGTCACTCGTATGTTAAGAGGGCTACATGCGTGGCACATACTGCAAAGTATGTTCAGCCTGGAAAGCTATGAAATCGCTCAGGTAAGAGGATGTTTTCCTTTCCGATGAATACATGTCAGTTTGCGGAGTGTGGTGCGCCTACGAGCGAATAGGGGGTGGGGTGAAGCAATGATGATGGGAATATTCAGATGGGCAATGGTTAAGGCACCACACTGGTAGTGCTTTAGCAGGGGGTAGGCTCTGTGCTTGATGTGAGCTTATTTATGGGCAGTTCATTCAAAATATATTTGGTGTAGAACATAACTGTGCCCTCCTAAGGAAAAGATGAAGCCAACAGAAAGTTGTGCTACTAATTCAGGAGTGCCCAGGTATGGCAATGGTTCCTCTGGGAGGAGGAGGGGACAGTCTGTGATGGAAGGTTTTGGATTAGGTAACTCTAGAATGGGTCAAGCCTCTGGCTGGCAGAGTCTGGCACTCTCTTTGCCCCTTGCTCTCTTTAGATCTAAAATGAAACTAGGCTCTCAGGTAGCAGGTGGGTCACAGGTCAGGTCACGACTGTTGCGCCACCAACTACATTGTCTAGGGGGTGCGTGCAAGAACAGCAGAGGTGAAACATATCATAATTCCTCTGAGAGTGTAGGGGTCTACTCTCTTCACTGGCCTACCAGACCTAATTGCGTTCCATTCATTTGTTCATGTGCTCACCAGGTCCCTTTGGAAAGCACAGGAAGAGAGTTAATGCCCTGCAAACTAGTGTGAATCTTAATTGTGAATCTGTCTTTGGAGAGATAAGTGGTCACTATGGTGACACTTGAGCGCTGAAATGAAGGTGATATCGCTCTGTTGAATGAGCAGTTTATTCACCATTCCGAGGTATTTGGATGGCAATAGCCCATTTTGTATCGGAAACTTCTATGTAACGAACACTCAAGAGCCACACTCAACGAATGGTGGGTGCACCTTTAATCGCTTACTGAAATGGCTTTTCCGAGCAGGGGAGCCAAAGGAAAGCATGAACAAACAGATGTGCATATGGAAATGTTTGAAGCCCCCGGTGTGATCTTATGTGTCCAGCTCTCTTTCACAAATGTTTAGCTGACCTGGTCACTGGATTCAGGTGACCACAGCCTCTTCCTGTACAGTCAGTGAATTCTATGTACATGTGTGTTCTATGTACCTCAAATAAGCGGGTGGTTGTTACTGCACATAACGAGGAGGATCAACAACCTCGATCGTTGAGTTGTCAGTTTTTCACTCGCCACCATGGCAGAGTGTAGGACCCTGTGGAGTGGTTTGTAAATGTGCCAATAGAAACAAAGTGCACCGTTGATATTCTGGATCCTATATGCCAGACAGACTGCATGGACTGGATTCATCAAACCATACACAGTCTGCCATTGAATATGATAAAATGTGAAGACTAAAATAGTCTTTAACCACCACAGGGAATACTGCTGGGGTATGTTGTCAATTCCTTATTAGTACCTTCAAGACTCTCAGTTAAAGAGTCAATGCTGCTTCAATTTGCTCTGATTGCATCGATTCGGCTTCGCTGCTCTGTGATGTGTAAGGAGGATGAGAAAGCGTCAAGCGGCATCTTTAAAAAATGAGACCCCTGCATGGGAGAGCAAATGCTAGTATGACTAACAGCCTCGCCAACCTGTAGCAAATTATTATTAGCACCACTTTTTAACAAACACATTGCCAGAATGGAGATAGTCCATCAGTATTCAGGGACCCTTAATATAGCGCTTATTGCCAGCTCTATTAATCAACCCTTGCTAGATTAAAACCCTCATATTATAGTTGTGCTTTAAAGTACTAAAGACAGTCAATTACTGCCATTTAGGGACGGTTCACCCGGGCAGCTCTTTTTTTTCTTTTTCTTAAAATACATTTTGTGGTTGAATTCATCATTTCTTCTGTAGGTTGACAGTTCTGCGGGATATTGTCTTGGAAGTATTTGCGTATTTCTGTTTGTCCTTCCTGCGAATGACAAAAACAAAATAACATGTAATTTAACTGTAGTATAATCTACTTCTCACTTCCAAGGGCGGCTACTGATTCTGGAAAGTCGGATATGAAGGACAGATTAGGATCTGCACTGAGCTTTTAAACCAAATGTACAATTATTTTTTACCCGCAAACCTATGAACCCAGTTTTAGTAAAACTGCTTCCAGTGGTGAGAGGGCAGTCACAAAGTATCTTTTATGTGCCCCGCTACAACGGACTACAAATTTGGCAACCCAGAAAAGCTTTGGTCTCTGCTTGTTTCCCAGGGCGACGAATCCCACTTGCTTCAATGCAACCACTTTAGCAGCAGAGCGCTGTAGAAGTTGCACCTTCGCTTTGAGGGTTGCGTCACCACAGCCATCATTGGTAGCATATTCTGCAATTTCCTGAAGTCAGCACTGTGTGGTGCAGAGTTGATCATAATTGGAGAATTGATACATCTAACGAAGGACTCTTTACAACCCAGGAAAGGCTTGAGTGAATAGACCGCAAAGGGACAGACAGTTATGGGAAGCCAATCCAAGGGAAGTGAAGACATAACAGTAAATGATTTAGACAGCAGGTAAAACAGAAACTTGCAGACCTGTTGCTAAAATAAAAAAGGTGCATTTTTTTATTGGAACAGACCTGGACATTTTGATCTTGTTTCGACATCCTTGCCCTCCTTCCCAGTGACGCGCTTGGCTTCCTCTGGTCATCATACTCGCACAAGAAATGCACGGCTTCCCATTGCTGTATGGCTAGAGAAAAGAGCGAGAACGAGCTGATTAATCCTAGGGGTGGAACATATAGGCATCTATAGGCCAAAGAGGCACAAGAGGCATATTTTACAAAATGCCACGCTTCTTTTTCAAACAAAATACACATACTTTTTCAGAATTGAGAATTGGTAGAATATTTCCATCCATTTAATAAAAGTGACAATGTGCTCTAGTGGTCCATCCATTCCATATTACAACCCCTAAAAGCAGATCTAGGAAGCAGTTGGGGATCAGCTTATCTGGAAGAAAGCCTTGTGACCTTTGTCAACTGCTGTACTGAGACCTGGACAATCTACATTTTCTTTGGCAGACCTAAGAAACCTAAAGTGTTTTCCTACTTTTGTGTTTGAACTCTTCGAGTTTATTTCAACATGTCCTATTCATGCATCTGTTCAGGTATGAAAGGGGTTGAATTACCTTTTATTTTTAACTCCCAATCCAGCGTTTCAAGCTCTGTCACTATCATTCATTTCCTTCAGCTTAGCTCCAAGCATTTTGAAAGCTCTATCGTTTCTGGAAGTGGACCACTATTTCTCAAACTAAGGCACCTGTATGAACATTATTGATTTATATAAAACGTAGAGGAGAATTTACTGGACCTGATCATCCCCATGATGCACTTGAGGGCCTGGTTTAGAGTTTAGTGGTTGGTTACTCACCACAAACATGACGGATATCCCGTCTGCCCTATTACAAATGCATTATATCCTAATGCACTTGTTATAAGGTGGACAGGATATCCGTCACATTTGAGAATGAGTAACCGGTCTGACTAACTTTAAATCCGGCCCTTGGTTCTGGGCTAATACATTAATGAAAGATTGTTCCAAACTACCTTATCTATATTTTTCGGTAGATTTATGTATTCCTTTGCAATTTCACAAACTCTTAAACTAGAGTGTTTCTTGTAGCTTCTATCTCTTAAAAACCTTGAGCTTCCTTTCTCTTGGGGGATTCTTTATCCTCTTCAGAAGTTCATATTGATTTATTGATTCTCAAAATGAATCATATTCATTACGCTATTGGGCAATGGTATTATTTTAGCCCCTGAGGCATGACAGTTTTCATACAATTTCGGTATTCTGATCGTATCTTTGTACATTATAGCCCTTATTTGCACAAGGGTTACCTCTACTAGACTGCACCCTATGTTGGTTGTGGTACTCGAGTTTACGTTGATCAAGTATAAGGTTAATGTTTCTTATCCAGTAAGCAGCTGTTTGTGGCATGTAGTGCTTTAGATTCACATGCTTAGCATAAGTCTGCGCATAGTGTTGGGCTCGGAAGTGTCTACGTTGTTTTTATTGGAAGAAGTTCTTTAAGTCACGAGTTATAGTGATTCCTCCTCTTGCTTCCATTGCGCATGGTCATCAACTACATTGTTAAATTGTTTTCTGTTTGGCAGGTGTGGATGGAATGAAAAGATAGCATATGCTATAGAGATGACCATGTAGTGATTGTATGATATTTATATATAAATACAAAGAGCAAAATTCACTGAGGAAGAGGGTGGGTTCATGTGAATCTACCGCACTACATGCCACAAATAGATGCTTACTGGGTAACATTCACTGTTTGATGGCATGTGTGACTGCAGCTACACATGCTTAGCATAGAGTAAAGCAGTACGCCCTGTAAGCGTTGATTAACTTGTGTTTGATGCATTTGTTTCAAATAAAGTACGTAATATTGCTTGACCAACATTTGCTTGTTGTCTTGCCATAACATCCACACGATAATGTTTTGTAAATATATGTGGATAGTCCATGTACCTGATTTACATATGTCAGCAATAGGAATATTCCCTGTAAATGCCATAGAAGCCCATTTTTAGGTCTCACGTTTGACAGCGCAAGCTATTTCAGCTTGCGCTGTCTCAGCGAGACTTAAGTAATCTGTATGTTGGGTTACATGTAATGTCATTTGTCTCTCCGCTTCCTATTGGATTAGTTGTGGTAGTGTTATTGTTATCTCCTTTTTTGTTGGCTGTTGGTGGTTTCCTAACTTCCGTGTAGTCCCCAGGCTGCGGCGCCTAACTACAGTGTTATTTCACTCTGCTTGCACTTCTTTCAGTGCCACTCTGTTTTTCATTCACGCTGTAGCCTGTGTCTCACCCCCTCCCATTCCCCTTTAATTCTTCTGGCGCCCTGCCTCAGGCATGTCAAGTCGGCCCGGAGACCGGTGGTTTATGGTTGATTTCTGTTAGATAAGGAAGTGCACTTTTTTTGGTTTTCTTTCAAGCTGTGCTTCAAACCTGGTGAATGTTGTGGAGTGCTTCTCCGTGACAACTGCGTGGTAGGGACAGTGAATATACTGTTTGTTGTGTTTGTGACCCTTCTCAATATTGCTGCAGAAAAATGTCTGCTTTTAAAAATCTGAGATTTGCAGTGATTGGATCCACGGCTTGTGGAACAGCACCTGCTTAACAAAGGCTCCTCACATAATTACCAGATGCATTACATCGATTGTAAACAAGAGTGTGCCCTGAAAGTTTCTTTAAAGAGGAGCACTCCGAATGCTTCTCACGCAGGTTTGAAGTCAGTGCTGTCTGGTTCTTTCTTAATTTTATTTGTTCCTTTACCATTCGCCACCAAGCACTCCTGCCTGGGCAGGTTCAGAGAGGCCCTTTTTAAAGATTTATAGACCCTGCAGAAGCACTCTTATAAACAATACGCCAGTGCTTAATTTGAGCCATTGGTTTCCGATGCTCGAAACCGCCATTTATTTGGTTAAATTATCATGTGTCACCGTGTAACACAAAATGTAATATCTGTAATCACTTATTCTTATCCCGAACTCAGGCGGAGGCACTTACCGCATTTGGGCATCTCCCGC
Source organism: Lissotriton vulgaris (assembly GCF_964263255.1). NCBI lineage: Eukaryota > Metazoa > Chordata > Amphibia > Caudata > Salamandridae > Lissotriton > Lissotriton vulgaris. The sequence goes on along the minus strand of NC_141687.1, from coordinate 2,135,439,566 downwards.
ACTGTGCCGCACACCTACAAGGAAACAGGAGTATTCTATCTCTGATCAGCTCAAGGTACGGGTCAGCGGTCGTAGGTTAATGATAGCAGAGCAGGACAACTTCACTCCTCCCAGAACTGGAAGGGCAGCGTGGAATGCCGCAGATAAGTAGAGAAGGGGAATGTATTTCACTGTCGTGTAAGTCAATATTCGCACAAGGATGTCAAGTTTTTGAGATGATCATCGAGTGTCTACTGTAGACCACGCGCAATCTGCATTAGAGAAAGTAGCATGCTTTAGATTTGTTTTGGGGACCTAAATATAATTAAGGAACAGGCAGGGCTTTTATTTACCGTGAATTTGAGAGTTTTCAGTTCTGTTACAGAAAGCATATTAGTTCGATCAAAGAATTTGTTGCAGTTTTCAGGTTCGGTATAATTGGGAGTCTTTTAAAGTGCTAAGTCTTCGAATATGATAAAGTGTTTTACGGTCATGAGTCGGGGCATTTATGGAAAAATTATTCTGGATCCATTCCTTCAAAAGGGACTGCAGCCACATCCGAAATCAGGACGTGCACGGGTTTGCCACAACAAGCCGTACAGCTTTTATACAAGGAAGCTTTGTTTCGTCAGAGCTAATATGTTTGCTCTGCTCATTTTCAAAGCATTACAGCCGTTTTCTGTTTTACCAGGTGAGTAGAATTGTATGTATTGAACATACACATTGAAGGATCGACTATCTTTATAGAGCCTGGTACCCGCTCCTCCTTTTATCTTCTCACCCCGTACACAGCAGTAGCACTTTCACCCTTGTTTATTCCTGTGATGGCCATGCCCCTTATTTCTTGTTTTCTTTCTTTCCCCCACTTTTTACATGTTCCACTCCGGTTTATTTTACACACACCCATCTCTCTGTCTCATTCTACACTTTGTTACCAGTTGTGTTTTCCAACTGGTTTGAGCCTCGTGCAATTCGATGTAAACCCCTGGAAGCAGTCAGTGGACGTTTGAGAGCCGCGGCTCATTGAGTCCACTGTACAGAACCTGGTTAATGCAAGTGCTTTCTCTGGATTAAAGCACCAAGAAGCTGAAGGAAGCGCTGCCTTGTCTGCCTTTGTCCTGTGGTATTGTTTTTTGTTAATTATTGTGTATTATGGTAGCTTGTTTTCTCTACTACTCTCTACTTCTCTCTACTCACTACTACTCTCTCAACTATTCACTCTACTACTCACTCTCTACTACTCTCTACTACTCACTTACTATTCACTCTACTACTCACTCACTACTCTCTCACTCTACTACTCACTCTCTACAACTCACTCCATACTACTCACTCTACTACTCTCTCTTACTCTCTACTACTCACTCTCTACTACTCTCTCTCTACAACTCACTCTAATACTCACTCTCCTATTCTCTACTACTCTCTATACTATTCTACTACTCTTTACTAGACACTCTACTACCCTCTACTACTCTCTACTAACTACTACACTCTCTCTCTACTACTCTCTCTCTCTACTACTCACTCTCTACTACTCACTCTCTACTACTCATTGTACTACTCTCTACTACTCACTCTACTACTCTCTACTACTCACTCTCAACTACTCTCTACTACTCACTCTACTACTCTCTACTACTGACACTGCTACTCTCTACTACTCACTCTCTACTAGTCTCTACTACTCACTCTCTACTACTCAGTCTCTACTACTCTCTCCTACTCACTTTCTACTACTCGCTCTCTACTACTCACTCTACTACGCACTCTTCTATTCTATACTACTCTCTAGTACTCTTTACTACACACTACTACGCTGTCTACTACTCTCTACTCACTACTACTCCCTCTACTATTCACTCTCTACTGCTCTCTACTACTCACTCTCTACTACTCACTCTCTACTACTCTCTCTCTACTACTCTCTCCTGTTCTATACTACTCTCTACTACTCGATATTCTATTCACTCTCTACTACTCTCACTATTACTTACTCTCCTATTCTCTACTACTCTCTCTCTACTACTAACTCTCCTATTCTCTACTACTCTCTCTACTACACTCTTTGCTACAGTCTCTACTATGCTCTCTGCTACTCTTTACTACTCTACTACTCTCAACTCTACTACTCACTCTACTACTCACTCTCTACTACCCACTCCCTACTGCTCTCTCCTACTGTCTACTATTCACTCTCTACTACTTTCTCTATTACTCACTCTCCTATTCTCTACTACTCTCTCTCCCTACTACTCACTCTCCTATTCTCTACTACTCTCTCTCTACTACTCTCTGCTACACTCTTTGCTACAGTCTTTACTATGATCTCTGCTACTCTTTACTACTCTACTACTCAACTCTACTACTCACTCTACTACTCACTCTCTACTACTCACTCTCTCCTACTCTCCACTACTCGCTCTCTACTACTCACCCTCTACTACTCACTCTACTACTCTCCTACTTGCTTTCAACTACTTGCTCTCTACAACTCACTCTTCTACTCACTCTCCTATTCTCTACTACTCTCTATACTACTCTCAACTACTCTTTTTACAGACTCTACTACACACACTCTACTATATACTACTACACACTCTACTACACATGCTACACTCTATACTACACACTCTCTACTACACTCTACTACACACTCTACTACTCTTCTACTACACACTCTACTACGCACACTCTACTACACACACTCTACTACACACACTCTGTGTGCTCTCTTCAGAGAGGCCTGGTATTGGATGGGCGTACATCAGCCGTGTGATGTGACTACAGGCCAGATAATGTCCCACAAGTGACTTGTTTTCACACTATCTTTCCGCAGCTTGCGCCTGTTTTGTCCTCCCATGCACCCAAATGTGCTGCATATACCGCATATTTTGGCCTCTTTTTAAAATTATTTTTTTTATACCCAACCCTGCCGCATACTATAGCCCAAGCCATCGTTGCTGCTTATTTATCTTCTGCAACTAACAACCATTGACAAAGCCAATAGACCCGACTTATTGTCAGTATGCTGCTACTCGTTGTATCATATATCTGGATGCAATGACAGAAACAGTCTAAATACAAGTGGGGCAGCAACCTTAGCTAAGCACACATTATTATTTTTGTTTTTGCACGTTATTTAAGCCACTCCCTTCATTTCATTACCTACGCTGCTGGCGTTATCCTTTCAATCCACTTTTTGCTGCTGTACTGTCCCTCACATTTTGGCAAATTAAGGCGTTAGTAGGGGCTGTTAGGGCAGGACGATGGTATTGCAAGTTATTTGACCCTTCACCCCCTCTCAACCCATTGTCTATCTATCCATCGCCCTCACTCTATCTATCGCATCACCACAGCATCACTCAGCACCACCACAGCATCACTCAGGGGCACCACAACTTCACTATACGCTACCACAGCATCACTGAACGCCACAGCATCACTTGCCGCCACAACTACATCACTCGTCGCCACCACAACATCACTCGTCGCCACCACATCATCACTCGTCGCCACCACATCATCACTCGTCTCCACCACATCATCACTCGTCACCACCACATCGTCACTCAGCGCCACCACAGCATCAATCTGTACAACCATTCAACAACAACTGGTTCAAATATGTTCTCCCAATGTTTCAAGCTTTATTACAAATGTCACAAAAAGATGTTAATATTTCACTTCTGTTCTTGGATTTTCGTCACAATAAAATACCCTGAACATATCTTCACAAAAGTTATTTACAAAAGATTAAGCTACTGGCACTATAAATTACAGTAACTTTTATTTAGGTATTAATTATTTTAAAAAATTAAAAGCCATTGTTATTTGTAATATCAATACATCTAAGTCACGTAAATACAACACATATTGCATTACAAATGCTATAAGTGTCACATTTGCGAAAGTTAAAACTATTGGCATTTTAAATGACAAAGTTATTAATTTCGCAATTTTCAAAACCAACATATAAATAAAAAATTTGTCATTTACAATACCAATAGCTCACACTTTCCTAATGCGAGACCTATTGCATTGCAAATGCTTGTTTGAGTGTGGAATGGGCTCCTGGTGGAATAGGTAGTATTTTCTTGGCTTTAGTATATTTGTTTGGTTACATTTAACTATACAACGTGCAATATCTGATTTAGAAATTGCTTTACCCTTATGTGGTTTTGAAAATGACACAAACAGTTGTGTTTTACAGACAGATTGTATTTTGTCTATATAGAACATTATTGCTCTTTTGCCATCTAATGTATGTAATTCTCTTTCAGCTACTGATTCTAGTTGAGGAAAGTATACAGTTAACTCCATGGATTGTGCCATGTGAAAATGCAATATTACTTGATGTAGGAATTTAGGGATATTTCTTAAAACCTCGTTGTCTCTATCTACTTGAAAGAATAGTTCTTCTAAAGTCAATGCTTAAATTTCTCCTACTGTTACCAGTGAGGTAATTGCAATTTGAAAAGTGACTTTCCATGATAGAAACTGCAATTGGAATGTATGCAGTGGTTCAAATGGTGGACCCATTAACCTTGTTAGCATAATATTTAAATTCTGCACTAATATAGGTGGGGCTCGAGATGGAATAACCCTCAAGTCCTTGTAAAAAGGCTTTAATTACAGGAATCCTACATTGAGAAGTTTGAGCCCCATTCTGAAGATATGCAGCTAATGCTGTGAGATGTATATTAATACAAGTGAAAGTCAAACCTGCATTTAGTAAATGAGGCATGTTACCTATAATGTTTTGAGATGATGCTTGTATAGGATTAATGTCTTTTGAGTGACCGTAATAACCAAAACGCTTAAAAGTTTGCTGTATAGCATGCTCTTGTTGTGGGTCTTCTTGCGACTTTTAGGATACCCATACATTCTTTTGGTAAGTTTAGGTATCCAAGTTCTAAGACTTCAGCAGCCAAATGGCAAGATTGAGAGATCTGGGAATTGGATGCAGTCTTGGTCCTTTGTTCTGTGTCAGAAAATCTTGTAGGTTTGGTGACATTTGATGTGGTTCTACCGACATCTCAAGCAGTGTTGTGTACCATGGTTGCCTGGCCTTTGTTGGAGCAATTGGCATCAGTGTGAGGGATGTCTGTTTTAGTTTGCGAATGACAAATGGAAACAGGGAGAGAGGTGGAAAAGCATACGCAAATATCCCTGACCCATTAATCATTAGTGCATTTCCCTTGGATTGTGGATGTTGGAATCTGGAGGCAAAGTTTTGGCATTTTGCGTGTTGTGGTGTTGCAAATAGATCAATGTCCAGTGGTCCTCATTGCATGAAGATTGTCAAACTTGACAGCTAATCAACAATAGGCTAGGTTTAATTTATTTGCATAGTTACCAAAAACCATTGCAATGCAAAAAAATAAATTCTTAAAATCACTAATAAACATAGTAATAAAATTACACTGCACGTTCATATCTGCTAAAAAAGGGTCCTTTTCATATTCCGAGTCTTAAGAAATACCTCTCATAAAACGTTCCATTGATACTTCACTTCACTCAGAGGCTCCTACATAGTCTATTCGGCCGCTCCCTTATTCAGGCATTTTTTTTCTCCACTTGCCTCAGAAACGTCTCCAGATAAAACTACATAATTGCCCTACAGAGATGGCATAATGGATACATTAGTATTGCATAAAGCTGAATGCAGGGAAATCAGAGATCTTGCTCTTTGGAGGTGCCAAGCTAGTTTGGGACATCGTGTGGTGGCCACAAACACTTGGTATTGCCCCAACTCCCAAACATTGTGCAAGAAACTTGGGCATCATTATTGACAACACCCTATCTATTAAAGACCACGTCCGGACCCTTTGTGGCAAAGGGTTTGCAACCCTGAAACTTTTAGCCAGGCTCTTCCCTTGGATACCGCTGGACTGCAGGAGATCAGTCACACAAGCCCTGCTGATAAGTCAGATGGACTATAGGAATGCACTATTTGTAGGTATGACCAAGCTCCTGTTCACGCGACTACAGGTGCTTCAGAACCCCGCTGCCAAACTTGTCTGCAACAAGAGCAGGCTAAGTTCGGCCTCGACGTGCATGAAGATCCTGCACTGGTTACCCATGCGCTAAAGAGCAGTATTTAAACTACTGAGTCACGCACATGAAGCATTGTACCTAAGCGGCCCTAAAATACTCCAGGAAAAAAATTGAGTTCTATTTCCTCACTAGGAGCCTGCGGTCACTTCATCTAGCATTGGCCAGAACGAAGTGCATTAAATAAATGAGGACCGGAGGGCGATCCTTTTCCTTTTTGGCAGCTAGGAAGTGGAATGAACTGCCTCTGGAACTACAGCTCACCTCCAACTACTTATTATTCCGGAAAAAACTAAAAACACAATTGTTTCCCCAAGTACTAAGATTCCCTCTTGCAGTCGAGCCAGGATATTCGCTATTAGCGCCTTGATATCCCTCGGGATGAGTGTAGTGCCCTATACGTAAATAAATAAAATAAATAAATAAAGACAGCAGTTCAACTGTGGATCTCCGGGTGCGAACCGAGCAGCAACAACCTTGCTTGTCTCCTAGTGCGCAACCCTCACCGGTTAAAATGAGGCTTCAATAGTTTTTTCCTGCCTTCCAAGAGTTCTTTACATGAGCATAGGAGATGCAGCAGATCTTCTTGTGCTGTGCCACATAAGCGGCAGTTGAGGCCTGCGTTCTCCCTGAGCCAGTGAGGGAGGTGCTGAAGAAAAGGTAAAAGTCCTAATCAATAATTTAAAAACTTAATTTTAGTTGCTTTAGCGTACCCCAAATCAAAATAATTCTGAGCAGCCAGGGCTATGTAACTACTTAGAGTCATCCAACCATGAGCCCTTTTGGAGAGAGAAGCCTTGTCCTCGATCCAAGACAGATGCTTGACAGTTTTCCATACCAGTTTTTTAAAAGGGGTGTTATTGGTCAGTGTGTCGCAAAGCTGCTTTCGCCCCGTGTTGATGAGGCTGTTGTGGAGATACTTTGAAGCTGGCAATGCTGCCTGTAGTTGTAACTCTTTCCACAGATATTGATTAAGAGTTCCTGATTTGATCCAAGACAATGATATATGCCCACTGTCTTGCCAGGTTCTGTTTCTGTATTCCAAATTCTAGCCTGATCTGTGCAGGTGGGGTGTATTTGGGTAAGCCGAAAATAAGCCTATAAACTGTTGTAATCATGTTGTCTAGTACTTTCAAATTCTTACCGGTCTTTGCTTCACAGCCGTAGGTAATTGTTGGAATGAGTTTGGCACGTATCACCTTAATCAATGGCTCTATAGACGGGCTTCGCAGTTTGGTATTAAGGTCCTTTAAATATACTGTCAAGGCAAGGCCTTTACGTCAGATGCAATTTTTCTGAGCAGTAAACTGGGCCCCTTTGTCGACAACAACGCCTAGATATTTATATTCTGATGTTGATTCAATATGTATGTTGCCCCAGAACCAGGTTTGGGGTTTCTTTGAGTTTTTCTTGATCGTCATAGTCCTTGTTTTTTTCAGGTTCATAATTAGGCCATTTGCTTCGGAATATTTCTGAATGGTGCTAAAAAGATGTTGTAGACCTACCAGTGTATAACTGATCAAGATTATGTCATCCGTATAAAGGAGGCCTGGTAATACTAAGCCACCTACTACCCTTGGTGCATGTGAGTTGCAGGCATTTAGTTCCGGAACATGATATGCTAAAAACAGATTAAACAGGGTTGGGGCTAACACGCATCCTTGTTTGAGCCCCTTCTCATTCGGTATACGCCTTGACAGGAAGGATCCATCTCCCAGTTTTATCTGGACCCATGTATTTGTATGTGGATTTATTATCAGGTTTAACAACGTCTGTGGTATACCTCAGTTTGCCAACTTAACCAAAAGCTTGTTATGATTTACATTGTTGATTGCGGCTCTGTAGTCAATGAAACATAGGTGTAAAGGCATTGCTGTTGACTCAGCCTTGTTGATTAACATTGCCATTCTTAAAATATTTGTGGTTGTTCCGACAGATTTTGCAAACCCGGTATGGCTTAAGGGGATAAGGGATTTTTTGTCAGCCCAAGCCTGAAGCTCTTCTAATAGGGTCCCCGCAAAAACATTTCCCTTGTTATTCTGAAGTGCCACTATCGATAGTTTTTTGGCAAGGACTCATCTCCTGACTTAAAGATTGGGGAGATTATCGAGCCTCTCCAGGAACGTGACAGTATGCCCGAAAGCCTTATTTCGCTAAAGAGTGGATCGAGGGCCTTGGCCCAGAGGTCTACATCCTGATAGTACAAAACTGGTGGTATTCCATTTGGGCCCAGGGGCCCCCTCTCTCCTTCCCTTTTCTATTTGCCGCTTGATTGACCTGATTTTATTTCTTGAGGGTATATCTCCTGGCAGGTTCCCCCAGAATATTACTAGTACTGATATTTTGCCTTCCACCCGATAAGTCTCCTAACGCTCATCTTCTGGTGGGGAAGTGTTGTTTCTTGTTCTATAGCCAGGGATTTAATTTCCTGATGGAAGTGGGCCCTAAGGTAAATTGCCCAGTCTCCCTCCAAGACATTCAATGAAATTCCCTCATGTGAGGGACGGATGAAGCGGATGATTGTTCCCCAGAATTTTGCACTATCGTTCTTTTTGGTATTGCCGTGTAATTTCGTCCTGATTTCGTTCTCTGTAAATCTATGAGCTTCCCATTTCTGTCTCCTTAACTGTATCTTTTGCTCTCGTAGCAGTGCTAAGTACAATTTGTCATTGGGATTATGTTGGATAAGTCTCATTGTACAATAGATTGAGTTTTTAAAAAAGTTTCATTTGTTTTTTATGTGATTTTGATATATGCAGCATGCTACTATAACTCTGTGGTGCCCTTGATTTAATTGTGACAGCATAGGCTGCCATTGTTGTAGTGAAGTTCTCCCATTTCTCAGTTTTGTTCGGTCCGACGCATGACTCAAAGTGGAGTGTTGCACCTTCCAACATGCTATTTGTACAAATTTGATTCTTCTGTAGTTTATTGTAAAATCTGAACCATGAGGGGTTCGAGTCCTATCAAATATGGGCTTGTTTGTTTGAATTGTAAGTTCTTGAGGGCAATGATCACTGTCAACCTAATCACCCAGTTGAAATGAAAACATTTGGTGGACTAGAGATAAGGAGACAAAAGTATAGTCTAATATAGAGTTAACTGTTGATAAGTAATGAGTGACTGCAGGAGGGTTGTCGCCGGCGGATCTACCATTGATTGGTCTAAGATTGAAATGTTCGAGTTCCTCCAGTAAGCGCTTGCCAGATTTTTCCTTGTGAGGAAATATTCCAAATTGAGTTTTGAATAAGTACTTCATCCCCTGTAGAGGAGCCAATTGAATTGAGATATAAATCCTCAATTCGAATGATGTCAGTTGCTGCCTCTTCGTTTCTACATGCCTCCAAGAACTCGCACAGTATCTTTGCCGCCGTCATTTTCCTTTTAGGGTAAAGATAAGCATTTATTAATATGATATTAGTACTCTTTTCCCCATATGTTTCCGATGGGGGTAGGAAATGTATTGCTTTGGTTGCTGGAGATGTTGGCCCGACTGGCGGGCTATTGTTGTACTAATATTTGAGACGTAAGATGTGAGACCTCCCTGGAGATGTAAAAAATTTGCCACCTTCAGTGCTGGGGTGAAAAAGCGCAAATAGCCTTGAAGATGATATTTTGCTGGCCAATCCATTTATGTTCCATGAACATATCCATAGAGAGCTAGTGGTAATGATTGTTTGTGATTTTTCGCAGTATTGTTATTTTTTTTAATTATTAATTGTCCTTGAAATCCTAGTCAGGTCGGCTTGCCATAACTATGGAATTGCGGGTTCCACACTGCTTCTGCTATTGTCTGGAGAATGTTCAATTTTTCTGAAAATATTTTTTGGGCAATGGATGCCGTGCTCCATGTTGCCTTAGTGTCCTCACCATCCAATGAATCATTAAGTCAGATAAATTCTATTTAGACTAAATCGGAGGTTGTTACATCTCTCAACGATGCTATGTGTGACAGCAGATGTAGTATATTCCTTCGATTCATAATATTGTGTGCACATTTAGATGTATATGCAGGTGTGACCCTGATGATTTATATATCCCTACCATGATTCTCATTTGGAGTAGACCTGCATTTTTCTCAGCACTCTGGAATGATCTGTTATCCAGGTACACCCAATAAATCTAGGGGCGCTTTGACTACCGGTCTTCCATCTCCAGTTTGATCAATTTGATTAGACTTGGTTCTGAGTGCTTTGCCCTTAATTCCCAAACACCATGGTTCCAAGCTGTTCTGATCTTCTTTCTTAGGGGCCAATACTTCTAGCCTCCTACCTTGCATGCTTGGTTGTGTGATCAAGGCTATTTGAGTTTTATTTGCACTTGTCAAATCAATTTCGCTTGCCTTGATGCAGTTTGGCTCACTGAAGTCTACATGAAAAAAGTTTATGGTATTCGTCCTGGTCGTAGTTGGCTGGCATGCCTTGTCTTGTCGATAGTTAGCGATTGTTGTTGAGAACTTATTAGATTGCTGGTGCTTTGAGTTTATGTCAGCCAAAGGACTGTTACTATTGTTTCCTACTGTGCCTTCCTCTATTTGGATGCCACTGACGCCACTGCTAGAATTGAAGGTTTTTATATTTTCCTTCACATCTTTTTCAAGTGACCTCAACATGTCTGCACAGTTCATTTCTCTAGTAGGGTTTTGGTCGAAACCCTTTCCAATGTCTAAAATGGGATCCTGGCTCCCTTCTGGTCTAGTTGTAATTTCCGAGGTTGTCTGACTTTGAGCTATTATTGGCTTTAAAAGGCACGAAATCCTTTCCGGATTATGACCTGATTTTTTATTTCGACCTTTCCTTCTTTGGGCTCGTCTTTGCTTTGCATTTGTTTTGTCATCCTGTTGGTGGCTCATAAAAAGACTTGCAGATTGGTTTAGTGTTAGTTCTTTTTCCCGGCTCTCCTCCATTACATTTGGTTTTGGTGAGATTACGTTGGGATCGGATTAGTCTTCCTGTGATGTAGCCTGGTTTATAACCTGATGTGTTGCCCTGATATCTTGTATCACTGTATTATCTTGAGTTACTGTGATTGATTTGTCATCTGAAGCCAGCCCATATGGGCGTTAAGATAATTTTTTACGTTGTATGCACATATTGCTCAAATTGGTTTGGAGAAAGGCTAGTTTAATCGTCAACGGGGCCATATCCATAGCTTAGTTCATTGGCTTACGTATGTTCCTGTGCCTTTTGGAGAAAGGTATTCAAAGCTCCCAGCTTCCCATCGATAGCTACCATGAAAACTGCTAGGGTATTTAGAAAGATTAGTAGAGTGTCCATTTTATCTGATACTAGCAGCCCATCCCGACGTTGTCCGGGTAGGCTTTGCGAAGTGAAAGGTACTCACCAGCATCGCGTACACCGGACACGGGCACTCCAGCAGCTTTCTTGCACCCCTGGTCATGTCAATGTCGGGTGTCAGTTCCGCGCTCCTGGCCGCTCCTCCCCGCGCTCCATGCCGCTCTTACCTCTGGGCAGGTCCCATGTAGCTTCTCGCAAGCATTGTATGCAGACGCCCTGACGCCATCGGCCACACGCCTCATCACCCGCACCTGACGCCATCGCCCACACGCCATGTTGCCTCTCGTTGTATGCAGACGCCCTGACGCCATCGGCCACACGCCATCTTGCCTCTCGCAAGCGTTGTATACAGACGCCCATGACGCCAAACGCGGTGTTTACCTAACGCCACGCCATTGCGCCTCTCGCAAGCGTTGTATGCGCCCATGACGCTGCGTTCATATCACTGTATGCATACGCCCATGCCCCAACGGACTACTTTTCCCCTAACGTTCTTCCCCCCCCTAATGTATATGGTGTGGTGCTGTATAGCCTATGTCCATCTGCTGAAACTACCCTTTCCAATGGTGTATTGGGTGTTGTGATTGGTGCTGTAGTTCTTCACTTTACCCGCCTCAAAGGTTTCCAGTTCTCTCTTTATAATAGTAGTATAGATATAGATTGAAAGGCCTCCACCAAGAGTTGCATTGTTTTTAGCAGACTTGTCCAAGCACTTTGGAATCTGTTTTGTCCTCCTCCTTAGAAGGACTGCCTGGTCCTATATGTTTGTGGGTATTTTATCTACCCTGCGGTTGTCCTCGTGCATTCTGCTTTTTTGGGGAGGTGTGCTCGTCTTTAGTTGCAGAATCCTGTGTATAAGTCGCCAACAGGTCCTCCCATTCTTCTGTGACGAGATACGAACGCTGGTCTTGGTTTTTGAGCTCATGTCTTCGTGTCCTCCCTAGTTCGGTTAATACAGGTGGTGTTCAGTGTTCTATTTCGGAGCTGTTTGTCGGTGGTACAGGTTTAGACTCTGGTACTTTAGAGGAGGCCCAGTTCAGTTTATGCGATAATTCAGGCATCCCTGGACTGTCCGGCTCTGATATAGTTAGCACTTCATTCAGTTGTGGTACAATTTCCCTCATTATTTCTCCTGTGCGTCGTGTTACTAGAAGTGAGCAGCTCTGTTTCACTGCCTCCGGGCCGTTCAGGGGTTGGCCTTCTTTCTTGCTCTAGACCCGGCTCTCGAGTTCCATTTACTTCCGCCACGACCATTCTGACCTTTACGGACGGTATCTGGGGATTCTTAAGTGTGGTTTGGCACTGTGGGCTCAAACCTGTGCTGCCGGTCTGGGATTTTTCTATCCTCGTTTGCTCTGCTCCAATACCAGGATTTTACACCTTATTGCAGCTATCATTACCGCTGTCTTTACCACAATCATGTGATCGATGTGTTTGAAATGGTTGAAGGGGTGATTGGAGACCCAGAACTGCAGTGGTACTTGAAAGAAGAGTGTCTCCTGCATTTAAAAAAAAACTGAATTTAGTGCAAATTTGTGGCTGAAAGAGGATTGGACAATGCATCAAAGCATTTGTCTCTCCCCTTCCCAATACGACGCCACTTGTATCGCTGTATCGGTGCCCAATACTATTAGAGAGCGGTTTAACTGTGATTCCACCATTTGTTTCGACTGCAATTTGTCTGTATGATCCTTTTTTAACTGGGACTTCCATCTCCGCTTCCTTGAGTTGCTTTTAAGAGTACGCCCCCCCTCTTACACAACCTGATCTCACAGTGTGCCTTGACGGTATGATATAGGAGAGCTTGGTGTGTTTTTTGCAACTGAAACCTTTGTAGGTACAAGAGGGCACACTCTTCAGCAGTTTGGCAGTCGTCAGTTGTTCATCAGTATGCTTGCGGTACGTGATCTTTGCCGTACCGTGCTTCTTGGTGGCTGGTGGCGTAACCAGTGACAGGTGCAACTGACCTTTAGAAAGAACCTGACCCTGACACTGGGTCTGGCACAGGCAGTGATTACTGATGAAAGTTGGACGGTTGAATGGGTGGTACTCAGCAAACTGTTCAACAATCCATGGGGTCCCTTAATGGTAAGTCATTTCCATTGTTGCTGTATCAGAGCAAATTTGAGGATATTTGAGCCATTAGGGTACCTTAAAATGATGTAGACACCTTGTGCTGCTGCTGGGCAGCAGCACAAGGTGTCTAACACTCTATTTTAATGGGGCAGGAGGCAATAGGCAGGCAGTGGGATGTAGGATGCAGGGGCAGGAGAGGTAGGTACAAGTGTAGTTGTGGCTGGAGCTGCGATCAGACCTGATATCAAGACCGGGGACTGTGATTGAGAAGATGGAAAAGATATGGAGCATGGAGCTTCCCCTTCTTAGCCCAGCACAGCACAGCGCAGCCCAAACCCACCCCACTTCCCCTGCACAACCCCACTTCCCCGGTCCTCCTAATGCCGTACAGTGCACACTGCACTGCACCACTGTTCCCTTTTACTGTTGCTGCGGTCACCCCCAAGCTGCTCCAGTGCATCAGTTGCTCCCAACTTGCTCTTGTTTGCTCCGATTGTTCAGAGGAATGCCAGACTAACTGGGCACTCTAGGCGTAGACCACAAGCTGTGGGCCGCTTCCATGGTACGGCCTGTGCTCGCACTCAGCAGCCGTCTGCTGATGATGGCTGCGCTCACCACCCCTTCTAAGCCCCAAAGCCTTGCTTGCCTGCTTACTGCTTGCTTTGTGGCTTGTTGGGACATCCCTGTCTATTCACAGCCCTTCCCCACAGCTGTGGCAACAGCTGACGGCAGGTAGCAGCGGCAGAGACACCAGGACCCTCGACCCCGCCTGACTCGGCTTCCAGCGGGGGCTTTGGGGAGCTGTAACTCCTCCGCAGTGGCAGCGAGAGAACGCGCCGAATGGCCTGGGATCTGTAGGCAGCGGGAGTCCACAGAATCTGCCGCAGCAGGGACGCAGCTTCTTCCTCGCCCTCGCTGTGCTCTACGCTGCGCTCTGTGCCATGCGCTCAACAATACATCATCCAAATGACCCTCCGCTTGAGACCATTGTTGTGCCAGGCATTGTTGTAGAGGACACAAATTTAGATTGGCATGAGTGCATTAGGCCATAGTTCCTAGGAGACGCATTATTGTTCTCACAGATATTTGTTTTTGAGGCTGAAATAGTGTCACCAGAGTTTTGAAAGTCTGAATCTGGCTGTATTTGGGTAAGCTACTCCTGTCTGACAATTTAGAATAGCTCCCAAATAAGGCTGCACTTGCAGTGTCTGTAGGTGTGATTTTAGTGCATTTTGTATTGCTTTTGACAATCATCTAGATATGGAAATACGTGTATATTTTGTCTCCTTAAATGGGCTGCTACTATTGCCAGACATTTGGTAAATACTCTGAGGGCTGTGGTGATCCTGAACGGTAGCACTTTGGACTGAAAGTGCTGTCCATTGAAGTCAAACCTGAGATACTGCCTGTGTGCTAGATTAATTGGAATGTGGAAATATGCATCTTTTAGATCCAATGCGGTCATGAAATCTCATTTTTGGAAAAATAGGATTATATCCTGTAATATGACCGTATGAAAATGTTGTGATTGGATATAATACTCTAGAAGTCTGAGATCTAATATGGGTCTTGGAGTTCCGTCCTTTTTGGGAATTAGAAAGTAAAGGGAGCAAACCCCCTTTCCTTGTTGTTGTATTGTCACTGATTCTATTGCTCCTTTTATAACAGAGCTTTAATTTCTTCTACTAACAGATTTTGATGTTGTGTAGACATTTTGTGAAAACAAGGTGGTATATTTGGTGGAGTTGAGGTTAGCTCCAGACAATACCATGTTGGATAACATCCAACACCAGTTGACCTGATGAGATGTTTACCCATTGTGGAATGAACTATTGTAGTCTTCCCCGGACAGGTGTTATGTGATCAGGGGGAATGGTAGCTGAGTCACTGATTGGTTGTAGGAGAGTAAGTGTTTCTGTTAAAACCTCCTCTACCTCAACCCCTATTATTTCCTCTGTAGGATCCTTTATAATATCCTCTTTGGAGACTTGTTTGAGTTTTGTTAAAAGGGATGGATGGATCTGTGGAGGTTGTTTTAGACTCCCCGCCATATGCAGAGCGATGAAAAGTGCCCCTTTTAGACTGCGTTTGTAGTGTTCTCATTGACTTTGCAGTCTCATTGCCTTTTTTGATTTTCTTCAGAAAAGTGTCCCATTGGGGAACAAAAAGGTGTTCGCCATCAATATGAAGACATATAATATTTTGTTGCACTTGTAGTTTAAATCGAGATACTCTTAGCCATGCATGTCTTCCTAGCATAAGGCCGGTATTTATTCCCCTAGTTGCTGTATCAGTTGCATCAAGGGAGTCCCTAATGTAATTTGGTATGCTCATTTTTGTATTGTTCTGCGAGATGTTGTAAAATGTCTTCCATCTTGTCTCAGTGTGACCGTCATACTTTGATAATAGACCTATAGAGTTTGCAATTCCTTATTGATTAGAAGATTGTGCTGCAACCCTTTTTCCTGCTGCGTCTAAGCGTTGCTCTCTTTATCTAGTGGTGGAGCATCACCAGTAGCCTGAGAGTTTACTCTTTTACGTGCTGTTGCAACTTCTAAGGAATTGGGTGTAAGCGGAGTCCTAATGTAGGTAATATCTTTTGGGGAAGGTTTATATTTTTTGTCCACTCTGAGTGATAATTCTAGATTTTAGGGCTCTTTAAAAATATCAATAGTATGTCCAAGTATACCCTTTAACATTGGTAGATATTGGGTTGTGTAAATACAAACAGATGTCACATTGGTCTTCCTTTCTGATCACTAACTCACCACTAGCTTGAGATTAACTGATTTTGGAGACTTTCCCGTTTTTATTAAAATATGGAGAATCTTGTATTTAATGGAACTAATGTGGTATTCACAGTATCCATACCATTTTTCTTTATGTCTTTTTATGAATACATAGCCTTGAGGAAGTCGTGGGATGATTTCCCAGTTACGACGAAACAAATGTTGGCTGATGAGAACTGCCGAGAAAAATTACATTGAATAAAGTGACCATAAAAAAAGAAAGAATACTTACCTTCTGTTCATGTTTGCATCTTTTGTGGTATCACGTCACATACATGCGTTATTTAAACTATCATGTGTGCTAGGGAGTGTTGTTTGTTCAAGAAGGCTGTGACCTATCATAAGGAGAGGGGTGGGTTCCCCTTACCTTATACCACCGGCAAATACAGGGTTCTTTTGTGATAATTTGTGGGAATTTTCTATGTGGCGCTGTTTACCTAAAAAGAATACCACTGTCTGGTTTATATTGTATATTATCATGGTCTGGAGACTGCTGAGGTGAAGGTGAATGTGGTATAGGAGGAGGCGTAATGCTAAGTGCACTGGTGGTTTTATCCTCCTGTTTTCTCTTCTTTGCAGGAAGTACATGTTCTTGAGGAATTCTAGTAAGTATTCTTCCTGTATCTGGATGAATAAGTAGATGTTTTTGTTTATTGTCCAATGGCTGTTGCAATTTTTCAAAGACTGTTTGAACGTCCTATGAAGAATGGTCAACTGTACGCCTTTAAGACTCCATTTTGTCTCCTGGATGCCTGGGTGACGAGTGTTTCGGATCCGAATCTTTAGATTTAGAGCTAAAGTCCAAATGTTTTTTTGGATCCGAAGATTCAGTACTGAAGATATGGACACGTCTGCTTTGGATGTTTTTGGCTCTGAAGATTTTTTTGATTCTGAGGTGGACTGTTTCAGATCGATAGTCTTTGACTGTCTTTTGAGGTGAGCCAAGGCCAAACTTTCCGCATCCAGGTGGCAGCCTCAGAAGCACAATGAATTCCTTTTCAAGTGACAGGGGAAATAGAGACAAGGAGGCAGAGGACCTCTTTAACAATATAGATGGTCAAAGACCGACCACTTCACTAGCGCAAGGGGGACAATCCTCCAAACAGGAGAGTTTGAAGGAAAAATGTATCAGGTTGGAAAGACTTAGAATCAATGAAATGTCAAGGTGGTGGGACGCAGCAACTCTGAAACAATACTTAAAAGTTAAAAGAGTTCCCAGAGGCCTAAAATCCCAAATCATACCAACCTATGAGGATCTTGAGGCAGACCTACTAGCAGACTGGGAGAAGGAAGTCACCAGTAATTCCAACAGATTAATGGAGGTCCTAAAAGAAAACTGTGAGAGGAAGGTTGCTCAACTTCAGAAAGACATAAACAAATTGGAGACCGAAATTAAGGACCATAACTTACCAGAGGTCACAGACAAAAAATATACAATCTTAAATGACATTATACAACGTCATGTGGCTGACCTCAAACAACGTACAACTAGAAAATTAAAAAGAGACAAACGTGATTACGCTAATGGCAGGGTGTTCATATTCGCCAAAAAATACGATGCCTTAGTGCCAAAACCTACACCCCAGAACACAGGGGTGGTGAGATCAGTTAGCTCTAGCACTACTTTGGCATTAACTTAAAACAGACAATGCACTCAGAGAGTTCATTACTGACAAACCAAACATTATATACAGAAGAGGGGTCTCACTGAGAAATATTCTGAGTCCTAGCTACCTGAAACCTGAGTGGGTTTCCTCAGTTGTGGACATTTCAGCACATGTAAATGGGCATGTGGTAGAAAGACAGAATTTGAGGGACCAGGGAGAACAAAAATATCGAATCTACACCAACATCAGTTGCCTCACTAAATTTGTGGTCTATGCAATAGACTGCAAATGCAAGAAAAGATATATCGGGAGCACAATCAGAACACTAAGAGAGCGCATTAGCGAACACATAAGAGCAGTCAAACAGGGGGACATAAGAGACCCCCTGGCTGCACACATGTCGATCTGCTCTGCTCAAACAACCAACCGGTGTTTCGAGTTTTATGGAATAGAACATGTCCCTAGACACCAAAGAGGGGGGAATAGGGAACTGGCACTGAGGTGCAGAGAGGCACACTGGATTTTGAAACTACGGAGTGTAGAACAGGGCTTGAATATTGACCAGGAACTGCATTACTTCCTGGGCAATTGAAACAGTGAAAATGAGATAAACACAACACAGGACCAGTACACACTCAGACCCAGGAGACAACTAACATGGACAAGACACTCATGAACTCTAGGGGCTGGAATGTAGAAATCAACCAAGTTACCCCCGTACTCTGTCAGCCAAATAGAAGTTATAGATGTTAGCTCGAAAAACATAAGCACTAATGTTAACAGAGTAAAGACCAACCAATACCCCCACGTACATAAAAGCAACACAAAGCTATAAGGGATATACTGGTACAGACTGTCTAACGAGCCTTAGCACGATGTCGATAATTGACATTGACTGAAATATGTATTGTTAATATTTTGCTTAGATAACAAGCTGTTTTGAAATAATTTTGAAATGTATCAAGTGTTGTTGATTACTACATCATGTGGAAAACTATATTGTAAATTTGATAGACATCAACATTCCATACACATTGCTGAACTTCCCTATATTAACTGTTGTTTTATAACTCTGCATGATGGGATTGTCAGTCTCTTATATTGCACTGACTCTAATGGATGGAGAGAAGAGTTAGAATTTTAATGCATGATAATTTCACCAACTTATCATAGGCAGAATGGACACCAATAGCTAACATAACTTTTAAACAACACTTCAGATTTCACATGCACCACTGACCAAATTTGATCTGTCCAAAAAAACCCTCAATTTTTTCTATATTACTACGACTTATTTTCATCTACTAAAAATACACTAATTCCGCTCGACAATCAGTATAGCAATATCTCATATTATTTAGAAAGGGCAAACCCAGTGACAATACGATATACCAATACACTATACCAACACACGTGAAATGGATCTGGCTTTAAAGATGGCCGCTACTTTAGGTTTAAGCGAGAAGACCTTTTACACTTTCTATACCATCTGAAAGGGATGGGAAGCGACGTAGGACGGTGAACGCCGACTATGACATTTATTGAGATTGGCGTTTACCTCACTCGAGCGTACTCTGCCTCGAGGACTTGGGTGGCGTCTCGGCGAATATCAAGAAAGTAAGAAGGTAAGAGTAGCAGATAGATCAGCGCGATTTGTAGCGTTGAACATTTCCTATGACCAACTTCTTGACATTGTGTACGAGGTTTTCTCGGTACCGGCTACTTAATTTACTGAAGCCTAATGGGGGTCTGACTTTGCCACTAGGTTATGGCCAATATCAATAGATACGGAATGGGTGGCTTTTAAACTAGGAGCCAATCTTTTGAATAGTTCCAAAGACGGGCGCATAGGGAATTAAAACATATCAGATGTAATAGTGCTTAGAAAGAATAAAAACAATATACTAGTGCACAAGTTATCCCTGCACACCATTGGTTTAAATACCGTTAACATTTGGCATTTTGGCCACTTAAAACCCGGTCTTCTGAACTTGGTAAATGTTAAGTGGTTCCTTATTTTGGTCATATTATTAACTTTATGTCTATACTCATAACCAGACCTGCTGCTGCCACGAAACGGTATGAGATAACAGTAGGGAACACAGAATAAGACAAACATGATTTAGCAACTTTTAAAATATTTTTCAGCACTGAAGAATGTTAAAACCACGAGATTAAAAGACCAGAGACACCAGATTCATACTAAAGGACGCTACCATTTTGGAAACCCTATGCGGGTTGGAATTATCACCGCATATTAAGTAAATCCAGTATAATATTCCAATATGAAATACTTCATGGTCATTAATACCTAGATAAGGATTGACTTATACATATTTTCATGCTTAGTTTTCAGGGTATACTTACTTACTGGAATTAGGTATTTACATATTATCTTACAAATTTGCTCTTATATATGGTCCTTAACCTCACTATTTCACCATATCACTGGATCTTTTAACTTTTAAAGGAACACATCGGAGATATTGAATTTAAGCACAAAGAGTGATTCACTTCTCTCACGACTTATCATTCAGACATAAACGGCACACCTACAACACGGCACCAGCTATACCTAAACGCACGTACTTGGTCTCTCCATTGTTATTAGGTTCATAGACCTACTGTTTCACAGAGGTACTTCTTTGTGTAATTACAAACATGTTTTGAAACATTGGTCTTCCTTTCTGATCATTAACTCACCACTACCTTGAGATTCACTGATTTTGGCGACTTTCCAGTTTTAATTAAAATATGGAGAATCTTGTATTTAATGGGACTAATGTGGTAGTCCCAGTATTACATACACTTTTTCTTGATGTCTTTTTATGAATACACAGCCTTGAGAAAGTTGTGGGACAATTTCCCAGTTACGACGAAACACGTGTTGGCTGTTGAGAACTTCCGGGAAAAGTTACACTGAATAAAGTGACCAACAAAGAAGAAAGAATACTTACCTTCTGTTAATTTTTGCATCTTTTGTAGAAACACGTCACATACTTGTGTTATTTAAACTATTATGTGTGCTAGGGAGTGTTGTTTGTTCAAGAAGGCTGTGGCCTATCATAAGGAGAGGGGTGGTTTCTCCTTACCTTACAGCACCGTCAAATACAGGGTTCTTTTGTGATAATTTGTTTGAATTTTCTATGTGGAGCTGTTTACCTAAAAAGAACACCACTGTCTGGTTTATATTGTATATTCTCATGGTCTGGAGACTGCTGAGGTGTAAGTGTATGTGGTATAGGAGTAGGAGTAATGCTAAGTGCACTGGTGGCTTTATCCTCCTGTTGGTTTTCTTTTCTTTGCAGGAAGTACATGTTCTTGAGGAATTCTAGTAAGTATTCTTCCTGTATCTGGATGAATAAGTAGATATTTTTGTTTATTGTCTGAAGGCTGTTGCAATTTTTCAAAGACTGTTTGAACGTCCTATGAAGAATGGTCAACTGTACGTTTTTTAGACTCCATTTTGTCTCCTGGATGCCTGGGTGACGAGTGTTTCGGATCCGAATCTTTAGATTTAGAGCTAAAGTCCAAATATTTTTTCGGATCCGAAGATTCGGTACCGAAGATGTGGACATGTCTGCTTTGGATGTTTCTAGCTCCGAAGATTTTTTTGATTCTGAGGTGGACTGTTTCGGATCGATAGTCTTTGACTGTCTTTTGAGGTGAGCCAAGGACAAACTTTCCGTGATCTGTCCTTCAGTGCTGACCATGGCTCAAAGGCAGTGGACAACCAACAGAAGACTTTTGTACTTTGGGTGTAACTTTTTGGGGCATTTTACTCACGGTTTGTTGCCCAGGTTTAAGGGTTTATGCATCACAGTCAAAGCTTTGTTCTAGAAAGAAAGTACCCTCATCTACAGCCAAAGGGTTTGCCTCCATTTCTGTTTCCGGTTCCTCCGAACGGAAAATGTCCATTGTATCATCAATGCTGTGTCGAGACATTTGCATTCCTCTTGCTTTACGGTCCCGAAGAGTCTTCTTTATTTACAGGACTTGCAGTTCTGGTCCTGATGATCCGATGAGAGGCTGGAATTACACACTTTGTATAAATCTGTAGAAGGGAAATTTGAATGACAGGAAGGACAGAATTTAAAAGGTGTCCATTCCATACCTTTTAGTAGTTTTTGTTAAAGAAAAAAACACCTACGAGAATTTCCGCCCCGAAGGGCAAAGGACGGTTAGGCCGGAATGGAATCGAATCTCTCTTGAATGATTTTAGATGTATAACATAAAGAATCTCGATCGATAACAATACCAAAGGTAATAGAAAAGGATCCTATTGATGGTGTCGACCGGAGAAGCGGAACACACAACCGAACCAGACGGTGGAAAAAACAATCTAACAATGGAATCGATGACTATGCGTAAGGCCAGCAAGAAGAGGAGTCACTATAACTCGTGGTCTGAATAACTTCTTCCAAGAAAAACAACTTGCACACTTCTGAGCCCAACACTAGAAGGCGGACTTATGCTAAGCATGTGTATCTACTGCCGCACATGCCATCAAACAGGGTTGTTTAAGTTGTGGTAGTGATACTGACATTAAGTCATTGGGCAAAATACAAGACAGGAACATTGCTACTTGTATTAACACAGCCTTCCTCTAAATCCACTGTCAACTTGGCAGTTGGAGACTGATCAGCTGCCTTGACAGAATCAGAAATAACGAGGCAGATTAGTTACCCTTTAGACACTTTCAGTCGACAGAATCAGTTAATAGCATATTTATTATGTCCAGGGCGTGCCTCTACCGCTTCACAAACACATTCTTTTGCAGAGTTCATAACAACTGATCCAACATCTACTACTGACCTACATCTTTGCTCCAAGGCGAGACCTTGTTTCACAGGAAATTCAGAGAAACAGTCAAGATGTTTAGAGCCTGCGCAGTAATTCTGAATAAAGCTAATTCTACCCTGTAAAAAGTATGTATAATTCAATTAATTCTTAGAATTATACTTCTCGGCATCTACAGGTCATGACCTTCTACACACATAAAAGCGATAAAAATACTTTGTAATTATAGATTCTAGCCTAAAAATAGAGAAAGAAAGAGAGATAAATGGAAATAAATACATTTGTGCATCATCTTGCCGGTGGTTAAGAGGGAACATTTATGCACTCCCTCTAATGTAATGGGGTTTAATAGAGCGCACTTCTACCCTGAGGCCTCGTAGCGCTTAGGACGGGTGGGTGAAAGCAACTGTCAGAATGTGCACGTTACTGGAAAAGAAGGGTCTTCAGCCGTTTGCAGAACTTGAGTAGATCTACGTAGGGTGAGGGGCAAGGAGTTCCAGTGGGAGGCGGCATTCCAAGAAAACGAGCCCCCCCCCCCCACCTTGCTCGTTTGATTTTGCGAGTTACTGCCAGGCAGGTACCCCCAGATAGTAGGGTTCTTGGCGGATGGTAGAGGGAGACTAGAGAGCATACTAATGCTGGACCAGTGCGCCACATGGCTTTGTGGGCTATACAGATCGCCTTGAATTGGATCCGAGCCTGTATTGGCAGCCAGTTGGAGTGTTTTCAAGGCGGCTGACCCTGAAGGTCTACGAGAAAGTCCGAGCAATAGGCGAGCTGCAGAATTCTGAGTGACCTGCAGTTTTTTTATGGTACTCGCCGGGTCGTCTAAATACATAATCAAGGTGGGACAAGATGATAGCCTGCACCATGATCCTCCGGGCCTGGAAGGGGAGGAGCGGCAAGATTTTTGTCAGCATCCTCATCAGACCTAAGCAGGTTGCCGAAAGCTTGGTGGCGTGATGGTTGAACCCTAAGGTGTTATCAAGCCATACTCCAAGGCTTTTAATCTGATCTTTGGGTTCTGGTATAGTGTCCATACAGGTCGGACAGTCAATATTTGATCAGGGAGAAGGGGACTTCCCCAGGAACATCAGTTCAGTTTTCTCCCCATTTAATTTCAGATGGGAGAGTGCCATCCAGTTAGCTACTGCTTCTAAGCAGCTGCCCAGAGGGCTCGACTAGCCCTTGGGATGGTTAAAGCCAACCACCAGTTGGGTATCGTCTGCATAGGTGACAATTTCAATGACGAACGGGCACACAATCTCTGCTAGGGGTTCCATATAGACATTAAATAGGGTTGCACTTAAAGAGGAACCCTGCGGGACCCCGCAGTTGAGGGGCCATGGCTTGGATTGAGTGGCAACCTCTGAGACCTGAAACACCCGGTCTTCCAGGAAGGATTGCAGGCAGGAGAGAGCTAGCCCCGTTACTCCGAGGCACCTAATACAAGCTAGCAGGAAGTTGTGATCCACTGTGTCAAAGGCGGCACTCAGGTCTAGCAAGATAATTGCTGTGGTCCTGCCTTATTCCATGTCTCTCCAGGCTGACTCTGTCACTGCCAGAACGGCAACTTCCGTTCCGAGCTTCGGACGAAAGCCTGCTTGGACATCATGGAGTAAATTGTGAGACTCCAGATGGTTGACCAGAGAGAGATTGATGTGCTTCTCTAACAGTTTGCCCAGCCAAGGCAGGAGAAAGATCAGGCGGTAGTTAGCCATAATTGCAGGATCAAGATTGGGTTTTTTCAAAAGGGCTCTAACTTGTGCGCGTGTCCATGCCAGCGGCACTGTTCCTGTGGCAATGGAGGCGTTTAGTGTACTCAGAATCGCTGGTCTAATTATATCTGCCACCGGTAGCAGATGACGGGGAGGGGCTGGGTCAGTGGGAGAGCCAGATGACACTTTTAGCATTAAGGCATACAATGACTCCTCGTCAAGCAAATGGAATTCCATAAGAGGGCAGTGAGTGGTTGCAGTGATGTTCTCGGCTTGCGGAGGATTAGATTCAGTCTTAGAGGGGGCGAAGGAGAGAGAGATAAGCTCAATTTTTGGATGGAAATACTCCGCCTGTTTATCGCAGCGGTTTTGGGCCTCTTTGGGGTCAGGGAGATTTTGAGGGATCTTAACGAGTGTTTTCGCGATCTGGAATATTTCCCTTGGGGAATTGGCTGCAGTCCTTATCTTCTACTCATAAAAGGAGGATTGCGCTGTTTTTATTTCCACCCTATCGCTTCTCTATAGTTGGTTCGACTTTCTACCCCTGAAGCATGTCTCCATTCCCTCTCTAATTTCCTGCACTTTTGTTTCAGCTCTCGTAGTTTAGGGGTGAACCATGGCGCTTCTTTAACCTTGGTTTTTTTGTGTAGAATTTTTAGTGGGGCTACCGAATCCAGCGAGGTCTGGATCCAAATGTTGAAGTTCCTGTTAGATATCTCTGGGTCTTTGCCCAGCACCAGAGGCGCGGCAGTCAAGGAACGAACCCATTGGTTGGTGGGGAGATTCGAGCAGTTCATCCCCATCAGCGGAGCTAGGGTAGGAACCGGGAGAGAAGTCACTGTTTCCCACATTAGTGGCACAAGCAGATGATCGGTCCAAGGGAGGGGCGTTGGAGGACCCACATGGAGCTTGTGAATGTTGCTAAGTACAGCATCTAGCAGATGGCCCCTCACATGTGTAGATTCGGAGCTCTAATGGGTAATGCCCAGATTTTCTCTGGAAATGAAGCAAACCTTGCCAGGAAATTATTTTAGGAAAAATGGAACTGCCTACCTTGAAAACAGACAAGAACTGAGACTGAGCAGCAATATGTCTGCTGAGGAAACAAACCTTTAGTGAAACCATACGTTGCAGTATTGCACATTTAGTTCTTAAACAGCAAGCTGCTTCCAGTACCAGGACAATTACTACCTTGTGCTGCTTTCCACATCCTGTAACTAGACAGTACTTGGCTCACCTTGGCTAAGAGTCTTGTTAGATTCGCCAAGGTTTATTCCACTAAGTTTAATAAATGAATGTCCTTCCACAAATGAAATCCAATGCAGCAAGACGAAGCGAGTAGAGGCAATGATCCCACAAGATCACTGCATAATTGTAGCACAAGAAAGGGGTCGGTTTAATAAATGTGCTAGAAATGTGACAAAAGAAGTTTCATTTTAAAGCGTATACTATACAACAGAGACAGCTTATGGCATATTGCGTCGAAATTCAAACTCCTTATCGCATATTTTACTTTCATGATGATAATTGAATGAGTAACCGACATGCAATACATTAAAATGTAAAGATTGCATCAGTGTGTATCAGGCAAACAGCAGTAAGAGGATAAAGAGGGTACATTAAATGAAAGGAAAACACCCCAGAGGTTACCTGTTCTTTTGCACAGTAGCCACAAATCATTCTGGTGGCCAGCTCCATCTCATGGTTCTGAGCTGCATTGTGACAGATATCGCAAGGGTAGGCCTTACCACAGCAAGGAAATCTACAACAAATGTATAAGATGGACTGAGAAAATGCATTTGAATCAGAAAAAGGCAATAATTTCACAATGCCCCTTTGTTGCACATCCAGGTTCCGTTACCTTAGATATGTGCAAGACAGCAGTTACCCTTGCTGCAGTCTGTAAGACCCTCATACTAAGTTCTGATGTGTGCACTTACTGTAGGTGTATTAAGGACATCCACCAAATTTCTGTTTGCCAACCTCATACTCCCCCACCCCCTTTTAGAGTTGATATAACAGCTGGTTCTCTGCCAGCAGGGCTCCAGCTGGCTCTGCCAGTGGAAACCCTTAAACTAAAGACCATTCCACCAGTGGGCTGCCAGATTTGCCCTGCCTGGCATTCCTAGGCAGTGAATACGAACAAGAGATATTTATCCCCGCCCTTATGTAACCTTAGCAGTGCGATGGACGTCAACTGATCTTCATGAGGGGGGAGCTTGGGTGAACTTCCGGTACTCTCACCAGTGGCTTCCCCTCATTTGAACACTTAGGGGACTGACACAGAATCTCTCCATTTCAACCCCCGCTACAACCCCTGACCATCAGTAAAAAAGCACACTGTTCACAAATCCCAAGGGGTAGCAGCACAAGGAGCAGGTAGGAGTATCTCTGCTTTTTGTCGGTGATACCGCTCTCTGAGCAGGCACCCACAAATTTGAGGAAGGCATCACTGGAAATGAGAGAATCTTCCCTTTCCAATGAGGCCTCTCACATCCCTGATTGTGGATTTGGGAATGCACCATGATCCATGAGCACAGATCCCACTAGACAGCAGGTAGGCCTTTCGTTTTTAGTTTTTTGGAGTGGGGGGTACAGCAGGGGTGTAACTAGACCCAACCTCTGGACGGGGGGGGCTATCACTTAAAAAAGTGAGGCGTGGGAGAGCAATCTTCAGAGGTGCATAAAAATTGCTAGTGGGGGTCCAGTCATTCTTCTGGTGCCATACCATGATGCGTGGTATTATTTTTCTCAAAGATATGCATTCAATAATTCATTATATGTTCACTGGCAAATATTGCTGGTCTACGCATAAGAAGACTTAATAATATTTACACTGGGTTCAGGTTCTCCCTCAAGGAATTGTAACATGATTCATATTGTTGTGTGACACATTCATCCATTAGCCCTGACAAGTTGTGAAATTTGGGTCATACTCCACTGAGCCATCGGAGGAAGTATTCCATCAATGGAACCAACAGGGCCTCTGCTGACAGAATACTTAAGGTCCGTCCATATCTGAATAAGGTGGGAGGATCAAAGGTTTGTCAGGAAGGGTACTCCGCCATGTTTGCGACAGACTATCCTGCTGCCAAACTCTAAATCAGGCCCTTAGTACATGAATCCACTTCCTTACAGTCAAGGGAAAGACCACCTCTGTTCCGGGCTTTGTAGCACACAGATTGTTGAATTTTCATCATTCTAAATATTAACCCTGAGTTTTAGCTGCCACCAAATACTCTTTTTCTTTGATATGCTTAGCACTTCTAGGCACTTCCAAGACCTGATATGAAGCCCGCATTTGGAAAAATGTTTACTGTGCAGGCACTCAGGAAACACAGAAACTAGGCATGAACTGTGATTATCCAAGGGGCAACCACAACACAGAATCAATGTCAAAACAAGTAATTTACACCAAACATTGCTTATGCTCAGCTTCAATTTAGATCAGAGGAAATGTTACTGATGGCATAATAGGAGTACTTCAGTGGAATTCTTTTGTGAAGTTAGGTGGACTTATGCATTCCCTGCTGGCATATATGTTTGCCACAATGTTACAAAATTCAGATTCCAACAGGTCCGACCAGCCTTTTCTTCTTCTGAGGTCAGTAACATGAATACCAGTGAGGTGGGTACCTACTAATATCTGTTATTCTTATTTTATTTTATGAGGCGTAAGAGTCATGGCATAAGAATAGGAAAATGATCAGTACAGGCCTAACAGAAGGAAGAATGATAAATGCATGAAACTGGCTACTATCAAGAGTGATGGAGTTAAGTCTCATCAGAAAAATAATTTGAAACGGTTCTGGACAACCAGGAGTATTTACAGTGTAAGGAAAAGAGTGAGTTGCATGTGTACTACTTGCAGTTGTCTTGCATTAGCAGGGAAGTGAGGGGAACAGATTAAGGCGGGTATCCTCATACCAAACTTAATTCAATTTCAAACGTAGAGAACTGGCTCTTTAAGCATAAAACAAGAAATGCCATATATATTAAATACCTGCTTCTGACAGTTTCCATTTCAAGAAGTACCATTCCTGTTGGTTGAACCCATGGTCAAGTCTAACCTTGGTCATCTTTTATTATCATCCTTTCCAGTAACTAGTTATCATTTGCTTCTCTATTGTCACCTCATTTTCTCTCATCCTCC
This sequence comes from Lissotriton vulgaris, assembly GCF_964263255.1. Taxonomy (NCBI): domain Eukaryota; kingdom Metazoa; phylum Chordata; class Amphibia; order Caudata; family Salamandridae; genus Lissotriton; species Lissotriton vulgaris. The sequence continues at coordinate 2,135,411,090 of NC_141687.1, read as the reverse complement.
CCTCTCTGCTCATTCTTTAATATGGTCGTTTCCATTGCTTCTCCCTTTCTCTATGTACATTCTCTTTCCATCTCTTCTCTTGATATTCTCATGTTTTTGTATCTTTTGCTTCCTTATCTGGCTATGCACCTACCTCCTTTTCCTTTATCCTCCTCCTGTTCTTGTCCACAATTTCTACCATTTATTTGATTATTCAGAGGCTTTGATGTGCTCTAAAAATATGCATGACCCCTGTGACATGCAGGATGCCTTCAACAGATACAGTGCATTTAGAAGATGGCGCAGACTGAACATTGTCAAATGTTACCAAGTACTGAAAGCTTAAAACTTCGTACATCTGGTCTTGCAACATATAATCGGGGACTGTTGTGGTGATATTCACAGAGTTTGAAGGCTTATGTTGTTGATCCCTCACATATGTAAAGGTACACGTAGAAGAGACCCTTCAGCTTTTGCTTTAAACATCACTCATTTGCGCTTCTCTGAACAATCCAGCATTGATCTGGGACAGCTGGGTTTCAGTTCCACATTGGCTGGGTTTCGTAAGTAAAGTTTTTCAAGGTTTCCAGTATAATTCTGTTTGTCATACTACTACTAGACCTTTTCAGGATCAATCAGCAATATTGCAGCTGCACTGTTCCCTTCTCAGATGTGTAATTTTTGTGCAGCTGCACTCTCAGGATCTTGTTGGAATGCAGCAGAAGCTGCATCTTCATCATATTAAATGTTCAAAAAGCATACCTGCACCCCTGCTCACTGCATGTGTATGGTTTGTCACAGCATCACCATTCTCATCTCTGTTTCTCCAGCATAATTGCCATTGCTTTGTATCCAGGCATGAATTTTGATTAACTAACACCTGACATGTTCATAGTGCATTTCCAATAACGGAAAACACTTTAAAAAATCTGTTCTAGAAATCTTACAATAAGACCCTTTTGGTATGGTATCCTGCACAAAAGATCACTCTCTGCAGTTGTTACTTCGCTGTTTTTTTGGCCATGGATAAGACCAGTTGTCACACCCATATACTAGCATAATATGCTCAAGTGAGTCTTCACGGAGGATAATCATTGGGCTCCTTTGTACCCCACCTTCGGCAAAATATGTGAGTGCATTAGTGTGGGTGCCACATTTGCAGGTTTGTATCTTTGAAGCCATGAGTCACAGTTGGACTTTCACAGTGATGGAGGGTGCCTAGAGTACTGGGGCAAGAAATCAGATGTGTGCAGTCCTCAATGAAAGCAGAGCTGGAGGCAGGGACTTGAAGTTGAAACCATGCAACGGATTTAGATACAGTAACAGACTCACCATGGCCTTACCTGCCCAGGAGATAGAACTGAGGGTGTTGTGAAAGGTTCAGAAGGCAAAGAGGGACAGACTTGGGTGTCCCTACAGTGCCCTAAGTGATGCAGACAGATGTAGATGTTTTCTCTTTATAGTAACTTAGTGACATTGTGTTCTGCAGCGGCACAGACTTCACAACTACAACATCTTCCACAGGTCGTCATGCAGCTAGACTGTTCAGCTCTTTCCAAACAGACTTCTCTGTACGATATTGTCGATTAACCCCCTTTAACAACAGAAAGCGTTCTTGAAATTCTTCCAACAGGATACTTATACCATACTTAGCCTGGCAGAAGGGCGGCAGTCAGGGAGACTCTAACCCTGAGTCACAGCTCCTCAAGTGTATATATTCTTTTACACATATCCTAATCATGTGTAAATACATTTTTAAGGGACATGTGCAAAAAGTTTGATATGGTGCTGAACAGTCAGTTTCAGGGTGTCATTCAGATGGGTAATCTCCTTTAGGGAAGGCATTTTGATGTAGATCTGAGTATCATCGGTGTACATGTGGAAGGAGATGTTGGCAGAGCAAAGAATTTCAGTTAATGTTTCAAGGTAGAGATTGAAGAGGGTAGGGGACAGATTAGAGCCTTCAAGGAGACCGATTGATATCAGGGAAGGAGCAGATAGGTTGCTGTTGACTAAGAATCTCTGGGTACGGTCCTGGAGGAAGGAACCAAACCATTTGATGACAGTTCCTCCTAGACCCATCCAGTGTTCGAGGCATTCAAGAGGTTTCTCGTGGTTGGCTGTGTTGAATGCAGAGGAAAGATCCAGAAGGATCAAGAGACAGGATTTGCCTTGGTCAAGGGCTTGGAGAGCATCATCTACAATGTGAGAATAGTAGTTTCAGTGCTTAGAATTAGTCAAGCAAGTTGAAATTAGGAATATATTTGCTTAGTTGTAGTTGCACACATTTCTCCAGCACTTTTGCCAGAAGAGGAATATTGGAAATTGGTCTGAAGCTGTCTGGAATTACAGGATTCAGAGTGGGTGTTTTTAGGCTGGGGATGACTAGCCCGGTTTTCAGGGAATCAGGTATGGACCCTTGAAGAAGGAAAACGTTGATAAATGTAGTCCAAATGGGAACAATGAGTAGGGAGGTCGGTCCAAACAGTTGGCGGGGAGAGGGTCGTTAAAGTGGGTATAAGGATTTAAGGGGGATAGAATTTTTGAGATAGAATGGTCATCACATAGTTCGAAGTTGGACCAGTGAGCTTGATTTTTGGGCGTTGCCTGGGAGGGGGAGGGGGAAGAGAGGGAAGATGGGTCCCGGTAAGAGGAGGAGGGAAGTTTGAGGTGACATTAAGTTTATTACCTAGAGAGTTGGTTTTGCTTGTAAAGAAGTAGGAGAACTCATCACAGGTTATTAGGGATTTTGTAGTTTCTTTGGATGACTTAGCTAGTTTGTTTGATTGAAGTTTGACTATTTCAAAGAGTTTGCGGGGTCTGTTCTTGGCATTTTCCAGTTCTGATCCGAAGAACTCTTTTTTGGATATGAGGATGTTCTTGTAAGTATTTCAGGCCTGATGGAGAAGTTTAAGTTGGGAGGCTGAGGGGTGCTGTCTCCAGTTTCTTTCTGTAAGTCGTAGAGCTCTCCTTTTGCTATTGAGGGGTCCGGTAATCCTGGGGGAGGGGGGGAAGAGGGGGGTGTAGGTCATTCTCGCAGCGAGCAGTCAGCTTCTCGAGGTCAAGGTACTTAGTGTCTGTGAGCCAGCGTTTCGGTTTCACCAGTTGCCCAGGTCTTTTTATGCAGTAGTCAGGTATTAGGAAGGTGATGGCATGGTGGTCTGACCAGTCGTATGGATCTATTGAATTCAGCCTGACCGCCAATGCCTTAGCGATGATCCAATCCAAAGTGCGTCTTTCGAGTGGGTTGGAAGGGTGCAGGCCTGGGTGAGTGTTTGGTCAGCAAGGAAGACTTTGGCAGCTTTGACCTGGGAGCCATAGGGATCATTCCAAAGCAGATTAAAGGCACTGAGAAAAATGTCATTGGAGTGGGGGGGAGACCTTATCGGTAATGATTTCCATGAGGAGATCCATGAATGTGTCATTCTTGCCAGGGGATGGAAGAAGATGTGCAATTTGCATAACTGAGTAGTGTTGTTACAAATGGAGAGAGCCAGATATTTGCAGGAGTAAGTGCGGTCTGCATGGAGTTCTGTGACAAGGATGTTTGAGCGGTAGATGCATGCAATGCCCCCTTTTTTTATTTGTCTATCACGTCTAATGATGTTATAATTTGGCGGGACCAATAAATCAAGGTAAGGAGATGAAGATTCATTGAGCCAAGACTCTTTTAGGATAGCTACATCAGTTTCATGGCTTAGGATGAGGGCGGCGATGTCAGAGGCGTGTTTCGCATCTGAATGGCAGTTAAGAAGGAGGCCAGCGAGTCTAGCATCTGGACAAATGTTGTAAGAAGGGGAGGATAGGGGTACTTGTGTTAAGTTGCTGCTGTTTACTCCTCTATTACGGAGAGATGATGATCTATTGGTGTTGACTGAGACATAGGGAATCATGTAATTAACTGTCTTGTCAGGAGGACGGGAGCACCGGGGGCGGTCATGTAGGATGAGAGGAGGGATAGGGTTTCCTCCTCCAAGAGGTAGTTGGGATGTTTGCGAGGGCGAAGGTGTCTGCTGGCCTGTGGCATGGGTTGGAGGGCGGGTATGGTGAGAAGGGGAAGGACTGAATTAAGGGAGGGCTTGAGGGTGGCGATAGAGTGTTCAGTGAGGAGAAGGATGTTCTTCAAATCTAACAAGGATTTCCGGATTCTCTGAACTATGATGGATGCTCTGATGTTCAGAGTATCAAAGCCCAAAGGTGCAGGTTGTACTTGCGGACAGGGGACCTGAGGGTCAGGACAGGGTCTGGCTGAGTGAGCGGGAGGTCAGGCAGGGGGGCATGACCCCCCCTTAAAGTAGAAAGTCGATGTAGCCGGCAAAACCCAGAGCCCAACAATGAAACCTTTCACTGAGGTATTGCCATAGCTTGTGGGATGCGTAGGTCTGATCATGCACAGGACCGAGAGAGGTAGATCAGGCACACCAGAGTTCAGCTGATGCGAGGCAAAAGGGATCCCCACAATATAGTAGTGGATAAGGTTCAGTATTTAAGTTAGTTCACGTGATGTTGGTTGAAGGTGCAGGCACACCGTATGTACAGTGGGAGGTACAGTATTTAAGTTAGTTCATGTGACGTTGGTTGAAGGTGATATATGAATGGGATAGCTTGATCACTTATTTTAAAAGCAACTCTGTCTGAGTGCACCATATAAGAACGGTGCCTATTAATTTGCATTGGGTCATTCCCTTTCTTAACCGAGGTTACCTGCTCAAAAAGCGCAACGGTGAAAGATCACCCCTTAGTCACCATAACAAATAATAATTGTGATCCTAGTTGGGGAAATTTAGGCAAATATGGTTCTGTTTCCCACATCTTTCTGCTTCATGCCATGGTTAAGCATAGCCACACATTTACTACTGCATGTTTGGAGGAAGCCTCCGAATAACTTCCAATGGAAACCACAATACTAAACACACACTCTACCAGCCATGCCTTCTAACCTTACTTGGCCACCCGAAAAATAACTTTGAGGAATCCTTAGAGGTAGAATAGTGTATATAAATGCTTCAGTGTAACATAGTACTCTACAAAGCCATGGCCAAAGCAAATTCTGTAGCTATGGTTATTATCCAGCCACCACAATAGGTTGTTGCATAAAGAAACTAGTAGGAATGCCACTTCGCTACCTATCCAGCACATACGAACTGAATCTAAACAAATGTACATTTATTCTAATGAGCATACATTCGGAAAACTAAGGTAGGTTCATTTTACCCAAAGGACACATTTTGAGACTGAACATCTGCATCCAATGGTTCTACACAACTTTACTCATTCATCGATGTCATTCACTTAATACAAAGTTTCTAGTCATAGAAAGATATAGTGCAAACATTTTTGAAGCCACAGGCAAACGTTTTTGTGGTTGTGGGTTCCTCAAGAGGGGTATTTTGCAACTTCCGTGCTGCAGTACAGGACTGTTTGATCCTTATTCCTGGTAGTGCGGAAAGACAGTATTATACCAATTAAGGTGCATTTGAATAAACATATAATGTATATTCACAACAAATAACACAACATCATGCATTATTTATGAAAAGTTATGATTTGTTTAGCTCCATGTCTTTAAAACACTAGCTTTCATTAACACCTTTTTTGATGTAGCAAATATGTTATATTGTAAAATGCAATTATATAGCACTTACTAGTGTTGATGAGACATTTAGCTGAATTGCACAGTACTACTGTCCCGAGTTTAAGCTTTTAGTTATTGAGTGTGCAGTCATGTTGGAAAAATGAGTCTTTACTATTTCAAACTGAGTCCAGTTGCAAATTTTATTCTAGAAATGGCCAGTTTCTGAATCCTGCGACCAGCTGTTTATTTGCTTTTTCACTCTTGTTCTAGGAAAAATGTTAGTTCATTTGTTAACTTTATAGGACTTTAGTTTGGATGCTTGTATGGAAAAAAGGATTGTAATTCCTAAGCTGAACTTGCTGATAAACTAGCTGCAGTTCGATATATGCAAACATCAGTAGTATTTAAATGAGCTTACGCACAGTCTTATTTTCATTTGAACTCTTGTTTATCCATTTAAGTTTTCCAGTTCCTCCTTTTTGTTCTTTTCTTCTATTCAGAACCATGCCTTCAGTGAGAGGATTTTAGCGATTCTAGAGTGAGGGGACATTAGATCTTTCCTGGCAGTCTAGCTGGCCATTCACACTGGTTTTTTCTATTCACTCTGGAATCTAGGGCTCGTGAGCTCCATGATATCCCAAATGGGAACACCATTGCATGTATGGTGCTGAGCAAGAACATAAAGAAATTACCCTGGGTGTCAAATCCGCTCCACTCGCGGAGTTTCAAGATTTTTGGCAACTCCGGGTTCTGGAGCAGAGTTTTTTTGTGTTTGCGTGCTCGCAATGCGTTTTCCCGCAAGTGTGTGCGACTTACAGGATGCCAGGGTTCAACTACAAGATTTCCCAACCGCTCGCGAGCGCCACGAGTTAGAAAAACTCCTCAGATTGACATATGGCTGTACTTTTTGAGCAAGGATTCCTTTTTCTTTTTTTTAGAGGAAGGAGGTGCCCCAGCGTCTCCAACTTCCTCTCCTTGTCCATCTCCTGTTCACTTTTCATTTGGACTTGGAGCTGGAAATATCACTCTTTGTGTCTGCTGCATCATATAGCACTGGATTTGAGTACTTTTGGATTTAAGATTTCACAAGTAAGTTGGAAAATTGGTGTTTATTTGATTGGGGCATTGCACCTACATTCTTTGTACTTTTCATTGTTTCTTTTAAATGTATTGTGGTGGGTGTACTATAGTTTCAGTAGGGGCCTAGTTGTTTCTTTGAATGTCATTTTTCTTCTAGTTTTCTTTTATAAAAGAAACATGTTGCAAAGTTCACTATATTTTCGCCAACTTTTGAAATCAATTTGCAAAATTTATTTAATGCACTAGCCCAGTAGTCTGCCAATAGGTTTTTAAGCCAGTAGGCCCAGAGCTACACATGGGTTTATGAAACAACTGTTTCTGTGATGTCTGTTGAATTTAAACATCATTTAGGGCATGTATAGCATTGGATTGAAATGCAAAATGTTTTTTTTTTGTATTTTACTTTTTTTTAATGTGTGTTAAATAAGTGTCTTGTTCAATGTGTGTGGTTGTAACTTGCTAACTATTTTTGGCATTGTTGTATTAAAGCTGTGTTGTTTAGCATGCCTCCTTTGTCTGGCCAGTGTGTGACTGTGTTTGTAATGGTGGGCCAGCATTTGCCTTGGCTGAGCCTCCCGGTGTGGCAAGGGGACATTTTGTAAAGTCTGTGTCCATATAGGCCTGCTTGAGTTCATTGTTTTCCAGGCCTCCTGCTTGTTGATGTTGTGAGTGACCATGTGGCTGGTGGCCATTTTGTGGTGGTGCTAGTGCTATTGCCATAGACCTGCATGTCTCCTTTCCTTTGTTCATCTTTGCTTATTGCTTCTTGTTGTGGCCTGTCTGGCCATGTGGCTGGAGGCCATTTTGTGAAGGCAGCCAGTGTGCTTTTGCTGTAGGCCTGCATTGTCTGTCTTTCCTTTCTTGTTGTTGTAGCCGGCCTGGCCATGTGGCTGGTGACCATTTTGTGAAGGTAAGTATTGTGCATCTGTCATAGGACCACATTGTCTGTCTTCACATTCTTGTTGTGGCCTGCCTGGCCATGTGGCTGGCTGCCATTTTGTGGAGGCAGTCAGTGTGCTTTTGCCATAGGCCTGCATTGCGTCTGTCTTCCCTTGCTTGTTGTTGTGGCCTGGTCATGTAGCTGGCTGCCATTTTGTGAAGGGGCAGTCAGTGTGCTTCTGCATTAGGCCTGCAAGCCTTCTTTGTGGTATCCATGTCTTCTTGCTGGTTGTTGTTTTGCATGACATCTTTTCTTCTTTTATCCAGCAAAAAATGTAGCACAGTTCACTAAAGTTTCTAATAAATTTGCATTATTATTGATTTGAATTGATTCACTATGTGGCCTAGTCTGCCAATGGGTTTTCCAACCAATAGGCCCTTAGCTACTCATGGGTGCATGAAACAACTGTTTCTATGGCATCTGTTGAATTTGAACATCATTTAGGGCATGGATTGAAATGCAAAATGTGTTTTTTGGGAGGTGTTCACTTTTTTCATGCGTGTTAAATAAATGCCTTTGTTGGATGTGTGTGGTTGTTGTGTAACTTGCAAACCTTTTTTAGCCCTGTGGATTTTCGTTTTTGGCATTGCTGTATTAAAGCTGTGTTGTTTAGCATGCCTCCTTTGTCCGGCCGGTGTGTGAGTGTGTTTGTAATAGTGAGCCAGCAATTGCCTTGGCTGAGCCTCCTCACGTGGCCACGGGCCATTGTGTAAAGTCTGTGTCCATTATAGGCCTCTTTGAGTTCATTGTTTTCCAGGCCTCCTCCTTGTTGTTGCTTGTGAGTGACCATGTGGGAGGTGGCCATTTTGTGGTGGTGGTAGTTTGTGTGCTTGCTTTTGCCATAGGCCTGCATGTCTTCTTTCCTTTGTTCCTCTTGGCTTAAAATTGAACTCTTTCTTGAATGGACAACCAGTGTAGTGATAAGAGTGCGGGGTTAGCTTCCCCAAGATGGTAAGAGGGAGATGTGCCCATGCTCTCATCAGTTTTCGGCACTGCGCTGCTACTTTTGCAAAATTTAAAGAGGCTATCAAATTTATATTTTTGTCTATATTTATCCCCAGGTACCGCAAGTTAACTCTTGATGTCTCACTATGGGTATTTAGGTTGACATTCCATGACATTGACTCAGTTTTGGAGGCATTCACCTCATATCCTGAAACCTTTCCAAATTCCAGGGCTAGATCTATGACCGCTGGAAACGCAGTGTTAATGTCTGGTGTAAAAATCATGATATCGTCCGCGTAAAGGGCCACTTTTTTGACCCAGTCGCAGTAGACAAAAGGTTTAATTAGTGTGTTTTCTCTCAATTTCTGCGTGAATGGCTCTATATATAAATCGAATAACAGGGGAGACAGAGGACAACCCTGTCTCGTGCCCCTCGTTACCCTAAATGTCTCGGATAAGCCGCCATTGATCAAAATTGAGGCCGAAGGGCTTCCGTAAAGCAATTTTATTGCTCTACAGAACTTGTCCCCCACATTGAACCTCAACAAGGCCTCCGACAGGTATTGCCGATTCACCCTGTCGAAGGCCTTGGTGGCGTCCAAAGTGAGGACCGAGAGGGGCAGAGTCTCCTTCGTCGCCACATCTATAGCGCCCACAAGATCATACGTGAACTCAAATAGCTGCCTCCCCTTTACGAAGCCTTTTTGATTGGGATGCAGTATATCCGGGGCCACCTGACCGAGCCTTTTGGCCAATATTGCCGCAAAGATCTTGTAGTCGGCGTTTAAAATTGATATTGGCCAATACGAGCCACAGTCGGATGGGGGCTTTCCTGGCTTCAAGATGAGTGTTATGGAGGCGTTGTCCCAGGATGCTGTGGGGGCCTCTCCTTCCCACAAGATCTTATTAAACAGTTCCACCAGAACGGGAGATACCTCTAGTTGCAAGTTTTTGTAGATTTCAGACGGTAAGCCGTCAGTTCCTGCAGCCTTACTTATTTAGTTAAAATGTCTATACTGCCAAAGGTTTCTTTTTTATTTAATTCAATTCCGCTGTTTTTTTACCCTAAATTAATTTCAAAGCTGCAGAGCGAGATTTCCTCTTTCATTTGGAATAACAAGAATCCAAGAATTGCTTGGAAAAAGATAAGGCGTCGCAGGGAGAAGGGCGGGCTGGCGGGCCCAGACTTTCAGGCTTACGCATGGGCATTTCAGCTAGCGCATGCACGCATGCTTTTGAAAATAGCAACTGAGACAGGCCTGGGCCTTATGTGTTCCACCTTGCTGAGCTGTGAGGGAGTCTGGCAGGCCAGTTTCTTGTTCAAATTTGGAGACCCCAAATTTAAAAAAAAATAAAGCTGAAGGTACTACATGGGATGGCCAACATGTGGTATAGAGTGAGGCACTCGATTAATCTAGGATATCACTCAAGCAGAGCTCCAATATGGGATTTACCTGCGCCCCCAGCCTGGGCGGAAGATGCATTAGCCTTACCACCTAAAGAGGCTGGAATTATATCCTGGGGAGACTTGTTTTCTGATGGATCTCTACTTCCATGGAACTATTTGACCAACAAAGTCGGGCCGAGACTCTCAAGATTTAAATATCTACAAATTTCAAGTTGGGTTCAGGCATCTAGCACACAGTCCTCGCGGAACAGCAGTCTTCCCATAGGGGGAGGGAGTGAATTAGAGGTGTGTCTGGTGGACAAACCCCCTATAAAGAAAGAGATCTCACTCTGGTATAACATGATCCTAGAGGAAGCAGATGGTAAATTCTGTCTTCCAACGCAATTGTGGGCTGAGTCGATGCCAGGAAAAGATGTGGAAGAACTTTGGCTAACTTCATGCAGGATGCTGTGGGATTTGGTCAAGCCTGTTTGGCTCCGAAGGAACCACGTATGTACAATGCACAGGGCTTACTACTCCCCGCAGAGATTGTCAAAATTTTCCCTGACAGGTCCGGTCTCTTGCCCTAGATGTGGTCTGGAGGCGGCGTCCGACATTCATATGTTCTTTGAATGTCCACAAATTACCCCTTTCTGGCATTCCATAAGTAATAAACTGTCCTTGATACTGGATTTTCAGATCACTATTGATTTGGGCTTAGTCATCTTTGGCCTGAGTGGAAAGACCCGCAGCGCTGCCTCTAACCTGGTGTTCTATTCCATTTTGGCGGCTCGCAGGGAAATTTGCAGACATTGGAAAGACGCCTTGCCACCTACCTTTTACGAATGGCGTTCTTCAATTCTCCAGATTTCAAAACATGATCTGGCAAGGGGAGGGAATCAGGGAAAAAGAGTCTTTTGGAAGCTGCTGGAGAGGTCACGTTAATACCTGTTTTTTTTTTTCCCCCAGGTCCAATGATTAACGCAGTCATGGCTCACCTTCTGGTTCTGCTACTGTAGTGGCGGTGCTTTAAGGGCCCTGGTACCTCGGGCACTATTGTCCAATAAAACAGCCCGCACACTAGTTTCACGGCCTGCCAGATGTTACTGTTGGGATCTGGTCACCATCCCTCTTACGCTATCCCTGCCAGCTGACGCCGAGACAGTACAGAGGCACTGCCTGATTTTCTCCTCTGCGGCAGTTTTTTGTTTTGATAGATTGGAGCCATGTACGCAAATGAGGATTAAAAAAGAAAAAAAAAAAAAGAGTGCGGGTTTAGCTGAATGGCGTTTAGGGGTGTTAAGAAGCAGGCGAGCAGCACAATTTTGAACAATCTGTAATTTATTTATAGTTTTAGCTGGGGCTCCTAGATATAATGCATTAGCATAGTTCAGGTGTGACAAAATCAATGCCTGGACTAATATATTTTTGGCTAGAAGAGGAAGCACGAAAGGATCTTCCCAATCATTCTTAGGATTCCAAAACAGCTGGCTGCTACCTTACGTACCTGCTCTTTAGAATATAACTTAGAATCAAGCCATACACCTAAACTCTTAATATGGTCCTAAGGGGCAGGGGGAGCCCCTAAACAGCTGGGCCAAATGGATCCCAAGTGGGTTTACCCAGCAGTATGACCTCAGTCTTAGCTCCATTTAACTTCAAATAAGAATCGTCCATCCAGCTGGAACACTTTTCCAGACATAAACCTAGATTTGAACTGGAGTTCTCTTTTCCGTCATGTACAACCACAAACTGAGTACTACTATAATTTGGATAACAAAAGGAGTAACTATGCCCGCTACCAAACTCATATAAACATTAAATAGGGTGGGACTCGAGGAAGAGCCCTGAGGCCCCCCACATCTGAGTGGTATCATCCTAAAAGACAACAAAGGATCGATCTTCTAGATAGGATTGTATCCATTCTAATGCAGTTCTTGCCACTACAATCATTTTTAGTCTTTGGACCAACAATTGGTGGTTAACCGTATCGAAGGCTGCGCTGAGATCTAATAATATGAGTGCAGCGCAGCCCCCTCTATCTAATATTTTCCTCAGTTCTTCCACTGCTATCAACAGTGCAGTTTCTGTACCATGTTGTTGTCTAAATCCATTCTGTGATGGATGCAGACGAGAATTTTCTTCGAGGAAGGTGGATAATGTCCAATTTACGTGCTTTTCTGCTAGTTTGCCAATGCCTGGTAATAAAGAAATAGGCCGATAGTTAGCAAAAACCTCGGGCCCAAATTAGGTTTTTTTTTAAAGTGCTTTCACCCTGACCTGTTTCCATTGAGAAGGCACTCTACCAGTTGCCAAAGAAGCATTAATCACATTTAAGACAACAGGAGACACCGTCTCAGTAATTAGGTTTAAAATATTGGGGGGTACTACATCTGATGGTGTTCCTGATTTAAGCTGATTAAGGAGTCCTTGGAGAGAGGAAAGACTTAAAGGAGAAAAAACCTCCAATAACAAATTTCCATCTCGACCTGTCTCTTCAGGTATCAGAAGGTTGTGTAAAGCCAGTACTTGAGGAAAGGAGTTATAAATCTTTAGAATTTTATTGCAGAATTCTACCATATCATTACACCATTTAGGTGTATCTGTAATGAAAATGGGGGCCGTGGGAGGAGTAATGAGAGTTCCTACAGACCGTAAAATTTCACGTGGTCAATTATTTGATAGTGTGATTTTTTTCCTCATAATAGAGAGCTTTGGCTGCCTTTATTTCTACTTTATAAATCTTTATAGCCTCTCTGTAATTCTTTTTATTAGTTGCAGGGGAGTTTTTTCTCCACATTATTTCCAACTTTTTGCTGGATTGTTTAAGTTCCCTAAGTTTAGGCGTGTACCAAGTATTTTGATTGGATCCCAGTTTGTTATGGATCACTTGTTTTGGTAGAACTTTATCAAGAGATGGCTCAAGCCAGTTTACTAGGTTTCCATTCACAATGACTGGATCAGTTTCTAGATTAGGGGTCGTATTTTCCAGGCTGGTCACCCAAGATTTTATGGGCAATTTCGACCAAATCCGTCAGAACTTATACATTTTTTTGGGCGGGGCAGTTCCAGTCTATTATCCAGGAAAATGGTATTAAAAAACGATCAGTCCACGGTAATTATAGGATCGTTGACCAGAAGATCAGGGATATTTTAGAATATTGGGTCCAATAGATGGCCTTAACAGTGAGTGGGGCCTTTGCCTAAATGGGTAAATTGGAGACTCTCCAATCCTTCTGTTAGCTCGAATCTAGATGAAGATAGGGCGTCGTCAAAATGGAGAATAAAATCCCCAAGGAGGGTTAGATTGGGAAGAGAACTAGCTAAATTGGCAACCGCATCGGGTAGGTCTTTACAGAAGTTGCCTACAGCCCCTGTAGGTCGATATATAGGAATTCCTGAAAAGGTCTTAATGTGGGAAATAGTCAAGGTAAAATGGATGCTTTCACAGTCTGGAAGGGGGTTATTAGTAGAGCGACATTCAAATTTATTTTTGTATATAATAGCTAGACTGCCTCCTCTACCCGTAACGCGATCCTGCCTTGATATTACATAACCTGGAGGGAGTGCTTGAACAATCTTGGTGCACGAAAGAGGAGGAGGCGTCTTCACCCATTGTACTGTCAAACAGAAGTCCTGCTGCACACAACGTCATGTGACGTGTGACCACAGACATCTCTTCAACTTGTGCAACTGCGTGCTGCGGACATCTGAAGAAGATGGCCCCAAAGAAAGTTACTAGACCCTCCAGTACCAAGAAAGTTGCCAGTGAAAAGAAGAAACTGCCACTTACCGAGACTGGTGTGCCACCCAAGATCTTTTTTGGGAAATCAAAAATTGTGCCTGCAGCAGCGGTGTCTGGGCAGCAAGCTGGGAGCAGCACCTCCGCATCACTGGACCTACCCCTTTAAACTAGGCCCAAACGCATGTCTGTTGCAGAGGCGGTGAGCAAAATAGGGTATGGAGTTCCTCAGAAGCAGAGTGAATGAACGTTGAAGTACAGGTGGGAGCTACACCAAGAGTGGTGGTCCAACTCAGAGTAGAAACAGGGGAGATTCCCCTTTCGGAACTAGAGCTCTCACACACCTAGCAAGCTAGGTGTCATGCTTCATCATATGAGCCTGCCCCTCATCAGGTCGGCACTGCAATACCGGACGGGCACCCAGTACGGGGTTCTTTAGCGGGGATCTTTTGTTCCTGCCATTGGGTGAAGTGGGGGTAAGGGGCCTAGTGTGTGTAGATGTGGAGTACGAGAATTAAAACAGGTCAGTTAGTCCTAACAGTAATTTATTCGGTAAAGGCAAACTGCCTGAGTAAAAACAGGAAGAGTGGCAGTGAACTAGAGGTTAAGTATCTAGCTGTGTATTCTCTACTCTCAATCGGTCAACGTGTTTCGTGCTCCAAGCTTCAGGAGGATCAAGGCACTTCTTCAGGACCAAAATAACTATCTATACAACATGATAAGTGAAAAACTACATAACACGTTTTCAGGTAAGTACCCACATTTGTTGTCTAAGGGGGCCTGCAACAGAATCCGGCATTCGTGTGGACACCGATGTGTGTCCAACGTTCAGTGAACGCCTGTTTCGCGACCTACACTGCCATCGGGAGGCAGTCTAATAACGGCAATGCCGAATAGCAGTGATGTTAAAATTGACTTACCGTTAACACAAAGTAGTACCCAATCAATCCAGGGAACTTAGAAAAGTGGGATACAACAGCCGCAACCGCCCCCAATAGTAGTTGTTCGTCCCGAAGTAGGGGCAGTTCAGGAGATAGAGCTTACTGCAGAGGAAGAAGAGAAAGCCACTCTTTCAGAAGATCCATTGTCTTCTAGATCCCCAGCAAAGAAAACTAGGGTTAATCCATCAACTTCTTCTGAAAGACCCCCCTTCTGATGATCTAGATGCCACGTGGATCCCGCCACCTCAGTCTGAGAGTGAGACACGCCACAAGGGAAGGTTAGGGAAAAGGAATGTTCCAGAAAGCCTTAGAGTTATGGAGGTAGATGTAGAAGAGGAGGAAGAGGATGACGAGACAGTCATCATGGACATTAGTCCCGCCCGAGTGGAGACCGACATTACCCCATCCCAAATTGCTGTGAGGGATGTGGCACTGATACCACCAACACGGATCAAACCACCAACACCACCTCCAGCTTCCATATTACGCCGGCAGCCACGTACATCCTCCACAAGCACCACCACTGTTGAAGTAGGTACTGAAGAGAGTCAAACTTCACACTCACCTACCAGTTCATCAGGCATTGCAAGTGGCACCAGCAGCAGCACCAGGAAGTGGACCTCCCCAGTTTGGGACTTCTTTTCAGTTAGCAGGAAGGAGGTCAACATTGCTATATGCTCAAATTGTGGATAAGGTGTTAGTCGGGGTAAGCTAGGTACAAACTATGGTACCAGAGGCCAAGTAACCCATCTGAAAAAACACCACTTGATCCAGTGGAAGGCGCACCTCAGCAGCCAAAAACTGCACCCATTACTGCAGTTGGGGATAAAGAAGAAGTTGAAAATACGATCGCGGTTGAAGGTGAACAAGACATTTCCTCTGGGACACAAAGTAGCCCTGTCCCAAGCAGTACAGTGGTACTGTCCACATCCTCATCAGTAACATCTCAATGGCCCAACAGTAAGAGTCAGGCTGAGACACCAAGGGGTCCCAGGCAAGAGAGTACCGCAACAGAAAAACGTGAGTTGAGCACACAACATATGCGCCAAGAAGTCACCTGCATCAGTGTCACCTGAATATAAAAAATCCAGGCTACCATTCTCAGCATGTTTAGGTCTGAGGGGCAGTACGAATGCAACCACCCAACGGTACAATGCGAAGCTGGCTAAAATGTTAGCGCTGGACCGCCTTCCTTTTTCTTTTGTGGAAGGGGGTGTTTTTTTTTAATTTGTGGAAGGTTTCCAGCTGGTCCTATTGCGCCAGAGTTGCTGTTCCAGTACTACATCACGACGTGATGGAATTGCTTGGACAAGCTTTGCAGCAGAGTGCTGTTCACACTATCCACCTGACAACAGACATGTAGACCAGTTGCCAATGCCATTGATTACATGTGCATCACTGCACACTGGATCTCTTTTGTGGGAGTTAGAGAAAAGTTATCTGCAGCAGGTGTTGTTGACACTACTGAGATTTTTAATGCCACTCGGAAACATGCAACTGCAGCCATGTTCAGCATGGAGAAATCTCATACTGCTGCAAACATTTTGGAAGACTTTGACAGTAAGGTTGTCGAATGGTTGTGCCCAAGAGGGCTTAACATCGGTTTTGTTGCCACGGAAAATGGCAGTAATATATTTAGGGCCATGTACGATGGTGGCTATTTCAGGGTCCTGTGTTTGGTGCACTGCATTAACATCATTGTTCAAGACTTTCTGAAAAAAGAAGACAGAGTCAGCAACTTACTGGCCACCTGCAGAAGAATCTGCACACATATCAGCCATTCTTTTAAAGCCCGGAAGCAGCTGAGGATCATTTAATTTGAGAATAGAGTGCCAGTTAGAGCACTCATCCAGGAGCTGCCAACACATTGGAACTCTACTTATTACACCTTTGAACGTCTGTTTGAGCAGGACAGACCAATCATTGAATATGTCATGCAAAGAGGGTATAATACTATGAAAGGCATGACCATTGAGATGGACCAATGGGGCTTAGTAAAATGCCTGAAAGAGATGCTACTTCCTTTAGAGTTCTTAACATGTGAAGTCAGCAAGGAGGACTGTACTAGGGCCATGCTATTCCATTGTTGCACATGCTACAAGAACAGCTGAAGGGGGTGTCTGCAATGTGCGCAGGTGTGGAGGAAAAAAAAAGAAGCATACGAGTAGGTGGAGAGCTTAACCCTTCGCTAATCTGCAAATACAAGGGTGATAAAAGACATTGTGTCATCCAACCATTACATTTCTGCCACAATTCTGGATCCACAGTACAAAGCAGTACTGAATACATTGATTCCTTTTTCAGCAATGGATGTTGCCAAGTACAAAACTTGGTTAGCTGCGGAAGCCAGACGCTTAGAAAAAGAACGGCTAAGAAATAGAGGTCTGCTACTCCAGCCCACAATAAGTATTGGAGGGCAGCTGGCGTCAAGTTCAACTTCAGAGCCTGAGGGCAGTGCGTTTGGCTCACAGCAGTCAAAACCACCAACAATTCCAAGAACAACATTAACAACAAGAACAGGAGCATCAGCCCCACCAAAATCGGCACAGGACTGGTTTCTACCACAATGGCTTGGAAGGTCCAGTACTGAGGAAAAGGCAAAAGAGGGCGAGCAAAGCGGAGCACGCCTGAGCATTGAGAGGATGGTCCAGGCCTATTTGGAGGACCCAACATGGGTCTACATTGATCAAAACCCCTTGATGTATTGGTATGGGAAAAGGCGCCAATGGCCAGCGCTCAGCAGGCTGGCGATAAACTATCTGGCTTGCCCTGTCGCAAGTGTCTCTCCTGAGCGTGTTTTCAGAGCTCCTGCTGCTGTTCTTAAAGTGAAAAGGACCAGTCCCTCAACCCAAAACGTGGAGAGGTTAACCATGAGCAAAATTAATCAGAACTTTATACCATTGGATTACACCATACCTGAAGTAACACAGCAGGAAGGTGAGGCCAGCGACTTAGGTCATGGGTGTATGTTAGATGACCTACTTCTGGGTGAACCACCAGAGTTTGAGGAGGAGCACTTCTTCCCTTTACTTATGGGTGCCCCGGATCCCAGAGCAGCGAAACTCTGATCGGCGCACCCTCGCCCACTTGTGGCGATGCTCCTGGGTAGCGTAGCCGGGGCTGGCCTGCCGCCTGTTGCCACGTTTAAGGGGATGTGGCTCTGAACAAAAGAAACAAGGGCCTCCACCTCCACCTCAGTGAAAAGGGCGTGGGCTGCATCCATTCTGTTCCAGGGCCGTCTGCCGCAAGGAAGGCAGCTCTTGGTTGCAGGCGCAGCAGTAGCCTTGGCCTTCCCTTTCTTACTACTAGAGGTAGTAGTAGCCTTAGCCATGGTTCTGGATGGGCGAAGCGAAAAAGAAAATGTAGGAGTAAAAAATAGTCAGGAGAAGTTGTAGGAAAGTAAAAAAGCAAGTAATATAAAACAGTAGATAAAACACAATAAAACATCTCGCAAGCATGCGTTACAAGCAACTTTGCATGCTCTTGTAACTCTGCTTAGCATTGTTTTTTTGCTGCTTCGCGTAGGCTCGAACTCCGCCCGGGGTTTACCGAAAGCTGAGCTGACTGTTTAAACCTCCATGGCCTGCCCAAGACCAATTAGGTTACTTTGAAATACCCCCTCTTTCTGACCAGGGCGGTGGGTGAGGGGGGTCTTTGTAAATATTTTGATATTTCACCTTCTCCCTCAAAGGAAAACAAATTCCTGTTTGTAGCATATGTAGGTGTAAATTACCTGCTCTGCATATCCCTGCCATCTAGTTTGCCTCCTATATTTGAGTTGGGGACTGGGAAACAGTAGTTCAATGAAATATCATCTCTGTTTTCAGTCTAAAACTCTGTACCTCAAATGCTATGTCCTAAGTAGAATGCATAGGTAATTGTAGACGTGCATTCTGTGTTTCTGATATGATATGAACAAATGCAACTCAATGCTCTGAGAGTGAGAGTGTGGTAACGTGTGTTAACATCAACAGTCTCAATAAAAATGGGGGAAACATTTATCTGACTCCGTACTGTGATGCAAAAACATCCAAATAAGTGTAGCGAGAAAAAAACACAAAAGGTCATATTGTCATTGTCATAAATCGTACAAGGAGAACCTTCCTTACAAGACAGTGTGCCCCTTGTAGAAGAGCAGAGTGATGCGGGTGACTCATACTTAACCCTACCTGTACCCTTCTGCTTTCGCACACCACAACATAGGACAGTGAGAAAGCCCACTTCAGCCACTGATCAGTTATTCAATCATTCACATTTTATTTCTGCCCTCCACAGCATCGGGGAATGTGCCAGCCCGCTTTAGTCACTGCTCAGTTATTGTGCTATTTACATTTACATTTGTTTTTCACCCTCTACCACCTACATCATGGGGCAATGGGTCAGACTATTTCAGCCACTGATTAATTATCCAGCCATTCACATTTTGATCCCTCCCCACCACAGCCTCCTAAATGTGGTGGACATAGCAAAACATGAATGGCTGGATAACTGCTCAGTGGCTATAGTGGGCAGCTATATAATAATGTGGCCTAGGAGTGGGGTGCAAAGGAACCCTGGGTAGCAACACTGAAGACAAAAGGGTTGCCAGGTTTGCCTTTTCCTGGGGTGTCTGATAGCACCCCTGTGCCCTGTTTGCGCCCCCTACCGAAGGAAATGTGAAAATCTCTAAATGGTAGTATGCCTCACAAGGGAGATATGACCTATACCAACCCCCAGAATTGTGCTTCCCAGGGAGGCGGCAGGGTATGCATGGTGTGGGGCCAAGAAAGCAGCAGTAAAAATTAAAAGAAATGCAAAATTTTTCGTTCCCTTGGGGTTGATCACTCCACCATCCCTCCTAGCTCGCACGGCCACCACGCACTAAACCAAATAGACTGTGAGCGCTCGCTTGAATAACAGTATTTTTGTTTTATTTGAATTAAGCTTTAAATAACTGTTCTTCAGCCATTGGTATACTTTCACAAGGCAGGACTTAAAAGTGTTCTGTAGCTCACTGCTGACTTTCTGGAAGGAAAACAGGACCTGTTTTCCTTGTCCACATACGACATCACATTTAACCCAAACGGACAGATGATGCCAGATACACTTTGAGACTTTGAACAAGGCTGGGTTCAAGACAGAGCCCTGTGTGACACCATGAACAAAAATCTTTTTGTGAGACAAGAACAGCTAAAGAAAAATAGTCTGGCAACGGTCTGATTGTGAAATCCTAAGCCAAAAGCCGGACTACATATTTTGGTCTTGGACAATAATTCTCAAAGAATAGGAGACACTGTTGAAAGCTACAGAAAGCTCAAACAGCACTACTACTGCTGTTTGTCCTTGGTTTCTCCACAACTGGGCAGCAATTACCTGCTTGGGTACTACAGACCGTACAAGGTTTCCATATAGAGTTCTACGGTTCACTTATCCAAGGAAGGCCTCTTATCCAGCGGGGTTTATAGTCTGCCATCCAACCCTGGTGGATGTAGAGGTGATGGACTTAATCCACAAGGGTACGATCGTTCAAACGTCCTCTCACCGCCAGGGTTTCATCAGTTATCTCTTTGAGGGATGGCAGTCAATGTCCAGTAATCACCTTGAAGGAATTCAAAGAGTGGCTGGATTACTGCCACTTCAAGATGGAGCGGAACAAAACGGGGTGGTGATGGACGGAGCATCTGAACCAATCAAACACTCACACCCAGTCAACAGATCTGGGTTTAATTCATCACAGTTCTTTAGCCCACTCGGCCACCCCAGTTCAGACATGTCCATATGCAAATCAGTCTGACCCTGTGCCTCATGGGAACAGTCCAGCCTGAACTGCCATGCCTTCCCTGGACCGGGAACAAGCTTCCGAGGACCGGTTTCTGGCATTTCAGCCGTCTTCAGCCTGGCTTGCTTGAATCCAGTGGCAAAGCGAGCAAGGGACTCACGTCTGAGCATACCCTGCCAACTTATGGCGAACAAAGAGGTACAAAAGGGGGGTAATGGATGGAGCATCTGAACCAATCAAACACTCACACCCAGTCAACAGATCTGGGTTTAATCCATCACCATTCTTTAGCCCACTCTGCCACCCGAGTTCAGACATGGCCATATGCAAATCAGTCTGACCCTGTGCCTCATGGGAACAGTCCAGGCCAAACTGCCAAGCCATGCCTTCCATGGACCGGAAACAAGCTTCCGAGGACCGGTTTCTGGCATTTCAGCCGTCTTCAGCCCGGCTTGCTTGAATCTAGTGGCAAAGTGAGCAAGGGACTCACGTCTGAGCATACCCTGCCAACTTATGGCTAACAAAGGGGTACAAAAGGGGGTGGTGATGGAC
Source organism: Lissotriton vulgaris (assembly GCF_964263255.1). NCBI lineage: Eukaryota > Metazoa > Chordata > Amphibia > Caudata > Salamandridae > Lissotriton > Lissotriton vulgaris. Next base: position 2,135,390,191 of record NC_141687.1, on the reverse strand, counting down.
GGAGCATCTGAACAAATCAAACACTCACACCCAGTCAACAGATCTGGGTTTAATCCATCACCGTTCTTTAGCCCACTCTGCCACCCCAGTTCAGACATGGCCATATGCAAATCAGTCTGACCCTGTGCCTCATGGGAATAGGCCAGCCCGAACTGCCAAGCCAGGCCTTCCCTGGACCGGAAACAAGCTTCCGAGGACCGGTTTCTGGCATTTCAGTCGTCTTCAGCCCGGCTTGCTTGAATCCAGTGGCAAAGTGAGCAAGGGACTCACGTCTGAGCATAACCTGCCAACTTATGGCGAACGAGTCAAGGCTGATTTGCAATTTTCTGAACTGGGGTGGTGTGGAGTGCAAAAACATGATGGATATAGGCCCAGATCTCTGTACTGGGGTGAATGTATGACATTGTTCGGCATTCTGTCCATCAACTGTGGTTTTTGCATTTGTCACCCGAGTGGGATGGGTATGCTCAGACGTGAGCCCCATGCTCTCCACACCACTGGAGTCGAGCTATCCTGGCTGAAGACGGCTGATAGCCAGAAACCGGTCCCAGGATGCTTGAATCCGGTCCAGGAAAGACATGGCTTGGCAGTTCGGGCTGGACTGTTCCCATGAGGCACAGGGTCAAGGCTGATTTGCATATGGCCATGTCTGAACTGTGGTGGTGTGGAGTGCAAAAAAATTATGGATTTAGGCCCAGATCTGTACTGGGGTGAAAGTATGACATTGTTCTGCATTATGTCCATCAACTGTGGTTTTTGCATTTGTCACCCCGAGTGGGATGGGTATGCTCAGACGTGAGCCCCATGCTTTCCACACCACTGGAGTCAAGCTATCCTCGCTGAAGACGGCTGATAGCCAGAAACCGGTCCTAGGATGCTTGATTCCAGTCCAGGAAAAACATGGCTTGGCAGTTCGGGCTGGACTGCACCCATGAGGCACAGGGTCAAGGCTGATTTGCATATGGCCATGTCTGAACTGGGGTGGTGTGGAGTGCAAAAAAATTATGGATTTAGGCCCAGATCTCTGTACTGGGGTGAATGTATGACATTGTTCTGCATTCTGTCCATCAACTGTGGTTTTTGCACTTCAAGATGGAGGGCACTCAACTCCTGAGAGAGCTCCTTCAACTCAACAATTGGATGGTGCACCTCGACCACAAGGGCGCCTATCTGGTGTTCAGATTTTTCAACACCACCATCGCTTCCTCCAGTTTCAATGATGGGGCTAGACATTCTAATTCACCGCTCTTCTGTTCAGCAGGTCCTGCACCCCCTGGTGTTTTACAAATGTGATGCGCCCTGTGGTAGAATTCCTCAGAGCCCTGGGTGTTTGCCTTATTGTTTATCTAGACAACATTATCCTCATGGACCAGTGCCAATGGCACCTTTCAATGTTACTTAAGATGGCGGTCTCCCTGTTTGAATCCCTTGGCTCCATCATGAACCAATAGAAGTTTGTCGTTTTGCCCACTCAGTCTCCAGTGTTTCTGGGTTTCTAAGTGGATTCAGAACGAGCCATTCTCAGCCTTCCTCCCAAAAAGATAAGACACTAACTGCGTCGAACAGCAGCTAGACTGACCACCTCCTTATGGCCTCCTTATGGCAAATAACAAGGATGGGGGGCTTGCTGTCATCTTCAATTCAGGCCATCTTTCCGGGGCCCCTCCACTATCGGCCTTCCACGGACTCGAGCAGGTAAACCTCAGGAAAGTCCTCACGTATTCTCAAATGGTCCTACCAACAGACAAAGCCAGAGAAGGGATACAGTGGTGGCAAACGCACATGGAGGCCTGGAATGGCATAGCAATTTTCAGCTCCCTCCCAGACCTAGTTATAGAGGCTGATGCCTGCAGGATGAGCTGGGGTGCATGGTGTGGGGAATTATCCACCAGAGGTTGTTGGTCCTCTCACGAAAGATCCCTGCACATCAACTGTCTCGAACTTCTGGAAGGTTCCTTCGTGGTCTGGTGTTGGAGCAAGGATCAAATGAAGAATTGTGTCCTACTCAAGATTGACAATGTAGCAGCAGTGTGTTACATAAATCATCTAGGGAGCACTCAATCCAAGACCGTCTCAAATCAGGCCAGGGACTTCTGGAAATATTGATTTTCAAATCAGGTCTCAGTGACGGCAGAGCACCTCCCAGGGAAGTCCAACAAAATGGTGGACTGGCATTTGCACCATCTGAAAGATGCAAGTCTATGGCAGTTGAACCCGTCGGTGTTCCAAGCCCTTTAATCCCGGTGGGGTCCGTTTTCAGTGGATCTCTTTGCATCGCGCCTGGATCATCATCTTCCCAGGTACTACAGCTGGTGCCCGGATCGTGAAGCGGTAGCCTGGTATCTGGTTCTACTGGAACTTTCTTGTGATTTTCCAATACTTCTATCCCTTCTTTACAGATCTCCTTCGGGACCCCGAGGGGAATTGCCACCCGTTGGTGCTGGAAGGGTCCCTCCTTCTTAAGGCATGGAGGATTACAGGAAATGCTGGAAGGTCCCAGGGCTTTCGAACAATGCTGCGTTGCTCCTCTCCCAGGCATGGGGTTACAGTACCATCAAACTGAACAGATCGGCATGGTCTCGATGGTTGGGTGGTGTCTCCAATGATATCTAGATCCAGTGGGGGCGGACTTTGTACATATCTTCAATTTCTTAGCCTTCCAGGCCGCAGAAGGCCTAGCTTATAGATCCATCAACATTTTCAGGTATGCAATATCGGTGGGCGGGCCATGTGGTGATTGGGGATGGCCCAGCAGGGGAACACACTTTGGTGAGGAAACTCCTTAGAGGCATTTCGTTATCCCTCCCTCCAAAGCCTCAGTACTCAACCATTTGGGATGTCAATAAGTTCCCTAACCTTTTCTTGTCTTGGCAGTCCAATGAGTACCTTTCCAGGAAGGATATCTCATCCATATTGGACACCTTTTTTCATCTGATTTCATGCTAAAGGGTCTCGAACGTCAGAGCACTGGACATAACAGGAAGAGTTTTTACTCCAGATGAGGTTACATTACTTCTCTCTTGTCTTAGAAAATGTAACTTACATTTGGTTACTTACCCTTTCTTTTCCAGATTCCCCTAAATTGTGCGTTGTGTAGTGTATTAAGAGTTATGAGATAATGACGGCAGACACCTGTCCACACAGAGAAAGGCAACTCTTGTTTATCCTTGGGGGGCCATTCAAGGCAGCATACTCACCTACTATAGCTAGATGGGTCTGATAAGTTATGCATGAGGCTGGCATTGATACCTCCGTTTTTCGCGCTCACTCACTAGAGCTTAAAAAGCTTTTTTCCTTGGGGCTCGCCTGAAGGGTATCTTTAATGCAGCAAACTGCATTCAAAAGGTTCTACTTTAAACCAGCCGCTAGCATCGCATCCCTGGTGATGTAGAAGCTTAAAGCCTGCCTGATACTCGTCTCCGGTCCTGACACAAAATGAACAAGTTTCAATTCTATTAAGGATACGGAGGCGAGGATTAGCCCACCCTGTCAGGGTACATAACCACTCCCAAATAGGGGATTTCTCAGTACTGGTGGGTACTATGGTGTAGTCCTTTTTACTTGGAACTCCAGATTATCTAGAAGGTATGTATGCTGTTGCTTTACTTACAACGCTTTATATCATGTTTATTAATGTGTGTTCAATATTTCTTTAAGTTCATATGGAATTAGGCAGGAATGAAGGCTACATTACTCGATCTTGGTTACAGGAAGAAAGAAAAGGCAGCAACAGAGTTGAAGGATTATAAAGGAGTCCCAGATATCGTTGATTGGATGGTAAATCAATGCTGAACTACTGACTTTTTCCCACTGGCATTTAGGACACAAAGTCATTTATTGTGTTTTTTTTAGATGGCTGCCTTTTAATAAAACGTCGAAAGCACTGCATAATCCTCACCTCCGTTTCCATAATAGAATTCCGTACAGTGGTGTAATGCAAAACCGTGCCACTCCCTGTAGCTTTTCTGGGAATGTGTCTGATAACTATAAACATCTTCTTTTTGATGTCTCCATCATTGCTTTAATGCTGTATTCAGTATCACACAAAATGATGCCAAGGCATGACATAAGCAACAGCTGTACTCCGTTGAATTTACCTTAGCCACCGACAACTCTTCCTGAAATGCTGACATGTACCACGTTCAGGCAGAGGTTTTCCAGCTTGAATAGCAGGATCTCGCAACGCTTTTCTCGGTCTTTGCAAAGGATCTCCTAAAATGTAAAGAATAGATAAACAGGCATGAGCATAACTTCACAAAGCAGCCATTTCCTCGGTGAACACATAATCATGGAGCTTTTAACAATGATTTGTAACATCCCAAAGCTAAAAACCAAAAGTAACTCTGGAACATGTTGTAAAACCTGCCCAATATCACACCAGCAAGTAAAATGAGTGCCTATGATTGTCAGTGTTTTGGGGTGGAAAATGGCATTCTTCTCAGAAGGAACATTTTTTAAAATACAACAATAAAACATTATTACAAAGAAATTGGCTAAAACCATAGGTTTTTTAGGCAGGTCTGAAGAAGAATTGTTTAAATATTTAAATGTTTTGTTAAAAGATCGCTATCAAAATGATCTTGCACATCAAGTTAAGGATGTCATAGCATCCGCAGTGTATCTCGGAATGAGCTTGAACTACCGGCTTCAGCTACTTTTGAAATTAACTATTAACTGATCATTTGCATATAATTTTCATTGAGTACTGTTAAACATGGCACCATTGGCGTGGGTCTCCCTTACATTTTTTGCTTTTGTCTCCTCTGTCTGCTGGTGTTGGATACTCTGGGCGCTATGCCACTGCCATTCATCGCCACAGCGCGAATGCTCCCTATTGTAAATTGACTATTACATTCTATAATTCTTGCAATTATGCCTCAAGGGACCTGATAGGAAAGCCGAATTTAGTATGCCTGAGCATATCTGGTAGTAAAGAATATTTCTATATTCTGTGGCTGAAAATACCACTTTTAGAATATGGGTATTTTCCTGCCTAAGCCTTCCAGTGTGCTCTGCTGTTATGTGTATTGGCTGTCAACTTTTGGAGGGACAGGGCAGGCTGAGCCCTACCTGGATTGAATAGAGAGATCTGCAGTTGGAGTATGGGATGGGGTGAACCTTTGATCTGAGCAGGGCTGTGCCTGGCAAGGTGAATGATGGCTCCACCTCCCACTGTGCGTCTAATGGCAGACCCCCTTTTCCTGAAAGGCAGGATGCAGACTTGTAAACAAAGTGCTCCAGGACGACACCAAACTGGTGCTGTGGTGTGTTACATCTGGATGTCAAGACAGACCTCTTTCCGTGTACCGAGAGGGAAAGGACTTTGAAACTTTCCTCCATCTTGCTGAAGCAACTACCAAAGGGCCTGATTTGAGCTTGCCTCCTGCTGAAGTCTCAGGGACTTTAGACTTCACCCATCAGCTGTTCAGATTCCTATTTGAGGGGAATTCTCCTTGCAGGTGAGGACCCTGTTGAGATTCAGAGCCTCTGGTTCTACTGCGGGGAACGCTGTCTCAAAGTCAACGTATCGCTAGTGTGGGCTGCTGCAGCCGAGTGCCCGCATTTGCCGTACTACGAAAATCATCGCTTTTGCTATTGTGGGCCACCCCAGCTGAGGAGCTGTTGCCGCTGAGAGCCTGCATTTGCCTGTGTTACCAAAGTCATCGCTATTGTGGGCTGCCGCAGAGGAGAAAGCTGTTGCCGTTCACAGCCTGCATTTGCCTGTGTTACTAAAGTCATCATTATCGCTATTGTGGGCCGCCGCAGCTGAAGAGTTGTTGCCGCTGAGAGCCCGCATTTGCCTGTGTTACCAAAGTCATTGCTATCGTGGGCCACAGCAGCTGAGCTGTTGTTGCAGCTGAGTGCCAGCATTTGCCATCCTACGAGAATCATCGATATCGCGGGTCGCTGCGGCTGAGGAGCTGTGCCGCTGAGAGCCCGCATTTGCCGTCCTACGAGAATCATTGCTAGCACTATTGTGGGCCGCTGCAGCTGAGAAGCTGTGCCGCTGAGTGCCCACACTAGTCACCACTTCGAGGATCTTGTTATCACCTGCGTGTGCCGCTGGGTGCCCGTCCCAGGATTATCGTGAGTGCACGCCACGGACCTCTACAGCCGGGAGCTGTGGCCGCTACGAGTCCGCCTTTCAGTCCCTCAGCTACCTTGTGAGGCTGCGTGCCGCGCCCCTTTAAATCTCAGGTATATTGTGATTCACCGGGTCCCGTGGACCCCAACCTCAAACTAAGTTCGTTCCCCACACTTTTTGAGTGCTTTTATTGCTTTGAAGTGAATCTGTAATTATGTGCATTGTGGCTCTTAAGCCTTGTGTTCAATCTATATAAAGAGAACTATTTTTCTATAACTACTTGTGTCCGTTTGTAGCATCCTTCCTGCGTTATTGTGTATGGTCATAAATGCTACACACACTGCCTCTGCGATAGGCCTGTCTGCTCATGCTACGTTACCACAGGGTTGAGCAGGGGTTATCAAAGGGTGTAGCCCCTTTACTCTGACTTAGGAAGAAGGAGCCCTATTTGGACCTCCGCTCCAGCCGCTGCCAACTAGAGATCCCCATTTCTAACAAGTACCCTAACTTTTTTACAGCACCAGTTTTTTAATTTTAGGAAATTGCCTAATTTTATTCAGAACTCTCCGATTGGTCATTTTCCTCAAAAACAAATATTGTTCCCAAATATCAACTTGAATTTTTCTTTTATTAGGGGGTCCTCATAAAGAGACAATGGCCGAAGTGGTAGTGATCCCCAAACTGGGGAAGGACCCCCAGGAATGTGCATCGTACCACCCTATTTCTCTGCTCAATGTCGAGCTGAAGATTTTTACGAGGGTTTTAGAAGTGAGACTCTCTCCTCACATGCAGGGTCCATTTGACCCGGATCAATTGGGCTTTATCCCAAAACGTAACTGTACTGACAGGACCCGGTGGTGCTGTCACCTACTGAATAAGATGCAGCGCACGTAGACCCCGGCGGTACTCCTGTCAGTGGACGCCGAGAAGGCATTTGACCGGGTCCACTGGCCCTATCTCCGCCACGTCCTCTGTCTATTTGGTATTGGGGAGCAATGTATGCAGTGGGTGAATTGTATATACCATAGCCCACAGGCATGCATCAGAGTGAATGGGGTAGCCTCTCCTCCCTTTCAGATCGGGCAGGGCACGCGACAGGGGTGCCCACTCTCACCTCTCGTATTTGCACTCAATATTGAGCCATTTGCTGAACGAGTTCGACAGCTCCCTACCATCACCGGGATCCGGACGGGAGAGAGAGAGCACAATATTTTGCTTTATGCAGATGACGTGGTGCTTTTTCTGACACAACCGCTACTCTCACGCCCTCCCCTTCTAGCAGAGAAAGATGCATTCAGCATGGCGTCAGGTTTTAAAATCAACCTGCCAAAGTCCCTCAGCCTAACATTGCCCAAAATGGACCAGCAACAAGTAGCAGCACAGTTCCCATTCTCATGGGCTTTTTAGTGGCATCAGGTATCTGGGGATCCGGGTTTTCCCAAAAGTTGATAAGATTGCCCAGGTAAACTACTTGGAGATCTTAACCAAAGTATGACAGGGGCTGCACAGCTGAAAGAAACACATCCTCTCATGGTTGGGCAAGATTGCTGCAATCAAGATGACGATTTTACCCAGTTTTCTTTACATAATGCTGACACTCTCACTACGTCCGCCGCATAAAATATTGGCCCAGCTGCAGCAGCTTGTTGACAGCTTTATATGGGGTGGGAAGAGGGTGCGCATAGCTCGCCAACTAATATATTTGAGGCAAGAGGATGGGGACTCGGGGTCCCGCGTTTGGGGCGTTATTACGAGGAAGCCCAATTACGCTACATGTTAGAGTGGTACCAACTGGAATCAGAAAAACATTGGTGTTTCATCGACCGACGGGTAGCTGGTATCCACATCTGGAAGGTCCCCTGGCTTCCAAAGCGACACAGTAGACTGGGCAAGTACATTTTCCCGGTTTTGAGGCCAACAATGAAGGTATGGGACAGAGTACAAGAGAGATGTAAGATCTCAACTGTTGTGTCCCCTTTGACCCCCTTTATAGGGAACCGGGACTCCCCCCCCCCCCCTGTTCATACAGGGGATGCGTACATGAAATGGCCGGAAGCCAACTGCAAACGCATAAGAGACCTTTTTGACACACAGGGAGTTATGGACTTCCCCCAACTTGTGACGGGCTTTGGGATACCCAAGGAAGTACCAGGTGCTGCGCCACTGGGTCACCCAACCCCAGGTACGTCCACACGCAGGTCGCCCTCTTACTAAGTTTGAGCTCTGGTTCATCACCCATAACTCAAATAAACGTCTCATCAGATATCTACAACTTTCTGAACAAAGCTAAGAACCCCTCGACGTCCCTGGTGAAACACAGGTGGGAATCAGAACTGGAGAGGGAATTTTCCCCGAAGGAGTGGGCGGACATTATTCAGAGGGCCCTAGACCCTTCCTGTAGTACCACGGGTAAGGAAATGCTATTGAAAATTGTGCATTATTAGTACTATATGGTGCAGATGAGCACAGATGGGCACACTGACCCACATTCTATGGCAATATCCTAAGATACAAGCCTTCTGGGACTCAATCCTATCTGATGTTGATAATATATAGCATATGGAGCTCCTTAGATTTCCTAGCTACATCCTGTTGGGACTTCCCAACCCCCTTACTTATCCTCTTAAATCATGTAGCAGCAGAGCGATTACTTTGGCACTAAGGGCAGCTAAACAAGGGCTACTATCAAGGTGGGACACGGTGGGCATCCCAACAACATTTGACTGGCTTCATAGAGTCTGGGAGATAGTGGGTATGGAAAGGATCACAGCTGGGATTAACCACACACTGCCCAAATTTGATAAGACCTGGGGATACACCGTGGCCTACTTGTCTTCGGAGTTTGTAGAACTCACCTGCCCAAGATACTTACGGGTACTTCGGTTTACCTCCACCCACCTCCCCCACCGTTGCCGAGCAACTAGCTCAGGACGAGGTGATGTTATCCGTTGGCTAGAACCCTACTTCTTCGAGTACTGGGAATTGGTCTCTGACTTTCTCCTTTCTAAACCTTGGTTTTACTACTTTATCTTCTTTTTTCTCTCTCCTCTATCTCGATCTTCTACAATATACGTATAATCCTTGCTATTCCCTACCGGCCAGTGGTTGTAGGTGGGTGTTGTGTTTAATGTTGACAAACAAAAACTTCATAAAATGATTTCAACCGCAAAGAGACATAGAGGGAGACTTCATGTCAAATACGCTGAGTTAATGCTATTTGAGAGCCTTGGCCTTATCGTGTAATCATTGCACTTCAAATTGGGAAAAATATGTACTTATCTAAGTTGGCGCCTTTAGGGTCTACGCGATTTCTGGAGCACAATATATCTTGGGCATCATGACGCTTCCTTCTTCCCAGTGTCAATTGCTGTCCCAATACCCATGCTTCAGCTCTTAGTGTGGGATTGGGAAGCTGATGGGAATCATACATCATACCACTAACTTCCTGCCAAACTTCGATTTTTCATGCATTTTTATAGAATGCAGCTACTATAAATTTCCACCATGTCACTTGCCTTATTTCTTTTACAAAGTTGTTAAAGTTTGGTGGATCCTGAGACCTGACCTCCAATTTCTCATTAGTGTTAGCTTCATCATCACCACTGTTACTACCATTATCAAAATGTGTGATTAGTGAGTCTTTCAGAATTGTTATATGCAGGACAAACGATTGTACAGTATAATCTAGATCAAGGCTTAAGTATTATTATTATTTTTTCAAACTGGGAAGATTTGTGCCATAGCTTATGAATGTCAAATCATGAAAAGAACCTGTGCAAATGACCATCCTCTACTGATTTGACCCTTGGAAAAAAGGTTCTGTCTGCGTATATTATTCTTCTTGCTGGGAATTAAATGAGTGTGGCGAACTGTCAAGAAGAATTGTTTCCTCTTTTTAGCTGTAGAAAGGCGTAGGATCAAAAACCTTCTCTCACTGGGTACGAGCCACTTCCATATTCTCCCCAACCCACCTAGTATGCTCAAGTCAATCCTCCAATATGTGACAATGCATTACCCACTGTGGTTTTCCATAATAGCAAATGTGTGACTTTAGATTGCTGGAATGAGAGGCTGTGGATGTTTAGGATTGAACAGGTTTTGGAAACCCCTTCATGCCCAGTCCACACTATTGTGGTTCATGGTGGCTTTGCGGCATGGCATTACTATACTATAGGAATCTGTGCAGTTGCACTATGTCGTGTTGTTGGTGACTGCTGCTCCAGTGTGGCTTCCCTCACCAATAATCTCCCAATCTGTCCATAGCAAGGAATGCGTAGCAGGATATAGCACAGAATCACTGCCAGTTAGACAGTAGCGTATGGGAGCTGAGATGGCTACTGCTAGACTGGTGTCCTCATGTATACAAGAGTTAAATTTCTGTTTAGACAAACATTCAGTTGCCTGCACTTCATGTAGAAAGCAAACACACATTCAATGCATTAGACAACAGGAATGTACTCGGAGACTAAGCAGACTACTGAAGACCCTTCCCTAACTTTACCCCAACATTTTTTTACTCTGTAGCAGCAACACCAGCATACAGTGAATATGTGTTCTGGAAACTTTCTGGCTTTCCCTGTTCCCCTGACTGGCTGGGGAAATAAACTGAGTAGGTATGCTTCTTTCGTATCATCATATGAGCATGCGCCAACTTATTAAGAGAGTGCTGTTTGCTCATTGAATGGGTCTGTCACATGAAAATGAGGAAATCCCACTTGACCTGCTATATGATCTTGCTAGGGAACAGATATCAGTGAAATATGGATGGAAACGAAGAATATGGACCACCAAGGTACTGAAATAAGTGAGGAGTCAGTGGTACTGAGAGGGATAAGTATCCCCCAGTTAACCCTCGGGGCATACTGTGTGGAAATCCCTTTGCAAAGTCTGACAAGACGTTTCCTAGCCCAGGGTCAGACAGCACTGCTTCACACTGCAAACATTTTGTGAAGGCTAAAAAAAACATCTTTTAAAAAGAATGGCAGGTGGAATAAAGGCACCACTATCAAAGTGTCCAGGGGCAATACAGGCCTCTCAAGGCAATAGCGTCTGCGTCACTCTTACGCTTAGTTGTGTTGCTGCTCCATGGGCTTCTTGAGACGGTGTTCTGGCGCTTTCATGTACATGTACGTCGAAGCCTAAGTGTTTCTATGGGTTGTTGGCGTAATTACTGCCTGGGCCATACAGCACCATGCATTGGCTTCTAAATGCAGCTGCTAGTGGGCTTTCACACGAGAAGCAACAGCCTACACTTTGTGGGACTTTGTGAGAGCCTTGAAGGTGCACACCTGGAGCAATTCCTCACATCCTGGATGAAAGTCTTCTATCTGACAAGAAAGATCTCATCCAGTAGGCCCACCGCAGCAAAAGACTCTGCTTTGGGTCCGCCAAGGTCCATAATCAACTGCTTCTTTCACTACAGGGACAGGGATTTAATCCTCCGGGCAGTGAGAAATTTGGGGGAGGTCATGCAGAGATCACACAAGGGATTATCTTCCCAGACTAAAGTGAGCTGGGGCAAAGCCAGAGGAAACCTTACTAACTAGTAAAACAGAAGCAATGGAGTTAAAATATATGCTACAGTATCTGGCAAAACTGAAGGTCCTCCCAAGAGAAACCAGCATTTACAATGCAATAGGTCTCGCATTATTAAAGTTTGAGCTATTGGCGTTGTAAATGACAATGCCTTTTATTCACTTGCATCGGTATCGTAAACAAAAACTTTGTACTTATAGTCCATGCTTATGAGAAGCAAGGCTGGCAATCTCTTTTACTGTCAGCCTTGTTCATTGTAAGCAAGGACTATACGCTCAGAGTGCGTGTTTGTTCACCGATTGCAGGTTTTAAAAACAAATGAATAAAAGACATTACAATGCCAATAGCTCAAACTTTAATAATGCGAGACCTATTGTTTTTACTAACCACTACGCCTGATGTCCCTAAAATTAAAGGCTTTTTTTACCATCACTGCTGTATGCCAATGATGCCATGTTAATGGCCTGTACTCCAAAGGCCCTCTGTCAGTTAGTAGGTGGTTTTGTAATTTTTATGACATTGCTGGATTTACGCACTGATTTTAATAAAGCTTTGTTATGACCTGCAGCCCAAAGAAGCCTATAGTGGGAATAAATTCTACAGAGTGACCAGTTCATTGTTTAGCTTACCGTAACCCAGGAAGGGGGGAGCCCTTGAGCCTCTATTGAAGATTTTTAAAATGCTGTGCCTCCCAATCACTACTTATGGAGCTGAAGTCTGGGGTATTGATAAGTGCAACTTAATTCTCTAGAAGAATCTAAGGGGCACGGATCCCTACCTCAACCTCAACAGAGAACTGAACATCCCATTTGTTGAAGATTAGTGCCCGCCCTTTTTTGCTATGGCTCGCCGCATGGAGAAATATGGAGGCAGGTCTTCTAAGAGACATCTTCAAAGATTGCCTCTCTTGCTATAAAGACAGGAGCATCCCTTGGCTGGCATACGTAGAATCCATCCTGTGTAAGTCAGGTTACCAACAGCTGTTTAAGGAACCTAGCGGTCCATACACTATTAACAAAAAAACAGTTGCAGACTATTTGGCTTAAACTATTACAGGCTGAGAGTCTGATAAGTGAGTCAGTTGAACCCAGAGTGAGTGCTAAATATGAAAAGAAATAGTTCAATCTTAATCAATCAATCAATGACACTTGTAAAGCGCGCTCCATACCCGTAGGGTCTCAAGGCGCTGGGGGGGGGGGGGTGCCGCTACTGCTCGAACAGCCAGGTCTTCAGCTTCTTCCTGAAGGAGAGGTGGTCTTGGGTCAGGCGCAGGTCGGTCGGGAGGGAGTTCCAGGTCTTGGCAGCCAGGTAGGAGAAGGACCTTCCTCCTGTAGTCGCTCTTCGGATGCGGGGGACGGCGGCGAGGGCGTGGTTGGCTGAACGGAGGTGGCGTTTGGGAGCGTAGAAGTTGACTCGGCTGTTGAGGTAGCTCGGGCCTTGGTCGTGTAGGGCTTTGTGTGCGTGGGTGAGGAGGCGGAAGGTGATTCTTTTGTTGACGGGGAGCCAGTGAAGGTCTCTCAGATGTCCGGAGATGTGACTGGTTCGTGGGATGTCGAGGATGAGTCTGGCTGAGGCGTTCTGGATCCGCTGGAGTCTCTTCTGGAGCTTGGCGGTGGTCCCGGCGTAGAGGGCGTTGCCGTAGTCCAGTCGGCTGGTGACGAGGGCCTGGGTGACGATCTTCCTGGTCTCGGTGGGGATCCACCAGAAGATCTTCCGTAGCATGCGCAGGATGTTGAAGCACGCCGAGGAGACGTTGTTGACTTGCCTGGTCATGGAGAGGGAGGAGTCCAGGATGAAGCCCAGGTTGCGTGCATGGTCTGTCGGTTTGGGTGCGGTGCCCAGGGCGGGAGGCCACCAGGAGTCGTCCCAGGCGGAGGGTGAGGGGCCCAGGATGAGGACCTCCGTCTTGTCCGAGTTCAGTTTCAGGCGGCTGGTCGTCATCCACTCGGCTACCTCTTTCATCCCTTCGTGCAGGTTGGCTCTGGCGGCGGTGGGGTCGTTGGTCAGGGAGAGGATCAGCTGGGTGTCGTCGGCGTAGGAGATTATGCTGAGGTTGTGTTTGCGTACGATGGCCGCGAGGGGGCTCATGTAGACGTTGAAGAGGGTGGGGCTCAGAGATGATCCTTGAGGGACGCCACAGATGACTTCGGAGGCCTCTGACTTGTACGGTGGTAGGCGGACTCTCTGTGTTCTTCCGTCGAGGAAGGAGATGATCCATTCCAGCGCCTTGTCCTGGATTCCGATGTTGCTGAGGCGCCGTACTAGGGTGCGGTGGCAGACCGTGTCGAATGCCGCGGAGAGGTCTAGGAGGATGAGGGCCGCTGTTTCTCCATTGTCCATCAGGGCTCGGATGTCATCGGTGGCGGCGATGAGGGCGGTTTCGGTGCTGTGATTGGCTCGGAAGCCGGACTGTGAGGGGTCGAGGGATCCGTTCGTCTCGAGGAAGGCGGCCATCTGCTTGTTGACGGTCTTCTCGATGACTTTGGCTGGAAACGGGAGGAGTGAGATGGGGCGGTAGTTCTTGAGGTCGGTGGGGTCCGCTGTTGGTTTCTTGAGTAGAGCGCTGAGTTCGGCGTGTTTCCAGCTCTCAGGGAAGATGGTGGTGTCGAAGGATGTGTTGATGATGTCTCGCAGGTGGGGTGCGATGACAGCGTCGGCCTTGTTGAAGACGTGGTGAGGGCAGGGGTCGGTCGGTGATCCGGAGTGGATGGAGTTCATCGTGCGGATGGTGTCTTCGGTGCTGATCGGGGTCCAGGCGTGGAGGGTGGTGGTGGGGGGTGGTTGTTCGGTCATGGTGTGCGTTGGTTGGTTGTTGAAGCTGTTATGTATGTCCGCGATCTTGTTGTGGAAGTATGAAGCCAGGGAGTTGCAGAGGTCTTGCGAAGGGGTGATGTCGTTGTTTCCTGCGCTGGGGTTGGAAAGCTCTTTCACGATGTTGAAGAGTTCCTTGCAGTTGTGTGCGTTGTTGTCCAATCTGTCCTTGAATGCTGTTTTCTTGGCGGCGCGGATCAGCTGGTGGTGTTTCCGGGTGGCCAGCTTGAAGGAGGTCCTGTTGTCCGGTGTCGGTTCCCTTCTCCAGACTTTCTCGAGGGCTCGGCAGTTCTTCTTGGAGCTCTTGAGTTCGTCGGTGAACCATGGAGCCTTCTTGCTGCCGGGTCTGCTAGGCGGGGTCCTCAGAGGGGCGAGTACGTCCGCGCAGTTGCTGATCCACTTTGTGAGGTTGTCGGCGGCCTGGCTGGGGTCCGCTGAGCTGGCAGGAGGGTGCTGGCTCAGGGAGGTGGCGAGCTGGTCTGCTGTGATCTTGTTCCAGCTTCTGCGGGCGGCCTGTTGTTGGTGGTGGTGGGTCGTCGTTCTCTTGAAGGTGAAGTGGACGCAGCTGTGGTCCGTCCATTGAAGCTCTGTGGCGTGGCTGAAGTCGATGTCTGTGCTGGAGGAGAAGACTGCGTCGAGTGTGTGTCCGGCAAGGTGGGTGGGGGTGGACACCAGTTGCTTCAGTCCCAGGTTGGCGAGGTTGTCGAGCAGGGTGCTGGTGTTGTGGTCGTTGTTGTTATCCAGATGGAAGTTGAGGTCTCCCAGGAGGATGTAGTCGGCGGAGGGGATGGCATGCGGGCTGACGAAGTCGGCGATGTCCTCGCTGAATTGTGTGCGTGGTCCGGGGGGTCGGTAGATCAGGGTGCCTCTGAGGGTGGTGTTCGGGTTGGTGTGGATCTGGAAATGCAGGTGTTCGGCGCTGTTCAGGGTGTTGTCGGTGCTGGTCGTGAGACGGATGGTGTTCCTGTGGATGATGGCGATGCCTCCTCCCATCTGGTTGGCGTTTCGGTCCCTCCGGACGATCTTGTAGCCCTCTGGGATAGCGATGGCGATGTCGGGAGCTGAAGAGGCGTTCATCCAGGTCTCCGTGAGGAAGGCAACGTCAGGGGCTGTGGCGTCTAGAAGGTTCCAGAGTTCGATGGCGTGTTTGTGGACGGAGCGGGTGTTGAGCAGGATGCACTTGAGGTGGGTGCTGCTGGTGTTCAACTTGGCGGGTGCTGGTGCGAGTCTGGTCCGGATGCAGGAGAACTTGCAGGCGTGGCAGCTGAAAGGTCCGTGGGTGCGTCGTGGTGTGGCTTGGTGGCATTCTGGGAGTCGGCCGGTGTTGAGTGCGGTGAGGGTGGCGGCGGAGTACGTCAGGCGGGTTGGTCGGGCTCTTCGGGGGCCAGGGGTCCTGGCACTGGGCGCGGTCCAGGCACGGACGGGCGTAGACGGGCTTACCTTTGGCGCGCCTTCGGTGCACAATCGGCGCGCCCGCTGCGCGTGACCGCTGCGCGTTCGCACGGTCGCCATTTAAGGCGAAGTGCGCGGGTGGGCGGAGCAGCTGGGAGGCGGGAGCGGGGAGGGAACAGAAGAGAAAGGGGCGGGGCTAATGGCGGTGGCGGGAAGCGGGAGCGGGGAGGGAGAGCGGAGGGCGGCGAGGTAGGCGGGCAAACAGGAAGGAGACAGGCACAATGCACAATGGGGGTCAGCACACTAAGAGGAAACGGCACAGAAAATACAGGCAAAAATACAGGTCAAAAACGGGGGGAAACAGTTAAGCTGACGATACACAGAGAAACAAGCACAAATGTCGGGCAAAATTCAGGTCAAAACGGGGAAAAACAGATAAGCTGACGATCTGACGGCACACAAAGAAACAAGCACAAATGTTGGGCAAAAACGGGTCAAAACCAACGGGGATCGCTCAAGGCGGCAGCGAGGCCGGCGCTGAGGCAGAGGCAGGCACTGGGGGCACACGCAGCAGCTGGTGGCCGTGCGGCGCGGGGTTAAATTATTTGACAAGTCCCTTGGGGCAGTGGGAAAGTAGCAGGGCAAACACTGTTAATATTTGCTAAGCAGCTTACTAGGTTTTCAAGCAAACGTACATATTTGCCCTTGCAATGGAAGATCAGGCAAATCTATGTCACACTTCTTACTATTTTATGATTTTTATTTTTTGTACACAACAATCAAGAGGCTCCGCATTATTGATTTTTGAGATGTATACAGTAAACTGCTTCTATTAAATACCAATGAGGTTACCTTCCATGTAGGTGTGTTTATGAAAACAGCGGTGCGGGCTAGTCTTACATAGACTACTTTTTCGTTTTTAATGATAGGGCCTTGCTGCAATTTTATTGATTTTTATTATTATGGAATGAAGACATAAAAGTGTATAAATGTTTTTAAGCATATTTATTTCCTTATGCACTTTCATGGATACTTTTGTTCCCAAAACAAATTGAACTGAACTCGCCTATTGATGACGGTAAAAACAAGTGGTCCATTTTTCATGCATCCATTAGAGCCTATGGAATCCTTGGTATGCCACTGAAAGTGTCAACACTAACAACGGTAATACTAACTGAGCACTGTGATGGCAGCTACTACCCTAAACTGCATGCGGCAGTAATGATGGATGCAACTCAAACACAACAAACATAGAAAAGCGCCACATCAACCCTCATATAATTTATCAAAATATGTGGGTCTGGGTAATAACGGCAGTGAGTTGCAGACACAGAAACCAAGACATTCTCCCATGCTGCATTCTTCACTCAGAGCTGCTGCTTTCGGAACCTGGTGGTTCCCACAAAGGACTAGTGATTAAACACAATAGATGAAGACCTGAGATTGCGCAAATGGTTCAGAAGCTGAAAATTGACGAGTAGAAAAGAGTGAGATTTGCGTGTGTCGGCAAAACGGCAATTGTTTGCTAGATTTATATATGCAGAGACTGGCGGGGAATACAGTTGGGAGGTGCGCTTTTACGACAAAACTCAAGGGAAAAGTGTGCCTTTTTTCACTCTTTCAAAGACCTCTTTTAGGCCTGCATTTTACTTATTAGTCAGACCTACTAAATCAAAACGAAGGCTTCCTGCGGCAGGGGTGATGCAAGAGAATACTTGCATGTATGTATGTCAGGGGTGGGGTGGGGGAGTGTACTCCAAGCAAAACCCCAGCTCCACAGACTCATTATCATGCAATCGTTTGATATAATCTAGGGCTACACAGCTGCAATAACCCAACTCACGGAGGAATGAATGAATATTGCGAGCAAACTGTCTTACTGGGGGGCCACAATGAATTCGCGCTGAATATGCATCCATGTGGCTTCGCAGGCACATGTGTAATTTCTTAAACAGGGGCAAATCAGACAGAAAGCTGCAAATAAATGAGGTGCTCACAGAAGGATAAACGGAGGATGGCAACCAGAGAGAGGGAGAGGAAAGAGAACAACACCAGATCGACATAGAGAGAAAATAGCAATCAGATGGAGAGGAATGAGTACATGGGGTTAAGCAAAGGGAAGAAGCTATTAAAGGAAGGTGCAGTCAGAAGGAAAGGGGGAATTCAGAGGCAGCCAAAATGACAACAGGAAACATGCATTTGAAAACAAGCCCTCGCAGCTGCCGCCCCGGGGCCAGTGCTGAGGCTCCTATGCTTTTGATTACAATAAGAGAAAACAGGAAGTGGGATAAATGAGGGGGTGGCAAATGGTGAGCACTTTTGCAGCCTCTTTGATGTTCTCAGTGGCCACGCGGCTCACTGAGAACATCAAAGCGGCCGCGGCAGTGATCAGCAGGCGGACAAATGGTGCACGCGCCCGGTGCACATGCACTGTACACGATCCGCACTTTGGGAGCACTTTTGAAAGACACCTTACTTAATATCTCTCCAAAGCCTTGCTAATACGATGGCTTAGGCGAGACCTAAAAACAGGTGTTTGACCTTGCAAATCAGGTCTGTGAGTGGGTGGAGAGCACAAGGCTGTCTGCTGGGTGAGGACTGCTGAGAAGCAGGAAAGAGCGACACAAGGCTCGAAAGACAGAAAATGGCGACAATGCCAGAGAACAAAATGTAGACTAATTGCACTGATGACAGATCAGAAGACTGAGGGCAACAATGACCAGCCAAGCACTGAAACATAGAAGAAAGGAGGGGCCATCTGACATCCAGCCCTGACAATGAACATTTGCAAGAGGTGGCGTGTAAAAGTCCAACGTGCAGGTAAGTATACTTGTTTAACTGGTGCTTAAGATTATACGGCAAGGTGAACAGCCGATGGTAATAAGTGCCACAACTGTTCACAAGTGAGGAGTTATCAAATGTTAGGCCGGAAGATGCTTCTAGCTAGGTAGTATGGGGTGAGGGTGTTGGGGAACTGTTTGGTTGAGCTTAAGGAGGCAGAAGAGGTTACTCAAGATCAGACAATAATGTAGACATAAAGAACTCAAGCAGACAAGCAACACCAAGAGGTATTATAATATTGTAATGTGGAATCTTATTGGGCTCCTGAACAAAATAAAAAGGGGGGCAGTCATGTTGCATGGTATTACAAAACACTCCCCTTCTGGGCACCTGCAATGAAATTTTGGGGCAGCACAGGTATAATAATCTACCACACAGGGTTTACAAGATTCTGCTAAAGTGTGGTGATCCCACTACATAAGACATTTCCGTTTGTAGCCTTCAAGGTACAGATGGAAGATTTAGATAGGTTTATAGTTATAACAAGGACACTAAAGGGAATTCCGTGGTCGATCTGCAGGGTTTATGTTCCTCAGACACTTGTTAATAATACAGTCTCCCATGTCATACTCCATACTCTGGTAGGGATGACAGTGGTGGGAGAGGATTTCAATGCTATTATGAATAATGAACACTATCCAAAATATAGACATCCCCTCCATGTTTACCAGAATGCCGCTGGTTTCAAATGAGCGACCTCCCTGGGGTTAAGTGACTCACTGCGTTAAGTGTTACCCAGGAAGAAACAATTCACAAACTAACCTTAATGGGACCCTTGGCGCCTGCATATTGGCCAGAGGGTTGTCAGATTACTCCACAGTGGGGGTACTCCTCTGAAGCCCTTTTTGCGGCTCCAGAGGCCTTGACACCTTAATGCATAGTGGTTAAAAGATTATGTTTGACTGGCTTGCTGCACAATGCCATAGAGGATGAATTTAAGGTACATGCTACCTCAGCGTAATCTTTGGTAACCCTGGGAGGCCTTCAATGCAGTGATCTAGAGGCGGCCATTATCCTACATCCAGGGAAAATAAAGGGACAGAGTGAGCTATAGCTGAACTCCAGGAGCAAGTCCTGTAGCTCAAATGGTATCTGCCAAGCGAGCACAAAGAGGTGGAGCATTCGCAACTTGAGACGCTCCACCTGGCGCAAAAGCTTATAGTTACAGCCAAGCTGGCATGGACAATATCCCAATACCGAATGTATGAGCCAGTGAATAAAGCAGGAACGCTTACATATTGTCTAGCACATAGGAATATTGAAGCCAAAATTGTTCCCTTAATACAAAAATCTGAGTGGCAGAGGGTCACAGACTCACTAGCAAACGCAGCAGTATTTAAAGACTACTATTGAGAGCTATATACGGAGAATACCCCCCTACGGAATTGAAAATGCTTAACCCCATCACAAATGACTTAACTTTAAGGGTGCTCGCCTGGGCCAAATGTAAGGAACTAGAGTTGCTGCTCTCTTTAGAAGAGATATTGGGACCATATCAGATAAAACATTTTTTAACTCTATTATGCATTTTCATGTATAGAATACATTGGACAATGTTAGGCATAAATCAGAGGCAGAATATATTGATAACGTCAAACATATTGCGATAAACATAGATAAACATCAGTTTAGCTCATTATATCGCAGGATCTGTAGATTAATGCTCCAATATTATTGAATATCTAGTGTCAACACAAGAAAGTGGATCCGCGGACACAAATTAAGAGATGAAAACGTTTTCTGTAATGACATTTGTTAGAATTATCCTGCACCTGTCTACATAGTTCAGGGATAGTTTTGCAGAACGTTTCATTGTGTATTGAGCATGACCATGTGACGCCTTCCATGCCATGGGTTCTGGATTGCTATGCAAGACAGCTGGTGGGTGCCTCAGGTTCTGGTGCAAGAGGGTGAACTCCGTTGCGCATGCCAGCCTGAAGGTCTGTCAGAAGGTTATCCCACACAGCCGCTATGGGTTTGAAGCGCATTCTTAGTGTTTTCTTTGTGTAGGGCCCTGCTTTTGCCTTGAACCCACATACTCATGGAGAGTGCCCAGCCAGACAGAGTGGGGGAATAGAAGATTTCTGTTCTAGTGTAATCTGATGCCTAGCAAGCAGTGTTGCCATGTCTATGAACTGAGCAAGAGCCTAGTTTCTCTTGGTGCAGTGCAGCTAGCCCAATAGGCAAGTTCCAAGTTAAGCAGTGTTGTTTATCCTGTGCATCTGGCAAGACGGGTTGTGATCTTGTGCCTGTACTGGGAGAGCGACGAGCATGCCCAGAGCATGCGCAGTTAGTCCGTGTCTATTGTGTGGCAGCGTGGAAAGGCATCAGCCCTCTAGTGTGCGGAGTGGAACCAGTGCAGTACTGGGGCCACATCCCATAGGGAGAAGCCGATGCTGCGTCCTTTAGTTGGCAACCTGCCAACCACTTGGACACTCACTGTAGCTGGGAGGCCAGGTAGTAATGTTCAAAGGTTGGAAAGCCCAGGCCACTATGATCAGACAGGAGACAGAGTTTTATTAGAGCCACCCTTTGGCAGGACAAGTGCCAAATAAAGTCTCCCATTGATCGTTCTAGTTAGTGAAAAACAGTATAGTGATTAAGAGTTGAAGGTTGGCAAAGAATATAGGAGTCGCTGTAACATGATCATTTTGCTACGGGTAGCGGCAGGGTCTGCCAGAAAGCCATTTGTGACGGTAGATTGGTGACTGCCCAGCCCAAATTACCATCCAGATCTGATGGATTATGATATATGCATATTCCCAAGTAGCCGAATGTGTCGGGCTGCCACAGTAAGGGGACAATGTTTATTTGGAGCATGTGGTCAGGCGTGGGGGCCACAAAGTGGAAAGACAAGACGTGCACCAGTTGATCCTAAAGCTAGATACATGTAGATACCGCTGCAAATTTGGCAAGTGCAAGTGCTATAAGGGCAGGGATGTCCCAGATAACCCTGAGATTTAAGAGCATGTTGTCTTCATTAAGTGACACTGACGGATGTCCATCTCTCAAAGGGAATCCCTCACTGCAGTCCTCTGTGTCTTAGAGTATGGGCCAGTGGTTCCACGGCCAACGAAAATAACAGCAGGTACAAAAGGACAAACCTGGGTGGTGCTCTGATAAATCTGTATGAGTTCCGAGTAGTTGGCCTGTCTTAACCCGGTCTGTCGGGTTTGTGTACAACAATTGGACCAGGCAAATAAAATGTGCCCCCAGGTAAGCCCACTCCAGAGAATCAAAGGCCTTCTCCAGGTTAGGCACTAGACATCCGTAATTCGGACAGTCAGTGGGGGGCGAATTTAAGGACCCAAACAAATCTTCATACTTTCAGGGAGGTTTTACAGGCCGTTACAAACCATCTGCAGAATCAGAGGGGCCAGCCTGTCAGCTAATATGTTAGCTAATGTCTTGTAATCTGTTTACAGTGCCAGTGGCCTGTAAGAGGCTAGATCCTTGCTATACCTGCCCGGTTTGGCAATAATGAATGGAGAGCCTTGCACAGTGAGGGCAGGAGAGAAGAGGCAGCTATAGACTCGTTGTATAAGGTTTACAATTTTGAAGCCAATTGCAGTCCATTTGGGACAGGAGTTTTTCCAATGGCCAGTGCCCTGATGACCTCCTGAACCTCGTGAAGGTTGATTTACCAGTGGAGTGCCTCCCGCTGATCAGGGAAGTATCACAGGCTCCAAGAAGGCACCGATGTCTTCAGGTGAAGCCGCAAGTGAAAATTTATATTGGGATGTATAATATTGTGTGAATGCTTCGTGTATGTGCACACAAACACCCGAGGTGTGGTATATCGACAGTATTGGGTGCTTGGGGTGCTCCAGCAAGATCTGCCATGCCAGCAGTTTCTCTGTCTTGTCAGATTCTCAGTGGTGTGGGCTTCTTAATTGAGGTATTGCAGCCTTTGTTCTTCTCTCTCACCTGCTGCAACTGCTCCCTGATAGATGGGGATTCCGGGGCTCGCTCCTCAAATCGTAGCACCTTCTGCTCTGTTCCTGCGATATCTTTATCCAGGTGCACCTCATGTTTATGGTATTCCCATGTAATTCTCCCTGATTGCCACCTCGAAAGTGTCCCACTTGATCATCCCAGATGTGGCGGTGCTAGTGTTAACATCAAAATATTCAGTGATGCAATTATGCAGGGAGGCTCGTTTGGGTGGGTCAATCAGAGCGTCTGCCTAGAGTCGCTACATGAGTATGGGTGAGGGCTTATGATTCCAGCATATGTACAATTGTTGGGTTATGCTCAGAGTATATCCTTCCTAGATAATCCACGCATATGAAGTGAGGCAGTATCTCCGCTTTGGTGAGAAGATCTATACATTGTGTGGATATGAGTGAAATGAGTAGACTTTAGTATGTCCGTCAAGTGCCGCTCTAGTAGCCAGTCTGTCAAGGGCCTGAGCGTTGGTGGCAGCAGACTACAGGTGAGCGGAGGGAATGGTCTTTCTAGGCTCAGACAAGGACCCTGTTAAAGTCACCACCTATCACCCATGGATGTTTACAGCTGCATACTAGGACTCCCGATAAGCTGTGCAGGAAGCGTTCTTGGTCACTGGTGGGTGCATAGATTGTGTCGAGTAGTAGCTGCTGAACCTCTAGGTAAACAAATATGTATTGTCCCCCAAGGTGCCCAACAATAGTGTCAGCCACAAATGGCACCTCAGCATCTATCCACAGCAGCACACCTCAGAAGTATGTGGAATAATTAGTGGAGTAGACTTGCCCCCTCAACGTTTTTAGGTCTCGCTGAAGCCATCCCATTAGGGATGCTTTGGCGAGATTAAAGTAAGGGCTTTCAAAAGTGCACCCAAAGGCGGTTTGCCTACAGTACATGTGAGCCGGGCATGTGCATTGCATACCATTTGTCAGCTTGTTTGTAGGGGTAAGGCTTCAGGCTGTGTGATTCTTGGAGGATGACTATCAGTATTGCGACGCAAGTCCGAGTGCATACCTGCGAGAGGGTGTGTGCATGGCATAGGCATTCCATGTCATTACATTAGTATCGGACGTCATATTTGTTGTAGGGAAAGAGAGGGAGAGAGGGTAGGAAGGTCGGCTCTGGTTCCCACCCGTACAGGGAGTGGGGAGACAACTAACTACAAGGTTAATTGCTTAGGATAGGTGCAGTGATCACTCAGAAACAAACATAACCCAACTAGTAAGAAAACCTAATACCAAAGTAAGCAAAGATGCAACGGCGTTCTGGAAAAACATAAAAACCATGTGAGCCATATTGTGGCCGCGAATAGGGGGGCAAGTGACATGGTGTAGGGTATGCAAGTGAGGTGATCCCGTAGGATGTGGGAGACAGTCTCATTCCACTTTTTGTCTGCCATCCCTGTATGTACCCACTGTGTGAGATGCTCTCATCAGAGTGTGAGTGAATGTGTGTGTGAGTGTGAGAGAGAGTGTGTGTATGTGCCTCAGTCAAGGGGGCTGTTTCAGGCCATGAGGGACAAGACCCCCTTGTATTATCGATAGAGAAGTGGTTACTAAAAGGAGAAAAGGGGGTGGGGGAAGGTGTGTGTATGGGTGCAACAACATTGCATAACCTACAGAAGGATATATATATATATATATATATATATATATATATATATATATATATATATATATATAATTCAACTTTTCCTCACTACACAGCAAAAAGAAACCAAAAGACACTTCGGATTTCGTGGAGGCTTTTAATTCTGGATACAGCAGACCGGTTTCGGCGTTAGCCTTTGTCAATGCTCCCAGAAATCTGTGCTTGTCAGGTCTCAATGGGCTCCGCTAGAGATGCTTTCAGAGGCCCCACCTGCTTCCGTTTCCGCCAGCTTGCGCCGATAACGGGGACTACCAGTCCCACAATGCTGCATGTTGGCAGTCCGGTGTTGGGGAAGCCGCTTTGGTATTCTTACTTTCTCCGCCTCTGCTCCCATTCTCTCAGCCCCACAGCTTTCCTTGCACACCAAACAGGAGATATTTATATATATATATATATAAAACACGAGTTCAATTATACAGTCCCGCCCTTGTGGGCGTCGCAAAGCAGGGCAATTGAATAAAATGATGTTCCACCTGAAAACTGCTTTTCCAGCATATCTGTGGGGGAGAGCCAGTGAACAAGAGCATTACATGCTCGAAACGCGTTTGGCAATCATACAGCATTTTGATGGATGGCTGGCTAAAGGGTCTGCTGCCAGTGGTTGTGTGCGTGACCCCTTCTTTGTGTGACTTCCTAATTTTGGGCAACTGGTGTTTTGTGTATAGCGGCAGCCTAGCCGCGAGGAGGTCCCACTGCTCAAGTTGGCGGATCTGCGGCGCTTTACATGCTGAGCACTGGTGGAATCGAAGGGAGCCTGGCTGCTGGAGTATCATTGGCAGGCTCAGAAGCGGCACTCTCATCCCAATGTGCCCACTTGGGTATATATTATGTGAACTCTCCTTGTGGCAAAAGAGTACCCAATCAGGATTTGAAAGGAACTGCGAGTCAGCAGCGATGGGCAAAACTACATAGACCAGCATGCCCTGCTTTGCAATGCCCACAAGGGAGGGACTGTATAATTGAATAAAATGATGTTCCACCTGAAAACTGCTTTTCCAGCATATCTGTGGGGGAGAGCCAGTGAACAAGAGCATTACAAGCTCGAAACGCGTTTGGCAATCATACAGCATAGAGATGGATGGCTGGCTAAAGGGTCTGCTGCTCTGCTGCCAGCGGTTGTGTGCGTGACCCCTTCTTTGTGTGACCTCCTCATTTTGGGCAACTCGTGTTTTGTGTATAGCGACAGCCTAGCTGCTAGGAGGTCCCACCGCTAAAGTTGGCGGATCTGCGGTGCTTTACATGCCGAGCGCTGGTGGAATCGAAGGGAGCCTGGCTGCTGGAGTATCATTGGCAGGCTCAGAAGCGGCACTCATCCCATGTGCCCACTTGGGTATATATTTTGTGAACTCTCCTTGTGGCAAAACAGTACCCAATCGGGTGTTGAAAGGAACTGTGAGTCAGCAGCGATGGGCAAAACTACATAGACCAGCATGCCGTGCTTTGCGACACCCACAAGGGCGGGACTGTATAATTGAATAAAATGATGTTCCACCTGAAAACTGCTTTTCCAGCATATCTGTTGGGGGAGAACTAGTGAACAAGAGCATTACATGCTCGAAACGCGTTTGGCAATCATACAGCATTGAGATGGATGGCTGGCTAAAGGGTCTGCTGCCAGCGGTTGTGTGCGTGACCCCTTCTTTGTGTGACCTCATTTTGGGCAACTCATGTTTTGTGTATAGCGGCAGCCTAGCCGCGAGGAGGTCCCACCGCTTAAGTTGGCGGATCTGCGACGCTTTACATGCCGAGCGCTGGTGGAATCGAAGGGAGCCTGGCTGCTGGAGTATCATTGGCAGGCTCAGAAGCGGCACTCTCATCCCATGTGCCCACTTGGGTATATATTTTGTGAACTCTCCTTGTGGCAAAACAGTACCCAATCGGGTTTTGAAAGGAACTGCGAGTCAGCAGCGATGGGCAAAACTATATAGACCAGCATGCCCTGCTTTGCGACGCCCACAAGGGCGGGACTGTATAATTGAATAAAATGATGTTCCACCTGAAAACTGCTTTTCCAGCATATCTGTGGGGGAGAACCAGTGAACAAGAGCATTACATGCTCGAAACGCGTTTGGCAGTCATACAGCATTGAGATGGATAGCTGGCTAAAGGGTCTGCAGCCAGCGGTTGTGTGCGTGACCCCTTCTTTGTGTGACCTCCTCATTTTGGGCAACTCGTGTTTTGTGTATAGCGGCAGCCTAGCCGCGAGGAGGTCCCACCGCTAAAGTTGGCAGATCTGCGGCGCTTTACATGCCGAGAGCTGGTGGAATCGAAGGGAGCCTGGCTGCTGGAGTATCATTGGCAGGCTCAGAAGCGGCACTCTCATCCCATGTGCCCACTTGGGTATATATTTTGTGAACTCTCCTTGTGGCAAAAGAGTACCCAATCGGGTTTTGAAAGGAACTGCGAGTCAGCAGCGATGGGCAAAACTACATAGACCAGCATGCCCTGCTTTGCATATATATCAAGGTTCAGAGTTACCCGAAGATTCGGGCGCACTCTCCCAACACCGTGTTCAAGTTTAGGAAAGAAAGAGGAGCATCCAGCGTCAGCAGCGCCTGACGCGTTTCGGGCTACACCCTTCCTCTGAGGCTTGCTGCTTTACTCAATAACTGCCAGCACAAGGACTCCAGATATACTCCCACATTTATTCAAATGTTATGAGTATAGTTGTCTCAAAGTATTCTGGGACTGGTATGAATCTTGATGTAATGACGGCACCGCTGTGGACTCAGACAGTTCCGTGGCCGGTCTACGACCGATGCTGCAGATTCAACTGGCGCTTACTTTACATGGGTGAGAACTGAACAGTAGCATTTGTGATTGGAAATCATATTTGACTCAATTACTGCTGGCAGCCCACTGGGGTATGATGTCAAGGACTACCATATATATGTACAGATTCGATTTAGACAAAGTGGCAGCATTTTCTTCTCTCTTTCCCCAACATGTTTCGACTGCGTTTAGCCTTGTTCACAGGTGAGCCAGATCTTAGTGCATGATTTTGAAGGCCTTTTATCCAATTGTCCAGGTCACTTTAAGTAACAGCATACATTGTCCATAATGCACTTGTAGTGTAAATACACTGTATGTACTGGCAATATCAACAAATATCAAAGTCAAAAATATCAATATATATGTGAAATAATCATCAACCGCAGTTTGTGGGGTCACAATTGGTGGTGTGCCAGGGGCCAGAGCAAGAGGATGGAAGATGTGGAGCCTGCTTAACTGGTGGATTTGGCGGCTCTCCCTCCTGAGTGTCTGAAGAAGGGGTAGGACCACAGAAGGCCGAAGCAGCCCGCAGCACACTTCTAGCTCCTGTATTAACTAATCCAAGTCAGCGGAGCAGGGCAAATGAGGAGAGCTCCTGTGTTAACGTCTACAGTTTCCCTAGGGCTGCGCATGTGTGGACCATCTTTGTGTGGAGGGGAAATTCAGGGCCCCCTATGCCCCACCCACTCTCATGAGTCTTAGGGGTGGGTGGAAAAATGACACTGCGCATTCAACAGAGGCAGCTAGAAACAGGAGTGTGTATTTGAGGTTTAATTCTCACAATTTCCGTTTGACAGCCAAGAACGTGCGTCTTTGTTGTTGAACAGTGGGTGTATAATCTGTGAAGATCATCACTGTTCTGTTTTCTATCACCAGGATGTCCTCCCTCTGGATTCCTCATAGTATGAGATCGCAATCGCTATAGTGGAGCAGGTGAGCTTCAAGTGGCCTAGAGGGAGACTTGGGGGAAGCCGGCGTGCTGGCACTCGATGGGCTCTTTTTCAAGTAGAAGAAAACTGTGAAAAAGGCGGGAATGAAGCTGTGGAGTCATGCCTCTAGGTATGTCATAGCATCTTGCCCCTCCCGTGTCCCCCAGGAACTCCACTATTCTGATGTTGTTTCTGAGGGAGCGCATTCAGCATCTTCCACTCTGTCCGCAAGGGTGCGGATCTGACTCTGCTGTGCTTGAATCTGTGACTGTGCCTCCTGCAGCTGAAGCACGGACATCATCTAGTCTGTTGTGCAGACCCTGTCGTTAAGTTTGATATGGCCAACTCTTAAGAAACTAAGGTCCATTGCTAGTGTCAATTTTGCCTTCAAGGGATACCGGAGACCTTGTGATTGCCTCCAGGACCACATCTAAGTTTCACTCTACCATGGTGGTTAATGGTTGTTGGGGGGGGGGGAGGGAGGAGGGGGTGGTTGGGGGTAGGGGACACAACACTAGATCAATGTATCTTGTGTGCAAAGTCAGTTGTTCCTGGGCGCACATCGCTATCTGCTCGGAGCCAAGGTGCCCCATGTCTGCAGTCTGGGCGATGATGTCAGTAGTAGGGGGAGGTGCAGGAGCAGTTAAAAGAGGCCTCTGAGCGGGATGACGGACACGCTTGCAGTGACTTGATACCTAAAGCTCATCCAACAGTACAAGCAGTCAGATATTACAGAGGATGTAGTCTATGACAAGGCAACAGTGAGGTCCGCAAGGCCTGGGCAGATGCGTGAAGCTACAGTTCAAGCCACTGGGTTGTTGATGGATGAAAAGGCTAGGTGCGGTCCTCAACACGAGCTCAGGAGCTCTATTAGGGCCCACATGGACAACCAGGGTAGCGCGCCGGACCCAACCACCAGTAATCCAGGGGAAATGGGTCTTGCTCTGTCCTCAAGGCCCCAAAATCTTCAAAGCCCAAGACATCTGGGTCCATGTGGCCTGCATCAAATCCCAAGCAAAGAGAGCCGGACGAGGTCTCCTTCCCCTTCTATCCCCACCCACAGTTGTGTCCTCCATAAAGGCTCTCAGCAGTCCAGCCTGTAATGCCTCACCTCTGCTTGGTCGAAATAGCCCTCTCTTCACTTTTAGGCAATCCTACGCGGGCCCACACCGGCAGCCTCCAATCTCCATCGGGAGAGGGAGAGTGGAGAAGAGGGGAGGGGGCCAAAAATCAGACTCCACCCCCTCCAAATGGCGATCCTCCTCGAGCCACAACTTCACTGATCAAAGGCTGATATAAGGCTTAATAGCAGGCCCAGCCTCAGGATCAGACTTTCAGGCAACAAGCCCTGCCACCTCTCAACGGCCTCACCCACCTTGCAGCGAGAGGGCAGCTGATGCATTGGCAAGGGTCACGACTGGCATTTGACATCCCATGCAGGGTTCACATCAGCCTCTGCAGGGAGCCCCGACAAGCCCCCAGCACGAGCCGCCCAGTAACAGCCCACGCTCCAGCACCGGCTGCCTCGTTTGTCAGCGTCCCAGTGCCGAGCTGCCGGGCCGGCACGTGGGCTCAATCAGGCCGCAGGGTGGGTGACACTAGTTCTTACAGATTATGAAAAAGCTTAAAATAGGTCTTTAGGCCCTTCGTATCCCAAGTGTTTCTGAACTCTTGCCCATAAGATACAGGCACAGTAAATGGGGTTCTGTGCTTCCCATTCCCTACTGAGCAAGGCACTGCCAGAGCTGCTCCCTCCCTCCAAATGGATGAAGGACAGAGTGTCTCTATACGTGGATTATATCTTGCTTTTCAGCTAGCACCAAGAGAGCTTGTTACAGCAGCTGACACAGATGCTAAAAGTCTATGGAGACGCCTCTTGGCTAAATTGGAGTAAGAGCACTTATGTGCAAATATCTGGCCCTCACTGCAGAGACAAGTAGACAACCGCCTTCAAATAGTTGAAGGCCTTCTTAAATGCTTGGGTATAATCATAACCCAAGGCCAACAGAGGGACTGTGGCTTATTCATCACCTCCTTAATACGACTTACTTGAAGGGAGTTAGAAGCATGGCCTGCTTTTCCCAGTGCCGTGATGGGTAGAGCAGCCCTTTAAAAAATGTATCCCTTTGCCACGTTGCATGCACATGCTACCCAACTATCTTTTATTCTCCTGCCTACTTTCTTCTCAGAGCTGCAATCAATGATCACCCTAAGGCAGGCAAACTCCCTAGAGTATCCTGCCAGAAATGCACCATGTTCTCATAGGAAGGGGACCTGGGAGTTCCCAGCATTCACCTCTACCACTGGGCTTTACAGCTGGTTCGGATCTGTGAACAACTGTTTGTGGGCAGACAGGATTCGGCCTCCAGCTGGAGGTGGACGCTTAAAAGCTTGGCACTTTGCTCTTACCATACCAAGCACTCACTCCAACAAATCACGAGACACCCAATCTTGTGCTGGCAGGAGACCCTAAAGCACATCAACTGGTTAG
This sequence comes from Lissotriton vulgaris, assembly GCF_964263255.1. NCBI lineage: Eukaryota > Metazoa > Chordata > Amphibia > Caudata > Salamandridae > Lissotriton > Lissotriton vulgaris. The sequence continues at coordinate 2,135,359,737 of NC_141687.1, read as the reverse complement.
ATGAACTCACAAACTAGAGCCCCCCCCCCACCCTCCAGCCATGCTGAAGCGGTTGGTGCAAGTAACGCAGGCCCCTGGTTTCAGGGTGTAGGTCCTTATTGGAATCTCATACTTGGGGAATATCTGGAAACACAACCATACCAAATCCTTCAAAGAATTAGTGACAGATTTTGAATTGCACAAATTCTAATCTTACAGATGTCTGTAGTTCCATCATGCCCTCAATGCATTCAAAGATAATTTAGATACAGTCCCTGATGTTACTCCACTTGAACCTAGGTTGATAACGAACCACTAGGCCACAAAGTTTCACGAGGCAGGTTGCAATTTACGAATAATTGGGAATGGGCAATAAAACAGGGATGGGGACAGCAGACCAGCATGTCTGTGTTTGCTTTTAAATAAAGCAAAGTAATTTTTTTTTTTTTATGCAGCCCGTATTGCGGGACCACTGAATGCTCTTAAAAAACTTTTCGCTGCCAGTCACAAAGGAGAATGGGTCCCCTGGGGACCCCTTCCTGTTTGCGACTAGCTTACCACCTACTTGACGTAGGTGGTAACCTGCAATTGTTTAGTGACCGCATTCCAGTCACAAAACAATCGTAAATTACTCTGCAACTCTCTATTAGAAAGGGACGCCCTTGGCACGTCTCTTCCTAATAGCGACTTGCAAACCCTATTTTGAGAGTCAGCAATAGGTGAGCGACTCGCAAAATATGGTTTGTTCTCAGTAAAGGAAATGCTACTTATCAGTATGCATCTGTTCTTGGCATGTAGAGCTGCAGAATTCATATTTGCCATCAGGTTTTGGGCTCGGACGTTTGCAGTTTGTTGTTGTCTTGGAAGAAGTCTTTGTAGTCACGAGATAGGTGACTTCTCCCTTAGACGATAGTGCGCATTGGCATCGACTCCATCCCCAGATTGTTTTTGGCCATGAAGGGAAATGATGGAGTATGTAAGAAACAGAAAAGTGTCCATGTGTAATATATTTAAGTAAAATAACACTGGAACAGATGGAGGCACCGGGGAGGCGAGTAGGCATATGAATTCTGCAGCTCTACATGCAAAGGACAGATGCATACTGGTAAGTAGCATTTTCCGTTCAAGGCATATAAGCTGCAGAATACATACTTGTGCATAGACTGTATTAGCAGCACTCTCTCTTAGCGGTGGTGTCCTGTATCTGTTGTAATTGTTTGAAAAAGTGTTTTAAGAACAGCGTGGCCCACGGAAGCCTGTTGTTTTGTGTGCACGTCTTCACAATAGTGTTTGGTGAAGGTGTGAGTTGTAGATCATGTTGCTGCCTTACAAATGTCATCTAAGGGAATGTTCCCTAAGAAGCCCCTAGTTTGGGTGTTGAGTTCTCTCAAGGGGAAACTGTTAATGTGCGTTTTGCTGTTTGGTAGCATATTTGAATACATTTGACTATCCACCTGGCAATTCCAGCTTTGGAGATGGGGTTTCCTTTATGAGGTGAAGAAAAAGCTACAAACAGTTGGTTTGTTTTCCTAAAAGGTTTAGTCCTGCCAATGTAATAATGTATAGCTCTTTTGACATCTAGTGTGTGAAAAGCTCTCTCTGCTACAGAATCTGATTTTTGGGAAGAAAATGGGTAGCTCCACAGATTGATTGAGATGGAAAGCAGAGATTACTTTGGGAAGGAATTTTGGATTTGTTCTGAGAACCACCTCATTATGATGTATTTGTAAGAATGGTTCTTGTATGGTTGAAGCCTGGATCTCACTTACTCTCCTGAGAGAGGTGATCGCGACTAGAAAAGCTACTTTCCATGTAAGGAATTGCAACTCTCATTTGTGTAAAGGTTCAAATGGAGGGCCCATGAGTCTAGACTCAGGGACAATGTTTAAATTCCACACTGGAGAGGTTAGGATTGTAGGAGGAATTATTCTTTTAAGTCCTTCCATGAAGGCTTTGATAGCTGGCACCCTTAACAATGACAATTGTCTGTTTTGTAGGTAAGCAGCGAGAGCAGCCAGATGTAGTCTTATGGATGTATATGATAGATTACATCTTTGTAGATGCAGTAAGTAGTAAATAATATTTTTAATTGATGCATCTAGTGGGGAATTGCATTAAATAACAAATCTTTTCCATTTGGCTGCATAGCAAGCTCTAGTAGTAGGGCGTCTCACGTCTTTAAGGATGCTCATACAATCCTGCGGGAGGTTAAGGTAACCGAACTATAGGACTTCAGGAGCTAGATTGCCAGGTTCAGTTTCTGGATGCCTTATCTCTCCATGGTTCTGTGTGAGAAGCTCTGGGGAGACATGTAGTTTGTGGTGTGGTACTACTGTGAGTTCCAGGAGTGTTGTGAACCATGGATGCCGGGCCCATGTTGGAGCAACTAGGATTATTTTGAGAGACTGCTGTTTGAGCTTGTGTACTACTAATGGAATGAGTGGGAGTGGCGGAAAAGCGTACACAAATCTGCCTGACTAATTCATCCATATCACTTTGCACTTGAACAATGGGTGTGGATACCTGATGGCGAAGGTGGGGCATTTAGTGTTTGCGTGTGTGGCAAACAGATCTATGTCTGGGTGGCCCCACATCTGAAAAAATGGATGAAGAACTGGAGGATGAAGTTCCCATTCATGTATCTGCTGTGTTTGAAGACTGAGCAGAACCGCAGTCTGATTGTGTACGCCTGGAAGATGTTCTGCTAGAAGGTGTATCCTTTGTGAGATGGCCCATCTCCATATGTTCTGCGCTAGATAAGAAAGCTGCAGCAATGTGTCCCCCCTTGTTTTTATATATAATACATTGTTGTCATACTGTCCGTACGGACAAGGACAGTTTTGTTGATAAGATTTGTCTGGAAGGATTTTAATGCCAGAAATATTGCTAGCAATTCGAGGTGATTGATGTGGAGCACCTATTGCTGAGGGGCCCACCTGCCCTGAATTGTATGGTTTGAGAGATGGGCTCCCCAGCTGGTGAGCAATGCGTCCGCTGTTAGCACCATTTGTGAAAATGGTTCTAAGAACGGCCGCCCCTTGGAAAGGTGTTGTGTGTTCAACCACTGCAGAGAGTGATATGTGCGGCTGTCTACCAACCCCAGGTCTGAAAGTTGACCTTGAGCATGGTTCCACTGACGTGCTAAGCATTCCTGTAAAGGACGCATGTAAAGTCTTGCATGAGGTACTATGAAAATGCAAGAGGTCATCATCCCTATCAGCTGCATAAATACCTGAGCTGGTAGTGAATGTTGGGGCTGAAATTTTGTTATGAGGTTTTGTATACTGGCTGTACTGATTTGATTGGGTATGCAAGGGCTTTGGAAGTGCCTATTGCGGCCCCTAGATACTGATGTTTGTGGGACGGCTGGATAAGTGATTTGGTGTGGTTTATTGTGAACCCCAAATTGTGAAGCAGGTGAATTGTTCAGTAAGTGTGGTGAACACACTTACTGTATGACTTGGCTTTCATTAGCCAGTCGTCCAGGTATGGGAACACATGAATTTTTTATCTTCGCTAGTGGGCGGCTACTACTGCTAGACATTTTGAGAAGACTCTGGGTGCTCTGGTTACACCGAATGGGAGTACCGTGAATTGTTAAGTGTAGACCATCCACTACAAACCTTAGGTATTTTCCGTTAGCAGGGTGTATAGGAATACGGAAATAAGCGTCCTTGAGGTCTAGACTGGCAAGGAAGTTGCCTTGTTGGAGTAGTGGGAGGACCTGTTGAAGAGTGATCATGTGAAAATGATCTGATTGTATGTAGAGGTTGAGTGGTCTGAGGTCCAGTATTTATCTGAGAGTACCATCCTTATTTTGGATGAGAAAGTTAAGGGAGTAATGCATACTTTTGAAGTAGTGATGGAACTTCTTGTTTGAGGAGCGTTAGATGTTCTTTGGACATTGGACGTTGTTTGGGTGGTATAGTTGGGGAGTTGCGATTAGTTCTAAGCAGTAACCATACTGGATAATTTGTCTTATCAACTTGTCTGTAGTGATGGAGCTCCAGACAGGTAGGAACTGTGATAGTCGTCCTCCGACTGAAGTGGAATGGTCTAGAGGGAAGTCATTGCTTGGTAGTAGGGGACGTTCGTTGTGGTTACCGCAACCTCTCCATTTGTTATTATTTCCCCTGTATCCTCCCCTAAAATATCCCTTGTTGGGGGATGTTTGTGTAGGAGTTTTGTAGGAGGAGTAAGTAGTGTCTGTGCCAATGTACTAGGATCCGTCCCTATAGAAGGAGCAACGAAAGGAATCTCGTGTGAGCTGAAATAGTAATGCTTCCATAGATTTTGCAGTGTCTGTGTCTTTCTTCATTTTTTCTAGAGTCCACAGCTGGGCCAAACATGAATTCTTGATCGATGGCTGATTTAAAATAGTTGTTTGCACTTCCTGTTTAAACCCGGAAATGCGTAACCGTGCATGTCTGCGGAGTAAGACACTGGTGTTAATAGATCTGGATGCAGTGTCTGCTGCATCGAGGGCAAATTTGATAGATGCATTTGTAATTAACTTGTCCTCCTGGTCGCTGGTCCTGTCATAAGAGGCCACCTCACCGATATTAGACCTTCACATCCTAGAAATCTGGGGGAAGTTGTTCCTGCTTTATTCAGGTCCATACAGGAACGTATTGGTCTTTTGGAGAGGGTCACCGATCTTAACAGTAACAAGTTTTACCTACTGTTGCCGACATTTGTTCTACAGAGTACTGTGGGACACTTTGTTTACCCTGAGGAAGTTCCCTATATAGGAATGAAATGCGTTGGCTGGAATGTCTGAAAATGTTTTTTATGAGGAATATTCTGTGAATAAAGAAGTTATCTTTCTACCTACATTGGTCCAGTGGACTTCTTGAAGCAGTGGACCCCCAATTTGTTATATGATTCTTTGATCTGGAGCACAGTGACGCCACTCAACGGCTGGTGTAGGGGTAGTCTGCACAGCGTTTGTATACTTAGGAACTGGCACGAGGCGCTGCATAAGAGGTTCGCCGTTGTTACTTTGGAACTCTAAAGATTTTCAAGCTCGTCGTAGAGAGCCCGGTCAGATCTTGCAAGTAGTGCTTGCGTGTTAGCTATCCTCCAGTGATGGGGTGATTGGGAGGCATCTCGTTTACCTGATGCATCCAGCAGTTTAGACTCCTTATCTGGTGGTGGTGCTTCACCAGAGGTTTGAGAATTTGCAAATTTTCTTGCATTGGACACTACTAAAGAATCTAAGGGGAGTTGTCCCTTGATATGTACTGGATCTTTAGGGGCAGGCTTATATTTTTTATCAAGCAGGGGAATGAGAATCCTGGTCCTAACAGGGTCTTTACATATGTCTGGTGCATGTTTAATTACACCTTTGATCATTGGTAATGTGTGTATTGGTTTTTGTGACTGGGCTGGTGCCCAGTAGGAAGTCTTCTTCATTGGGGTCGGAATGTAGTTGCACGCCATGATATTGCGCAGCTCTATTAATGAGCTGACTAAATTCTATACTATCATCTGGGGGTGAAGCTTTAGAAGGGTATGGGTCTGGATCAGGAAGGTCTGGAGGATCTGTGAGATCATCGTAATCGTCCCATGTATCCTGTGGTGGGGTGGTGTTATCATCAGGGTCGTCTAAGGGATCCTTATTGTGTCCACTCCCATCCCCTAAATCCTCCTCCTCCTGTGGTGGTACGGGTGAGCGTGGAAAAAAACTAGGAGAGGGTATAGGAGAGTTTATAGGAGACAAAGGTTTAGTAGGAAGGATAGGAGAAGAGGGTCTTTTGGGTGAAGTTGAAAACTCTCTCTTCTTCACAGGTGTGGGTGAGGCATCAGATTTCCTCTTCTTTGTTAGAAGGCTGAAAATACGGCCTGTTCTAGGGTCCACATTTAATGTCTTTTGTTTTGAATCGAGGAGACCTGGCTGAAACAGTTCTTCCCGATTGTGTTCTTTCGGGCTGATTTTTTCGGTTCCGAGCGTGGCTTTGATTTGGTTTCTATAGCCGTAGGAGGAGCTTTGTCCTCCTTTGGCTTTGAAGTTGGAGCAGAGTTGGAACTCTTCTTGGGATCCGAAGATTTTTGGTGCTTTTCTGGGTCCGAGGTCTTTTAGTGTTTTGGTGCCGAAGGGTTCGGGGACAAGGCCTATTTAGGCATAATGGAGATGTGTATCTCCGATTTCAGTACCAAAAGTGTCTTCTGGGTACTGATTTGCGGCTTGCTCGGTCCCGAGCTGCCAGAAGGCTTTTCTTTCATTTTCAGAGCCGGGGTCAGAGACAGGGCTTCTGAAGTTTTCTTTCGGTCTTGACTAAGGCCTTCGGGCATAGTTTTGTCGGGAGCCTTCTGTTTGTCGGGTGGGGCAGGGGCATTTGTACTCACTCATTGCCCTGGAGTGATGTGGTCATCTTGGTCGGTGTCGTCAGCTTCAGAGATGTTCTCGAGCTCTTCGGAATCCTCTGCCTCTGGAACGTCGGGCCTTCAGTCTGGCACCGGTGCAGCTCGTTGCACTATAACTTGTCGTTGAGCCCGGTGATCACGGATGGTTTTCTTGGATCGAATAGAGGCGCAGGCTTGGCAATCCTTTTTTTCGTGTTCTGGTGATAGACAAAGGTTGCAGACCTTGTGGTGGTCACTGTGTGGAAATTTAGCTCCACACTAGGGGCATTTTTTAAATGGAGTCCTTTCCATTAGCCGTAGGCCCAAATGGCGCCGATGGGCCCAGCGACCCGCGTTGACGACCGGAATCGAGGATCTGAGAGTTAGCGCATCGACAGGCACGCAAACGAAATAATACAGTCGAGTGTGATAGGTTGTGCGTCGAAAAAGGTATGGAAATACTGTACCGAACCAGAGCACGGCAAGTCACATCCGAACCCGATGGTGGAAAAAAAACAATCTGGGGATAGAGTCGATGCCCATGCGCATATGGTCCAAGGGAGAAGTCACCTATCTCGTGACTACAAAGACTTCTTCCAAGACAACAACAAACTGTAAACATCCAAGCCTAAAACCAGATGGCGATCTATGCACAAGTATGTATTCTGCAGCTAATATGCCTCGAACATGCATTTTACTGGTAAATGAGTCATACATCTGGCCCATTGTGTAACACTGGTGGCAAGATACTCTCCGGCTATGAGTGAATGGACAAGATAATTTGACTATTATGCTGTATCAGACAAAAGTGATCTACAAATGGAGAGGTTTAGTAAAAAAGCATCAACAGTATCGGACTCCTGGCTATACAGACCCAGCCCCACTTATAGGATTTTATAGGTCTTACACGTGTACTCTATGTATTTGCCATTAATGAATTGTAGTATAGTTTTGAAATGAATTAAAACCAATAAAATAGTCTACATAATGTACTAGCGCAGCAGACTGAAGTGATCTTAATGTAATACAGTGCACTAATTTAATGTGTGGGAGACATAATAGGATTCCACTTCTGCTTGCTGCACAACAGACACAGGGCCAGGTGTATCAAGAAACATTTGCGACCTGGCTTTAAGGAATCACAAATTACCACCAACTTCTAGTTGGTGGTCATTTGCAGAATTCCTTTGAAAATACACTTTTCAGCATTTTTCTAAAAGGCATGTGGTGCACATACATGCCCTTATGGCATGTATGTACGCTACATGTGCACACATGCATAAGTCAGGGGTAAAACAGGGTGTCCTTTTGGCACCCTTGCACCCTTGAAATAGTATCCGCAACATGTAAGTACCTATTTGGTACTGGCAAATTGTGACTGCAATCCTATTCATTCCCATGGGCCTATACGCCCAAAGGAATGAATGGGAAGGTATTCCTTAATAGCGAATTGCAATTTGCGATTCGCTATTTGGAATATGTAGGATTCACAATTTTTTTTTCAAATCCTACATACATTGCATTTTGCGATTCTTAAATAGTGAACCGGTAAAATTTGCTGTTTACGAAACGCAAAAGCAATTCTTGAAACATCTTGCCCACAGATCTTTAAATAATGTGGTTTTATACCCTTAATGTGTCCTATAGTGCTACAAATTCTCTAAACATGCTCTCCACAGCTCTTTTTATGAAGGGTAATATTAATTTCTGAATGGCAAACAGCAGTATGAAACTGCAAAAGTATCCGTTAACATTTTTTGGTAACAGGATGACTTTCCTCTATATTATTGTGTATGTTCAATCAGCAGACTATGAGGGACTACTTAGTCTCCCTCAATCTCTCTCTGCTTCCGTCCTTCTCCATGCCCCTTTGCTTGACACCTCACTTTTCCACCCCTCACCTAGCGTCTGCTTTTCCACCTCTGTCCCCTTGGCACTTTGTGCGCTGCCCGCCACACTATCTGGACGGCCATCTTAAAATTGTGTTTGAACGATTCCAGGATGGGGGTCTGCACATATGTGCGTGGTTTGCATCTTCAAGTAGAGTTTGTTATATTTTAATAAATCCCATTTACAAATGGTGGTCAGTGAGGTGTGTCCATCCAGTGGCCAACTTTTCACAGAATTTGTGGTCCCAGGTGGGGAAAATACATGATGCTATTTCATTTTAGAGAGTGGGATGAACGCCACTGAGACATGATGAATGTGGCAGACAAGCTGTTAGGTAAAAAATTGAAGACCCGGGGGTTACCCAACCTCTACTCGAGGTGAGGGAAGCTTGAATGTGACAGAACAGTGCATCTACTGGCAGCCCCTTCTCATCCTGCAAAACAGATCCACACTGTACCTATGGTGTTTCGAGGAAAACTTATTTTCTGGAAACGGGTGGCTTCCGCAAGGATACTCAGTTTGCTATGACAGTGCAAACAGTGAATGTCTCTGCTCTGCCCGTACGAGAGATTCTGGAAAACAGAAAGACACAAGACATCAGAACCAGTGAGTGAGAACAAATATAAAAAGATAGACTGCATGATAAATATATATCCAATTCAAAGTGTGCACAACTGATAATGGTTTGTTACTACCTACTTCCTCTTATTCTCTGCAGACAAGAAATGTTTAGACAGAAAATAAGCAGCAAGATTCACACTGCATCTCTTGTCACCGCTGATGCCCTATTTGATAAACATCCTTTAGATGTTAGCTAATGAAACAACTGAAGCTTCTACTTACCCGCGAGTGCTCGATTCCTTTAGGATTAAGTTGTATTATAAATGTGTGACTTGACCACTATCATGACGGAGGCACCCGTTCAATGGTGTTTGGCAGTTAAGTGGCCATTTGCTTGTGATGTTTTCTAACTGCCAGAATCACTGCAGCCCAGGAAGAGGGCAATTCCTGCTGGGAAGGGGCATTACCAAATAGAAAGACACATGCTACCAAGTAAGTGTCATCTGGATTTTACAGGTAATAGGGCATCAGTGATCATGTTTGTGGAGAAATGAATGCAACTGTGAGCCGGCATGCTGTATTTAAACTGTCCCGGTGGCCGTTATCCACTAAGGTTGGGAAAGCTATTTAAGTGAAAGGTGCTCTCACGGATGCCGATATCAGGACTGTTCATACTGTAATGAAGCTTTGCTGGCAATAAAATCTCATAGAGGAAGAGTGGTTTCTCTTTGTCACCCAGGGATAAAAGCTCCTATTTGAAAGTCAATGCCATGTGATTTCTTGCAAACATTATCGCTATTGAGAAAGGCAGTCCTTGCCGAAATGCATCTGGCTAATGTATTAAATCAGTCTTCTACTTACCCGTGACTGCTCCATTCCTTTGGGATTTGGTTGTAATATTAATTCATGATTTGACCACTATAATGTTGGAGGAGTCAACCATTCATTGGGTTAAGTGGTTATTTTCTTGTGAGATAAATATATATATATTACCTACTGGCGTTCGGCAGTAGGTAGGTAAAGTGGAGACCTAGTTTCCATAGGAAATGCATTTTTTGACTTGACTATAACTTTAGTTTCATTTGACCAATCTTCATGACATTTTCCCAATAAACTGTCACAGTAGGTTGTGTGTGTCAAGGAAAGTTTGCGAGGGATCCGGCAGTGGGGACCGAGAAATAGGGGTGCGAAATAAGGGTGCATTTGTAATGTTAATTCCCATAGGATCGTGTTCTCGAACGCATAGTCCTAACTGCTGGATAAAATTACACCAAAAGTCGCAGAAAGGTAGATGCTGTCTAGCAGATTGTGATTTTTGTTATTTAGCACAAATCCATTCAGTAGTTGTAGAGAAATTTATTAAGAAAAAGATAGATATATCACTGGTCGCGAAGCCTCCGCGAAAAAAAGACGAGCTTGTGCAGGGAATTTTGCACAGCAGCTCTGATTGCCTGCTAACAACTAGAAGTGTTGGCAGCCAACTTGGGACTCAGCTTTGCCGAGTCTCCCCTCAAAAGAAGTGAAAATAAAGAAAAGGGGGCAGGGTAGAAATACCCTAACCCCCAAGCCATGGTGTTTGGGGTCACCCAGGGACTCCGCTACGGTATAAAAGCATTATTATTTTTTTAATTGCAGCAAAATCGCGTAATTGCAATTTTTGTGGTCATATTTTTTTTAAAAAGCAAGCCCAGGCTCCCATGTTTGCTTTACAATAACCCCTGGGAGGGCCAGGTCCCAGGGGCATATGATAAATATAGGAGGAGGGCAGACAGGGGCCCTTTCCTTGGGCTTAAAGCCCGGGTCGCCACCTCCCCAGGCTCACTTTTAATTATGAATGGGCCCGCCCGCAACCCTGGATACCGTCACCTCCCCGGGACTAATTGCAGTTATGTGGAGGGTCCTCATCGATCCCCTCTGCCCCAGGGATCGGCACCTCCCTGGGAATAATTAAAATTAAGTGAGGGGACCTTGGGGATCCTCCCTGTGCCAGGACCGCCACTTCCCCGGGGCACACACACACATGAGGCGGCAGGGACTGCGGGGGCCTTGCGGCCCGACCCACGGTCCCCAAAGTTTTAAATGTGGGTACCCTGGGTGGGACCACAGCACCCACACTATAGGCCAGGACCTGGGGTATGGGGTACATGTGGCCAAAATGGCCTCACCCCTCCCCTTTCTTGTGACTTTTTTTTTAAAGGTGGCAGGCCCCAGGTGATGGGGTACCTGGGCCGAAAATGGCCCAGTACGGGGGCTGCTCCGCTCCCCTCTTTAAACAAATAACAATATTAAACAAGCATTTGCAATGCAATAGGTCTTGCATTACGAAAGTTTGAGCTATTGGTATTGTAAATGACAAATATTTTATTTATGTGTTGGTTTTGAAAATAGCGAAATTAATAGCTTTGTCATTTTCAATGCCAATAGTTTTAACTTTCGCAAACGTGACACCTATAGCATTTGTAATGCAATATGTGTTGTATTTAGATGACTTAGATGTATTAATATTACAAATAACAATGGCTTTTATTTTTTTAATAATGAATACTTAAATAGAAGCTATTGTAATTTATAATGGCAATAGCTTAAACTTTTGAAAATAACTTTTTGGAAGATTATGTTCAGTGTATTGTATTGTGATGAAAATCCAAGAACAGCAGTGAATTATTAACAACTTTTTGTGACATTTGTAATAAAGCTTGAAACATTGAGAGAACATATTAGAACCAGTTGTTGTTGAATGTTTGCACAGAGTGATGCTGTGGCGTTCAGTGTTGCTTAGTGATGCTGTTGCCTTCAGTGGTGCTGATTGATGCTGTGGCCTTCAGTGGTACTGAGTGATACTGTGGTATTCAGTGGTGCTGAGTGATGCTGTGGCGTTGAGTGGTGCCGAGTGATGCTGTGGTGCTGAGTGATGCTGTGGCGCTGAGTGGTGTTGTGGCGTTGAGTGATGCTGTGGCGTTGAGTGATGCTGTGGCGTTGAGTGATGCTGTGGCGTTGAGTGATGTTGTGACGTTGAGGGTTGCTGTGGCGTTGAGGGTTGCTGTGGCGTTGAGGGTTGCTGTGGCGTTGAGGGATGCTGTGGCGTTGAGGGATGCTGTGGCGTTGAGGGATGCTGTGGCGTTGAGGGATGCTGTGGCGCTGAGGAATGTTGTTGCGTTGAGGGATGTTGTTGTGTTGAGGGATGCCGTGGCATTGAGGGATGCTGTGGCATTGAGGGATGCTGTGGCATTGAGGGATGCTGTGGCGTTGAGGGATGCTCTGCGCTGAGTGGTGCTGTGGCATTGAGTGGTGCTGTGGCGTTGAGGGTTGCTGTGGCGTTGAGGGATGCTGTGGCGTTGAGGGATGCTGTGGCGTTGAGGGATGCTGTGGCGTTGAGGGATGCTGTGGCTTTGAGGGATGCTGTGGCGCTGAGGAATGTTGTTGCGTTGAGGGATGTTGTTGTGTTGAGGGATGCCGTGGCATTGAGGGATGCTGTGGCATTGAGGGATGCTGTGGCATTGAGGGATGCTGTGGCATTGAGGGATGCTGTGGCGTTGAGGGATGCTCTGCGCTGAGTGGTGCTGTGGCATTGAGTGGTGCTGTGGCGTTGAGTGGTGCTGTGGCGTTGAGTGGTGCTGTGGCGTTGAGTGGTGCTGTGGCGTTGAGGCGTGCTGTGGCATTCAGTGGTGATGTGTGAATCTGTGGCATTGAGTGATACTGTGGCTTTGAGTGGTGCTGAGTGAGGCTGTGGCGTTGAGTGATGCTGTGGCATTGAGTGATGCTGTGGCGCTGAGTGATGCTGTGGTGTTGAGTGATGCTGTGGCGTTGGGTGATGCTGTGGCGTTGGGTGATGCTGTGGCGTTGAGTGGTGCTGTGGCATAGAGTGGTGCTGTGGCATAGAGTGGTGCTGTGGCATAGAGTGGTGCTGTGGCATAGAGTGGTGCTGTGGCATAGAGTGGTGCTCTGGCGTAGAGTGGTGCTGTCGCGTAGAGTGGTGCTGTCGCGTAGAGTGGTGCTGTGGCGTAGAGTGGTGCTGTGGCGTAGAGTGGTGCTGTGGCATAGAGTGGTGCTGTGGTGTTGAGTGGTGCTGTGGTGTTGAGTGGTGCTGTGGCATTGAGTGGTGCAGAGTGATGCTGTGGCGTCGAGTGATGCTGTGTCATTGAGTGATGCTGTGTCGTTGAGTGATGCTGTGTCGTTGAGTGATGCTATGGCGTTGAGCTGTGGCGTTGAGTGATACTGTGCCGTTGAGTGATGCTGTGCCGTTGAGTGATGCTGTGCCATTGAGTGATGCTGTGGCATTGAGTGATGCTGTGGCATTGAGTGATGCTGTAGCGTTGAGTGATGCGGTGGCGTTGAGTGATGCTGTGGCGTTGAGTGATGCTGTGGCGTTGAGTGATGCAGTTGCGTTGAGTGATGCAGTGGCGTTGAGTGATGCAGTGGCGTTGAGTGGTGCTGTGGCGTTGAGTGGTGCTGTGGCGTTTAGTGGTGCTGTGGCGTTGAGTGGTGCTGTGGCGTTGAGTGGTGCTGTGGCGTTGAGTGGTGCTGTGGAATTGAGTGGTGCTGTGGCGTTGAGTGGTGGGATGCGTTGTACTGACACATGGTGGTGATGGTCGTCCCTGTCTCCAGTGCATCATTAGTAGGCTCCTGAGCAGTACCGGCACTTGTTTATTTACAAATGAAGCACTGTGAGCTCACCGCAGGAGAAGATATTAAACAGACAGAAGAAAGAAAAAGATTGCGCACACTACTCCCCTCAGAGCACTCATCCCCAAAACGCCTGTTATTCCTGTCTCCAGATGCTGATAGCGCCAGTCTCTCTCTATAAAAAAAAAAAACACCCCCCATACACAATAAGCATCAAGTGATTGACAGGCATATTGACTAATCAGACGTCGAGTCACCCCAGACATCCCTCCAACTATAGATGTAGTAAATGTAGAGTTGAAACAGCAGGGCTGCGCCGCGAGGCACGTCAAGGTTTGCAAAGCAGAGCTATCTCTCAGGTCACGCAGAAGTAGCAGGCTCCGCCTCATAGCACTGGTGTAGTTTGAACAGCAGCGCGGTGCCCAATGTCACACAGATGTAGCATGTTTATTGGTTAAACAGCAGACCTTCGCTAGATGTAGCACACGCTGTAAACAGAGGTCAAAGTGCAACCCCGATCCCCTTGGGGATTAAGGATGGGTGGGGTGGCCGTTGTTTCGGTGGTAGACTGGGCAGACAGGCTCGCGTCTGCCCTCCGGCGTCATCCTAAAACACATTTCAGGTAAACAGAGGCACTGAGGCACTGAGGAGGTGTTGTCTGTCCGTCTTACCTCACCTGCAGTAAAGGAGCCATTGCGACTGCGAAAACAGGTATGAGGGAAGGAAGTACGTCTATTATGACACACCTCTTTTCCATTCCTGGACTTTGCTTTCACGTATCATTTTTATCAGCTGTGCTGGTTCAATAAAGCAATACCACAACTCCCAGAATGCACTGAGCTGTATAAGCACAGGAGTGTGAAAGTGGTGTCCCAGTAACATGGATGGGTCACCTCGTCGCCTTGCTGTGGGGTACTGTTGTAGCAAGCGCTGCCCGTCTTATCGTGTGAGAGCCTGATGTAGAGGTGGGCGACGCACGGGTGGCTCGAGGCAGATACCTGGTTGCAGCTGATCGCGAGCCCTCATGAACCCTTGCAACCAAAACGAGTCACGCCTGGTGTAACGTCTGGTGCCAAGAATGGGAGATAAAGAGTTAATGTGCTATTTGAATCGGATATGGGCTCTGAGGAGACCTGGGAGGGCGGGGGCTGCCAGCAGATGCGCGCCATTTCTAACTTTCGTTCTGAAGAGCCCCGGTTAGAAATGTCGTGCATGCGCGGGTAGCCCCCGCCCTCACAGGTCCGGCAGCTGAAGTACTGGGTCCCAGGAGGGGGCCGGGTGAAGATCATCGGAAAGCACTGCGGGGCTCCCATGCCTGAGGGGAGAGCCCCGCGTCGTGCTGGCAGAGGAGCTCGAGTGCTCTGCGGGGCGTGTGCCAGATGATGCAGAGATTACAGCAGCGACAAGAGCCCGGTGAGGTAAGGGGTGGAGGGGTGCGTGCATGTGTATGTTTGCGCGCACGTGTGTCTGTTTTTGTGTGTGTGTGTGTGTGTGTGCGCGCACGTGCATCTGTGTGTATGTGTTATCCGCTTCCTGGCAATGTGGCACAGGAGATGTGCACGGCGTGTGTGTGAACGTGCGCGCTCACATGGGAGAATCCCCTGCGCGTGCCCATCCCCGGTCTCACATTCCCAGGAAGTGAGTAACAATAGATGCTTTGCTGGACCAGTGCTTCGCACTGGTTACACCAGCTCGACCTAAAAAGATAGGTGGGGCAACAGGGGTTTGGGATCCCAGGGCCGAAATCAGCCCGGGAAGGATTCCTGTTCCCCGCAGTAAGCTCCACACAGTGGGATTTCTGAGAGGTGGATGGAGACCATGCCCCCTTTCTCCACCACTCTGCAAACGTACCTCTCGGCATCCTGCTGGTCGGTGGATGAGATCCACTTGCCTCCTGTGGGCATCAGGACTAAAGTGAACTTCTTCCCCCAAGCAGCAGCGCCCCAGGAGGTGCGCTTGCAGAGTGGTGGAGTTAGGGGTCATAGCCTCTGACCACCTCTCAGCAATCCAGCTGTGTGGGCCTTGCTGGAGGTAACAGAAGGGCTAGTTGGTCCCCCAAAGACACTCAAGAGCCAAGGAAATTTCAACTACCAAATATTAGTGCACCAGGAGGCGCATTTGCAGAGTGGTGGAGAAAGGGGGCATGGCCACCGGAAACCTCAAAGCAAACCCACTGTGTGGTTTTTGCTGGAGGTAACAGGAGGGGTAGTTGGCCCCGAAGGACCCTCAATAGCCAAGGGGACTTCATACCTCTACTAGTTGAGTGCCAGGAGGCGTTTTTACAGAATGGTGGAGAAAAGGACCATGGCCTCCTACCAGTACTCAGCAATCCTGCTGTGTGGCACTTACTGCAGGTAATAGGAGGGGTAGTTGGCCACCAAGGACGTCTTTGGGGGCCAATTACCCCTTCTGTTATCTCCGAGTCCCACACAGCAGGGTAGCTAAGAGGTCTTCGGAGGCCATGCCTCCTTATACACTACTCTGCAAACGCTGCTCGTCGTGCTCTACTGGCTGGGGGATGAAGTCCACCTTACTCCTGAGAGACCTTGGGGTCCAAGAAGCCCTCCTGGTGCCTCCTGCAAGTCCTACAGAGCAGGATTCCTGACAGCTGGTCGGAGGCTCACCCTCCTTTCCCCAGCACATTGCAAACAAAACTGCTAGTTAAAAAAAACATATAAATTCAGTGAAAGAAACAAAGGTTACAGGGATGTTATAGTTAGGAAACAGAATTTGTTTTAAACTTAGAAATTCACTGAAGAAAACAAAGGTTACATAGATGTTATAGTTAGGCTGAAAACCAGAGAAATTCAATTATAACTCACGCCCCCACAATGCAACGCTTATGACCTCATATATTACAACACCTATGACATGGTCAGTGACATCACTGATTACATCTCAAATGGCATCACTCACACCCCAATATACCATACAACCACTTCAATTTAAATATGACCATTCTCAAAATCATTGACACACCCGTACCAGTACTTACACACCCACTCACTGATTCAACAGTCTACACACACACATCCACTCACTCATCCATCCATACGATCACTCCTAATCTAACTCACTCACTAATACAGCCACTGATATATCCACTCATACACCCATACAGCCGCTCACACATTGCCAGTCGTCACCCATAGAGCTAGTCTCACACCTACTCACTCACCCATAAAATCAATCACACAGCCCCTTAATCACCAGTTATACACACATACTTGTGTATTCATAAAGATACTGTATTCATAGACACTAACACATACTCACCTATACAGTCACTGACATAAGAACCCATGCAGCTATTCTCACATTCACTTACTCACTCATACATCACTCATATACCCCAGCAATCACCTCTACTGCCTTTCACACAGTCGCGGCTCGCATGACTCACAGATGCGGTGGAAGCACGGGGTGGGGCGTTCAAGCGGTGTGAGGGTTGGAAAAAAAAAAGTACCTTGCTGGGTGCCGCGCAGCTTCTTGAGGTTCCGTGACGATTTGAACCCGTGTTTTCAACATTGTCGTAAATACATAATTTTGGTATCAGTGAACCGCAAATGGTCCATTTAGCATATCCTGGTGTTTTCGCAGTGCTACGAGCGAGAGTACTCCTGTTACAAACACATTTCTGATCTACCCATGGCATCCATCTTAGATCATGGCAGCCATTTTGTGTTTCTTGCCCTCACATAGACAATGTACACGCAATGACCTCTGATTACTCCATTTCGATTAAGGACACGTAGGCTTAGCCGGAGATTCACCTCTCTAGTGACACGTGCACCTTAGAACAGAACACGCTGTGGCTGCATGACTCGACAAAGGCTGCCTCCTCTGCCTGAGGCCAGTCCTGCTATACTGGTTCTCGTGTTCGTTGGCCTGATCATGATTAGGCGGCCGAAGCTGGTAGCCTTGCCCATTTACGACCCGCAAACATCTCTTATCCTGCTTTTCTATCTTCTGCACCTGGCTCTGCTCCTTCCCTTCTGGGCCTTTATTAGGGGGAGGTAACGAAATTTACGATGAGGCGGTCCGGCTCTTGAATGAAATGTTGACATGGGATTGTGATGGAATAGTGGGAACCCCTCTTCGTAATGTTTGACATCAGATATTATCGACGATTCCTGTGCAACGCCAAATATTTATTGTTTAGGACACAAAGGTTTTGGAAATGTACTAACATGTGAAGAATTTGCCTGAAGGCCAATATTTAGTATATAAGGAGCAACCCTTCTTGTACAAATCGAACAGGCTCCTAGACACTGCCCGTGTGTAGTTTCTGTGACTTCTGTGTCCCTGCAGTAATAAACCTTTGGTCTTTGACGCCACCATCGAGAAGCCCGTGTTTCTGTTTATTTGTGCACCGAGACAGGTAGAACTCCGGGGTCTTCGGGTGTTATACCTGACACCTCTGGACGGAACCGAAAAAGTCCAGAACTCCAATTGGCGCCCAACGTGGGGTGACGTCATTCGGTACCGGTCCAAAAGCCTGAAGAGTTCGAGAAGCTTCGTGTGAAGATTCCTGAGGGAGGCGCCCCACTTCATCGATACCCGCATATCGCAAAAGTGGCCCGACGTTCTCTTCCACGAGGGTTCCCGTTCAGGACGGCTGCAGTGGTCCGTTGCCTTGACCGTCGCCCTGTCTTGGACCCGAGGTGCAGTCCTTAGTACGGCGAGACGAGACGGGTTTCTCCTTGGTGACGTCTTCAGTGCCTCAGTTAAGTATTTAGTGGTTGCTAGTTGGTTACTTTGTAAGGGTTGTTAAAATCCTTTTAGTTCTTGGTTTGGTTTGGTTTCGTAAGATTATCACTGGTTGTTCTGGTTACGATAATCTATTGGTTTAGTTTGGGTATCGATACATTGGTTCGTTTTTGGTAGGCCTAAGTTCTTGGTTCAAGGGCACATTTCTGTCCGTGTTTTTGTTCGTTCTGTGTTCCGGATTGCAAAATGGTAAGTCGGAAAAATTGTATGTTGTCGTGTTTTGGTTGCAACAGTGATTCCCGGTTGGAGGACTCATGTCTGGTTCCTCCGATTGGAACTCCTCTATATGATCTTTATTGTAAACATGGTGTGGGTCCTATATCTTATAATGAGGTGTGGGTCCGATATACGGAAAAAGACGGTGTCCTTAGTTGGCCACTGCATGGTAGTTTTGAACCTGAAGTCCTTGACAATTTAGAAGTGAAATTGTTTAAGAAGAAAGCCCGGCCGGCAATGTTTGATTCTTTCCGTTACTGGCGAAAAGAATCTAAACAGAGAGAAATTAAAAGGTTAAAGAAAGAACAGAAAGAACAAGAGTTGACTTTTGAACAGGCTGCTAAGCAGCTGCAAGTCAACGAGTCTGAGAAGGCAATAGAGGTGGATACTAGAGAGTGTAATTTAGCGATCGACAAGTGCTATCCTGCTTTGCCATCGAGTACAGCTAAGATAGTAGAGGACCCTGAAAGCGATCCTCTGTTGTCTTACTTGTTACAGTCACCCCCACGTATGCACAGGGTGCTACGGTTCCTCCTTTACCGAATGTTCAAATGCCGGTTGCTGGACAACCTGGTATTCCTGCTCCTGCTCCCCTGAATCAAGCTCCTGTACCTCCTGTGGTCAATGTGAATGTTCCTTCGGCACCCCCTCTTCCTGGGGTGCCGGCTTCTTTGCCTATACCTGTATCGCTTACACCTACTGTTTCAGAAGCTACCTTACCTGATACTTCTACTGTTCCTATTCTATCTGTTCCAACTGCTACTGTGTTTTCTACATCTGCTAGTATTATGACTCCGCTTTCTGTTCGTCGAAGAATCACTGATTCTGTCTCTAATATTCTGTCTCCTTTCTATAAAACTTTAATTAAGACTCCTGCCTCTGAGTCTGTACAGAGACGTAGTCAGCTTCCAAGTACTGAGGAACGGGGAATCTTAGATTCCACGGCTCTCAGATGGATTTCGAAGAGTAGGAGATATAGTAGGAGAGATGTATTAGATACTTTTATGCAGTGGAATGAACCTACGCAATGATATGTGTTCGACGAGATGTGCTCTCTTTTACGGGAGGAATTGGAGGAAGATGACTCTGAATCGAATTTAGAAGACTTAATTAATGTTCAGAAAGAGTTTGCTGCAGGTACGATAGTAGGTCAAAATATAAAAGAAGCGATGGAACTGATCTTAAGTTATAGGAATGATCCATCTCTTCGTTCACCGAGAGATTTAGAAAGACACAGTACGAAGCAGAATCGCCAATATCCAATGAGGGAGGTTCCACCAATTTGGCGTGAAGCTGTGCAAGCTGACGCAGTAAATGGTGTTGTTGCCGCTCCGGCGCAATTCCAGAGGGTGTGGATACACATTCCATTGAAGCGAGCTGAAGTGTTAGCAGTGAAACAGGCCTTGCCAGATCCGCGTAAGAATCCTGCCGGATACTATAAGGAATTAGCACAGACAGTTGAGGCATGTGTGATGAATCTAGCAGACATTGACATGTTATTTGGGAATGTAGTTCCGCAACCAATTTGGGCTAAAATACGTAAGGAGAATCATCCAGTTGCCCTAGGTGGTGATTGGGCAGCTATCATAGCAGCGGATGGTCAGCAAATAGGTGGTTCCAAACCCGAACCTCTAATTGCTAATCTTCCAGGTAGGATAATTGACTTAATGAAGACTCTGATGCCAGCATTGCGCGTTAACTGGGACAAGTTGGCGCATGCAGGCAGAAGAAAGACGAAAGTGTCTCCGACTTTTTCACAAGGTTCGAAGAGACTTTTGTAGATCACAGTGGTCAGGATATGAGTACAGAAGGAGGACAGAGATTGTTTGTCGATAAATTTGTACACAATCTGCTGCCAGAGCTCTGCAATAAATTGAAAGATTCTGAAAGTGCGTGGGCTGTCTCCACAACTGCGCAAATACTTGCAACTGCACAGTATTATGAGAATAGGGATAAAGAGGAGAAAGAGAAATCAGATAAGAAAACGAAAGATTTAAAGACTAAAGTTCTTTTACAACAGGCATATCCGCCTCGCATGAATCAAACCAATACACAGCAAGGGTCATATCAAAGGACAGATTATACTTCACCGAGGCCTCAATATCAGTGGAACCAGTGTGCCTACTGTAAGAAAGAGGGTCATTATAAGAATGATTGTCCGATCTTAGCGCAAAATAATGCTGCAGCAGCTCAAAGA
This sequence comes from Lissotriton vulgaris, assembly GCF_964263255.1. NCBI lineage: Eukaryota > Metazoa > Chordata > Amphibia > Caudata > Salamandridae > Lissotriton > Lissotriton vulgaris. Next base: position 2,135,339,156 of record NC_141687.1, on the reverse strand, counting down.
GGTCGTGGTGGTTCTATGCAAAATTCTAGAGGTCGAGGACGAGGTGCTATGGCCCGACAAACGAATGATCGCCCTTCTAATCACTTTGATCAACGAAATGGACAGTCTGCCCAGCAAAATAGATCTCAACAGTATCATGTTGAGGATTATTGTGAAGTAGATGAGGGATTTCAACAAACTGAATACTAGGACAGCCATGGACAGAGAGAGGGAGTAGTATCAGTTCCAGTGGATCAGAGTGGGCCTTATGTCGCAGTAGCAACATCAGGTGTAGTCGAACCATTTCTGTTTGATACTGGTGCCGCAAAAAGTTCTATCATTCATGCGAAACTCCCTGGCGCACCTTTGTCTGGCTTAACAAATGTTTCTGTACGTTTTTCAGGCGCCCCTGTTTACAATCCCGTATCTGGTCCTTTGTCTATTTCTGTTGGACCGTGTCAATTAAAAGCACCCCTGATTTTGACGACAGGTTGTAATGAGAATCTGCTTGGTTTAGACTTGTTAAAACGCCTATATGCGACATTGTACTGTTCTCCGTCAGGAGTACAGCTTACATTGGGTAAAAGAATCACCTCTCCGATGTACTTGTCAATGGATGCACTCCCGCCAGAGCTGCGTTCACTCCCTGATACTCTTTGGGCGACTGGTCCTAATGATGTAGGCCTTTTGGAAATACCACCATATGTAGTCACTTTGAAAGCAAATGTCAAATTTCCACGAATTCCACAATACAAGATTTCTAGTGAAGGTGAACGAGCACTTTTATTGATTGTGCAAGATTTGATTAAGAAAGGTGTAGTTGAAGAAACTAGAGGAAATGTCTGTAACAGTCCTGTATTACCGATTTTGAAACGTACTGATCCTTCAAAGCCTCCAGTTTATAGGTTTGTTATCGATCTCAGAGAGGTTAATAAGATTGTGGTTTCGCAGTTTCCTGTGGTTCCAGACATTACTGCATTGTTAACGTTGATTCCTGCTACAGCCACATGGTTTTCAGTTATCGACTTGAAGAATGGAGTAGCACACATTAGTTCTAAAGGGATTTGTAAGATGTTGGCTCCAGTCTGGAAGAATGATGGGATTAGTAAGTGTGCAGAGAGAGTGGTGAAAAATTGTATGGTATGCCTGATGCATAATCCTGGCAAGGGAGTCCCAACGCCTGCTGGTCACTTCGCTCCTCCTTCCTGCCCCTTTGAAGTGATTCAGTTAGATTTCATTCACATGGATCGTTGCAACAACCTAAAATACGTCCTGGTGGTAGTTTGTGCTTTTTCCAGATGGATCGAAGCATATCCACTAAAGGACAACACTGCCCTATCAACTGCCAAAATCCTTCTCAAAGAATACTTCCCTAGGTATGGAATGCCACGGATTGTATGGTCAGATAACGGAAGTGAGTTTGTACGGAAAGTTATGCAGAGTGTGTGTGCCGGTTTAGGGATCAAGCAGAAATTTCACAGTGCAAACCATCCCCAGTCTGCTGGTTTAGTTGAGGGTTACAATGGCACCCTCAAGCTGAAACTTGCTAAAATACAGGCATCCACTGGTTTGTCCTGGCCAGACGCACTACCCTTGGCTTTGTTATCAACGAGAGCGACTGTACATTCTAGAGTAGGGCTTAGTCCTTATGAAATAGTCTTTGGTCGTCCTGCGAATATTTGGGGAGTGCCAAGGCCAAAAGAATTCTGTTCTCTGGAATATCCAATGTTGATTGATTACCTTTACGACTTGACTGCTAAATTGAGTCTTATTCACCAACAGGTTTTCGATGCATTGCCAAAGCCACCGGAGAGTCCAGGTCATCAGCTGAAACCAGGGGACCACGTTGTGGTGCGCAACTTTGCGAGGACGAAAAACCTTCAACCCAGATTTGTCGGCCCCTACCAAGTGCTGCTGGCGACGAGAACTGCTATTCGTGTGGCCGGCCGCAAGAACTGGATACACACGACGCACGTCAAACGTGTGCCCCTGCCGCTTCCTTATGATAACTGGGTGAAGAAGGGAATTGGTGCCTCTGAGTTTGAACGAACACCCAGATTTATCCCTTTCAGCGATGCCGAATTGATAACTGACACATCGAACTCTGGCTCTCCTCCTGAAACTACTTCTTTGACTCCTGAACACTTGCCCTCTGCATCAGAAGAAACTTTGCCATCTGCGAACTTGAACATTGCAACCTCTGCTGATAATACACTGTTTCCAGATCAAACAACTCCTGCAAGACTGAGATACAATTTACGGTCTCGCAATATGGACAAATAAAGCAGGAAACTGCCTATTGTAATATTTGAATTTTGACACTTTTGCCCTCAGCCAGGAAGTTTGCTATTGTTTTTATTGTTTTAAATTGCCTTGCCGTCTGGGTAGCCGTAGGGTCGTGGCTGTGTGCCTAGTTGAATCTGCGGGGGTCAGACACAAGGTCGATCTTTCTGTTAGTTCTGGGAACTCCCAGGGCTGATAGAGGCATTTTCATCTACGTACACATCATCAGTGGTCGCGAGCGGATTGTAGAAGATGGAGCTTCCTGCGCTGCAACGAGAAAATGTGATTTATGTTCGCAGAAATAGACTTTACAGAATTCTTCACAGCAAATGCTTTCTGATGCAATGTGCTATTACATTTTTAATTGTTTTGATAACGTTGGTGGGTGGAATCATCTTTGGTGTGAATTTAACTTTTATGCCAGTAACTACAGTACCTCCCCTTGATCCTGCTACTTCTACTGTTTCTTCTATGCATTCTTTTCACTCATTTCCTGAACATGAGCAAGCTCGACGCTCAGAATTCATTAATAACACTTTCGTACAGCTCTTGCACCAACACCAACTGGTAGTTAACACTACAGACTGCTGGGTGTGTGGCTTGATACCCCACACTATGGATAAAGGCATTCCATATCTAGTTTTGCCTTTTAGCTATAATGGATCATTTCAGGCCCTTCAGACCATTTTTGCTTATGCCCTTGAAACCTATCCTCCGCGTCCACCACGTTCCACTAAATATAACTCTGCCAACAAAGCTTTAGTCCAGGGAATTATTGACATGATCAAGGACGTCAATAATACTCCATCTTACCCTAGAGATGAATTACGAGTATACTTGAGTTGGAACTCTTCAGAGTATCGCCTTAGTTTGGGAGAAAGCAAGCGTAAAAGCTCAACTCCAATCTGGGTCGTGCCTCACCGAGGTCAGGTCTGTTTGCAAGGAAATGGGAGAAATCCGAGAGCTCAGCTAGGGAGGAGTGAGTGCGTTGAGACCTATGTGTTTCCGTCTAACTCTTCCCCTGCCTTCCTTACTGCTAGGGGTACCTACTTCATCTGTCAAGACAGAGCGTATACATGGCTGCCTGCTGACTTTTCAGGTTCATGTTATATTGCTCGATTGTTGCCTCCAACATACACTGCTTCATCTGATTATCACAAGACCAGAGTAGCAAGAGGTGTTTTCAGCAAGGAAGATACCGCTGGTCAGGAAGCCGGAGACTTCTTCAAAGGTTTCCTTCCGTTCTGGGGGCCTATGGCCAATAGTAGAAACATACGTCAGCTAACACGGGTAGTTGAATCTACTATTACCGAAACTGCTGGTGCCCTTAGCAACTTGACAGCTGAGCTTCAGGCGGATCGACTCATGGCGTTACAGAACCGTATGGTTCTAGACGTGATACTTGCAGATCGAGGTGGGGTATGCAGAATGATCCAATCGAGCTGCTGTGTTTTTATTCCCAATAATGCTCCAACTGTCTATGAGGCGATCTCTAAGCTACACAAGATTTCCGACTCTATACACGTAGACAAGGGAAACTGGTCCTTCATGGAGTGGTTTTGGACTCTGATATCAGCGTGGGGATGGAAGGTTCTGATGGTCATTGGTGTCATCCTAGTATTCCTGTTCTCGTGTTGCCTGATTATCCAGTGTGGTCCTGCTCTGTGTAGTCTCTGTGCTGCAATCTGTTTCAGAAAACCACCTGCGTTTGGAGAAAAGGCGCAAGAAAGGATGATGATACAACAGCATGTCACTGACCTGATGAGCATAGAACTAGATTCTGACATAGACTGAGTAATTGCCTATGTAAGGGCAAAAGGAGGGTCTGAGGTTCCGTGACGATTTGAACCCGTGTTTTCAACATTGTCGTAAATACATAATTTTGGTATCAGTGAACCGCAAATGGTCCATTTAGCATATCCTGGTGTTTTCGCAGTGCTACGAGCGAGAGTACTCCTGTTACAAACACATTTCTGATCTACCCATGGCATCCATCTTAGATCATGGCAGCCATTTTGTGTTTCTTGCCCTCACATAGACAATGGACACGCAATGACCTCTGATTACTCCATTTCGATTAAGGACACGTAGGCTTAGCCGGAGATTCACCTCTCTAGTGACACGTGCACCTTAGAACAGAACACGCTGTGGCTGCATGACTCGACAAAGGCTGCCTCCTCTGCCTGAGGCCAGTCCTGCTATACTGGTTCTCGTGTTCGTTGGCCTGATCATGATTAGGAGGTCGAAGCTGGTAGCCTTGCCCATTTACGACCCGCAAACATCTCTTATCCTGCTTTTCTATCTTCTGCACCTGGCTCTGCTCCTTCCCTTCTGGGCCTTTATTAGGGGGAGGTAACGAAATTTACGATGAGGCGGTCCGGCTCTTGAATGAAATGTTGACATGGGATTGTGATGGAATAGTGGGAACCCCTCTTCGTAATGTTTGACATCAGATATTATCGACGATTCCTGTGCAACGCCAAATATTTATTGTTTAGGACACAAAGGTTTTGGAAATGTACTAACATGTGAAGAATTTGCCTGAAGGCCAATATTTAGTATATAAGGAGCAACCCTTCTTGTACAAATCGAACAGGCTCCTAGACACTGCCCGTGTGTAGTTTCTGTGACTTCTGTGTCCCTGCAGTAATAAACCTTTGGTCTTTGACGCCACCATCGAGAAGCCCGTGTTTCTGTTTATTTGTGCACCGAGACAGGTAGAACTCCGGGGTCTTCGGGTGTTATCCCTGACACCTCTGGACGGAACCGAAAAAGTCCAGAACTCCACTCTGCTCTTGGTAGGGTCCCACATCTGCTTTTTCCCGCTGCTTTCCTGCTCTCCTGCCTCCGTCAGGAATAGGAGGCAGGCATCCTCCCTCCCCTCCTCTAAGCCAACAACAACACTGCAATGGCTGTGTTGTGATTGGTGCGGACAGCGCCCAGCCAAGCGACTGTGGAGAGGCCATTTTCTCTATGTAGGCTGCAGCTTTCATAGAGAAAATCCAGAGTGCGCATGACTGGTTGGGTAGTCGCCGCAGAGGGCCGACCAAACTGTCAGGACTAATAACATTGGGCAAGCCACTCATCCCTGACCCGCCCACCCCCAACCAGGCATACCGTTCTGCTTTCTCGCAGTGCGAGAAGCAGAAACATAAAATGGTATTTAAAGTACCATTTTATGTTTCTGCTTCAAGCACTGCAAAAAAGCAGTGAGGCGACGCTCCTCCGCCCTAATGGAGGAGCCGCCTCTGCTTTTACATATGTAGTTACTAACCATTTACCACTGACACATGTCCTCAGTCACCGACACAACCATACACACACTTACTCACCCATACAGCCCCTAACAGACGCACTCACTAACCCTTACAGCCTCTGTCTCACCCACAGACACTTATACAGGTACTCAGACAACCAATAAATCAGCCATACAGCAACTCACCTACCCACTCACACACCAATTCAGCAACTTCCACACTGACTGATATACTGACAAAGACATCCACACAACCAGTCACTCTCCCATATATTCACTGAGACACCTAATCACTCACTTATACAGTCAGTCACACAACCACTAAATCATTCATGCAGGCACTCATACACTCACTGATTCCCAATACACTGTGGTATATATATTTGACATTCCCAAACTATTTAAAAACTGTCATAGTTACTGGATGATACTGTCAGAGATGCCATCAGTGATGTAATTTGAGTCGTCATCACTGATGTCATCAGTGATGTCACTGACCAGGTCATGAGTGGCGCAATATGTGAGGTCATAGGCAGTGCGTTGTGGAAGCGCGAGTTATAGTTAGCTAAGCATAACTACTGAATTTCTCTGGTTTTGTACAAGTGAAATGTCAGCCTAATTATAACGTCTCTGTAAACTTTGTTTTTTCAGTGAATATAGAGATCTATATATATATATCGTATTTTGTAAGCAGCCCATAACTGTGTTGTAGAAAATATCCCTGTAATATGTTCATTTGCAGTTGATGTTTAAATGGTTATTTCTAAAAACTTTTGAAAGTAGTTCTTGCCTGGATACATTAAATATTGCCAACAGACTTGGGAGTGGTCATAGGGAATGGGATAGAATGGGGCCAAACCTTTTCTCAGTGGAGGACATTTGAAGTCCAATAGGCCCTCAAACATCCTCCCAGGCACTATATGTCTAGGAACAAACTATTTTCAAACATTTTTAGCACAAACACTGTAAATGATTGTATAATTAACTCTGCTGAAAGCAAGAATAGCAGTTATGTGTATGCTCCATCACCCTGAAACCATTTGTGTTGTGATGTATTGTTTACATTTCATTATAGCACAAACCGAGCATTACAGACAGTGATATAACCGAGCCAAAGCGGCAGGCTGCTGCACACAGAGCTTAGGGCTATGAACAAAATATAATCATATGACACTATCTGCTATTTAAAACAATAACAATTACCTGCACTGGACCTTCCTGTGAGCAACTCAAGCAGCTCACAACAAAGATGCAGTCCTGGAGAACCAGATCGATGGGTGCCACTCCTCGAAGGTCAAGGTGGCCAACAACAGTGGAATAGTGGTGCACCATGGAGGGATGAAAGGTGGCACCAATGCGGGCACTGCACTTGTCACACTGTGCAATGTAAGGGTGCTTTCGCAGCATGGTTAGGTCAGCTGTTGTTTTGCACCTTGGAGAGATTAAAAGGACATGCAGAAAAATTATTTCACAAAAGAAAGCACAGGTCTTTGGCCCAATAGCTCTCATAATGAGAAACAAGCTTGCAGTTATATAGCAAAGTAAAACTTATTTATTTAGCAAATAAACCCTCAGTTCAGACACAAGACCTAAATATTTTTATACCACCTTTGATTTCCTAACTAAAAAATGTATATTCTACCTAAGCACTTTGCGAAGCCCTGGAAAGTTTTGTAATGGCATTACTCTACCAATCAATCAATTTCTTTATTTCAGCAATTAGCTATAAAAGCACAAGTCATAATTCACAAATAAAACATTAAAAGCATCTCAAGTCATATTTTAAAAGCCCTGTAAAGGAAATTGCAGCAGATCGGAAGCAATCAGTCATACTAATCCAGGAGACAAAAAAAATGAGAAAGTGAAAAACATTCATGTTAGTTAAAACAACGCAGTCCCTACAACGAAAACATAATTCCTACAGCAACAGTGGGTGGGTCTCAATCGATCATGATCTAACAATGATAAAATAGATAAGAACATGCATTAGCCGATATCCAAATACCTTATAAAATCAAATTGTCACTCATACAATACCAGCCACTCACATATTACACAAAGGAGAAAAAATACAAGTTCCCCAACCTAATCTGCTGGTGGGGAAGCAACACATTTCAGTCTATGCCTCCACATGTATAGTAAAAACTGGGAGACGGCAAAGACTATTGAGTGGGCTGTATTAGATCTTAATATTCTTAATGTGCATCTAGGGCCCCAAACCCCCATGTTACGACTTAACGGCAAAATCCAAGCCCACCGGTGTGCATGATACTGAGGGAAGGGGAACAATATATGCTCTAAGGTTTCCCTAGTCCCAGGTCAAAATGTGCAGCTCAACTTCAACTTGGTAAGGGAATGCTGCCATTTCGCCGTAAATGGCTGAAGTGGTAGGATCCACAATCTATATTCTATATACAAAGTTCTAGCAGCCGGGGCCTCGATAACATCCATGTACTCTTCCAGTGAGTGAGCATCCTTCAACTCTAAAAAACCTGAGGTCAAGAAGCCCACACTCCCAAGACTATGAAGTCCTTCGTCTAGGTGTCTCCAATACATCTCTTGTAGCATGGCATACAAGCAGATTCTGGATGTACCCAAAGATTCTCACATCCGATCTCAATTAAGCTACGTCTGATGTATTCTAATCGAGGAATCTTATTGACTCCATACGGCTTGAAAATGTCATCTATGCCCATCCTTAAGGGCGCCAGCTCGGCGGAGAACCAAATCTTCCTCCAATTCATCAGAGGTCTAAGACTTACCCTATGGGCAAGAGATCTGGGTTCCAGGTCTAGCCCCAGGGGAACAAGCGGATGTTAATTGGCAAGTTGGCGAGCAGTCGTGGAAAACGATTCTCCGCCTTTTCTATGTCTTTTACGTTATCATGCCCCCAGAGTTCTCCACAGTTCTTCACAGTATAAACCCCCAGTGCCTGCAGGTTGTTGATTTGAAATGATGGTGTTACTGGGTTACAGCTAGAGCCCTTAACATCCCTCAGAATGCCACTCATATTATGCTCCAGCCTACGTTGGCACTTTTGGACATGGGAAGACCAGGCAAAAGACTCACTAAGGGTAATTAACTCTACTATTACAAAGGACCTTGCCAATACCCTTAATTTACCTCCTGGACACTTAGCTGTCTTTCTCTCAACATACCATTCTCTAATAAGTTTCCTAGTTCTTTCCAAGTCTGATCTTTTTGGAAGAGGACCATGCTCATAATGAAGGACAAATTTAAACGAGTGCCAAACGCCTTGCCCCTGTGTTTTGTTCAACTTACTTTACTGCATGGGGTCCCTTCTCAGACAACATAAAGCGACTGCCCAAATATGTGACCAATTTATATTTGCATGTTTTGAGTAAATATATAAGAGGATAATTGGCCGGCTCAGGATGATCACAATCCAGCTTCTAACTAGCATAAAATAGGTCTGGCCGACAAACAAGTATGAGCATCCTGCTAATTTGGGTTCAGGTGCAAGAAATGTTGTTTGTCCTGTTTGTCCTTCAGTGAGATGAGAAACTTAAAGCACTAATTTTAAAAATCTGTGAGCATGATTTGGCACTGGTTTCTAAGAAGTCTTACTTAAAAACCAGGACACACATTCAAATTTTGGGGAGAACCAAAGAGCTGGACTCAGTCAAACGTGACCAATGGGAAACTACAGGTTATGTTATGTCGAGTTGTGGCAAGCACCATGAGGGTATCAAGGTGCTGGGTCAGGTGTGTAGGGGTGTAGTCCCTATGAACATATTAGAGGAGCCAGGTTTTCAGATTAAATGTAGGAGTGCTATCTCACTGTACCACAGGACACAGCTCTTTCCCAATGTGCCACAACCGAAGAACATGGCACAAGACTCCTCTTCTTCCATCAGCCTATTAGTGTTTACAATGGCTGACTACATCAGTAATTGCAAGGACTGCTTCCAAAAGCTTCTCCAAAGCCTCAGCATTTCCCATGCCTGTCTACACCAACGGTTGCCATTACTGACCCACCAGAGTTTGTTATTTGTGCCTCTACAAGCATTTGACTTGACTGTATTCAATGGCATTCTCATGATGGTTTCAAACTGCGCTTGATACATCTTCTACTAAAGCTTATCCAGTGATTTTCCAATTCATTTTGTCCTCACATTGGCACTTAATCCCTGCTACTTTTCATTTAAAAACTGGAAGCAAGGAGGGGAGTGTGGCCGGCAAACGAAGGTAAAGACCACACACTAATGTAGCTCAGTAGTCTCACTCCCAAAATCCTATAATATCTGCCACATCATCCAACTAAACGCTTCTAAAGGCTCTGGAATTTATTAGCTGAGCACACCACCTTTTGCTTGGTTACCTTTGTTGCGGAGGCGACTCATCCAGCTGCCTATGCGAGACCGGAGGCATTCTTCAGAAAATGATTGTGAAGTAGTGACCCTTGGCCCCCGGGGAGGAACGGAGAGGCGCAGGTCAAAGAAGCAGTCAAAGTGACTCTAGTTGCGAGGCTGCTCGCTGGATTGGGCCGTGGGTTGAGGCGAGTGGCGTGACAACGGGGCAGCAGTATGCAGCGTTTTACACTCGTCGTGAGGGAACAACACCACTGAGTGATACTGCCAGTAAAGCAGGGTGATTGAGAGATAGTGGGACAATTGAGACATTGGTTGGCCAGAAAAGAAGAAAAAGCACTACAGACAGCGCTGGGTCTGGGAAACACTGGGAAAGGAAGTAAACACTGCAGCACCAAAAGCAGATAGTGAGTAAACAGTGAGTACATCTCCACTATAGCTGTGCAGAGTGCAATAGCAAGGAAATACTCTCACTCACCACGAGGGAAAGTAGCTCACAAAAGAGGAACCGTTCCGGGGAAACCCAACAGGCACCCAGGCACCAGCGCTTGCCTGGGTGGCCTCATTTCTCAATAAGCGCACCTTTCAGGTTTTCTCAAACAAAGCTGAATCTGCGATTCACTCCTCTGCTTACGGCGTCCCTCAAGGGTCTATATTGAGCCCTCTGTTGTTCAATATTTACATCAGACCACTTGCTTCTATCGTAGAGGACGCCGGTCTGTCTATATACTCATATGCAGATGACACGCAGATTCTGTTTTCTTTGTCAAGCAGCAGGGCTCAGGGCACCTCTGACCTTAAAACTGGCCTTTCTCGTGTTGCAGCTTGGATGCAAACGCATCTACTGAAGCTCAACGGAGACAAGACCGGGGTGATCGTACTAGGCAAACATAAAGATCTGTGGGGCTCTAGACACTGGCCCAGTGATATGGGTCCGTTGCCTACCCCCGTGCCTGTTGCCCGTAACCTCGGTGTCCTGATCGACGATAAACTCTCGATGAGGCAGCAGGTAACTAAGGTCGCTGCAATCTGTTTCAATACTCTACGCTGGTTGCAGAAGATCATATGGATGTTGCCTGAGTCCACTCGAAGAACTGTCGTACAGGCCCTTGTGATGTCTCGCATCGACTATGGCAATGTGCTTTATCTAGGAGCAGATAAAGCCACAATCAATAAACTCCAGGTTGTACAGAACTCAGCTGCTCGCCTGCTACGCAATGTTCCACGGAGAACGTCCGCAATGCAAGCTCTGCGTGACCTTCACTGGTTAAAAATTTCTGCTCGTGTGGTCTTCAAAACTTTGTGCTTCCTATTTAAGATTCGTCAGGGTTCTGCTCCCATCTACCTGCACAATCTTGCCCAGCCATATCAGCCTGGCCGCTCCCTTAGGTCATCCAACAATGGCAATCTCGTGATTCCTAGAATCCGACTGGCAAAAATGGGAGGCCGGTCATTCGCATATCTAGGACCCAAGATGTGGAATGCTCTCCCGTTGGCGCTAAAAACAGAAACCAGTCTTCTGGCTTTCCGCAAAAAATTGAAGACTTTTCTGTTCTAAGTTCTTCTGTTCTGTTTTTCTTTTTCTCTCAGCAATTGCTTGTTTTCTTCTCCAGTCTGTCCCTGGCGCCGGGAAACCCATTACGGGTAGCTGTGCGCAATACAAGTTCAATAAAAATAAATAAAAATAAGGCAGAACAGGCAGCAGGGACTAACCAGGGGGAACCAACAGCACTAAAGTAATGCTTACAATTGAGAAGATGGCAGCGGGAAAAAATGCAAGAGACTGTACCAAATACTGGTCAGCTAGAGACACAATCAGCTTCAGACCAAGCTGACGTCACCCTCCAAGATATAATGGTGGCAATTACCAATGTGTAAACCTCAGTGGAGTCACAGATAGATTCAGTCATGACTGAGGTCACCCTGGTCAGGGCAGATCTACGAAAGATGGATGCCAGAGTTAAGGATGTGGAAGCCACAACGCAATCCCTCTCTATGAGCGTAACCTGCCAAAAGCAACAACTCACTGATTTACAAACCAAAAGCAAACTCATGGAAGCCCAACTAGATGACTATGCGGGCAGAGAGAGACAAAATAATATCAAAATCCTAGGAGTGCCAGAACGTGTAGAGGGACCGGCAACAGACCTATTTGTGGAAGAACTCATTATTAAATACCTACAACCATGGGGACTCTCTTTCTAAAGGGCTCATGGAGACACTAGTGGGAGGCCAAAACCTGAGACCCCTACTGGACCTATACTTGTTCAAGTCTTCAGTTTCTGAGATAGAGACGTTATCTTGCAAACGGCTTGTGGTGCCCCAACCATCATCTATGAGAGAACATCAACATAACATTCTTTCCAGACTTCACAATTAACCCCTTCCGTGCTGGGCTGTTTGCCCCGCTGTGCTGTGGGGGCGGGGGATCCGTACAGCGCCCCGGTGCTCATGACGAGGTCAGCGGGTCATGAGCTACGGCGCTCTGGTGCTCATGACGAGCTGAGCTCGACATGGTCACACCCGTTCCAATGGAACGTTCAGCGTGGAGCGTTCCACGGAACGGGCGAGGTCATGATGAGCTCAGCTCGTCGTGAGCACCGGAGCGCCGTAGCTCATGACGAGCTGACCTCGTCATGAGCACCCAAGGGGTTAAAGTACAAAAACTAAGACGAAGCTTCCTGGATGTCAAGAAAGCACTAAGAAAAAAGACCTTAAATCTGCCATGTTATTCCCAGCGAAACTGAGAGTGGAAGCAGAAGGTAAAACATGGTTCTTTTTAAGCCCTGAAGAAGCGGGGGATGGGTGGATGGGTGGAAACAAGAAGGAAAGCGCATATTGGATGGAGATCGTCTGAAACAGAAGTGGAGCCACCAGTAACAGGTGCAAGACAATCCAAAAGGAACGAGCTCAACGAAAGGCAATGCGACCACAGCACAGAATGTACACTAAGACTCCCGGGACTGGGAGAGGTTGATCACAAGATCACATGGTCCACTATTAGTTAGCCAGAGACTTAAAGGGCAAATTTACTTGCCCGCAGTGCAGGAGTGATATAGTAGGACCCTTACAATTCGAATCGGACAGCAACTATGGCAGGTAGCAGGGTGCAAAACTGCTAATGTTCAGATATTAATTGGAAGGGTTGGTACTGTGCTATGGATTTAAGATGCCTGAAGTCTGTTGGGTGGGAGAGGGGAGAGGGACCGGTGTGACCATAACCTTTGTATTTTGAGGGATGGCGACAGGCACTCTGCAATGTTGAGGAGGCAGGTAGTTTGTTAACTGTCATGCAGGGATGGGGAACTTGTTATCTCAAGGGAGAGGGGCTAGTTTTTAGCTTACTCAAGCTACAGTCAGCAAAGAAGTGAAAGGAGGAATTATAGATGTGCAACTACATTTTCTGTTCCAAAGAATGCAGATAACTAAATGGGCCTTGCAGCAAGGCAACACCCGCAACGTAATGAGACTATTCAAGCCCGGGATGCCAAACGCCATGAACCCGAGTGGGCTAGGCTGGTGTCCACTCATAATTAGACCCACAACACAAGTCAGAAACTGTAGGTGAGACTGCATTCAAATTTCTCACCTGGAATGTAAACGGACTGGGTGATAAACTCAAGCGAGGGATAGTGCTCCAGTTTATATGATGGCAAGCCACCGATGTAGTATTCCTACAGGAAACGCACTTGGTTGGCAACACCTGCATAGCTATGAACAGAGGATATAAATTGATTTACGTCGGCTCCAGGGGGACGGGCATAATGGTCCGCAGAGGTCTTCACCTCATAATACAGAAGACCTGGGCTGACGCGCAGGGCAGATTTGACAAAGTAGATGCGCTATGGGAGGGGAATTATATCAACCTACTGTCTGAATATATGCCTTTGGCCCTCCAATAAGTAGCCAAACCTGAACTGAGTAAAATAATCCTAGACTTACCAACAGGAACCATAGTGCTTGGGGAAGATTTGACCTGACACCGCAAGACCAAATAGACCGGCACCCGGCAAGAGTACAGACATGCGAAAACACAATCCTAGTGTTCTTTCTTGTTGCATTGGGTCTGATGGATGTCTGGCGTTATTTAACCCTCAAGCATCACAATATACATTTAACTCAGGGGCCCATGACAGCCTAACTCCCATAGACAATATTTTGACACTATCAAACGAAGTACACAATTTCAGGGAAGCTCGCGGTCTGGCAAAAGGCATCTTTGATCATTTTCCGGTACGGGCCAGATTAGTTTCAGACTTGCACTTTACACGAACAAATATCACATTAAACCCATGGTACCTTACCCTCCCCAATTTTAGGAAGGAAATCATACAATATACAGACACCTATTTCAAAGTTTACAAAGAGTCCACTGAATCGGCGCAAACAGTATGGAAGGCTTTTAAAACAGCATTAAAAGGCCAGGCACTCTCACTCACAGTTGTGCATAGAAGAGAATAAAGAGCCAGAATTGAAACCCTTGAGCAAGAAATTATGGACAGGGAGAGACAGATTATTGACAACCCAGATGACTCATATAGAATGGCCATAGACAATAAGCGGCTCAAGCACAAATCACTACTTGCTGAGGCAACCAGAATCCAACTCGAAGCATCACAACATAAAATATATGAAATGGGGGATAGAGCAGGTACACTCTTTGCCTGGTTAGAAAAAGAGAACAGTCCCAGCGCTGGGTACCTGCACTGAAATTAAATGGAGATAAAACCCTCAGAAATCCCCAAGAAATGGCGGGAGCCTTCGGGGACCATTTCGAGCATTTTAATGCATCTGCAACTAAGACGACAAGGGAAAACTCACGAAAGACATTCCACTATTAACCCTATCCGCTCAAGGCCGGGACTCGCTATACGACGAGTTAAGAGAGGAGGGACTATGTACTGCAATCAATAGTAAGCAATCGGGGAAGGCGATGGGCCCCAACGGCCTCCCAATCAAATGCTTTAAATTAACGGCATCACAGCTAACACCTTACTTGAGCAACATGAATCTGGAGAGCTACCATAGGGAGAGTTGTCGTATGATCAGAGACTGGCTTCTATAGTGGTTATATACAAACAAGATAAACCGACAGAAAGTTGTAGCTCCTATCGACCCATCTTGTTGCTTAATACGGAAGCAAAGATCCTGGCAAAAATACTGGCTACTTGACTAATCCCTATCATCACCAAAATAGTACATCCAGATCAGTCGGGCTTCATGCCCGGGCGAAACACAGCACACAACATACGTTATCTCCACTGGGTACTGGGCAGGATAGAAACTCTTTGAGAGAGTGCTGCTATACTCTTCCTTGATGCCCAGATGGCATTTGATATGATTGAATGGCAATACCTCTTTACGGTCTTGGATCCTATGGGCTTCAGCCCGAAATTCTTTAAATGGATCAAGGTGCTCTACATGGAGCCGATGGCGCAAGTAGTTGTGAATTGACATACTTCACGAACATTTTAATTTGGAAGAGGGACGCGACAAGGATGCCCCGTCACCTCTAATATTCGCTTTAATGTTGGAGCCCTTAGCAACCTGGGTGAGCACAGACCCGATAGTCATAGGACTAAGATGGGCGGGTAACTTTGAAGACAGACTATCCCTATATGCAGACGACATAATACTATATTAAGCGACCCTGGACAAGTCAATTAACAGAATCCTCCAAATACTCACAACCATTGGCAAATACTCTTGTTTTAGAATCAACTGGTCCAAATCAATAGAAAAGATGTTTCATGGTCCACCACCAAAACTGAGACCCGGATGTGGGGTTAGGATTGAGGTGGAGGGCTTTTGATATCGGAGGATATATATCACACCAAATCCCACCCTGTCCTTCACAAAAAATCTCCTGAGTCCCCTGTCCAGACTACAAAAAGATGTGCAGCACAGGGAGACACTAACTTTGTCCCTAATGGGGCGTGCAGCGCTGTTTAAAATGCTCGCTCTGCGCGATTTTTATACATATTACAAATTAACCCCAACAAAGTTCCTGGAACATACTTCATAAGTATCGAAAGTGAAGTGAGGACACTCTTATGGGATGGCAAACCCCCACGCATAGCAACAAACAAACTAACGAAAAGCTGGTATGACGGGGGGAACAAACTGCCTAACATCAAATTGTACTATTTGGCAGCCCAACTGATGGGCGTCAACCATTGGGCATACCACCGACATAATGACCTGGCATACCGGATGGACAGACTGTTGATGGGTCCTGAAGGATATAGAGGAGCCCTATACATAGACCACTGACATCAATGGCTAACCGGCCTAATTGCTCTGACGATTGTCATTTGGCACCAAGCACATAAATAACTAGGCTAGCACAAGAAAGTGACACAAGCTATGCCCCTATGGGCATCAGAACAAGTAGGCAAACTAGGGAGTCAACCAGGGTTCGATAAATGGCACTAGTGGGGCATCTCCTCCATAGCGGGTCTCTGGAAGAATTGAAAAATAATCCCATTTGCTAAACTGCAAGCTGACTACCAAATGACCAACAAGGAATTGTTTGGATACCTGCCAAGAAGACGAGTAAATAACAATAATCACGCAAAATGAGACACTACCAGAAGCTTCTCCATTAGAAGATAGATTACTTTTAGACCCAAGCTATATCAATGTTGTATCAAAAGATAAGTAATAATCTGCCTGACCCACTGCTCTCACTCAGACTATGTTGGCAGAAGGATGTAGGTGAGTTAGATGATAAAGATTGGCAAGAAGCACTGACTTCCTCCAGGGAGGCAGCTTTTTCACTGAGATACCGATTGATTCAACTTAAAATACTACATAGAACTTACCTCTCTGGTGGGACGTTGACTAAAATCGTACAAAGGGAGGACTCCAATTGCATTAGCCGATACACAGAAGAGGGCACATTTTATCACACTGTCTGGGACTGCCCAGCTATTCAGCCCTTTTGAGGAACAATCACGATCCAGATGCAAAATGTATGTGAGTAAGAGATTCACCTAATGCCTAAAACTAGGCATATTGAACATTGGGGAAGCCACTGACCTAACGGCTACTAAGCAGATGTGGGTTAACCCTGCCCAAGTGAAACATATCCCTAAGATGGGGATCGAGTGAGACACCCACCATGCACGGATGGACAAAAGATATGGATAAAAGTATGTTGCCTGAAAAAGATGTGTATATGTCCAGAGACTGCCCGAAAAAATGGGGGTAAGAAATGGGGAAAATGGAATGTGCATAGAGGGGACATTTTTATCTCGAACAAGAGTATCTGCAGGACATGGAGGGGGGGCGCACTTGAGAATATGACAATGAGGAAACTGAATTGTAATAATAGCCAGGATGCTTGTTCTATATGTTGCACAGTATAATCGTGGGCACTTGACTAGTTAAAATATTCAATAAAAAAATATTTTTAAAAATCTGGAGGCAAGGACAACATTAATAGCAATTACTTGAATCAGGCACTGCAGAGAAAGTGGGGGAAGAAGCACAGAGCAGCTTTCCCCAAGACACGGAGTCTCGCATTAGAGGAACTACACAAAGATGACTAATAAAGGACTGCATTAGACGGCTCATTCGTATGCTCTTGTGCCAAATCTCTGCATTCAGAATGTGCTGTGTTGGACACCAAAAGGCAGTATTTCACTTGCAAAAGAATAACTGCCAGGGCCCAAAGCTCCGCTCAGAAGCCCTGCCTGGCACTATTTCATGTCGGTGGGCAGAGCACCACGGCTGCGTAGTCTTAATTCCACCTCATGCCACTTTAAAGCACCATCAGACACTCCCTGCCCCTTTATCTCAGAGTGCGGGTTCAAGTGCCTCCCTCCGTCAAGGTTTTCCCGTCTTTCCCTTCCTTCTACTTTCCCCCTTGTTCGTGTTTTTCTCTATTGCTTCGAGTTAAGGGAAAATAAGTCCTGGTCCCCAAAAAGGCACGCTGGTAGGCTGCATCTGCAACTTCCTGCTCAAATTAAACGCTGGCAAATGGGCAGAGACTAAAAATAACATAAATCTAGAATGTGGCAGGAAATTCTACGAATGTTATTCTAGTCAACAAAAAAATATACTTGACGTTTCCAATTTATCCTGTCAATAAAAATAAAAAGTTTGCATCAACTTCTCACTCAAGACTTTGAGAGCATGAATAAGACACAAGTCGGGAAAGACTTTTGGGGGAGAGGCAGAGGGAGAGACTCTTTCCTTGCATGATTCTGGGACATCAACACTACAGATTGCAATATTACTGGAATACTTCGACAATGGCAGATATCGGTGACTTTTTCTGGGTTTGGACTTATAGTAAAACATGACATTGCAGAGATTTGGAGAGTAGAGGCGACACCATGCTAAGCTACTCGAGGAGGAAGGCAGGGCTGGTATCTGTAGGATCATGGAGAGATCAATATGTGTGTCGTATGGGTGCATATACAAAAATCAAAACATATGGGGGCCATGGGGTTAGGACTAGAACGGTTTTCAGCCAAAAATGCTTGGGAGACAAGGAATCATTTGGACGCTATTGGCACCAACCTGATTCATATTTTTAGTAGTGATGTATACAAATATAAAACAACTAGGTATAAAACAACTGTCGAAAATGCTGACCCTGTTTTGTGATAGAATTATTAATACAATATTTGTATTTTAAAAAACTGTCTCGAACATTAACCTCTGTCCTACTACTCTTGGTAAAGGCATTACCTGTTGCACTGCAGTGAAACTGTGATCTGCTGAGCCACCAGTGTCCCAACTCCTTCTCCCAAGTGCAAGTCAAGCAGGCGGATCTCAGTCCCTTTCCGGGGACCATGGCCTCCATCTTCCTCCACACGACGAACACTGGGGCCCGCAATATTGCTTGTAGATTGGGGTTCATCTTCATCACAGCTCACCCAGCTATCGGAGTCATCACTGTCTTCATCCTCATCCTCTGCTCCACTGACGGTTTCCAAACCTTCTTTCACCTCCGCTTCATCAGTGCTCTGGTGTTCATGGCCAGTCTTGGTCTCCTTGCCAGGGATTGTAGCTTGAGTGGAGTCTGCTGAGGCTGATGCCTGAAGCTGCTGGTAGGGGACAAACTCAAGTCCAGCCTTTTCTGCATCAATATCTCTCTTCAACTGGATGCACAAAGAAAACAATATTAATTAATGTCTTTGAAGGTGTAGCAAAGATGACAGTCCACATTGGCATTAAGAGCGACATTTCTCATCACTTTTGTGTTACATGTGTACCAACACTAAATGTGTCTGTCCTGAAATTTTTCTAAAATGATTGTACATTCTTCCAATGCAAGAGCTAAAAACCCTGAAATAACAAGCATTGGAAATGCAATCGATCTAGCATTTGTTTGAGCTAGAGCTATTGGCATTGTAAATGGCAATGTCTTTTACCTATGTGTTATGGAGTGTATGTATGATGTGGTGAGTAGTGGAATTATGTACATTGGATTGGATTAGTTAATTCTGTAATAGTGAGGCATGGATTTGTGTGGTGTGGAGTGGATTTTTGTAGTGAAATTATGCGGCTTGATGTGCAGTGGAATTATGTGGATAGTAATCATTCTGTATTTAAGTGTATTGGAATTATGCTTAGTGGGATTATATGTTATGGAGAGTAATTATGTGGAATGTCATTTTGTGTTGTGGAGTGTTATGTAGTGAACTTTAAATATGTGGTGTTTTGTAGAATGTTGTGGTATGAAGTGTCATTATGTGGTATGCAGTGGATGTATGTGGTGTGCTATGCAATTGTGTTGTTGATTAGAATTGTTTGTTGTCAAATTAAGTGGTGTTGAATGGAAATGTTTTGAATTGAATAGTGTGGCATGGAGTGAAATTTTGCGGATGAAATTATTTGGCATGGTGCAGAGTGATTTTGTGGGGATTTTTGCTATGTGGTATAGTGTTCTTTTATTTGGTGTGTAATTATGTTGCAGTGAGTAGAGTGTTATTATGTGGAGTTGAAATATGTTGTACTGAAGGTATTATGTGGAGTAATAACTAAATACTGGGTAGTGTTGATTTGTGCGTTGGTGAATTGATACGTATTGTATGTGTGGTATTGTGTGTTAAACTAAACATCCAAGTTTGTCATATGGTACCCAGGTGAGTGGAGTTAAAAATAAATCAAACTAGCTCCCATGTTATATTTATGAAGCACAATTGTATCCCAACATGCACACAGTTTGAGTAAAAAATGTGAAATTGTATTGTCAAAATCTCTGTTTTTAATATAAAATCAGCCCCTTCTGTGGTCATATCACTGAAAATACAATATTTAAAAAAAATATTATTTTCTACGGGTGCTCTTTGAATACAAGTTTCTAAGGGCTGGAATCTAGGGAATGCTAAAGTGGTTCTTGTATTTTACTGACTAATTAGAGGAAGTTGAACAAGCAGAAAGCAATTCTGGTATTTTACAGACCTCTAATGGTCGTTTTCTATCAAAACAGGTAAATAGAGGCAGAAAAAACAAGTCCCTAAGTAAAGGCGAAAGCAGACAAGTCCTAGGGCTGAACTCCGGATACCACAAAGTACATACAATAGATCTTCCAGACAGCGCAAGCGCTGTCTAGGCTCGGCCTAAAAAGATTCACTTAGTGAAATCGCCTAGGAGGGAACCAAGCATCCAAAGGAGGAACAATTATAGCGAATACACCAATAAAAATGTGCTTTTCTGAATTGCACAACAAATAGCGAAAGACAATGATGGGCGTGCCAAAAGCCTACAGAGGTGAGCTACAACAGTCTTGCAGACAGCTAATGCGCTGCCTAGGCTCGACCTAAAAAAGGCTGCTTTGACAGAAGTCCACCATAATCGGAAGTTTCTTTTGTATCTTTACGTATATCTTCTGTTTTACTGCAGTATTTAACTAAAAATAAATACAAAGGATACATTACGAATGCCACAGAGAACAATTGTCTTTTGCAGGTGACACTCTCAGCACTGCCCAACACATGCACTTCCAGATCCACATGGACCCCAAGACCACCCTAAAAGGCACCCTCACGACGCCGGACACACGCTGTACGCCATCTTCTCCTCAAGCCCCCACATCTCTTTCAACCACGTCCACAAACCCACCTGGACCGACCGCCACTGCATCCACTTCACCTTTCGGAAACCTGTAGCACATCACTGCACCCTACAGATCTCCTGTTGCTGCTGGGGCAAAATCACTGAAGTACAATTACAGACAAACCTGGCACTCAACCCACCGACCAACACCTCCAACCCCGACGATGGTGCGCACACCCTCAGACGATGGATGGACGACTGCGCCAACACCTTAGCATCGCTGAAAAAACAAAAACAAACCCTCACAGTCAAGAGCAAGAGAGCCAACTGGTTCACCCCGAAACTCCTAGCATTAAAGCGCACCTGCCGGAAGTTGGAGAACATATGGCACAGTGAGAAGTCGCCGAGCAGCCGCGCAGCTCACAAAGACGCCTACCACAGCCACCACCACCTCATCAGGACCGCCAAGAGGACCTCCTTCAAAGACCACCTCGACAACAACACACACAACAGCAAGGAGCTCTTCAACATTGTGAAGGAACTCTCCACCCCAGCTCCAACGCCAACGATATCCCGCTGTCGCAAGCCCTGTGCGACTCCCTCGCCATTTCCTTCTTCCACCGCAAAATCACTGACATCCACGATAGCTTGAAACCCCCAGACGACCCTAACAAGCCCCAACACGCTGGAACCACCACACCTCACCGACCACGAACCCCTGACAACCTGGGCCAACATGATCAATCAAGACCATGGGCACAATCCACTCCGGCTCTCCGTCTGACCCTTTTCCACACCATATCTTCAACAAAGCCGGCAGCTCTATCGCACCCCACCTGCACAACATCATCAACCTCTCCTTCAAGACCACAACCTTCCCTGAAAGCTGGAAACACGCCAAGATCAACGCCCTACTGAAGAAACCCAAGGCGGACCCAAGCGAACTCAAAAACTTCCGGCTCATCTCCCTGCTTCCGTTCCAGGCTAAGGTCATCGAGAAGATAGTCAACATCCAGCTCACCCGCTACCTCAAAGACAACAGCATCCTGGACCCCTCCCAGTCAGGATTCCGCAGCAAACACAGCACCAAGACCACCCTCATCGCCCGCCGCAACAGATGACATCAGGATCCTACTGGACAACGGCGAGACGGCGGCCCTCATCCTTTTGGACCTCTCCGCCTCCTACGACACCGTCTGCCACGCACACTACGCACACGACTCCATGATGCAGGGATCCTTGACAAGGCCTTGGACTGGACCTCCTCCTTCCTTTCCGGTAGAACCCAGAGAGTCCGCCTCCCCCCGTTCCGATCCGAAGCCTCCGAGATCATCTGCGGTGTCCTGCCAGGATCCTGCCTCAGCCCGACGCTGTTCAATGTCTACATGGTGCCTCTCACACACATCGCCCGACAGCACAACCTCAACATAATCTCCTACGCCGACGACACGCAACTGATACTGTCCCTCACCAAGGACCCCCCTCACTGCCAAATTAAACCTCCACCAGGGAATGAAGGCCGTCGCCGACTGGATGGAGGATAGCCGCCTTAAGCTGAACACAGACAAGACGGAGATCCTCATCCTCGGGCCCAACCCCTTGGCATGGGACGACTCCTGGTGGCCTGCGTCGCTGGGGACACCCCCCGCACCAACCAACCACGCACGCAACCTGGGAGTCATCCTCACCCACCCACGCCGCCGGACACACGCTGGACCCCATCTTCTCCGCAAGCCCCCACGTCTCCTTCAACCACACCACCGAACCCCACTGGACCGACCACAGATGCGTCCATTTCACCTTCAAGAAACTCACCACACACCACCGCACTCAACAGCTGCCATGCCGCTGCTGGGGCAAGGTCACTGTGGATCAACTGACAACCACCCTCGCCCTGAAACCACCCGCCGACCCCATCGACCCCGACACCACCGCGAACAACCTCAAACAGTGGATCAACGACTGCGCCAACACACTCGCCCCTCTCAAGACCGCCACAACCAACCACGCCAACAAGAAATCCGTCTGGTTCGCTGAAGACCTCCGGACATCCAAGCGCACCTGCCGGAAGCTGGAGAAGAAATGGCTCCACGACGAACACCAGACAGCCACATAGTCCACAAGAACGCCACCCGCAGACACCACCAACTCATCAGATGAACACCTTCAAGGACCACCTAGACAACAACGCACACAACACCAAAGAGCTCTTCAGCATCGTGAAAGAACTCTCCAACCCCAGCTCCAACACCAACGACATTCCACCATCACAGGACCGGTGCGACTTCCTGGCCAACTTCTTTCACCGCAAGATCATTGACATCCACGAAAGCTTCAACTCCGACACCCCCGCACCCACAACCGAGACCACCACCCACCGCCCTGCGACCTCCACCCGCACCAGCCGCCTGGTCCACAGTCAGCGACGAAGACACCATGAAGACCATGAACTCCATTCACTCCGGATCCCCATCCGCCCCCTGCCTGCACCACGTCTTCAAAGCCAGCCCAACCATCGCACCCCACCTACGGAAAGCAATCAACATCTCCTTCGAAACAGCAACCTTCTCAGAAAGTTGGAAATACGCAGAGATCAACGCCCTACTGAAGAAACCCAAGGCGGACCTCAAGGACCTCAAGAACTTCCGGCCCATCTCCCTGCTACCGTTCCCGGCAAAAGTGACAGAGAAGATTGTCAACAAACAGCTAACCCGCTACCTCACAGAAAACAACATCCTGGACCCTTCCCAATCTGGTTTTTCGCAGCAACCACAGCACCGAGACCGCCCTCATTGCTGCCACCGACGACATCAGGATCCTGATGGACAAGGGAGAAACAGCCGCCCTCATCCTCCTGGACCTATCAGCAGCCTTCGACACGGTCTGCCACCGCACCTTATCAGCACGCCTCCACGACGCCGGAATCCAAGCGAAGGCCCTGGCCGCGACCACTTCCTTCCTCTCCGACAGAACCCAGAGCGTCCGCCTCCCACCCTTCCGCTCCAAAACCACCGAGATCATCTGCGGCGTCCCTCCGGGATCCTCCCTCAGCCCGATGCTGTTCAATATCTACATGGCACCTCTCGCCCACGTCGCACGACAACATAGCCTCAACATCATCTCCTACACCGACAACACCCAGTTGATCATATCCCTCACCGAAGACCCCCACACCGCCAAAGCCAATCCCCACAGAGGAATGAAGGCCGTCACCGACTGGATGAAGGACAGCAAGCTGAAGCTGAATTCAGACACGACGGAGGTCCTCATCCTCGGACCCACCCCATCAGCCTGGGACGACTCCTGGTGGCCCACATCGCTAGGCACTGCCCCGGAACCAACCGACCACGCACGCAACCTGGGGGTCATCCTCGACTCCGCCCTCTCCATGACCAAGCAAGTCAACGCCGTCTCCGCGTCCTGCTTCAACACCCTCCGAATCCTCCGCAGGATCTTCAAATGGATCCCCCCCAACATGAGAAAAACCGTCACCCAGGCCCTCGTCACCAGCAGACTCGACTACGGAAACGCCCTCCACTCAGGAACAACATCCTAGCTCCTGAGACGACTACAACGAATCCAGAACGCCTCGGCACGACAGATCCTTGACGTCCCCTGACGCAGCCACATCACACCCCATCTGAGAAGTCTACACTGGCTCCCCGTCAACAAGAAGATCACCTTCAAACACCTCATCCACACACACAAAAATGTAAATGTAAATGTTTTTGTACTTGTATAGCGCACAGCTACCCGCAGTGGGTTTCCCGGCGCTTGTACGAATATCACAAGGGAACCCTTCCTGGCTTTCACTGTGAAGTGTTCACTCCTGGGCACTCCCATGGTGCAGACCAGGCATCCCTCGCGTTGTGGGGGCCGTTGTGGAGACTTAGCAAGCTATTGCCCAGAGTTGCAGCGTAGGACCCATGATCAGACTAGGCACTGAGGCGAGAATATCCAGTCAGGGGAATTAATGAGCCCGAGACCCGCCGAGGCGGGAATCGAACCCTGGTCCCTGGCCAGAGCTCTGCATCGAGGTCTGCCTGCTCTAACCATTGAGCCACACTTCTCCACAAAGCGCTACACAACACCGGACCTACATACCTTAACAACCAACTCAGCTTCCACACCCCCACCCGCAGCCTCCGCTCTGCATGCCTCCCCCTCGCCTCAGTTCCTCGTATCCAGAAAACCACCAGCGGCAGATCCTTCTCCTACCTTGTCGCCAAGACCAGGAATGCTCTCCCTACCAGCCTACGACAGACCCAGGACCTGCTGGCATTCAGAAGACTTCTCAAGACTTGGCTCTTAGATCAGTAGCAGCCCCCCCCCCCCAGCGCCTTGAAACCCTCTCGGGTATGTAGCGCGCTTTAGAAATGCAGTGACTGATTGATTGACTTGAAACTTACCATGACCAAAGAAGTGAACGCAGTCTCCTTAACCTGCTTCAACACCCTCCGTATGCTCCGCAAGATCTACAGATGAATACAGACAGACACAAGGAAAACAGTCACCCAGGCCCTAGTCAGCAGCAGACTCGACTACGGAAACGCCCTCTATGTCGGAGCCCCGACCAAGCTCATCAACAGACTGCAAAGAATCCAGAATGCCTCCACACGCCTGATCCTCGACGTCCCGCGCCATGACCGCATCACCTCCCACCTGAGGAACGTGCACTGGCTCCCTGTCGACAAAAGAATCTCCTTCAAGCTCCTGATCCACGCACACAAGGCACTCCACAAGACCGGTCCAGCTTATCTCAACAGCCGACTCTCCTTTTACGTACCCAACAGGAAACTCCGCTCCGCAGACCTCTCCCTGGCTACTGTCCCACACATCCGTAGAACCACAGCCGGAGGCAAATCCTTCTCCCACCGCGCCACCAAAACCGGAAGCACCCTCCCATTCATCCTACGACAAACCGAAGACCTTCTGGCCTTCAGGCCTTCAGGAGACTAGTTCGACTGGCTGTTCGGCCAGTAGCAATAGCAGCCCCCCTCTCCCCACCTTTAGTGCCTTGAAACCCTTGCGGGTATGTAGTGCGCTTTACAAATTATTGATTGATTGACATACCAGGAAACGACCCATGCGGAAGGCATGCCCAGAGGGATTAAATCACCTACTTGTCCAGCTCAGGCCTCAAACAACCTTCTCAAGCAGACAACACCAGAAACTTTGGGTATTCGCTATTGAGAAAAAAAAGTCTAGAGGAAGATTTTCTCCATTTGCAACAAATGTCAAAATATGTAGTGAGGTAGCTTAGGAAAGTAGTTTGCATCAAAGCTTAGCTGCGCTAGCACAGTCTCACGTAGCCTGTATGATTATGTTACTTATGTAATCGTATAGAAGATCCTAAAACATTCTACAAATAGCAGGAATTATAATTATAAATCATAAAGACAACGTCGGGTTTATCTTTTGTAAAGAGCTCATTTGTACAACCAAAACAGTTTACAAGACACTCCAACACAAGGAAGAGAAGAAAAATAGCAAAACACAGACTGGAAGGAAAGGTGAAGTCTTAAATTGTTAGGCAGAAAAAAACTTTATTCCAAAGTAGAGGCCAAAAGGGGGAAGGCACGACCACCTTTGCTTTGGCTTCTGGCGCGTGGAATGGGCAACTGTTTCTGTCCCACAGAAGGCAGACTTCACAAACGTACTGGAAGAAAACATGACGTGATGTAACTATGATAAGGCAATTTAAGTCTCGATGTCACTGTTATTGGTTTGTTTACACATAGAACACGTTCTGCCACAAAGAAGCTCAACTCTAACTACACCTGTTCAATCGCACATATTTATATTTCCAAACTAGTAAATGGACCCGGTAAGCAAATGTCTGTCTGCAGAGTGTAACTTACTCCTAGATTTCTAGAAGTTAACACCTACTCCTGGAACAAAGAATTTTGTAAATTGGGCTCAACATGAATACTTTGATAATATGATCCTTTCAGGTGTCTCACCAGCCGGGCACCCTCCGTGAAAAGCCTCTCCATTTTGCGATCCAGCCAGCGCAGGTAAGGTCGGAAAAGCAGCTCCACCTTCCCCATCAGTTGATTGGTGGCAAACTTTGCCTGTAGCCACTCCTGAGATGCTTGGAAGATATGCCTGCATTGAAATAGAAAAAAACAATAGTATAACTCAACATGGAAGCAGTAAGGATCAAGCAGAAAATACTGTGCAACAAGACAGTGATGTGAGCTTATAACAGGACACCGAGCAACAAAGAGACATTTATTTAATTGTTGTAGTACTTTATTCGATAAAAGCATTTATCATAAAAGTAAAAACCAATTTCAAGTACAAACAACCCTTAAAAATTCATACAAAACAGTATACAGATCTTAAAAGCAATAAAAAGACATATATACAATTAAAATTGAACGAACCAGGAGGGCAATTAAAAAACAGAATAGCAGCAGGGTCAAACACAGTTAGGCCAAGTTATCTTTTGGTACCCTCGTTTGAAATCATCTTTATCTGGTTTGATCGTATCTGCCAGGCTCTTCCCAGATATTTCGCAACCCCACACGCCAAAGCCAAAGATGTTACATCTGTTGTAAGAATGCGTAAGGCGTTAAGATGCTGTCTGAAGCCAAACTCCCTACAGATCGGCCTAAGCCACCGTCTTCTTGCCCCCCTAAAGGCTCTACAAGCGAACATGAAATGGGCTAAAGACTCTTTGGGGCATGGGCAACATGGACATGAAGTATGGTCGGGCTGGGAAGATCTCCACTTCTCAGTAAATGAGTTTAGTGGTAAGCTTCCAAACCTAAATTTTAGGAAGAGAGTTCTGTCGCTGGGTGATTGGATGAAATCCAGAAATGGTTCGAGCTTTCTGACAGACTTATTGTTCAGAAATTGGTCGGTCAGAGGTCCCTACCTATGCCCCTCTAATTCCTCCTTCTGGACCCAATCCCAATACATTTTCTTAACAAAATCTTTGGTGGGGGGGGGGATTGAGTCCGCCAGAGCTCACCCAATCCTAACCGCGTGACCAACTCCTTCAGCTTGCTCAGCCATCGGATCTTGACACAGCTGCCCGAGCTGATGAGTTCGTCAAATGCTGCGGCGTAATTTGCTAGATCTGTTGATCTTCGCAGGCGCACCAGAACAATAATGGGTGCAGGCGGTCTATATCCTTGATTGAGCGTCTGCCCAAATCAAGAAAAAGTGACTTTAGAGGGGTTGAGACTGGGAGCGAGACTAGATCTCGCAAAAACTTGTTCTCTGCCCTAACCAGTTCCGGGATGTTCTCGAACCCCCAGAGTTCGGAGCCATAAACCGCTGAAGCCAATGCCTTCCCTTCAAAAACTGCCAGGGCCGGGGCTATGGGTCTGCTGGTCGATCCCCGCTGGTCTCTTGCGACAGCTCCTCACACTCTTTTAAGGTTCAGGAGCATTTTCGAGACGTGGGAATTCCAGGTCATTTTATTGTTAATTCTTATTCCCAAGTAATCAAATGCCTCGACTACCTCCAGGGGTGCCCCATTGAGTGAGATGTTTAGCCTTTTTGCTTTTTTAGATGAGGACAATACCATCAGCTTTGTTTTGGAGGTGTTGATGGTTAAGCCACGCTCATCACAAAACAAGCTGAATTTGTCCAGGAGTTTCTGAAGGCCCAATGGGGTCTTAGAGAGCATGAGGGTATCGTCTGCGAAGAGGAGGGTTGGTGTTTTTTCCCCCGCCAGGGATGGAGCGTCGGCCAGGTCCTCCCTCAAATGGTCCACCACCCCATTCACAAAGAGGGAGAACAGGGTCGGCGCCATCACACAGCCCTGGCGCACCCCCCTGTTCACAGTTACCCCCTCTGTCAGTTCTCCCTGGCTCCCCCATCTAATCTTGGCATAATTGCCCTTGTGTAGTTTCTTTATTAGTTCAAGGAGATAGATCGGGAAACCCATGTCATGTAGCACCTGCCACAGTTTGTTAAAGGGCCCCAGATCAAAAGCAGTTTTCAGGTCGATGAAAGCCAGGTAAAGGGAACCCCTCCCGATGGACACAATTTTCCAGAAGACTGCAAAGAATCTGAAAACCTGGTCCATCGTACCCACTCCCCGCCTAAAACCTGCCTGGAAGTGTGACAAGATATTTCCTTCTTCCAGCCATGCTCCCATTCTCGAGACAATGACCCTGCCAACTACCTTCTGCACCACGTCGATTAAACAAAATCAGCCTGTAGTTGGCAGGGTCCTCTCTGTCCCCCTTCTTGTATATTGTCACCACCTCTGCCGCCTGCCACGACTCCGGGACATCCTGGCCCTGAACAATTAGGTTCAACAAGAGACTAATGTAGGCAGCCCAGGTCGCTGGGTCATGTAAGAGTAGGTCGCCAGGCAGACCATCCGGGCCAGCAGCCCTGCGTGGGGCCATGTTTTTAATGGCTCGCTCAACCTCTTTAGGGGTAAAGGGGTCAGGGTCAAGACGGCTTTCCAAGCTAGATTCCAGATAGGACACAGCTATAGGCTCTGGTTCCAACTCCAAAGCCGCATCACCACGATATAGGTTCGAGAAATGTGCATGCCATTGTTGTGCGGTGATGTGGTTTACAATAGGATCCAAGCCTCTCCGATTAGAAACGTTAACTTAATCCGGAAAACTTAGTTGAATCTTTTGCTTGGACTGCAAGTTTTAAGTTTTGCCAATGGTCTTCCTCCCATTCCCGCTTTGCCACCCATAAGATGTTATTGTAGTCCTTCCTAGCCTCTCTTACTGCTTCTGTGTTTTTTGACCGTAGTGCTAAGGATACTGCCTGTCTCTTTAACCTACACAAGGGAGTATACCATAAATTTCCCTGCTTTAAACCTTTGCTACTATGACTTCTTGGGACATTTGTGAAGAAAAACAACCCCAACTTCTCCACCATTTCCCTGTAAAGGTTACTTGCCTTGGAACTCTGCTTAATGCCCAGGGATACATTAAGAGTATCAAGATCTATGTTTCCTAGGTGCTCTGTGTCTTTTATGCGATCTAGTATGTCTTTTTGGCTTACAATTCTATTCCATTTAAGTCTGCGGTTGCAGTTGGAAGGGACCACTTCTTTTGATGAAAAAGTGGGACTTTGGGAACATCCACGGTAGCTCCCCATCTAATTTCCATCCATAATGGGTTGTGGTCACTATCCTGTGACTGCTTAATCTTCATATCCACATGGTCCCCCCCATGAGAGCATATCCAACAATAAATAATCAATCCGCGATGGGCAGCCAATTCTATTAAAAGTATTGGCACCTTCTGAGTCAGATAGTGTTCTTCCATTAAGAGCACACAAATTGAACTCAAAAGTCAAGGCATTAATTTGAATCGCCCTGGGTGACCACTTTTTAATTTGGGGCAAGCTCAGCAGGGGTATAGAGTGTTTTGAGTCCTCCTCACTGGTTCCCAACAAATCATCCTCACTAAGGGGCTCAAAAGTACTATTTAAATCTCCTCCCACCAATACTTTAGCCCGTGAATGGAAATCTGCCAGGGCTGATTCTAAGAGCGATATAGTGTCCGATATTTGGGCCCCCGGCATGCCTCGAGCATACACATTAAAGAGCTCCACCTTATAATTATTCTGGGACGCTTTGATTGTTAAGTGTAGAATGTCTTCCGAACCTGAGACATTCATTTTAATGGACCAATTTAGGGCCACATTAACCCAAATAATAAGGCCACCTGCTGGCCGGCCTTTACCTGAGCTTGTCGCCGAGATAAAAAAGGTAGTGTACCCTGATTTATATAGGGGGTCATACGCCACGTTTCCTGGAACATGCAAACGTCATAATTGGAAACGAATCCATTCCATGCCGGGATTACCATTTTTTTCTCAAGGCCTGCAATGTTCCCGGAAAGGAGCTTAATTACTTTTGCAGTCCTACTCTCCACAAGAGGGGTGCCCTGGACTGCTTGGCCGTTAGATGCCCCACCGGGGAGACCTGAGGTCAACTGCACAATGGGTGGCAAGATCTCTTGCCTCTCAAGTGCAGGTGTTTCTGCAGGGGGGGCAGGGTAATGCCCCCATCGCTGGCTAGTCAATCTATACTATTGAGCTCAGAGTCGACCTGTTCCCCTATAAAAGACCAGAGTGGCATAGGCCTAATTTGGATATTTGAGTGTTTGGGTGGGCAGGATCGAAACTCAAGGGCCAGCAAATTCTCCGCAATTTCCCTATTGTATAACTCAATTTTAATACAATCAGTCTGAGAACTGAAGAGGGTCATTCTTTCCACCTTGGCCATATCTTCTCTAATGATGGAACGACACCCCCTCACGTGACACAGCCAGTGTATGGCTTTGTTATGAACAGCTTCCCTATCCTCGTTGATAGCATTTGTATCTAACTTTGGGACTTTAGTCATATAAACAACTAATGGGTTGTTTCTGGAGGGGGGAATGGTGATTAGATGGAGTAACCTGCCTGGTTCCTACATTCATTCCTCCTGGAGTGCTTTCTTTGTTTAAATAGGAACCCCTGCGCTTGCCTTCTTCTAATCTAGATTTCACCATTCCTGCGTAAGTGCTCGGTTTGGGTTGCCCTATTACCCTATTTTCATTTAAAAGCTTATGCCCTATGCTCCAACCCACTCTGCACTTCCCCTTATGTGGTTGGATATTGGGAGCAGTTGACCCCTTTTTAACAACCCTAGTTGGAGGTGAGGGTGCTTTAACCAAAAAGTCATTAAACGTGTCCGGTTTCTGTTTGTCAACAAACCCCTTTAAAATATTTTTAATAAAATCCAATTTGTTCTCTAATTTCTGCATTAATATCCTGTTTAGATGGAAACAGTTCGCACAACCCACACCCCCAGCAGACGTTAGCTCCAAATCCTTAGTACCAGCTACTGGGTTATCAGGTTGGTCACCCAAAAGGCCTTCTAAGACAGCAAATCTGTTGGAACAGTCGATACCCTAACTGAGAGATAACTCAGCCTCCTCCCCTTTGAGCCCAGACTCTGGTAATGTGTTCTCAATGGTTTGAATGACCGGGGGATTTGGTGGCCCTTCAAGGGGGTTGTGAACTTCACAAATGGGGGGCATGTAGAGGGCTTTTTTGTTGAAGATTGCAGGAATCACTTTTTTACGGTGTAAAAGTAAGGCATCAGAAAGAGGATCACGGGTTCCGGCCAAATTCGTGTTTGGCTCCCTAGCCAAAACCTCCTCACATTCACTTACAATATTTTCAATTTTGGAAGGGCACAATTAGTTGTCGCAAGAGCTGTTTTAAAAAAAAAAAAAATCCCCTTTTTTGCCTGCACTTGGGAAAGGCCCCCCTCAGTTACCTTCCTCTTGCCTATAATTCGCTATAAATTCACTCCCCAGCAAAATATCACTACAGTGATATAGCACCAACTTTTATGCCCACTCCCCCTTAAAAGTCCCACAGTACCTTGTTCCCTGCAGTTGGGATGTCCTTGTCCAGTTCTTAGGGAGGTGGCCCTGCCCTCCATCGTCCTGCCACGGACCGCCACAGACGGCCCGCCCTTTGCCCGGACTTCTCCCGGATGCTCCCGCGTGCGACTCGTGGGGCGAGAGGCGTTCCCTCCTGATAAGGCACCTCCAGGCGCGTCTACGTCGTCAGAGCCACCACGTCGAGCCCCGGGGCAGCTGGGTGATGTAGCTCCCCAGCTGCGTGAGGCTCCGGGTGGATGTAGGCAAGTGTCTAAGCCGTTTCCCTCACGGCAGGTCACGAGGGTGGATGTGCTTCTTAGCGTGCCGTTGGCGTGCCGTTCCCCTCACGGCTGAAGTGCGGGTCCACAGAGCGCTTCGGTGCTCCCTCCTGAAAAGGCGCCTCCAGGCGCGTCTACGTCGTCAGAGCCGCCGCGTCGAGCCCCTGGGCAGCTGGGTGATGTAGTTCCCCAGCTGCATGTGACTCCGGGTGGATGTAGGCAAGTGTCTAAGCCGTTTCCCTCACGGCAGGTCAGGAGGGTGGATGTGCTGCTTAGCGTGCCATTGGCGTGCCGTTCCCCTCACGGCTGAAGTGCGAGTCCCCAGAGCGCTTCGGTGCTCCCTCCTGATAAGGCGCCTCCAGGCGCGTCTACGTCGTCAGAGCCGCCGCGTCGAGCCCCGGGGCAGCTGGGTGATGTAGTTCCCCAGCTGCGTGTGGCTCCGAGTGGATGTAGGCATGTGTCTAAGCCGTTTCCCTCACGGCAGGTCAGGAGGGTGGATGTGCTACTTAGCGTGCTGTTGGCGTGCCGTTCCCCTCAGGGCTGAAGTGCGGGTAAATTATTTATTTAATTTTAAATGTTTTGTATAGCGCGAATATGGACCAGGCGGGTATCCCAGCGCTTTACATATGGGTTGCGGGAGACATAGGATGATAGCTGTAGGCGAAAAGAAAGAAAAAACCATATATAACAGGAACAACAAAAACAATATAAAGCAGGAACAAGATGACAAAGTGCAGGTGACAAGGGCCGTAGAAAATGTCAGGTAGTAGCTAAAACAGCTAAACAGGATCGGAAGCAGGAGCAAAACTTCTAGGTCAGTGCATTGTTCATTAGGAATCAGTCTGGTTTCCGCTGGTAAGGAGTTCCAGATTCTCTGGAAATGCCAGAGAATCTACGATTTTATGTTTTCAGTTTTTTTAATTTCTTCGGTTTAAGAAGCTGTGTGTTGGTGCTCCTTGATGGCCGAGTGCAGCCAGAAAGTTCGAGCTTGTTTTTCAGGTAGAGTGGGGTATTGAAGAGTAGGGCTCTGTGGGTCATACATGCAATTTTTAAGTGAATCCTTGCCTCAAATGGAAACCAGTTGAAATTTCAGGTCTGGAGTGATGTGGTTGGTTTTCTTGCAACCGGTGATGAGTCTGGTCGCCACATTATGCGAAGCTCTGAGGGGGGCTAAGCTGAGTTTTGGCAGTCTGCATACAGTAGCACTGTCATATTCTGGTCTAGCGATGACTGGTGCTTGCATCGCAGATTTGAAGTCATCTTGGGGAAGGTAGGTTTTGAGTTTTTTTAGGATGCTCAGTTGGAAGTTCGCTCCTTTGGTAGATTCTCTGATGTTATCTTGCATATTAAGGTTCTTATCTAACACCTGTGATTTAGTGGAGTCAATTATGTGTGGTGTGCAGATGAGAGCGGTGAGGTTACTTAGATGTTTAACCACAGAGTGGGGCTGCTTAGTGGGTGAGATGAGGAGGAATTCGTTTTGGGGGCATTTAGTTTGAGGTGGTTGGTGGTTAGGCAATTTAGTGTTTTGAGCAGGGTTCCGTTGAATGTCTTGATGTCTTCGGGGGAGGGTATTTTCATGTACAGTTGGGTGTCATCCGCATACATGTGATATTGTATGTTGGATGCTTTGAGGATTAAAGTCAGTAGTTCAATGAAAAGGTTAAAGAGCGTGGGGAAGAGTGAGGATCCTTGGGGGACACCCAGAGTGCAGGGGCTGGAGTTGGATAGAGTTTGATTGGATTTGACTCTTTGCGTGCTGTTGTTGAGAAAAGAGGCTAACCATTTCAGGACTGTGCCGGATAGTCCCATTCTGCATTCCAAGAGGTTCAGCAGATTGTCATGTTTGACAGTGTCAAATGCAGATGACAGATGAAGTAGTATTAGTAGGCAGGTTTCATTCTGGTCAAGAAGAGTGAGAGCTTCATCCACTATATGAGTGATGGCCATTTCAGTGTTGTGGCCCATGAGGAAGCCGAATTGGAATTGGTTGAGAAGTTGGAATTGATCAATGTGTTTGCACAGTTGTTCATGTACACATTTCTCCAGGATTTTTGCAAGGGTAGGGATGTTTGTGATTGGTCACTAGTTATTTAGGTTTTCAGGGTCCGCCGTGGGTTTTTTGAGAATAGGGAGCACAAGGCCAGCTTTCAGGCAGCCAGGGATTTCACCTTAGAAGAGAGGCACTGATGACCTTGGACCAGAGCGGGACTAGAGATCCTATCATTTCTTTTAAGAAGTTTGGGGGAAGGGGATCATTGAAGTGATTAGAAGGTTTCAGTGTGAAGAGTATGTTGAGGGAGGGAGGAACCTAACGCGCGCCTAAGAGGGCCGCGTAGGTGAACAGCTCCGACGGGGTTTGGGGGATGGGGGCACGGGGGCTCAGCAGGGGGACATGTGTGCGGCAGACTTGGTTCCGGTTCCACAGCGGGAGCGAGGGCTGGAGCGGCAAACTGAGACACGCGACCCCTGGTTATGAGAGAGCTGGGGGACCTCTGAGGACGCTGCCCTGCCGCTCAGCGTAGAACACTGGGAGACAACTCCGGTCGGCCACAAAAAGCGCAAGAGGCGAGATCGGCTGCCTCACTGGAGGAGGCCTTTGGGGAGTGTGTTCACTCGATTGCCTTGGTTGCAGGAGAGAAGCTTGTCATCCTGCCCCCCTCCTATCGCCCCCTTTAGTCACCGGCGCGAATGAAGGGAGGATCGGCGAAGAAACTGTGGAGATCTGGGCTTTTTGGCCGGCCTGTGTTGCTAACGACTGGTACCTGGAGGCGGTTGGTGACAGGTGAAGAGTGTGGTCTGAAGGTCGGTCCAATGCCCGGGGGGAACAGAAGACATTGAGGCTGCGGGGGGCGGGGGCCGGTGTGTGGAGGAAACGGATATACTTATAATACAGTTTGGTGGGGTCTTGGACGCTTTGCTTACTGTTGGGAGTCCTGGCAGGGGATCAAAGATGGCATCCAAACCTGAAACCGAGAAGTCCCAGTCTCGTTCCTCTAAGGGATCTCATTATGTCCAGACTAACAAACTGCACCGATATACTACGTCCAGGGGGTCCCCACAAGACTTGAAGAAGGCGCAGGACTCGGGAAAGGAACTGACTGGCCCTCTGGTAGAACTGACGCTTCTTGATGTTATGGCAGCTATAGACGGGGTCAGAACATCCCTGGGACAGAAAATGGAGTCGCTTGATCATAAGTTGGATACGGTGACTGTTGAAGTAAATCTTATCCGTGCGGATCTCACCAAAACTAGTGAGAAGGTTAAGTCCCTAGACATTAAAACAACAAGCTTGACAGATGATGTGGCATTGCTACAGCAGGAGGTAGGGGATCTCAAGAGGGCCGGGGAGCTTACGAGCCAGAAGCTAGACGACTATGAAGGGAGGGCCCGAAGAAATAACGTCAGGATTGTTGGTGTTCCCGAAAAGGCTGAAGGCTCGGCACCAGATTTATTCGTGGATGATCTCGTCCTCACCCATCTTCAATCCAAAGGACTGAGTAATTTCTTTACTGTCGAACGGGCGCATAGAGTCCCGGGTGGAAAGCCAAGGCCTGGGGCTACCCCACGTCCGCTGATTGCGAGAGTACTTAATTTCAGGGATCGAGACGCTATATTGCAGGCCTCCAGGTCGGGAGGCCCTCTGAAATTTGAGAACTCTAACCTTTCCTGTTTCCCGGATTTTACGCAAGCAGTGCAGAGACAGCGCCAGGGTTTCCTGGGGATTAAGAAGAGGTTCAGAGAAAAGTGTTTGAAGTATGCCATGATGTTCCCGGCCCGACTGCGGATTGAGCTTAATGGGAAAACGTGTTTTTTTGACAATCCTGACATTGCCTCAGACTGGTTGGATGCGCAACCGGAGCTGGAGACTGAGAAACCTGGAAATGTAGAGGCGGGAGATGAGCTAGAGAAGGAATAGAGGGCGACGCCTTTGGAAATGAACATGGGGGTGTCTGGCAAGTGTGTTTTTCCATAATGACCTTGAGAGATGAGTGTCGCTATTGTCATAGGTTGGGAGCTAAGGGGATGGGGGTGGGGGGTTCTTAAGAGTGGTCTTCCTCCTCATTTCTATCTTTAGTTAGTCGGTTAGTTAGAGTATGGGGCAACAGGCACACTGCAAGCTGGGGTTAGGCGAAAGCCAAGAGCAGGGGTGCAGGGTGGGGGGAGGAGAGTTGAGAATGTTATTATTGGGGTGGGTGTTCTTTTGTTTTTTTGATTTGTTTGGTGTGTTTTCAGTTTTCGTTTGTCCAGGCATCGGGTGGGACTGCAGCATTTGTGATTTGCAACAGACAGATGATCATCGCTTCCTTTTCATGTTTGATGATAGGGGGTAGGGAACTGAAGGTTTTGAGTTGGAATGTGAATGGGTTGGGGGTCAAAATTAAACGTAGCATTGTTCTTCAGTATCTTAAACGTCATTCACCGGATGTGGTCTTGCTCCAGGAAACACATTTAGTGGGTAATACCTGTAAGGCGATGCACAGAATGGGGTACAAGTTGGTGGCTCATGCTTGTTTTACTTCGGGGTGGGCATCCTGATTCGGAAGGTGCTCCCATTGGTGATTGACAGAGGCAGATATGTTGGGGTGACGGGCCGTTGGGAGGGGCATGTCCTTACCCTCTTGTAGGTGTATATCCCCCCAGGTATGCGGGCCACTACTTTTGTTGATTTGGGAAAAGCTCCTGTTGGACCTGCCAGTGGGACTTTTGATCTTGGGGGGGATCTCAATGCAGTGGTTTCTGGAATTATGGATCAGCATCCCCAGCGAGATACGGGCGCACCCAGCAATGGCTGCCCGACTTTCCCGATGCGGTGGGTTTGGTGGATGACTGGAGACTGTTCCACCCAGACCAGAGGCAATAAACTTTTCACTCTGGGGCCCACAGCAGTCTCTCTCTCTTGGATTATCGTCTAGTGTCTGTGTCACATGCATCTTATATAACTGAGGCTGTTCACCTGGCTAGGGGTGTCTCTGACCATTCCCCTCTCTGGTTCCGGTTTAGTGTTGCTTTGGGTTCGGCAGGTAGGGTAGCCCCTATTAACCCCTGATATATGCGTAACCCCAGACTTCGTAAGGACCTCATCAAGGTTCTAGACCATTATTTTTCGGAAAATGAAGGATCGGTGTCCTCCTCTGTGTCTCTCTGGGAAGCCTTTAAAACGGTAATCAGGGGTCAGGCCCTGTCACTGATAGCTGGAGCGAAAAAGGAAAGGAATAAAGATGTTGTTGAAGTGGAGGCAGAGATTGGTCGCTTGGAGGGAGAACTGGAGCAGGAGGTAACTCGGGCTAAATTGCATATCCTGACTCTTAAGCAGCATGATTATAGATCTGTGGTCAATCATAGTGCCAGGGCTCTCGGCAGGGAGCAGCAGGGTCGACTTTACGACATTGGAGATAAAGAAGGGAAACTTATTGCTTGGTTGGACAGAAAGGATAGGGCTGAGCGTGTCGTCCCAGAACTTAATACTGCTGAAGGAGCGCTGCTCACCGATCCCCAGAGTATTGTCGATGGCTTTGCGACATATTTTCAAACAGTGTATACCTCGGTCTCGGATCGGCTGGAGGAGGACTCCCATTCGC
Source organism: Lissotriton vulgaris (assembly GCF_964263255.1). Lineage (NCBI taxonomy): Eukaryota > Metazoa > Chordata > Amphibia > Caudata > Salamandridae > Lissotriton > Lissotriton vulgaris. Next base: position 2,135,301,062 of record NC_141687.1, on the reverse strand, counting down.
TGCTCCGGGACATACAGCCCCCGTGCTTGTCCAAGGAAGACCGTGATTTTCTGGATAGTGCCCTTACGACCGACGAAATAGCCCTGGATTTCGCTCTTTGAACTGGGGTAAGGCACTGGGACCCAATGGGCTCCCAATTGAATTGTATAAGCTTAGGCCGGATAAGCTGCTCCTCACCTTAAAGATATGTTTGTTGAGGCCCGTGAGAAGGGGATACTGCCTTATGATCAGATAGTGGCGTCAGTGGTGGTCATCCATAAGGAGGGTAAACCTAAGACTAACTGCGCCTCTTATAGGCCTATTTCTTTATTGAACGTGGAGCCCAAAACACTTGCCAAGCTTCTCTCTAACAGGCTGATTAAGGTGATTAGCGGACTGATCCACCCGGATCAATCGGGCTATATTCCACATAGAAATACGGCCCTAAACCTACGTAGGTTACATGGCGTGATAGCTCACACCCTGCGGGGACCGGCCATAATCGCCTCACTTGATGCAACAATGGCTTTCGATACAGTAGAATGGCTATATTTGTGGGTAGCACTGGCTAAATTTGGATTTGGCCCCGACTTTATCCGCTGGGTGCGTTTATTATACACTGAACCACTCGCTCAGATAGTGGTTAATAATCGAGTATCTGCGTCCTTTCTTCTCGGTCGAGGCATTCAGTAGGGCTGTCCCCTCTCCCCCCTTCTTTTCTTTCTGGCCCTGGAACCCTTAGCGACCTGGATTCCCTGGGAGCCGTCTAATTGAGGCATTCGGCGGTCTCCTGACTGGGAGGATCAGATCTCCTTGTATGCAGATAGAATTCTACTTTATCTGACTTCACCTAGGAAGTCCCTTATTGTTGTGTGTGATGTGTTGGCGTCCTTTGGTAAAAACTCTGGGTTATCAATCAACTGGGGGAAATCTCTCTTGTTTGTTCTTAAGGGAGAGAACCCGGTACCTCCGCGCAATTGCCCTATCCAGGTTAAAACGGGCGGTTTCAAATATCTGGGGATTTTCATCTCACTGGACCTGACGATCCCGTATGCGAGGCATCTCCTCCCCCCTTTGCAGAGGCTTAGGAGCGACACTGCTAATTGAAAGAAACTTCCACTCTCGCTGTTGTGGCGAGCAGCCCTCTTTAAAATGATGTTATTGCCTCGTTTTCTTTACACCCTTCAGAATACTTTGGATGTAGTGCCGTCCAGTTATTTCCTGAGGTGAAAGGGCTGCAGCGTAGTTTATTATGGGAGGGTAGACCCCTGTATTGCTTTAGCTAAATTGACGCTTCCTTGGTATGATGTGGTGTTGCCCTCCCGGACATCAAGCGATACTATTGGGCTTCCCAGCTGGCTGCAATCAACCAGGGAACATACGGGCCCGTGGCCGACCCCGGATATGCGATGGATAAGTGGCTCTTCCCTGGAGGTAGTTACAACAGGGCACTGTATTCTAAGTCAGCGAAGTTGAATTTGACAGGGCCCACTAAGCATGCGGTGAGGATCTGGCACGATGCCACGAGTTTTTTGGGATGGAGGGACCGGTTGACGCTGGCTACCCCGCTGTTTCTTTCGGGACGTCTGGGTAACCTTTAGAATACGAGAGGGTTTGATAAGTGGGATCTGATAGGGAGCTCAACTATCAGTGATATCTGGGGCAAGGAGAGGATTAAGACATTTGAAGAACTACAGGTCGAATTTGATCTGATGGGAACTGAGTAGTTTCGCTATGCGCAAGTCCGACATGCATTGAAGGCGGCCCTGCCTGAAGAGGCAGACCTACCTGTTGCCTCACCTCTCGAGGATAGAATTTTAGATGGCCATCTATCCGTGAAAACTATTTCTCTGATCTATAAGAAAATAATTAATCATAGGGCGGATCTCCTTAAGGAGTTGAGGGATAAATGGACGCAAGATGGCTTGGAATTAGATGATATAGACTGGCAATTGACTGTATCCTCTCCAAAAGTGGTGGCGATTCCAGCTCTATTACGGCTCGTACAGTTAAAAATACTACACAGGATCTATGTCACGGGCCCCTGCCTTGTCCGGATGGGGTTATCGGAAGAAGGTTTGTGTAGACGGAAATGTGGCCTAGTGGGTACATTCCTCCATATTCTTTGTGAGTGTCTGTATATTGTCGAGTTCTGGGGTAAGATCAATAACACAATACAGGAGGTTTTGGGGGTCGCAGTGCTGCCGGAGGCAAGGAGATGACTTTTAGTATATGGGAGCCCACTGATCTTAATTTGGCACAGACTAGGTTACATGATTGCAAAAAGGAATATTGCTCAGCAGTGGGGATCCGAGCTGCCTTCTACCCTCGAGGGCTGGAAAGATGACCTGGATTGGTGTATCTTTCGCGAAAAGACTGTTTACATAGCGAGAGGCCCGCCTCAAAAGTGGGCGTCAGTTTGGGGGCTTTGGAACCAATATAGGGGACTCTGTATTTGATATGCCCCCATCCCCGTGAGTCCTTGACATGCATATACCTTGATCCTCGCTCCCCTCCTCCCCCGAAAGATGTAATGTGATGTGATTCTTCTGTACTGTGCTTTTTCTTTTGATGCCTTGGTTTAATAAAAAGAAATATTTAAAAAAGAGTATGTTGAGGATGGCAGTGTTATTGAGGAGTGTGAAGTGACTCCAGGAGGCGTGTTTGGGGGAGAAGACAGAGCGGCGTGGATAAAGAGGAGTAAGGGGAGGGTGAGAGTTCAATTAGAGCAGACTTAAGATCTGATTCAATCCTGCTCGCCTTAAGGAGGAAGTAAGCAACAGCATCACCGTTTGGTTGAGTGCAAGAGAAGTGTGGAGATTGGATAGAGGTGTTATTGGATTGTGACTTAATCAGTTCAAAAAGCTGTTTCGGGTGATTTTTAGCTTTGTCCAGTTGGATTTTGAGGAAGGTTTCTTTTGCCGTTCTGCTATAAAGGCAGATTCAGGAAGGAGTATTTTGTGCAGCTGAAAATAGTGACCAGACCTGTAAATTAGCTTTACTTCAATAGGTACATGTTTCAAAGCACCACGGTGGAAAAGTGGGACAGCTTAAAAGAATACCAATATATCTGTAACGCATTGCAAGGCTTTGAGATCGCTTCCATCAAGCTACGACCGCTCATTCATTCTTGTCATAGCAACATTTAATTTCAAGGACAGAAATGCAGCAAGGCGTTCAGCGACCTGGCACGAGGCACTGTGGCTGAAGTGACAAGGTGATGCAACCACCCACCAATCAATCCCCCAACAACTAAGACATACATGTTCAGGACATTATTAATTGCGGGTTGTAAGCACACAGGAAAAGATATTCATGAACAAATGTAAGACTTCAGAAAAACCAGCTGTGCCTGGTTATCTTTCGGAGGACAGGGGTGTCGCCTTAGTCACAATATCAACTTGAGTCCATTCAGGCTCATTTGTAAAATTTTTAGCTCAATTGTTTGTACCTGTGGCTTAGAGCAGTCAAGTTTAACCAAAGGAACAAGTGTACAGCATTTACAAGCACCAAAACAATGAAATAAGAACGTCGCGCAACACAAAAGAGGTTACGAGGTTTTATAGCTAAAAGCTATGCTGGTATTTAATATTAAAAGCGAAAATAAACCTGGCGACATGCAAAAATGGCGCGCACCCATAGGCCAAGATGGTATGTTATGTCACCAAGGGATTTATAATGTGCCAAGGAGCATTGTAAAGCATATCAGAGGCAAAATGATTTCGGGAGTGACGTATTTTAATTGAAAACTGACAAATTGTCATACTAGAAATATTTGTATGCCTCTTATAAACTTGAATTTTTAACCCATTCAATGATTGGCACACATGAGCTAGATCTTAAAACACTAGCACATGCATTCCTACAGGAGGAACATAGTTTGACAAAAGTTATTGACTGGTGAGTACCTTTCTATAGAATAAAACAACCAATGCAATTAAAGGTAAGTATGATAGATAATTCTGAGCTGGTTTGGCTGCCCTTCTAGGCGTTCACGAATTGAGACAGGAGGGTGGGCGCTGACCCTGATGGTATCACTGCACTGATGCACATAGCAGGTCTCAGTGTGGTAAGCAAGCACTGATCCGAAAGACTCACACGTGGATGGATTCGAGACCTGATAGGACATGATCTCTACTGTACCAATATAAAAAAGATGTATATGCCTCAGCATAAATGTGGGCACCTCAACACAGTGGACTGTCTTTTTGCACTAATTTTTGTTTCAAATACACTGATTAAAAAAAGGTAAGCATGGTTGAAGATACACAAATTATATTCACAAGCTAGCTGCTGTTTGACAGGATTATAAAGTAATTACACTGTAAATAGCTTTAGTCATCAGAACAGTGGATGGTGACGAAAAGAGAAACGTACTTAAAGTAATAACATTTCAGGTGGATACATTATCTTGTTACAGATTAATATGTGCTTGTGTAAGTCTGGGAACAGTTCACCTCCAAAGGCTCTCCGGCGCCGCCTGAAGATGCCAGGAAGCCTCAGCTGTAGCTCTTCCCACCCTGATGTGTATATATAATGAGCCAACTGGCAAGATGGAATCAGGTTACTGATACTTTTGCAACACCTCATCGAGGCGTGAGAAGAGGGACAGAGACACCATCAACTGCAGCACCAAATATAGCACATGATATACTTTGGTACATTATTAATCGCAGCACAAATTAACTGGGGAGGAGAGTGGGTGGTGATGAATCTGCGGGAAGATAATGTATCCACCAGAAAAATCCTTACCTAGGTAATTCATTTTCTTCTGATGCCTACATCTTACTCCAGATTCCTAACCTTATGAATGAGTCTGAAAGTGATACCCCCAGGGAAGCAGGACTGAGTAGTGCCGGTTAGTAAAGAAGTTATACATCACTGACCTGGCAAAGTACCAATCACTGTGTGCTAGGGCTGTGAGGCAGTAATGTTTAGCAAAAGTAGGCAAAGATGACCAAGTGGCCGCCCAGCAGTTGTCAACAACCGGGACACTGCAGCTGAGATCTGTGGAAGCTGCCATGCCTCTACTAGAGTGACTACAAATTGTAGCAGGAAGGTGTTTCTTGGCCAAGGTGTATGATAGCTTACTAAAAAGTGTGAGGAAAATGGTGTATTATAGGGTATGGTTGTGAGACCTCACCTTGTAATACGGTCACAATATCGACTTGAGTCCATTCAGGCTCATTTGTAAAACCTTTAGCTCAATCCTGGGTGCCTGAGGCTTTCAGCAGTCAAGTTTAACCAAAGGAACGATTGTAAAGCATTTAGAAGCACAAAAACTATTAAATAAGAATGTCACGCAACCCAAATGAAATCCAACATCAACTTATAAAAATGGATCTCATGTTTATGAATTTTTAGACACCAAAACCAACAAAATTCACCGGAGGGTTTCGGAGATATAGGTTTTGAAGTAAAATGTAAATCATTGCTTTTCACTCAAAAACTGAACAAGCATTGTCAACTACTGTTGTTATAGGAAACTTTATAAAACTTTTATAAAGTTGTGTTTGGCTACTCTGGCCCAATTTCGGTGGCAAACTATGGCAGGTCAAGGAGGCTAATAAGGATTTGTAGAACAGTTACGTTGCCACCAAACCAGTCTTAAATCCATTTCCAGGGTTTATGGGCAAATCACGAAATTCAACAATAGGGCTAGTTTTCCTGAGAAGATTCGAAAGGGGGAGAGGCACAATCTCTCAGAGCGTGAAGAGTGCCTGGGACAGAGTATTGGAACGGGACGGTCAACTGAACTGTTTAAATTGCACACACCTCCTAGAGGGTGTCATGCTTCATCATTCGGCGGTGCTCCTCGTTGGTCCGGCGCTGCAATGCCCAATGGGTCCTCCGAAGGGTCGCTTCAGTGGAGATCTGTTTCGGGGCTTGCGGTTTCATGAATGCAAGTGAGGTAGCTACATGGGGTGTAAAGTGCAGGTTAAAACTGGTAAAGGAATCGCCATAGATTTAAATGGAGTAGTCCTGATCCAAGGAATACAGAATACTGAAGATGTTGTAAGGTGCTCTGCATGCTGTGCAGTCAAAAAGGGAGTACCTGGGGCTACTCCTCAGTCCACGGTATTGGTGGGGTGACTTTGGCCTCTGGGGTTGATGTCCCTCGAATTTATCTTGGGTCCAGCAAAAGTCCAGTTACATCTGGACTACAGGTTTCAAGTCACATCGAAACCTGCGGTTACCTTTGGTGAAGGCTATTGTCCATCTTGGGTGGACAAACTACACTTTAATGACTCTCCAAGATTTAAAAGACCCAGGTGCAACTTATGAGCACTGAAACTTAGTCTCCCCGGATGCACGGTGGAAATCAGTGGTAATAAAGTGATTGTGGCTAAATAGTAGCCAAGACGGGCTTCCTCAACTTTTATGGCCCTGATGATATAACAGGAAATCAGCCAACTGACTCTTGGAGGTCACCGCAGAAGAGACCTTTCCTCAAGCAAGGCACCACAGGTGCAGTCCAGCAGTTAGTGCAGTCTCTCTTGCCAGGTCCATGAATCAGCAGGGTAGTCCTTCTTCATTACTCTCTCCAGTCCAGATGTGATCTGAGGTCTGGGTGCCAGAGGTGCCATATTTATGCCCAGAAGGGGCCTCAGTGGATGCAGCATTTGCTAGTCAATGGCCTACCAGGATCTTTTTCCACCTGTTGATGACTTCCTGCAATATATGGCATCTAGAAATTCTAGAGTGCACGATCCTGCCCACTCCCATGATGGCTGAACCCTCCTCTTGGTTGGTGTAGCTTGGTAGCCTACCTAAGTGTGGCAACCTGAGGGCTAAACGCCCACAGAAAAATTGGTTTGGCAACTGGTCTCAGTGACACCAACTAATCTACCTGAACCAAACAGCTGCCCCTCTTGTGTTACTAGTTGCCCTTCACATGCGGCCTCCCCTTTGATGTTCATCTTTTGGACTTACAACCTATATATCTTCCTGCCAGCGAGAGGTAACACCTCTTCCACCAGCAGGCCTCGATTGTTCCCGCTCCTGTGAGTCGTTCCTACTTCTTCCCAGGGGGACAGAATTCAGTATTGTGCCCAGCATCCAAGAACGGCCACTGGAAAACTTGGGCAACAGAGTGGCAACTTTCTAAAGTTGCATTTATGTAAGAGTTACATTAGATTCAAATGAAAGGAACAGCCATGTATTATGAACCTTTTCTGCAAGGAAAAGCTGCATTTCTCCTTTCTATGGCACTGTTTGTGGCTTTTCTGGTAAAGTCTTTCTCTGTGCAGGGACTTGCATAAAGAAAAGGAAAGCTTTGACATTCTCAAGTGGGTCTTTGCTAAACATAGCTTCGCCTCTGTAATGGCTGCCTTTCTGCCAGCTCTCTGGAGAAGAAGAATGATGGAGAGTGACTCCAGCCTATCACCCCCATAACATAGGGATTAGGCCGATAGACAGGGACCCTGTCTTACAGATATAAGGGCATTTTCGTGCCATTTCCCTTAGAGTAAGGCTTATGAATTTAAGTGAGGGGTTAGATATATAAGTATTAGTCATGATTTACTCATTTGCTAACATGCCGATCTGTTTCTCATGGAGCTATGCATATTATGGGCTCCGTAGGCCTTAAGCGAGACAGACTCCATTTTGCTTTCTGCCTGGTAGCTCGAGAAGGCTTTCTAGGTGAAGTGTAATGTTTTAGTTTCAAGCTGTTGTCCGCTTGGAGAGAACCGGTTCAGGCTGACCCTTATCAAAGGAATGTATTTTTCTCCACTCCGAAGACACAACTTCAGGCCGGCCGGCTGGGAAAGTGTCCTTGGTACGGGGAGGTACAAGAATTTGGTGGGCGGCAGGTTACTGGCCGTGAATTTCCATGAAGGAACGGGCTTTGATATTAGCGAAGGTGTTAGTCTTTGAGTCAGTTAGTCCGTAGGCGGCATCTAGCCGTTAGCATCTCTGCTATTATTCACTTTCATGGTGGACAAGTCGCCATCTTTGAAGTCGGAGAAAGATTTAAGACCGAGACTCTCTGAAAACAGACTGAACGAGAAGTGGCGCGGAGCGCACTAATGCAGAGAGAGAGAGAGAGACGGTAGCTAATTAACAGCAAGGTTCCGAGGTCCTGAGGGAGAGCAGACGAGTTTGAGCCTAACGGTGCAGACGTGTACTTGTGACGGCTGAGGGTGACTGCAAGGCGAGCCAGGACCCAGAGACGAGACAGGAGCCTAGATGACTGCCGAGTCCCGATTTCCCATTAACCAGGTGATGTCCGACCGACTCTTATAGTGCGTGCACTCTAACCTTTATCTTTTATTCTCTTTGCAAATGTAATGCTGCATAGTAATGTGATTTATGCCTATTGTTAATAAATACCCTAATTCATATAGAATTATTGTGTATCTGGTGCTTATGTTCAATCTTGGTAAATGGCACTTCTAGTTAGGCACTATTTAGATGAACGGATGAGAAATCCCGATCAGACAAGTGGTAACTAAATAAGGAGGGAGTGAGTGGACCTTTGATGTCGTGAGCACAAAGTACATTATATAATCTGAATCCATATCCAAAGTTATTACTTTAGTTTTATTCTAAGTAGATTGCTGAGATATCATCCCAATAACGTTTCATAGGAATGTGGTCGTCGTTGATATGCGGCGTTAATGAGAACGATAGGGAGGATACTATCGTGTAAAGCCACCGGATTGTGGTATAAGATAAATGAGAGCGCCAGGAGGGATACTGGCGTGGATGTTTCGCAGGATCGCGAACGCTTGGAAAAGGGAGCATTGGGTTCTGCAGGCCCGTGTGTAGACACGCCGGATTGTGTGTCAGATCTGCCCTAGGGTAGAACGGTCTGGGTCGGGGTGACCGCGAGGCCAACTGATGTGAATAAGATACTGTAAAAAACCCCATATATGTATATTGTCATTCCCCATTCTTAGGTGCAATCTGTATATTTATCTGTATAGGTACTTATTGTGAATACGATCTAAGAAGGGAAGGTGAGTACGTTTTGGCTGGGTCACAGGGGCCCCTGGGGGCTGATCCCATCTAGACAGGAAATCCAGCCATTACATCTGGCGTCACGAACTGTTTACGAAGCCTGTGTGCATTGTGTTGTTTTAATCTCGTTGGTTTGCGCTCGGCTTGTACGTATAAAATTTTGTTTATAATTGTGTATATATTTTTTGCGTGTTAATATGTTTCCGAAAAAATCTCCGTCGGTTTTCAAATTACCGATTCAGATTCCCGGCTGGGAGTCTACGCCTTACGAGGCCTTGGCCCGCGAGTGGGCTGATTCTACTGGTTTAAGTGAAAATTGGTCTTCATTCTTGGAGCAGGCGGAGCCTGCTGATGTGATTTCGTGCCTACAGAAAGCGCCAGTAGTGAAGGGTGATGAGCTTCCTATTTTAGGACGCAGAGGGTGGATTGTTCTTACTGCATACAGAATGTTGCATGAGAAGTTTGTTCAATTACAGAAACAATTTAAAGATACGGAAGGACAGTGTGTTGAGTTGCAAAATTCGCATACTCTTTTACGTTGTCAAAATAAACTGCTTGCCGACAAACTTGAAACGTATCAGACCATTGCCGAAAGAGCTGCGGTCCGTATTGCACGATATAAATACAAACATCGTCGTGGGCGCGTGTCGTCCCGTAAAGTGCGTATGATTGTAGCAAAAGCTGGAATGGATTGGAACCCCGATGAGTGGGACGGTAATATCTGGGATTCTCATACTTCTGACTCCTCGGCAGAGGAGGGTGATAAGCGCGAGTCTTCTCGCTCCGGACGTGATTGTAAATCTGCTTCATGCATTGATTTGACTACCGATTCTGACCGTGCTCGTTCTTCCCGTGCGGATGACGTAGCTTGCCCTGATTGTTCTGTTAAATCTAAAATGCGGGCTTCCACGGAAGCTCTTCCCGCAGTCTCTGCTCACCCGATCTTTCGACGGAAATTACAACAAGCCCCTGGTAATCCGGGTGGCATCCCTCTTGACTGTATTGAAGATTTTACTCAGCAGGAGATTAGTGACATCCTGCAACGTTTTAAACAACGGCCTGGTGAGGCCTTGCTTACCTGGATGGTGCGTCTTTATGAGCTTGGCGCTTCCGGTATTATGCTCGATGCTGTTGATTGCTTACGATTTTGCTCTTTGAGTTCTGATTCTACTATTCAGGACCATTTTCGGAATTTTAATGGTAATGTCCAGACTTCTTTGCTCCAGCTTGCGTCTGAGGGCTGTAATCATAAATATCCAACTGAGTCTGATTGGCCCTCTGATGAAAAGCCGTGGTATACTCTGCGCGATGCGTCGCAACGTTTAAAGGAGGAAGTCATGAAAACGTGTATCTTCCTTAGTACTGCTGACAGGTTATTGGATGGTTTGTTAACATCTTCCGTGCGTAACCGCATTATACGTACTTCTCCTGTTGCTTACAAGCAGGTCATGATGACACTATTGATTAATCAAACTGGCAATCCTTTGTCTGCTGTGCTTGAGTCTGTTCGTCAGCTTGGTGAGCTGGGTGAATGGTTTAAACCTGAAAGACAATCCCGACCTGAGGGTCGTACTGGTGGGGATTATAAGTTCTCTAGACGTGACATGTTTCTTGCTCTCATTGCTGATGGTGTCAAAAGGGAGGAGATCGATGGTGAACCTAATAATATCCTATGGGATATGTTTCGTAAGCGTGGTTTGGATCGGAAGGAAGGTGCCCGTCGTGTGCGAAAGAATGATTATGATCGTGGTTCGGATGACAGTGGTGATGAGAGACGACGTGTGACTTTTGATCGCCGTGATGATCGGCGCCAAGAACGTGGTGATTCCCCCCGTCGTAATGATGGGAGGGGGAGAGAGGATGATCGTGAAAGGGGTAGAGATGATCGTGGTTCTAACAGACGTAGAGATGCAAGGAGTTTTTCCCCTGATGTACGAAGGAGGGAGGATCGTAACAGATTCTCCGACCGTAATTCACAACTTTTTGAGCCTGACACTAATCCGTTTCGTACTGGAGACGGATATGAACAAGAAATTCTGATACCGAAGAAAACTGAAAACATCTACCCTGATCTGTCTTGGTTGACTGAACGCAGGAAAAATGACTAGGAAATAGGTCAAGCTCCGGTACGCAGGTGGGCCCACAGAGATTACAGACCATATGTAGATATTGAGATTTTTTGGAAACATCGTAATATCCAAAGGGCCCGAGCGTTAGTTGATACTGGGGCGGAGGCCACTTTAATTCATGGTAAAGCAAGGAAATTTCATGGACAGTCTTTTACAATTACTGGCCTGGGTGGTAAAGAAACGCCCGCAGTTCAAACTGCACTTGAGATTAAAATTGGTAGGATTCCTCGTAGAGAATACTCTGTGTTGGTTGTGCCACTTTTGGAATACATTATTGGAATTGACATCTTGAAAGGTATGACTTTGCATTTGGATGATGGTTACTATCAGTTTGGTACTAGACAGTACATTTCGACCAGACCCGTACGGGTTGGCCGTTTACGCATGCCACCTATTAAGATCCCTTTAGCAACGAAAGTGATTTCTCAGAAACAATATCGCATCCCAGGTGGTCATGAAGAAATTACAGCTACGATTCAGGATTTGGTTGACGCGGGAGTCATTACTCCGGTCACATCCGCTTGGAATAATCCTGTTTGGCCCGTGCGCAAAAGTGACAACTCTTGGCGCATGACTGTTGATTATCGAGAATTGAATAAACATACACCTAAATTGACTGTGGCAGTGCCTGACATTGTTACATTGATTGAGAGAATTCAAAAGCATCCTGGTACATGGTATGCTTCTATCGATATTGCTAATGCATTCTTTTCGATTCCAATTGCTCCCGAATGCCAAGAACAATTCAGTTTTACATGGAATGGACGTCAAATGACGTTCCGGAGTCTTCCTCAAGGCTATGTACATAGCCCTACAATCTGTCACCGGCTGGTGGCGGAACATTTATCTGAAGTGCCTACGATTCCACAAGTTCAGATTTGTCATTATATTGACGACATTTTGATTCAAGGTGAAACGCAAGACCAAGTACAGTCTCATTTGGATCAGATCATTGACTGTTTGCGAGCGAAAGGTTGGGAAATCAATCCTGACAAATTACAAACTCCATCCCAAGCTGTGAAATTTCTAGGAATTAATTGGCATGAAGGTCACAGAGAAGTGATCCCACAAGTTAAACGTAAAATACTTGATTTTGCAGTTCCCAGAAATAGGAAAGAGGCGCAATCCTTTATTGGGTTGTTTGGATTTTGGCGCCAACATATTCCACATTTGAGTCAAATCTTGGCTCCACTGTATCGAGTCACTCGTAAAAAGAATGCGTTTGAGTGGGGTGAACCTCAACAGACTGCTTTTGATTTGGCTAAAGAAGCTATTCAGTATGCTTTGGATTTGTGGCCCGTGAGTGAGGGTAATGTGGATTTGAATGTGTCCGTGGAAGGTCTGTATGCCAATTGGAGTTTGTGGCAAAAGCAGGGCAGACAAAAAGTGCCATTAGGTTTTTGGACCAAAAAGCTACCAGAGGCTGGTGAACGTTACTCTCCTTTTGAAAAACAGTTGCTTGCTTGTTATTGGGCTCTGGTGGATACCGAGCAATTGACTTTAGGCCATGCTGTGATTTTGAGGCCTGAGATTCCCATCATGCAGTGGGTTTTGAGTTCACCGAAGTCCCATCGAATTGGACATGCTCAGGAGGCTAGTGTGATTAAATGGAAATGGTACATTCAGGACAGGGCACGTGTGGGTCCGAAAGGTGTTGCGGTTCTACATGAGCGAGTGGCGCAGGCGCCCTCCAATGAAGCTGAGAGTGAGCGTTCGGTTCCCGTAGTGCAGGAGTCTCCCGTGAAGTGGGGTAAATCATTTGATGATCTGTCCGTGGAGGATAGAAAACATGAGTGGTTTACGGATGGTTCTGCGAAGTTCATTGGTGACAAGAGACATTGGAAAGCTGTCTCCTATAACCCGATTACAAAGAAATTATTGAGCACAACTGGAGACGGTAAGAGTAGTCAATATGCTGAACTCTATGCAGTTTACCAAGTTTTGAAACAGGAGTTACCAGGTACATGTCATATTTTCACTGATTCTTGGTCCACTGCAAATGGACTAGCGGTGTGGTTGCCTACATGGCATTCGCACAATTGGGAATTGCACTCTAAAGAATTATGGGGTAAAGAGTTGTGGCAAGAAATTTGGGAACTGCTTCCGCAGAGTACTGTAACAATCTTTCACGTGGATGCTCATACTCCAATCGACTCCCTTGACAAATTTTTCCATAACATTGCAGATGAACAGTCTAAAATTTCTGAGGCAGTGGTTGACATGCAAGATTCTGATTTGGCGGGATTGGCGAAATGGGCCCATCAGAAAGCAGGACATTTTGGAGAGAAAGCCACTAACAGGTGGGCTGCTGATAGAGGAATTCATATTCCCTTTTCTTTAATTAAAGATGCCATTTTACATTGCCCCATTTGCCAGCATTCTAGAAAGAAAGAGGTGCCTCAAATTGTTCGAGGTCACTTACATCGAGGTAAATTGCCCGCCCAAATTTGGCAGATTGATTATATTGGTCCGCTCCCCATGAGCAGAAATTGTCAATACATTTGTACAGCAGTTGATACTTATAGTGGCCTTTTGGTCGCTTTCCCTTGCAAGAATGCTACCCAAGTGAATACAATTAAAACCCTGGAGCTGATTATTTTATATTATGGTGTCCCATTCCAAATTCAATCAGATAATGCATCCCACTTTCGTGGAAGATTGGTGCAGGAATTCTGTATGGAAAACAATATCGATTGGGTGTTTCACATTCCATATTATCCACAAGCTTCAGGATTGATTGAGAGAATGAACGGTTTGTTGAAAGAGCAGTTGCGCAAGTTGACTGATGACCGTTACAGCCAGTGGAGAGATGTCTTACTTCAAGCCTTGTTAATACTGAATAATCGTCCTTTGTTGCATGCTGAATCTCCTTTGATGCGTTTGTTTCCTCCACATGTTGATGCGAAACCTAATTCTGTTGGAAGTACTGTCACTTATTGGGAAATTACCCCCGGTGCTTTGGCTCCATGTAGAGCAACCCCAGGTTCCGCAGGCCTCGACCTGCATGCTTTAAATGATGCACACTTCCCAGGAAAGGATCGAATCATTGTTGAAACTGGCATAGGTGTCTCTATACCTGCCGGTAGTTTTGGATTAATTGCCCCTAGATCTGGCCTGGCCCTGAAAGGTGTTCAAGTCCTTGGTGGCGTGATCGACAGTGATTATCAGGGAGAGATTAAGGTTCTCTTGCTTAATAGCAGTGAGATGGATTTGTTTATCAAAAAGTCTGACCGTGTTGCTCAGTTATTGATTATGCCTGTCTTCAGTGGTGAGATCAAAAAAGGCTCTGCCCCAACGTTGCTAACTGTGCGTGGACAAAAAGGCTTCGGATCATCTGATCTTCCTGGAGCTAAAATATGGGTGCAATCGCCTAAAAATCCTCCTGAACAGGCTGATATTATTGCGACCGGTCATGACAACACCGTTTTGGTGATGAAGCCAGGGCAAGATGGCTGGGAAGCTGTCCCAGCTGATAAATGTTACTTACGAGAATGATTAAGGCCTGTGTTTGTATTCTTTCAGATCATTCTTGGGACTGCTGCTGCAGGATGTGTCGTCGTTGGACTCCTTTTGGCTTGCTACGCCGGGAGAGGAGAGCATCTACCGACGCCGAGTGATGGGATAACAAGAGCCGCGCGGTCCGCGTGGCAGAAGTCCTCCAATTTTTGGATCACACTCGCGAAGCGAGTGACGAACTCTCCGCATTTTTGCCTTACACCCATGAAGTCCGTCACTGACATTTTATCGACCTGTTTGGTTGCTGTCCCTGCATCTACTGATACACTTCGTCATGTATTTAATATATCCAGTGCCCGACCTAATGTCATTTTGGGCGACTTTTTGGCCCATGAATATTGTCCCTCATGTACTCTTCTTCCAGACCAAGATGTCCTACTTACTTCTAGAATCACTACTTTTAACATTACCCCTGGTGACCTTTGCTTCATGATGACCTGTAATCCTAAAGCCATCTCTGAATGTTTGCGGTTGAAACTCCAAGCTGCTACTACTTTTTCATTTCACCAGCGTTTGTTATGTACGAAAAGACTTCCTAATTCATGTTTTTCAGTGAAGAACAATATGACTTGCAAAAGTTTAGTTGTCGCCACTAGCCATTATCGTTCAATGTTGTTACCGGCTGGATGGCTCTTTTCATGCGGGAATTCATCTTGGCCCTATATTCCTGCGAATATTTCTGGTGGCCCATGTGCCATCACTAGATTAAGTTTGCTAATGTTTTCTTCACATCCTCCTTCACATTCCCGTATTGTTCGAGACTCTATGTCATTGCATGAAGACTGTGATTCCTCTGTTCATCTTTATTCCAGATCAGAATATCTTGGTTTAGCTTTTTCTATTATTGGTGTTCCTGCATTGGCCGTTTATAATGCCAAAACAATCGGCAAAATGGCCTGCTGGATGGTCAAATCGATCAACCAAACATCTACTGTTTTATCAGATTTATTATTGGACTCCCAAGGTGAACGTAGAGCTATTTTGCAGAATCGTGCCGCTATCGATTATTTGTTGCTGAAACACGGGCATGAGTGCTCTGAATTTGAAGGTCTATGCTGTTTTAATTTGTCTGACCATTCTAAAGAAATCCAATCCCATATTAATAAACTCCACGACTTGACTGCAGAAATTAAGGAACACATAGATCAGGGTTTCTTTGACTGGCTTTTTAATTGGCTCCCTGACATGCATTTTTTACGACAAATTTTGGGAGGGGTTATTATTACTGTCTGCGTCCTTATAGGGATTTGTTGCTTTATTCAGTGTATTCCTTCCCTGCTACAATATTTTAGACTTACTAAGGCTCATAGATCAGTTAGTTTTGTTTCATATTATTCGTCTGCTGACGTTAGTTCCATTTAGTTTGTGGTTAATAGACTGGAGTCAAGGGGTGTAATGTAATGGCTGCCTTTCTGCCAGCTCTCTGGAGAAGAAGAATGATGGAGAGTGACTCCAGCCTATCACCCCCATAACATAGGGATTAGGCCGATAGACAGGGACCCTGTCTTACAGATATAAGGGCATTTTCGTGCCATTTCCCTTAGAGTAAGGCTTATGAATTTAAGTGAGGGGTTAGATATATAAGTATTAGTCATGATTTACTCATTTGCTAACATGCCGATCTGTTTCTCATGGAGCTATGCATATTATGGGCTCCGTAGGCCTTAAGCGAGACAGACTCCATTTTGCTTTCTGCCTGGTAGCTCGAGAAGGCTTTCTAGGTGAAGTGTAATGTTTTAGTTTCAAGCTGTTGTCCGCTTGGAGAGAACCGGTTCAGGCTGACCCTTATCAAAGGAATGTATTTTTCTCCACTCCGAAGACACAACTTCAGGCCGGCCGGCTGGGAAAGTGTCCTTGGTACGGGGAGGTACAAGAATTTGGTGGGCGGCAGGTTACTGGCCGTGAATTTCCATGAAGGAACGGGCTTTGATATTAGCGAAGGTGTTAGTCTTTGAGTCAGTTAGTCCATAGGCGGCATCTAGCCGTTAGCATCTCTGCTATTATTCACTTTCATGGTGGACAAGTCGCCATCTTTGAAGTCGGAGAAAGATTTAAGACCGAGACTCTCTGAAAACAGACTGAACGAGAAGTGGCGCGGAGCGCACTAATGCAGAGAGAGAGAGAGAGACGGTAGCTAATTAACAGCAAGGTTCCGAGGTCCTGAGGGAGAGCAGACGAGTTTGAGCCTAACGGTGCAGACGTGTACTTGTGACGGCTGAGGGTGACTGCAAGGCGAGCCAGGACCCAGAGACGAGACAGGAGCCTAGATGACTGCCGAGTCCCGATTTCCCATTAACCAGGTGATGTCCGACCGACTCTTATAGTGCGTGCACTCTAACCTTTATCTTTTATTCTCTTTGCAAATGTAATGCTGCATAGTAATGTGATTTATGCCTATTGTTAATAAATACCCTAATTCATATAGAATTATTGTGTATCTGGTGCTTATGTTCAATCTTGGTAAATGGCACTTCTAGTTAGGCACTATTTAGACGAACGGATGAGAAATCCCGATCAGACAAGTGGTAACTAAATAAGGAGGGAGTGAGTGGACCTTTGATGTCGTGAGCACAAAGTACATTATATAATCTGAATCCATATCCAAAGTTATTACTTTAGTTTTATTCTAAGTAGATTGCTGAGATATCATCCCAATAACGTTTCATAGGAATGTGGTCGTCGTTGATATGCGGCGTTAATGAGAACGATAGGGAGGATACTATCGTGTAAAGCCACCGGATTGTGGTATAAGATAAATGAGAGCGCCAGGAGGGATACTGGCGTGGATGTTTCGCAGGATCGCGAACGCTTGGAAAAGGGAGCATAGGGTTCTGCAGGCCCGTGTGTAGACACGCCGGATTGTGTGTCAGATCTGCCCTAGGGTAGAACGGTCTGGGTCGGGGTGACCGCGAGGCCAACTGATGTGAATAAGATACTGTAAAAAACCCCATATATGTATATTGTCATTCCCCATTCTTAGGTGCAATCTGTATATTTATCTGTATAGGTACTTATTGTGAATACGATCTAAGAAGGGAAGGTGAGTACGTTTTGGCTGGGTCACAGGGGCCCCTGGGGGCTGATCCCATCTAGACAGGAAATCCAGCCATTACAGCCTCTCTCTCTCCCAAGGGGTCAAGTTCTGATTCTAGATACCACAGACAGATGTCGAGTGGGTCAAGCAAGGGCATCATCTAATGGCACCTACACTACAGTTTAAACTCAGAAATCTTAGGAGGGAATATATCATCCAGTCTCTGTTGAACAGGTGACAACTTTAATCTTTGCCACATCAGGAAGACCTGCGTCAATGAGGTGAGGAAAAACTGGAAGTGACACCAGCATTCTGGTTGGAGATTAATGTGCTCCACTATCGTCACATTGGCGGGGGGGGGGGGGGGGGGGGGGGGGGAGGGGCGGAGGGGGGGCAGAATCACAGCTGAGACCACAAAAGGTTCTGCATGAAGTCCGGCACCTGGAGAATATTTATAAGGTGAGAAATCTGTGGGAAGATGCATTCAGCAGAAATTTCCGAATCCTGAAACCAGTAAATCCGGAGTATTTCAGAAAAACAATTACCTTTACTCAGTTTTAAACTGTTGATGAATTAAAGGGGGAACCAAGTAAAAAGTGGGCGGTTCATATAAAACCCACTAAATAAATAAATATTTTAGCAGCCTTGAGTAACAGTTTCCCCCGTTTACCTTGAATGTGTCAGAAGAATGTTAGGGGGGCCTGTCAGAAAGTGAAGAAGGACTGCCGAAAGAGAAAGGATGCGGATTGCCGGCTGACATGCGTTGGATGCAGGACGCCTGTTTACAGAAGAAAGGGGGCAGAGTAAGCCGCCTGCGAGAGGCATCCACTTCTCTGAAAGATTTAGATTTCAGAAGTATACCACGCCCAATAGAATCACTACAGTTTTATGTAGTAACGCGAGAATGCTATTGTTTCCATGGACCGGTGCGTATCATGCTAGGATTAAGTGGCTCAATCCGAGCATTAGTTGAAGCGGAAGCCTTCACAGGGATTACACGAGGATGCTTTCACCAGGAAGGATAAAGATGAAATGTCTATAAACTGGGTCTAGCAGAGTAGGTATGCAGATGCTTGTTAAAAGTTGAAATAAACACAAGAATGCTCCAAAGCCTACGCAGAGGATGTGGACAGATGTTTATCATTGGCATTTCACCGCACTGTACAATTTACGTTCAGGAAATTATGTATTTGCCAATCTCGCAGCCATAAAAATATAAATAGCAATTTCATACTTCAATTGCCAAAGTGGAAGCTTTAGGGATACAAATAAATCTTTATTAAAGCACAAGTGAATTTCTCAAAATAATCCACACACATATGCAATATGTGTACCGGCGTGCCTAGTGTAATATGCTGTTTAGTACCTGTGCAGAGAGGGACCAGGACCAACTAGAGGCAAAGCCTCAAATGAGTCCTGCTGCCCCTGTCCTTCCTCAACAATGGGAATAAACAAAATATTGCTGCCTGCACGTCGGATTCCATGCTTTATGCAATGCTGTTATTTTATGTGCCTTAGTTATCATGCGTTTGTGCAGAAAAAGAGCATAATCTCATTGCAAAGGCCCATAGTGTGAAGCAGGCAAGAGCAAAGCATGAACCTAGTGTGTTTGCTCAACTGACCAATCCACTGCAGGGATCTGTGCTTGACCTCGTGGTCACAATGTCAATACAATGAGGACCACTAAATGGGTGACAACAAACACACTTCATCGCTAACATAAACTATGCAGATGCAGGTCATGGTTGATTGAGCAGGACCCATCTTGTCTCCACTATGGTATCAATATGTGATTTGACCTTTGCACTAGAGTAATAGGTGTCTGCATCTGTGGGTGTTACAACAGTTACTCCAAATGACATGCTTTAAGGGGCCACATTTATTTACAGCTGCATGGCATACATTATATACAGGTCATTTGTGAGAGTGATACTTCACCCTCATCTCCTGCCTGTACCGTACAGTACAATAAGTAAAATGGGGAAGAGCTGCTCTGTGTATTGCCTGGTAATATAAAGTGTAGTATCCTGCATTTGTAAGGTTTAGAATTATTCTCCTTCTGCTCAGCCCAGTGTCTGTGCTCTGTGTATGGGAACCTGTGTGTAGCTCAAGTAGGCAGTTGTATGTAGGCAGATGGGGCTAGAACCCATTCACATACCTGTGTAGGGAAAAATATTGTGAACGTGTAAATAGAAACATGAACCCTAAGAAGGTAAGTACCCAGAGTCCATACATGAAAGGTGTGGGCCATGAAGGCAAGCTTAATATAAGCAAAAGGGACAAGTGCCCTTTGCCATCCCTATGAAGGAAGCGTAAGGTATAGGACGTACATGTGTAAAGTGACAAATGAATCACTGAGAAAAAGTGCCCAGAGTCCATGAGCTTAAAACACAGTCCCAATGGTGAGTAAGTATGAATAAGACAATCCCCACAATAAATGTTTCAAAAGTCAGAAATAAAATGCATAAGGTGGAAACACAGCAAAGCATGCAATAGGCTTACAATACAAATCACTGTAACATTTAATTTGCTAACTGTAGGAAAGATGGGTGTTTGTGTCATCGTAGTACTGCGTTACACACCAGAGTTCGAGATGAGACAAGCTTTTAAGTGATAGACTAGAGCGGACTGTGACTAGAAACACCTTAAAGCACTGTAAGCTAGAATACAACGTGCATTGGAAAGCGGTTGAGATCCTCGTGCACAGCAAACACATAGGAGAAGTCCAGTAAGGTTGTATGATCCTGTTGTAGGCACCCAGATAGAACAAGCATTTGCAATGCAATAGGTCTCGCATTAGGAAAGTTTGAGCTATTGGTATTGTAAATGACATTTTTTTATTAATGTGTTGGTTTGGAAAATAGCTAAATTAATAGCTTTGTCATTGACATTTCCGGATCTTCAGAAATGCTATGATTACGTATGGTAATCCCCATTACTCTTAGTCCTACTCGTCCTCGACCCAGTCATCACTCATGAGGTATTCCAAAGACAGGAAACAAAACAGGAAACACTTTTAGGCTCCACCCCCCCTCCTGCCAGGTGCTATATCACACCCAACCACCAGAAGCACATCCTGACACACCAAGCAACAAAGGCCTGGATAGGGAATGTGGGAAGTATGACTGGGTCGAGGACGAGTAGGACTAAGAGTAATGGGGTTTACCATACGTAATCATAGCATTACCTCTACGTCCCTCGTCCTCGACCCAGTCATCACTTATGAGGCATACCAAAGCAACGCCCAAACAGGCCTTTGGCAACCCACACACAACAAAACACAGACCAGACACAAAGGAGTGCAGCAAGATAAAGTTGCAAAAAACAAAACAGAATCAGAGCGGAGGGGAAAACCCCCACAGCCAGCAACACCCCACGACCAAAAACTGGTCCGGTCAGACAAGGCACAACCCAACCAGCAGTGCCGCACGAACGTGGACTCGGAGGCCCAGGACCCAGCCCGACAAACACACCAAGAGACACACCCAGGCAAGCAGCCCAGGAGGCAGACACGCCCCGAGCGGAACGCACCAGGACACCCGCCGGACAGGGCAAACCAGCACCAAGACAGGCAAGAGTAAAGACAGCCATAAACCAGCGACCCAAAGAGAGCCTGGAAGCAGCCGTATCCAAACCAGCCAAGCCAAAGGACACAGAGAGAGAGTCAGAAGAGCGAAACACCCCAGAACGAGCCACAGAAATGGACAAAGCAAGTTCAAGGACAAAAGAAAGAACATAAAAACCACCAGGCATGACAGAAATTCAAGGTCCACAGACTCCAAAGGGTCAAAAGGGGAAGACTGCAAAACCCCCAACACCAAGGAGAGACCCCAAGGGGGCTCCAAAGAGCGAAAAGGAGAAGAGAGAAACTCCTAAAAAGGCGAGAAAACCAACAAGCCATCAGAAGGAAGAAAGGAATCCGGGACCCGGAAGGCACGGATAGCAGCCTAATGGCCTAGCAAGGTAACCAGAGGAGGAACACCACCACGAAAAAGAAGACCAGTGCTCCGAATAGGAACACAAGGTAGACTACCTACGAGAAGCCTGCAGCACCGAAATCAAGTGGTCGGGCAGACCACAGGCCCCAAGAGACATACCCGTTCAACCTCCAAACCACCAAGGCGAGGGGGAACCAGAAAGAGGGACAGAGACCTCAGAGGAGAGGGGTGGCGGGCAGAAGCCAAGGAGGCCCCACCGCCAGAACCAGCAGCAGAGGAAACCAGGACCCCCTCGGCCAGCGAGGCAGCACTGCCACCACCTGAGCCCCCTCCCGCTGAACCCTCAGCAGAAATGCAGGAATCAAAGGAAAGGGAGGAAAGGCACAGAGAAGCCAAGGAGGCCAAAGGAGAGACATGGCATCCACCCCCCAAGCGCCCACCTCCGGAGACCCGGAGCAGAACAGGGGCACCAGGGCATTTGGACCCTGAGGCAAACAAGTCCAGAGCCGGAGTCCCGAACCTCAGGCAAAGCATCCGAAAGGTCCCGGGTGCCAGACACAGGGACAGAGATGAGGGAAACCACCGACTCAGGGAGTCCGCCACCACATTGTCCACACCCTGATCCGTGGCCTGTGTCCATGCAAAGGGGAGTCAAGAACATGGAAAAATATAACATAACCGGAGAAAATAGTCAGTTGGAGGGAGGAGTTTAAAGAAGAGCATAGTTCTTGACATTGCTACCTTCTGCTTTCTTTAGGAGGTGAAGTTCCCGGACAATCTCATTTGACCTGGTAAGGAAACCAAAGTCTCAATTCTAGGAAGGAGAATACCTGAAATACAAGTCACAAATATCATACTAACCCTCGCCACCTCTAATGAGAAGTAACGCCTACCAGACAAAACCTAAATATCTTAAGTGATTTTATAATAAAAGTAATTTCCATATCTGCCGATACACTCTCACAATGAATTATGTGATGCACAAAACAATCTATATTCCAAGCCTCTAAATGCAAAATCACCGGAAGTTATAGGTTTAAAATGATTGTGCATAATATAACCAAAAAAGAATAGTGAATCTTAATGGCTTGCAGATTAGAGAGAACTAACAGCTGCAGCAGTAATCTTTTTGAGAGCGAGAACAGTAAATTACACAATGTGAAAGAGGCGGTAATGTGTCTCAGTTGCCCTTTTGTGAGGCATGAGAAAGGCATTAGCCAAGAGGTTATGGTGCTACAAGTTTTGGTGTCTACGTCACTTTAGTAGTACTTTTTGGGCCGCCAATGGTATTGATTATGGGAACACCCCAAGTGTTGTTTTGCTTACAGATCACAAGAGCTGGCTCCTTGGCCTTCGGGCGGAAGGACATGAAAGCGTCTATGATGAAAGCTTCTACTTTGAAGAGAGTTCAGTGGGATACAGCTTGTTATATTTGCTGAAACAAATCAATAAATACCATCTAATTGCGTATGGAGGTGAAAGAGGACACTCTTATTGTGAGAAGGAGTAGCAACAGGACACTTCTACAGTAGAGAGAAGAGGGGTTTCCTGCCTCTCTTTGCCTTTGTATCTGCACATATTGTTTCGATTTCTGGACAGCTCCGAAGCTTTAGAAACCTTTAATTTAGATAGATTATAACTGACATTTTCAGTGGGCATACAAGACATAATATGAACGAAGCAGTTTTCGTAAATTTGGCAGAAACATGATGAAGACTGTAGAAAAATATTCACCCAGAGCTCAAAGTTAAGAAAAAATAAATTAACCTGTAAAGAAAATAGTCGGTCACAAGAAGTACACATTTTACCTTGGTAAGGTACAATACTCGAAGAAGGCAGAAAAAGAAGCATGAATATGAAACATGTCACAGCAATTCATTTGCTCATAAATCTAAGTGAAATGAGACAAAAAAATACCGCCCCTGGTTCCTGTGACAGTGGCAAAATTCAAGGATCACACCACATGTAAGGGACAGTTCACCCCATAAGGTCTAAAAAAAAACGTTTACTAACGATGGGGCAGAAAGGCTCGAAAGTGCAGAAAGGTCATTGTACTGAACACAATGACTACTGAAATACATTGGTTTGGCGACAAAAGGAATATCAGCATTTTCGCTACATTCGATCACTGGCTTATGAACAATTGACATGTCTCTGGTCACAAATAGCTGATTTTGCCAGAGCCCATTCTGGGCGTGCTTGATGCTCTATCACTCCCTTGGGCATCAATGCAGGACTCGCCAGACAGGGAAAGCCAGTTAGAGAGGTAACCACCGATCTGTGGATCGGCGTATAATCACAAGCACTGGCAAAGCTAGCAGGTCTCATCGCTGAGACCTAATGGCTTGCCAAAGTCTTTTGTTTATGCTGAACAGCATCAGCATGAACAAAAGGAAAAAGGCACAATGCCACATGCATATGTAAGCATGCACCTCCAAAAGTACACAACTCAAAAACATTGTTAAATAAAAAGGAAGTATTGCGAAAGCATGTTTATAAGCATAGAATCTGTAAACACAATTAAAAACGAGGGCAAGGTGGGGGATAGCAGAGTACCAGGTGGGGACTGGATGATGGAGGGAAAAGGAGCATGAGAGGTAGAGCAACACAGGGGATGAAAACATAAGCTATAGAGAGCAACATGAAGGTGGGGACAGAAGAACACATATGAGAGAATGCAGCACAAAGCACTGTGAGGGAAACACTAAAAGGAGACAACTGGAAAACACATGCCCTCTCATGGGATGCTTAAGAAAAAAGAAAAAAAGAAGCTATTGTGTTCTATTCTCCACTATGAGGAAACACAGGGAAGTTGTATAATGGCTTATTTGAAATAACATTTCAACATCATCTTCTAAGGGGACCTGGGATACTGGACCAGAAAAAAATCTTGATGTTTGCTTAGAAACATTCTACATCAACCTTCTTTTTCAGATACCACACATCCCCCTTCATTACTATATAAACTAAAAGAACAATGCAGTTAATTAAAATTCTAGATAGGATTACTCAAACATGAATTTAGGGCCTCATTACGATGTCAGTTAGAAAGTACTCCGACCGACCCCTGTCGGAATAGTTTCCGACCGACTTGGGTTCGGGGAGTCCAACCGAACGGGATTCGGGGAGACCGACCGAATTCAATGGTTTCGAACACCGTTTGGTCGGACTCCCATTGACTTCCATGGGAGCCTGTGTTCTGACCGACAACACAGGCTCCCATTGAAGAAAGGGGTAGTTGCGGAAAACCTTCACCCTTTGGCGGGCACCCCATGCCACACTGAGCATGGTTGTAAAGAGGGGTCTCATTCGTGGCCCCAAACGTAGGCCTCTGGGGGAAGGGGGGCCTGCTATGGGCCCTCAAAGTCAGTTTCCGACATCCATTCCGTGTCGGACAAACCAAGTCGTAAAGGCTGTCTGAATCAGACATCAAATCGCTCAGTCGGAAACGCGGTTCATATAGCTGTACGAGTTGGCTATGAATGACTCTGAGTCTCTGAATGCAGGTCGGAACCGAATCGGAAAGACCGACCGGTTACCTTCTATTGTAATAGGTCGGAAGGGTGTCAAAGTCAGTCGGAAACATGGGTTCCGGCACGAGTTGGGAAAATCCGAATGTCGTTTGGAGCCTTTCCGACCGACAAAATGGTATTTTATATATGCAGCTTTTCACAAGTTTTTACAATCGATAACTGTATGTTTTAGAATTAATGACCATGTGACCACATAGTCTTTCCACCAATGTTTTTGTGTCCGACCTGATCTGCTATGTGGATCTCCATTTTTCCTTAAGTCCAAGTCCTGCGTCACATCACACTACAATGGTGTTAATGCACATACTGACATCCCCACTACCTTACCTATGTTCCACACATTGCCATCATACAATTCCAACACTTGATCTTCCACTATAACAACTTTTTAAGGATTAGTATATTTAATTTGCCCGGTTTAACCCCCTATATTTTCAGATTCTCACCCAATCACCAACAAAAAACGATACAGTTCAATTCTTTGTCTTTGAATTCGTCAGGGTTTCTTAATTTATTGTCGAAATGTTTATTGATTGAAATTAATGCTCTCTTGAACACTCTTTAACCCCAGAACGATTTCTAGAATGTTCCAACATACAAGCTTGTTTTAATTTGCCCAGCACAGACCTACCCCACATTTTTAAAATGGGGATGTATCACCTGCATTCCTGAGAACGGTGCAATAGTTACATACCATTTCCCACAAAGCACTGTAACAATTTTGTCCATTAACTATGGCCAATTGTATACCTTATTATAATCCTGTTATTCAGCTCTTCGCTATGTCATTGCCTTGAGAATAGTAAACTGATTTATGAATATGTTCAATGAAATGTCATTTCTCTAGACATAATTTGCACTCCACTGTTTGGAATTATGCTTTTGGGAAAACTTTCTCTTTCAAATACTTCCAGTAGAAACTTTATAACAAACTTCGACGTCATATCATAACCCAGTTTTATCTCAGGCCTTTGTGAAAACGGATCTATTGATACTAAACAATAATATGTTCTGTTAGATAAGCAAATGAAACTGCCATATTAAACAGTCAAGTCAAGTCAAGTCAAGTTTAAATTTGTAAAGCGCACTACTCACCCATAGGGTCTCAAGGCGCTTGAGGGAGGGAGGGAGCTTTACTTATCAAATATCCAAGTTTTTAGTTGTTTTCTGAAGGAGAGGTGGTTCTGTGTGAGGCGGAGGTGGGTGGGGAGGGAATTCCAGGTCTTGGACGCTAAGTAGGAGAAGGATCTTCCTCCCATGGTGGATCTTTGGATGTGTGGAATTGCGGCGAGGGCTTGATTGGACGATCGAAGTTGGCGGGTGGGGGTGTAGAAGGACAGGCGCGGGTTGAGGTATTCGGGTCCTAGGTCGTAGAGGGCTTTGTGTGCGTGGGTGAGGAGGCGGAACGTTATTCTCTTGTTGACGGGGAGCCAGTGGAGGTCTTTCAGGTGACCGGAAATGTGAGCTTGGCGGGGGATGTCTAGGATGAGTCTGGCTGAGGCGTTTTGGATGCGTTGGAGTTTTTTCTGTAGTTTGGCTGTGGTTCCGGCGTAAAGGGTGTTTCCGTAGTCTAGTCGGCTTGTGACTAGTGCATGGGTGACCGTCTTTCTTGTTTCGGTGGGGATCCAACGGAAGATTTTGTTGAGCATACGTAGGATGTTGAAGCATGATGATGAGACGGCGTTGACTTGTCTGGTCATTGAGAGGGAGGAGTCCAGGATGAAGCCCAGGTTACGTGCGTGGTCCGTTGGTATGGGTGCGGTTCCCAGGGCCGGTGGCCACCATGAGTCGTCCCAGGCGGAGGGGGATGATCCTAAGATGAGGACTTACGTTTTGTCCGAATTTAGTTTTAAACGGCTGTTCTTCATCCACTCGGCTACTTCTTTCATCCCTTCGTGTAGGTTGATTATGGCGGTGTTTGGGTCTTTGGTGAGGGATAGGATCAGCTGAGTATCGTCTGCATATGAGATAATGTTGAGGTTGTGTTGGCGTGCAATGGATGCGAGGGGACTCATGTATACGCTGAAGAGGGTGGGACTGAGTGAAGATCCTTGGGGTACGCCGCAGATGACTTCGGTGGCCTCTGATCTAAAAGGGGGGAGGCGGACTCTCTGGGTTCTTCCGGCGAGGAACGAGATTATCCAGTCCAATGCTTTCCCTTGTATTCCGACGTTGCTGAGGCATTGTATAAGGGTGTTATGACAGACTGTGTCGAAGGCTGCAGAGAGGTCGAGAAGGATGAGGGCAGCAGTTTCTCCGTTGTCCAGTAGAGTTCGAATGTCATCTGTTGCAGCGTTGAGGGCAGTCTCGGTGCTGTGTTTGGCTCGGAAGCCGGACTGTGAAGGGTCGAGGGATTTGTTGGATTCGAGGAAGGCGGCGAGTTGACTGTTGACTGCTTTCTCAATTACTTTGGCAGGGAATGGCAGGAGCGAAATGGGGCGGTAGTTCTTAAGTTCAGTGGGGTCTGCTGTAGGTTTCTTCAAGAGGGCGCTGAGTTCGGCGTGTTTCCAGCTTTCCGGGAAGGTGGCGGAGTTGAGGGAACAGTTGATGACGTCTCGAAGATCGGGTGCGATAATGGAGTCTGCTTTGTTGAAAAATTGTGGTGGGGACATGGGTCGGTTGGCGATCCTGAGTGAATGGTGTTCATCAGGCGGATGGTGTCTTCAGTGGTGATTGAGTTCCAGGCGTAAAAGTTGTTGGAGGGGAGTTTTAGTTCAGAGGTAGGTGGGGTGGGCTGGTCTCCAAAGCTGTTATGTATGTCAGCGATTTTGTTGTGGAAGAACGAGGCTAGAGAGTCGCAGAGGTCTTGGGATGGAGTGATGTCGTTGGTGCCGGCGGTGGGGTTGGTAAACTCTTTGACGATGTTGTATAGTTCTTTGCTGTTGTGGGCGTTGTTGGCGAGTCGATCCTTGAAAGCTGATTTCTTGGTGGATCGGATCAGTTGGTGGTGTTTGCGGGTGGCGTTCTTGAAGGTGGCCAGGTTGTCAGTGGTTGGGTTTTTTCGCCAGGCTTTCTCGAGAGTGCAACAGATCTTCTTGGATTTCTTAAGGTCATCATTAAACCAGGGGGCTTTTTTGCTGCCTTGCTTGATTTGGTGGTTTTTCAAGGGTGCTAATTCGTCAGCGCTGTGGGTGATCCATTGTGTGAGGTTGGTGGCTGCTTGGTTTGGGTCCGATGATTTTG
Organism: Lissotriton vulgaris; assembly: GCF_964263255.1. Classification (NCBI taxonomy): domain Eukaryota; kingdom Metazoa; phylum Chordata; class Amphibia; order Caudata; family Salamandridae; genus Lissotriton; species Lissotriton vulgaris. The sequence goes on along the minus strand of NC_141687.1, from coordinate 2,135,272,786 downwards.
CAGGAGGGTTTTGGTGAAGCGATGTGAAGAGCTGGTCGGTGGTAATTTTATTCCAGTTTCTCCGGGGAATTGGTTGTGGGTGGATGTGGGTCGTAGTCTTTTTGTAGTTGAAGTGAACGCAGCTGTGGTCCGTGCAATGGAGAGCTGTGGTGTGATTAAAGGAGATGTGCTTGCTGGAGGTGAAGATTGGGTCGAGCGTGTGCCCGGCATAGTGGGTGGGGGTGTCAACAAGTTGTTTGAGTCCGAGATTGGCGAAGTTGTCCAGAAGGGTGGTGGTGTTGCTGTCGTTGTTCTTTTCCAGGTGGAAGTTGAGGTCTCCCAGTAGAATGTAGTCCTCAGAGGGGAGGGCGTGAGGGCTGATGAAGTCAGTGATGTCTTCGCTGAATTGTGTGCGGGGTCCGGGTGGTCTATAGATGAGGGTGCCTCTGAGTGTGGTCTTCGGGTCGGTGTGAATCTGGAAGTGAAGGTGTTCAGCGGTTGTGAGGTTGTCATCGGAACTGGTCGCGATGCGGATGGTGTTCTTATGAACGATGACGATTCCTCCTCCTGTTTGGTAGATGCGGTCCTTTCGGATGATCTTGTAGTCGTCCGGGATGGCTATGGCGATGTCGGGCGCTAATGAGGCGTTCATCCAGGTTTCTGTGAGAAATGCGACGTCCGGTGATGTGGTGTCGAGTAGGTTCCAAAGCTCAATGGCGTGTCTGTGGACCGAGCGGTGTTGAGTAGGATGCACTTCAGGTGGTTAGCGTCAGAGCTCTGCTTGGAGTCTGTGGATTTGGTGTGGGTTCTGATGCAATCGAACTTGCAGGAGTGGCAGGTGAAGGGTCCATGGGTGTGTCCTGGGGCGGCTTGGTAGCAGTCTGGGAGACGGCCGGAGTTGATTGCTGAGAGGGTTGCAGAATCGTACGTTATGCTGGTGGAGAGGAGTTTGTGGGGGCCAGGGGGTCTGGCACTGGGCGCGGTCCAGGCGCGAACGGGCGTAGACGGGCTTACCTTCAGCGCGCATGGGGCGTGACCGCTGCGCGTGAACGCTGCACCAAATGCGTTTGTCATAAGTGGATAGAGGAGAGGGGCGGAGCGAGGGAGGAGCAGCTGCGAGGCGGGAGCGGGGTGGAGAGGACGGGCTCCGAGGCACAACAACAACAAAATGGCAGCAAAAGTGAAACCGGAACAGGTTGGGGCACAAATAGGAATTACGCTGTGGGCAGAGGCACTGGCACAATCAGGCAGTATTAATTAAACTCTATCAGGCAATGCGAGCGCTACGATATAAACTGGCCCAGACACTCTTAAAGGCAAAGCGGCCAATTTACAGAATGGCAGAATTATCCAAAGAGGCAATGCGAGCAATGCAAGCACCAGTTCATAAACTTAACTTGGGCTAGACAATACTTTGCAAGATTGTGTATTAATATTTTGTGTTTCTCACTTACTGCACACTCTATACAGGATCTTACTGCTTTGATAAATTTCCTCACAGCCAAAAGTCCCATTTAACTTTTTTCTTCATACTAGACATGCATGTAAGTCCTACATGTGCCATATCCAACTTTGTCTTCCTTAACCCTAGAGATACCACAAGTTGATTGCCCCTCAAAACGAATCCTTCTATCACAGAAAGATCATCAACAACATTAATATTTGGTTAAATGTCTTCTGTTTACAAATTCTTTCTTGGCCAGTTTGTACCAATGTATTCTATACCTTCAACATAGATACATATTTCCCTATTGCCTCATTCCATTGTTCCTTAGTGATATAACGCACTAAAACGTCACACTCTAACACCACTGTATTCGAATTTTGGTCTTCATTTCCACATAGCTTGTCCTCTTTCAATAGCAGTCTTGGCTTGGTAGGCAAGCAGCTATCACATTCCTGTAAAAAAAAAAAATATATATATATATATATATATATATATATATATTTCATCCACCAAGATTGCCCACAAGGAAGGGTCAACGTACACAGTGCCACAGGTAGTTAGTTGTCAGCATGACGCATCCCTTTAAAACAGCCATACGCGTTTCGAGCTAGAGAGCTCTTGTTCACTGGCGAAGTGATGAAAAGTGAGGCGTACGTTGGGAACATAATTATTCAATACAAGAGACCCGTCCAGTGGATCCTAGGTGTTGGTGACAAGCGACACTCGCAGGAAAGGAGGGGGCCTGAGCCACAGGTTTATATTAGGAAGCTGATCGCCATGCTGCAGGACCTTTTGCCCATTGGGGATCAACATTTTAAGTGATGTTATGTGCAGCGCACTTGCCTAAATAAACTGTTGAGTCTTCAGGCACATTATGGACTACCTTAACCAGCATGCCTGTAGCAACGCCCACATGGGCGGGACTCTTGTATTGAATAAATTATCTTCCCAACGTATGACTCACTTTTCATCACTTCGCCAGTGAACAAGAGCTCTCTAGCTTGAAACGCGTATGGCTGTTTTAAAGGGATGTGTCATGCTGACAGCTAACTACCTGTGGCGCCGTGTGCGTTAACCCTTCCTTGTGCGGCAACTCCTTAAGGGCAACCTTGGTGGATGAAATTTTGAGCGGCCTTGTCGGTCGCGGAGCTGCCCCGCCGCTTCCAGTGGATCCTAGGTGTTGGTGACAAACGACACTCGCAGGAAAGGAGGGGGCCTGAGCCACAGGTTTATATTAGGAAGCTGATCGCCATGCTGCAGGAACTTTTGCCCATTGGGGATCAACATTTTAAGTGATGTTATGTGCAGCGCACTTGCCTAAATGAACTGTTGAGTCTTCAGGCACATTATGGACTACCTTAACCAGCATGCCTGTAGCAACGCCCACATGGGCGGGACTCTTGTATTGAATAAATTATCTTCCCAACGTATGACTCACTTTTCATCACTTCGCCAGTGAACAAGAGCTCTCTAGCTTGAAACGCGTATGGCTGTTTTAAAGGGATGTGTCATGCTGACAGCTAACTACCTGTGGCGCCGTGTGCGTTAACCCTTCCTTGTGCGGCAACTCCTTAAGGGCAACCTTGGTGGATGAAATTTTGAGCGGCCTTGTCGGTCGCGGAGCTGCCCCGCCGCTTCCAGTGGATCCTAGGTGTTGGTGACAAACGACACTCGCAGGAAAGGAGGGGGCCTGAGCCACAGGTTTATATTAGGAAGCTGATCGCCATGCTGCAGGAACTTTTGCCCATTGGGGATCAACATTTTAAGTGATGTTATGTGCAGCGCACTTGCCTAAATGAACTGTTGAGTCTTCAGGCACATTATGGACTACCTTTACCAGCATGCCTGTAGCAACGCCCACATGGGCGGGACTCGTGTATTGAATAAATTATGTTCCCAGCTTATGGCTCACTTTTCATCACTTCGCCAGTGAACAAGAGCTCTCTATCTCGAACGCGTATGGCTGTTTTAATGGGATGTGTCATGCTGACAGCTAACTACCTGTGGCGCCGTGAGCGTTAACCCTTTCTTGTGCGGTGGCTCCTTAAGGGCAACATTGGTGGATGATTGGATGATATATGATATATATATATCTATTAGTACTCCATCATCAAACTAGAGTTTCCTTTTCTAATGTTCAATAACTTCTTTCTGCTCATCCTAATTTCTAGATGCATAAGCTATGGTTACCACCATTCCACCTCAGCTTTTGGAACACATTTGCTTCCAATCCAGTGTTGCTAGCATCAGTCATTGTAATTGATACACACTTAGTATCAAAGGAGTCACACACAGAAGCCTACATTATGGCCTCTTTTACGCTGCAGAATTCAATACTGCACTCATTGCTCTACACACATTTTTTTAATCGTCTTCCTTACTGATATCAGAATATTTCCGTTTTTAATGTAGTTTAGCTGTTGCTCGCCTCTTTAATATGATTTTTTAAGTGAATCCTTACAATAGTCCGAATTTGCCTCAAACTACTTTTGGAAATATTTTGGCCATTGAGCAGCTACCCGTCCTCTTGTCTTAAACTCTCAAAGTTAGATCACTGCACCACAGAACATAAACAAGGTGGTTGGGGTATAATGTCATCATTAGTTCTCTCTGTTGTGGCCACCCCAATAAACATGACTCCTCCCTTGTATATATCTTCAATTTACTGTTAAAGTCAATGGTGGGCTGAAAATATCCTACCAAATCAATGCACTTGTTGCCATAACCTTCTAAAAACCTTATATCTGGTGAATATATTTGTATATTATAAAAGTTCTTCTTCACATACTTCTTAAACAAATGTGTTACTCTAAGCCGCAGTTCTTCAAACTGTGGGGCGCGCCCCCTGGGGGGGCGTGGATGTGTTCCCAGGGGAGGGCGCAAAGGCCTCTCCAAGCACATGTAAATGAAGATGCCTGGAAGTGCAGTGATGTTTATTTGCTGCATTTCTAGGCTGTCTTCATTTACTCCAAGCCCTCAGAGGTTAGTGGGTGTGTTGCTGGGGGCTCGGCTGTGCAGTGTCTGGAGTCTTATTAAGACTCTAGCACGCCTGAGTTTTTCACAGGTCTTTAAAGACCATTTGCATACCTTTGGAAACTGGTTACCAAGGCTTAGTTTTACTTTTCTTTTTCCAGTACCCCTAGAGCCCCAAGTCTGCCTATTCCTTACATTTGTATTTTAAATTTACTGCTGTATTGTGAAAATGCATTTCATGAAAAAGAATACAAACAAGGGTTGCAAATAAAAAAGTATGTATTCATTTGTAATGGGACTTTCTGTCTGCTCCTTTTATTTTCAGTCATGAATCATTCAGGCAGCCCTAGAACACATTTAAAAAGTGCTTTATATTTGCACAGATAAGTGCTGAAAATAGGGCTTTAGGTGACTGTTTATTTTTGTACCGTCTGCAACATCAAAATAAAATAATGAGCTGGCAACCCCAATCATAAGAATGGAAGTTTGTTGCAGGATAAGCACATTATTTCCTTCAACCTCGACTCCCTGATTAATTCCATAAAAGCAATAGTTTAACTTATATGAAACCCTATGCCAGTCAATAACATGCTGATTTACTTCAAGTGTCCGGGAATGCACCCTGCATTCAGACAACTCACTCCTCATTCTCACCCTTCACTTTCACACTCACCCAGCACTCACAGAGATCATAATGCACTCACACTAATCACCATGCACTCACACCATTCACCCGCTCACCCTGCGCTCACAGTGATCACTCTGCACTCCCAATGCACTTGCACTGAACCACCCTGTACATCACCCTGCCGTCGCATGAGCACACTACTCATCCTGCACTGATGTGATTTGCTTCAAGTGTCTGGGAATGCACCCGGCATTCAGACAACTCACTCCTCATTCTCACCCTTCACTTTCACGCTCAGCCTGCACTCACAGTGCATAGTTATGGTTTTCCTGCATTTGCCACATAATCCATCATCTGCTGCATAATTTGCAGATTAAAAAATGCCGCAACACATGTTACCTCACAGTGGAAGGCCCTTTCTAAAGGTTGACTGGTCACCTTTCTGTTGTTTATTGCTATATGCGGGTGTTTATGTGGCACGTATGAGGAGCAATAAAGGCCAGGACAATGTTAACAAGTGTAAAAGTAGCAAAATAGTGCAGTAATGCTATCACAAAATATACAGCATAATTCGCCTTTGCTTGCTGCAGAATTTAGTCAACCATCCCGCATAATTTGGCCTTCTCCTGCCGCATAATTCCAATGGCCCTGTTTATAGTGCTATGAGGACCCAGCCTGTGGCAGAAAGCATTGTGAATATGCAAGTCAATATTTTAAAACAGTATTTACATACTCTAAGCTATGCTGCCTCAAAATTATGCAGTGATTGAGATAAAACAAGTTCTTTCAAAATATACTTTTTAGTAATAAGTAATCAAACTGTATCTAATGCAGACATTTTTGTTAGTGTCTCCACAATTCCAGAACCCAGCTGATAACTCCTTTACATTACATCTTAAAAATAAAAGATGTTTTCCACCATAAAGCTTTAAGCAGATCCACTGGAATTATTCAGCAGAAGGACAAAATTATGCAGCCCGGTTTGACTAAATTATGCAGCAAGAAAAGGTAAATTATGTGGCACAATGCGCCACATTTTGTGGTTAGCATTACTTCATTATTTTGTCATTTTAACTCACGGTAACGCTGTCAGGGGACATATATTACACCCAAATACAGCAGGAAGCAACTACAAGATTATCAGTCAATTTGCAAAGGGTCTTCCACTGCTTCAGAACACTTTGTCACGCTTTAAGAAACTTTTGTCCCATTTGAGCTACAATCAAGTTTGTTGTTGTTGAAATCTGCAGATTATGTAGCAAATGCAGTAAACTGATAATTATGTGGAAAACGCTGCTGCTGCAGAAACTCATAATTCCAGTGGCCCTGGTTTTAAGTGGCTCAATCAATTAATGGCTGGTAAAATGGCTGTTTTATTTTGCAACTTTCTGCACTACCAGCACACACTTCGATTTCAGGCAAAGGCATCTCAAAGCCAGTATTAACCATTCATGGAAAGTTTTTTGTGAATGCCGAGTCCATGGGGTGGCAGGTAGAAGGCCAACAGGGTTGCATTCAGATGCAGAGCCCTAATTCTCTCCTTGGGGCCTCACAGAAATGGTCTAGGAGACAGAGGAAAGGATCGAGATTCATAGATATTGTTAAAGAGAAGGCCCAGTATAGGGAGCACTGTATGCAGCCTCATTTTTATGTTTACAAATGACCAGAGACTGCTTCTCCAGAGAGACACTCCAAAGAAGGGGACAAATATAAGTGTTTTTTTTTAAAGGGACATGTGTATTGGCATTTATATAGCGCACTACTTACCCGTAGGGTCCCAAGGCGCTTCGACCGCTGCGAAACCCTTCCTGGCTTCCCTGAGAGATGGTCCCTTAATGGGTATCTCCAGGGTGAGACCAGGCATCCCCGGCGGTCTGGTGGGGCCGTTAGTGAAGATGAGGCAAGCTAATGCCCAGAGTTGCCGAGTGTGATCGCTGATCAGAGTGGGCACCGAGGCGAGAGAATTATCGAGTCCGCTGACCCTGGTCCAGAAACCTGCCGCACCGGGAATCGAACCCTGGTCCCGGGCTGTCCTCTGCTCTCGGGTCTGCCGCCTCTAACCAGTGAGCCACACTACTTCACACCGGTGAGCCACACTACTTCACTAGTGAAGCTGGTACTGCTGCCAAGTGTGTAAATGGCCACCACTGGCGGTTATCATAAAGGAGCAGATGCAGCAGGACTGTGGACCAGGAATTTGGGGAGCCCACTGCATCACAATTAGGACTGTCTACCTTTTAAACAAGCATTTACAATGCAATGGTTTTGCCTTTGTTAAAGTTAGAGCTATTGGCATTGCTCTTGACATTATTTTTATTTATGTTTTTTTTAACATAAATAAATGGCATTGTCATTTACAATGCCAATAGCTTAATCTCTCGCAAATGCCACACACAAACACCCACAGAGAGCCCCCCCACACACACACACAGCGCCCCCCCACACAACCACACAGCGCCCTCCACACATACACCCACACAGAGCCCCCCCCACACAGAGCAGAAGTATGCTACATTTAATGCGAGTCACAGGGCTTTAGATCTCATCCACAGAGGATACCAGACCCTTCTGGTGTGCATTAGTTATCATTCTGCGCAGTCTGTATTCGATCCATCAATCTCTGCGTCACTGGAGAGCGCGAGATACCCGGAAAAATAAACTGCGCGCGCATGACGCAGCCCCCACCTCCCAATCCTGACAGGAGCCGTTCAACACCCCCTTCGTACGCTGCGCTAGCCTCCGCAAGAGGCTGATGTGGCGTAAAACAATGCAGCATTGCAGCTCTGGTGACCCATAATAACCTCCTGGCTTGCAGGCTAGCGAGGCAGCTCAGCGGGTCAATGCGCCGACTTAAAAGAGGTTGGCGCAACCGGCATGCAAAAAATTCCAGGCCCAAGGGCCGACTCACTCATTATTTTTAATGTAGATGAAATAAGTAAACGCCTGATCAGTTTTACTGCTCGAGAGTTTGATTTTGGACTTGCTTTACAAAACCGGGGAAAGTGCGTCTATATTTATGATCGCTATTTATTGGCCGAAAAATTTTGTTTTGCTAATAAATCTGAAGCCATTTGACAGAAATATATAATTTTACAACAAACACAACCAAACTGTTGTTGTATATGCAGTCAAAGCGACCACGAGTACGGTTACTACGCTTCAGAGCGCTGTGGAGGCAGGGTCAGAGACAAGGACCAAAAAAAAAAAAACTTTTTAAACATATTCATCAAAGCGCAGATTGCTACAATTCCAATCCAACCCACATAATTCCAGTACACACCACATGCATACACTCCATAACACAATGCTAAAAGACATTGCAATTTACAATGCCATTAGCTCTTACTCAAATAAATCCGAGACCTATTGCATTTCCAATGCTTGTTATTCATGTACTGCAGAAGCAGTTAACCTTCTCTTGACAAAGCTCATTCACCCCTAAATCAAGGACACTAGGAGTTGTTCAATGTATCCATTGTGTTGGTGGAAAAACAATCACGTATAAAGGAAAGTCTTAGGAGTCACAGGGTGGGGGTGAAGGGCAGAAAATCTGTGTGCACAGCGACCTTGCAAGTATTGACTGTATGTTTAGCATTTCCGTATGTGTAGAGATGCATGTATTTGTCCGTCAGTGCAGCAGTTTCTGGGGTCTGTAGTATAGCTTGTGGTTATTTGTCGTGTGCATTATAGCATACTTTTGTTTGTACATAGTGGGGGCCCCGGTATTTACCCATTCATGTAGCAAAGGTTGTGTGAATTTGGCCCCATATGCAACAGAGGCAAGTGATTTCTGGAACTTCTAGTTATTGGTCAGTTATGTGCAGCAGAGCTTGGAGAGGTTTGTATGTCTAACTTAGCTTGTATGCATAAGTCTATATAGCGGAGTTTGCGGTTATTTTGCCATGTGTACAGAGGAACTACTAGCCTTTGTCCATCTGTGCCGCAGTTTCCAGGTACTTGCCATTGTATATAGAAGAGCTTGCGGGTATTTCACAGTGTGGGCAGCGGACCGACACACATTTGGCACACCATCTCCCATGCCAGAAAAATGGTCTTGTAACACACGTCCGCCCTGACAAGTCCAGACTCGACTCTTCTCTCTCTATAGCAGCCTCTGCTCCGTCTCCTCCCTGATATAAACTTAACCTTGAAAGAGCTTTGTGAGAGATGTCTGTATACAGCTTGAAACCACCAACTACAAGCCATTATCTGCGACAGCTCACAGACTACAACACCTACCACCTCGCTGCTCTCTCCTTCTCCTTCTCCAATCCTCTGTCTCTCTCCCTCCCTCCTCTTCTCCACTCTCCTACCCAACCATCAAGTCCCTGGAATCATTATCCTCATCACTACAGCCTCCTGGATGCGAGGCCCAGTCTACTTTACAACCGCCACACAGCTCAGGATCCCAGAAGCCCAGGAGCCCAGAAGAACTGAACGTTGCTGGGGATTTTTGTAGCATTTGCTGCAAAACAAAATGCATGTGTGCGCACTTCTACACCGATTAAGTCAGAATAGAAGTAACTGCCAGAATGCTCGGGCAACGGAAAGTGCCACGGGCCAACTTCCATGAGACTGGAGTGCACATAGCGCTTTGAAGCGCACTATGGAATGACTTGGGTATGGGTAATTTTTTTTTTTTATTTGCCTGGTACAAAGGTTTGAAAAAAATACAGGTAAAACACCAGCAGTTTGAAAAAGAAAACCTTTAAAGCCCAAAAAAAGCCAGCAAGTAAACACAAATTAAGATGCACGAGGGTGGTGCTTACAGTCTAAATTTGACTAGCATACCTTTTGAGGGCCACGGAAAGCGAATACATAATGTATTTCGACGCGCTCGGCTTAAAGCTCAAGGCAAAAGGAAGCGTGTAAGCCACAGTAGTTTTATTCATGTTCTGGAAGACTGGACACCCACAAAGCCCGCAATGACGTCCAGCATACACAGTGAACAAGTGACTATTTGAAAGCTTCTCACCACAAAATACACCTACAACACAGAGACTTTCCTCAAATTAGCAGATCCCCAAGCACACACGGGCATCTAGCTTAATAATATACTGTATAAAGTAGTAGCTACCAACATAAAATAAAAAAGGCATCATATTTTAAAGAGTAAAACACCCACAACTCATGTGAACAGACGAGTCTCTCAGACAACCCACGCACAGCACAAGCAGGGCACAGGCATACACAACACACAACAGCACTTACAGGCCCACACGACTCTCAAACACACAGACAGTGCAACACTCGCAGAACATAGACAGACACCACAAAAAACAGCACACCCCACAGACCCACATACAGGACCATCAATATATTACACCACCTGGTGACACGTAGGAAACAGGACATAGACAAAAAACAGCACAAAACACACACAGACAACCCATCCGATTTAGAGGTAGCATATACAGACACAACACAACGAGATGCACACTAGACACACAAATCAGCAACATGATGCAGACCCCTGGTAGCGCTCTTACCTGGCATGGCCGGCCGGCTAGCTGTGCTGGGTGGGCATGATCTTGAGCCCGTTAGCGCTGGGTCGGTTAGCGCTCGATAGTCAGGTGCTCTTCGGCCATCCTGGGTACCTGGTGTGGCCATGATCCACGCGGGGGACCGGGCGGTGGACATGGTGTACCTTTTCTCCACGCTTGGTGCAGCTCTGCGTTCCACGGTGGAGAATAAACCAGCGAAATCGTCCCGGGCTCAGTACTACCAGCGGAGCCCGTGCCGTGATGTCGTCCAGGGCAATCTGACCACGCACAAGCAAACTCCCCGCAGCAGCGCGTGAGTGAGGACGATGGTCCAGGCAGGTCCATGGGAGCCGATCCCAGGCTCAGAGCAGACAAACACATCTGGGCACCATCGCACAAAGAAGGGAAACGGAGGTAACGGGACAAGGCATTCCAAATCGGCAGAGCGTCAAGGCAGCGGAACCTCGAAGGATCTCGAGGCACCTCTAGCAGAGCACCGTGACGATCGGTCTGGGAGGCGAGCAGCGACAGGCTGGGCAGCCCAGACATCTGGAATCCGAAAAAGTGGTGAGTGGAGGTCATAGCTTGATATCCATGGGGTGTGTAGACGGGTGTTGTCCTCCGATTGCCGGGGTTCCCTCCAGGCCACGGGAGCCCCGCGGGCGCCGCCATACTGCTTGCCGTCTTCCTTCTTCCCCCGGGCTGCGGGGGGCGGGCACTTCCGGCCGGCCGGCCGCGCTAGGATTGGCCGGCCGGCCAGTCACGGGGCAGGAGAGACGCAGAAGTGCCGGCAATGCCGGACCAGACTCGGGGGTGTTCCCGGCGTCGCGTGACGTCGGCAAAAGCCAAAGAATGTCGGGAACGCCCCCGTGTCTGGTCCGGCATTGACGGACAGGCCCCTCGTCCAATGGCAAGGCTCCATTTACGGAGCCAGCCAATGAATGACGAGGGCCGAGCCAAAGCACACTACAATTCTCATCAGGTTTTCGCCTGCGCCGAAAAAGATGCGCAGAGCGCATCTTTTTGGCGAGGCAAAACCTAAAAAGGGGCATCAGAGCTTATTGTCCTTTCACGCATTAGGACATAGGTGATAATCCTTCATGGTGGGGAAGAAGTAAAAGAGGCAGAGGAGATAGCCTGCTACTAAGGACTGCAGTTATCATTAGTGCAGGAGGTACAGTTGCATTGGGGGTCAAAGATTGTGAGGGGCTCACAACACCCCAATTATGGGGAGCAGTTTGTTTGGGATATCTGTTTTTGTTTGATGCATTTGCTGTTTTGTATGTCTCTTATTTGGTGCGATTCATAATCGATAGAAGGAAAATGCTACTTACCAGTATGCATCTGTTCTTGGCATGTTGAGCTGCAGATTCTTACACTGTGCATTAGATCGCCACCTGGTGTTGGGCTCGAATGATTGCATGTTGTTGTCGTCTTGGAAGAAGTCTTTGTAGTCACGAGATAGGTGACTCCTCCCTTGGATGATAGTGCGCATGGGCATCGGCTCCATCCTTAGATTGTTTTTCGCCATGATGGGAAATGATGGAGTTTGTAGAAAGAAAAAAAGATGTCCTGCGTGTATATCTAATTAAGATAGAACTGGAAAGGCACTGGGGAGGCGGGAGAGCGTGTAAGAATCTGCAGCTCTACATGCCAAGAACAGATGCATACTGCTAAGTAGCATTTTCCGTTCGAGGCATATGAGCTGCAGATCTTACACTGTGCATAGATTGTACAGCAGTGTCTCCACTTAGCGGTGGTCACCGGTATCTGTTGCAGTAGTTTGAAAGAGGGTTTTGAGGACAGCTTGGCCTACTGCATCTTGCTGCTTAGCTTGTACATCAACTAGTGTTTAGTGAAGGTGTGTGTTGTATACCATGTTGCTGCCTTGCAAATGTCTTCTAGGGGAATGTTCCCTACGAAAGCCATGGAGGCTCCTAGTTTGCGTGTGGAGTGCGCCCTAGGAGGAACTGTTAATGTAAGTTTTGCTTTTTTATAGCATATCTGTATACATTTTACATTCCACCTTGCAATTCCATCTTTAGAGATGGGGTTGCCTTTATGTGGTGGGGAGAAAGCTACAAACAATTGCTTTGTTTTGCGAAAGGATTTGGTCCTATCTATATAATAGAGGAGAGCTCTTTTAACGTCTAGTGTGTGTAGAGCTCTTTCTGCTACAGAGTCTGGGTTTTGGAAAAACACTGGTAACTCTACAGATTGGTTTAAATGAAACGGAGTAATGACTTTTGGATGGAATTTGGGGTTTGTTCTGAGAACCACTTTATTACGGTGTAATTGTAAAATGGTTCTAGTATAGTGAAAGCTTGAATCTCACTTCCTCTCCTAAGAGAGGTAATAGCTATTAGAAAAAGCTGTTTTCCATGTGAGGAATTGTATTTCCTATTTGTGTAGAGGTTCAAAAGGTGGTCCAATGAGCCTTGTAAGAACAATGTTTAGGTTCCACACTGGAGAGGGTGGTAACCTGGGAAGAATGATTCTTTTCAATCCTTCCATAATCGCTTTAATAGCAGGCACTTTAAATAGAGACAGATGTTGTCTATTTTGTAAATATGCTGCAATTGCTGCCAGATGTAGGCGTATAGACGAATATGCCAAATTACATCTTTGTAAATGTAGAAGGTAACAAATGATATTTTGGATGGAAGCATCTAGTGGATCAATTTGGTTATTGTTGCAGTAAATGGCAAATCTTTTCCATTTAGTAGCATAGCAAGCTCTAGTAGTAGGTCTCCTGTCTTCTTTAATGATATTCATACAGTCTGGTGGTAGGTTAATATAACCAAACTCTAAGACCTCAGGAGCCAGATCGCCAGATTCAGTTGACTTGGGTCTGGATGTCTGATGTCTCCATGGTTTTGCGTTAGCAGGGATGGTGTGAGGCGTAGTTTTTGGTGAGGAACTAGGGATAGTTCTAGCAGAGTTGTATACCACGGTTGGCGTGCCCATGTGGGAGCTACTAAAATCAGTTTGAGCGACTGTTGTCATAGCTTGCGCACTATTAGTGGTAGTGGCCGAAAAGCGTACGCAAATCTGCCTGACCAGTTCATCCATATCGCATTGCCCTTGGAATGCGGGTGTGGAAACCTGGCGGTGAAGGTTGGGCATTTTGCGTTTTCGTGTGTGGCGAACAAATCTATGTCCGGATGACCCCACTTGTGAAAGAATGGTTGCAGAACTTGCGGATGTAGTTCCCATTTGTGAATCTGTTGTGTCTGCCGACTTAACAGATCTGCTATCTGATTGTGAACTCCTGGAAGGTGTACTGCTAACAGATATATGTTTTGTGGAATGGCCCATCTCCAAATGTTCTCTGCAAGCTGGGACAGCTGTAGAGAGTGTGTCCCCCTGTTTTTGTATATAGTACATAGATGTCATGTTTTCGGTCTGATTAAGACCACTTTGCTCTGTACTTGTACTTGAATGTTTTGAATGCTAAGAATATTGTTAGCAGCTCTAGGTGATTGATATGGAACAATTTTTGTTGATTGGTCCATTGCCCTTGAGTTGTGTGATGTAGGAGATAGGTTCCCCATCCTGTGAGAGATGCGTCTGCTGTAAGTACTATTTGTGGAACAGGTTCGAGGAACGGCCGCCCTTTTTTCAAGTTTTTGGTGTTCCACCACTGCAGAGAGTAATGTGTGCGGCTGTCTACCAACACCAGGTCTGTTAATTGTCCTTGAGCCTGACTCCACTGTTGTGCTAGACATTCCTGTAACGGACGCATTTGCAGTCTTGCATATGGTACAATAAAGATGCAAGATGCCATCATGCCTATTAGTCTCATGAACACTCTGGCAGGGAGAGAGTGTTGATGTTGGAACTTTGTGACTAAAGCTTGAATGCTCTGTACCCTTGCTGGACTGGGATACGCTAGAGCCGTAGACGTGTTTATTTTAGCCCCTAAATACTGATCTAATGAGAGGGCTGTAGGTGCGACTTGGTGTAGCTGATTGTGAAGCCTAAGTCGTGCAATGTTTGAATTGTCTGAGATGTGTGTTGGACACACTGATTGAATGACTTGGCTTTTATGAGCCAATCGTCTAGATAAGGGAAGACATGTATTTGTTGTCTTCTGAGATGTGCAGCTACTACTGCTAGGCACTTTGTGAACACTCTTGGTGCAGTTGTTACCCCGAATGGAAGGACTTTGAATTGATAATGCTGTCCTTCCAGTACAAACCTTAGATACTTCCTGTGAGAAGGATGTATAGGAATGTGGAAGTAGGCGTCTTTTAGATCTAGTGTTTTAAGGAAGTTGCCTTGTTGCAGCAATGGGAGCACTTGTTGTAAAGTGATCATATGAAAATGATCTGAGTGTATATAGTGATTGAGGGGCCAGAGGTTGAGAATTTGTCTTAATATCCCCTGTTCCTTGATGTTGTAAAGGAACTATTTCTATTGCGTTCTTTTGAAGAAGTGATAGGACTTCTTGTTTGAGCAGCGTAAGATGTTCTGCAGACATTGGACGCTGCTTGGGTGGTATGTGTGGAAGGGTAGCTGTAAGTTCGAGGCAGTAGCCATACTGGATAATTTGTCTTACCCACCTGTCTGTTGTGATGGAATTCCAGACAGGTAGGAACTGTGTTAGTCTGCCCCCCACAGGAGTGGAGTGCTGTTGGGGGAGCAGAGGAAAGTCAAGTTTTGTGTTGGAAGAGGTTCGATTATTGTTGTTACCTCAACCTCTTCCTTTATTGTTGTTGCCTCTATAGCCTCCTCTAAAATATCCTTTACTATAGGATGGCTGTATATTGAATTTGAAGGAAGCTGTATTGTCTGCTCCAGTTTGTTTGGAGCCTCCTCTATAGAAGGAGCGACGAAAGGAGCCCTCTGGCCTGTGTGGTTTGCAAAGCTCCCATAGATTTGGCTGTATCTGTATCTTTTTTCATTTTCTCAAGTGCTGTGTCTACCTCTGGTCCAAACAATTGATGTTGGTTGAATGGCTGATTTAAGATGGTAGTTTGCAATTCCTTTTTTTATTTTATTTTAAAAAGTTTTATTTTATTTTCACCTGGTATGAGACTTCAATACATTCAAAGTAATTCCAGTTCATCAAGTATGTCACATACATCAACCAAACATGTATAGATCACTTTTCAAATTACTAAGTATAAACGCTAAGCCATAACAACGAACTCAAATAGACAGTTAAAAGTAGTCTTTGGATCCATCAGTTCAATTCTAGGTTCCCCCAAATTTTCTCAAATTTCTTTAACGATCGAACACCTCTAAGTTCTGCCAACGTGCACTCCATAATTTTAATTTCATTGACCAAGTACCACCACTCCATAGCATTAGGTGGGTTAGGGCTAATCCAGGCCCTGGCTAAAGTTAATTTGGCACATGAAAATAATATTGATAACAGTATATGATGTGGTTGATTAGTCAAATGTGGGCCAAGTATTACCATAGGTGCCGTTATTGGAGAGCTAAGAATATTTTTTGCAACTAAAGTTTTTTCCACTTCTTCCCAAAACTTTCCAAGTCTTGGACATGAAAACAGCATGTGTACAAGGTCTGCCGCATATTCAGCACATTTCGGGCATTTGGTTTTCTCTCCCAAGATATTATTTGAGGACCATTTAGAAAATTTTTCTGGAGTATAATATAACATATAGATAGTTCTATATTGTTGAAGTCGTAGGCTAGATGACCGTACGTGATAATGAATATTAGTGTAGGATTTACTTATTTGTTTTCCTGTAAGATTAGTTCCAAATTTTAAATTCCATTTATTAGCAAGTGCATCGTTGTCGTCAGATCTTAAACCTATAAAAAATGTATATGTCGAGCTAATAATAGATTTCTCTTTTTTAGAGTTTAAGAAGTCCCAGATACCCCCGCTCGACACAGTATTAATTCTGTTCTTATGCACTAAAAAGTCATAAATTTGCATATATTTAAACCTATGTATTTCAGATAATCCAAATAAGTGTTTTAAAGTAAGAAAATCTAATATGCCTTGAGAGTTATATAAATCACCCAGAACCGTTATACCTTTCAGTTGCCACCTTCGAGATTCCCCATCACTAAATACACTCGGAAGACCAGGATTGTTCCACAGAATCAATTGAGAATGAAATATAGTAGTTTTACAATAATCAAGGATATCCTTCCATACTCTTACTATATCCCGTGCAGTCTTGAATTTGACCCGTTTGTAGTAGTTGGGATCTGTGATATGAAGTAGAAATTGCTTAGAATCTCCCTTTAGTAATAAATGGTGATAGAAAAGCAAGTCCTCTGTATTCAGTAATGATCGTATACGTCTTACAAATGAAGCCCAAAAGTATAATTTCATGTCGGGAAAATTAAGACCGCCAGATCCAATTTGGTTTTTCAGTGACTTTAACGATCTCCTAGCCTTCTTGTACCCCCAAATAAAGTTACAAAAAATCCCATCTAGTTGTTTAAAGAAAAGCCTGTTCTGTGTCAAAGTGATTGATCTAAATAAATATAAGTATTTAGGTATAATTTTCGTTTTTATCAAATTTATTCTACCAATTAGACTTAGTGGGAGTCGATGCCATTTTTTCAAATTCGAGAAGTTTTCATTAGATCATTATAATTGATGGCATTAAGTTCTTTAATGTTTGAGGTAATTTTAACTCCGAGATAAGTCGCGACCTTACATATTTCAGGCACCGGTTGAGGGAGACGAAGTTAGCTATTATTTGGGTTTTATGAACATTCAATTTATAGCCTGATACTCTGCCAAATTTAGATGCTTCAATATTAATAGCTCTTAGAGACTCATTTGCTTCAGACGAATAGATAGCGATATCGTCGGCATACGCAGTGATTTTTAAGCTTTGCCTACCAGTCTTAAAGGGTATTATTCCAGGCTGAGTTTCCAAAGCCTTTAAAAACGGTTCCAATGAGAGGGCAAATAGTAAAGGTGAAAGGGGGCACCCTTGACGTGTGCCCCTCCTAATTGGAAAGCGCGACGAGGTGAGACCTCCATAGCTGGTGTATGCCGTTGGCTTGTCATAAAGTGCTCGAATCCCGTTTAAAAATTCTCCACCGAACCCCATTGATCCCATTGTATGCCATAAATAGTCCCATCCCACCCGATCAAATGCCTTTTCGGCGTCGAGCATTATCATGGCAAGGGGGGTTACCTCTATCTCTGCTATGTCAAATGCTGTTATTGCTGTGTTGACATGAGCTGATGTATCCCTCCCTGTTATAAACCTGTGCTGCTGTGTATTTACAATTTTGGGCATTAGTGGTGCAAGTCTTTTAGCCAAGCATTTTGCAAAGATCTTTGCGTCTGCGTTGATCAAGGAGATCGGTCTATATGAGCCCATCTTCTCTTTAGGTTTACCCTATTTATGAAAAAAGATTATTTTGGCTTTATTCCAGGAGCGGGGGGCTGACCCAGTTCTGCCGATATGAACTATTACTTCTAAAAGAAAGGGTATTAACTCGTCTAAGCATAGTTTATAGATTTCCAGAGGAATGGTATCCTCACCCGTGGCTTTTCCTATAGGCAGTGATTGTATAGCCTCCTTTAGTTCTTCACTTGTTATTTCTATAGCCAATTCGTTTGTTGTTATCTGGTTCGTTAAATTTTCTTTTAAATAATTCTCAATTACAAGGTCATTAGGCATGTTCTCCGGTGTATACAGAGCTTCATAATATTTAGCAAACTGTTGGATTATATAATTTGGCTGATTGTATCTCTTATTGTCAACCCCCAAAATTTGGACGATCGTAGACTCCACTCTATCCTCTGCCACTTTAAATGCTAAAATTTTGCCTATTTTATCTCCGCCCTCATATTGTGAGAATTTATATTTATGGATCTGTGCGCTTCTTTTTTTTAGAAGTATTTCTTTAGTCTTACATTTTAGCTGGCTAAGATTTGCACTAATTTCCAGAGTGGATAAGTTATCTCTTAAAGCTTGTACTAGCCTTGTCTCCTCGGCAGCGATATCAGAGGTCAGGGCTAAATTATATTTGTATCTTTCGTGGTTCTGTTTCAAGACAAATGATTGCGTAAACCCTCGGATACTGGCTTTACATGTATCCCATACTGTTAAGCCTGAAGCAGTGTTTCTATTAATAGTCAAAAATTCTGTAATATGTTGTTTTAGTTGCGAGATGAAAGTCGCATTTGATATTAAATTCCTAGGAAATGTAAAAGGTCTCGGGGGTTTACGATTCAGAGAAGTAGTGAATTTGATCATAATGGGGTTGTGATCAGATGTTATACGTGGATATATTACCATTGATGTGGATTTCATCAGTGAATCTGAAACAAAAGCCATATCTAAATGTGAACATAGCCTGTGGGGTGCTGAATAGTATGTGTAACCAGGAGAGTTTGGGTATAGAGATCTCCATACGTCTCTGACATTGTGTATCTTACATAGATCTAAGATAGATGTTCTAGTTTTGGGCATTCGTTTGTAATTACCCGGACGTGTAGTATCCGTTAGACATTTCAGAATGCAATTGAAGTCACCCATAATTATTACTTCTCCCTCCCAGTCTAATAAAGCTATGTTTAACTGTTCAAATATTCTGGGATCTTCTTTGTTAGGCCCATAGACAACACAGGCTACAAGCTTCACATTATTAAAGCAGAGTTGAGTAATTGCCCATCTACCCCATTTGTCACACGTTGTTTTAATTATTTCTGCCTTAACCTTTTGTCTTTCAGTATAGCAACCCCTCTTGTAGGTGAAGCAACAGCCGAGTTGGTTATCATCTCAAAGCCCAATTGGCTAAGCAATTTCTTATCTTTATCTATAATATGGGTTTCTGACAAAAATACTAAGTGGGGGTTGTATAATCTTAGTTCTTCGGCAACTAAGCGTCTTTTACGTTTGTTGTTCAACCCTGAGACATTCCATGCCAAACATTTAATATTATGCATCACTGATGTAAGATGTAGTGTCGATAATCAGCATTCGTTCGATCATTTCTGTTAATCCAAATGCTTCGTTTTTTCTTTTTTTTCATGTATAGTTCCAAATAAAGAATATATTTTACAAACACAAATCTCAAATCATGTCCTTCTACCAGGTTGAAAATATTTTTTTTCATTTTTCCCCCAACCCTCCCTCCACCTTCCCTCATCTCCCACACCCTCCCCTGTCTGCGAAGACCTACCCCCCCCTTACCTACTGCTGCCGTTGATGAGGCAGCGCCTGCGGCAGTGGACCGATAACCCCTCCCACTGGAGCGTCAGCTATTAGTATTGCATCATCAACACTGATGTTAACTTCGAGATAGCACGTTATATTTGGGTGTATTATAAATCCAGTACGGTCTAGCAATACTTAATAGTAGAATAAAAATTAAGTGATTAAATGTTTGATGATTCAGTGCCCCACCTAGGTCTTGAGTTCCCCGTGCCCCTTCATAATCACATTTCTATTTATCTAGTGGTTCTATATCGCATATGTAGAGAGAAAGATTAACCCCCTCTCTTTCCTTCAGTCTTTACTCCTGTTGACGCTGGCAAGAAATGTCTGTGCCTCCTGTACATCGCTAAAGAAGTTTGTGCGCCCGTTCATAATCACTTTAAGTCGGGCGGGTTCTTGTAGATATGCTAGGCCTCCCAACTTATTGATTGGGTCGATTAATTTTCGCATTTCCCATCTTTTGTCCATCGTAGTTTTACTAAGATCTGAACGAGTGAAGATGGTAAGGTTGTCAATAGTTATTGGGGTATTAGGCTTAGCTTTTTGCCACACAGCTTGTCGGAGCAGAAAATTACCAAAATATATTAAGAGTGGGCGTGGGAATTTACTATTCTGACGTTTTGGGACAAGTGGAAGTCGGTGTGCTCTTTGTATTTGGGAGTCCCAATCCCAGTCTGAAAGATCCGGGAAGGCGCGAGGCAAAAGTTTCACCATGAAAGCCCTTAGATCGGATCCCTCTAGCCCTTCCGGGATTCCGTATAGTTTGAGGTTGGATCTCCTTTGTCGGTTTTCCAGGTCCTCGACTTTCCCCTGAAGTTGAGTTAATTCTGCATCGTGGCGCCCCACAGTGGCTTCTAACCGTTGGGTTCCTTCTTCTACCACGACTGTGCGCTGCTGGAGCTCTATTGTCTCCTGTGTAACGCCCTTTAGTATAGAGGTTAGATCAGTTATGGAGGTTTGCAGTCTTACATTGTCACTTTTCAGTTGCTGATAGTGCGCTTCCGATTCTACCCTTTGACTTATCAAAAGTTTTAATATAGTATCCAGTTGGGGGTGGCCAGTATGTCCCAACCTGATCTCTTCCGTTGAGTTTGTGTTTGTATTTTCAACAAAGGGTTTATTTAAGTCAGTATCTATATTCACAGATATCGGTAGATTAGAGCCTGTGGCAGTTAATGGGAAATCTTTTTCCCCTGCGGTTAACTCAGAAGGGACGTGGCTGGGAGTTTGCGCCATAGAGGCCCTATTACGGGGGCATGTAGCGTCTCATTATCTGTAGGGCTACCCCCTGAAAGCCTTAAAGCCATGCTCTTGACTAACCCCTTGGCCTCAATCCACTTTCTTAGCGGGCTCTTGTCGATGACCATTTTTTTAGTAATCAAGGGGGCTGCTCCTGTAGCCAGGTTAGACAAAACTCTCCCTCTCATCTTGTGGATTGTCTTGGCTTTACCTCTGCATCTCTGTGGAGGTAGCCTGCTCAAGGATTTATCCGTAGACTTATCCAATTCCTCCTCTGTATCATCATCACAGTCCTCAAAGGAGAGGTGTTCCTCAGCCAATTCCAAGGCCTGTTCCGAATAAGAGTTACCCATTGGGCATATTACAGGACCGTTATTTTCTTCTATTATGCCAGTGCCTGTGTCTGTTGGGCCTTCCAACCTCGAAAATGTAGCTATAGCCTTGGGGTTGATAGTCAAGGGGATGACTAAAGTATCCGGTAGTGTCGTGGAGGTATTTAATGAGTGGGGCCCCCCATTTGCCACCTTTATTCCTTCTGTTACCTCGAGGCTTTCTAAGGTCTCCCGGGTCTCACTGCCTTCAGTGAGGGTAGAAGATGTAGTCGAGATAACTGGAAGTGCTGCTAGAGCAAAATCATCAAGATTTACATTATCCAATAGCACAGTAGGTTGGGTAGATGCTACTGCCCCATCTTCTTTGGGGGAAGAGGCTTTATCCATACATAGCCCTGATGAGGAGTGTGAGGCAACCTGTATTTCCCTTTCGCCATTTGATGCTAAGGAAATGATTTGTGTCCTGGTATTCAACGAGGGGTCCCGCACCTCCCCCGAAGCCACCCCGGAATTAGCACCATCAGTAATGTCTGCACCTTTCTGTGTAGCCATTTTAGGTATTGTCCCGCAGTTCAACAGTAGAGGAGGGCGCAGGATCGTCTTACCTGTCGCCTTCCTATCGCTCCCCTTCAAGATAGCAGCCTTTTGAAGAACGTCCGTGTCTCCTTGGGCCGGTACTGCCGGCGCTGCCTTTCGCTTTCTCAGCTCCCCCCGTCGCCGTATCTTCTGTTGTCACCACGGCCGTGGTAACCAAAGTGACAGAGGCTGGGGCTGTAGACGTAGGCAGAGCGGCCGCCGCCGCTGCTGCAGCTGTTGCGGAGGTCTTGGTATTCCGCGTTGTGCGCGGAGGGTGTTTGGGCGACATGACTCTTGGTGAAACAGTTGCACTCCGCATCTTGAACGCCGCCGGCAGACCAAACAAATCGATACTTGAACGGGCGAGCCGGTTCTCAAACCAGTCCCTAACCGCTCGCCAGATAGTTGTAGACAGCCACAGCATCAGTCATCCGATTAAAGCGCTGTGGAGAGTGCTGGAGAGACGACCCGGGAGAGTTGTAAGTAGAAGTAGAAGGGAGCGGCTGCAATGCCGCAATGCCGGTCCGATTCAGTCAATCAGGTCCGGTCCGTTTCGTCTTTCCTTTTTCCGATTACTTCCTCGCCGTGTACACAATCATTAGAATTTCAAGTTTTTCCCCACTTTCAGTCTTAGATCTTAGGGGTTTAGAGGCTCTAGCGAACCGCTGATACCAGTGTGGAGGGGAGAGCTCTCGGTCTGCCGCACAGCAGTCCTCACTCCGCCATCTTGGACTCCACCCCCCTACCGTTCACCGTATCGGTAGTTTGCACTTCCTGCTTAAATCCTGAAATGCGTAGCCACGCATGACGTCTAAGTAGGACACTAGTGTTTACAGCTCTAGATGCAGTCTCTGCTACTTCAAGTGCACACTTGATTGAGGCATTTGAAATTAATGTGCCTTTTTGTATAAGTTTGTTTGCCTGTGCCTTTTATTGGTCAGGTAGATGTAGCATTAATTTTTCTAACTGATCATAATGAGCCTTGTCATATCTTGCAAGGAGGGCTTGTGTGTTAGCTATACGCCATATATTAGTAGCTTGTGCAGCTATTCTTTTTCCTGAAACATCTATCACCTTAGATTCTTTATCAGGGGTGGTGCTTCACCTGACGTCTGAGTTTGCTCTTTTTCTAGCATTTGAGACAACTAGTGACTCTAAGGGTAGCTGTCCTTTAATATAGGCTGGATCACTAGGAGCAGGCCTGTACTTTTTCTCAATTCTAGGGTTTAGGATCCTAGCACGTACAGGATCTTTAAATACTTCTGGAGCATATTTGATGACCCCTTTGATCATAGGAAGAATTTTAACAGACCTTTGGGATTGTTCAAACGTATCAAATATAAAATCTTCCTCTGCCTCATCTGAATGCATGGTGACCCCATGATAAATGGCAGCCCTATTCAGTAAGTGCCCAAAACCAATATTGTCCTCTGGGGGAGAAGGTTTTGATGGATATGACTGTGGGTCAGGAATATCTGGCACATCTTGTGGGTTTGGGTACTCCCAATCTGGATCATCAACAGGGTAGGGAAAAGGCTCATCTGGGTCTACACCTCCCCCTATACTAT
This sequence comes from Lissotriton vulgaris, assembly GCF_964263255.1. Taxonomy (NCBI): domain Eukaryota; kingdom Metazoa; phylum Chordata; class Amphibia; order Caudata; family Salamandridae; genus Lissotriton; species Lissotriton vulgaris. The sequence goes on along the minus strand of NC_141687.1, from coordinate 2,135,249,388 downwards.
ACTCATCATCATTTTGAGGTGTATGTGGTGAAGAATGAGGAGGAGAGTGTTCAGGAGAATTGTGAGATGATTTGTTAGGAGGAACAGGAGATGAAGGAGAAGGAAGTATAGGAGAAGAAGGGTGCATAGGAGATGTGGCAGAGTCCTTCTTCTTGACAGGCATTGGAGGTGTAGGTGCTGTGTCTGATTTCCTCTTCCTGTGTGGTGTAGTGGATACATGACCTGTGTTTGGGTCAATGTAGATCTTCTTTTGTAGAGGATCAGGCTGGAAAAGTTCTTCTCCTAGCGGAACCTTTGCCAGTGCCGATTTTTTCGGTTCCGGGCGTGGTTGCTGCTTGTCTTTAGCCTTAAGAGTTGTAACTGTGTCCTTCGGCGTACATTTAGGCACAGAAGGTGTTGTTTTTGGAGTAGAAGGCTGTTTCGAGGGCTTGAGCGCATCGGAATCAGGTCTTGTAGGTTTCGGTACTGAAGATATTGGCTTCGGAGTAGAAGATGGTCTCGTCGGCCTTGAGGCGTCAGACGCTGGCTTCATAGTTTTGTCTTTAGAAGTTGGCGGTTTGGGAGCCAAGACTTCCTTCGGTTTCGGTGCTGGTGGGATCGGCAAGTGTGGTTTGCTCAGTAAGGAGCTACTCGAAGGCTTGAGTATTTTCTTCAGAGCCGGGCTCGATGGTGGGGCTTTCGAAGTGTATTTTCGGTCTCGACTGGGCCCCGGAGGCGGAGTCTTGACCTTTGCCTTCGATTTGGGTGCTGGGTATGGGGCAGGGGCAGTAGTACTGATACGCTGACCCAATGGTATGGAGTCTTCGGAGTCGTCTGCCCCAGATATGATTTGGAGATCGTCTGATTCTTCTTCGGGAATGAGCGGAACTTCTTCGTCAAAGATAGCCACCGGTTCCGGTGCCAATCTCTGCATGTCGTGTCGACGGGCCCTCCGATCTCAAATTGTTTTCTTAGATCGAAAGGACACATAGGCTGTGCAGATTTGTCGTGTTCTGGCGATAAGCACAGGTTACACACCTCGTGATGGTCACTGTGTGGGAACTTTGCTCCACAGTTGGGGCATCTTTTGAATGGCCCCAACTGGTCCTTTCCAGGAGGTGTAGGCCTCACGGCCTGGATAAGCCCAACGGCCCGCGTCGATGACCGGAAGCGAGCTGATGGAGTGGAGACGATGTTTGTCAATATCGAAAGTAGTTTGGTGAAGTTTGAATACGTTTTTACATGTGGAAGTACTTGAAAAGTAGATTTCGAACCAGAACGGAAAAAGTACATCCGAACCCAGTGGCGGAAAAAAACTAAGGATGGAGCCTATGCCCATGCGCACTATCGTCCAAGGGAGGAGTCACCTATCTCGTGACTACAAAGACTTCTTCCAAGACGACAACAACATGCAATCATCCGAGCCCAACACCAGGTGGCGATCTAATGCACAGTGTATGATCTGCAGCTCATATGCCTCGAACAAAGTATTCCTGAAATCATCTCATAAGGCCCCCTCCCTGCATGCCGCCATGTCCCTTCCGCTCCCCCAATCCTTGCCATAAAGTTTTCGAGGGGGGCCCAACCTCAAAACATTTGGCTTAGGAGGGGCTCAGAGTAAAAAGGTTTGAAGACCTCTGCTCTAAGCCCTATTCTCCTGAGATATTTAACTTAGTTGATTTTTTTTTTATTAAACCTCGCATGTGTAGTAGAGTATGTAAGATTAAAGGTTACTCTGATGTGTCTGGTTTTACACGTCATAGTGACCTTTAACCTTACACACGACACATTTGCCCAATAGACTGACAAGATATATCAATAACCTAATGCCACAGATTGGCAAATTAAGAGCACACATTATCTATTTATTTAATTTTCTACATTTTGTTTTCTCTCATTTCAAGTGCTTTATTTATCCACTTGTATATTCAAATCTTTGTTATCTTGCTGAGATAGCTCTCTCGTGCCAATGGTCATTTCTTCGAAGTGATGAGCTGTGGCAAAGGTTTTTCTAGTGTTAAATCATCACCTAAAAAGCATCTTTTATTGTAACTTGATTTTTAATTAATTCTAGGCACCAATTAAACTTGTATCATGTGGTTATAAAAAATTGCTAGTTACATGTAGCAGCTGAAACTCTTGATAAGTTTACATATGAATCAATAGTTTTATTTGTCGGCTGACCCCTACCCAAGAACATGCGTCTTGCACCTACCTACATTACTGTTTTTACACAGTAAAACCAATTGTTTCAATTCTGTGTCAAATGTAATTTATCTTCATCTACATGAGGAAGTAATGTTTTAGTACTCTACACCCTTCTGTCACCAAACAATGTTTCAAGAGAGCTATTTTGCATGTATCTATATAAATATCCCCTACAATTGCTTCAATATATGCCAGGAATCTCTTTTACCGTTGTGTCCATTTCAAACTGGTTCACCTGAGCATGGTAAACTTGTAATTGGAGCAGTGATGTTATCTATGTGCCCGTTTATAGCGATGATGAGTATATAATTATGATTGAACAAGGGGTGGCCCAGCACTCAACTAATAGATCATGTGAATGGAACTTGTTTATACTCCACAAATTTTAAGACTCAACATTCAGACAACAGTATATTAAGATCTTCTCAAAAAGTAAAGAAACACTGATGGATTTTGGTTGTAGTGATAAAACTCTTTATTCTTTTCTCAATTTCTTAAAATCCATAATCGCCAATACGTTTCATCCTCATACGGACTTCTTCAGGGCTAAAATATATACAAAAATTGACATTAATTCCTAGTTATGAATATAAATTCCTTATGAACCTACATGAACCAGACAATACCAATAACCAACAAACGTCTAAACATAATGTGCAATCGAAACATTAATGTTCTACAACAAATGTTTCATAACTACAATCAAAATCCATCAAATTAAAATGAATAAAGCACCCAGAAATGTAACGGCGAACTCCTGCTCTGACCTTGCCTATGGATGTGTTGGCAGTGCTCCGTGTCAGCCTGCTGTTTTCTCCCATCAATTCGGGAAGCAAGGTGTTTCGCCTCGGTGTCCTGCTCTGTGTCTGGTCTCCGCATCAGTGGAGCGTCAGTAAATCCCAGCATGGCACCTCAGTGTCCTGCCGCTCAGAAGGGGTGCAGTCGAGCTGGTGATGGTGCAGCTCCCAGCCAAGGAAAAGCGGCTGCCGCTGGTGCCTCTGAACTCGTGAGTGAGTCAGCATCCTTTCCTCGATTCTGCCAGACTTCCAAAGCTGCCTCAGCCTCTTTGGTTGGCAATCTCATATTAAGGCTGTTACGCTCGGGGAAGGCAGGTGAATTACTTCAAGCCGGTAGGTCTGAGCACTCTACTCCTGTTTCAGAAACGGCCCAGTCTGACTCACTGGGAGGGCCAGCTGCCGATAGTCAGAAAAGTTTAGACCTTGAGGAACCCTCCCTGGCCATGATACTTCAGATCCTGCTCACCCAAAGAACAGAGGCCCAAGAATATTACTCACAAGCTAAAGCAGATAGCCGAGAGATTAAGCAGGTACTAACAGATGTTACAGCAAAGGTTGTCTCACTATCTTCGGATGTCTTGGAATTGCAACAGTGGGTCACAGTATCAGAGGAAGCTAACACCTCAGTTGCTAGATCTATTAAGCACAAAAAACTCATATGGCGCTTCTACAGAAGAAAGTTGAGGACCTTGAGAATCAACAGCGCCGGAACAATCGGAGGGTCTTTGGCATTCCGGAGGGGAGGGAGGGCTCGGAACCTAGGCCATTTATTGTCAGCATGTTTCCGCAGGCATTTCCAGAGTGGGCCGCCTGGGATATGGACTCACTGGCACAGTAGGCTCATCGCCTACCATCTTTCTTAGCACAGGGTGCTCAAGCCCAACTATCGCACCCTCGCCCAATTCAGGTGTTCATCTGCAACTTCTTACTCCGACAGGCCATTTATGTAAAGGCTCTTTCCACCACCCCTGTAAAAAATCGACTCAATCTCCTTATTCATGAGACACAGATTACACAGATCTGTGTAAGGCTACAAAGGTAAGAAGGTGGAAGCTTCGTCAGCTGATTGACCCTTTCAAGGCAGTATGTTAGCAAGTGTTTATGCAGGAACCAGCTGAAGATATTGAAAGATAGACATTCGCAATTTTTCTATAGAGAGACAGAGGCTAAGCAAACGCTCTCCAGGTGGCAATCTGACTCAGTTTAAGGGGGGGCCTTAACGAGGAGTATTGATGGCGGCTCTTCGTTTTATGGCTCTTTGCTTTTATTGATTATGGATCCGCCTTTTTTTCCTATATTGATGGGACGGCGCAGGGGGCTTGTGGAGGCCCGGGGGGGAGGGGAGGTTGATTGGAGGCTGCTCCCTGTAGGCTATCAACCAGCGACACCAGGGCAGGGGTATGATTCCCTCTCTTAGGTACGGGGATTGGTGGCTTTGGGTTGGGTGGGTTGGAGGGTGGTGTTTATTGAGAGTAACTCTCAGTTATTTTATAGTTTGGGATGGGGGGGTCAGATGGCCAGATGGCCTGTGGAAGTATACACATAGATGGAATGCAGCAAGGAAAAAGATTTAAAGGGATGGCAGTTTGGTTTAGATTATGAAATGGCTAATGTGAAATGTATGTTTTGGAATGTGGCTGGACTCAATCAAGTTAGGAAGAGGTGTTTGATTTGTCAAGAACTTAAAGCATTTAAGCCAAATATACTTGGTCACAAATCAATCAATCAATGACATTTATAGAGCGCACTACATACCCGTAGGGTCTCAAGGCGCTGGGGGAGGGGGGGTGCCGCTACTGCTCGAACAGCCATGTCTTCAGCTTCTTCCTGAAGGAGAGATGGTCTTGGGTCAGGCGCAGGTCGGTCGGGAGGGAGTTCCAGGTCTTGACGGCCAGGTAGGAGAAGGACCTTCCTCCTGTAGTCGCTCTTCGGATGCGGGGGACGGCGGCGAGGGCGAGGTTGGCTGATCGGAGGTGGCGTTTGGGAGCGTAGAAGTTGACTCGGCTGTTGAGGTAGCTCCGGCTTTGGTCGTGTAGGGCTTTGTGTGCGTGGGTGAGGAGGCGGAAGGTGATTCTTTTGTTGACGGGCATATGGCTTATAAGGACAGTTCTATGTTGAATCAATTAGGAATTGATGTATAAGTATGCACTTCTCAGGCAGTTTCAATATGAGGGGTTGGCATTTTGAAAGTTAAGAATGGAGAGGTCACTGTCTTACCCACGTTAGCTGACCCTAAAGGGAGATGGGCGATAGCTCAATTGTTGATCTTGGGACGAAAAATCTTGCTATGTGTGGTTCATGGCCCTAACACCGACTGTCCTGATATGTTTACTATCTAAGTGTTGAACTATTGGGTTAAGATCAAAAGGAGGGAGAAAGAGGCTAAGGCTAGGTTCGGCCTCTTGAATCCCAAAGTATAGCACTATAACCCATAGTCAAATGGATTGTGAGAAACTAGCCTGTCAAAAGGTAATAGCAGGTTTTTCCAAAATGGGTAAGCCTTTCTTGGAAAAGAAAATTCTTTTCTATAGTCCCCTCACTCACCAGAGGTTGCCCTTAGGTGACATGCTTCACCATTGGGGCTTCTCAAGCATCTACTGCTTGGGGCGTGCTGCGATTTGCGAAGGATACGTAGGAGCACTTTATGGTGAAACTATGTGTAGTACAGTGTATTGTGGACTGGTGATTTTGTGTGAGTTAAAAATACCTAGCTAGTAAGCCAACACATTTATTCTTGCCTCTAGTTGGTATAGTAAAAAGGGGTTAGATATAGGAATTAGATCAATAATGTGGTCAGAATCCTAGCTATCTTGTCGACATGTTTCAAGGTGTCCCCTACACGTTTTCTTCCGGACAACATGGGGGCCAGCCCCATGTATGCCACTCCGGTGGTGAATCTAGAATAAGGTTAACAATTAAATAGATAGAGACACCTAATGTGTGTATCTATCAGGTATACATACGGTTAGTTTTGAATCCGTAGTATTTAGGTATTAGCAGTAATATGCCCCATGGTCCGCCTGTGTGGAGGGGCATGTAGACTATTAGCTTGGCAACGCTCCGCCCGTTTAGAACCTACTCCAAAATTCTGGCAAATCGCTTGGCCCCTCTTACACATGTAAATTTCAGAACAACAATACTGTTTATTCCCGGGTAGGGCCACACCGGCTCATGTTAATACTGCTATCACAGCCTTCGATGTATCCGGCAAATTAAAGGAACACATTAGCATGCTACTGCTGGACGCCGAGAAAGCTTTTGATAGAGTAGCCTGGGAAGCGCTTTGGTCTACCATGACAGTGTTCAGACTTGGAAGCCGGTTTATTACCCTGGTTCAGAAACTATACAAGAACCTGGTAGCCAAAATCAAGCTAATTGTCGTCTCTTCAACATACTTCCCATTCCGGCGAGGGACACAGCAGAGGTGTCCATTTTCCCTGCTCTTATTTGCCTTGTATATAGATCTTTTTATTATACATCTTTTGGGTAATCCAGGGACCCTCCCAGTTTGCTTAAATGAAACAGAACTTAAGCTTAAAGCATATGCGGACGATATTGCTATTTTCTCTATTATTCTATAGGACGCTAAAGCTTGTTTCTCAGAAGAGGCCGAGCTTTTCGGCTCCTTCTCTGGGTACAAGCGAAACCTGGCTACGACACTGACTATTCTGAATTATCAACCAGATACCCTGTTAACATCTTTAGGGGTTTCAGACACTGCTACTTATTAAGGTATTTGTCTCAGTAGTAAAGTGGAGGATATATTTGCATTGAATTATGAGTCACTCCTTAAGCTGGTTAAAGCGAATTTTTACTCTTTGATAATGAGTGTTGATAGGATCATTCTTTGAGGATAGTCACACGTAAAATAAGCTTGAGACATTTCCTCTATGAGTTATTAATTGTATTAAACTTGATGCTCCCATATGTATGTGGCATTTGTGTGTGCGTCAGCTCCAATTAAATCAATGTTATAATAATATTGTAATGTTTAATAAATTGTCCTCCATCTGTAGCAATTTGGGATGTGTGCAATACGTTTTACTTGTAATTACAGATGCCCTGTTTTCACACAAAAAGAAGAGAATATATCTGTTGAGGTCCTGAGGAAGGTGGTAACAATCCACCGAAACACGAGTCGACCTGGCGTGGAACCTCACAAAAACATTCTGTGGTTTTCATCAAGGCAGAGTTCTCTCTGCTGGACAGTATACCTTATGTACAGATTTGATTAGAAGTGATTAGTGTGAAAGTGTATGTTTCTGTGTGAGAGTAGTATATGAATGTGATTAGTGTTGTGAAATCAGGGTTTTCTTTTTTCCTTTTTTTCTTGGGTTGTTTTTTGAAAAAAGTTAATACTAATTTGTATTATATAAAATGTGTTGAATTATATAAAATGGGGATAATGTATGTATTTAAATGATGAAAAAACTTTTTTATGCTATATTTGTCTAAAATGATTGAAAGAATAGAATGAATTCAAAAAAAGGAAAAAAAGGAAAAGTACTGATATAAAAAAGAAATAAACATTTGAAAATATAATCAAAGAAATTGTTATTGCAGTGTTTTGGAGGTCCTAGAAAGTGAAATGAACTATGTTTCAATGTACAAAGTATATAGGCCATGAGGGAATTTATTATTGTTGTGTGAAGCGAATTCAATCTTTGCATCAACTCCCACTCAGTATCCTTGGCAGGAGCAATATTATTAAAATGATTGTTCTGCCTAAGTTTTTGTATCTATTCCGCTCGATCCCCTTTCGGGGTCCCCAGGCTCTTTGTTTAAGCGGCTAGAAAGGGTTATCAGTAGTTATATTTGGGGGTAGAGGCGGGCCAGAAGCGCTTAGGGACCCTTTAAACTCTCTTATAAGCAGGGGGTCTTTAAGCTCCCCTACTTTAAGTTATAATGGTGGGCTGCCTTCACTGGAAGAATCCAGAGCCTGTTACGTGGGCAGGACGGCGGGCTGTCTTCATTCGCCTATCAAATGAGCCTGTGGACTAGTGATTGGGTTTACTCTTTGCAAGACCTCATATCCAAATTAATACAAAAGAGTCAGATTTAAGGTACTTAGGGATAAAACCAGGATATGACATGAAACCTCTAAAGCATATTGTTTGCTTCAGCTTCACTATTTTACTGTTTTATGGGGCAACCCAATACTTCCAGGATTATTTCAGGACAATGTTGGGAAAGCTTGGCAAGACATGGAGATATCTAACTTGCGCCAACTGTATGATGACCAAGTGTTCCGCTCCTTTCTCTCATTGAGAGAGGAGTTTGGGCTCCCTCAGAAGGTTTTTAAAATACCTGCAAGTAAAGGACTACCTACAGCATGCTCAGAATCTGCACAATACCCCAGTTACTTCTGAAATATTATCCGGCATCTACGGGAAGTTTGTTAAAACATCCATCAGTTCATTCTATCGAAGTCTTATGTATTCGGCACCAGATGATAGTTTGCAGATATCTCTTAAATTAAGTTGGCTTTTGGTATCAGATATTACTGTACCAGATATATAGGTGGCCCTAGATATGCTAGAACAATCAATCTGTTAGTTTGAAGCTGCAGCAACATAGGACAGTGTTTATGTTGTATTATACACCAGAGGTTATTGCTAAGTGGACAACATTTGGAGTCTCTGATAAGGCGTATTGCCCGAAATGCAAGCTTTATACAGCTGACTTAAAGCAAACGTTTGCTGATTGTCCCACGTTGAAAGCATTCTGGGAAGATATTTGCTCTCTGCTAACTGAGCGCCTTGGTCGGACAATTCAGCGTACTGATAAGGATATTATTGTATGTACCGGTCTCTGTATTGCCAGGGCTTGGATAAACCCTACTACCCCAAAGGCTTATGAATTTTGGGTTTTGCTTAGACAGGTGTTTGAGACCGATCTGGCTCTAGCAAAGGCCAGAGGCCCTTGCTCTTTTCTAAAATAGAGGAAGATTTGGTCCAGGCTGCTATATCAAAACTCATTTTTGTCTTTCTTCATTTTATCCTCTTACGTTAACTTTAGTTTGATTAATACAAAATTATGTTCTAAACTATGAGTATTATCCAGTATGTTTGTTCGAAGGGTTGTCTCACCCCCCATCTGTTCTCTTGAACAATAAAATTAATAAAAAAGAATTACAATAAACGTGTAGTATGCATTCAGCTCAAGTGGGCAGGGCTTAAAATTGATTGACAACTATATAATACGATGTTTAACATAACCTAACATGTGTATTTTTAAAGCACATGTTCACAAATATGGGTATCCTGGCACTGAATAACAGATGTCTGTTGTTACCCAACTCAATGGTACTCATTTTATCGACCTCAGATGGATGAACGGCTGAGTGGACCCGCCGGGATTTGAACCCATGAGGTCGAACACAGGCCCCTGCAGTAGACACATTAGTCTACTGAGCCACCAGACCCAGCAAATTCCACACTAACTGTGTATGGATAATATATTGTCTGATGTTAATGCACAGAAATCTCTACCTTGTGTACAATCTGTGAAAAATGATTAAAAAGCTTATCAAGCAACACATATGCATATGGATATTGTTGACTGGGTGCGCGTATCACTGTTTGCTGATATGCTAAATGTGTGTGCTGTGTTTTCCAACTTTAAACAAGGTGTAAGAATAATTGTTCTCAAATACACTCAATATATAGTGGATATTCTTGTAATTGTTAACCCAGGGGTCCATATCACCAATGTTTAATGGGCTTTCATGTGAGAATCACTGAAAATGGGTTTGCTTCGTTTTACAACCTAAGATGGCTGCCACTTTAAACTTGGTTGAGTACAATTCCATTTATATTGTAAATGGTGTGCAAATCATTGCTACCAGATCCACCTTCAAAGTTACACAGTAACTACCCCCAACTACATCTCACATAATGCAGCAATGATTTCATTTAGGGTGCAGTTTAAATCTTGTATACATGCACCTATTTCTGGAATGTCGCAATTTTTGCTCAAGCGTCAGCTCGCATGTATAGCGCAGTCCTGTCTCATGCTTCAGCACTTGCCCATAAAGCACAGTAGTAGCTCATGCTTTAGCACTAGTGAGGCTTACTTCCTGAACACATATGTGCGTAATCTGCTTTCACATCGCCTCGCCTCACATCTCGTGTCTCTTCAAAATGATTGTGTGCGGTTTGTACTCATGCACTGTCAGGTACAGTACCTCTATAAAGGAATATGCTACTTACCAGTATGCATCTGTTCTTGGCATGTAGGGCTGCTGACATTCATATCTTGTGCATAGATCGCCGCCTAGTGTTGGGTCCGGATGATTGCACATTGTTGTCCTGGAAGAGTCTTCGAAGTATCACAAGATAGGTGGCTCCTCCCCTGGACTACACTGCGCATGGGCATCCTCTCCATCTTCAGATTGTTTTTTGCCATTGTGGCAGAGATGGAGTGTAATACAGTAAGTGATGACCATGCCTGAGAATGATTCTGAGTGCTACAGCTGCGTCAGGCACCGTGGAGGAGGGTGGGCGATATGAATGTCAGTAGCCCTACATGCCAAGAACAGATGCATACTGGTAAGTAGCATATTCCGTTCGAGGCATGTGGGCTGCTGAATTCATATCTTTTGCATAGAATAAATAGCAGTTACCTCCTTAGCGTTGGTTGCCCGTGCCAGCTGCAGCAGTCTAAAAAAGAGTTCTGAGAACAGCCTGTCCTACAGCAGCTTGCAGTTTGGAGTGTACATCTACGCAGTAGTGTTTGGTAAATGTATGTATGGTGGTCCATGTGGCTGCTCTACATATATCCTCTAGATGAATGTTACCAGGAAAGCTATGGATGCCCCTAACTTGCGTGTGGAATGCGCTCTTGGGGGAACTGTTAAGGTGCGTTTAGCCTTTTGATAACATATCTGTATGCACTTAACAATCCATCTGGCTATACCTGATTTGGAAATGGGGTTGCCTTTGTGTTGAGGAGAGAAGGCAACAAACAGTTTCTTAGTTTTCCTGAAATTTCTTGTCCTGTCTATGTAATACAGGAGAGCTCTTTTAACATCTAATGTGTGCAGTGCTCGGTCTGCCACTGAATCTGGATTTGGGAAGAAAACGGGCAGTTCTATGGTTTGATTAATATGGAACTGCGATACTACCTTAGGCATGAATTTAGGGTTGGTACGTAGCACTACCCTATTAGCATGAATCTGTATGAAAGGCTCTTGAATAGTTAGGGCTTGAAGCTCACTAACTCTTCTTAGCGACGTGATTGGAACTAGAAAAGCCACTTTCCATGTCAGAAACGGTATCTCACAAGAGTGAAGAGGTTCAAAGGGTGGTCCTATTAGCCTGGTGAGAACTATGTTCAGGTTCCAGACAGGTGAAGGAGGGTGCCTAGGAGGAATCACCCTTTTGAGACCTTCCAAATAGGCTTTAATGGCTGGCACTCTGAAAAGTGAAAGATGCTGTCTGTTTTGAAGATAAGCTACCATCGCAGCCAAATGTATCCTGATGGAACTATATGCTAGATTGCATCTGTATAGATGCAACAAATAACATATAATGTTTTGCGTGGACGCATCTAGCGGATTTATGTCATTATTGGAACAGTAAATGACAAATCGCTTCCATTTGGCCACATAGCATGCTCTGGTTGTAGGTCTTCTTGCCTCCTTGATGATGTTCATACAGTCAGGGGGCAAGTTGAGGTAGCCAAACTATGACCTCAGGAGCCATATTGCAAGGCTCAACTGTTGCGGATCTGGGTGCTGAATGTCTCCAGGCCTCTGAGTGAGGAGACTGGGAGTGAGGCGCAGTCGTTGGTGAGGCACCACTGAAAGTTCTAGGAACGTGGTGTACCACGCCTGCCTTGCCCACGTTGGAGCAACCAGGATGAGCGTCATGGAGTGTTGTCGAAGTTTGCGTGCCACTAGCGGTATGAGCGGTGCTGGGGGAAAAGCGTACGCAAACCTGCCTGACCAGTTCATCCATATCCCATTGCCCTTTTGCGTTTTCCTTTGTGGCGAATAGTTCTATCTCTGGCTGACCCCACTGCTGGAAATATGGTTGGCGCACCGAGGGGTGTATCTCCCACTCGAGCATCTGATGGCTGTGTCTGCTGAGCAGGTCCGCCATCTGGTTGTCCTTGCCTGGGAGATGTTCCGCCATGAGGAACATGTTTCTTTGAATGGCCCACTTCCACATGCTCTGGGCTAGATGAGACAATTGTGGAGAGTGAGTGCCTCCCTGCTTTTGGATGTAATACATGGCAGTCATGTTGTCCGTCCGGATCAGCACGACTTTGTTGCACAGATGCAATTTGAACACCTTCATCGCCATGAAGATTGCCATCAGCTCCAACAGATTGATATGCAACTTTTGCTGCTGCGTCGTCCATAGTCCCTGCACTGTATAGTGGAGGACATGTGCTCCCCAGCCCTGGAGAGAGGCGTCCGTTGTCAGCACTATCTGTGGTACAGGCTCTTGGAACGGTCGTCCCCTGCAAAGGTTTTGTGTGTCCCACCAATGCAGAGAGTTGTATGCACGACCGGTCACCAACACTCGGTCTTTTAGATGTCCCTGAGCCTGGTTCCACTGTTGTGTCAAGCACTCCTGAAGCAGACGCATGTGTAGCCTCGCGTGAGGGACTATGAAGATGCAGGAGGCCATCATGCCTATCAGCTGCATAAATACCTGCGCTGGGAGTGAGTGTTGGGGCTTGAATTTCTGAATTAGCAATTACATGCTGTTGACTCTGGCAGAGGTTGGTTGCGCTGTTGTGTTTATTGTCGCACCTAGGTACTGTTGTACATGTGCGGGTTGAAGATGTGATTTTGTGTAATTCAGTGAGAATCCTAGACTGTGTAGGAGTTGAATCGTGCGGGACATGTGGCTGGCACACTGCTGGGCTGACTTTACTTGGACAAGCCAGTCGTCCAGGTAAGGATAGACATGGATGTGTTGTCTCCGAAGGTGCGCATCCACTGTCGCCAAGCACTTGTTTAACACCCTGGGGGCAGTAGTGACCCCGAAAGGCAGGACCTTGAACTGGTAATGCTGTTTGTTTATGGTGAACCTGAGATATTTCCTGTGTCCTGGGTGAATGGGAATGTGGAAATATGCGTCCTTTAGGTCTAGGGTTGCTAGGAAGTCCCCCTGACTGAGCAATGGTAGAACCTGCTGTAAAGTTAACATGTCAAAATGTTCTGACAAGATGTACTGGTTCAGGGGTCTAAGGTCTAGAATGGGCCTGAGAGACCCGTCCTTCTTTGAGATTAAGAAGTACAGTGAGTACACCCCTGTACCCTGCTGTTTTAAAGGCACGATTTCTATGGCCCCTTTTTGCAGCATGCAGAGTACTTCTTGCTGCAATAAGTACAGGTGCTCTGCGGACATAGGATGGTGTCTTGGGGGTATGTTGGGTGGAGTGGAGGTTAGTTCTAGACAATAGCCGTATTGGATACGTTCTCTCACCTATCTGCCTGTGGTAATGCCTTCCCAGACTGGCAGGAACTGCTGAAGTCTTCCCCCGACCGGTGTTATATGGTCTGGGGGCAGTGACAAGACGTCACTGTTTATTGGTGGCGGAGGATCTGGCATTATTATTTCCGCGTCCTCTGCCTTTGGTGCTGTTCCCACGATATCCACCCCTATTGTTCTTGTTATAGGTGGTCTGCGTGCCCCCTTTGTTGTATTGGGCTTGCTGTGATGCTTGACCTCTAGAGGCTCCCCTGTTACCGGAGCGACGAAAGGAACCGCCCCTGAACTGTTGTGACTGCAGAGCCCCCATGGATTTTGCTGTCTCAGTGTCTTTTTTTATTTTTTCAAGGGTCGTGTCTACATCAGGACCAAAGAGAAAGTCAGGGTTAACCGGCTGGTTGAGTAAAGTTGTTTGTATCTCCGGCTTAAAACCAGAGATGCGTAGCCAGGCATGCCTTCTAAACATCACACTTGTGTTGATGGCCCTAGCTTCTGTGTCTGCTGCATCAAGCGCACACTTGATGGATGCATTGAAAATCAACTTCCCCTCCTGTATGAGCATTTCTGCTCCCTCCTTATAAGCCTCAGGCAGGTGTTGTAGTAGCTGCTCTAACGTGTCGTAATGTGCGCTATCATATCTGGCTAATAGGGCCTGTGTATTGGAGATCCTCCAAATATTTGCCACTTGAGCCGCTACTCGCTTGCCAGATGCTTCTAAGATTTTGGATTCTTTGTCCGGAGGGGGAGCATCACCACTTGTTTGAGAGTTTGCTCTTTTACGAGCATTAGCCACCACAAGGGAGTCCAATGGGAGCTAGCCTTTGATGTACGTAGGGTCCACAGGAGCAGGCCGGTACTTCCTTTCAATCCTTGGGTTTACAACCCTTGCCCTTGTGGTGTCCTTGAAAATATCAGTAGCGTGTTTAAGGGCACCCTTTAGCATAGGCAATGTTTTTACTGATCATTCCGAAGTTGAGAAAGTATCAAACAAAAAGTCCTCCTCTACTGGGTCAGCATGCATTTCCACGTCATGGTTCTTGGCTGCCCTTTCAATCAATGCGTTAAACGCAGCAGTATCTTCAGTAGGCGAGGTTTTGACGGTATAGGACTGAGTGTCAGGCGTGGTGTGTGGCTCACCAGGGTCAACAGGGTCAGTCCAGGGTTGATGTTCATCCTGATCTGTGTCAGCAGGATAAGTAAAGTCATCCTCATTGTATTCCTCCCCCATATCCTCATTGGTGCGTGGGGGAGAATAGGCATAGTCTTGTCCATAGGACTCCACAGGTTCAAAAAGAACAGGTGAGGTGGCCGAGTCCCTTTTTCTTTTTAGAGAGATTTTGTATGACTCTAAATGATTTTCTGGAATGATTTTCCGTTTGTAAATGGTGAGTCTGCCAGACTCCGAGTCGATGAACAGTTTTGACTGATTGTCATAGGAGGGTGCTTGGAGCACCACATCCTCCTCAACGGGCTGAGTCCTCGAAACCACCAACACTTTTTTGGTTGTGTCGGTGCCCATTTGTGGCTCGAACGTTTTTGGTCGAGCGGTGGGGGGCAGTTCATACTTAATTGGTGGCGTAAGCATTGGAGACGAACCGACCTTCTTTGAGGGTGTCGCTGTCTTCGATCCGACCGACTTCGTCTGATCACTGGGTTGCTTGCGGCCCTGAGTCGATTCGAGCTCTCGGTGCGCAACAGGTACGCTTTTTTGCTTCGACGTGACATGCTCTTTCGGGTCGGGTGTACTCTTCGACTCGAAGGCCTTGCTTAATATTGGCTTGGAGGCTGGAAGTTTCGGATCGATAGCCTTCTTAGCCTTGAGTCCTTTGCCAGTGTCGCCATCTTTGGACGTGGATGTCGACAGCGTCTGCGCGACGTTCCTGACGGTAGAGACAGGCTTCGGCGTCCCAGTTTTTGGGTCGACGCCCCCTTGTGACCCCGAAGGGTTGATGACACTTTTAGATTTGATTGGAACCGACGAATCCGAGGCTGTCGATCCGAGGACTGTCTTTAGCAGTTTCGATTTCGATTTAGCATCTGTCGGTTTCGGTTTCGATTTCACCGCTGAAAGTGGCTGATCGATCGATGGCTCCGTAGAAGTATTCTTAGCCGGGCCTTGACGCGGGGCTATAGAATGCGGGTTAAGATCTTGGCTAAGGCCTTCTGGCGATGCCTCGACCTGAGCCTTAGAGAGTACAGTGTCAGTATTGGGCCCCGCGACTGCAGATAGGCCTTGCTCATCGCTCGAGTCGTCATCGAGGGCTCAGATGGCTTCTGCGTCGTCTCCTACCTCGACGATGTCTTCCTCATGGACGTAGTCTTCTTCTTCGTCCACAGTATAGTTTGAGTCATGCTCCGACACAGGGTCTGACTGCTGGTCAGGATCCTCTTCATCTACGCCCTCATCATCAGCTTCGAAGATGTTCTCAGGGTCGGGCGCTGTTTTCTGCGCCGACTGCCGTGCGGCGCACCGAAGCCGAAGTGTCTTCTTTGACCGGTACTTGGAACAGGCCATGCAGCTGGCGTCGTCGTGGTCCGGGGATAGGCACTTATTGCACACTGGGTGCACATCAATGTGAGTTGCAGACGGGGCATCTCTTGAACGGGCTCCGTTCCATCGTCGATCGTTGTCGGGGCCGTAGGTGTCGATAATGCAAACGGCCTTCGACGTCCTGTTCGAAGAACTGGATCAAGTACTGGGCACCGAGCGAGAGACAATACCGACGCCCCGAAGGGCCTTTTGGTTTTGCGAAAAGTGTTTTATATCAATTCCGAACTTGAGTCAAGAAAGTACATCTGAATCCTATGGCGGAATAAAACAATCTGAAGATGGAGAGGATGCCCATGCGCACTGTAGTCCAGGGGAGGAGCCACCTATCTCGTGATACTACGAAAACTCTTCCAGGACAACAATGTGCAATCATCCGGACCCAACACTAGGCGGCGATCTATGCACAAGATATGAATTCAGCAGCCCACATGCCTCGAGCACACCGATTTCTCCGTGTTTATGCCTTCGTCCTCGTGCCAGCTTCACCAGACTGATTGATTGGCTCTTAAAGTATATATTCTTTCTACGTTTCTCCCTCCTCTGCGACGCTAACTATACCTCAGTGAAGGCAAGAGATTTTTCTGTTCAGCTAACAATCTTCTATCTGTTGCCGTTTGCTGCTGGTCTCCTGACTCCCCTTTTCTTCATAAACTCGCTCATCGTCATGACTGTTTTCTGCTGTCACCATCAGGATATGCTGGTGCTTTGTATAATGAACGTTTATTGGAGCATATCCATTATGAGGGGAGAAGCAATCTCAGTATTTAACCGGACAGAAATATCAGTAGTCTTCCTAGACGAACTTCAAGAACCGAGAAATACAGAAGAAGCTGGTTTCATTACTCCTAGTATATTAGAATCACAACTATCCTGTGTAGTTCCTATCACACTTTCATTCAGATAAAATTTGAAGTCACAAAGGATGCCATGGAGAGATATACAGATAATGTGAGGTTATGCAAAGGGGAGAACCAGTTCTTGAAGGGGGAGTCTTGACAAACAAGCTTCCCTTCATAGACTCCTCTGGTGTCTCGCCCTGCATGGATTAACTTGTTAATTTCTAGGAGTGTCACCTTCCCTGGCCAGGGCTATTTCGTAGGCTCTTTATTAACCAATATCCTCCCCCAGGTTGCACACTACCTGCAAAATCCTTACCCATTTTTCCTCCTCATAACCTTTAGTTTGTTCCCATATTACTGAAAGTCTTGGGTACATGCAACACTCTAGCTGCATCAGAGGCACACCAAGTAGGTAAATATTCTCCTATGGATCACATAGGTTGCTGTCCCGATGTAGGCTAAAGGTGAGTCGATGTTGCAGATAAAGATATGAGCAATCTAATTTTATAACACTAGTATCTTTTTGGATCTATCTGACATGGTCAGACAGCAGGTTGTTGTACTGCTGGTGAGGGATGAAAGAAATCCAAATAAAAATAAAGTTGAAAAAAATAAATACATAAGAGGTCCCAATTCAGGGAACAAAATAAGGTGTGCGGCACAAAACGAATGCACATATCAGTACATAAATCAGTATATGAAAATCCTAGTGATGTTTTTCAATAAAAGTGTTACAGAACATGGAGGTTCTTTCCACTTTCATAATACTCATCTTATTAAACCATCCTTCCCTGAAGCAAAATCTGCAGTATTTACGGGAGCTATTCTTAAAGGATTAGTCATGGATTATGTCTTCAAATAATGAACTAAAAATAGTTCATATAGTGAACTTTCTATAAAAAAAGAGCAATAAACTATTCAAAGCAATCTTACAGCAGTAGCATTACCAAGAATGCCACCACAGCTAGCCTCTGCACCTGAAAATATGGAACAAGGTTTATCAGAGGGCAATGGTACCTTCGTCGTAAAACATCTGTGTAGCAGCAAGTAACATCTCTGTGAGATATGGACTAGGAACAGAATAGTCTATGTTAAGGGAAGCATTAGTAAGCCTTTAACTATTTGTTCAAAGCGTAGAAATGCTGTAGATCACGGCCCTTACCATGAGACGGCGTCATGTAAAAGAGGCAGCAGCTTTTGGAATACCATCAGACTCTTTTATTAGGGGTAGTCTTTGCTTGTGACAGCCTTTAGAACATGCACTAGAAACCTGCGATGGTTAGAGGTGGGACTTTTTTGGCACTGTGGGTGAAACCTAGCATGTGTAATAGAGGGACTGCAGTCAGAGTTTGTGCTAGACTTTGGCCTTTGCTTCTGCTCCTTATCAGTCAATGGTCTAGGTAATAAAAGAGGGGAATGGCATTTCTGCAGAGGTGTACAGCCACTGCTGTTAGACATTTGGGGTCGAAGTGACCATGAAGTGAAAATTCTTTGGGTAGTAACACGTTCACTTCCGCAAGTTGCGACTGAGGTTGTTATGGCAAGGTGATATGGTTGGCCGTGTGGAATGTCAGGCAGTGGCACTGCTACACCACCAGAAGTACCTATTAGTTTGAAGTAATTTCCTCCTATCGAGGAAGGAAGAACCTCAGTCTTCCCTCGGCAGGTGTTGAATGATTGGAAGGGGGATGGCAGTGAAGTCACTACTCAGAGGCAGAGGTGCCCGTGCTGCAGCCACCTCTACTGTTACCTTGGAACAATGCCCCTCTGTAGGTCTTAGGTGCTCGTGGGTCCTGAAAACACACTTTGCGGAGATACCTTTGCCTCTGCAGGGGCGGAGATGTCTTCGCTCCTCCTCTGGCCTTTTGTTTGTGGAACATAAGACCTAGGTGTGTAGGTCTGTAAGTCTACTTGGCAGTCTCCATGGTCTTCTTTATTTTTTCTAGCATCGAATCGACCTGGGGGCCAAACAGATGCTCACCCTTGAGTGGCACATTGAGGAGATGTTGTTGTTACTCTGGTCTGAAGCCAGAGACACCAGCTAGACTGTACTGCAGTAGGATACTGGTGTTCATTTCACACGAGAGGCAGTATCATCAGGGACCAATAAACACCTTATATTGGTGTTTGAAATGATCTTACCTTCTGCCACTATGACCCCTCTTTTAAAGGGCTTTGGGGAGTATTTGGGTTGCTCCTCCAGTTCGTCCCTTTGCTGGAGCCGGACCTGGTAAATAGTCTCACTGAAATAACAATTTTCCACTGTGTGACCACCTCCAATAGCCACACACTTGCCAGCTACATGGATTGCTTGTCTGAGGGAGGAACATGCTTTGAGCCTGGTCTGAGGTTCTATCTCTAGTGGTATGGGCCGATAGGGATTTCTGCGCGATCTGGCCTATGATGTACACCAGGGTGTCAGGAGTTGCTTTATACTTTTTTTCACCCCAGGAGGAGTTACAACTCTAGCACTGACTTGGTCCTTGTAGTTGGAGGTCTTAATCATGCTGCACAGCATAGGGAGGTACTGAACCAATCTTTCAGTCTAGGACGGAGTCTACACTAAAAAGTCATCTCCATTTTACGTGAAGTTTGATGTTGTAGTACTGAGATGCCCTTTGATTAACTATGTGGCATACAGTGGTGTTATTGGGAGGGGACGACTTAAGTGAACAGGGGTCTAGGTCGAGGTCATCTTGATGGTTGACTCGATAGTTCGCACAGGAACTAGGCCAGGTGCAACAGGCTTGTAACATGGTTTTCCAGTGTCATATGGGCTACCCTGATCTGAACTGTGTAACCTGATTCTAGGATGAATATGGCGGCTGAGGGGGGAGAGGGGTGGTGCAATATGATAGGGTTCTAGGTATTGACTTCCTTTGTGACTGACATGTTTTTGGGCCTTTAGGGTCAAGGTGGCGTGGATGAGAGATGCTGGTCAACGCCCCGGACTTGCAGCTCGCTCAGGCCGGAGGTGGTCTCTTGGTGTTGGCTGTATGAACAGGCGCAGAGGATTGGTGCTTTTTAGGCTAAGCTCATGGCTCTTAGTCCAACTCCCTCAGGAGCAGTGCTCAACCTCCAAGTGAGCACTTCTGAGATTGAACCCAGTGGGACTGACTCGGTGCAGAAGATGAAAAAGGTGCCCTGGGTGTGGTGTTTCTTCTGGGGTCTGTGCTCCGGGGTGCCAGAAGCCCCTTATCCTCAAGCAATGCATCTGAGGAGATCATTCGGTCACAATCGTGGTACTCTGATGTGTGAAGGTTGAGGTCAGTCCCTACTGCTCAGACTTAGGAGTCTGCCAACCCCTCTGGTAAGGACTCAAGGTGGTAAGGACCCAACCTTACAGGAAAAAGGAGTTAGGGAGAGATAAGAAGAGATATGCTCCTGCAGGTTGGTTGTGGCATATCTGTACTGGAAGGAACATAGCACAAGACCTCAGATCACAAATGAGAGCAGACCAGGTTTCCATCTAAATATAAGAGGACACACATCAGTGAAGGAGTCACAAAAAGGAAAAGGATAACATATACTCAGAAGATGTGCATATGGTCCTACCCAGTGCAAGCATGAGATTATATGTAATTTGTCCCTGAACATACCAGGAGTTCTACTCAGAAACTAAACAAGGATGGAACTCCACTGATGCAACAGGAAGGAAGGAGACTAGTGGAGGTCAAGACGACCGACACATGAAGATCAAGATGAAGGAAATGGGCAAGTCAAAAATCAGGGAAACGCAGGGCGGAGGGAACTGAGGAGGGAGAAAATAAATGTGTGGAAGCAGAATAGCTAGGAGCAAACAATAGTGGGTGTCAAAAGAGTCACAACAACCAATGTTACTAGATAACTTGCCCCTTGTACCCTGGTAGGACATAATTACTGTAGCCACTAATAACCCAGAAGTTTCTCTTCAGAGAAATTTCCAACTGTGGATGAGGCATTGCGTGTGAGTGCGAGTTGCAGTTCTGGTGATGAAATTCCTTATTCTCCACTGCCCTGTTTTCCCGTATTTCACCCTGTCTCCATGGCCTCCTATACCGTAATCTAGTAATCTCCAGGAGGCTTTCCCCTTCTGCCAGTGGTAGGCCAGATAGAATAGCCTTTTACCCTTCGGCCCGAAGAGATTTAACATAGAACTCTCTGATCCACAACAGCTGTACAGGGAGTATTATGTGGCTCCACAGTAGATAACATAATGAACAAGTTACTGAGGTTCTGTGACAATTGTAAGTGGTGTTTTCGACTCGCCCGAATATGGTCGAGTCTGGTATCTATGAACTGCAAATGATGAGTTTAGTGGGTGTACGCGTTTTCGCTGTACTAACCTACACCGTTCGTTTGTTTCGTGGGTTTCTTCATCTGAACCCACGGGTTCCATTTTAGATACGGCATCCATTTTGTTTCTTGCCCTCAAGTAGCCAGCGAACGGACGCTGTCCGCTTCGTGACCCTGGGATTCCCAAACTCTTGCGGAAGACACGTGTTCCTTTAAGGGTGTCTTTATGATGAGGGGGATGACACTGTAAGGCAGATGGCCCCGCTCGAGGCTCATCTTGCCGTTCCGATCTATTGTCTCCAGTTGTACATTCATTAGGCACGTTCCCTTTGATCCTTGCAATCGTGTTTCCTGATACCACCCCTTTTTCACTCTCTTCGATCTGTTCGCTGTCCTTGTCTTCCTCTGCACCTGTTTCTGCCTCTTCCTTGATTCGTTTACAGTCAAACGGAATGTACTAATGGTGGGAAGATGTACTTTTACAGTTGGGAACTGCCAAATGCTACTGTAATTATGTTCCGGGCCTTGAATACATGAAAGCGACCCCCTGTGAGATTTACTGTGGGAAGCGGGTTGTAACCTTTTGTCTGTCATGTTATCCTATGACGGAAAATTGTATAAAAGGAGCGATCTACAGATACAATTCGAATCAGACTCCGTGAACTTACATGCTATGTACTTCTCGTGACTTCTGTGTTCCCTGCAGTAAATAAACCTTGAATCTTTGACGCCGAAGGAAGTGTCCCGTGTCTCTGTTATTTGTACGCCGGAACAGGTAACCCACGAAGGTTTCAGGTGTTATCCCTGGCACCGCTGGGTCTTAGAGAAACCCAGTCCTTTATTACTTACCTTCGATAACAAAGTGTCTGTACGAGACATATGTTAGTTATAGATTCCTTACCTTAGAATTACCCCCCGGTGTCAGACTGGATCCGTACAATTTTTCCGTTAGCAGTACCCCTGAGCATCGGTAGGTGGCATTAGTCGACTCCGAGTACGTCGTGGGCTCCGGTATGATGTTGCAATGTCTACTTAGACGCAGCCACTGCGCCCTGACGTCAGTTCTGACACACGACTTTCCATGCCAGAAGTGCAGAGCCATCAAAAGACACTGACCACTGGTGCACATAACTAGGACCCTGGAAGGAAGCCCCGTTCCCTAGAAGTCCGTTCGCAGAACGGGTAGGAAGGGAGGGACTGTAAGGAATCTATAACTAACATATGTTACCAAAGGTAAGTAACTTGTTCATCTGAAAGAGACTATTAGTTATAGATTCCTTACCTTAGAATGGATACCCCAGCAATGCCAACCCCTGAGGTGGATATGCGAACTAAGTTCATACCAGAAAATCCTGGATAACAGAACGGCCAAAATAGCCATCTCTCCGGATTTGGCTGTCTAGGCAATAATATTTAGTAAACGTGTGCAGAGATGCCCACTTGGCCGCCTGTGATGCCCACCTGGATGCCTATGAGTGGGGCTCCACTAGAGGGGGGTACTGTTTGGTTGTTCACACTGCTGAGAATCCAGTACAGCAAGCACTACATAACGTAGCAAACAGTCATAGGATACGCAGAGATTTTGAGGGGGGACACACGACCCACTGGGACGGACCCTATGTTGGGGTTTGTAGATATTTCTTGATTGGATGAAAATGTATCTGAATTTTGCTGAATGATAAATGGCAATAAAATCTGTTTAAAAAAAAAATGAGTGGGGCTCCACGTCCCAGGGCAGCAGTAGCTGCCGTCACACTAGTGAAGTGGGCATGCAGTACCATTGGAGCTTCCTTATTCTCTGGGGATAGCAGATTTTAATGCTTAAGACAACCCACTGAGAGATAGCACAGCCCAACCTTTCTTGACACCCACACAGCCAACAAAGAGTTGATCGTCCACCCGGAAATCCTTTGTACGGTCGAGATAGACAGACAGCGCACGTTTTGGGTCCAGATGGTGTACTCTCCTCTTTGGAAGGGTGTGGAGGTGGGAAGTAGGTGGGAAAAGGGCTGGTCCGTCCCATATGAAAGAGGTAATCACTTTGGGAAGAAAAGAGGGCCTGCTGCGAAGGACCACTTTGTCCGGATTGAAACAGCCACAAAAGGAGGTTTTGAGGATAGAGCTTGAAGCTAATTCACTCTGCGAGCAGAGGGAATGGCAACAATGAAAGCTGTCTTCAGAGTAAGGAGCCTGAGAGGACAGTTGTGAAGAGACTCAAAGGGAGTGCACATAAGATAGGTTAAGACCAGGCTCAAGTCGCACTGGGGTATTATGAATGGAGTAGGAGGAAATAGATGAATAATGCCCTCCAGAAATCTATTTACAATAGGGGACTTGAAAAGACAAGGCAGATATGGCCGAAAAGTAGCGGCGCATACCGTTTTAGTGGAGGGACACCTCGCTGCCGAGCTGACATAACAGATTTCGGAGGAAGGTCTAAAGCTGTGAACTGTTGCGGCTTAATCTCCACGCAATGAGGTGAAGGCTGGACAGGTTCGGGTGGAGGACGGTCCCCTGCTGTTGTGACAGAAGATCCTCCCAAAGAGGGAGTCTGATCTGAGGATCGATGGCTATGATCAAGAGCTCGGGGTACCAGACTCTTTGTGCCCAGTCGGGAGCCACAACAGTGACTTGGAGCCAGTCGCGCTTGATCTTCTTGAGCACTCTCTGCAGATGTGATACAGGCGGAAAGGGGTACAGGAGGCCGCAGTTCCACTTGCGAAAAAAAGTGTAGCTGTGCGAGTGCTGCCTTGGAAATTCCAACGCACAGAACTGCGGACACTGCACGTTCTGGTTGGTAGCGAACTGGTCTAACCAAAGCCCTCCCAGCTTCTGGAAGAGACCTGGCACCACCTCCGAGTGAAGTCGGCTTTTGTGATCCATCGTGCACCGGCTGAATTTGTCCGCCTGAGCGTTTAGAGAACCTGCCAGGTGTTGATCCACCAGGGATATGCCCTGATGTTCCAGTCATGTCCAAAGGTGAAGAGCCTCTTGACATAGGGTCCACAACCCCACCCCGTCCTGTTTGTTGCGGTACCACATGGCAGTGGTGTTGCCTGAGAACACCTGCACTACTCTTCCTATGGTGAAAGGAAGGAATGCCTTCAGTGCAAGACAAATCGCCCGGCGCTGCAAAAGGTTGATGTGGAGACTGGACTCTGCCGGGGACCAGAGACCTCTAATCTCCACCTCCCCCAGGTGGCCGCCCCATCCCAGCAGTGATGCGTCCGTCACCACTGTCAGCTCTGTTTGGGGAAGGGAAAGGATCTGCCGCTAACCCAACTTGGTTCGTGAGCTGACGTGCAATCCCCTGCATGACGTCAGAAAGATACCCCTGACGCTGCGCCCACTGCAGCTTCAGGTCCCACTGCAGAGCCAGCATATGCCACCTGTCATGATCCATCAGCAGGACGTAAGAGGCCATGAGGCCCAGCAGCCTCAGGGTCAATTTCACCGAATTCCGGGATAGAGGATGAAACGTGGTGCTGCTCAGGAGGATAAGCCCGAAACTGTGTTGTATCCAGAACTGCTCCGATAAAAAGAAGTTTCAGAGGGGGAGTCAGGTGTCACTTCGGCACGCTGATAGTGAACTACAGCGAGTGCAGGAGGTCTGCTGTAGTCTGGAGGTGGGAGAAGACAGCCTGGGGTGATCCCCCATCTCGACAACTGGCTGTTGAAGGCGTGAAGACTGGAACTCCTGATCTGGACAGATGAGCTGCGACCACTGCCATCACTTTCGTGAACACCTGGGGGGCGCTGCTAAGGCCAAAGGGGAGCACGGCAAACTCAAAATGCTCGTGGCCTACCGTGAACCGTATGTAACGCCTGTGGGCTGGCAGGATTGGGATATGAAAATATGCATCCTGCAACTCCAATGCTACAATCCAGTCTTGAGGGTCGAGGGCAGAAAAGAACTGAGCCAACGTGAGCATCTTTAACTTCTCCGTCCGGAGGAAGCAGTTTCCAACGTGAGCATCTTTAACTTCTCCGTCCGGAGTAAGCAGTTTCCACACCTCCTGCAGAATCCAACAGCTGACCCCGCCCTGGCTCAACCACACTAACAGAGTGCTCTCCGCTTGCCAACAAGAAAGGAACTTTATGTCCGCATGAGGGTGCCTTTTTCACTGTTATAGAAGCTAGTCTACATGCCGGACTATGAGAGGAACCCATCCACTTCAGAGACAAGACTGGTCTCAATTCTCTGATGTTTCCCTACTCATGTTGACTTAGTGCAGAGAATTTGCACCGATCACTACTAATCTGCACAAACAAGAACATTCCATTCAGATGGGAATTTCCCTTCTGCTTGCTTTTCACTTACAAAGACACACAATATGTGTCAAAGGCCACAATTTGAGTCAGTGAGACTGCTGATGCGAAGAGCATCGCTGGCTTGGGGAGCACCAGCGACTTAGTCTACGAAGGAGCAGCACCAACCCAAAGCAGACGTCTGAGGAGCCTGGCGCACACCTAACACTAGCAAAGTCCCTATGGAATGGAAAAGACAACAGCGACTACAGGGAGTCTTCTGAAGATGACTGAGTTCCGTTGAAAGCTTAAGGTAATTGCAATGTAGAAGAGGTTGCTTTTAAACGGCTCAATTGTCGTTCGACTACCCTTCGGGATGGGGGATTCTCATGAATGTGGTCAACGTGCTCCTGGGGTCTCCAGTCGACGCCGGTTTTGGATGTTGACTAGGTGGTAAGTTTTTGTGTTTGTCACCACACCACAATCTTTCCTTCAGCGAAAGGTGGGGGCTCGCCGAGTTGTTCCCGGAGCAAGCCTCACATGCCATCTGGTCCGTACCCACACGGATGGCCAGTGGACATGTTCGTATAACTCCTCTTAAGAATTAGTTTTTTATGTTTTACTTCATAGTTATGTTTTTGCTATTTCATCGTTCCCTGTTATATTCGCCATCTCACTGCACATACAGCAACAGCCTAGACAGTGCCCAACAATACCCTGCATACAGAGTATCACAATATAGTACTTCACTCCATTTAGATCAACTGTTGGAGGGGTGGTGTTTGCTGGTCAAGGGGACCCGTTCTTTGTCAAATTTGCCCTCACATAGGTGCAATCTACCATCTTCATGACAGTTACATCATTTGTCACACTAAACGTTCAAGAACTCAACTGCCCGGTCAAGAGGAGAAACATATTACAATGGCTTAAATCTAAGGATGTTGATATAGCCATACTCAACTTCTCCAAAAATATGTTCCAAGATTCTGCTCTTATCACTTTTAAAACTAGATGTGTGGCTATATTGCTAAGGCATGGCTTAACTTTTCAGTTGGAATCAAAATCTCTGGATAGGAAGGGAGGCTGGTTGGAATCCAAGGCAGGCTAAGAGGCCTTCCCCTGAATATATATTCACTATAAGCTCCAATGATGAGAGAAAACAATTCTATGCAGCCAAAATGCCCAAGATCGCACATACATCCAAAGACCATAGCCTAATAGGCAGATATTTTAATACTACTCTTAATTCTGATCTAGGTAGATCTCCAGCCCGACCTAGCCAGGCGACATCCACACCCTCACTCATCACAGGTATATCAGATCTGAACATAGAGGACATATGGAAAGTGCAACATCAAGGGGACAGGGATTTCACTTTTTACTCTAACCACAGGCCACATACACATTTTAACAATTTTCTAACTTCTATAGCTCTCCGACCTTACATTGTCTCCACCGACATAGGTCCTAAAACACTCTCAGACCATGCGGCAGTGTGGTTGAATCTTGACACAATAATGCCCTCTGCTTGTCCTTGCAGCCCATGGTTCCTTAATGAAGTGGCATTCAGAGACCCAGTAGTGAGGTACCGCATAAAAGCAGTGATTGCAAATTATTTTCAAGAGAACAACAACGGTAAGGTGAGCCGGGAAGTCCAAGGGGACGAAGCCAAGGAGGTCATAAGAGGAGAACTCATGTCCAATACCACAATCTACGAGAGGCATTGCTGACAAAAGAAGATGAATTAGAGGGGGGACTAGGTCGCTTAGAGGCTTTGCATATACCGGACAACTCGCTTTGCACATCGAGAAAATAGTAAAAGGTATGGGGCGAGCTACAGCCCTTATTAATGCGCATCACTGCAAAAGAATTCCTTTACTTAAAATGCACATACTACAAAAAAGTGACAAAATAGCATAACAACTTGAACAAGCATGTACTAGAAACCTTATCATCCACAATGAGCAGGGAACAACCCATGCAGACACCAAGAATATCCTCACTTGCTTCGTTATGTACTACTCAACGCTCATGGCGGGCGATGGCCTCTCACAGGATGTTTAAGACCCTTACCATGCATCCTATTACTGCCCAATGAGGTGTTAAGATGTCATATCTCTTGAGGAGGAGATAACAGCAGAAAAAGTCAGGATAACAATCTGTAACCTATCAGGCCAAAAGACACCCGGCCAAGATGGTTTCCCTGCATCTTTTTACATAGCTTTCACCACACTATTAGCAGCACCTCTGGCGGTCGTTTACACCGACATAGTTATACACAATATAGTCACTGATACTTCATGCTCCTTATACAAACCTATTGCACTCCTCAACACCAATGCCAAAATCTTTACATCCATACTAGTCACTCGTCTGCCCTCAATATGGTCTAATCTCAGCTCACCACAACAAAAAGGTTTCAATCGAAATTGCCACACAATGGTCAATACCTGACTAGCTGCCAAGAATCGAAGCAGCCGAACCAAGACACAGATGGTCTTTCTCTCGCTGGACGCAGAGAAGGCCTCTGACAGAGTCAACTGGCCCTATCTCTCTAAACTGCTAGATAGAACCCCCATTGGTCTGAGACTGAATCGCATGATCTTAGCCAGCTACCACACACGGACAGCTAAATTAAAAGTGAATGAATACCCATCACGCAGGGCACCAGGCAGGGTTGACCCTTGTCCCTACTGGTGTATGTCTTATTGATGGAGCCCTTTGTCCAGAGACTACAGACTAAACGCAATATTCAAGGCCTGAAAGTGGGCACCAAAGAATTCAAATTTGCAATCTATGTGCACAATGTGCTACGCTTCTTCACTGACCCCAGCAATTCCATCCCCGGGTTAGAGGAGGAACTAGCACAGTTTACAAAGGATTCACTGAATTGTAGAACATCTTTAGGATTGAGCATGGCAGCTACCATGTCGGAGTCCTGCAATATCACATATAATGGCTTTGCATAGGCACAAGACACTATTCTGTACTTAGCAGTTCACATCCCTAAGTCTCCAATGAAATTATATCTGTGCAAAGTACCATTTCTTCTCTACACTCCCCAAAGGGACTCTAAATCTCTTGGCCGGCTGGATGATCTCTGTAAAGATGAACCTCTTACAGAGGCTTCTTGGCGTGAAGTAAACCCTACTGCTTAAATTTCCTACCTCGATTCTGGACCATATTGAAAAAAGTTTCTAAACTTCATTTGGAGAAAGTGGGCTCCTAATGTTGTACGGTTACATTAGGGACTGCTCTGGGTCTCAATTTTAGTTTTATGTTTAGCTTGGCTTCTTTTTTAGTACTGACTTTTACATGCTTTACACTTACACGATAATGTACTGAGAAGCTATTACACATGCAGTTAATTTCTTAGTGAGTATTATTATCATGTCATTTATACACTCGGTCCAAGGCTAGGCACACAGAGCATGATGCTCTTGCATTTACGTTGTCTGGCTGGCGACAGCTCTAGGCTACCAGACAAACCATGGCATCAGCTCTGCACCTTTGACACAGTGCAGTTGGATTGGTGCTTTTATTATATATACAGCCTCCATGCCACATTCAGCAGAGGAGCACTTTATGCTGGGATTGTCTTGGAATGCAATGCACTGTGACTGGGATGCAACCCTGCTGTCTCTGTCCTATATCTGGTACCGTAGTAAGGTTAGGGATTCAGATGAGGCACTGTGATCTAGCTAGGAATTATGCCAACATTTTCTAATAATATGTGTGAACTGATTCCCCATATTCTGAAGTTCATGTTGTCCAGATACACAGTCCTACTTAATTCATAGGACCTGCATAACACCAGGGTCCCGAGAGCAACCCTCTACAAATCCTCCGCTGATAGAGGCTTGGGGTTCTCGAACATTAGATCTTACATTATGGCTGCACATTTTCGTCCAGCTTTAGACTGGAACTCTAATGAGGGTGAAAAAAAGCCTTTTGTATATTGAACAATACTATTACCCTGCCCCACTCTAATCCAGGCAATACTTTGGCTTCCTTAGAAATCACGGCCCAAAAAGCAGCTTAAACTCAAAACTACGCTTACTCTGTTAAAGTACTGGCAACATATTACACATAAAGAAGACTCCACATCATTCCTGTCTATAATGACTCCTTTTGTCAGAAATGCAGACTTCCCGCCCAGGGTTACAGCACCGCGATTTGCTCGCTGAAATGCGTGGAACCCTCCTACCCTGGACGAACTGAATTTGGATCCTGAGCCCTGCCCTCTAGACGAATTACAGGCAGAATGGCACCTGGGTAACCAAATTGACTTCTGCCTCACATAGCTGCTCCATTGGGCGGGTACATGAGAAATGATAGACAAAACTATCCCTAGCTGGGATAAAACCACTCTAGAAGCGATATTTGCAAACAAATTAACACAAACCGTGGTGGTTAAGGCTTTTGACTCCTAATGTCCCAGTGATGTCCCAGTACCTGACCTACTATTGATCATGAAGAACTGTCGCAAGTATTAGAGTGAACAGACATCCCAGATTTGCCCGGACAGTCCCAGTGTTTGAAGGACTATCCTGGCAACTGAATACTTTCTCCTAAAATCAAAAAATGTCCCGTTTTTTAAGGGAAACTCAGATGAACCTGCATCACACAGGGATAAAACTACTCTGGAAGCGATATTTGCAAATAAAAATTAACCGCATCGCTGCTGCGGCGATTTTTGCGCTGTGCGGTTTTTTTCATTTTACCGCGTTACATGACGAGCTCAGCTCGTCATCAGCACACGCCACCCGTAGTTGATGACGAGCTGAGCTCGTCATCAGCAGCGAAGGGGTTACGACGAAAACGTATAACCCTTCTACAAAGTGCTACCAAAACTAAGGCACTAATTCCCACATAACTACATAGTGGCATGGAAAGGGGACGAGGGCATGAAATTCCAACTGACCAATGGGAAAAGATTTGTAGTAGAGCAGCAAAATCATCTTTCAGCATTTTACATACAGAAAAAACATATAAGTTCCTCACACATTGCAAAGTGTTCCCCTGTACACACAATATTCAATAGTTCTGACAACTGCTGGAAGGGATGTGGGCGAGATGAATTCATTCTCACATGTGGTGGTCCTGTTGCTTTGTCCAAGACTACTGGAAAGAAATCCTCTCTCCCACTAGAATTATAGTAGGCATCACGCCCGCGACTGCCCAACCCGCTGCTCATTCTTCTGGGCGAGACTGGTGTAGGCAGCATATACACCTCCAACCACACCAACTGACAAACTCATTACACAATTTTTGACCGCAGTATTCCTGGCCACGGCCCAGTTCTGGAAACAGTTGATAAATACATGTCTGGTGGGGCAAACTCTGGACTATTTATGCCCTTGAGAAACTGATGGCGCTGGTGGAGAAAAGACAAGTTCAACGCAATCGGGCTTAATTTCAAAGCCTATATGAAATAAGATCGAACTCTGTTAACGACTGATCTCCATGTATGGTTGTTGCCCTTCTTTAGTTCATATGAACAGGATACTCCAGACTAAGTATGTCCATACAGACAAATACTAATTGTGTTATGAGCACATCTTACCTACACTATGTGAGGACCTATGTAAGCTCTGGAATACTGCCTACTTTTATTTATTTTAATGCTTTAACAGTGAAAAAGTTTTAAAATAAAGTGGTTAAAAAAAAGGACTGATTCTGAAGCCCAGTGCTGACTGAGCATATTTGATGCACAAACACTGTCAACATATATTAAGACCTACAATGTATACTTACGCTGTCAAATAACATATGAAAACAAACTGCTACATATCACAAACAGAGGTCCACAACCTAACCTTCCATTGTTTCTGCAAAAATTGAAAATCAACTATTCTTCTCAATAAAATTGGGAGTTGATGCTATACGGCAACAGCGTTCTGATAAAAAGATATTGGTTTTGTAATGGGTTAAGAGGAGCTCGGCACTAAAAGGATGAGCTGATCTTGTTTCTAAAGCTACTGGAACCAGAGAGATAAGCAGCTTTATTGCTACGCAGCTGGAGGATTTAGAGATGCACACACACAAACATACATACATCACACAGGCAATTTTCATCGGGATGCAAGAATCCGAAGATATCCAGCTGAGTACTATAGGAAGACCAGTGACTGGTTTTGAAACAGTTAATAGTGTCGATTTGCCAATCGCTAAGGTCAGTAGCAGATGACGTAGAGAACACTTAAATAAAACATATATATCAACGCTTTCGTGGCATCTGCAGTTTGTTTACGCTCTTTGTATTAAAAAGAGCAATGATCTTCTGCACTGGAGGATTTAACTGTTCATCCTCGTCATTTAAACAAGAACAGAATATTAAGCACAGGGATTAAAATGCTCTCTTCGGGACCAATCCAGCATCAGAGTGCACCTCACACAGCACCGCTGCCGGAGGTGGTCAGCCCTTAATATAAAGTCAAACGCTTTTTCTGCCCCATTTGCAATCTCAAGGTAATTGCTGAGAAGTCATAAAGTAATCAGGAGATAAGGTCTGCCTGCATTAGGTTCCTTGGAGATAAGCTATACAATTCTAAATAATATGTATGATATCCATCGTATTTCAGCGGTGTCTACACCTACAATTTAGAAAGATGATCTCGGATTGGGTAGAACAAAGACAGGATTTCCTGCTCAAGGAAATAGTGTTGTGAAATATGGTGCTCTTCGAAATTAAGACTGATGGTTATGTGGAATTGTTTCATTTCGATTTGAGCTAAGGCAGAAATGTAAATAGTTGACTTGAACAAACGTAATGGACTTACGTCATCAGGGGTGAATTTGTAAAAGACACTGGGTGGTGTGATGAGAGGAAAAAGTACGAGTAATCGGAACATGAAATTTACACCATATTCGAGTAATGACAATGTTGTCAAACAATTCACTCCACAATGTCAAACACATACTTAAGAAGGTAACAAAAAGGACCACATCTTGACGTCTATAATTTCAACTCTGGAATCCGTCAGTCCGTTTGATTAGGAAGAAACAATGTAAGACTACAATTCCCAGAATGCAGAAGCTGCCATCAGCGCAAGCTTCCTCCACCCCTAATTCATATCCACCTTAACAGCCACTACACAGGCTTCCAGAACCAACCATGGCTTTGAGGGCAGCAGTCAGGCCCAAACAGTATTGGTGTGTTATGTTCTTGCCTCATCATGCGGCTATAAGGGGCATCATCAGAGCTCGAGTCGAGAGGAGGGTAGACGCGGTCTACCGACTACTTTCAGAGGGAAACGCCATCTACACAGCGCGGTGCCACAGTCCTTTACTACTTTTCCCAGTTTTCCCAGAAATTTGCTGATCAAGTTCCGGTGTAATTTTATGACACCGAGACACTTTCAGCAGCACGTGCATGTTGTCTGCTTTTGTTCTGAGACGTGTGCAAGCAGAAAAGGGGATTATTAGACTCCAGCTCCGCCCATAACAAAAGCCATAGTTACATACGACAGTGAGTGCTACAAGGTGTAGCAGCCACATGGCCTTCAAACCTCACTGTGATACATTAGAAGGAGTACAATTTATGAACGGCAAGTAACAAAAGGATTCCGGTCTTAAAGCAGTAACCCATTTACATAAAATAACATTCTGTCAACTTTGTGTTACATGATGTGCTTTGCAGGAGACATATTAACCCTCTTATCATACTTTGATTCAAAACTAGGACTAGGCAAAACACAGATGTCTCCAACAAATAAGTTATTCCCCAGAGTTATCTTACCAATATTATTATTATCTGAGATTTAGGTGGTACAAAAAGATCTGTGCAGCAGGTGCTATCACCCAATAAGATATTTTAAAATGCAGACACTGCAACCAATTAAGCAGAACAGATTTACTGCCATGTTTCCCCTTGTTGCCAATTTCTTTGTGGTAGGTCTTAAAAAATTAAATGTATATGTTGAGGGCCAGATTTTGCGTCAGGGATGCGCCAATATTTTGGCACACCCCAATACAAAATCTAATTTGTTAGATATTGTAAAGCGCTCAAGTTGAGCTGCTCAAGGGCCCGACAGATAATACTGAACTGCACACTGAGTGAGTGGACCTGTCAGCGAAGACTGAAACCATGCCCTATTGAGCTGTGCCCTGTGGGAGGAATACAAATATATAGTAAGTGGCGGCCTACCAGTGATTGATGCCTCCCTATTGGAATTACTGTACCTCTTGTCTTCCATGGATGGGTACGATTCTCCACGAACTTACTGACGACCCAGCGGCATGCCTGGGGGGAGGGGGAGAGAGGAGTTGCATAGGGGGAAGAGGTATGTTATTCTTATTGATTATTGTTTGTTGTGACCTAAATCAGTTCGGACAGGGACAACTTATTGGGATGCTGATCTCCTAACCCTACTGACACAGCGCATAACTTCCCTGAGAACTTGAACTTGACCACTGTACTTGATCTCGATTTCAGCATGGGCTACGCATGGTGGAATATGCACCGGGAAATATGCGCCCGACATCAATACCCATTGATATCTGTTATTGGTTACAAGCTGTGTGCTCTAATACTACTGTCTAATTTTTGCAATAGGCTGAATAAAGTCTGTTTAAAAAAATAAATAAATTGTTAAGCGCTCAAATATACTCTTAACAGACCTGCTAAACATATGTGAGGTCTTGGGATCTGATGTCACTTCGTGTGAGGTCATGTGTTGTGATACCACTTCCTGTGATGCCGCACGCGATGTCACGCACCGTGATGTCACTTAATGTGCTGTCAGCCCCCTTCTTTTTTAAGTCGAGCCTAACTTTACAGCACGCATGCGCTGCTCGCTCTGTATGGTATGCTGTAGTAGGGTATGATGTGAAGTGCTGTGGACGCCTCGCCCACCCTCCACGCATATTTTTCATTGGCTGGTGAAAACTCAAAAAGTAATACATTCCTGTGATCACAAATTTTCAAGTAACAAGAAAAGTGTATTCACAATTCCTTGGATGCGTTTCTTAACCACCAAGGATCCATTACTGCATGATCAGACATTAGGTCTTTAAGAATACCCCCCTGTATCTGCTCCCACACTGGAGGGTTTTCCAGATCTATCCACGACAGGGTCAAAGACTAGATTCCAGTCCCTCCATGGGAAGTTTAGAATTGCTAAACTTCACCATGGTCCTTTTCAATTAAGCAATAAAGTTAGATTTACAGGTTTTGGGGACATATATTAAGTCTACAGCAAAGGAAGAGTTCTGCAATTTGAATTTAGCATACATGAAACAGCTTTCAGAGTCTGAACAGGATCTTAGTAATTGGATAGGTAAGGAAAAAGGAAATTAGCCCCACTCTTTCAGGAGATGTGGCGTGCCGTGGTTCCATCACCAGAGACCGGGCGCCTGAAGAGTATACAAACTTTCTCGCTTAGGTTTCTCAACATCTTTGAAACATCGTTGGATTTCTTGTAACAGGACCATGGGCCTGATTTATAGTTTGGTGGAGTGGATTTTCTTCGTCAGGACGATGGAGTAAAGTACTATGTTGTGCTGACAGAGTACCCACCCACTGAATTTAGAGATGTCCACAGCCCCAGTGGACATTTCTTGCATTAGCAGGAACCGCCGTCACGGTGTCAACATGATGAAGCCATACATCAAACATTCAATATTTTATTATTTTCAACGACAAAGTCACAAAAACTGTTTTTCCCATGACGCGGGGTCATTTACAAGTTTTCACTGCTCTTTACCACCAGGTTTTAGATTGGTGATAGACAGTGAAAACTGGCCATTTGACCGCCCATTCTGAATCAGGGGCTCTGGAGGGGGCAGGCAAATGGCCAAACACCTCTGAAGGGCCTTATTCCATCAGAGATGAAAGGCAGCAGTGGAGACAGAGTAGTGTCTGCTGCTGACATACTGAAGGTCTATCCGATTCTAAAGGCGGAAGGCAGAATTTCAGTCCAGTGGAAAGGATACCTCGTTGCTTTTGAAACAGAGTATCCTTTAAGCCATACTCTAAATCAGGTCCAATGTTTGATGATTTAGTAGCAACATATTTAGCCCACTGACATTTAACAATATTTAGAGCCAAGCGGTAGCACTGGGGAGGAGTTACATGATTGCATTCCAGGAATTAAATTGAATGGAGTTGCAAAGGGTTGGTATACATTTTCTCTGCAGAGTCCTTTCCTAAGAACTGTAGTGGAATCTTTAACAAACAGTTTGTGCGAAGAAGTGGCGGCACCACATGCCTAAAAGTTAAAGGTTTTTGTAAACTTCATTGCATATTTCACATGTGTGGAGCTAGAGTAGATGGTGTTGTGGTAGTCAACTAAATGAAGAACCTATAACAGGTGCATGGGGTTGAGGGTATCCCCTATATCTTGTTTAACCACACAACCCATTTCTGTATACAGATTAGATGAATAGTAAGCCATGCCAGTTGTACATATACCATCATGGGCTCAATCCCCCCTTAAATATACTTCAGAGGATTTCAAAGTGTCATGCTTTCAGCTTTGGGAAAGGACTGGACCCAGTCAGTATGACGCCTATCGGACATGTCGGGGCTCTGCTCAATGATCACTTAGTTCTCATGAGTGATCAGATAGTTCTGTGTTGTTTCCACTGAAGAATCATCAAGCGAAGTCCAAGAAAATTATTAATTAATCCAGGGTGTGAAATTCTTTAGAGCAGCCATTCATCATGAGCCACATGACAACAGGTTATGGCAGACTGAATTGTATACACCATTTCCTAAGCATGAGCTACAGAGGTAGAAATGTTATCCTTTTTATATTTGTCTTGTGGGAGTAGTCAGTGGAGGTGAGGGTCTTATTATCAAAAGATGGAACTGGACCATTCATTTTGTCTGTAAGAACAATCTACCTGAAGGCTGATGTCTCAACAGAAATAAGAGAGGCATCAGGTAGTCACTATTGTCTATTCTCAGAGATTTTACTTTGCCAGCTTCGTGGCTATATGTTAGAGGAAGAGAAGATGGTGTACTTGACCCTTCAATACGATTTCACTTTTACTTGCACTACATACTGTGTGTGCATCTTATGGCCTGGAGGCCAGCAGTGCTTCACCCACTAGGACTGCATTTGGTCCCTTGCTACACCACTGTTTTGGCAGCTCCTTGGTATGTCAAGACACCCTTTGATTCCCTGGAGATAACAGCCTTACTCTATCAATTGATGGTTCAGCCTGTACCGCTGTTGGTGCTGAACCATCAATTGATGGTTCAGCCTGTACCGCTGTTGGTGCTGAACCAAACAGCTTTACCAATTGCATGGCATCTCCATCACCATTCTATGCCACTTGCTAGGTCTGTATGCAGCTACCCCCTTCCCATGCAAGAAGCAGGAGGAGATGATTGCACCGGAGCTCTACCTGATCACATCCATCTCGATCGCGAAAAAGTCCTGACTCCCACTATTTAGCTTGTTTACTTTATCGTTATTTTGAAGCTGCTTAAACACAACATGCACATTTTCTCAGGCAGAAATCTGTCACTCTGAACAACATCTACACTACCAGGGGGAAGTCTAGGATTCCTAACTGGAAGTCTTTTTTTACTTCTTGGCTACTGGGTTACTTAACTTTGAAGAAGCTTGACCACTGCTGCTGCCCTTGTTTAGAAACCAGTTTAACATATGACGCTTCAACAATGCCATGGGGAACTAAGACAGATGGAAAAAGGCAGCATCAACAATCACACAGGTCTCCTTCAACCACGCAAATTAACAGAGAGCCAGTTTCATTCATTAAAATTCTTTCTATTCACTCCTTTAGGGTGAGGGGGTGCTGCTACTGCTCGAAGAGCCAGGTCTTGAGAAGCCTTCTGAAGGTGAGTAGGTATTGGGTCTGCCGTCTGTGGGTGGGGAGGGTGTTCCAGGTCTTGGCGGCGAGGTAAGAGAAGGATCTGCCGCCGGAGGTCGTCCGTTGGATGCGGGAGACAGCGGTGAGGGAGAGGCTGGCGGAGCGGAGCTGGCGGGTGGGGGTGTGGAAGCTGAGTCTGCTGTTCAGGTAGGCTGGTCCGGCCTTGTGGAATGCTTTTTGTGTGTAGGTGAGGAGCTTGAAGGTGATCCTCTTGTTGACGGGGAGCCAGTGTAGGTCTATCAGGTGGGGGGTGATGTGGTTGCGGCAGAGGACGTTGACGATCAGTCGGGCGGAGGCGTTTTGGATGCGTTGTAGAATTGTAGGTGTTTGGCTGGGATTCCTACGTAGAGTGTGTTGCCGTTGTCCAGTCTGCTGCTGACGAGGGCCTGTGTCACCGTTCTTTTTGTTTCGGTCGGGATCCACTTGTAGATCCTGCGGAGCATGCTGAGAGTGTTGTATCAGGAGGAGGAGACGGCGTTGACCTGCTTAGACATGGAGAGGGAGGAGTCGAGGATGAAACCTAGGTTGCGTGCGTGGTCGGTGGGTGTTGGTGCTGTTCCCAGTGTGGTCGGCCACCAGGAGTCTTTCCAGGCTGAGGGGGTGGGTCTGAGGATGAGGACATCCGTCTTGTCCGAGTTCAGCTTCAGACGGCTGCTCCTCATCCAGACGGCGACGGCCTTCATTCCCTCGTGGAGGTTGGTTTAGGCGGTTTGTGGGTCCTTGGTGAGGGACAGGATGAGCTGGGTATCGTCAGCGTAGGAGATGATGTGAGGTCGTGATGGCGGGCCACTTGTGCGAGGGGACCATGTAGACGTTGGACAGCGTCGGGCTGAGGGGTGAGCCCTGAGGGACGCCGCAGATGATGTCGGTGGCTTCGGATCTGAAGGGTGGGAGGCGGACACTCTGGGTTCTGCCAGCGAGGAAAGACATGTTCCAGTCGAGAGCCTTCTCTTGGATTCCGGCTTCTAAGAGGCGTGTCTTTAGAGTACGAAGGCAGACCGTGTTGAAGGCGGCTGACAGGTCCTGGAGGATTAGGGCTGATGTTTTGCAATTGTCTAGTTGGCGTCTGATGTCGTCTGTGGCGGCGATGAGGGCTGTCTCGGGGCTGTGGTTTTGTCTGAATCCGGACAGGGACGGGTCCAAGATGCTGTTGTCTTCCAGGTGGTGGGCCAGTTGCATGTTGATGATTTTCTCGATGACCTTTGCCGGGAAGGGGAGCAGTGAGATGGGCCGGAAGTTCTTGAGGTCTTTGGGGTCTGCCTTGGGCTTCTTTAGGAGGGCGCGGATTTTGGCGTGCTTCCAGTTTTCCGGGAATGGCGCTGTTTCGAAGGAGATGTTGATGACATTTTGTAGTTGGGATGCGATGGCTGTGTCTGCTTTGTTGAATACGTCGTGAGGGCACCGGTCAGACGGAGATCCTGAGTGGATGGAGTTCATGACCTTGAATGTGTCGTCGTCGTTGACGTTGGACCAGGAGGTCAGGCGGTTGATGCTGGTGGTTTTCACAGAGGGGGTGGAGTCTGGCGTAGTCGCGGCAGTCGTGGTGTTGAAGCTGTCGTGGATGTGAGCGATCTTGCGGTGGAAGAAGATGGCTATTGAGTCGCACAGTTCTTGTGAGGGCGGGATGTTGTTGGCGTTGGCGCTGGGGTTGGAGAGTTCCTTTATGATGCTGAAGAGCTCTTTGCTGTTGTGTGCGTTGTTATCCAAGCGGTCTTTGAAGGAGGATCTCTTGGCTAATCTGATGAGGTGGTGGTGTCTGCGGGTGGCGTCCTTGTGGGCTGCGTGGTTGTCCGGTGTGTGCTCGTTCAGCCATGTCTTCTCCAGTTTCCAGCATGCTCGTTTGGAGGTCTGGAGCTCGTTGGTGAACCAGGTGGCTCTCCTGTTGGCGTGGCTGTTGGAGGGTTTCTTGAGCTGGGCGAGGGTGTCATTAGTTTCACCTCACTCTTAAATTAGATATTTTGAAAATCTAAAGGACTCAAAGCAGAATGACTAGAAAAACAGTGAATCAGGGAATAAAACCACACACATGGCCAGTTCTACAATGCTGGGTCTCATTGCTCAGCACCCTACTAAATGCTGATATAACACTCAAGATAATTCAAAAGTAAGCTCCACAGTATTTTAGATGTGAAGTCCATTTGCACTGCCTTGCCAAGCTACACAGTCCTTTGAAAATCCCTGGTACGCTCTAGACCTAGAAAATTTAATTTTGGCTGAAAACAAAGAGATTTCCAGCTTTCAATGCAGAGATGCCCACCAATCCTCATAAAAATCATATGACTACTGAACTTTCTTTGAGGAAGTGAAGAACGTCCCCCCCACAGGTCAGTGTACTAATAATTCAAACCTTTAATCCTAATCCAAACCCTTATTTCTCCCTTTGTCTTGCTTCTCGTAAATGCACTCTCTGAAGAAGCTCACTGTATAATCAAACTACATCTTTCTACTGAAAGTTAATCTAAGCCATCTCACTTTGAAAAAATAATAACAATTTATCACAACAGTTGCAAAATTTCAACTTCCACTGAATGTGCAAACAAAATTTTCACAAGTTAAACGTTGCATTAGAATCTTTATGCTTAGAGCATGCTGGCTTGTAATTTTGCAATAAAAATTCTTGTTTAAAACCACACAGTCTACACCTTAAATGGGAAGAAAATTGAATATTAATAAATTGTTCCCACTCAAAAGGAGTGATGGCCTTTCTAAAATTATTTTGAAGGGTACCTACTTGATATGTCTCTACTACAGTCTCAAAGAACACTGTACTATAGTGCGTGAAAAGTTTTTTTAGCAGTATACTTGAAATATGATGATCCACTAAGTCACAGAAGTCAGAAAGTAACACTGGCTGAGAGTTAGACAGAGAATCACATTCAAAGGCCTATGAACCGCTTACAAAGTGATACACGACCAAGGCCCAGAATTTCTCTAAAACAGATTTTGCTGGTATGTCCCAGGCAGGACACTACGGTCCATTATAGCCAAATAAACGTGCAGTAGTGTCTAGGTTTTAAAAGATATTCATAATAGGGGCTGCAAAGGCTTTAACATCTCTCCCTCTGAAAATTAGAGCCATGCCCAATCTACTAATTTTTAGGAAGGCTTTGAAAACGTGATTTTTCAATGTAGAATGAGCTATATTCTTCTATGTATTACTGGGTAATTTTGATAGCAGCAAAGCTAGCACCAAAACGTATATGGGCATTTGAGCGCTTCTATAAATTTATTAACATTAACATAGAATTCTAGATATTCTAAACTATGTTCTAGAAAGAGAAGACAACAGTTATTGAGACATGAATAGTGTTGATCCAATCCTTCCCAAATCATACATAGGAGGAAATTGGAAATTGTCACAGAGTTTGAAAGGCTGTACAACCTCAATTAAAAATAAAGACTAGATTCTAGCCTAATCTGTGGCTGTCAAATTGAAACTATAGCACCAAGTAATGACTGCACAAGATTCAACTAATAAGTATACCTTTCAGGATGAGCTTTCACACCATTTCAGAGAAGGCAAAAATATAGTTTTCAAAACGTCAACGGTAGGAGTGGCCTTGGGACTTCCCAACTTCACATGCAAATTTTCAATATACAAGTCAAAGATTATATTTTACTTTTCAAGTCTAACTGGTGGTCTCACTGCGCACCATGATCCTCAACCAAATGCCTTTGGTAATTGCAACTACCAATTTACTGAATCTGAGAGGTAATAAAAAACTAAACACTAGATTCCCTCTTAGGGTGCACAGATACTGCTACTAGTCTTAGGGCCATTCTCCAGCAGTTTACTAAATAAGTTTTAATAATCCAAATTCTCATTGCTTGCTCCAGGAAATCTTTGCTGTCATCCAATAATATACCTATTACTAGATGGGCAAAAGAGCAGAGACAACTCTGGGTGGGCAGATCTTTTCACTATCTATCCATGTTACTGTAGCCAGCCGCTTATAAAATGAACAAGTATAGAAATGCCAGGAGGCACCCCCGTTTCAGACCTTGGTTTGTTAAAATCTTGGAGTAGCTCCTATTTTAAATGTACTAAGCACACTAAATTTATTATTTTTTAATCTCTTTTCTTTGCACCTCCTTTGCATTGTACACAGCTGTTTGTACTCTGTGCTTTGCACAATGTTAATTCATATTTTTCCTTTTGCATTTATCTCTACTCTTTCATATACTATCGTAACAAACGTTTTCCCTCAAGAAAAACCATTTCTCTACTAAGCAATAAAGATATAGTTTGACAACGTATTTAACTTCAAGTAAAATATTATTTATATACTCTTGGACAAATTAAGAAACTATCATAACTTAGAAAAAAGACTGTGGATTAAGTGTTCTACTACAGTCTAGTAAGGAACATGGC
The DNA here is from genome assembly GCF_964263255.1 of Lissotriton vulgaris. NCBI lineage: Eukaryota > Metazoa > Chordata > Amphibia > Caudata > Salamandridae > Lissotriton > Lissotriton vulgaris. The sequence continues at coordinate 2,135,207,827 of NC_141687.1, read as the reverse complement.
GCATAACGACAAACTCTGCCACCCTACTAAAAGCAATATCTGGGTGGTGATGGAATTGCAGGACACTTACGTATTGAGGGTTTATCACTAGGAGGGAGGCAAGTTGTTCTGCTAATGATTTCAGTTAGATGATAAAAATAGATGTTTAAATGTTCTGTCGACCTAGGTTCCGCCAGATCTGGGGATATATCCGATTGAGAGCTCCAATAACTTCAACATTAAGATAATTTCCTTCGCTGGGACTTCTGAACCCCTCGTCCACCATCTTGCTGTACTTGAGCAGTAGTCCACAGGGTTGCTGTCACAGCTGTCTACCTCTACTTTCTTGATTTGGTACGACTCACTATTTTCCCTCTAATAAAATGGATGCTTAAACCCCTTATTAGACACACGCAGACCAACAAGGCTAAGTATGTAGCAGACACAGACATCATAGACCACCTGGCCCTTTTCTGGATCAGCCAGTGTGAAACCCAGATCCTTATTACCTATGTGCCCATTCGGGCCACTCATCTTTAAGATTATCAATCTTCAACAACATTCTTGCCTTTCATAACACCTTTCCCCGCACACCTGATACCACATAGGAGGTTCACAATCACGGACTGGAAGAACATTACCTGTGAATGTCGCTAAGTGGGTCAAAGGCAAAAGAGTGGCTGAAAAACATACTCACAATTTCCATCCAAAATAGTTGAACAAAGAATACCAACAATTTGGTCTGTCTGCATACTTTCCCTAACCTGTAAGACCCTCTACCCAAATGTATTTGTCTAATAGTTGTCCAATAGTTGGTGGATGCTTCCCCTAGGTTGGTGGATGCTTCTCCTTGTGGACACTATTCGCCAGCCAATAGTGTCCACAAGGGGAAGCATCCACCAACCTATTGGACAACTATTAGACAAATACTTGCAACCAAGAGTGATGAAAATGAGAACATACGTTAAGGACACTATCGACTTCATGAACAAATTATAAGGCATTAAGTTAACACCAGAAGAACCTATCTTACTTTGCACTATGGATGTCAAAGCACTTTACACCTCCACAAAGATGGGATTGAAGCAATTGAATACCCATTACCACAAACAGAGCTAGACGTGGAAATGAAAGTATTTTTGATGGAACTGCTATGTTTTACTCTATTCCACATCTATTTTAAATGGAAAGAACAATACTTTTTGCAACAATCGGGAACTTCCATGGGAAATTCGGCAGCACCTGCCTATGCAAACCTTTTCGTGGAAAGATATGAGGAAGAAAATATCCTTTCAAAAGAACCATGGAAAACATACACCAAACTCATCCTAAGATAAATAGACGATGTGTTCATAATATGGAGTGGACCTGAATAAACCTTAATCGAAGCCATTGCGGATCTCAATAATAAAAAGGATGAACGTATTAAATTCACATCTGAAATACAGGCTACTAAAATTACTTTCTTGGACGTGGAGATCACAAGAAATAACACAGGTTTCAATACGGATATATACCGCAAACCCAAGGATCGCAACAACCTCCTACATTATCACAGCTTCCACCAGGATAGGTTAAAAAAGCACCTACCATACTCACAAATGCTTCGGGTAAAAATAATTGTATCATCACCAGAAAGAGCTAAGTACCGCATTCAGGAAATGGAAAAAAGATTGACAAAGAGGGTACCCTCAGAATGTACTAGACCAAGTGTGCACAAAGAAACAGAGATGAACTTTTGGTAAGAACACCCAAAAAATAAAACACCCGGGTAGTAATAGTTTCCAAATACCCTACCAAAAGTAAGGCCTGTAAACACATCATCAAAAGACACTGGTCCATATTGGCACAAGAACAAGAATTCAATAATATATTCAAGGAGGAACTCATTTTTCGCATATCAGAGAGCGAACAACCTGGGAGAGATACTCAAGTCCAAACATTCCAATACAGAAGCAATACACAAAGGTATAATACCATGTAACAATTGCAGTAATTGCAATAATGTTATAAAAGGTACAACGATTACCCACCCAAGGAAAGGCCACAAGATTTAACTCAAAGTATCTGTACATGTGACCCGACGAACGTAGTGTACCTTCTTAAATGTCCCTGCGGACAAGGTTATGTGGGGAAAACAGAACGAAAAATTAAGAGCAGGATAAATGAACATAAATCTAATACATGCAACAAAAGGACAAAATCGACGGTGGCAAGCCATTTCATGGAAGGATCACACAACATTAGCCAACTCAGATTTACAGTATTGGAGATTGTACAAAAAACTGAAGGAAAAGATAACAACAAACTACTGCTGCAAAGAGAGAACTATTGGATACGCAGACTGGAAAGCCTCAAACCATTGGGGATGAATGAAAGAATCGAATATAGCTGTTACCTATAAACATTGATCAATGTATTTAGTTTTTCTAAGCTTCTAACTAGCCTCTGAAATATCTCCCTTGCCAACTGGATAGTAACAGGATTATTTTCTTTGTTTGATATATTTGAACTGAAGAAGTCACATCTTAATGCTTATATATTGCATCATCACTTTTTTAATATGTTAGAATTTTGGGTTTCGTCAACACCTTACTGTGAAACACATTACCCTGAGAATTAAGGTTTAATCACAAGTTATCAGGTTTTCAAGATGGCACCCACTATAGCAGCCTCATTAGTCCCTTTTCTCCGCACATTATAATCAGAGTCTATCTAGGCAAGATGGCCCCCACATTCAGCCCTTCATCTATATTTTTATGCATTACAAGATGGTCCCTATTTTTCAGCCTTCTACATATTCTAGTCCATCGACTATGTTGGCATTAATACAATGCTCGATAAACTCGTGAAGGATAACATTGTACACCCTACGCAATACCCCAAGTAAGTTGCGACGCTTATAGATTTAATTAGAGGCACTATTAGCGGTGCACGTTTCACCAAAGGACAATTCTCTGAGGTATAGCGCACAGTCGCGACGTGAACCGATCTGAGGGGCAGTAACAGTGAATTTCTTAGCATCTCATCACTTACTTTTATTAACGATTGCCCTACAACTGGTTCCGTATATTTTAACATTTGTTGCTGGACAACAAACGGGCCATATATGACCATCACACTGTATTTTGACTTTGCACGTTTAATCACATATTGTTCGAGAACCAATGGGTCACTTACTACTGTTCGAGCACAGCACTCAGACAGTCACAATACTGGCCAAGTCCATCTTTTTCACCCATTGAACTTATTCTTCTTGTCAGATTGACACCCTTGATTAACCATTCACTTTCGTTTTATATTGACGCAATATAGAGCACTATTACACACACGAGTGGGAAAGTAGTTTACATTGTCACTGTATCATCACTGCACTTTGGCATATGCTACAACACTTAAACCATTTATGTCCTCGTGTCTTAAATAGCTTAAAAATAGCATATAATTATTTTCAGAAACAGGTTCCTTGACAAAGGCTATTCATTAGCCGAAATGCATTGGATGATTCAATAACATGTATTTGGGAATATGAAAAATTGGAAAGATGAGTGAATTACAACTCGAAAAAAGAGAAAATTAAATAAAGAAATAATAAATGAGATATACGAAGAAGTTTTTTGATTTAACATTTGCTTTGAAAGTATTACAACCCCTGCAGGGGATACAGCAGTGACCAGGGGATGTTCCCTAAATTAGGGCACGCATTTTGAGACCAGAAGAAAAAGACAAATAACTGACGGGCAAGCTTGCTGGGACATTGGATGGCAAGGCTTGGGGCCCAAGTACCACGCTACATAGCCACAGTGGACAACAGCATAGACCAGTCCCAAAATGGGAGGTAGGTTGACAAATTGGGATTCACTACTTGAGCAAACTGGGATAATGAAACAATGGGGTGTTTAGAGGGCAAAATAGGGAGCGCAAAAGCTTGAACTCGATAAGCCTTACATGGCAATCCAGTTGAATAGAAGCATAATAACTAACAAAGTCAGAAGAGAATTCTGTCAATCATTAAATTACTATGTTGGTAGACTATGGCCAGGGAAAGGTGGGGGGAGAGAGGCAGCAAAAGTGAATATATATGAGGAACTAGGTAGGGTATTAAGCGGCCAATAGCCCATTATGCCTGTACTTATATGGACAGAATGTTTATTTTATAGTGATTCATTTTATGGCTGTCAAATAAAAACAGTAGTTGTAGTTGTGGCGAGACTGAATCCCAGCAGTCTGAATGTAGTCATGGGAAGCTGACATCACAGTTTTGGTGTTGTGCTGCCACTTTAAGCTATCTGGTGTCGAGGTACAGACAGGTAAGCAGGCCCCCCCGGGAGATTGGAGGTCTGGCCCAGCTTTTTGCCAGGGCCGGTTTGGTCCGATGTTGTTGCAGCGACCGATATTGCAGCTATGCTGCAAAAACGGCCTTGTAACAAAAACGGCCCCCAACCCAGAGGCCCACCGGGGAAATGCCCGGTACCCGCTACGGCCAGTCAGGCCCTGCAGGTAAGCATACACAAAAGGCAACACTGAGGGAGAAGAAAATAATACTTGGGGAAATATAACTTACCCCCATTAACTTGCCCTTGAATAGAGATCATTTTTAGTGGGAGGAAGCCAAAGCAACACCATAGTTTACTTGACAGGGCCGGAGTTTCCCGTCAAAACCAGAGGTGCATGTATGAGCAGGGTGCAGCAGGCCCGGTTCCAGGATTTTGTTTAGGGTGGGCCAAGGGTGCCTTTTGTTGCTTCTTTTGGTAGCCTACAAGCCTTAGATTCCATCATATCTACTTGCAAACAGTCACCATGATTCAATGGATCGATTCTGTGGGTGTACAGACCATATAGAAAGTTATTTGAAAATAAGCGCAATGTCTGGACCTAAGTGCAAACACTCAAATTCCAAAAGGCCAGGCTTCAAAACAAGTACTTCCAGGCCCGATTATCCACTTTTCTACCATCCCGCTCCTGTGCACCTTATCTCACAGCTGAGCTTGGGCCCCACCCCCATATCCCAGACGAACTCAAATGCCCTCTATGAAAGTAATATCCCCCCTCTGGTTAATGCTCTCTACAAAGATCTATACAACTGGGGCAGATTAGCGATCTCCTGGTTATGCAGGCTCAACTGCCTTAAAATTAACTTCATACCAGGACTACTATATGTTTTTCAGACTCTGCCCCCAAATCGATGCAGGTACAGCTAAGAGACAAATGTAATGCTTCCTCTGGGGAGGGAAATCACCGAGGGTGGATTGGGCATCACTGTTTCGTACAACAGCTGTAGGCGGCATAGGTTTCCCAGACAGCTCAATTCTAGCAGCACAGATACGACCCTACAGTCCAAGGCGAACATGCTTTCTCTGCAGCAATTCCCGGAGGCCTCCTATTGTTACCCAAATCAACCGGGGTGACTACTATCATTGACATCTATGCTCCTAGGATCCTTACTGGGGAGACGTGCGCATTCGGCACAAGTTCACTTCCTATCATTTTCCTCTTACGCCGCTTGCAAACAACCCTGCCTTCCTCCCAATCACAGGTTACCCTAGTTCCTTTAGGTAGGGCCAACCTTCGAGATGTCTATGTTGACAGGGACTAGGGGTCAAATGGAGACATTGCAGAGAAATATACATTACCACGGCAAGAGGCATATTGAATAAGTCAGGCATTACATTGGTGACCCACAGCAGGCAGGACCATGCAAAGGGAGGAAACACCCATAGAAACTCTATATCTTTTTTTGATTCTGATTTTATAATATATGCCACAGGTGTAAAATGGCTATTATATCCATGACTTTACGCCATTGAAAAACCTATGCATATGTGCCGCAGTGGGAAAGAGACCTGGGTACAGAAATCACAGATGATACCTGGGGAACAATCTGGCAGAGTGCCTCCAGGTCCTCTATTTGCCTCCGTTACACAGAAAACTCATACAAATAATCCGTTGATATCTCACCCCAGTATGGCTTCATAGGATGTTTGGGGATCAGAGAAATAAATGTTGCAAGGACTGCGGTGGTAGGGGCACACTTTTGCACACTTGGTGCGCTTGTCCAGCAATACAGTTATATTGGGACGCAGTCTTAAGTATAATACACTCCATCACCAGCGTCACATTGCCACATGACCCGCTCCTGGTTCTCCAGGGCAACCCGGGTGCGGACAGACTTTTCCCCACTACAACTCTGCAAGGCAAACTCTGTTCCGACTTTCTCGTAGCAGCAAGATTGAGGATTACTCAGATGAGGAAGCAACCACAGACACCCTCCATGAACATGTGCTGGAGGAAGATATGGTCTGTATACACCATGGAAAAACTCACCACCATACTACAGGTAAGAGTTGCTAAATTTGACACGACACGGCGTTCAATCACCACTTACATAAAGTGCCAGCAGAAGACAGGGGGTCTTCACCTTATCATGTCAAAGACATTAAAAGCATCTAAAAGATGGACACTGTCTGGCCCAGAATCGATGAGTGACCCACTCACTGACGAAGAGTTGTGAGACTAGTCATTCGTAGCCTGGGGTTAGGCGCTGCGAGGGATGAGCCCCTTTCCCCACATTAAGTTATGCTTTTTTCATAGTAGAAGACTATCTGTTTAGCAATGCTACTATAGAGTGACAACGATATTTCTACTGCCCTGCCACAACCCGTTACCTTTATGCTTGTCATAGAATATGTCAGAAGTGTGTCATGTTCTTCAATCATAACATGTTAAATAAACGTGTAAAAAAAACAAAAGAACGTCTGGCAATCAGGTTGCGGATCGCCTTCATAAAGGAACAGCAAAATTCTAGATTAAAACATTTTACTCTCACCACAAGATTTAGAAGTGTGTCCACATAAAGGGAGGTGGTTGGCTTTAGACTTTATTTCCCCCCCCCCCCCCGAAAAAAAAAACCTCACAAATTTAAATTTAGTGCAAGAGAATTAAATGAATCTATAGATCAATCCATCAACTGTTTGGGGTGCTATGCTGAACTATATGTTTACACAGGTTGAAAATGGGTAATTCCAATCCCCGATGAAAAGGAGACTGATCACTGTACACGTTTTTTGGACTAATGCTACATAATAGGCTTAATATTCCTTGTTCTGTCTATTTTTAACTGGTGTACATATTTACTTAAAAATAACAAAAGGAAAAACGCGAAAGTGACTCTTCCAAACACTTTTGACTCGTTTTCCCTCCTGCATCAGACCATATTCTACAAAGACGTCTTTTGCTCAGTATTTCTCCTATTTAATTACTCACTTATCTCCACGGTAACCTGCACTTCCAGTTGCATACATCTATGTCCCTGGCCGCCCTGGTTGTGGTGTAGACCTTCTTTGCGGCATTTTGACAATACACACATGAAATCTCTCCATTGTGGAAATGGCAAACTGAAGATGTACAGTCACCATCTATAGATGCTCAGTAATTTAAAGTGGAGGCAACCATTTAGCCACTAAGCACCCATGCACCAACTAAACACAATACATCATTAAAAGCCATCTGGAATCCGATAAGAAAAAGGTTTTGACAAAGAGAATTTTATATACATATTTAAAAATAATTTTACGCTACCTGCCCATAACGGATCGCAATTCTTGATCCTCTGGTATGGTCAACGAGAACACCTGAAAATACAAATAGTACAACTGGAGATCCATAGTAAATTGTTCATTATATGCAACAGAGCATGATTAGCAATGTGGCAAAAGTTTCATTACAACATAACTAAACATTATACATTTTCAGGTCTTTGAGGGATCAACCCATTTCATGCACAAGACAGTGGCTTATCCTCAACAATTTTGACAGATCAATTAAATAAAGACTTATGAACAGGTTGCATACTTCCAACATGCAAGGGGTACTTGGCCAGTAGACAGCCAGGAAAGCGATTCCTTAAAATTTACCAACCTCTTGCGGTCCATACAGGTGTCTACCAAGCAATTTCCTGGAGGACTGTCTCACATGCCTTTTGAAAGACAGAAAGGGGGGAGTGGGAAGAGTAGGAGGGGTATCTGGAGAGGAAGATGAGGAAAAAGGAAAGATGAGAGGGGAGAAAGTGCAGGACAAAAAAAGAAGGCGGTGACGAGAAAGGAGAGTTTATAAAGGGAGCCAAATTACATATTTTAATTGTGAAATGACCAGGGTCAAGTGAAGGGAGAAATGGGGCAAGATGGGATGGACTGGTGACTGAAAAGAGATTGATGGTGCGCTGAAGGCCGCACACCAGATTGGGAGGGATCGATGCAGGAGAGGGAGTTACAGTACTTTTGAGAATTATCCTTGAAACTTCTATATAGCACGGGTAAATCTGCAACACTAAAAAGAAAACATTTCTACACCCTTCTGAGGATTTATTAGACCCCTCAGAAGATCCCGGGGTTTGCAAAAAATCAGGTCCCTTGTTGTAGAAGGTGTGGCTGCCTCGAGCCTAATGACAAGCATATATTTGTAGCCTGCCCCTCTATCTCTGGCTACACTCTATCACACCTTCCCCTCTGTTGTGACTGATAGCCATAGAATGCACCTGTAAACTGGATGTTGAGTGTTCTTCTGGTAGGAGAACGGGTGGTATATGGCATAGCCTGTTGAATCTTAAAAAGCAAAACCCACTCCTACGATTACAGCACAGTGGACAAAGTGGTTCGGGTTGTATCACACCTCACATCCAGACTTGGCAAACCTAACGCATAGGGCATATGGCACCTCCCTACTGTTATACGTATCCTCTGCATGGTGGTATGAGGCCATAAAAAAAAGAGATTGATGGTGGAGAAAGTGGAGGAGAAAGAGGGAACAAAGACAAGGTTAGAGAGTTAGGAGACAACTGGTAAGATGAGTGTGTGTAAAGGTACGATCCAGAGGGAAGGTGTAAGCAAGAAGATATGAAGTACAAGCATTTGCAATGCAATAGGTCTCGCATTAGGAAAGTTTGAGCTATTGGTATTGTAAATTACACATGTTTTACTTATGTGTTGGTTTTGAAAATAGCGAAATTAATAGCTTTGTCATTTACAATGCCAATAGTTTTAAGTTTTGCAAATGTGACAGCTATAGCATTCGTAATGCAATATGTGTTGTATTTACGTGACTTAGATGTATTGATATTATAAATAACAATGGCTTTTAATTTTTTGAAATAATTAATACTTAAAAGTTATTGTAATTTATAATGGCAATAGCTTGAATGTTTGCAAATAACTTTTGTAAAGATTATGTTCAGTGTAATTTATTGTGACGAAAATCCAAGAACAGAAGTGAAATATTAGCATCTTTTTGTGACATTTGTAATAAAGCTTGAAACATTGAGAGGACATATTTGAACCAGTTGTTGTTGACTGATTGCACAGATTGATGCTGTGGTGGCGCTGAGTAATGTTGTGGTGGCGACGAGTGATGCTGTGGCGTTCAGTGATGCTATGGTAGCGCATAGTGATGTTGTGGTGCCCCTGAGTGGTGATGCTGTGGTGGGGGTGAGTGATGCTGTGGTGATGCGATAGATTGACAGAGTGAGTGCGATAGATAGATAGAGGGAGGGCGATAGATAGAATGAGTGTGATAGATAGAGTGAGGACGATAGAGTGAGGGCGATAGATAGAGTGAGGGCGATAGATAGATAGATAGACAGATAGAGTGAGGGCGATCGATAAATAGACAGATAGATAGAGTAAGGGCGATCGATAGATAGATAGCTAGAGTGAGTGCGATAGATAGAGAGATAGAGTGAGGGCGATAGATAGAGTGAGGGCGATAGATAGATTGAGTATGGGCGATATATAGATTGAAAGAGAGAGTGAGGGAGATAGATAGATAGATAGTTGATAGAGCGAGGGCGATAGATAGAGTGAGGGCGATAGATAGATAGAGGGAGGGCGATAGAGTGAGGGTGATAGATAGAGTGAGTGCGATAGATAGATAGAGGGAGGGCGATAGATAGAATGAGTATGATAGATAGAGTGAGGACGATAGAGTGAGGGCGATAGATAGAGTGAGGGCGATAGATAGATAGACAGATAGAGTGAGGGCGATCGATAAATAGACAGATAGATAGAGTAAGGGCGATCGATAGATAGATAGCTAGAGTGAGTGCGATAGATAGAGAGATAGAGTGAGGGCGATAGATAGAGTGAGGGCGATAGATAGATTGAGTATGGGCGATATATAGATTGAAAGAGAGAGTGAGGGAGATAGATAGATAGTTGATAGAGCGAGGGCGATAGATAGAGTGAGGGCGATAGATAGATAGAGGGAGGGCGATAGAGTGAGGGTGATAGATAGAGTGAGTGCGATAGATAGATAGAGGGAGGGCGATAGATAGAATGAGTATGATAGATAGAGTGAGGACGATAGAGTGAGGGCGATAGATAGAGTGAGGGCGATAGATAGATAGACAGATAGAGTGAGGGCGATCGATAAATAGACAGATAGATAGAGTAAGGGCGATCGATAGATAGATAGCTAGAGTGAGTGCGATAGATAGAGAGATAGAGTGAGGGCGATAGATAGAGTGAGGGCGATAGATAGATTGAGTATGGGCGATATATAGATTGAAAGATAGAGTGAGGGAGATAGATAGATAGATAGTTGATAGAGCGAGGGCGATAGATAGAGTGAGGGCGATAGATAGATAGAGGGAGGGCGATAGAGTGAGGGTGATAGATAGAGTGAGGGCAATAGATAGAGTGAGGGCGATAGATAAAGTGAGAGCGATAGATGGATAGATAGATAGAGTGAGGGCGATAGATAGATAGATAGATAGATAGATAGATAGATAGATAGATAGATAAAGAGCGATGGATAGATAGGTAGATAGATAGATAGATAGATAGCGACAGTAAACATCCCGTATTCGAGGAATTTACTGTGTGCAATTGAGCACCTGTGTTATGCTACTAACAAAAATTAATTTGCAGATATTAATCACTGTAACCAAACAAAAGGCATGTGGCCTCTGGCTTCAAAGGCACAAAACCTGAGTTCAGATCTTAGTTCCTGCACATAGGCAAAGCGTCTTATCTGACAGTTTTGTGCTTTCTCAGCGGGCGGGCACAGTGAGTGCTGAGAAGCCGGACTACCAGTTAAGCGTGGGCGGAAAATCCGTTCCGCTCGCGGATTTTGCGGATTTTCGGGAAATCCGCGATCCGCGAGATTTGCGGATTTCCCGCAAAATCCGCAAATTCGCACGCAGCGGATTTTTTTGGCGGCGCGCGGCGTTGGTGATACAATTTTTGCGGCGCGCGGCGTTTATCATCGTTTGCCGAGTTGTTTTTTTCGATAGTTTGCGAGTGCTGCGCCATTTTGGATCTTGCTGTGTGATCCCGCGGGAATTGGCGAGCGCGATTACGTCATCGCGGCTTGCCAGCGATAGTTTGTCAACGCGAGTACGGCGAGATCACGTCTCGCGGTACTTCGCAATTGCGAGATTTGAGATGCGGCGAGCGAAAATATTAATTTGCAATTCTGCACAAGAAATCCACCAGCAAGCAGCATAAACCTTCTAGAAATGATGATTTTTATGTGAATAACTCCTTAGTTTGACATTTGCCTGCACTTTTTTAGCGAGGAGTCCATTTTGGGGAGGGGGGCAGGGGGGTGGGAGGAAGGAAGTGCCCCATAGTCTTCAACTTCCTGTTCCTGTTCAGCAGGCTCCTCCCAGTGCTTTGTCCATCTCCTGGTCACTTTTCATTCGGATGTGGACCTGGAAGGATTACTTTTTGTGGATGCTGCTGGATCTTTGGATTTGAGGCCTTTTTGACTTTCTTTGGATCACTGTTGGATTAGAAATTTTACAAGTAAGTTTGTTTGGGGCATTACAGTTGCTGCAACTAAAATTTTGGGATTTTCGATTTTTGGGCTGTTTTGGGGCCTTTTCCCCAGGGGTACTCAGTGGTGGGTGGACTGTGGTTGTCTTGAACTTAAACATCATGGAGGCCATAGATGAATTGGGATTGTGCTGATTTTTCTGTGTTTTTCGATTTTTTTTTTTTGTAAAATTTTGTGTTTTTCGATTTTTGACCTGTTGTTGGGGCCTTGACCAGGGGTAGTGAGTGGTGCATGGGCCTAGTCTTTCTGTGGGCTGTCTTGAATTTAAACATCATGGAGGCCATGGATGGAATGGGATTGTGCTGATTTTGCAGTGTTTTTCGATTTTTGGGCCTGTACTTGTGGCCTTTTCACCAGGGGTATTTGAGTCTAGCATGGGCCTAGTCTTTCTGTGGGCTGTCTTGAATTTAAACATCATGGAGGCCATGGATGGAATAGGATTGTGCGGATTTTGCAGTGTTTTTCGATTTTTGGGCCTGTACTTGTGGCCTTTTCACCAGGGGTATTTGAGTCTAGCATGGGCCTAGTCTTTCTGTGGGATGTCTTGAATTTAAACATCATGGAGGCCATGGATTGAATGGGATTGTGCTGATTTTGCAGTGTTTTTCGATTTTTGGGGGTGTTCATGGGGAGGGACATGCCATGTGGCTGGTGGCCATTTTGAGTGCAGCTACAGGCACTGGCCATGTGCTGGCAGGCAAGTGGCCATTTTGAATGCAGGCTTTGTTGTTAGGCCTCCAACCATTTTGCCTACTTTTCAACCTTTATTTATGCCCAGGGGTAGTGAGTCTTGCATGGGCCTAGTATTTCTGTGGGTTGTCTTGAATTTAAACATCATGGAGGCCATGGATTGAATGGGATTGTGCTGATTTTGCAGTGTTTTTCGATTTTTGGGCCTGTACTTGTGGCCTTTTCACCAGGGGTATTTGAGTCTAGCATGGGCCTAGTCTTTCTGTGGGCTGTCTTGAATTTAAACATCATGGAGGCCATGGATGGAATAGGATTGTGCTGATTTTGCAGTGTTTTTCGATTTTTGGGCCTGTACTTGTGGCCTTTTCACCAGGGGTATTTCAGTCTAGCATGGGCCTAGTCTTTCTGTGGGTTGTCTTGAATTTAAACATCATGGAGGCCATGGATTGAATGGGATTGTGCTGATTTTGCAGTGTTTTTCGATTTTTGGGGGTGTTCATGGGGAGGGACATGCCATGTGGCTGGTGGCCATTTTGAGTGCAGCTACAGGCACTGGCCATGTGCTGGCAGGCAAGTGGCCATTTTGAATGCAGGCTTTGTTGTTAGGCCTCCAACCATTTTGCCTACTTTTCAACCTTTATTTATGCCCAGGGGTAGTGATTCTTGCATGGGCCTAGTATTTCTGTGGGTTGTCTTGAATTTAAACATCATGGAGGCCATGGATTGAATGGGATTGTGCTGATTTTGCAGTGTTTTTCGATTTTTGGGCCTGTACTTGTGGCCTTTTCACCAGGGGTATTTCAGTCTAGCATGGGCCTAGTCTTTCTGTGGGCTGTCTTGAATTTAAACATCATGGAGGCCATGGATGGAATAGGATTGTGCTGATTTTGCAGTGTTTTTCGATTTTTGGGGGTGTTCATGGGGAGGGACATGCCATGTGGCTGGTGGCCATTTTGAGTGCAGCTACAGGCACTGGCCATGTGCTGGCAGGCAAGTGGCCATTTTGAATGCAGGCTTTGTTGTTAGGCCTCCAACCATTTTGCCTACTTTTCAACCTTTATTTATGCCCAGGGGTAGTGAGTCTTGCATGGGCCTAGTCTTTCTGTGGGTTGTCTTGAATTTAAACATCATGGAGGCCATGGATTGAATGGGATTGTGCTGATTTTGCAGTGTTTTTCGATTTTTGGGCCTGTACTTGTGGCCTTTTCACCAGGGGTATTTCAGTCTAGCATGGGCCTAGTCTTTCTGTGGGCTGTCTTGAATTTAAACATCATGGAGGCCATGGATGGAATAGGATTGTGCTGATTTTGCAGTGTTTTTCGATTTTTGGGCCTGTACTTGTGGCCTTTTCACCAGGGGTATTTGAGTCTAGCATGGGCCTAGTCTTTCTGTGGGCTGTCTTGAATTTAAACATCATGGAGGCCATGGATGGAATAGGATTGTGCTGATTTTGCAGTGTTTTTCGATTTTTGGGCCTGTACTTGTGGCCTTTTCACCAGGGGTATTTGAGTCTAGCATGGGCCTAGTCTTTCTGTGGGATGTCTTGAATTTAAACATCATGGAGGCCATGGATTGAATGGGATTGTGCTGATTTTGCAGTGTTTTTCGATTTTTGGGGGTGTTCATGGGGAGGGACATGCCATGTGGCTGGTGGCCATTTTGAGTGCAGCTACAGGCACTGGCCATGTGCTGGCAGGCAAGTGGCCATTTTGAATGCAGGCTTTGTTGTTAGGCCTCCAACCATTTTGCCTACTTTTCAACCTTTATTTATGCCCAGGGGTAGTGAGTCTTGCATGGGCCTAGTATTTCTGTGGGTTGTCTTGAATTTAAACATCATGGAGGCCATGGATTGAATGGGATTGTGCTGATTTTGCAGTGTTTTTCGATTTTTGGGCCTGTACTTGTGGCCTTTTCACCAGGGGTATTTGAGTCTAGCATGGGCCTAGTCTTTCTGTGGGCTGTCTTGAATTTAAACATCATGGAGGCCATGGATGGAATAGGATTGTGCTGATTTTGCAGTGTTTTTCGATTTTTGGGCCTGTACTTGTGGCCTTTTCACCAGGGGTATTTCAGTCTAGCATGGGCCTAGTCTTTCTGTGGGTTGTCTTGAATTTAAACATCATGGAGGCCATGGATTGAATGGGATTGTGCTGATTTTGCAGTGTTTTTCGATTTTTGGGGGTGTTCATGGGGAGGGACATGCCATGTGGCTGGTGGCCATTTTGAGTGCAGCTACAGGCACTGGCCATGTGCTGGCAGGCAAGTGGCCATTTTGAATGCAGGCTTTGTTGTTAGGCCTCCAACCATTTTGCCTACTTTTCAACCTTTATTTATGCCCAGGGGTAGTGATTCTTGCATGGGCCTAGTATTTCTGTGGGTTGTCTTGAATTTAAACATCATGGAGGCCATGGATTGAATGGGATTGTGCTGATTTTGCAGTGTTTTTCGATTTTTGGGCCTGTACTTGTGGCCTTTTCACCAGGGGTATTTCAGTCTAGCATGGGCCTAGTCTTTCTGTGGGCTGTCTTGAATTTAAACATCATGGAGGCCATGGATGGAATAGGATTGTGCTGATTTTGCAGTGTTTTTCGATTTTTGGGGGTGTTCATGGGGAGGGACATGCCATGTGGCTGGTGGCCATTTTGAGTGCAGCTACAGGCACTGGCCATGTGCTGGCAGGCAAGTGGCCATTTTGAATGCAGGCTTTGTTGTTAGGCCTCCAACCATTTTGCCTACTTTTCAACCTTTATTTATGCCCAGGGGTAGTGAGTCTTGCATGGGCCTAGTCTTTCTGTGGGTTGTCTTGAATTTAAACATCATGGAGGCCATGGATTGAATGGGATTGTGCTGATTTTGCAGTGTTTTTCGATTTTTGGGCCTGTACTTGTGGCCTTTTCACCAGGGGTATTTCAGTCTAGCATGGGCCTAGTCTTTCTGTGGGCTGTCTTGAATTTAAACATCATGGAGGCCATGGATGGAATAGGATTGTGCTGATTTTGCAGTGTTTTTCGATTTTTGGGCCTGTACTTGTGGCCTTTTCACCAGGGGTATTTGAGTCTAGCATGGGCCTAGTCTTTCTGTGGGCTGTCTTGAATTTAAACATCATGGAGGCCATGGATGGAATAGGATTGTGCTGATTTTGCAGTGTTTTTCGATTTTTGGGCCTGTACTTGTGGCCTTTTCACCAGGGGTATTTGAGTCTAGCATGGGCCTAGTCTTTCTGTGGGCTGTCTTGAATTTAAACATCATGGAGGCCATGGATGGAATAGGATTGTGCGGATTTTGCAGTGTTTTTCGATTTTTGGGGGTGTTCATGGGGAGGGACATGCCATGTGGCTGGTGGCCATTTTGAGTGCAGCTACAGGCACTGGCCATGTGCTGGCAGGCAAGTGGCCATTTTGAATGCAGGCTTTGTTGTTAGGCCTCCAACCATTTTGCCTACTTTTCAACCTTTATTTATGCCCAGGGGTAGTGAGTCTTGCATGGGCCTAGTATTTCTGTGGGTTGTCTTGAATTTAAACATCATGGAGGCCATGGATTGAATGGGATTGTGCTGATTTTGCAGTGTTTTTCGATTTTTGGGCCTGTACTTGTGGCCTTTTCACCAGGGGTATTTGAGTCTAGCATGGGCCTAGTCTTTCTGTGGGCTGTCTTGAATTTAAACATCATGGAGGCCATGGATGGAATAGGATTGTGCTGATTTTGCAGTGTTTTTCGATTTTTGGGCCTGTACTTGTGGCCTTTTCACCAGGGGTATTTCAGTCTAGCATGGGCCTAGTCTTTCTGTGGGTTGTCTTGAATTTAAACATCATGGAGGCCATGGATTGAATGGGATTGTGCTGATTTTGCAGTGTTTTTCGATTTTTGGGGGTGTTCATGGGGAGGGACATGCCATGTGGCTGGTGGCCATTTTGAGTGCAGCTACAGGCACTGGCCATGTGCTGGCAGGCAAGTGGCCATTTTGAATGCAGGCTTTGTTGTTAGGCCTCCAACCATTTTGCCTACTTTTCAACCTTTATTTATGCCCAGGGGTAGTGAGTCTTGCATGGGCCTAGTATTTCTGTGGGTTGTCTTGAATTTAAACATCATGGAGGCCATGGATTGAATGGGATTGTGCTGATTTTGCAGTGTTTTTCGATTTTTGGGCCTGTACTTGTGGCCTTTTCACCAGGGGTATTTCAGTCTAGCATGGGCCTAGTCTTTCTGTGGGCTGTCTTGAATTTAAACATCATGGAGGCCATGGATGGAATAGGATTGTGCTGATTTTGCAGTGTTTTTCGATTTTTGGGCCTGTACTTGTGGCCTTTTCACCAGGGGTATTTGAGTCTAGCATGGGCCTAGTCTTTCTGTGGGCTGTCTTGAATTTAAACATCATGGAGGCCATGGATGGAATAGGATTGTGCTGATTTTGCAGTGTTTTTCGATTTTTGGGGGTGTTCATGGGGAGGGACATGCCATGTGGCTGGTGGCCATTTTGAGTGCAGCTACAGGCACTGGCCATGTGCTGGCAGGCAAGTGGCCATTTTGAATGCAGGCTTTGTTGTTAGGCCTCCAACCATTTTGCCTACTTTTCAACCTTTATTTATGCCCAGGGGTAGTGAGTCTTGCATGGGCCTAGTCTTTCTGTGGGTTGTCTTGAATTTAAACATCATGGAGGCCATGGATTGAATGGGATTGTGCTGATTTTGCAGTGTTTTTCGATTTTTGGGCCTGTACTTGTGGCCTTTTCACCAGGGGTATTTCAGTCTAGCATGGGCCTAGTCTTTCTGTGGGCTGTCTTGAATTTAAACATCATGGAGGCCATGGATGGAATAGGATTGTGCTGATTTTGCAGTGTTTTTCGATTTTTGGGCCTGTACTTGTGGCCTTTTCACCAGGGGTATTTGAGTCTAGCATGGGCCTAGTCTTTCTGTGGGCTGTCTTGAATTTAAACATCATGGAGGCCATGGATGGAATAGGATTGTGCTGATTTTGCAGTGTTTTTCGATTTTTGGGCCTGTACTTGTGGCCTTTTCACCAGGGGTATTTGAGTCTAGCATGGGCCTAGTCTTTCTGTGGGCTGTCTTGAATTTAAACATCATGGAGGCCATGGATGGAATAGGATTGTGCTGATTTTGCAGTGTTTTTCGATTTTTGGGCCTGTACTTGTGGCCTTTTCACCAGGGGTATTTGAGTCTAGCATGGGCCTAGTCTTTCTGTGGGCTGTCTTGAATTTAAACATCATGGAGGCCATGGATGGAATAGGATTGTGCTGATTTTGCAGTGTTTTTCGATTTTTGGGCCTGTACTTGTGGCCTTTTCACCAGGGGTATTTGAGTCTAGCATGGGCCTAGTCTTTCTGTGGGCTGTCTTGAATTTAAACATCATGGAGGCCATGGATGGAATAGGATTGTGCTGATTTTGCAGTGTTTTTCGATTTTTGGGCCTGTACTTGTGGCCTTTTCACCAGGGGTATTTGAGTCTAGCATGGGCCTAGTCTTTCTGTGGGCTGTCTTGAATTTAAACATCATGGAGGCCATGGATGGAATAGGATTGTGCTGATTTTGCAGTGTTTTTCGATTTTTGGGGGTGTTCATGGGGAGGGACATGCCATGTGGCTGGTGGCCATTTTGAGTGCAGCTACAGGCACTGGCCATGTGCTGGCAGGCAAGTGGCCATTTTGAATGCAGGCTTTGTTGTTAGGCCTCCAACCATTTTGCCTACTTTTCAACCTTTATTTATGCCCAGGGGTAGTGAGTCTTGCATGGGCCTAGTCTTTCTGTGGGTTGTCTTGAATTTAAACATCATGGAGGCCATGGATTGAATGGGATTGTGCTGATTTTGCAGTGTTTTTCGATTTTTGGGCCTGTACTTGTGGCCTTTTCACCAGGGGTATTTCAGTCTAGCATGGGCCTAGTCTTTCTGTGGGCTGTCTTGAATTTAAACATCATGGAGGCCATGGATGGAATAGGATTGTGCTGATTTTGCAGTGTTTTTCGATTTTTGGGCCTGTACTTGTGGCCTTTTCACCAGGGGTATTTGAGTCTAGCATGGGCCTAGTCTTTCTGTGGGCTGTCTTGAATTTAAACATCATGGAGGCCATGGATGGAATAGGATTGTGCTGATTTTGCAGTGTTTTTCGATTTTTGGGCCTGTACTTGTGGCCTTTTCACCAGGGGTATTTGAGTCTAGCATGGGCCTAGTCTTTCTGTGGGCTGTCTTGAATTTAAACATCATGGAGGCCATGGATGGAATAGGATTGTGCTGATTTTGCAGTGTTTTTCGATTTTTGGGCCTGTACTTGTGGCCTTTTCACCAGGGGTATTTGAGTCTAGCATGGGCCTAGTCTTTCTGTGGGCTGTCTTGAATTTAAACATCATGGAGGCCATGGATGGAATAGGATTGTGCTGATTTTGCAGTGTTTTTCGATTTTTGGGCCTGTACTTGTGGCCTTTTCACCAGGGGTATTTGAGTCTAGCATGGGCCTAGTCTTTCTGTGGGCTGTCTTGAATTTAAACATCATGGAGGCCATGGATGGAATAGGATTGTGCTGATTTTGCAGTGTTTTTCGATTTTTGGGCCTGTACTTGTGGCCTTTTCACCAGGGGTATTTGAGTCTAGCATGGGCCTAGTCTTTCTGTGGGCTGTCTTGAATTTAAACATCATGGAGGCCTGGGATGGAATAGGATTGTGCTGATTTTGCAGTGTTTTTCGATTTTTGGGCCTGTACTTGTGGCCTTTTCACCAGGGGTATTTCAGTCTAGCATGGGCCTAGTCTTTCTGTGGGTTGTCTTGAATTTAAACATCATGGAGGCCATGGATTGAATGGGATTGTGCTGATTTTGCAGTGTTTTTCGATTTTTGGGGGTGTTCATGGGGAGGGACATGCCATGTGGCTGGTGGCCATTTTGAGTGCAGCTACAGGCACTGGCCATGTGCTGGCAGGCAAGTGGCCAT
Organism: Lissotriton vulgaris; assembly: GCF_964263255.1. Taxonomy (NCBI): domain Eukaryota; kingdom Metazoa; phylum Chordata; class Amphibia; order Caudata; family Salamandridae; genus Lissotriton; species Lissotriton vulgaris. The sequence continues at coordinate 2,135,188,393 of NC_141687.1, read as the reverse complement.
TTTGAATGCAGGCTTTGTTGTTAGGCCTCCAACCATTTTGCCTACTTTTCAACCTTTATTTATGCCCAGGGGTAGTGAGTCTTGCATGGGCCTAGTATTTCTGTGGGTTGTCTTGAATTTAAACATCATGGAGGCCATGGATTGAATGGGATTGTGCTGATTTTGCAGTGTTTTTCGATTTTTGGGCCTGTACTTGTGGCCTTTTCACCAGGGGTATTTGAGTCTAGCATGGGCCTAGTCTTTCTGTGGGCTGTCTTGAATTTAAACATCATGGAGGCCATGGATGGAATAGGATTGTGCTGATTTTGCAGTGTTTTTCGATTTTTGGGCCTGTACTTGTGGCCTTTTCACCAGGGGTATTTCAGTCTAGCATGGGCCTAGTCTTTCTGTGGGTTGTCTTGAATTTAAACATCATGGAGGCCATGGATTGAATGGGATTGTGCTGATTTTGCAGTGTTTTTCGATTTTTGGGGGTGTTCATGGGGAGGGACATGCCATGTGGCTGGTGGCCATTTTGAGTGCAGCTACAGGCACTGGCCATGTGCTGGCAGGCAAGTGGCCATTTTGAATGCAGGCTTTGTTGTTAGGCCTCCAACCATTTTCCCTACTTTTCAACCTTTATTTATGCCCAGGGGTAGTGAGTCTTGCATGGGCCTAGTCTTTCTGTGGGTTGTCTTGAATTTAAACATTATGGAGGGCATGGATGGATTGGGATTGTGCTGATTTTGCAGTGTTTTTCGATTTTTTTGTGCTCTATAACTGAACTGATGTTCCTCTGTCTTCCTTTTTTTTTAGGTGCACAAGACTCAAGAGAACCACCAGTGCCAGGAAGAAGTCCTGCAGCGGTGTGTGTGTGCAGCATAACGTCACGCGACGTCACGTCTGGCCTCAGACAACTCTACAATTCGTGCAACTGCGGCCTGCTGTCTGACCTGCTCTGAAGAAGATGGCCCCAAAGAAAGTTCTCCGTAGCTCCTCTAGCAAGAAAGTTGCTAGTAAGGAGCAGAAGAAGCAAGTTACCAAGGAGGCTGGTGTGCCACCCGCCACTTTTTTTGGGAGCAAAAAAAAAAGTACGCCTGCAGCAGCAGGATCTGCTGGGGACCAACCTGAGAGCAGCACCCCTGCTCCATTGGGTTCAGTGCCTCCACCACCACGCCAACTTAAGTCAAAGCCCTTGAGTGCTTCAGAGGCAGTCAGTGTACTTCTCCAATCACCATCGACCAGTGATGTTGGCTCATCGCAAGAAAGTAGCAGCAATGTCCCTGAATCAACACAGGTTGTTGTAACTCATCTGACAAGTGTTGAACAACCACAGCCGCAACAACAACACCATGTGCAAGTACACGCCCAAGTACATGTGGAAGGAGAGGCAGCAAAAGGAGATGCGCAAGCAAAGGTGCATGGACGTTCACAAGTGCCCACAATAGTTGTTCCTCCCGAAGTAGGGGCACATTTGGAAATCGACAATGAAGCTGAGGTATCATTGGAAGCCACTCCTCCTGATGATCATTCATTGTCTTCCACATCCCTAGCAAGGAAAAGATCAAGGGGGGTGTCTACATCTTCTTCAAGCCCACCTCGTTCTGGTGCAAGTGATCTGTCTTGGGAACCACCACAACTGCGGTCTGACAGTGAGGCAGAGGCACACCATGATCTGCCACCGGTACCTAAGCGTAAAAGGAAGGTCGTCCAAAAACTCAAACCTATGGAGTGTGATGAGGCTCAACAAGAAGTGACAGATACTGCTGGTGATGAAGCCTCTCACGATGACGACGAGCCAGTCATCACAAAGGTCACTGCAGCCCCACCGGGCATGCAGCAAAGAGACATTTTGACCCTATCCCGAGAAGCTGCTGAGCGTGATGATGATGTCGGCGAGGAGGCAATGGAAATGGAATCATTAGATTTGGAGTTAAGTAGTACACCAAAACCTACCGCTTCCATATTTCTTCGCAAGAAGGTACCCACCTCGTCCTCGACCTCAATTCGCGGTGGTGAAAGTGCAAAACGTACTGAAGTTCGGCAATCCACATCCTCCACTTCATCTGTCATTAGCAGCAGGACCACCACCACCAGTATCGCCGCCTCCTCCGGCCCCCGAAGACATTTCAAGTCTCCAGTTTGGGACTTCTTTAGTGTTTGCCCAAAAAAGGAAAACATAGCCATTTGTAGCCTTTGTAAGCTTCGATTTAGTCGTGGTAAGCTTGGTTCTAACTATGGTACCGGAGGCCAGAGAGGTCATCTTGAGAGAAGGCACCCTGTCGAATGGTTTCCGCACCTAGAGGCGGTCAAGAAAGCCGGAATTGCACGTAATGAAAACGTTGATTTGTCATCTGCTGATGACGAGGAGGTAGAAGACGATTCAAACACTTCACTTACACCCAGTTCCCATGTCAGCAGCACACCCCATGGGAGCCACACTAAGAGTGTGGGAGAGAGTGAGACATCAATGCGGAAAAGTTCATCAGCGAGCGTAACTGGGTCGAAGAGATCATCATCATCCCGTAAATCATTGGTCCAGGGCAACATTAAAAAGATGTTGTTTACAGAAGCGCAATATGAACGCAACCACCCAATGACCCGTCTGTATAACACTAAGCTGGCTAAAATGCTAGCTCTGGACCTTCTCCCTTTTTCTTTTGTAGAAGGGGTTGGTTTTCTAGAATTAGTGACAGCGCTCTGCCCTAAATGGAAGGTTCCTAGCCGGTTCTATTTTGCCCGAGTTGCGGTTCCAGCACTACATGAAGATGTTCTGAAGGTGATTGGGGAAGCTTTGCAGAAGAGTGCTGTTCACACTATACATCTGACAACAGACATGTGGACCAGTGGCGCAGGCGCTGATTACATGTGCATCACTGCACACTGGGTCTCTTTTTCAGGGGCTAAAGCAAAGCTAAACTCAGGTGTTGACACTAACATTGTTTTTAAAGGTGCTCGGAAACATGCAACACTAGCCATGTTTGGTTTGGAGAAACGTCACACAGCAGAAAACATTTTGGATGTCTTTAACACAAAGGTCCTTAACTGTCTGTCCCCACTAAAACGCAAGGTTGGTTATGTTTCCACAGACAATGGCTCCAATATAGTTAAGGCCATGAGGGACGGTTACTATTTCAGAGTGCCGTGTTTGGCGCACTGTATAAACCTGGTTGTCCAAAAATTCTTGGGTAATAAACGCAGTGCAGCGTACAGTGTATTGGAGAACTGCCGAAAAATTTGCAAGCATTTCAGGCATTCTTTTAAGGCCCGCAAGCAGCTGAGGAGCATGCTATATCAAAGTCAAATGCCAGTGAAAGCACTCATCCAGGAGGTGGTAACACGTTGGAACTCAACCTTCTACATGCTTGAGCGTCTGTATGAGCAGTATACGCAACTCGATCAATATTTCTTGAAAGAGGGTATAGAGGAGCTGAGGATGGGTGGGCCGCAATGGAACATAGTTGAAAGCCTAACACGCATGCTTCGTCCTTTTGAGGTCTTCACACGTGCAGTCAGCAAGGAGGACTCTAATTTGGGAAAAGCTATCCCATTGTTGTACATGCTGGAGGACCAACTGAAGGAGGTGTGTTCTGTGTTTCGAAAAGATGACAAAAAGAAAGACTCTTTGCTTCTGGCTGAGAAATTATTAGAGCTCCTACAAGGTGATGAACGTCTTCAAAAGATCCACTCAGAACAGCATTACATTTGTGCTACTATTCTGGATCCACGCTACAAAAAGGCGCTGGCAGGCAGAGCATTCTTTCCTTTTGCTGATGAAGATGTTACAAAGTACAAACGTTGGCTAGCCTTGTCAGCCAAGAAGTTTGAAACAGAACGGCTGGAAATTGAAGGAAATGGCAGTACATCAGCAGGCCATCCCCAGTCAAAACAATCCACTTCTGCACCTGTGGCTGTGGCACAAGTGACCTCTCAGCCGTTAAAGACACCGGCAACCGGATCATCTGCACGAAAGACAACAGAAACATTGGAGGCTGAAGAGGATTGGCTAGCTCTGCGTGGGTTTGGTTCTCAAAAGGTCAGAGGCACAGCAAGAGCTACGCAAAGTGGAGGAACCTTGGAGGAGGACCTTGAGTCGATGGTGAAGGACTATCTGAATGACTCCACAGAGGTCTATGTTAATTCTGACCCATTGGCGTATTGGCATGGGAAAAAAGAATTGTGGCCACAGCTCACCAACCTGGCTTTAAACTACTTGTCTTGCCCACTCGCAAGTGTGTCTTCTGAACGGGTTTTCAGTGCGGCTGGTGGGATTGTAACTCCCAAACGGAGCCGCCTCTCGCCCAAAAATGTGGAGAGGTTAACAATGATCAAGATGAATCAGCACCTCATACCACCAGATATAAGAGTACGAGAGAGCGTGCCGGATGAAGAGGAGGTGGCCAGCACCATAGATGAGGGAATTTCTACTCTGTCAGGTGGCACTGACCTCACCCGGGCTGAATTCGCAGAGTATGATGACGAAGCCTTATTCTTATTCCTGGACCGTGATACCGACTTCGAGCCCTGAAAATGAGACAACGAATCAATAACTTTCTTTTTCATCCTTATTCACTTTTATTCCTGTGTGTCTGTCTTTCTTTGTTGTGCACAGTTAATATAATTCAAACTTTAATCAGATAATCACAAAGACAAGCCCATCAGCAGAACTGTCTTCACTTGTTTGCTAATTTATTTGAAGGTGCCGCAGTCTGCATTCCTCAGGTTCACAAGTTCAGAAGAACATGCTCCTCTATCCTCCTCCTCCAGAGTCCAGACTCCTATTTCCATCAAAGCAGAGGGCTGGTTTACGCCCAATGAAGAAAGACTCAGCACTTGTGGGGGTGTTGTTCTACCTCTTTGCAGGTGAGTTGACGGGTCTGGGGCCATTGCTGGGAAGCACTAAAAGTGGTTTGTGCCAAATCCGAGGCGGAAATTTTTTTGTGTTTTTGATGACTTGCTTGCCTTTGAGGTGCTCTTAGGGGGGGTTCCGTCTGTTTGTGGGTGAGTTTCGTGGTCTGAGAGCATTGCTGGGACACTCTAATCTTGATTGCATTTGCTTTTCAGGAAATCCGTCGTGCCAACCCCGACTTATGGCCTAGCTACGCAGCGCGTTTGGACCGAAGGCCCAGAAATATTGCAAGTATGAGATTTTGCTTTTGGCCTGTTTGGGGGTGTTATGCTTCTTGGCGGGTGGGTTGCCGGGTCTTGGGGCATTCCTGGGAAGGTCTAATACCGGGTAGAAGTGGTTGGGACAAAATCCAGGCCGATTTTTTTTTGGGCTATTTCAGACATTTTGCTCTATGTAGCGTTTTCGGGGGCCTGTTTGGGGGGCTTCCTGGTGTTTGCGGGTGAGTTTCGTGGTCTGGGAGCACTGCTGGGACACTCTAATCTTGATTGCATTTGCTTTTCAGGAAATCCGTCGTGCCAACCCCGACTTATGGCCTAGCTACGCAGCGCGTTTGGACCGAAGGCCCAGAAATATTGCAAGTATGAGATTTTGCTTTTGGCCTGTTTGGGGGTGTTATGCTTCTTGGCGGGTGGGTTGCCGTGTCTTGGGGCATTCCTGGGAAGGTCTAATACCGGGTAGAAGTGGTTGGGACAAAATCCAGGCCGATTTTTTTTTGGGCTATTTCAGACATTTTGCTCTATGTAGCGTTTTCGGGGGCCTGTTTGGGGGGCTTCCTGGTGTTTGCGGGTGAGTTTCGTGGTCTGGGAGCACTGCTGGGACACTCTAATCTTGATTGCATTTGCTTTTCAGGAAATCCGTCGTGCCAACCCCGACTTATGGCCTAGCTACGCAGCGCGTTTGGACCGAAGGCCCAGAAATATTGCAAGTATGAGATTTTGCTTTTGGCCTGTTTGGGGGTGTTATGCTTCTTGGCGGGTGGGTTGCCGTGTCTTGGGGCATTCCTGGGAAGGTCTAATACCGGGTAGAAGTGGTTGGGACAAAATCCAGGCCGATTTTTTTTTGGGCTATTTCAGACATTTTGCTCTATGTAGCGTTTTCGGGGGCCTGTTTGGGGGGCTTCCTGGTGTTTGCGGGTGAGTTTCGTGGTCTGGGAGCACTGCTGGGACACTCTAATCTTGATTGCATTTGCTTTTCAGGAAATCCGTCGTGCCAACCCCGACTTATGGCCTAGCTACGCAGCGCGTTTGGACCGAAGGCCCAGAAATATTGCAAGTATGAGATTTTGCTTTTGGCCTGTTTGGGGGTGTTATGCTTCTTGGCGGGTGGGTTGCCGTGTCTTGGGGCATTCCTGGGAAGGTCTAATACCGGGTAGAAGTGGTTGGGACAAAATCCAGGCCGATTTTTTTTGGGGCTATTTCAGACATTTTGCTCTATGTAGCGTTTTCGGGGGCCTGTTTGGGGGGCTTCCTGGTGTTTGCGGGTGAGTTTCGTGGTCTGGGAGCACTGCTGGGACACTCTAATCTTGATTGCATTTGCTTTTCAGGAAATCCGTCGTGCCAACCCCGACTTATGGCCTAGCTACGCAGCGCGTTTGGACCGAAGGCCCAGAAATATTGCAAGTATGAGATTTTGCTTTTGGCCTGTTTGGGGGTGTTATGCTTCTTGGCGGGTGGGTTGCCGGGTCTTGGGGCATTCCTGGGAAGGTCTAATACCGGGTAGAAGTGGTTGGGACAAAATCCAGGCCGATTTTTTTTTGGGCTATTTCAGACATTTTGCTCTATGTAGCGTTTTCGGGGGCCTGTTTGGGGGGCTTCCTGGTGTTTGCGGGTGAGTTTCGTGGTCTGGGAGCACTGCTGGGACACTCTAATCTTGATTGCATTTGCTTTTCAGGAAATCCGTCGTGCCAACCCCGACTTATGGCCTAGCTACGCAGCGCGTTTGGACCGAAGGCCCAGAAATATTGCAAGTATGAGATTTTGCTTTTGGCCTGTTTGGGGGTGTTATGCTTCTTGGCGGGTGGGTTGCCGTGTCTTGGGGCATTCCTGGGAAGGTCTAATACCGGGTAGAAGTGGTTGGGACAAAATCCAGGCCGATTTTTTTTTGGGCTATTTCAGACATTTTGCTCTATGTAGCGTTTTCGGGGGCCTGTTTGGGGGGCTTCCTGGTGTTTGCGGGTGAGTTTCGTGGTCTGGGAGCACTGCTGGGACACTCTAATCTTGATTGCATTTGCTTTTCAGGAAATCCGTCGTGCCAACCCCGACTTATGGCCTAGCTACGCAGCGCGTTTGGACCGAAGGCCCAGAAATATTGCAAGTATGAGATTTTGCTTTTGGCCTGTTTGGGGGTGTTATGCTTCTTGGCGGGTGGGTTGCCGTGTCTTGGGGCATTCCTGGGAAGGTCTAATACCGGGTAGAAGTGGTTGGGACAAAATCCAGGCCGATTTTTTTTTGGGCTATTTCAGACATTTTGCTCTATGTAGCGTTTTCGGGGGCCTGTTTGGGGGGCTTCCTGGTGTTTGCGGGTGAGTTTCGTGGTCTGGGAGCACTGCTGGGACACTCTAATCTTGATTGCATTTGCTTTTCAGGAAATCCGTCGTGCCAACCCCGACTTATGGCCTAGCTACGCAGCGCGTTTGGACCGAAGGCCCAGAAATATTGCAAGTATGAGATTTTGCTTTTGGCCTGTTTGGGGGTGTTATGCTTCTTGGCGGGTGGGTTGCCGGGTCTTGGGGCATTCCTGGGAAGGTCTAATACCGGGTAGAAGTGGTTGGGACAAAATCCAGGCCGATTTTTTTTTGGGCTATTTCTGACATTTTGCTCTATGTAGCGTTTTCGGGGGCCTGTTTGGGGGGCTTCCTGGTGTTTGCGGGTGAGTTTCGTGGTGTGGGAGCACTGCTGGCTATATATACTTTACTTTGCAAGAGGTTTGAAGCAAATCCATGGTGGCTGAGGGGACTTAGGGCCTAGCTGCAGAGCGCGCGCGGAGTGATTTGGGAAATTTGTGAAAAAGTGACTAAGTCCCCATTTTTGTACTTTTGCTCTTTGGCTGTTTGGGGGTCTTCTACTCGTTTTCTCCTGGGTTGACGGCTCTGGGGCCATTGCTGGGAAGCTCTAATACCGGATAAAAGTGTTTTGGACCAAATCCCAGGCGGATTTTTTTTTGTGTTTTTGATGACTTGCTTGCCTTTGAGGTGCTCTTAGGGGGGGTTCCGTCTGTTTGCGGGTGAGTTTCGTGGTCTGGGAGCACTGCTGGGACACTCTAATCTTGATTGCATTTGCTTTTCAGGAAATCCGTCGTGCCAACCCCGACTTATGGCCTAGCTACGCAGCGCGTTTGGACCGAAGGCCCAGAAATATTGCAAGTATGAGATTTTGCTTTTGGCCTGTTTGGGGGTGTTACGCTTCTTGGCGGGTGGGTTGCCGGGTCTTGGGGCATTCCTGGGAAGGTCTAATACCGGGTAGAAGTGGTTGGGACAAAATCCGCGCGGAAAAGCCTTTAGCTTTGGCACTTTTTGTAACTTAGGGTTCGTTAGGGTTAGCCCTAGCAGCAGGATTGCATGTGTTTCGGGGTGTTCTAGATTTTTCAAACTGAGTTCTGGGGTCTTAGAGCACTCGTGAGAATGTGTAATTTTGGTTGCAAGTCATTTGAAGAAAATCCATGGTGGGAAAGGGGGGATTTGGCATAGTTAAAGAAAGCCTTTGCCACTATTCTTAACTTAGGGTTCGTTAGGGTTAGCAGTATTTCTATTGCATGTGTTTGAGTGGGGGGGATTTCGAGTCTTGGAGCGATGCTGGCTATGGCTACTTTTGCTTGGTTGCTTGCAAGTGGTTTGAATGCAATCCACGGTGGGTAATGGGTAATTAGGGTACTTCGGCCTACTTTTACTTTCAAAGTAAGTTTTGTCACCAGTTTTCTGCTAGGCCTCGTTTTTTGAGATTTGATTGGGGGTCTTCTACATTTTTGCGACTGGCTTTAGTAAGGGTCTGGGTGGGAGCACTGCTAGGAAGATCTAATTTTGTTCTAAAACACAGTTTACAGTACACCTAGCTTGAGGGGCAAGATCCGATACATTAATTTGCCCATACATCCTTCAAAAGGTGACTCAGAGTACGCACTTTCAAAAACATTGTACTGTCTACTAGGAAAAACAAATTGTGACTTTTTGCACTCCACAGCCTACATGCCTTATATTTATTTATCAGTGGTGTTGTAATATTATATCACTTCCTGTTTTTCGTTGAATAATTACAGGCCGGGTTTCAGTCTCTGCAATGGGGAAAAAAGGATGGAGTCAGGCTTCACAGTAGCGAGCCACAATTCAGCATCAGGCAGGCAGTGGACAGGGTGTCTTCTGGTGACCAACATCGATGGACGAAGCGTCGGCTGCAATGGAGGAGTGCCGCTAATAGGAGGATTTTTTTTCTGCGGGCAACTTACTTACCACTTCCAACAGGACCACTACAACCACATAGATACAGTATCCCTTGCCTTTTTCTCTGACTGTGACTGCATTTCTTGGCTCTCTCTCTGCTTCTACATTGATCCCTTAACACATCACTTAGTCCACTCCACTATCACATCTGCACCACACATAGTCATTTGTAAGTGCTCCTACGTAATTCGCAAGTCGCAGCACGCCCCAGGCCGTAGAGGACTGGGATGGCCCCAATGATGAAGCATGTCACCAAGGGGCAACCCTGGTGAGTGAGGGGACACCTAGAAAAAAAGCAATTTCTCCTTTTCTATCTACTATACCTTCTGTCAGGTTACGCAGCCCCTAAGCGCCTACCGTACTATGAAACTACATTTCCCATGAGTAGGCGGGAGACTTGCAGACTATTTAGTGAGACTATATGAGAGTACCCTTGTATGTTAGGACAGCACTTCACTGATGCCTGTCTTGTCTTCTGTTACAGGTATCCTTTCCCTGCTGACCCTACCTTTACCCATCCCACATTTTTTATTTTAGTTTGTTATTTTTCTCCCCCGCCTAATGCCTCGAACACCCTGTGTTTACACTTCTGGGTGTTGGTGACATTTGGAGGTGGAACCATATTTGCATCAACTGGATCATTCACGGGGAGTAAACCTGACACCTTCCAGACCAACCCCATTGAGTGTTGTTGTGAATGGATTTATAGTGACCAGCAAGGCTCTCAGGTATCTGGCTACAGAGACCTTATGTTGAATATAGTTATCAATATTTCCACCCACGCCCTGTACTGTTGCATTCTTTCTTCCACAGTTGTCGAAAGTACTAATTACTTTTAACTGACATGCATGCAGTTACAGTAGTGTATGCACTTTCAAAGATTGAGGGATAGGTTTGTACCCAAAGATTTGTTTATGTTCACAATTGTTCGTCCATGCTGTGCTACTTTTTCTTGTCTCCCAAAACCTTTCCCAAAAACCCCCGTACCCATCCATTTTTCAAGCCCTAACCCTCTTCCCCCGGGCTGTGTGGTTTTGATTGATGTGTGACTAAATTACAGCAATAAATCCACACACTTGCTGGGGAGGATAAGGTGATAGCAACAGGCTGGTGAAGAAATCCGAGGATATATTCTTACTCTGCTTGACAAAGACCCATGGCTAATGTCAAAGAACTTCAACCCAATTAGTTATACTTTAACATTTGTTAAGCTACAACGTGGCACTGTTCTAGTGTACTTCTGTCACCTGCTATATTCTGTATTGTACCTTTGTATTGCTCAGGAGGACAAACCAGATTTCATTTTCTTTTTTTCATAGGCAAGCAACTGCCACTGTGTCACACCAGTAGTATCACCGCCATGAGGAAATTTTATCCGCCCAGGATTGCCAACCTTATTTGCTGTTTCCCGTGGAGCCAGCCCTGGGCCTAGCCCTACTTGCAAACAGAAATTACAGGTAAGATAGGCGTTTGGTTGGAGGTAGTATAATGGAGTATTAGGAGAGACGAGAGATTTGATTGACGGTAGTACTACTAAAGTCCTAGGACTATTCAGGAAAACAAACTTACTGTTATGTTAAACCCCCACCCACCAGACTCAAAAGCAGTAAAAAACAGGTATGGTCAGATAAAGTTTCAAAAAGTATATTTTTATAGCCCTAACAAAAGAATCTCCCGCAAGACCCTCCCTAACCCCAACGATTGTCCTTCAAAAGTCCCCAAAAATCACAACTCCCAATTCCCACCCCCCAAAAGTCTCTAAAAAAGGGGCAAGGGACACTATGGCAGGGTGCTGTTGGAATTAGCAGCCAGGGCATCATGCTCCTTGCGGAGGGTGGCAAGTTCGAAGCGGAGGCCCTCCACCACGTTCTTATAATTATGGACCTCCTGCTCCAGGTAGGACAGTCTGAGGGATAAGCGGCGCCGGTGTGCCTTGCAAATCCTGTGAGGGGCAGCTGCTTTCTTTGCTGCTGGGCGGTGGCGTTTGGCTTTGGTAGCCCGGCTCCGTACCGCTGGAGCACTGCGCTGGCTGGCAGCCCGCACGGAGGAGGAGGCAGCTGTCCCAGTGGACGTTGTTGTTGTTCCAGACTGCGTCTCCTCCTCCTCCAGGGCCACCAGCCGCCGATATTCAGCAACAGTGGCATCCAGCCTCCGTTGCCGGGCCATTCGAGCCTGCTCCTTCCTCCTTGATGGTGTCTTGGATTTGGAAGGAGCAACTACATGAAAAAAGAAAGACATAGTCTGTAACCAATGCTCCTTAAGATTAACACAAAATGATTGAGCAGAAAGTTGTCACAGTACAAGTAGCAAATTGAAAGCACAGTGCATAACTATTGAGGACAGTATCTATGTAACCTCCGACTTCTTCATCCTTGCTCTAACATTAGTGGGAGTTTAAGGAACAAATTCTACGAGCACTATGGACTTCTATTACAGTGGACTATGACAGTACACCACTCTTATTCTTCTTCTTCTCTCTTGTTTAGGAAAATTGGTACGTTATCTTATGCAAGCCGGCATAATGCCAGCGCAGTGAACTTGCACCCGAGAAAAACAGACGCACACCATGGTGAGTGAGACAGACTTGCGTTACTGTACCGGTCCAGTACATGCAGGTGGTGAAGCTCTTACTTTTCTATTACGGGTGGCACTGAGAATACTCTGTTAAAAGGGCTACTGCTTAATTAATTTAGCTTTCACCCTACAGTGCAAATGAGTATTAGAAAAGGAAAATGAAGAAGCTAAATTATCTGATTATCTATCACTTCACATGGGATGTATTTGATGACATATGGGATGACTTTAGGTGCTTTGCTTATTATTGAGTGAACAGTGATACCCCCACACATGAATGACGTACTACTACTAAACTAAAGTTATTAAGGGAGGTAGGGAGTGCCCACCGTAATAACTGGATATATGCTGTGCTTGCAGTTGCAATACAAACTACTGCTACTATTCATGGTAGTCTTTGGACAACGTTACAACTTCTTTTCCTTGCCTTTCCTACACTGGAACGGACGTGCGGGTGCGGTGTTACATGCTCTTCAAAGTAACACTTAGTTCATCCAGTGACCGTCTACTCTCTCTAGATTCACATATGCTATCTAAGAGTCAGATAGTACCATGAATGATCCAGGCATCCATCCATTCAAAGTATATTGCACACATACAGTTTCTGTCTCACCCACCCAGGCTGTTCTCCTTCCACCCATCCTTGCTTCATCATTCACCCAGCCATGCACCATACCATTTTCTTACCTTCCCAGCCACCTCGGGGACCAAGCAAACACATATCATTCTTCTTTGCCAGTCATCATTACATTTCTCGTGCTTCCACACTTACTTACACCCTTCTTTCGCTTTTCGTTCATCCCATCCATCAAGTTCACCTCAGATCTGATTGGGATTCTTCTCGCCAAAAACTTCACAGCTAAGTCGAAGTACATTTAGAGGAGGCTACTACCTGCTTTTTTTATAATACACCCGTGCAGAAAGCACACTCTGCAGTCTTCAATCTCAATGACTAAGGAATGTATAGCTTACCTCTGCCCGCCACCACCGTGTGAACCCTCACAGGCATGTCCTTTTCCGGCACTTGCACCGCCTCCTCCCCAGAGTTGTCCTCCTCGTCCAATGCCACCACCTCCGCGCTGGCCCCGTCTCCAGATGTTCCACCTACAAAGTACATTTAATAATGTTAGAATACACCACTCACTACTATATAATATTTGGTCTAGGAGGAAGAAAGAAATGTGAAAAAAAGTGTACAATTTAATAATTTTTGACTGTGTACTCTAGAGTAAAAATGTCCCTTTTTCCAGGGAAGGCTGTTGTCTTGCTGCACTTTTTGGCACAACTGATGAATGTTTGCTTTTTACTTTTTAACACGCACCACTTTTTCTCCTAACAGACAGAACCTTGACTTCTAAGAACACGAGCAGGATCAAGTTCAAACCAGGTGAGAGCTCGGCTCGACCACAAGAAATGTGTCCAATTAATCGTCAGCACTAAGCACTTTTCCATTTTCAGTTACACGTTCACTTTTATGACAAACTTGAATTTAATAAATGTGTTTACTTTTAATAAAGCTTTTAAACTTAAATAGACTCTGTGGTTTTTGGTCCTCCAGACTAGAGTGGATGAGCTAAAGGTTTTCGAATTTTTGCAAGCATGAGTCCGTGCCTCTGCCATCGGTGACTTTGGGAGCTAAATGACTCTGCCACACTATCTAGTCAGTAAGGAGATTGGGGCCGGGGTTCAACTACAAAGTCTGTTATCACTGAGGTTTGTGGAAAGTCTAACAGTTACAGCACCTATTATAATTGATAAGCTAAGCGATGCATTATTTAGTGTCCATAGTTCTGTTTGTGCAGATTTGTCCCTGCAACAGTAGTAGAATGGATTGTCCTATCCAAACCAAAAGTAAAGTAGTATCTTATTATTTCTTGGTGGTGGTCATTCACCTTTTTATTGTTGGCAATGGTCAAAGCATAAACATTTAGAATACTTGAAAAGACAATATGGACAATCCCAGAGGACTACACTCAGTGCATAGAGCTATTGCTGACTAGAATGGGAGTCCAATGGAAATGCCAAATGTGCAATCTTAGTTAGCTACACAGACAGACTAATAAGAATAATCTAGTAATACCACACGGAGTCATAGGGATAAGAATTTAGATCCTGTCTACAAGAAGATCAAAGACGATTTAGAAAAAATCGAATGAGGAACGCTAGGAAAAAATAAGTACTCTATATTAAAATTAAAACTTACTGGGGCCAGCAAAGGAGCCCTCGACTGCCCGGTCCTGGCCTGCATCGACAACAGCACCCTCCTCCTGTGTCCTCCTCTTGCCCCTGGGGGAAGCTGATGTACAACATGAAAGAAAGAAAAACAGAAAACATGGATGATATTTATTTCTCAACCAAATCAAACATTTAAAAAAGAACTAACAAAGTAACAGAATATTTTTGCGAAATAGCAAATAGGGAACGACTCCACGGGATATATTATTGACCAATCTCATGTGGTCGACTACGTCATTACTTTAGTATTGCTTGATTTGCGGACCGTCGAATTGGAAACTACCCTATGTAACTCACTAAACAAAGTACTAAAAAGGTTTGCCTAGGATTGGCAGGCAGCAGTCCGCAGCACGCAAAGTGACAGCCAAAGTCCATCGTGATTGAAGATCAGCGACAACACTAAAGTTTCCTACTACATTCACCAGTCATTAAAATACTCAAACTATTAATCCACCACCACTATTTCTTCTTATCGCCATGTGTACAAAGGAAGGACTGGACTTGAGTCTGTAGGGGCTGATTTATAAGGCCCTTGCGGCTCTTTTGCTCCATTGTTGCGTGACTTTTGTGACGCAGCGACAGCACAAAAGAGGCGCAATGGTGCGGCGTATATTAACAACGTGACGCATCTGGGAGATGCATCACGTTGTAAAGCCCTGCGCCAATAGGGGTGTTCTGGCGCAAGGGAGGGCGTTCCTGCGCAGGAACGCATCCTAAAAGTGGCTGAGGGAAATCTACAAGATTTCAATCAGTCACTTTGAGGACAATGATGCGTGACTCAAACCCTGCGCCTGCTTGAAGCAGACGTACGGCTTGACGCAGCATTGGGGAGATAGGGCACCCCAGAGAATTGATGGAGCTGCACCATCGTTGCGACGCAACTCCAGCAATGCGCCACCTTTACGGCACAGATGCGTAACGCTTTGGTGACGTTTTGGGCCCATGGCGCGCCGCATTGTAATACGGCGCACCATGGGTGATGGTGGCGTGACGCACAATTACTGGCGCATCCCTGCAACTTTGCAGGGATGCGCCGGTAATTAAAAATCTGAACCTTAGTGTGTAGCATTGCGCAGTTCTTTCAACTACACTCATACATAATTTCACAGGCCAATGAAATGAACACAAAATCTAAAACAAATAAGCATAGTAGCAACACTACTGAGAAGGAGAGCAGTGTACCTGAAATGCACAGAAGATTTTGAAATAAAATGTACCTACAATGTAATGAGCAGCATTATTGCTCTTGGTAAAAAACAAAAATTTGCAATATAATAACACAGCAGGAGAAAACATAGTAGTAAAGACATAGCTACTACTACTCACCAAGCCCGGGGATCTCAAGGCCAAGGAGGTCGAGCAGATCTCGCTCACGGGTCAGGACATCCGTCCAGCGGTGGGTGGCCTGGTTGTAGGTGCGCCAGACCCGAGAGTGGTGGTAAATGGCCTGGCACACCTTCTCCCACCGCTTCCGGCGCTCCCGGGCCCCGTACCCGGCACTGATCTTGCCGCCTCCCATGATGGTCCTGGGGAGGCGGCGCTGAACATAAAAAATGAGTTGGCCCACCTCCTCCGGGGTAAAGATCTCCCGTGGCATCACTAGCTCCCCCCTCAAACGCCCGCACGGGAGCCGGACACGGGGTGCGGGACCCTTCCCCTTCTCGGGATGCTTCCCGGCTCCCTTCACCATGGTCTGGGCGGAAAGGAATAAAGAAAATAGAATAGGGAAGAGAAGAAAAGAAAAGAGTTTACAAAAGTAGTTTAAAATTAACCAAAAGTAGCAGTAAACACAAAAATATAGGGCTAGAAAAATAGAGGGATAGATAATAAGTAAAATAGATAAAAAAAAACTTCAAACAAGCAAAGGATGGCAGAGATTGACAGAGGATACAAAGACCATGCCCAGAACCATAGCAATGAATGAGAAACAAGATGGCCGCGCCCGTTCACGACCGCGCGGGTAAGTTCGCGCGAGATTTTCCTTGCGAACACGCGCGAGACTGTACTGGCAAACCGCGGACTTTGCGAGATTACACTTCGCGCCCGGAAACGGAAATACGTCAGGCAAACAAGATGGCTGCGCCCTTGAACGACCGCGAGGGTAACTTCGCGTCTTGCGCTACGAGCGGCTCGCAAAAACGCACAAAACCTTGCCAACTAACACGCCGCAAAAAAAACAAATTGCATATTCGCACGAATTTGCGGCTTCCGAATCCGATCTTGCGCGTGTTCGCACCCCGCGAACCCCGCGAAATTGCAGAAAAACGAGTTTTTCAAAAGTGAAAGCACTCGGCAGGGGCAAGAGTTCAAACTCATCATTAGTAACAATTCCCGGTAGTGCTTCCTGACTGGGGCCCCTCCAGAATTCAGTTGCTAGTTGCAACAATTGTATGACCCTGCTCTGACCCTCACAGCAGGCTCATACAATAGCTACAAGTAGGCCACAAAGAAGGTCCTGGGGAAAAAAAATGCACTGCAACAGAAAGCAAAATTACAGATAAGGAAGCAGGTGCCAGACTGGAATTTTAAAACAGTGACACATTAATAAACTAACCCCAAATTAATTCATCTGAGTTGAAGCAGGGATGGTGTGCTTGCTTTTCCCCCCCATAATCTACAGTAATGATGAACCAGAGGGTGGCATTGATGTAACAGAGGGTTGCAGTGGTGAAACAGAGGGTGCTGGGAACCTGTGATGATGAACCAGACGTAGAAACAACATAATTCGCGACCGTTGCGCGACGAAATGTAAGTTCGCAATTGCGAACTGGTACGAAACCCTCGCGAACTGGCAGAAATCCTTGCGAACACAAAAAAAAAAAAAATCCGCAAATTCGCAAGAATTCGCGGATTTTGCGGATTGCGAGTTCAAAAATCCGCAAATTCGCGAACGCGAGATCCGCAAAATTCGCCCATGCTTACTACCAGTGTGCTCATTGTTTTGACTGCCTCCTTACAGTTTTCTTTCTATCCAGCCATGAAGTGAAGGCACCTCAGCAAGTTAACTACACCACATATTTCTGCGTGCAACAAGAAGTATCTGGGGTCTGATTCCAGTCGGGGCGAGTCAGACGTTTATCCTTTTTTGACCAACAAAATCAGATTTAAATGGACAGTAAAATAAATAAAACACACTGCACGCCTTCTGCTGTGGGCTCAGAGACAAGAATGAACAGGGAAGAAAGGCCCGGCAGAAGAGCTGTTATGTTTGATGTTTGTGGATGTCTGATGCTTGTGGATGTCTGATGCTTGTGGATGTCTGATGCTTGTGGATGTCTGATGCTTGTGGATGTCTGATGTCTGTGGATGTCTGATGTCTGTGGATGTCTGATGCTTGTGGATGTCTGATGCTTGTGGATGTCTGATTCTTGTGGATGTCTGATTCTTGTGGATGCTTGTGGATGTCTGATGCGTGATGCTGGTGGATTTGTGATGCTTGTGGATGTCTGATGCTTGTGGATGTCTGATGCTTGTGGATGTCTGATGCTTGTGGATGTCTGATGCCTGATGCTTGTGAATGCCTGATGCTTGTGGATGTCTGATGCTTGTAGATGTCTGACGCTTGTGGATGTCTAATGCTTGTGGATGTCTGTTGCTTGTGGATGTTTGATGCTTGTGGATGCTTGATGCTTTTGGATGCATGACGCTTGTGGATGTCTGATGCTTGTGGATGTCTGATGATTGTGGATGTCTGATGATTGTGGATGTCTGATGATTGTGGATGTCTGAGGCCTGATGCTTGTGGATGCCTGATGCTTATGGATGTCTGATGCTTGTGGATGTCTGATGCTTGTGAATGTCTGATGCTTGTGGATGTCTGATGCTTGTGGATGTCTGATGCTTGTGAATGTCTGATGCTTGTGGATGTCTGATGCTTGTGAATGTCTGATGATTGTGGATGTCTGATGTCTGATGCCTCTGGATGTCTGATGCCTGATGCTTGTGAATGTCTGATGCTTGTGGATGTTTGATGCTTGTGGATGTCTGATGCTTATGGATGTCTGATGCTTTTGGATGCCTGATGCTTGTGGATGTCTGATGCTTGTGGATGTCTGTTGCTTGTGAATATTCGATGCTTGTGGATGTCTGATGCTTGTGGATGCCTGATGCTTGTGGATGTCTGATGCTCCTGGTTAACTGATGTCTGATGCTTGTGGATGCCTGATGCTTGTGTATGTCTGATGCTTCTGGATGTTTGTGGATGTCTGATGCTTCTGGATGTCTGATGCCTGATGCTTGTGTATGTCTGATGCTTGTGTATGTCTGTTGCTTGTGGATGTTTGATGCTTGTTGATGCTTGATGCTTTTGGATGCCTGACGCTTGTGGATGCCTGACGCTTGTGGACGCCTGATGCTTGTGGACGCCTGATGCTTGTGGACGCCTGATGCTTGTGGACGCCTGATGCTTGTGGACACCTGATGCTTGTGGACACCTGATGCTTGTGGACGCCTGATGCTTGTGGACGCCTGATGCTTGTGGACGCCTGATGCTTGTGGACGCCTGATGCTCCTGGTTGTCTGATGCTCCTGGTTGTCTGATGCTCCTGGTTGTCTGATGCTCCTGGTTGTCTGATGTCTGATGCTTGTGGATGCCTGATGCTTGTGTATGCCTGATGCTTGTGGATGTCTGATGCTTGTGGATGTCTGATGCTTGTGGATGTCTGATGCTTGTGGATGTCTGATGCTTGTGGATGTCTGATGCTTGTGGATGTCTGATGCTTGTGGATGTCTGATGCTTGTGGATGTCTGATGCTTATGGATGTCTGATGCTTGTGGATGTCTGATGCTTGTGGATGTCTGATGCTTGTGGATGTCTGATGATTGTGGATGCCTGATGATTGTGGATGCCTGATGATTGTGGATGCCTGATGATTGTGGATGCCTGATGATTGTGGATGCCTGATGCTTCTCGATGTCTGATGCCTGATGCTTGTGGATGTCTGATGCTTGTGGATGTCTGATGCTTGTGTATGTCTGTTGCTTGTGGATGCTTGATGCTTGTGGATGCCTGACGCTTGTGGATGCCTGACGCTTGTGGATGCCTGATGCTTGTGGATGCCTGATGCTTGTGGATGCCTGATGCTTGTGGATGCCTGATGCTTGTGGACGCCTGATGCTTGTGGATGTCTGATGCTCCTGGTTGTCTGATGCTCCTGGTTGTCTGATGTCTGATGCTTGTGGATGCCTGATGCTTTTGTATGCCTGATGCTTGTGGATGTCTGATGCCTCTGGATGTCTGATGCCTGATGCTTGTGAATGTCTGATGCTTGTGGATGTTTGATGCTTGTGGATGTCTGATGCTTATGGATGTCTGTTGCTTTTGGATGCCTGATGCTTGTGGATGTCTGATGCTTGTGGATGTCTGTTGCTTGTGAATATTCGATGCTTGTGGATATCTGATGCTTGTGGATGCCTGATGCTTGTGGATGTCTGATGCTCCTGGTTAACTGATGTCTGATGCTTGTGGATGCCTGATGCTTGTGTATGTCTGATGCTTCTGGATGTTTGTGGATGTCTGATGCTTGTGGATGTCTGATGCTTCTCGATGTCTGATGCCTGATGCTTGTGGATGTCTGATGCTTGTGTATGTCTGTTGCTTGTGGATGTTTGATGCTTGTTGATGCTTGATGCTTTTGGATGCCTGACGCTTGTGGACGCCTGATGCTTGTGGACGCCTGATGCTTGTGGACGCCTGATGCTTGTGGACGCCTGATGCTTGTGGACGCCTGATGCTTGTGGACGCCTGATGCTTGTGGACGCCTGATGCTTGTGGACGCCTGATGCTTGTTGACGCCTGATGCTTGTGGATGTCTGATGCTCCTGGTTGTCTGATGCTCCTGGTTGTCTGATGTCTGATGCTTGTGGATGCCTGATGCTTGTGTATGCCTGATGCTTGTGTATGTCTGATGCTTGTGGATGTCTGATGCTTGTGGATGTCTGATGCTTGTGGATGTCTGATGCTTGTGGATGTCTGATGCTTGTGGATGTCTGATGCTTGTGGATGTCTGATGCTTGTGGATGTCTGATGATTGTGGATGCCTGATGATTGTGGATGCCTGATGATTGTGGATGTCTGATGCTTCTGGATGTCTGATGCTTCTGGATGTCTGATGCCTGATGCTTGTGGATGTCTGATGCTTGTGGATGTCTGATGCTTGTGTATGTCTGTTGCTTGTTGATGCTTGATGCTTTTGGATGCCTGACGCTTGTGGATGCCGGACGCTTGTGGATGCCTGATGCTTGTGGATGCCTGATGCTTGTGGATGCCTGATGCTTGTGGATGCCTGATGCTTGTGGATGCCTGATGCTTGTGGATGCCTGATGCTTGTGGACGCCTGATGCTTGTGGACGTCTGATGCTCCTGGTTGTCTGATGCTCCTGGTTGTCTGATATCTGATGCTTGTGGATGCCTGATGCTTTTGTATGCCTGATGCTTGTGGATGTCTGATGCTTGTGGATGTCTGATGCTTGTGGATGTCTGATGCTTGTGGATGTCTGATGATTGTGGATGTCTGAGGCCTGATGCTTGTGGATGCCTGATGCTTATGGATGTCTGATGCTTGTGGATGTCTGATGCTTGTGGATGTCTGATGCTTGTGAATGTCTGATGCTTGTGGATGTCTGATGCTTGTGAATGTCTGATGATTGTGGATGTCTGATGTCTGATGCCTCTGGATGTCTGATGCCTGATGCTTGTGAATGTCTGATGCTTGTGGATGTTTGATGCTTGTGGATGTCTGATGCTTATGGATGTCTGATGCTTTTGGATGCCTGATGCTTGTGGATGTCTGATGCTTGTGGATGTCTGTTGCTTGTGAATATTCGATGCTTGTGGATGTCTGATGCTTGTGGATGCCTGATGCTTGTGGATGTCTGATGCTCCTGGTTAACTGATGTCTGATGCTTGTGGATGCCTGATGCTTGTGTATGTCTGATGCTTCTGGATGTTTGTGGATGTCTGATGCTTCTGGATGTCTGATGCCTGATGCTTGTGTATGTCTGATGCTTGTGTATGTCTGTTGCTTGTGGATGTTTGATGCTTGTTGATGCTTGATGCTTTTGGATGCCTGACGCTTGTGGATGCCTGACGCTTGTGGACGCCTGATGCTTGTGGACGCCTGATGCTTGTGGACGCCTGATGCTTGTGGACGCCTGATGCTTGTGGACACCTGATGCTTGTGGACACCTGATGCTTGTGGACGCCTGATGCTTGTGGACGCCTGATGCTTGTGGACGCCTGATGCTCCTGGTTGTCTGATGCTCCTGGTTGTCTGATGCTCCTGGTTGTCTGATGCTCCTGGTTGTCTGATGTCTGATGCTTGTGGATGCCTGATGCTTGTGTATGCCTGATGCTTGTGGATGTCTGATGCTTGTGGATGTCTGATGCTTGTGGATGTCTGATGCTTGTGGATGTCTGATGCTTGTGGATGTCTGATGCTTGTGGATGTCTGATGCTTGTGGATGTCTGATGCTTATGGATGTCTGATGCTTGTGGATGTCTGATGCTTGTGGATGTCTGATGCTTGTGGATGTCTGATGATTGTGGATGCCTGATGATTGTGGATGCCTGATGATTGTGGATGCCTGATGATTGTGGATGCCTGATGATTGTGGATGCCTGATGATTGTGGATGCCTGATGATTGTGGATGCCTGATGCTTCTGGATGTCTGATGCCTGATGCTTGTGGATGTCTGATGCTTGTGGATGTCTGATGCTTGTGTATGTCTGTTGCTTGTGGATGTTTGATGCTTGTTGATGCTTGATGCTTGTGGATGCCTGACGCTTGTGGATGCCTTATGCTTGTGGATGCCTGATGCTTGTGGATGCCTGATGCTTGTGGATGCCTGATGCTTGTGGACGCCTGATGCTTGTGGATGTCTGATGCTCCTGGTTGTCTGATGCTCCTGGTTGTCTGATGTCTGATGCTTGTGGATGCCTGATGCTTTTGTATGCCTGATGCTTGTGGATGTCTGATGCCTCTGGATGTCTGATGCCTGATGCTTGTGAATGTCTGATGCTTGTGGATGTTTGATGCTTGTGGATGTCTGATGCTTATGGATGTCTGTTGCTTTTGGATGCCTGATGCTTGTGGATGTCTGATGCTTGTGGATGTCTGTTGCTTGTGAATATTCGATGCTTGTGGATATCTGATGCTTGTGGATGCCTGATGCTTGTGGATGTCTGATGCTCCTGGTTAACTGATGTCTGATGCTTGTGGATGCCTGATGCTTGTGTATGTCTGATGCTTCTGGATGTTTGTGGATGTCTGATGCTTGTGGATGTCTGATGCTTCTCGATGTCTGATGCCTGATGCTTGTGGATGTCTGATGCTTGTGTATGTCTGTTGCTTGTGGATGTTTGATGCTTGTTGATGCTTGATGCTTTTGGACGCCTGATGCTTGTGGATGTCTGATGCTCCTGGTTGTCTGATGCTCCTGGTTGTCTGATGCTCCTGGTTGTCTGATGTCTGATGCTTGTGGATGCCTGATGCTTGTGTATGCCTGATGCTTGTGTATGTCTGATGCTTGTGGATGTCTGATGCTTGTGGATGTCTGATGCTTGTGGATGTCTGATGCTTGTGGATGTCTGATGCTTGTGGATGTCTGATGCTTGTGGATGTCTGATGCTTGTGGATGTCTGATGCTTGTGGATGTCTGATGCTTGTGGATGTCTGATGCTTGTGGATGTCTGATGATTGTGGATGCCTGATGATTGTGGATGCCTGATGATTGTGGATGCCTGATGCTTCTGGATGTCTGATGCTTCTGGATGTCTGATGCTTGTGTATGTCTGTTGCTTGTTGATGCTTGATGCTTTTGGATGCCTGACGCTTGTGGATGCCTGACGCTTGTGGATGCCTGATGCTTGTGGATGCCTGATGCTTGTGGATGCCTGATGCTTGTGGATGCCTGATGCTTGTGGATGCCTGATGCTTGTGGACGCCTGATGCTTGTGGACGTCTGATGCTCCTGGTTGTCTGATGCTCCTGGTTGTCTGATATCTGATGCTTGTGGATGCCTGATGCTTTTGTATGCCTGATGCTTGTGTATGTCTGATGCTTGTGTATGTCTGATGCTTGTGTATGTCTGTTGCTTGTGGATGTTTGATGCTTGTTGATGCTTGATGCTTTTGGATGCCTGACGCTTGTGGATGCCTGATGCTTGTGGATGCCTGATGCTTGTGGACGCCTGATGCTTGTTGACGCCTGATGCTTGTGGACGCCTGATGCTTGTGGACGTCTGATGCTCCTGGTCGTCTGATGCTCCAGGTTGTCTGATGTCTGATGCTTGTGGATGCCTGATGCTTTTGTATGCCTGATGCTTGTGTATGTCTGATGCTTGTGTATGTCTGATGCTTGTGTATGTCTGTTGCTTGTGGATGTTTGATGCTTGTTGATGCTTGATGCTTTTGGATGCCTGACGCTTGTGGATGCCTGATGCTTGTGGACGCCTGATGCTTGTGGACGCCTGATGCTTGTGGACACCTGATGCTTGTGTATGTCTGATGCTTGTGTATGTCTGATGCTTGTGGATGTCGGATGCTTGTGGATGTCGGATGCTTGTGGATGTCGGATGCTTGTGGATGTCGGATGCTTGTGGATGTCTGATGCTTGTGGATGTCTGATGCTTGTGGATGTCTGATGCTTGTGGATGTCTGATGCTTGTGGATGTCTGTTGCTTGTGGATGTTTGATGCTTGTGGATGCTTGATGCTTTTGGATGCCTGACACTTGTGGATGTCTGATGGTTGTGGATGTCTGTTGCTTGTGGATGCCTGATGTCTGATGCTTGTAGATGTCTGATGCTTGTGGATGTCTGATGCTTGTGGATGTCTGATGCCTGATGCTTGTGGATGTCTGATGTTTGTGAATGTCTGATGTGTGTGAATGTCTGATGCTTGTGGATGTCTGATGCTTGTGGGTGTCTGATGCTTGTGGGTGTCTGATGCTTGTGGGTGTCTGATGCTTGTGGATGTCTGATGCTTGTGGATGTCTGATGCTTGTGGATGTCTGATGCTTGTGGATGTCTGATGCTTGTGGATGTCTGATGCTTGTGGATGTCTGATGCTTGTGGATGTCTGTTGCTTGTGGATGTCTGTTGCTTGTAGATGCTTGTGGATGTGTGACACTTGTGGATGTCTGACGCTTGTGAATGCTTGACGCTTGTGCATGCCTGACGCTTGTGCATGCCTGACGCTTGTGGATGCCTGACGCTTGTGGATGCCTGACGCTTGTGGATGCCTGATGTCTTTGGATGTCTGATGCTTGTGGATGCTTGACGTTTGTGGATGTCTGATGCCTGATGTTTGTGGATGTCTGACGCTTGTGGATGTCTGACGCTTGTGGATTCCTGACGCTTGTAGATGTCTGATCTCTGATGCTTGTGAATGTCTGATGTTTTTGGATGTCTGATGCTTGTGGATGTTTGATGCTTGTGGATGTCTGATGCCTGATGTTTGTGGATGTCTGACGCTTGTGGATGCCTGACGCTTGTGGATGCCTGACGCTTGTGGATGCCTGACGCTTGCGGATGTCTGACGCTTGCGGATGTCTGATGCTTGCGGATGTCTGATGCTCCTGGTTGTCTGATGCTCCTGGTTGTCTGATGTCTGATGCTTGTGGATGCCTGATGCTTGTGTATGCCTGATGCTTGTGTATGCCTGATGCTTGTGTATGCCTGATGCTTGTGGATGTCTGATGCTTGTGGATGTCTGATGCTTGTGGATGTCTGATGCTTGTGGATGTCTGATGCTTGTGGATGTCTGATGCTTGTGGATGTCTGATGCTTGTAGATGCCTGATGATTGTAGATGTCTGATGCTTGCGGATGTCTGATGCTCCTGGTTGTCTGATGCTCCTGGTTGTCTGATGTCTGATGCTTGTGGATGCATGATGCTTGTGTATGCCTGATGCTTGTGTATGCCTGATGCTTGTGTATGCCTGATGCTTGTGGATGTCTGATGCTTGTGGATGTCTGTTGCTTGTGGATATTTGATGCTTGTTGATGCTTGATGCTTGTGGATGCCTGACGCTTGTGGATGCCTGACGCTTGTGGATGCCTGATGCTTGTGGACGCCTGATGCTTGTGGATGCCTGATGCTTGTGGACGCCTGATGCTTGTGGACGCCTGATGCTCCTGGTTGTCTGATGCTCCTGGTTGTCTGATGTCTGATGCTTGTGGATGCCTGATGCTTTTGTATGCCTGATGCTTTTGTATGCCTGATGCTTGTGTATGTCTGATGCTTGTGTATGTCTGATGCTTGTGGATGTCGGATGCTTGTGGGTGTCTGATGCTTGTGGGTGTCTGATGCTTGTGGGTGTCTGATGCTTGTGGATGTCTGATGCTTGTACATGTCTGATGCTTGTGGATGTCTGATGCTTGTGGATGTCTGATGCTTGTGGATGTCTGTTGCTTGTAGATGCTTGTGGATGTGTGACACTTGTGGATGTGTGACGCTTGTGAATGCTTGACGCTTGTGCATGCCTGACGCTTGTGCATGCCTGACGCTTGTGCATGCCTGACGCTTGTGGATGCCTGACGCTTGTGGATGCCTGACGCTTGTGGATGCCTGACGCTTGTTGATGCCTGACGCTTGTGGATGCCTGATGTCTTTGGATGTCTGATGCTTGTGGATGCTTGACGTTTGTGGATGTCTGATGCCTGATGTTTGTGGATGTCTGACGCTTGTGGATGTCTGACGCTTGTGGATTCCTGACGCTTGTGGATGCCTGATGCTTGTGGACGCCTGATGCTTGTGGACGCCTGATGCTTGTGGACGCCTGATGCTTGTGGACGCCTGATGCTTGTGGACGCCTGATTTTTTTTTTTTTTAATATATTTTTATTGCAGGAATTAGTAAATCGTTACAGTATCGACCAGCTTTGTATCATAGGCAGTATCAACAGTAGAAAACCCCTTGGCCCCCCACCTTCAATCCCAAACACAGCCATCCGGCCCACAACCCTGGGGTCGGGCGGCGAAAAAACAGAGGGGGGTCCGTAGGATGCTTGAGCTGGTCCGGATGATACACTGTCCGTCATCTGCTTTTCTAAACAAGCCTATAAACCCAAAAGAAAGGAAAGAAAACCCCCACCCACAAAATTCTAAGCAAAGAAACCCCACCCCACCCCACCACCAGCGCTAGGGAGCCATCTATATAGGATCTGCCTTGGGACCCACGGGGAAAGCAATAGGACCATCAGTACAATCGTTTACTGGGACTCGGGGCGAGTCGCTTCTTCACTTTCCGAGTCGCTGGGGGCACAATAATCCCTGAGGGCCTGAACCAACATTTCCCATTCCAACGCGGCCTCCTGCGCCTTCTCATTACGCTGCCTCCAAGCTAGTTGATACCTCAGCGCGCTCTCCCCCGCCGCCCATTTCAAAAGCTCACTGTGCCATCTGCTGCCTGTCGGACCAACCCGTGCCTTCCAGTTCCTGGTCACCTCTCGCTTAGCCAGGAGGAGCCCATGGTCGATAAATTTACTAGAAATTTTATTTCTGGGGGTATGGGGGAACCAGTGCAGGAGCCCCACCGCCGCATCGAATGACAAGGCTCTCCCCGTCACCTCCTCCAGGGTCGTCTCCACTTCCCGCCAGTAAGATGACAGACCTGGACAGGCCCATAACATATGTAGGAGGTCCGCTTCCGGCGCCGGACACCTAGGGCATGCCGCCGAATTCGTGGCAAAATATCGCCGGATTTTCACCGGAGTTAGGTACGCTCTATGGAGAACGTAATAGTGCACCAGCTGGAAACGGGCGTTGCGAGTGCCCTTCCAGGCTCGTCTCACCAACTGGGACCAAGTCGTCTCTGGGATCTCCCTACCAATGTCCTCCTCCCAGCGGTGTCTGAGAGTGGTGAGAGGGGCTAACCCTTCGTTGATCAGCCTGCCGTAGAGGCAAGTGACCGCCTTCACCGTGCCCGCCGACATCATCACATACTGACACACCTGAGATAAGGGGGGTTCCTCCTGCCCGTTCTTCCAGTGGGCCTGGATCGCTCTCGTAATGGCCGAGTGTAGCAGAAAGTCACCACGGGGGATCTCGAAGCGGTCAATAAGATCTTGAAAGGATAAGAGCGCTCCGTCCTCGTATAAATCCCCAACCAGCTGTAAGCCGGCATCCTCCCAGGCCGCCAAGCGCGACCAATCCCCGCCGTGGGGGAGGGCCGTCAACATCCCCAACGGTATTTCAGGCGCGTACGGGATCCTCAATTGGCCCCGGGCGTGGGCCCGGTTCCAACACAGGCGGATAGTCCGCTCCTCCATCGACAAGTCCCGAAGGGCCAGTCGCTGTCGCAGCGCTATAAAGGATAGAACATGCCTGGCCATGCCCGTTCCCCTCCCATCCTCCGGGCCCCGGAATTCCCTGGCGACCTCCTGGGTGAAGGTCTGGAGCTGTGCCGCCAGATAGTACTTTTCGAAGTCCGGCACCGCGAGCCCCCCCTCGTCTTTCGGTCTCATCAGGGTCTTGAGGGCCACCCGCCGGCGGCCCGATCCCCAGAGGAATCCGACCACCATGGAGCGTAGCAGTTGAAACGTGGCCGGTGGGACCCAGATCGGTAGAGTCCGGAAATAGTACAATAGCCGAGGAAGCGCCACCATTTTAAGCAGGGCGATCCGTCCCGCCACCGAAAGCGGCAGCGTGGCCCAAAAGGCCATGCAGCCTCGGAGTGCCCGAATGCTGCGGGCAATGTTCCCATCTAGGAGGTCAGGTTGGTCGTGATAGACAAACACCCCAAGGTACTTAAAGCAGTCGGGTTCCCACCTAATCTCCCTACTTAGAGCAGGGGCAGGAGTGCCCCTGCGCACCGGAAAAAGACAGGTCTTGGGCCAATTCACACGGAGCCCCGAGACCTCCCCGAACTCCGTAAGCGCCTCCGCCGCTCCACGTAAAGCGTCGATCGGGTCCTCCAGGAAGAGCAACAGGTCATCCGCATACAGTGAAACATAATGCGGGCCCGCAGGTGTCCACAAGCCCGTATAATGGGCTCCCGATCGAAGATGCAGCGCAAGTGGCTCCACCGCCAGCGCAAAGAGAAGTGGGGACAGCGAACACCCCTGCCGCGTGCCTCGTTCTACCGGATACTGCGAGGAGATCAGCGGTCCCGCCCGGACCCTGGCCGACGCGGAGGCATATAGAACCGTGGTCCACCTGATAAAGCCCTCTCCGAGGCCGAATCTCCGCAGTACCGCGCAGAGGTAGTCCCACTCCAGGCTATCAAAAGCCTTCTCTAAATCCACCGACAGGACAACCGGGGATGGGGCATCCACAAAAGGTTCCCCTAGCAAACGGAACAACCTGCGGATATTCATAGTCGTGTTCCGTCGTGGGATGAAACCAGCTTGGTCCACATGCACTAGGGAACTCATGTGTCCCAGCAGCCTCAAGGCCAGGATGCTGCTCAATATTTTATAGTCCACCGTCAGCATCGATAGAGGACGGTAAGACCCCGGGTCGGATGAGTCGCGGCCTGGCTTCAGGAGAGGAACCACCAACGCCTCACACATCGAGCTCGGGAGTCGCCCCAGCCTCTTCGCCTCCCTGTAGACCACCAATAGCCGAGGGGCTAGGAGGTCAGCGTAAGCTGCATAAAACTCTACCGGCAGGCCATCTAGGCCCGGGGTCTTGTTTCTCGCCATCCGTTTGATGGCCCCGCGGATCTCTCCCAACTCAATGTCGGATCCCAGGGCTTTCGCCACCTCCTGCTCCACCGTGCAGAGCTCCAGTGGACGTAAATAATCCTCAAGTCGGTCAGGGTCTCGAGTGGAGCGACTACGGTATAGACATTCGTAATAATGCCGGAAGCAGCTAAGAATCTCGGGTTGGGTGTGCACCTCGGTGCCGTCCGCCTGTCGCATACTCGTCGTCGATTGGGATTGGCGCGTAGGGTTCGCCAACCACGCCAACAACGCGCTCGATCTGTCCCCCTCTGCAATGGATCGGACCATGTAGGCCTTATAGTCAAAACAGCGGAGCCGTTCGACCTCTGCCGCCACCTTTTCCCTCGCCTCCGCCGTTGGTACTTGCAATTCCGGGTGCCCGGGGCGCCGAAGTTCAAGCTCGCGGAGTTTCCGATCCGCTGCATCTAAGTCAGCCAGGATAACCCGCCTCATGCCCACCTTTTTAGAGATACAGTAACCCCTCACCACTACCTTAAAAGCATCCCACTCTAACGCTCTGGTACTCGCGGTGCCGCCGTTGGACGCAAAAAATTCCACCACCTTGTCCCCCAGGTCCGCCCTGAAAACACTGTCCTCAAGGGTCTCGGGTTGCAGCTTCCAGGTGGGCACCGCCGGCCTCCCGGGGAACCAGCGAAGGTCCAGCAGGAGGGGGTTATGGTCCGAGATGGTCCTGGATAAGTACTCGGATCGGAGCGCCGCCGAGACCAGTTCGGGCGACCCCAGAAAGCCATCGAGTCTGACATGTAGCTCATGAAGGCTCGAGAAATATGAATAATCCCGAGCTGCGGGGTGATGCGCTCTCCAGATGTCCGTCAAACCCCAGCGAGTCTGCCAATCCTGGCGACCCTTAGCTGTGCGACGAACCGGAGAATCGGGAAGTGGTGGATGCGAGCGATCAATGTCTACGTCCACTACGGAATTGAAGTCTCCGCCAAGCAGAAGGGGCCCGGAGAAGAAGTGGGCCAACGAGCCCGATAACCTGGAAAGGAAGGCAGTCTGGTCCACGTTAGGAGCATACACACAGCAAACGTTCAAGTCCCTCCCTCCCAGTGTTCCCGAGATGGCCACGTAACGCCCCTCTGGATCTACCACTGTTTTCGTGACCTGGAAGGGGACCCCCGCCCTGATCCATATTAGCGCCCCTCTGGCATAAGCGGAGTACGAGGTGGAGAAGACCTGCCCCCGCCATCTACGCTGTAGCGCCGCCCCTTCCGCCTTGTTCAGATGAGTTTCCTGCAGCAGCGCCATTTGCACTCCCCTACGCACTAAGTAAGCGTGGACCTTGTGGCGCCTGGACATAGTATGAAGCCCCCTTACGTTCCAAGTGACACATTTCAAATTAGCAACATCAGGCATTGTCCCATAATGTTCTCGCACAGTCTCCCCATCCGGGTCCCCACAATAGAAAAACATCATTCTTCCCAGCGCTGATGGCGGCTATTTCCCCCAACCAAAACCAAACCACCCAAGAACGAACCAAACCCTCACCCACCCGCCCCAGAACAGGACCCAAACTATGCCATCCAGATCCCATCCAAACCTCGCCTTCCAGCAACCCAATAACCCCAACTAATCCCACGGTCGCCACCGTGGGAAGGCCTTAAGGGCCAGGTGCGGGCTGGGCGGAGGCAGTGGGCCCTCGACGCTTAGGCCACCAGGACCACTGCAAGCCCTAAACAGTGTCGACAACCTCTCCCGGGGCAGAAGCAGGGCCCCCCCCCCTCGTTGTCAGCAACTTATAGACGGCAACCGCCTCCCCCCTGCCGGGCCCCCACCCAAAAGAAGGCAGCAAACCCCGTTACCCTTGTCCATCCAAAAGGTCCTCCACCGATTTCGGTGTGATCACCGGAGTATGGGCACTATCAGTTACTGAGTCCTCCGAGTCCGATGGTGCCACCTCTTCACCCGGGTGTTCCTCCTCCTCGATGGCTTCGTCCCGGGCACCCGACAACTCCAACAACACTTCCAGCACTCCCCTCCGCTCCGATGATGTCTCTGCAGTGGAGGGCCCACCCGTGCGGCCACGGCGATTCCTGATCCTCCTGGATCGCCGCCTCTGTTCCGGCTCATCTGCCTGTTGGGACGAGGAGCCGAAACCATCTTTCCCCGCCCTATATAGCTCGAGCCAGGCACAGACATCCTCCGGGGTGTCGAAGAACTGAGTTTTGTCGTCTATTATGATGCGGAGCCTCGCAGGGTAGAGAAGTGAGTACTGGATGCCCTCGCTCCTGAGCTCGCGCTTGACCGCCAGGAAGGAGAAACGCTTGTGTTGAGTCTCGTAGGTGTAATCTGGAAAGATGTTCACCTGACTGTTCGCTACTTTGAATGGACCATCACGCCTGGCGGCGTTGAGGATTAGATCCCTGTCCCGAAAATGTAATAAACGCGCCACCACCGGCCTCGGGGGGCGTCCCTGTTGCGGCGGCCGCGCCGGGACTCTGTGGGCACGCTCCAGAGTGTAGAAGGAGGATAGCCCCTCCGGAGCCACCGTGTCGCGGAGCCAGGCCTCCAAGTATGTCACCATATCGCCATCTTCGAT
Source organism: Lissotriton vulgaris (assembly GCF_964263255.1). Lineage (NCBI taxonomy): Eukaryota > Metazoa > Chordata > Amphibia > Caudata > Salamandridae > Lissotriton > Lissotriton vulgaris. The sequence goes on along the minus strand of NC_141687.1, from coordinate 2,135,157,039 downwards.
TTTTTCCGGGAGGCCCACGACACGAATGTTGTTCCGCCTGTTGCGGCCTTCCGCATCCTCCGCCCTCTGCTCCAGGGACGCAATTCGGGACAGGGCATCCTTCATCGTCGCAGCCAAGGTTCGCTGCGCCGGCTCCAAGGTCTTCACCGAGCCCTCCACTTCTTTGACCCGGTCTGAAAGTTTGCCATGGTCCGCTCTGAGGAGACCAAGGCTCGTCGCCACCTGGGCAATGTCTTGTTGGAGGGCCGATCTCGTAGTCGTTATCGCCTCTAGGACGCGGTCAAACTGCCGTTGCATCGGCGCGCCATCAGAACTCTTTGGGTCCCCAAGCTCTTCTTTGTCCTGGGCTTCCGAGTCCGAGGCGGTCGGGGTGGGCCCCTTGGCTCCCCTAGGTTTCCCCATGTCGCCGGGGGCACTCCGTGAAAGTCCCGGAGTAGGCGTCTCCGGGCGCAGGTGTCGACCACGACCCTCCCGGCTCCTGGTCCTCAGATCGAATACAGGAGATCTCCGTCTCCAGGGCCTGTGGAGACTTCTCCGCTTCAACTCACGCCACCGCCACGGCGTCCGAGGGCACCGATGAGGGGGCGGAGACAGCCGTCGTCGTGCCAGGCAAGCCCGCTCACCCGCTAGGGATCCAGGGTGAGGGTCCCCAACTCCACTGGACGATGTGTAGCGCCAAGGTGTCGCGCCTCCCATGGAAGTGGGCTGGCCGGGAAGATGTAGCTAGGTGCGGAGTCGCGAGACGGGTCACCGCCCAGAGCACAGGGCGTCCGCTCCCGGGGTCCCCCACAACGTGGGCACCCGCCCGGCCACCCAGCCGAGTGCAAAGTCGTCGTGAGAGGTCCGATCCAATAGACAGCCAGTGCACAGAGCAGTCGGGGATGGCGAAGTCGGGCGCAAGTCGCCGCTCGCTACGCCCCTCCAAGTCAGTGGGTCCGGCCAGGGGGACAAAGAAGTCCGGGCGCCATGTTGGGACGCACTCCGCGACTCCGCAAACTTCGATTGCGCTCCGGAACAACCCTCGTCTGAGCTCCACCAAGGGCCCCGGCAGGTCTCCGTTGGTCCGCTCAGCCGAGTGCAGGGTCTGGGGTGCCCCGCAGCCACCGATTTACAGGATAAATCCGGGCTCTGTCCCGGAGCCGAGCTCTCAGGCGACCATCGCCATCGGCGCCCAAGCCACGCCCCCCTTGTGGACGCCTGATGCTTGTGGATGTCTGATGCTCCTGGTTGTCTGATGCTCCTGGTTGTCTGATGTCTGATGCTTGTGGATGCCTGATGCTTTTGTATGCCTGATGCTTGTGTATGTCTGATGCTTGTGTATGTCGGATGCTTGTGGATGTCGGATGCTTGTGGGTGTCGGATGCTTGTGGGTGTCGGATGCTTGTGGGTGTCGGATGCTTGTGGGTGTCGGATGCTTGTGGGTGTCTGATGCTTGTGGGTGTCTGATGCTTGTGGATGTCTGATGCTTGTGGATGTCTGATGCTTGTGGATGTCTGATGCTTGTGGATGTCTGATGCTTGTGGATGTCTGATGCTTGTGGATGTCTGATGCTTGTGGATGTCTGTTGCTTGTAGATGCTTGTGGATGTGTGACACTTGTGGATGTGTGACGCTTGTGAATGCTTGACGCTTGTGCATGCCTGACGCTTGTGGATGCCTGACGCTTGTGGATGCCTGACGCTTGTGGATGCCTGACGCTTGTGGATGCCTGACGCTTGTGGATGCCTGACGCTTGTGGATGCCTGACGCTTGTGGATGCCTGATGTCTTTGGATGTCTGATGCTTGTGGATGCTTGAGGTTTGTGGATGTCTGATGCCTGATGTTTGTGGATGTCTGACGCTTGTGGATGTCTGACGCTTGTGGATTCCTGACGCTTGCAGATGTCTGATGCCTGATGCTTGTGGATCTCTGATGCTTGTGCATGTCTGATGTTTTTGAATGTCTGATGCTTGTGAATGTCTGATGCTTGTGGATGTCTGATGCCTGATGTTTGTGGATGTCCGACGCTTGTGGATGCCTGACGCTTGTGGATGCCTGACGCTTGCGGATGTCTGATGCTTGCGGATGTCTGATGCTTGCGGATGTCTGATGCTCCTGGTTGTCTGATGCTCCTGGTTGTCTGATGTCTGATGCTTGTGGATGCCTGATGCTTGTGTATGCCTGATGCTTGTGTATGTCTGATGCATGTGTATGTCTGATGCTTGTGGATGTCGGATGCTTGTGGTTGTCTGATGCTTGTGGATGTCTGATGCTTGTGGATGTCTGATGCTTGTGGATGTCTGATGCTTGTGGATGTCTGATGCTTGTGGATGTCTGATGCTTGTGGATGTCTGTTGCTTGTAGATGCTTGTGGATGTGTGACACTTGTGGATGTCTGACGCTTGTGAATGCTTGACGCTTGTGCATGCCTGACGCTTGTGCATGCCTGACGCTTGTGGATGCCTGACGCTTGTGGATGCCTGACGCTTGTGGATGCCTGACGCTTGTGGATGCCTGATGTCTTTGGATGTCTGATGCTTGTGGATGCTTGACGTTTGTGGATGTCTGATGCCTGATGTTTGTGGATGTCTGACGCTTGTGGATGTCTGACGCTTGTGGATTCCTGACGCTTGCAGATGTCTGATGCCTGATGCTTGTGGATCTCTGATGCTTGTGCATGTCTGATGTTTTTGAATGTCTGATGCTTGTGAATGTCTGATGCTTGTGGATGTCTGATGCCTGATGTTTGTGGATGTCTGACGCTTGTGGATGCCTGACGCTTGTGGATGCCTGACGCTTGCGGATGCCTGATGCTTGCGGATGCCTGATGCTTGCGGATGTCTGATGCTCCTGGTTGTCTGATGCTCCAGGTTGTCTGATGTCTGATGCTTGTGGATGCCTGATGCTTGTGTATGCCTGATGCTTGTGTATGTCTGATGCATGTGTATGTCTGATGCTTGTGTATGTCTGATGCTTGTGGTTGTCTGATGCTTGTGGATGTCTGATGCTTGTGGATGTCTGATGCTTGTGGATGTCTGATGCTTGTGGATGTCTGATGCTTGTGGATGTCTGATGCTTGTGGATGTCTGATGCTTGTGGATGTCTGTTGCTTGTGGATGTCTGTTGCTTGTAGATGCTTGTGGATGTGTGACACTTGTGGATGTCTGACGCTTGTGAATGCTTGACGCTTGTGCATGCCTGACGCTTGTGCATGCCTGACGCTTGTGGATGCCTGACGCTTGTGGATGCCTGACGCTTGTGGATGCCTGATGTCTTTGGATGTCTGATGCTTGTGGATGCTTGACGTTTGTGGATGTCTGATGCCTGATGTTTGTGGATGTCTGACGCTTGTGGATGTCTGACGCTTCTGGATTCCTGACGCTTGTAGATGTCTGATGCCTGATGCTTGTGGATCTCTGATGCTTGTGAATGTCTGATGTTTTTGGATGTCTGATGTTTGTGGATGTCTGACGCTTGTGGATGCCTGACGCTTGTGGATGCCTGACGCTTGCGGATGTCTGATGCTTGCGGATGTCTGATGCTCCTGGTTGTCTGATGCTCCTGGTTGTCTGATGTCTGATGCTTGTGGATGCCTGATGCTTGTGTATGCCTGATGCTTGTGTATGTCTGATGCTTGTGTATGTCTGATGCTTGTGGATGTGTGATGCTTGTGGATGTCTGATGCTTGTGGATGTCTGATGCTTGTGGATGTCTGATGCTTGTAGATGCCTGATGATTGTAGATGCCTGATGCTTCTGGATGTCTGATGCTTCTGGATGTCTGATGCCTGATGCTTGTGGATGTCTGATGCTTGTAGATGTCTGATGCTTGTGTATGTCTGTTGCTTGTGGATATTTGATGCTTGTTGATGCTTGATGCTTTTGGATGCCTGACGCTTGTGGATGCCTGACGCTTGTGGATGCCTGATGCTTGTGGACGCCTGATGCTTGTGGACGCCGGATGCTTGTGGACGCATGATGCTTGTGGACGCCTGATGCTTGTGGACGCCTGATGCTCCTGGTTGTCTGATGCTCCTGGTTGTCTGATGCCTGATGCTTTTGTATGCCTGATGCTTTTGTATGCCTGATGCTTGTGTATGTCTGATGCTTGTGTATGTCTGATGCTTGTGTATGTCGGATGCTTGTGGGTGTCTGATGCTTGTGGGTGTCTGATGCTTGTGGGTGTCTGATGCTTGTGGGTGTCTGATGCTTGTGGGTGTCTGATGCTTGTGGGTGTCTGATGCTTGTGGGTGTCTGATGCTTGTGGGTGTCTGATGCTTGTGGGTGTCTGATGTTTGTGGGTGTCTGATGCTTGTGGGTGTCTGATGCTTGTGGATGTCTGATGCTTGTGGATGTCTGATGCTTGTGGATGTCTGATGCTTGTGGATGTCTGATGCTTGTGGATGTCTGTTGCTTGTAGATGCTTGTGGATGTGTGACACTTGTGGATGTGTGACGCTTGTGAATGCTTGACGCTTGTGCATGCCTGACGCTTGTGCATGCCTGACGCTTGTGGATGCCTGACGCTTGTGGATGCCTGACGCTTGTGGATGCCTGACGCTTGTGGATGCCTGACGCTTGTGGATGCCTGACGCTTGTGGATGCCTGACGCTTGTGGATGCCTGATGTCTTTGGATGTCTGATGCTTGTGGATGCTTGACGTTTGTGGATGTCTGATGCCTGATGTTTGTGGATGTCTGACGCTTGTGGATTCCTGACGCTTGTGGACGCCTGATGCTTGTGGATGTCTGATGCTCCTGGTTGTCTGATGTCTGATGCTTGTGGATGCCTGATGCTTTTGTATGCCTGATGCTTGTGTATGTCTGATGCTTGTGTATGTCTGATGCTTGTGGATGTCGGATGCTTGTGGGTGTCGGATGCTTGTGGGTGTCGGATGCTTGTGGGTGTCGGATGCTTGTGGGTGTCTGATGCTTGTGGATGTCTGATGCTTGTGGATGTCTGATGATTGTGGATGTCTGATGCTTGTGGATGTCTGATGCTTGTGGATGTCTGATGCTTGTAGATGCTTGTGGATGTGTGACACTTGTGGATGTGTGACGCTTGTGAATGCTTGACGCTTGTGCATGCCTGACGCGTGTGCATGCCTGACGCTTGTGGATGCCTGACGCTTGTGGATGCCTGACGCTTGTGGATGCCTGACGCTTGTGGATGCCTGACGCTTGTGGATGCCTGATGTCTTTGGATGTCTGATGCTTGTGGATGCTTGACGTTTGTGGATGTCTGATGCCTGATGTTTGTGGATGTCTGACGCTTGTGGATGTCTGACGCTTGTGGATTCCTGACGCTTGCAGATGTCTGATGCCTGATGCTTGTGGATCTCTGATGCTTGTGCATGTCTGATGTTTTTGAATGTCTGATGCTTGTGAATGTCTGATGCTTGTGGATGTCTGATGCCTGATGTTTGTGGATGTCTGACGCTTGTGGATGCCTGACGCTTGTGGATGCCTGACGCTTGCGGATGTCTGATGCTTGCGGATGTCTGATGCTCCTGGTTGTCTGATGCTCCTGGTTGTCTGATGTCTGATGCTTGTGGATGCCTGATGCTTGTGTATGCCTGATGCTTGTGTATGTCTGATGCATGTGTATGTCTGATGCTTGTGGATGTCGGATGCTTGTGGTTGTCTGATGCTTGTGGATGTCTGATGCTTGTGGATGTCTGATGCTTGTGGATGTCTGATGCTTGTGGATGTCTGTTGCTTGTGGATGTTTGATGCTTGTGGATGCTTGAAGCTTGTGGATGTCTGATGCTTGTGGGTGTCTGATGCTTGTGGGTGTCTGATGCTTGTGGGTGTCTGATGCTTGTGGGTGTCTGATGCTTGTGGGTGTCTGATGCTTGTGGGTGTCTGATGCTTGTGGGTGTCTGATGCTTGTGGGTGTCTGATGCTTGTGGTTGTCTGATGCTTGTGGATGTCTGATGCTTGTGGGTGTCTGATGCTTGTGGGTGTCTGATGCTTGTGGGTGTCTGATGCTTGTGGGTGTCTGATGCTTGTGGGTGTCTGATGCTTGTGGGTGTCTGATGCTTGTGGTTGTCTGATGCTTGTGGATGTCTGATGCTTGTGGATGTCTGATGCTTGTGGATGCTTGAGGTTTGTGGATGTCTGATGCCTGATGTTTGTGGATGTCTGACGCTTGTGGATGTCTGACGCTTGTGGATTCCTGACGCTTGCAGATGTCTGATGCCTGATGCTTGTGGATCTCTGATGCTTGTGCATGTCTGATGTTTTTGAATGTCTGATGCTTGTGAATGTCTGATGCTTGTGGATGTCTGATGCCTGATGTTTGTGGATGTCCGACGCTTGTGGATGCCTGACGCTTGTGGATGCCTGACGCTTGCGGATGTCTGATGCTTGCGGATGTCTGATGCTTGCGGATGTCTGATGCTCCTGGTTGTCTGATGCTCCTGGTTGTCTGATGTCTGATGCTTGTGGATGCCTGATGCTTGTGTATGCCTGATGCTTGTGTATGTCTGATGCATGTGTATGTCTGATGCTTGTGGATGTCGGATGCTTGTGGTTGTCGGATGCTTGTGGATGTCTGATGCTTGTGGATGTCTGATGCTTGTGGATGTCTGATGCTTGTGGATGTCTGATGCTTGTGGATGTCTGTTGCTTGTGGATGTCTGTTGCTTGTAGATGCTTGTGGATGTGTGACACTTGTGGATGTCTGACGCTTGTGAATGCTTGACGCTTGTGCATGCCTGACGCTTGTGCATGCCTGACGCTTGTGGATGCCTGACGCTTGTGGATGCCTGACGCTTGTGGATGCCTGATGTCTTTGGATGTCTGATGCTTGTGGATGCTTGACGTTTGTGGATGTCTGATGCCTGATGTTTGTGGATGTCTGACGCTTGTGGATGTCTGACGCTTGTGGATTCCTGACGCTTGCAGATGTCTGATGCCTGATGCTTGTGGATCTCTGATGCTTGTGCATGTCTGATGTTTTTGAATGTCTGATGCTTGTGAATGTCTGATGCTTGTGGATGTCTGATGCCTGATGTTTGTGGATGTCTGACGCTTGTGGATGCCTGACGCTTGTGGATGCCTGACGCTTGCGGATGCCTGATGCTTGCGGATGTCTGATGCTCCTGGTTGTCTGATGCTCCAGGTTGTCTGATGTCTGATGCTTGTGGATGCCTGATGCTTGTGTATGCCTGATGCTTGTGTATGTCTGATGCATGTGTATGTCTGATGCTTGTGGATGTCGGATGCTTGTGGTTGTCTGATGCTTGTGGATGTCTGATGCTTGTGGATGTCTGATGCTTGTGGATGTCTGATGCTTGTGGATGTCTGATGCTTGTGGATGTCTGATGCTTGTGGATGTCTGTTGCTTGTGGATGTCTGTTGCTTGTAGATGCTTGTGGATGTGTGACACTTGTGGATGTCTGACGCTTGTGAATGCTTGACGCTTGTGCATGCCTGACGCTTGTGCATGCCTGACGCTTGTGGATGCCTGACGCTTGTGGATGCCTGACGCTTGTGGATGCCTGATGTCTTTGGATGTCTGATGCTTGTGGATGCTTGACGTTTGTGGATGTCTGATGCCTGATGTTTGTGGATGTCTGACGCTTGTGGATGTCTGACGCTTCTGGATTCCTGACGCTTGTAGATGTCTGATGCCTGATGCTTGTGGATCTCTGATGCTTGTGAATGTCTGATGTTTTTGGATGTCTGATGTTTGTGGATGTCTGACGCTTGTGGATGCCTGACGCTTGTGGATGCCTGACGCTTGCGGATGTCTGATGCTTGCGGATGTCTGATGCTCCTGGTTGTCTGATGCTCCTGGTTGTCTGATGTCTGATGCTTGTGGATGCCTGATGCTTGTGTATGCCTGATGCTTGTGGATGTCTGACGCTTGTGAATGCTTGACGCTTGTGCATGCCTGACGCTTGTGCATGCCTGACGCTTGTGCATGCCTGACGCTTGTGGATGCCTGACGCTTGTGGATGCCTGACGCTTGTGGATGCCTGATGTCTTTGGATGTCTGATGCTTGTGGATGCTTGACGTTTGTGGATGTCTGATGCCTGATGTTTGTGGATGTCTGACGCTTGTGGGTGTCTGACGCTTCTGGATTCCTGACGCTTGTAGATGTCTGATGCCTGATGCTTGTGGATCTCTGATGCTTGTGAATGTCTGATGTTTTTGGATGTCTGATGTTTGTGGATGTCTGACGCTTGTGGATGCCTGACGCTTGTGGATGCCTGACGCTTGCGGATGTCTGATGCTTGCGGATGTCTGATGCTCCTGGTTGTCTGATGCTCCTGGTTGTCTGATGTCTGATGCTTGTGGATGCCTGATGCTTGTGTATGCCTGATGCTTGTGTATGTCTGATGCTTGTGTATGTCTGATGCTTGTGGATGTCTGATGCTTGTGGATGTCTGATGCTTGTGGATGTCTGATGCTTGTGGATGTCTGATGCTTGTAGATGCCTGATGATTGTAGATGCCTGATGCTTCTGGATGTCTGATGCTTCTGGATGTCTGATGCCTGATGCTTGTGGATGTCTGATGCTTGTAGATGTCTGATGCTTGTGTATGTCTGTTGCTTGTGGATATTTGATGCTTGTTGATGCTTGATGCTTTTGGATGCCTGACGCTTGTGGATGCCTGACGCTTGTGGATGCCTGATGCTTGTGGACGCCTGATGCTTGTGGACGCCGGATGCTTGTGGACGCCTGATGCTTGTGGACGCCTGATGCTTGTGGACGCCTGATGCTTGTGGACGCCTGATGCTCCTGGTTGTCTGATGCTCCTGGTTGTCTGATGCCTGATGCTTTTGTATGCCTGATGCTTTTGTATGCCTGATGCTTGTGTATGTCTGATGCTTGTGTATGTCTGATGCTTGTGTATGTCGGATGCTTGTGGGTGTCTGATGCTTGTGGGTGTCTGATGCTTGTGGGTGTCTGATGCTTGTGGGTGTCTGATGCTTGTGGGTGTCTGATGCTTGTGGGTGTCTGATGCTTGTGGGTGTCTGATGCTTGTGGGTGTCTGATGTTTGTGGGTGTCTGATGCTTGTGGGTGTCTGATGCTTGTGGATGTCTGATGCTTGTGGATGTCTGATGCTTGTGGATGTCTGATGCTTGTGGATGTCTGTTGCTTGTAGATGCTTGTGGATGTGTGACACTTGTGGATGTGTGACGCTTGTGAATGCTTGACGCTTGTGCATGCCTGACGCTTGTGCATGCCTGACGCTTGTGGATGCCTGACGCTTGTGGATGCCTGACGCTTGTGGATGCCTGACGCTTGTGGATGCCTGACGCTTGTGGATGCCTGACGCTTGTGGATGCCTGACGCTTGTGGATGCCTGATGTCTTTGGATGTCTGATGCTTGTGGATGCTTGACGTTTGTGGATGTCTGATGCCTGATGTTTGTGGATGTCTGACGCTTGTGGATTCCTGACGCTTGTGGACGCCTGATGCTTGTGGATGTCTGATGCTCCTGGTTGTCTGATGTCTGATGCTTGTGGATGCCTGATGCTTTTGTATGCCTGATGCTTGTGTATGTCTGATGCTTGTGTATGTCTGATGCTTGTGGATGTCGGATGCTTGTGGGTGTCGGATGCTTGTGGGTGTCTGATGCTTGTGGGTGTCGGATGCTTGTGGGTGTCTGATGCTTGTGGGTGTCTGATGCTTGTGGATGTCTGATGCTTGTGGATGTCTGATGCTTGTGGATGTCTGATGCTTGTGGATGTCTGATGCTTGTGGATGTCTGATGCTTGTGGATGTCTGTTGCTTGTAGATGCTTGTGGATGTGTGACACTTGTGGATGTGTGACGCTTGTGAATGCTTGACGCTTGTGCATGCCTGACGCGTGTGCATGCCTGACGCTTGTGGATGCCTGACGCTTGTGGATGCCTGACGCTTGTGGATGCCTGACGCTTGTGGATGCCTGACGCTTGTGGATGCCTGATGTCTTTGGATGTCTGATGCTTGTGGATGCTTGACGTTTGTGGATGTCTGATGCCTGATGTTTGTGGATGTCTGACGCTTGTGGATGTCTGACGCTTGTGGATTCCTGACGCTTGCAGATGTCTGATGCCTGATGCTTGTGGATCTCTGATGCTTGTGCATGTCTGATGTTTTTGAATGTCTGATGCTTGTGAATGTCTGATGCTTGTGGATGTCTGATGCCTGATGTTTGTGGATGTCTGACGCTTGTGGATGCCTGACGCTTGTGGATGCCTGACGCTTGCGGATGTCTGATGCTTGCGGATGTCTGATGCTCCTGGTTGTCTGATGCTCCTGGTTGTCTGATGTCTGATGCTTGTGGATGCCTGATGCTTGTGTATGCCTGATGCTTGTGTATGTCTGATGCATGTGTATGTCTGATGCTTGTGGATGTCGGATGCTTGTGGTTGTCTGATGCTTGTGGATGTCTGATGCTTGTGGATGTCTGATGCTTGTGGATGTCTGATGCTTGTGGATGTCTGTTGCTTGTGGATGTTTGATGCTTGTGGATGCTTGATGCTTTTGGATGTCTGAAGCTTGTGGATGTCTGATGCTTGTGGGTGTCTGAAGCTTGTGGGTGTCTGATGCTTGTGGGTGTCTGATGCTTGTGGGTGTCTGATGCTTGTGGGTGTCTGATGCTTGTGGGTGTCTGATGCTTGTGGGTGTCTGATGCTTGTGGGTGTCTGATGCTTGTGGGTGTCTGATGCTTGTGGGTGTCTGATGCTTGTGGGTGTCTGATGCTTGTGGGTGTCTGATGCTTGTGGGTGTCTGATGCTTGTGGTTGTCTGATGCTTGTGGATGTCTGATGCTTGTGGATGTCTGATGCTTGTGGATGTCTGATGCTTGTGGATGTCTGTTGCTTGTAGATGCTTGTGGATGTGTGACACTTGTGGATGTCTGACGCTTGTGAATGCTTGACGCTTGTGCATGCCTGACGCTTGTGCATGCCTGACGCTTGTGGATGCCTGACGCTTGTGGATGCCTGACGCTTGTGCATGCCTGACGCTTGTGGATGCCTGATGTCTTTGGATGTCTGATGCTTGTGGATGCTTGACGTTTGTGGATGTCTGATGCCTGATGTTTGTGGATGTCTGACGCTTGTGGATGCCTGACGCTTGTGGATGTCTGACGCTTGTGGATTCCTGACGCTTGCAGATGTCTGATGCCTGATGCTTGTGGATCTCTGATGCTTGTGCATGTCTAATGTTTTTGGATGTCTGATGCTTGTGTATGCCTGATGCTTGTGGATGTCTGATGCTTGTGGATGTCTGATGCTTGTGGATGTCTGATGCTTGTGGATGTCTGATGCTTGTGGATGTCTGATGCTTGTGGATGTCTGATGCTTGTGGATGTCTGATGATTGTAGATGTCTGATGCTTCTGGATGTCTGATGCTTCTGGATGTCTGATGCTTCTGGATGTCTGATGCCTGATGCTTGTGGATGTCTGATGCCTGTGGATGTCTGATGCTTGTGTATGTCTGTTGCTTGTGGATGTTTGATGCTTGTTGATGCTTGATGCTTGTGGATGCCTGATGCTTGTGGACGCCTGATGCTTGTGGATGCCTGATGCTTGTGGACGCCTGATGCTTGTGGATGTCGATGCTCCTGGTTGTCTGATGCTCCTGGTTGTCTGATGCTCCTGGTTGTCTGATGTCTGATGCTTGTGGATGCCTGATGCTTTTGTATGCCTGATGCTTGTGTATGTCTGATGCTTGTGTATGTCTGATGCTTGTGGATGTCGGATGCTTGTGGATGTCGGATGCTTGTGGATGTCGGATGCTTGTGGATGTCGGATGCTTGTGGATGTCGGATGCTTGTGGTTGTCTGATGCTTGTGGATGTCTGATGCTTGTGGATGTCTGATGCTTGTGGATGTCTGTTGCTTGTGGATGTGTGATGCTTGTGGATGCTTGATGCTTTTGGATGCCTGACACTTGTGGATGTCTGATGGTTGTGGATGTCTGTTGCTTGTGGATGCCTGAAGTCTGATGCTTGTGGATGTCTGATGCTTGTGGATGTCTGATGCTTGTGGATGTCTGATGCCTGATGCTTGTGAATGTCTGATGTTTGTAGATGTCTGATGTTTGTGGATGTCTGAAGCTTGTGAATGTCTGATGCTTGTGGATGTCTGATGCTTGTGGGTGTCTGATGCTTGTGGGTGTCTGATGCTTGTGGGTGTCTGATGCTTGTGGGTGTCTGATGCTTGTGGGTGTCTGATGCTTGTGGGTGTCTGATGCTTGTGGGTGTCTGATGCTTGTGGGTGTCTGATGCTTGTGGATGTCTGATGCTTGTGGATGTCTGATGCTTGTGGATGTCTGTTGCTTGTGGATGTCTGTTGCTTGTGGATGTCTGTTGCTTGTGGATGTCTGTTGCTTGTAGATGCTTGTGGATGTGTGACACTTGTGGATGTCTGACGCTTGTGAATGCTTGACGCTTGTGCATGCCTGACGCTTGTGCATGCCTGACGCTTGTGGATGCCTGACGCTTGTGGATGCCTGACGCTTGTGGATGCCTGACGCTTGTGGATGCCTGACGCTTGTGGATGCCTGATGTCTTTGGATGTGTGTTGCTTGTGGATGTCTGTTGCTTGTTGATTGCGCAGATTACCTTTATCACATAACTGAAGATGTCAGCAGCGAGCGTTTAAAACACAGAAAAATCTTGCTGTGAATGTGTGTGTGTGTTTTCCTGGTCGTGTTGTGCAAGGCTTCCTTTCAAGTCGGGTGGGGGAGCAGGGGAGCCAGTAAGTGGGAGGGAATAGCTCTCGGCATTGCTGGGTGGGCGGGGGAGCAGCAGCCTGTGGTGTGAGAGACAAATGTTGGTGTGAGGAGGAGGGAGGGGGGAGAGAGTGCGCTGTGCATACCAATATAGGTTTCGAGTAATTATATTACGCAACCTAAAAAGTGCAGGGGAACCCTTGCTAAAAGATGCCAGGTCTAACATTGAACATCAGCAGAAAATAGTAAAAGTGGGATGATGTGCATTGGTGCACATGTAATTAATTATATGCTTTACTTTCTGTGAGCGTTAAAACACGAAATATTATATTTGTGTTTTTCACTCATGGATTTGATATAGGACTCTCTATGCACCGGTAGAAATTATTTATTTTTCGCTTCACGATCTCAAAGCATTGGCATTTCACTAGTTGTTGGAACAAAGGATGAGGTTGCATGCCGTTGGACCCAAGATATCGACGGCTGCTCTGTCACGTGATCTTTCTGCCTTTGGAACATCAGGTCTGCTTGTGGAAGTGAAAATTGCTAGCTAAAAGGAGCGTGAAGCGGGAGCAATGTACAGCAACTTTTGTGGAGCAGAAGTTTGAAGTTTGACTTTTGTGGCACAGAACAGACCAAAGCAGTGTAATCTCTTTGAGTGTTTTCAACATACATGTCAACATTTTCTGATTGGAATGTAGGAGATTTGAAAAGAAAATAGGGGGAATGATTTTTCCCCATTGACATATAATTAGGCAACCACCTGAATCAAATACGGTCTGTTGGCATGTGTATATCAACAACGTCTTTCAATTCCAGCAGCTTTCACATGCATTTTTCCAGCTCATATCTTTTTAAGTAAATAACAGAATACAAAATGGTTTATAGAATGGACTGCAGATCTAATGTCAAAAAGAATTAATCGATGCAGCTGACCTCTAGATTGCCCATCATGTCGATGGTTTAGAAAGTAAGCTTTTCTAGGCTTTCGTGAGTCACTGAAAGAAAGCACACACATGTCTCTTTTGAAATTTGATTACAGCAATGCATGCCGATGCTGCAGCCCTGGTGTATGGGAGCTTTACTTTCTATGGTGACGGCAGCTGCAGTAGTGAGATTAAAGGCATTTGGAGGGCCATCAAAGGAGGCATGACTTAAAGATGCATAAGGGTGCAAGGGATGAGGCCGGTGGGAAGTATGTGGAATGCGTGGCAAGCATTAGATGAGAGTAAATTAAAAAGGTGTTGAGGACCAAGAGTAATAATCATGTGCTTTCCTCATTTCTAAGCACTGCAAATAGGAAGTGGTACTATAAACAAATTTAATGGAACTTAATATATTGACCTCAGAACGGTACACGGACGGGATGCCAAGATTCAAGTTTGTGACCTGCAGGTCACAGATGTCAGCTGCAAATAGTTACTCACTAAGCCATCTTCATGTTAGCGGGATTATTAAGAGCTGCGTTAGTTCCGATCTGCAAGGAGATGCCAGAAGAAAATGTGCCAGTGAGTGGTTGGGTAGATGTACGATTGGCCATGACATGACTAAATATATTGACTTAACATGCTACAAAATTAAAATAGAGTTGAATAAGAGCAGACATTCAGACCGATGAGTTTAGCGTTCAGCGAAAGGAGACGGAGACACATCAGAATTGTGCCTGCCTCTCAAATCAACACAAGGAGTAAACCCTAACAAAGAACATCGCCTCCACACAAAAAAAAGCCTTTGATGCAGCAGGGGGCGGAGAGCAGGGGTCGGAGCGGGAAGAGCTGCTGGCGTGGGAGGGTGATTGATGGGCGGGGCAGTGCTGGGGAAGCCTTTGATGTGGCCTGGCTGCCGTGGAGAAATGCTGCTGGTAGTGGGAAGGCTGGGCATGCTCGTCCACGAGGAATCACGTGACTCTCTCGTGCACTGTCCAAAATCCGCCAAATCCGCCTGTTAGGAAAGGAATTTTTGGGATTGACAACAATAGGTTCGAGTAAACTCGACCTAAAAAGGCATAGCATGTAAAAATGAGAGTGAGTGACAGAAAAAACACCTGAGGTATGATAAAATGGAGGGGGGGGGACAAAATTATGTGGAAGAAACACAAAAAGTAAAAATAAAGAGAAGTTGAAATAAGAGAAGGAGAAACAAGTAGAAAAAACAAAGCAGAGGAGAAATGAGAGAAAAAGGAGAATGGTGAAAGGATTAGAGTAAAGAGAAATAAAAGAAGAGAAATGGGACCTGATGAAGGAGAGGGAGAATAAAAGTGTGGAAAAAGAATAGGTAATAGCAAAAAAGCTGGAAGAAGAGAAGATAAAGCAAGACACCGAAAATTAGAACTGTTTTTTTTAATGTATGCTATCTATTTCTGATTTACTAAACACTTACTGCTCTATGTATGTTAATCTGAGAAAAATAATCTGTCATTGTCTCGAAAATTTAACAAGACTGGTTGGTTAAGACGAGGCTAGGGAGAAGTTAATGGGCACTGAAATCGAAGATTGCCATCTGTGATTTGTTCAGGTTTTGTATTCTTTCTTTATCAAAACATCAAAGGAAGTGAACACACCCCCAGTGGGGAATACAGACCGACCCACTTCAGCATCTCAACTTTTTTTTAAAGGACTGTCAGATACCATGGTTATTTTCAATAGCATGCTTTTTTCAATAGCATACTTCATCATGAAGTTCTCGCCCAGATACAAAGAGGTATCTCGGCGGACTCAACCTTGAAAATTCAAGGGAGCTCTTTGTGTGTTTTTCTTAGAGGGATCTTTATCTAAAATTGACTCCGGTGTTATAAAAAATTAACATTTATGGAAATATGTTTTCTTTAGCACTCCATTGGTGTGCATGTGTTTCCTCTTTCACCTGGGTGTGCTTGTTTTGTTTTATGTTATGGTATGTTAGATAGTTTTGTTAAGCGCTCGAATGCCCATGGGCGTCTTGGTGCTAGCTGAAAAACTGCCAAAGAAATAAACCTGAGGGGTTTTAGCAGGACATAAGTTTTTAGCGAATTTCTGAAAGCCTGCAAATTTGAAATTGAATTGATATTAAGCGGAAGATTGTTCCAAGCTTTTGTGGCTCCCATGACAAAGCCTCTGCCGCCACAGGCGGCGCGCTTATACCTAGGTACTAATACCACTTTAGCAGAGGCAGTTTGCAGTGATCTGGGAGGTGAGTGCCAAATAAAACTTTTTGTTTAAAATTCATGACCTTGGTTGTGCAAGACCTTGTCAACATTACGGAGAGCCTTAAAAAGCAACCTCTGCCTCACAGGGAGCCAGTGTAGTTTTCGAATAGACCCTGAAACAGAGTGATAGTTGGGGATTTTTAAGAGTACGAGGCGCAGCATTCTGCGGTGTCTGTCATTTGCTTAACACATGCTGATGGGCAGTTAAATACAGTCAATTCGCATAGTCAATCCTTGATAACATCAGCAAGGTAACTACTATTTTCCGTAAATGATTGGGTATATACGGAGGTTTTTTTTTTCTGAATCTCAGAGTGTAAAAAGCAGCCAAAGTGACTTCTTTTTGCCTGATATTGGAGAGCAAATCATTTATAACAACTTTCACATTTTTAGTTCTCTTCACCAGCGAGGCGAGTGGGCCTATCTCTACAGGCCTACTGAGAACCGAAGATAAGAACCTCCGACTTCCCTGATTTTAACTTCAGGCAGTTCCAGGCCATCCATAAACTGACAGCTTGTACACACTCACAGAATTTTGCCCCAACCACCTCGATCCCACTATCCAACGAGACAACTACCTGTGTGTCGTCTGCATAAGAAGTAAGGTTGAAGGCAAAAGATCTTATTAGGTCTGCCAGAGGAGTGATGTAGACATTACACAGTGTAGGGCTAATTGCCGATCCCTAGGGTACACCGCAAGGCCAAGAAAATTAATGACATGAAAAGTCACCCAATTGAACCGACTGTACCTGTCCGCTAAGAAACTAGTCTAGCAATTTCCATGCCACCTTAGTTGCCCCTACCCTGCTTACCCTCTCCATCATCAGCCCATGACTTACAGTATCAAAGGCTGCTGATAAGTCAAACAGAATCAGAGCTGCCCCCATAATCTAGAGAACTTTTAATTTCCTCTATTGCTTTTATGAGAGCGGATTCCTTGCTGTGTCCGGCCCAAAATCAAAATGGAGTAGAATCCAATAGGTTAATATCCTGGACATGGCTAACCAATTGCTCATTCAGGATCTTTTCAATTAGTTTTTGCTGGAAGGGGCAGGCAGGATATTGGGCATTAGTTATTCGGGTGCAAAGGATCTAGAGAAGATTTTTTAATAACACGCAGAACTAGTGCCTTTTCCCATTCTGATGGAAACTGCCTAGAGCAGCAGGTAAGGTGGAAGATAGCATTGAGCTTGGGTGCAATGGTATCAGCCCCTAATACTGCTATTTTGGGAGGACAAGGGTCGAAGGGAGAACCAGATTTATCTGATTTGAGCAACTCAACAACCCTCTCAATTGAGGGTTTACATTTTCGGCTACCCACTTTCTACAATGCATGGAGCTTACCCTCCCCATTTCTTTGATAGCTTAGCCACAACTTCCCATACTGTTGCTTTTTGCCCTTCGCATTAGTCCTTCTGTTGCTCCACCACCCCTGCTCTTACGCATCTTTTCATCCCCTCCTCCATTGCTTTTCCTCCCCCAGTCGTCAGCTCTCCACACCCCTTCGCTTTTTATTTCTCTTCTTGGCATCTGCACACTGTTACTGGGCTGCTTGCTCCTCTGTTTTTTGTGCTACCTTGCTTACTTTGTGCAATCTCAAGTACAATTCAAAATTCCAACTTGGAAAAGGTAATTAAACTTACAAAAAAGCTTCTGAAAAATACCCATGGTGTGTTGACGATGTGTACAAATTGAGTTATAACATCACAATACAAAGACATAGACTTACTAGCACACACGTCAGGGTGAACCAGAGGCCAGCTTGGAATGGGTTTTTCTCATACAGACAAAACATTCCAAAATGGTCGCCAATACATCCACCTGGGGCCCATCACTAGCCGCTTTGAATGAATATATATCATTTGCACTATGCCAGAAGCTTAGCGATCACATTTTTAAGGTAAGTTCTATTGGCTTTTTCAATGCTTGTTTTTATTTTGATCAGAAACATAAATATTTTGCTAACTGCACAACAATCGGTGTTCTTTTGTAGTCTGTAAAAGTGTTTACTGCTGAGATGTTCCTCTACCATGACTAAGCCTCATCCTCCTTCACGTTTGTAGAATGGGTTTTTATAGCTGCTACTAAGCCACAGGCTTACTCCCCGATTATCCCTTTATTGTCCTTGTACTTTTTCATTGTAATGAGAATTTGCTTCTTGAAGGCCTGTCTCACATCCAAAGCATTTTGTGCAACATCAAAATCCTGAATATTACCTCTGTCCCATACATAGATCCCACTCCTTGTGGGCCATAGATAGTAGCTCACCAATGACACATCCTGCTAGTACAAAAGTCCTAACCCAGGGTCAGACACAGAACCACCAACAATGGGAAGTAGCTGATTAAAGGGCTGAGTGATAGAAAGAGCTCAGACCGAATGGGTGGTCTAGTGTAGTACAACCCTGACGAAATACCCATCTGTAGCCATGAAATCAGGGAAGAGAGAATGCCAAAACAGCTGTAAACAGAACCAGAAGCACAACAGTAGAACAAGTGAGCTTACATCGTTCAGGTTCATAAGACACTAAAGCACCGGAATGCGACCCATAAAGGAGCAAAAGAGACACACCACATGCTCACACCATAGACTGTCCAACTGTCAAAGAAATCCAAGTGAAGGACACCCACACACACAAACTTAATGGACGTAACAACCACCTGAGTTGAGGCAAACTAGCTTAGTTTGCCTCAACTCAGGTGGTTGGGAACCCCAGAAGCAAATGTTGAGGAATGCGGAAGAGCACAAGGGCAAAGTGAAAAAGAAAAAAAAGACAGACAAGCAGCCCAACACTTATTGCCATGAAATTGCAGAATAGGGTCCAATGGCCCAATCCAGATTGATCACACAACAGGATCACTAGTAGTCAGAGCCACTCCTGATCACATATTTAACCTACTGCAACAGGATCATCAAAAGGTCCTCAACGTAGCCATCTGAGTTGGTGGCAGGAATACTGCTCCAATGATGGTGCCGACTCATGCCTTGGCACTTCTCAGACGGACTTGTCGGAGAGACAGACATCAACTAAACAGGAAGTAAGTGACCCTCAGCCCTCAGCACAGGGTGAAAGCAAGTGGGCTAACAGAATCCAAGAATCTGTAACAGCATCAAAACGGAAAAGTCTGGATGGATAAAAAAAATGGCTATCGATGAAAAGGCCCCTAATAAGTATAGTCGCAAATGTGAAAACTGAAGTAGGCAGGAAGCTGAAGGTTATGCTACATTTCTAGAGTACTCTTCGCCGTGAGAGCCACAGCGAACTGACAAAATACACCAGGATAGGCAGCTAAAGAAATGAATACAAATGTCACACAGTGAATACCCACAAAAAAGCCAGCAATAGAGTGCCCACATGATTGAGGATGGTCAGACATACACAGAGGTAGTCCTGGAAGCTCATGACTAACCTAGACTCTAGAGAGACCTCCAATATTACACTCTTGAATAATGGGTATGCGGGGAGAATGGGAAGGAGACCTGCAGCCCAAGTACACTGAATGCTGCCCCACCATTGTATCTAATAGAACTCGCAAAACAAACTGGGCAACCCGAAAATACCCTTGGGCAGCCTTGCCTAAACCCAGTACAATTAAGACCAAAGCAGCAGTAATGCAACAGAGATAAGGAAAATAGAGAGGTGGATCCCCTGACTCATGGAGGATATAGTCATTGAGCCGGACCCGTTGTAGTTCATCAGTCAGCGATAACATATAGCTTGCAGGATGAGTATGAGCACTAGGTGCCCAGTAGACATCGGAGATCTCAGAACTCCTCATCCAAATTTCGCAGGACAAGTATTGGACGATGTTTGGAAGCAATTCAAGAAACCACAGTACAGAACAGGCTGGCCCTGGTACATCAGATTGCACTGTTTTTTTTTTAAAGATCTTGAAGCATTGCTCCTTAACCAAGGGTGCGCTAAGGTTTTGTAAGTCATCTTTTTTTAACGTATGTCCTTAGCACCTAGACGCACTTGAGCATTAGCAGTGCTTTATAAATAATTTTTGATACCTTGAACCTAACCAGATGACTGCTCTGGTTTTAATGCATTTATGTCTGCAAAGACTGGTTAGGTTTCCCTCTTCCAGGTCAATTCTGGATTCAGCAGATCTTAGTGGGCAGAATACATAAATCACATAAAATGTACGCATTAGGCACAATTCCAGAAACAAATATGCAACAGCATGGCACCAAGACATATAGCTGAATAAGCATTGGCAAATACATATCAAGGTATACTCTAATTTCAACCCGTACTAAAAAACAGAGACCATGGTTTTTAGTTTTGAAGGCTAGAGCTCTTTCACCAATTTCTTAATCTGCATTTTTTCCTGGGTACTCTTGAGATTTATGTATTAGTAGTGGGGAGGTCAAACCAATATATTTTTCCCTCTTCACCCTGCCTGTGACTTCTGGGGTATATAAATGCCTGGTAATACATTTCTAGTGCAGAGGGAGGCTTGGTGAAGATGTACTCAAAGAAAATGACTGACAGACAGCATGAATAGTCACACAGGAGACTGCTTTTCTGCAAGATAAAAACTTAATCTAATTTTACTATCTAACACTGCATTTATTTCTCCTGGATATTCTAGGTGCCAATCTGGTACAGATGCATGCAGATGTGCCTTAGTTTTATGTAACACAACTGTTTGTGAGGCTGTTTGCTTGCCTAATGAAAAGGTAATCGAATGTTCATATGAAAAGAGGCAAAATGTCTCCATAAGTGTGAAAGCCTTTAGGTCTGTGCAATGGTAGGCCTGTCCTATGATTATGGCTAACAAAATATGTAGAACGAGTGAGGAGTTGTCATGCAAGTTCCATGGTTTTAATTTTGGATGAGCACCATGTAGGCCGGGCTTTACAAGGAATGCAGTAGATGTGTCTTAGTTTCTAATGGCTGAGGTAGGGTGTACAATTAGTGATCTACCTCCATACATTTTGAGATTACGTTGCTTAATAACTAAGAGGTTTGCATCTCTTAGTCATTTAACTTGATAGGTGGTGAGGCTTAAAGAGATTAAAAAAAGATCAGAAGCAATCATGAACATTCTTTTGTACAGACTTTAACCCCTCTAGTGCAGGTTTTGGATATTGGCCCACACTAGGGAGAGTTACAAAGGATCCTTCAGGGCAAGCAGCAAAGGATTTTTATTTTTTTAACAAAAGGGCTGGGGGGGCATGAAATTGCTTTCGTTTCAGCCTCAGCTCCCTCTTTCTCTCATCTGTAGGTTGAAGTCATAGATTCCCCCCGGTGGCAGAGAAGACAAAAGGTGAGTCCTTGCTCCGCCATCCCGTGGGTTTTGGGGTTCCCAAATATCTCCCCAGATTTCATGGAGGCATCGTTGGAAAGAGGAGAGTCTCCTCTTTCCAACAATGCCTTCCTGAAAGATTTTCGTGGCTGTGTATCACAGTGCAACCACAATATACAGCCAGGAAAACCGCTAGGCCACCACGGGCCTTATTTGGAGGGTCAGCCCTCGCAGTAATGCGCCAACCCCCCAAACTCACACCCTCCCCACTCCCAAGGGAAAACACATTTTTAAAAATGAAAATAATGTTTTCTCTCCAGGCTGGGGGAAAGGAAAAAATTTAAAAATATATGAAATTGTTAGGGGTTGGGGCTACCCAACCACAGTGGGCACTATTATTTTTAATTTTTTTAAATGTATGTTTTCCTGAGGGCGGGACAGACGAGGAGATTAGGATGAACGCAGTCCCCATGGGAAACCACACATTTCCTTTAAAAAAAATAGAAAGAGAGGTCGTTTTAGTCCATTTGAGGTCAATTTTTTCTTCCCCTCATTCCGCTCTTTTGGAGTCAATAACTTGCCTCTACACATATGCGCAGTCTTTAAAATTAGTGCATATTGGGTGATAATGCACTTTACAAAAAAAATCATAACTTTACATAGAAGTCTGCACCCACGCTGCACATATGGGTAAAATGTTAGCCCTGCTTTCTATGTACATCCTCCATCAGGACTTAGTGTATATTCAGTTTACTGTATAAAAAACGCATTACAGTCACAGCACTGCATTTAGCAGTGGACGTGACATATGCTACGCTCTCACTGACCACCCTATGTGTCAAAAACTAACATTTGTCGCAATATTTGACATGCTCTTTAGGGATATTAGGCAGTAATCCCCAGCATGTTTGCCTTAGTTTCAAAGGTATATATGCTTACTCGGTTCGAGCAATGGAGGCCTCATAAGGCATCCTCAGACACCCCAACTTGCATCCACAAACTAGAAGGAGTTGGATATACCACAGTGATTGAGCTAAAGACGCATGTGAGACATGTCTTTCTGAGTCTCATGTGGCTGTCGTGGGAACTGTTGGTAAAAGTTCACTAGGTATGCATTCTGTAATGTTTAGAAAGGAGGCAGTCACTTGACAGGTGGTAAAAACATAGTAAACTGTTTATTCATTTTTAGATCGAGCCTCTGCAAGACCTATTGTTATCTCTTCTGTAGGCTTTTGACACGCCCATTGGTTGTAACCTGTGGCATTCTGAAAAGCTTTGTTGGTATTTCTTCCTCCTTTGCGTGTCTGTTCCCTCTTCATGGCAACTTCACAAATTGTTTCTTTTGGTCATCCATCTCAATGCTGTCATGCTGCTTCACAGCGGTGTGATGGCCCCTGCTCCCATTTGGGCATGCAGCCTGTCCTTTGATTAGTTATCCCATGGCAATAACTCATTTCCTCATGACAGGGAACGCAACCTCTACGCGTTCATTTCCTTTTTTGTTGTGATATAGTTTAATTTAAATGAGTATTTAGTCTGTTACTGATTAGGAGGACGAGCTGATGCAGAGACTCGAACCTGTGTCCCCAGTCCCAAAGTTGGCAGCTCTGTATGTTGCACCACATTCAGGCCAGTGATATGAAAATCTTGTGTGTGGTGCGTGAATGGCGTGTGGATGGACCATAAAGCGGTTGGTGCCTTGACGTGGCTTTATGGCTCACCATCGGTTGTCTTGGTTTCTATATTCAGATAGCCTGAAAAGTATTTGTGCTTTGAAGCTAGCATTTCTGGAGGTGCTAAAACCAATCAGGCTAAGTGGTGGGTTAGCTTTAAAACATTGTACCAGATATATATCGGTGACAGTCAGGATACTCCATCGCAATGGTGAGAGAGTATCTTTACCATGAAGATAAGCGTCTGCCTGTCAGAAATGTGTGCACGGACCAATGGTGTAACAATGGGAAAGACTACTAAATCTCTGGCATGGCTGCACCCCTTCTATTACCCGACAGAGTAAGGGGCATCTGCAGCTGACCTCTATGACTGCCCACCCATTTTAGATATGCATAAGGGTCAGTTTTTACTCTCTGTCACCACCTGAAAAACCATGATGGCAAGGCGCTGTGAAAACGGTCTAATGCACTGCTCCCATGGTGAGAGGGGCATTTTCCCCCCAAAAAGAAAATCCATAGTCAGGATTTTGTTTTTGAAAATGAATTTAAAAATTGATCGACGGCTCCATCATGTTGATGAAGCAGTGCGTCAAGAGTAAAAAGGCATTGACAGGAACCCTGTGACAGCGGCTTCCGTCAATGTTTTTGAATTACCTAGTGAGAGCCACGTAAGTCACACAGCCCTGGGCTCCCCTGGATGTGTCGTTTTAAAAAATGCGCAAGCTTGCCTAGGTGCCGGCTGAGGGGCCAAAATCCATAGCTACCCTCATTGCAAAAAAATTAAGTTTTCACTGCATAAATTGGATATGTCTGTGTTCTGTTTTTATCCTTTTCAAACAAAAATTGGGTTTCGTTTTTATGTGGAGACATGTTGGAATGCTGGTTTGTTTTTATGGATCTCAACAGATTACAGAAATTTCCATAACAAAATGTAAATAAATGAGTAATGTTAGCCGTGTACGTACTTTCAAGTGTTGTATAGTATTATGGGAAAGGACACAGAACCACTGCAAGTTGCACCACGGTGGACGGGTTAAGGTCTTTAGATTGCAAAAAAAATTAGGAGTTTTTATTAGGGCTCCAAGAACGAGACAAACTGTCCTGAATGGTACTCCGGCATAGTGGCCTTCTGGCCACACCAAAGCTTAATAAAATCTTGTCCGGCCTCCAGGTTGTTGCTTGCTCTCCTCGTGTACTCGGCCATGCAGGACCACAGGCCTAGAACATAATCCAGCACGTCTTGTTTGAGAGGCTACTCTTAAGCTTCTCTCACCAAACACAATTGCCCTCTTACATGATGGCCAAACAGTAAATCAAAGAGGCTAAAACCAACCCCTTTCTGTGGCACCTCTCTGTAACAAATAGCAGGCGTGGGTGGAGAAAATACCATCTCCTCCTGAGCTAGTCTGATAAGCCCATGATCATTCCCTTCAGATCGTATTGAATCTTTCCACCAGAACATTGGTCTGGTGATGATATGGGGTGGTGAACTTGTAAGTAACACCACATTTATCCCATATCACCCACATATATGTGGACATAAAGTTAGTCTCCCTGTCTGAGACCACATCCTTAGGAAACCCCACTCTGGTGAAGAGGCCAAATAGGGCTCCGGCCACTGTGGGAGCAGAGCCCTTTTTGAGGGGTATTGCTTCTGGGTATGTGGTGTCATGGTCAACTACCACCAAGATATATCTGTTCCCAGATGCAGTTAGGGGGTTTAGGGGACAAACAATGTAAATCTAGGGTGGCTAAATACTCCGAATTAAAAACGGGACGGGAAGAAATTGCCATAGTAAATGTTGACACATCATTTATGTATGTATATATGTATATAAATATATATTACCTACTGGCAGTCGCCAGTAGGTAGTTCTAGTTAGGACCTGGTTTCCATAGGAAAAGCAGTTTTTGTTTTCCCCAATACCTTTGGCGCTGGTTGACGAATCTTCACGACATTTTCAAAACACGTGGGGCACTCCAGTCAGCTCCTGTCTTGAAAGTTTTGGGTTTATTCGACAAGCAGGGGCCGAGAAAAAAGGGGGGTCCCAAAACATGTTCCCCATGTATTTTTCCATAGCTACAGCCCGTACTGCTGAACGGAATTACACAAAATTTGGCAAAAAGGTAGGTGTTGGTTCAGAAAGAGTCATTTTTCTTAAATGGTGTAAATCCGTTTGTAGTTCCAGAGAAATCTAAAAAAGAAAAAGTTTCGATATCTAAGGCCACAGTGAGTTCACGAACCCTCCCGAGCAGGAGCTTTACTCTGATTGGCTGGCAACACTCCAAACCGGAACTGCTGGCAGCCATCTTGTGACTCAGTAGTCACAAGAAAATAGTAAAACAAAGGGAAAAATGAAGAGAAGGGCTAAGCCTGCTCAAGGGGTCCCACAAGGACCCCCAGGGCCAAACAAAGCATTTTTTTGGGGGGGCGGAATTCGTGGTGGGGTTGCAAATCCCGCCGAAATTTTTTAAAGAAGGAAGGCCGGGATCCCGCACTTCATTTTAATGAGGCTCCCGGGTGGGTCAGGTCCCGGTAGCATTGCCGAAAAAAATAATAGCGGGAGCCTGCTGGGGCCCCCACAGCCCCGGGGACCGCCACCTCCCCGGGTCTTATTACAATGTATGTAGGGCACTATGGGCCCCAGCAGCCCGCCACCACCACCTCCCCACGCTGCCCCGGGGACCACCACCTCCCCGGGGATTTCATATTAAACCACGGGGGGCTTATGGCCCCCCCCGCAGCCCCGGGGACCGCCATCTCCCCGGGGCTTTTCAAACGTTGGAGCCCTCGATGGCCCTGGGAACCGCCACCCCCCACGGTCGGCTCCTGCAGAGTCCCGGGGTGCCCACCCCGGGACAGTAAGTGCCACAGAGCTGCATTGCAGTAGTTGGTCCGAGGCCACGCCCCTTTTTACACCTCTTTGCACGCAGTCCTGTGTCGCTTACTGAAGGTACCTGGTGGGCTAGTTGGCCCTCAGGGACACTCAGGATTCAAGGGGACTTAATCCCCCAACTTACAACGCGCCACAGGGCGCGTTTGTACACTTGTCACATCAGAACCCGCCCCCTCCCTGCACCACTTGGCAAACGGCCTGTGGCGCGTTTTAATTTGGGGGATTAATTCCCCTTCAATCCTGAGGGTACCTGGGGGCAAACAAGCCCACCAGGTACCTCCAGTAAGCGCCACAGGGCTGCACTGCACAGAGGTGGTTCGAGGCCACACCCCTTTTTACACCTCTCTGAAAAGCAGCTCTGATAGGCCAGTTGGACCTCAGAGACCCTCACAATTCAAGGAGACTTAATACCCCAACTTAAAACGCTCCATTGGGTGCGTTTGCACTGTGGTGAAGGCAGGGGGCGGGGCCTGATGTGACAAGTGTGCAAACGCGCTCAGTGACGTATTTTAAGTTGGGGGATTAAGTCCCCTTGAATCCTGAGGGTCCCTGGGGGCCAACTAGCCCACCAGGTACCTCCAGTAAGAGCAATAGAGTTGCGTTGCAGTGAGGTATGAAAAGGGGCGTGGCCTCGGACCACCTCTCTGCAAAGCAGCTCTGTGGCGCTTACTGCAGGTACCTGGTGGGCTGGTTGGCCCCCAGGGACCCTCAGGATTGAAGGGGACTTAATCCCCCAACTTATATCGTCGCGTTTGCACAGTGATGCAGGTAGGGGGCGGGCCTGTTCTAAGAAGTGAGCAATCCTGCTGTGTGGGACTTACTGATGGTAATAAAAGGGGTAGTTGGCCCCAAAGGATGACGTTGGGGGCTAACTACTCCTCCTGTTACCTCCAGTAAATCCCACACAGTGGGATTGCTAAGAGGTGTTTCGGAGGCCACGCTCACCTTTCTCCACCACTCTGGAAACGTGACTGGTATGTTATAGTTAGCAAATCTCATTTAAAAAAACCTTTAAAATTCACTAAAAAAAACATAGGTTTCAGGGACGTTATAGTTAGATATTAGCATTTAAAAAAACTTAGAAATTCACAGGAAAAAAACATAGGTTTTAGGGATGTTATAGTTAATTGGACATTTTACTTGTACAAAACCATAGAAATTTGGCCGTTATAGTTAGTTCTGTTAACTATAGCTCGCGCCCTCGCAATGCACTGCGGACGACGTCACATACAACATCATTCATGACATGGTCAATGTCATCAGTGATGTCACTGACCATGTCATGAATGATGTAATATGGGACGTCATCAGCAGTGCATTGCGGGGGCGCGAGTTATATTTAGCAGAACTAACTGTAAGAGCCGAATTTCTATGGTTTTGTACAAGTGAAATGTCCAATTTACTATAACGTCCCTGAAACCTATGGTTTTTTCAGTAAATATATTATGTATATATATATCCCAAACAAAATACAATGACGTACGCACTCAGGACAATAAGCAGGTCACCAATGTATGACCTGCTTATTCTCCTCAGAGGGTACGTCATTGAATTTTGTTTGGGATACTATTTGCTAGTACGCTCTGCCGGCGTGTACATCACTCTTCATGGGTCCCTGCGCTCCGGAAGGAGCAACTTTGTTTTTATATATATATGAAGCGTTCTGCCTTTAGAAATGAAATGCCCCGTAACTTTATTGTTCGACGGAAACATTTGAACACGTTGGTTAAGTGAATAAAACTCACAAAACTGCCAGTGCGACACGTTAGAAGCAAGTTTGCTTTCTTGAATTTAGTAATGTAGCACTATGCTTCTTTGTTTGATATGCTCCGTAACTTTGTTTCACGTGAACATTTGAACACGCAGGTTATGTGAATGCAATTCCCGAACTGCCAGCGCGAGCACACATCGCGGTATATGTATTTAACTCATTGAACACTGCCAAGTTTTGACACTTACTTGTGATAGTTTTTCTTGAGGATTTGTTGTCTGACAAAAGCGGCGAAAATTATTGTTTATTTGTGTTACATTGTTGCACACATTTGGAAAGGAAGTCTGTTTTCACTATTTGTGTTTTGACAAGTCAAGTGTCTATTTAAAGAAATTGGATTGCACTAACGGCACTCGTGATCAAGGGACAGGGTCCCGAAACGCATTGAGTTGCCGGTATTCTTGCCGAATAAATCATTGCTTATGAAGCCAGTTGGAGTCCGTGGTTGCTGTTGTCGTCCTTTGGATTTTCACAGTGAGTTTTCTGTTGTTTGGAGGCTCGCCTCCTCACCACGGACCGCCGTCGTAAGTGGCAGGGTCATGGCGATCTCAGTGCAGGAGCACTGAGTGTGTTTAAGATAATATATATATATATATATATATATATATATATATATATATATATATATATATATATATATATATATATCTCCATCAAAACTCCAGCTTTACCTCCAGGAAAAGAAGAGCTTGGACCCATATATTGTGCAATATTTTAGGTTTATTGCCAGTCTGCCATGACGCGTTTCAGACGATCCCTCCCTTGATCATATGACACATCCTAGACATTTACTCCGCTTTTTAAAGTGCAAGTGCAAATGACCTCACAATGGGCATAAAAACACATTTGTTTTTGAAATGGGACTTTTCCATTTAATAAATACATAAAGGTTACATCTTAATCCCCTAACATTTTGTCATATAAATATGTAGAAAAAGGGGGATAATATTTAGATGCAAACTGGTCACCACAAATAATAATAGGATAACTTTCATATTAAATAAATTTATTATATTAATATCGGCGTAAAATGCCTAAAATTATCCTAAAAACATTCCAAATCACATTGTGAGGCTAAAAAATATAAAAGTGCATTCCCAACCTGTTAATTGTGTAAAAAATCTAAATATAAAAATGAATATCTAGTTCCAGCATATAGAAAGGAAATCTACCTGACTTAACCACTAGTGGCAAATATTGCTGTAGTCAGATTGTCTTAATCGGCCTTGATTCAGATATTCCTGTAAAATACTTATGGTCCCATCCAAAGGCCGATATTAAAGTGCAATAATGACATCAAAGTTGCAACCGTGCTAAGGACTCTAAATCAACGCAACTTTATATATATTAGACATTTCATAGTAGAGCCCCTAAAAAATACATAATTAAATAGAAGTATAAAACATACTATCCATACAAAAAATGATTTCTAAAATGTAACTATAAATATCATATATACGTATAAAATACAGTTGCACTATCATAAAAATCCCAATAAAATCTCCCAATTAATGTATCCAAATCATTTCAAGAGGAAATATCCATACATTCCATTTGGGCCTAAGTTTCATTTCATATTTATGTATATTTCTTATTTTCAGTGTCAGACTATAATCAACAGTCATTAATATTCATAAAAATGTGTACAGATCTTGACTAACATTTAAGCCCCCAGGGTGTTTGGAATCAAACTGTAAAATGAAGGTAGTTTCTAAACGTCTTAGTTTTGATTCCCTATCTCCACCCCTTCTCTGCAGAGGCACTGCATCTATAACATAATACTTGATACTTAGGATTGCTGCTGTGGTAGGTTTTAAAGTGTCCCGCCACTGGATAGCTGTCATCATTGTTATTAATGGCACGGATATGTTGCAGGATCCTCTTGTGCACTTCCAACTTGGTACTACCAATATATTTAAGGTTACAACTGTATGTGAAAACATACACGGCAAAATCTGACTTACATGTAAGATGCTGCCCTATGCTCTGAAACAGGGCTGATGCATAGTAGCTAACAAAAGGGACCAGTCTCAGTGGAAGAGATGGAGCAGTTGTTATATGATAAGGAATCACAAACCCATGGAGCACGGGTTATCCACACCTTCAATGTTCTGTTGCAATACGTAAAAGAAAAAAACGAAGACAGGATGATGACTTCCTCTAGATCAGCTATATTGGTGAAATATGTCCTGTTGACTGATGTACCAATAGGAGAGCACCCTTTAGGGTGCAAGCTCCTCAAGGGCCGAGGTTTCCAAAACGTGCTGAACCCCACTAATTAAAGTATTCATCTTTTGGGGTGTCAATACGCTGTTAGAATTATTTCTAGCATGGCTACTAAAGAGAAGCCTTTTTAGGAAAGGTGTAATCACAATGCTTTTATGTCTGGTTTTAAGTAAAAGAGAGTCTTGAATTGTTAGCACTGAAGAGAGTGAGGGACTGACTGTCTACTCAAAAAGCTCTAACATTCACTCTCTCAAAGAGAATCAAATCAAACACTTTTACAACAACAGAGCTTAATGGACCACCCTGTACTTTTTTTTGTTTACAGTACAAGGGAGAGATCAGGTCTATGTGAGTCCATCAGCTATTGATTTTGTTCAGGAAGCCTTTTGCTAAGTTGTGTTCCTTACTCTGGCCTGCTGGGTCAGGTAGATCATGCAGAAGGTGGAGCTGGACTTGTTGAGGTTTGGAATTCATTGAGAGGGGCGTTGGGCTCAAAGTCTTTCCTGTTGTGCTGGAAGTTGAAGATAATGAGATGGTGGCCGACTGTACTGCAGAACTAACTTTTTAAAAACTACTATGAAAAAACGCTGACTGATATTGCCTTTGTGGTGTTGAGTGAGTTTTTTAAGAGCATTGTCCTTGCCTCTGGTCCCAACATAGGATGTAAAACTGCCCAGTTTACTTGAAGCAAAGTAATAATTCAATTAAGGACACAAGGATGGGATTATTGCTTCCATGAAGCAGGAGTAGTGTCAGACTTTATCAATCTGTATTGTTCCTTTCCAGCCTCAATGAGTTACAATCCATGACAGGGCGATGTTAATATGAAGTTAACAGAGGGTGCACAAAGCAAAACCAAAGGGGATGATGGACGGAGTGTTGAACATTGCAAGCACTCACCCCCAGTCAACTGATCTGGGTTTAATCCATCATCATTCTTTAGCTCACTCCGCCACCCCAGTTCAGACATGGCCATATGCAAATCAGTCTGACCCTGTGCCCCATGGGAACATTCCAACCCGAACTGCCAAACCATGTCTTCCCTGGAGCGAAAGTCAGCATCCTGGGACCAGTTTCTAGCTAATCAGCTGTCATCAGCCAGGCTAGTTTGAATCAAAGTGGCAAAGTGAGCAAGGGACCCACGTCTGGGCATAACCTGCCAACTTAGGGCGAACAGAGCAAATCCAAAGGGGATGATGGATGGAGTGTTGAACATTGCAAGCACTCTCCTCCAGTCCATCAATTGTTCTTTTTGCATTTGTCACCCCGAGTGGGAGGGGTATGCTCAGAAGTGAGTCCTGTGCTCTCCTTGCCTCTGGAGTCAAGCTATCCTGGCTGATGAGGGCTGAAAGCCCTAAACTGGTCCTAAGATGCTTGTTTCCAGTCCAGGGAGGACCTGGCCTGGCAGTTCTGGCTGGACTGTTCCCATTGGGTGCAGGGTCAAGACTGATTTGCATATGGCTGGGTCCAAATTGGAATGGCATGGTGAGCAAAAAAACGATGGATTTAGGCCCAGAACTCTGTACTGGGGTGAATGTACGACATTGTTCTGCATTCTGTCCATCAATTGTTCTTTTTGCATTTGTCACCCCGAGTGAGACAGGTATGCTCAGACGTGAGTCCCGTGCCCTCCATGACACTAGAGTCAAGCTATCTTGGCTGATGAGGGCTGGAAGCCCGAAACCGGTCCTTGGATGCTTGTTTCCAGTCGACGGAGGACCTGTTCTGGCAGTTCGTGCTGGACTGTTTCCATTGGGTGCAGAGTGAAGACTGATTTGCCTATGGCTGGGTCCAAACTGGAATGGCATGGGGAGCAAAAAAACAATGGATTTAGGCCCAGATCGCTGTACAGGGGTGACTGTATGACATTGTTCTGCATTCTTTCATCAATTGTTCTTTTTGCAGTTAACAGAGGGTGCTACAAAACAAAACAAATTAAGTGTGCAAGATTACTGTGGTGAAGCAAAAAAGGATGCATTGGCTGACTACTACGAAAAACAAGCAATGTGATAGGTCTCGCATTTACAAAAGTTTGAGCCATTGGCATTGTAAATGACAATGCCTTTTATTTATGTGTTTTGAAAACCTGCAAGCCGTGCGTAAACATGGACTTTGTACTTAGTCGTTGCTTACGAGAAGCAAGTATGACAGTAACTGCTCCTCTTTTACTGCCAACCTTGCTTTTCGTAAGCCAGAACTATAAATACAAAGGGCGCGTTTAAGCACCACTTGCAGGTTTTCAAATCACATAAATAAAAGGCATTGTCCTTTACAATGCCAATAGCTCAAACTCTCACAAATGTGAGACATATTTCATTGCAAATGCTTGTTTTAATTAGTTCAAAGAACTCATGGGCAGCATTAGTGAACTTTGTAATACGCCTGGGAAGGTTAACAGGCAGTGCCAGCCCTGCGGGAATGTCACCAGCAGCTCTATGAAGACCAGGGGCATACATGGTCATTTTTACGGGGTTAGTTCTGATTTGAGGGAAAGGAAGTGACCAATTAAGCTTGCACTGATAAAGCCAAGATGTCTAGAGATAAAGCCAAGAAGTCTCGAGTTTATGTAGAGCATGGACACAGAAGAACAATACACATGCAGATATACTGCTACAAACACACACACACGATGTACGTTAGCAAAGATCAAAAGGCATACACGTGTATCCCCAAGCACACAGAACAGCAGCAAACTAATAACCTGTGTACACTCACGCACACAAACAAAAACACATACACAGGCCCCGCATATACATAAACTCAAACAGTCAACACACAGACTCAGAAATGGAGGAACCGACTATCAGACCGAAGAGTGGACAGAGACAGATAGATAAACCACTAAACTGATGGATGCCACATGGCTGGAGAGCCCATGCATCCTTAATATGTAGCAACTCTGCGAAGGAAGTGAAATTCGAGTTGGAGAAAAGAGAGGAATCCTAACACCCATTCAATCTCTGGCCTCTTTTACGAGAATAATTTGTAATGGAATACTTCAGAGGCCATGCCCAAGCAAGCCTGGTCTTCGCGAAAATTAACACGGTGCACCCGAATAAGCCCATTTAGCCTCAATTTCTTTGGTTTAATCCTACTCCTGTGATAACAACATTTATATAATACATTAGGGGTATTTGGTGAAGCCTCCTCACTAGTTATACTGCAGAAACCATGATTACATTTGATCAGACTTCATTCTCTGCACAACACATGAATGTGATGTTAATGACGTTGACAATTTAACTTAATTTCATTGTCGTCCTTTCGAGGGAATGAAACGTTTCCAGTAGTCATCTTACAAAAACGTTCCACAAAATTATTTTACTCTTTTTCAGTCTCAAACATTTTTATTAGCTTGTGTTTACATTTCCTTGCAGTCACAGGTAACCTGTGCAGTAAATCATGTTAGATGGAAGGTATGACTTTAAGAGCCACTTCCAAACGAATCACTTACTTCGGTCAGGCAATGAAGTTGCAGGTTATTATAGCAAATGTCAGTTCCATTATGCTATAAACAAAGACAGGACTTTTTTAAAAGAACCACAATGAAAATAAAATATTCCATGAAGAGATAGACAGAGACACACACGAACAGTCTCTCTCATCCTTTTCTTTCTTCCCCGTGGTTCTTTATTGAATTTTTAATGTAGTTACAGTGAAGAAGTGAGTTATCATAAACGGCGCATACACTGCCTATAGTTTTATCTCAATCAGTGTGACCATATTATAGGTGGGTGGTGTCACATCACATCTTCTGTCGTGGCCAGGGCAGAGACCCTTATTTTTGGGAGACCAACAGATCAGGCATGAATGTTTAGAGCCCCCAAATTTAAGGTAGACCGCACAAATGATGATAATTACAGGTAGGACAGTCCTTACCTCATGCATCCATTACACACCCGATATGCCATAAACTGCACTTGACAGCCGTCAAAAACACCACAAACCATCTCTCCCATCGTGTCCACAGCTGGCCTTTATCTAATAGTGCACAGCAGACCACGCCCAACCATGTGGCCGCAGGGCACCAAAGAGACACACTGGTACACTTGACAAAGGGATGCCAACTCAGTTTCAGTTTAATTTATTATGATAAGAAACTCCTATGGAGGTCCACACGACATAAAACAGTAATAAAACAATGGTACGTTGTACTTATTTAAATCAATCTTTGTAAAATCTCAAACCTCCAGTCTGATACATGCATCATTTAGGAACGACATTAAATGCCCTACATAAAGTGACGACATGCATAGCGCCACAAAAATTATATATTGCGACTCCGTTTCTAAGGGTGCAAAGTCTTAGAAGATACCATCATGCATAGCAGGAAAAAAAATGTATAAAATCACAAAACAACCAACTCGAAAAGGATGTCACTACACTAACAAATGTCAGACCAACTCAGATACACCAAGCACAAACATATCACACAATCACATGTTCAACATACATCTGATTTATCTGCATGGAGTAATCAGGGCCGTGGGTTCCACTGGTGCAGCAGGTGCAGTAGCAACGGGACCCAGAGTCCTGAGGGGCCCACTGAATCCTGATTTATGCTATATTGAATCGTTCAAACAGCAGCCAGGGCCCATATCCTTCCTTTAAATAAGGCCCCTGGTAGCCTGAATGTAAACTGGCTGTACCATGGACAACCAACTGCCCAAATCGAAGGAATAACCCTTCGGCTCAGTCGTCCACTCAAATAAGACATTACAAAGAGATTCGAAGACCGAAACCACGACCTTTCCACTTTTATATTCAACACTCAGCTCTCCAGGAGGCACACACACAAAAATGCTAAACCACTAACTGGATTGAAGGAGAGAAGCCTCAGGAATGTGGGTTAGGGAACCGAGATTGAGAAAGTGCCACGAAGCCACGCTAATGGTTCAGAGCGCTATACAAATGCTGGTAACCTCAGTAACAGAATGCTCCAAGCAGCTTTAAGGCAAAGCTAAAATGTATCTTACATTGTAGTCCTCAAATTATCGATCAGTTTTAAAGCATTTGAAAATAGAGGGTCAAAATAACAAAAGCTGTAACCAGAGAGGCCAGAGGTAAAACTGTTCCTGAACACAAAGCCTTCTATTCACTCATTTTCACTAGTGCTCCAGGTCCTTTCGCAGGGATTGCGTGTGGGGGCTTGAAACTAGGATGCCTTGTCTTTCTGAAGCTGAGCCTCCGAAAACAGAGCTCGTGCTACTTACAAACAGAACCCAGCGCCGTGAAAATTCAACTTGGTTCTTTGCCCTGCAAAACCAGGACTCGACGCCAGACCTCTCAGCTGCACCAAAGAAACCACTGCCCATTAGCAGCCAACTCACCAGGAAAACACAGCCTAGTAACCACACACACAAAGAGGGCCCTAATCTGGAAGAACACCTCCATACCAACCCTGTGACCTCCTGAAAAAGAATACTAGTCTGAGCCCCCTCTAACCTCTCCCTCCATCAGGAACTTCAACCCCACCCACCCCAGCGAGGGTACACAAGTACTGGCAAAGCCAACATACCTGGGACAAGATCTGGTGAAGGGGTGGTTACCTAGGGGGAGTAGCCTTCAGTACGATAGGTTTGGGGTATGTGCAGCTATCAGGCCGAGTGCGGGTGGCAGGGCTACGAGCCCCCGGTGGGAAGCCCCTCTGAGGCCCGGAGAAGGGACTCTGCTTCAGAGAGATTTGCGGTGGCTGTGTGCGCAGTAAGAACTACTTCACCACATCACCAAAGACACAATGTAAAGTCAATTCCACAATCCAACTATATGCGCTCCTTTATCGACCACATGAGCACCGACAGCTGAAGCTGTCTGTAGCCAGACTCACAGGAGGGTCACCAAGCTTAAGATTGAGCTATGGATGCTGGACTAGAAACTGGTGTGGATCCTACTCTAAGTAAAAGGCCAATGAGTATGTACACTCCCACCTCGCTGACCCGTGGAGTACGCCACCTGTGACTAAACACCACTATCTGGCCTTGTTCCGATGACTGCACTCAGAGCTTCCCCTTCTCCTCTATAGCGCTGAGATGCTTCTCAAAGCTCCACGACTCTCTGACACATCCCCAATATGTTAAACAAGCATTTGCAATGAAACTGAGCACCATGCAGCTTCAAGGACACCGCGCTCGGTTTCTTTTTTTCTTATTTTAACTTTAACACTGAGCGCAGTGTCCTTGAAGCAGGCGCTGCGCTCAGTGTTAAAGTCAAAAAATACATAAAGAAACCGAGCGTGGTGTCCTTAAAGCGGCGCCACTCTCAGTTTTAAAGTAAAAAAAAAAACAGAAAGCATTGTCCCTGAAGTGGACGCCGTGCTCAACATAAATGCTAAATGTAAGTGAAGTGAGCGCGGTGTCCCTAGCGACGCCACGCTCATTGAAGTAATAAAAAGGATACAATTTTGAGCGCAGAGCGCTGCAGCCGCCATTATCCCCATCAGTGTCCATTTTCAAAATAGTGCTCACCCACCAGATAAAGTCCACCGTGTAACGCAGCAAGTAAACAATCCAGTCCAGATGGGCGGTCCCAAAAGTATACAGGGCGGTAACAAAGAAGCCTCATTTTCAATGAGAAGCCAGCGTTTACCATAAATGATGACACCAGCCAATAAAAAAAGATGGGCGGGGCTTCAACTCCACTTCTAAAACCTACCCTACTACAATATGCCTCGCAGAGCGAGTAGCGCATGCAGGCTGCAACGCTAGGCGAGACCTAAAAAGGAGGAGTGTGTGAACTTTGGAGATACTCAATTAGTATGGCAGATCATTTTTTATGCAGCATATTCCTCAGAAGGTCTAAAGTTATTTTTTTTAACTGGATGACGGCAAGATCAGCAAAGTAAGAGCAAACATAATCCTCGCCTCCATGGCATTAAAAGACTTATAACTTTTCTTCAGCATAAATAGGAAATTTTAGATTCAGCTTCAAAACATATAAACACGAATTCCAGGATTCCAGAACTTTTTTTAACGCAGGCATTTGAAAACACTGTCGGTGTAGTGTCCAAAATTAATCCTGGGTATATAGGTCACTGCCTGTTTCCAATGAATCAGCCACTCTTGTTACAATTGATGAGAGAGCTGGGCTGCATACGGCTAAACCATCTCAAGTACCCAAAAAGCCTTTCACAATGACACTACCTCCTTTTTTTGCATTTTAAATGGTTTGGACCCAGAAGGCTTCTTTCTTCTCGTTTTTAAAATACCTTAGTGAGAACGGAGAGGCACGTGAATAGAGCAAAACAAATCTACATTGCTTAAACCCAGAATTAAGAATAAAACCATCTGAATTAATGGAAAATCACTAGCAATAATATTTTGTATAACAGTTTGTACATTAGGTTTTTTTAAAGTACTATACTTACAAAATACAGCAGTACAATGTAGATGGAAGAGCACTTACTTCTGAAGGGTAGTCTTCTGGGAAGCACACCATGATATCCATTTCCTTCAGGTCGAAAGGCTATGAAGAAAAGAGAATGACATTCATAAATAAAGAGGAGCTTAGGGCACAGCGTCATTCAGGCGTCCCTCTGGTCTGCCTTCTGTCTTGAAAGAATAGCAATTTGACATCTATGATTTACACAGGCTTAGATAGACAGTCCAAGGCATTGGGAGAAATGGACGTGTGCAGACTGAAGACAAGTGGCACTTAGGCTGTTATTATTGTAATGCGATAGGATGGATAAGGTGTGCGATAACACAATGCTAACTCGACTAAGCCTCTTCTTAAACGTCTTCACCTCCATTCTTAATTAAATCAAAAGTGTAAAACTCTCAAATTAAAGTATTGCCTGAAGTTCATGCACTCTGACTGTGTGGAAAATTAAGTAATGACAGCAGGGAGAAGACAGATAGTGAAACACAAATGACCTACCGTATTTTCCGGCGTATAAGACGACCCGGCGTATAAGACGACCCCCTACTTTGCTTAATAAAATGTAGGTTTCGTGCTATACTCGCCGTATAAGACTACCCCCACTTCCAGTGCAGTCCAACGCAGTCCTGCATAGCCATTTTGAGAATGTATTTTATTTTATTTTGGCTCGTACTTTGTATGCTTTGTATGCTTTTGTAACCTGCACACTTATCACTTTTTCTCCAGGAATGTACCGATTGCTACCTCATGTATTTTGGTTGCTCGCTATTGTCACTTTTGATCCATGTAACTTAATGTTTGCTTTTGTAATTTGTCCATTGTTATTGTTGCTCACATCAGCCCATTTTTATATAATGCAGAAGCAGTCTGACACCTTCGGGTGTAGTCCGCGCTATGTAAAAACGCATAAAAACAATTCTTCAAATTTAGCATCCGGCGTATAAGACGACCCCCGACTTTCCAGAACATTTTAAGGGGTTAAAAAGTCGTCTTATACGCCGGAAAATACGGTAATCATGAGTGGCCTCTTAACACGATGTGGGACAAAATCTTGAGTTTCTCCAGTAATTACACAATCGTTTGCAAAGACAAATCCTTCAAGTCAAACATGCAGGAATTTATTCACGCAAAAAGGCCAGATTTAGAAAACCCCATGTGGAAATCCAAGAGCTAACACTCGTTTCAGCTTGTTACTCCCTGATCCAGGGAATCCTGTACAGAGGAACAGTTGTAACCTTGCAACTTGATATTACTGATGCCTCATACATGGCGTGGCATTCCGCCCTCGTGATGTAGTCCAAAGAACAGCACCAACCAAACTAATAGGCCTCATCTTTTTTTGGCAAGCTTGTATGTTCCAATAGAGAAAACATAATGAGTATATACTATGGAAGTGAGATCATTTGTTGAGACATCATCCAGGATGAGATAATAAAAGGCGAGCTTAGAGAAGCTGAATGCATGTGCCTTCCCATTACTGGGCTGGTATTAATAGGATGTATTTTTCTACCAGCTGGCTCAGAGTTTCTGTAACATTTTCTGGATGATCTATCCCTCATCCTGGAGGGAATTCTCATGTTTTTATGTCTCTTTCATCTCAATCACAGACAGAAGCACAGCCTGGGTCCTATAAGGAGAGGTTTTCAATGTCAATGTTGGGCCAGAGGTCCCTGCCAATACGGATATATCACTTAAAGCTAAAATCCTTTATATCAGAACAGACTGCAATGTCAAAGGACAAGTAGATATCAAGCAAGTCACAGAAGAGGCCTTGGGCATTGAAGCCCTCCAAATTGAAGCTCTTGGCCTGGACGTTAATGCTAGCACTTTAGATCAGGGACATTTAGAGGTATTAGAGGGAGTCTCAATAACTTTTGACATGGAGGTAGATACCACCTCCTGAGACCCCCTTTTCCTCAGTGTTGGAAACCTGAGTTAATGCTGAAGCATTCTTTTATAAGGAGGAGTACGCCATCGCTTTCTTAACAGCCCAGCTTTGCCTCCAGAAGAGTTTCCTCTCTTCTAAAATACAAAACCCTGACAAATATCACATTCCTCCATAATGCAACTCCTTCCGAGACCAACAGCCTGTTTATATATTTACTGGACCTAAACAGTGTCAAAGAGATCAGAAGGGGAAAATAGTTCAAAAATATACACTTCACCTTCGAACAAGCATTTTCAAATTCAATAGGTCTGATGTTGGTTGCTAGCCTTGAGGTATTCTTGCAGTGTCTATGTTTTTGCAAAATGTTATCTTTTAGGAATATTCCGGGTCTCAATAAAAAAATATATTTTGCTTAAGGCAAAAAAAAATGTTGGTCTCAGAAGAACCACACATTACCATAGTACTCTTTTGCACTGAAGGCAACTACTTTGTGTGAGGGTGTGTTCCTTGTTAATGGGCGGCATGCCGTAGCTCGTAATTAAGTCCGTCAATGGCTGAAGTGGGCTCATTGATACATAGCTCCTTAATGCAAGCAGGAGTGGGTGGAAAAAATATATGAATGACACCAACCACAGACTAATGGATGAAGTCTCGCTGAAACCCGAATAAGTGACAATGTTATACACATAATTTTTGTAAAATCACACGGTCTTAAATAACACAGTAATAAAAAAGTCAATGCATTTAACAGCGGCTGCAAGCCTCTTGCCTTTGAGAAGGAAACAAAGAAAGCGAAAGAAACAAAGAAAGAAAAATAACAAAAGAGAAGGAAAGAAGGTAAGAAAGAAAAGGAAAGAAGGTAAGAGAGAAGGAAAGAAAGAAAAACAAGGGAGAAGGGGAAAAAAGAAAGAGGACATAGAAAGAAAGAATGAAAGAAGGCAAGAATGAAAGGCAAGAGATAGAAAGAGAAGGAAAGAAGAAGAGGAAAAATAAAAGAAAGCAAAGCAGGAAAGACAAAAGGCTAAAAAGAGAGCAAGGAAGAGAAGGAAGGAGAAAGAAAAACAAATAAAAGTCAAGAATCAAAGAAGGCAAGACTGAATAGAGGAAAGAAAGAAACAGGGCAGAAAAAAGAAAAACAAAGGAGGAAAGAAACAAATTAGGAAATGAAGAAAGAAAGGAGTGAAAGGAAAAAACTTTTAAAAAAAGGATAATTTAATACAGAGCAAAAATAGGATACTTTAATACAGAACAGTTTCAAAATGATACAATCTGATATACTGTGAAATAGCAGCATTCAGAAAAGCAGAAGCATCGGAAAAGCAAAACATTCCAAAAAATATTACAACAGCATAGGCAGGAGATGGGATCGGATAAAAATAGAATGTGCATCAGAAGCATCCGACTATCACATTTGGCTCTGAACACAAAGACAACACAAAATAAATTATTAAGCAGAAACAAAAATATTGTTTCTTTAGGGAACTAGCTTGTGTGTGGATGTTGTGTGGATGTGCACCTTATGAAACGGCTAAGTGCAGCCATTCAAAGAAAAGTTAACCAGCTAGTGGCTGAAGTAGGCTGATCCACTGTGCCATGCTATA
This sequence comes from Lissotriton vulgaris, assembly GCF_964263255.1. Lineage (NCBI taxonomy): Eukaryota > Metazoa > Chordata > Amphibia > Caudata > Salamandridae > Lissotriton > Lissotriton vulgaris. The sequence goes on along the minus strand of NC_141687.1, from coordinate 2,135,116,508 downwards.
TGCCTTAGTGGGCGGAAGCAAAATGTGAATGATACAACAGACCAATGGATGAAGAGAGATGGCTGATATCCCCTATAGGTGAGTTGATTATACATATTTTGGTAAAATCAAGAGGTCTTGGCTAACGCCAGACCTAAATACTTATATCTAATATCTAATAATATCTAATATCTAATAATATCTAATAATCAAATCTTATTTGACCTCACTCAAAACATATCACAAAGCTATACGCGCTGCCTGCGCATCCTTCTATGCCAAGGAAATCGATGCAAGCTCCAATCCCACAAAAACAGTTTTTAAATTGGTTCAAAAATTACAAACCAGAGACAATCCTGCCTCGTTTATTTCCTCCACTCAGCAGTGTGAGGATCTCGCCACTTTCTTTACTGATAAGGTGAGGAAATTTTACAATACCTTCTCACAGAACCCCTCTGATTGCACTAGCCCTCCTAAGTTCCCCTTTAAGGGTTCCAGGCTCACCCGTCTGCCAGCTATCTCTCACGAGGACCTAGCTAAATATTGCAGAAAGGTGAAATCCGGTGCCCCCTCAGATCCCATGAGACCAGCCCATTTTTTAGGAGCTTTAGATTTCTTTCTCCCCTCTTTGGCCACGCTCCCTAACCTTTCCTTTTCATCGGCTACAGTACCCACATGCTGGAAACAGGCCTGGGTCAATCCCATAATCAATAACCCACCCTAGACCCCACAAAAACGGAGAATTACAGGCCCGTCTCACTGCTCCCCTGGGTATCCAAACTAGCAGAGACCCACGCCAATACCGTACTCAAGAACCATTTGGCAGAAAATAACATCTTGGACCCCTCCCAACATGGGTTTAGGCCTGGGCACAGTACGGAGTCCGCCCTTCTTTCCACCACTGAATACCTCCGGAGGATTATGGACTCCGGTCAGAGAGCTGCGCTGATACTGCTTGATCTCAGCGCAGCCTTTGACACGGTTTCCCATAACATCCTACTGCGTCGTTTGGAAAGCATTGGGATCCAGGAACTGGCACTTGAATGGTTCCGATCATTCCTTACGGACAGGTCCTTTCGTGTGTCAGCCCCCCCATTTATCTCCCAATCCCAAGCTATCGGCCAGGGAGTCCCGCAGGGCTCTTCCCTCAGTCCATCCCTTTTTAATTTATATATGCAGCCCCTTGCGGCAGTGGCCAAAGAATGGGATCTCACGCTGGTGTTGTACGCCGACAACACACAGCTGGTAATCACCCTCACTGAGGTGCCCTCCACATCCGCCACAAGATTTAGGGATGGACTGGCCGCAGTCGCCAACTGGATGACTGCAAATTGCCTACAACTGAATGCAGGAAAAACCGGGGTGTTAATCCTAGGCAAGAACCCTAGTTGCTGGAACGACCACTGGTGGCCCTCCTTGCTGGGCCCTACCCCCCCACCCCCCTCCCAAATCTTTGGTTAAAAACTTGGGTGTATGGCTCCATTCCGCACTGAACTACCAGAATCACACCAAAAAAGTAGCTGCTACCTGCATTGGGTTGCTGAGAAGCCTTAACCCCATTCTAGGCTTCTTTGACCACAATACACGGCAGCTCATTGTCCAATCCACCATCCTGGTCAGGTTAGACTACGCAAGCGTCCTACTACTAGGCGCTAACAAAGCTGAGACAACTAGGTTTCAGCGAATACAGAACGCTGCGGCCAGGGCAATAGTAGGCCTCCCCAGAAGGTGTTCTGCTAGAGCCACCATACACAGACTCCTCTGGCTTCCTGTGGAAGCCCGCATTCAATTTAAGGCCCTTACCACTGTTTTCAAAATCCTGAAAACTGATGGCCCGAACTCCTCCGCTCGCTTTTAACACCTTACACCCCCCAACGCATACTTCGTTATACGGGGCAACACTTAGTAGTGGTTCCTCGCACGAAGTTCTGCCGCATAGGGGGTCGCTCTTTCAGACTATTGGGAGCAAAACTTTGGAACTCCCTTCCCCTTCACATCCGTTGCCTCGACAACCTGTCCGCTTTCCGCAAAGCAATAAAAACTCACCTCTTCCCACCTCTATAAGCCCCTTCTCTCCCCCCCCCTTGCAGGTTGTGCTATGGTTCTTAGCGCCGGGACGCCCCGTTGCTGGGGCAGCTGTCGCGCTCAACAAACCTATAACATAACATAACATAGGGGTTTGTAAATAGTAACACATTTGAAAAATGTGCGAAGGGAATGGTTGGAAATGATAAACAAAATACACAAAATCCAGTGTCGAATTTCTATAGAGAAGTAGAGAAATACAATAATATGTATCCTTGCTTTAGAGTGGAAAAGGTAGTAGTCCCAGCTTTCTATAGGAATTAGGAGCGATCTGCCTTAAAAAGTGTTATTTGGTTACATTTAGTGTATTATTTTCCTCTTAAAATGAGAAATTAAAGCACGGGCTTTTAAACCAAGCAGATTTGCTATGCAAGCTTGTGACATTAATTGACGTTCTTAAAAATACACATTATGTGCTGCCGTTAGACAGTTATCTCTTTAACTATTATTTTTATAGAGATATTTCTCTGCAAGAACATGTTTCAGGACGCTGCATATGTGGGGTGATTTTCAATACTTCTGGATATTAATAAAGATGCCACGATGGAGATCTACAAGCCTAGAGGCTAAACACCGTTTCTTGCGGTTGATATCTGAATGTCCCTTTAATGAAAACAATGATCCTTCAGGCTCCCATTCTAATGCTGCAAAGACTTTCAATATCTGTTTTATCTGTGCTTCAGAGAACCCTGTGCCTGACTTTATTCAACACACATGCAAGTTTTTGGATGCAATGAATAGTGACCCTGCAGGGAAGGTCAGATTATTCACAGATGACACAAAGATCTGACAGGCGGGTAATATCCAATAAAGAGTGTAAAAAACGTGAGGAGAAATGAACTGTGATTTAAGGAGCGAGAGCGGTCATTCAAAGCACCCATACATGGAGTTGGTCATCTAAGACTCCGAAAAAAAAGGCACTACATGATAAGAGATGAGATTTAGAAAGATGCCATATAGGAGTTCAAAGGAGGAGACCTCTTTTGGATTCCTGAGCCTAGATAAAGAGCTACATCGCAAAAGGGACTATACAGTACAATGAAAAGAACTCGCAAAATGAGCTAATGCAGAGGTGACTGCAGAAGGACGGCATGACATTATTAATTGCTAACATCTTTCATTACTACACTTAGCCCAAAAACAGTGTACTTCTGTACAACATAAGGTTGTAAGGCGGATCGCTGATTAACACGATTTTTGCTGAGATCTGCATTTGACCTGTAGGTCTTGGGGTTACCATTTCAACCCTGCCTGTATCCTACCCATTTCAACAGATTAAGTATCATGAAACGGAATAATAATATATACCGGTTATTTACAGTGCTAGGAAAAGGCGTAGTTCAGTCAATAGGCCTGAGATTGCCTCCAATGTGTTTGATATTAAGCCTTTCTGTAGTCAAATATGCAATCAATGATTTTCAGCATTGGCCTGAAGGGATCTTGATGCAATTTAGTACATATCCATAAGCACTGCATCAACCATTGATGTACTGGAAAAATGACTACCTACAAGGACTAGGGCTTCAGTTTTGGTGAGGCACCCATTACATAGCAGAAAAGATGTGAGCATTTCTACTCTATGCCTGAGGTACGATGGGTTTGATAAAAACCAGGGATCCTCAAATAGATGGGTGTGTAAGTGAAGCAGCTTCTCCTCTTTTGGCCATCACTTCGAGTACAACAGAAGCTGATGGAGGCGTGTCATTATCAGAGAAGCTTTCAATTTTAGCTCCTGCTACTCCATCCACAACATTGTAACGCAGATCAGATAACCTCTATCTGTTATACTAACTAACAATCCAAAATGTTAAGCGTGAGATGGACATTCATACCACCTGTGCATGAATGTGGCTCATGTGCAGCTTTATAGTAGGCTTTGGGATTCAAACAGTACTTTGATTAATAATATTTCAATATGTAGATGGCTAGCAAAATAGTATTATGGAATGATGCAATGATGATAAGTCGATGTTTATGGTTATTAGATTAGGAAGGGGGAAGCACCGGAGTAAATGTTTAGCTTTTTACTGTTGGACTATATCAATACTTGTTTCCAGTATCATAGGGTATACTTACTTAGGATAATACTTGTGGCACTTTCCGAAGTATGGACATGTGAAGAAGTATCTTGTACAAAGGAAGCATGCCGAGTCACCTACCACTTACAAGGGTAGACACACATATCTACATATAATCACCATGCCACTGTCCTACCACTAAAAAATAATTCAACACAGTTCAAACATGGCCATTGTTAAGCTGAATGATTTACAAATAATGTGAAGCTCAACTGAGCAAAGGGGCAATTTCAAAACAAGCAATTGCACCACCATTCCGCATATAAAGCAGAAACATTATGAACTGATAGTATACTTATCACGTTCTGTGTGTTTAACCTCTAATGTAAGCAGCTCAGTACCTAAAACAAGGCTACATAAAACATACCCAGTCCGGATCGGTCGGCTGCACAGTGACTCTGTAGTAGGTGACTTTGCCATCTTCCCTCTCCTGGATGATCAGTTTATCCTTTGGAATCCTTTTTATGAGTTGGGCAATCTCGGTCTCCCTCAGTTGCTTGGCAACTTCAGGAGTCATTTCACTCAACTTCATCTCTTCCTTGAGTACAGAAGGGCGACTAGCAGGACTCTCCGGTGCTGCAGGCTTGGCTTTTGGAGGCTCATGTCTCTTTACAGAGGGTGGTTGGCTGGGCAGTGGCTGATCCGGGTGCCAGAATCGGCATCTGTTATCCATGGCACAGTAACCATTTGCAAAGTACCGGCATAACTTTGGAGCCCGCTGCCTTTTTGATGGAGCTTTTACTGGAGCATTTGTTGATGGTTGCAATGCTGGAGAGACATCAGCAGACGTGATCTCATTAGACTTTTCCACAGCACTAGGTTTTGAGGTGCTCTCAGAGGATAATGAGGGTCCCTGATCACCACCATACTCTTGGCCTGGTGTAGGTCTTCTGGATAATGCAGTTTGATCCACTTGTTGATGGAGGAAACGGCATCTTTTACCAAACTGGCAGTACCTTCCTTGGGAATAGAAGCGACATAATCTTTGACCAACGTGGACATTCTCTACTGTACATCGAGCTTGGTTTGCAGAACTCGTACTATCCTGTACTGCATGAGGTTCAGGAGCAAGTGGTTGAATAATTTCCATTATAACCTGAAATTAAAAAAGAAAAATACAGTTTTTGTAGAAATGTCAATCCAGGTAAAACAATGCATTATAATGATCACAAATAGAGCTAGTCACTTATTGATGCAAAGATATATCTAGCAAAGGTATCTATAGTCAGGTAAGGCTTGCTCTCACACAAGTGTTGTCCATAAAGATTTTGGAAGCAGGGTAAAGCGAGTTTGAACCATTGTATATTATTAAATTAAAAAAGAAAGCTTTGAACATGGGACAACAGTAATGGCAAGTTGCCAGCTTACCCAAAAGTACAGCACCAACACTTCCCCAAATACAAGTAAAAGTTTTTGGAAGAGGTTTGATTCTAATTACATCCAGAAATGCCATCAAACACTAGAATTTAAATGGCAAAAACAATACTTAAATCATATTTACGTAGGTCTAAGAGTGGATTCCTCCATCAGAAAAAAATATTTGTGGTGGGGATGTCAGAGAAGAAACAGAATCATCAATAAAAAAAGAAAATACACTAAGTTAAGTGACCGCGCAGATTTCTGGGCATATAAAAATGTTTAGTCTTTGTACTATCAAGGACCCTACTTTCTTAGTAACAGTGTAGTCATTCAATATGAACTACCTTCAATGCCAACATATATTGTAAAGAAAAAGACGTTATGGCTACTAGGAATACCCAATTCAGTTCCAAACCCAACAGAACTGCGCAAATTGGCGTCTCATGCACATGGTCTGGGGATGTGGTGGTAGTTGAGTAACGACTAACCAATTCCAAAATTAATAAAAACACAGCAATGTCAGGTACACACATTACTAATTTCAAAACAAATAACCACATAGCCTCAAGTTTGCACAGAAACTGCTATGGGGAGATTTTGGGCCGGATTACAAGGTGGGTGGTTAATTCCGTCTGGTGCGTAAACCCCTGTGTATGTACGGGGCAGAATTACAAGTTTGTTTTTATTTAACGCGTCCAATGATTATCAAATGATCCCAGACTCATTACATTTCGGCAGGTAAAACTTGCCAACATTTTATAGGAGAAAACATACGGTGTTTACTGGATCATGCGGATTTTGGTGCGTTAAACACCGAAATCCACGTTATTCCTCATAAACTCATAAGTGTTATTTCTCGCACCCGATAAATAACGCCCCTCCTGGCAACATTATTTATCTGGGGCAATAAATACCGCCTCAACGTGTAACCAGGCCTCAGTTGTGATCATTCTCGGGGCCTCCACTTAAAGACTTGCAAAATAGCCGCCTCAAAGAGACGAATGGTTTCAAAGCACAAAGTCTACGCGCTCTCAGAGGTCAGGCTGGGACGGCTTCCCTCTATCATAAAACAAACAATATCTGGTTCGATGATTAAATACACTTCCGCCCACGACCATTATTGAATTTAACCTTGTAGTCGTGTGCAGACTTTGAACTGTGCTTGCATATTGCCGAGTCATACCAATCGTCAATCCTCGTTTTCACAAGGTCACACAAACGGTGGAAGCCGAGTTACTGATTAGTCACAAACAAGATACGCATTGCCAAGGCCCTTCCTGTTTACCCTCTCATAAAAAGCATACAGGCACCAATATGATCGTGCGTAATAATTAAAAAGCACTGTTGTACGAGGCATCTACGCATGAATAGACAGGAAAGAAGCTAACGCTGGAAATGTATTATATAAATATTTTTAACTATCGTCTCGGCAGGTTCATAACATAGAATGGAATACCAAGTATGTGCATGTTTTTACAAGAGTTGCGTTCTGCTTTGGTAATTTATGTGATTATTTGCATCAGTCTCTACATTGTGACTCGCTGGTAGTGGTGCACTAATGGCAAATACCATCCAGAGGCCTGACGGAAACAAACTACAAACACTGCGTATCTCGTAATTCGAAACAAACTAAGCAATCAAATGGCAGGAGACACAACCTGGCCAGTCAGTCAGGTGGCATTTCTCTTTTAGCCCCTAACATAAAAGCATGGCACTGAGGAATACACTCGTTGGTGCCTGTATGTTTTTTTTCTTCATGGTGGTCTAGTACAAATTTAGACAAATGATAACCCACTCTCAGTAGGGACTAGTCAGTCCGCGATCAGTTGTTAGATGTTTAGTTAAGGTTTGAAATTGAATTCCGATTATGAGAAGTGGCACTAATTAGTGCCTAATGACTAATTTTGTTTTAGACTCAAGCTGGCACATTACATCTTGCTGCCTTTTACCCCACTACTGTTGTTTAATTTTTTAGGTGTAAAACTCTTTGAGTTAATGCTCTCTTTGTTGTACGCCTATTCTTTTTCCTGTTTGTTGCTTTGCACTGTGTTGATCAGTTTTGCTTTGTTTATATTTTGTTTCCTTGATTATTCTTCAATTATTATAAGTCTATAAATTTTAGACATGTCAGTAATACAGTAAATAATTGTATCACATACTTTGTAGATAATCCCCTGTTGGCCATTTACTTCAGTATGTACTGTTCCCAAGCTCACAATGTGCTGTTGAGTTGCCCTTCCTAGCTGCATTGAATTAATCTAGGGCACTGTAGACGGTCATTGTTTTTTTCCCATTAAGCCATTGTGCACAGTCTCGACTTTGCAAAACCCTTCCACTTCTTGGAGTCCAGTCTTTTTGGATTCTATGTCAGGACCGGAGGCTTCAGATTATGCTATATCTTCCTTCGCTTTATTAACATAAAGAAACCACAGCAGCTCAGGAAAAGATATAATAAGAACACAAGATGCTTTAAACATAAAGCATTGACGTAATGTTCAACAAAAATCAACAACAACTCCCAAGAGTCTCTTTGCTTATAATAATAGTCCATAGTCCTTTGTCTCTGTCCATCGTCCCTATATAACCGGACTTCCCATCATCTTCCTCCTCTTTCTTCGCTGCTCCCGCAGCCAGATAAGTGCTTTTCTATTTCGACTTCTTTTGATTGTGATTGATTGTCTTGTGTGCGGTCTTTGGGGACTCCTTGCATGGTTTATTCCCTTTCAGAGTCCCCGGTTGCGGGAACGTTCTATCGTTCCTACGCGACTTTATTCCCACTTGTGTGCGGTGTGTACATAGACCGCAAGGGGGCGGCCTGTCGTCTCGCCGACCCTCCGGCGCGCCTCCGCAGTGCGAGGAGCCGCGCCGTGGGGTCTGCTTGCGCAGGGGCCGACCCTCGCGTACCCCTCTGACACCTGGTGATCCGGGTCTGTACTTTACCAATTTTGACGCCCTCTGGGGTCTGTATAGCGGTTCTGACCGCGTGAATCGCCCTCGGGCGAGATCTGTGCACCTCTTTCCCGTGTGTGGCCTAGCGCGCTTGAGGGGTACGTAGACCCGGTCCCGGCGAGGAGGGTCTGCGTGCTTGGGGGTTGGTGCAGCCCACCTGCCACGTCAGCTGGCCCAAAACGTGATCGCAGCCGCTGGGCCTGCCCACATTCGAGAACTTTCTCGGTTGCCGCCCTCTGGGGTGCCCCGCATTTGCCCTTGGTTCCGAGATGGAAGGGGAGTACGATGAGGAGGCCTGCCCCTATCTGCAGGATGATGAGTTTTATCAGGCGGTGGACAACTCCATCTATCGTTGAGTGACGGAGGTGGTAGGGCCCATGGAGGACCGCCTTTCTGCCCGCATCGTGGAGGAGTGTGCGAAGCTGGCAGCGGCACAGGTGCCTCCGTCCCCCGAACTCCCGGGGACGTCCGGCGGGTTGCCACCCGCTTCGAAGAGGCCCCGTGGTGAGGGACCTTCGTCGGAGGCCCAAGGCGTGGACAAGGGCGCTTTCGAGCGGCTTCGTGACGCCTTCCTGGCCAAGGCGACGGCGGTGCCTCCGGCGCCCTTGGTGGACCCTGGCACTTCGGGCGACGTGTCTACGGCGCCCGCCTCCCCGATCTACGATTCTCCGGACACGGATGACGACGGGGAGTCGACCCGCTCCTGGCTCCCGACACCTTCATCGAAGGAGATGCCCCGGGACGAGTCGGGCATGCTGGACCCGGACGAGATCGTCCACCCCCGATCCGCGGCCTGGGCCCCGGGGGAGACGGTGGCGAAGTTTGTCGCGGGCAGGCTGCGCAAGCCCCTGGAGAAGGAGGCGAGGGGTTGCCTGCGCGGGGAATGCCCTCGGCCTACTCTGGAAGGGAAAGTGGCCATGACACCAGAATTGGACCCCAAGATGGCCACCTTCCTGGCGAAATTCATGAAGGACCCCAGGAAGGGGATCGACCGGTCCTGGCGGGCCTGCCAGGACAAGCTGTTGGATGCGGTCGGGCCCGCCACGAAGATCCTTGATATGGCGGAGGAGGCTCGAGCGAATGGCACCGCCATTTCACCGGAGGTGCTCTCCAACTGGGCCCAGAGGGTGATCGTATTTTTGGGCAACGCCAACTGTGCCCTATCCACGGAGAGGCGGCGTTCGCTCCTTATCAAGCTGGATCCGAAGCTAGGGGACCTGGCCTCGTCGGAGGCAGGTGCCGTGGCCCAGGGTGGCCTCTTCGGTGAGCCTTTCATCCGCGAGCTGGGAAAGTTCGTGAATACGTTCACGTCGCTGGACAAGGCCCAGTCCAGCATCAAGAGGGTGTTCCACCAGCGTTTTTCTGGAGGGGCCGGTCGCGGCAGGGGCCGCGCGATCGGCCGTGGTCAGCAGACCAACAACCGTGGACAAGGCTCCGGAAGAGGTCAGTACCAGACCTCGGCCAACTACACCAACTTCTACCCCACGAGGGGACAGCGCTATGGTGGCAGAGGGTTCAAGAAGAACTCCGGACAAGGAAATGCCCCCAGTAAGTGTACTTTGCTTGGATCAAGTTCCGATTGGGGGGCGGCTGGCAAGCTTTTACGGGGAGTGGGAATTGCTCACTGCCGATGCTTGGGTTTTGCAAACTGTGAGAGGTTTCCATATAGAGTTTTACGACCAGCCAACTAAAGCGTGGCCCCCGCGCCCGATGGTTTTTTCAGACTCCGACGCGCGATTGATAGACGAGGAGGTCTCAGACTTGCTGCGCAAGGGAGCCATCCGTCTATCAACGCGCCATCCACATGGGTTCCTCAGCAACGTCTTCTTGGTCGACAAGACAGATGGGGGCAAGAGGCCTGTGATCAATCTCAAGGAGTTCAATGGGTGGTTGGTCTACCGTCACTTCAAGATGGAGGGGATCCACCTCCTTCGGGACGTGCTCCTCCCTCGGGATTGGATGGTGCGACTGGATCTCAAGGATGCCTACTTGGTCGTTCCCATCCACCCCCCTCATCGTCGTTTCCTACAATTCCTGTGGGACGGCAAGGTGTTCGAATTCACCGCCCTGCCGTTCGGTCTTTCTTCGGCCCCGTGGTGCTTCACGAAGGTCCTCCACCCGGTAGTGGAGTTTCTCAGAAGTCAAGGGGTCCGTATGCTAGTATACTTAGACGACATCCTCCTCATGGGGCAGTGCCCAGAGGTGCTGGCAGGACAGCTGGGTCAAGCTGTCGACCTGCTTCAGAGACTGGGGTTCGTCATCAACAGCTCCAAGTCGGTTTTGGTTCCCTCCCAGCAGATCACCTTTTTAGGTTTCGTGGTGGACTCGGTACAGGCGGTCTTGAGCCTACCGGGTCGGAAGGTCGCAAAGATACGACACCTGCTTCGGCAGACGATCGCGAGGGACCGTACGTCACTGCGCCATGTCGCCAAGGTGGTGGGTCTTCTATCGTCCTCCATCCAGGCGATTTTCCCAGGCCCGCTGCACTACAGGGCTCTTCAGCGCCTGAAGGCGCAGCATTTGCGCCGTGGGATGTGTTACGATCAGTGGGTCCCCCTCACGGACGAAGTGAAGGAGGAGATGTCATGGTGGCTGTCTCACATGGAGGCATGGAATGGGCGAGCGATCTTCGGCTCGGCTCCGGACTTGATCATAGAGTCCGACGCCAGCAGGTCGGGCTGGGGCGCCCGGTGCGGGGATTTTTCCACCGGCGGCGCCTGGTCGTCAGAAGAACAACAATTGCATATCAATTGTTTGGAGCTCCTAGCGGGCTCCTTCGCTGTTCGCTGTTGGACCAAAGATTCGGTCAAGGCCTGTGTCCTGCTACGGATGGACAATATTTTGGCGGTCCGGTATGTGAACCACCTAGGGGGTCCTCGGTCCCGCGCCTTGGCGGACTTAGCGAAGGACTTCTGGGATTATTGCCTGTCTCGTCACATTGCGGTGACGGCGGAGTATCTGCCAGGCCAGTGCAATCAGGTAGCGGATTGGCACTCTCGACATCTCAGGGATGCCAGCCAGTGGAAACTGGATCCGGGAGTCTTCCGGTGGCTACACTCCCTTTGGGGCCCCTTCTCGGTGGACCTCTTCGCGTCCCGTCTCGACCACCAGCTGCCGCGGTTCTACAGCTGGAGGCCGGACCCTCTGGCGGAGGCCACGGACGCGTTCTTGCAGGATTGGAGTCGGGAACAGCCGTTTGCGTTTCCCCCGTTCTCCATGATCATGCGAACGGCGGCTCAAATACGCCGCCAGGGTGCGGACCTGGTGTTGGTTACACCGCTGTGGAGGTCGCAAGTATGGTTTCCGGTTCTTCTGGATCTTTCTTGGGATTTTCCAATCCTACTCCCCCTGTTTCCTCTGCTCCTGACGAGCCCGGATCAGGAACCTCACCCTCTCGTCATGCAGAACACTCTCCGCCTCGTGGCGTGGAGGCTCTCAGGAGACGCTGGGCGCTCCCGGGCCTTTCGGGGTCAGCTGCGCACTTGCTCTCCAAAGCATGGGCCGATAGTACGACAAAGCGTTACAGATCCGCTTGGCTTAAGTGGATGCGTTGGTGTTTACGAAGGGATTTGGATCCCATGGTCGCCGGCCTTGTTCCCGTGCTGAATTTCCTGGCTCATTTGGCCGACAAGGGTTTAGCGTATAGGACGATCAATGCTATCCGGTCGGCGATATCTGCGGGCCATGATAACATCGATGGCCGTCCGGTAGGGGAACACCCTTTTGTGTGCCGGCTTCTGCGAGCGGTTCGCCTCGCACTGCCGCCAGAGCCCAGGTACTCCGTCCTTTGGGACGTCAATTTGGTTCTGAATCTGTTCCTGTCGTGGCCAGCGAATTCTTATCTGTCTCTTAAGGAGCTCTCGGCGAAATTAGCCATGTTGTTATGTCTGGTCTCTTGTAGGCGCGTCTCGGACGTGCGCGCGCTGGATGTTTCTGCACGCATTTTTTCCCCGGATGGGGTTACCTTTACGGTGGGCCGACGCACTAAGACGTCGTCGCGTTCCATTTCTTATCCAGCCTTTAGTGACACTCCTAAGTTGTGTGTCGTGCAATGCCTCAAAGCATATGAGGACCTGACCTTGGATCTGCGCCCTCCGGGCGAGCGTCAGTTGTTGATTGCCCTGCGGAAGCCACACAAAGCTGTCTCCTCCCCCACTATTGCTCGGTGGGTGCGTTGGGTCATGCAGGAAGCGGGCATCAATACTTCTCTCTTCGGAGCACACTCCGCCAGGGGGGCCATGGCCTCTAAGGCATTCTCGGTGGGTGCTCGTCTGGAGGACCTTATGCGAGCAGCGGACTGGTCCTCGGATGCCACCTTCAAGAGGTTTTATTTTAAGCCGGTGGTGGATTTGGCTCAGTTGGTGGTAAGTAAGCTTTAAACTAGCATAATCTGAAGCCTCCGGTCCTGACATAGAATCGAAATTTGCCTAGCTTACGTAACGGTAAGTTTCAATTCTATTAAGGACACGGAGGCGAGGATTATCCCACCCGGACTACGGTGGTGTCTCTACCCACCCGTATGGCAGTAAGTAAAGCGTTTTCCTTTACGTTGTCAGTACTGTGTTGTTCTCTGAATGCTCCTCGCCTTGTTGTCGCATTTCCTGGGCCACCTCGCTGATGCTGTTCCTTTTTTGGCAGGCAACGACGGTGCGAAACAGGACCAATGAGGCTTAAGCGTGATCTGCGCGAAGAAAGAGGAGGAAGATGATGGGAAGTCCGGTTATATAGGGACGATGGACAGAGACAAAGGACTATGGACTATTATTATAAGCAAAGAGACTCTTGGGAGTTGTTGTTGATTTTTGTTGAACATTACGTCAATGCTTTATGTTTAAAGCATCTTGTGTTCTTATTATATCTTTTCCTGAGCTGCTGTGGTTTCTTTATGTTAATAAAGCGAAGGAAGATATAGCATAATCCTCGCCTCCGTGTCCTTAATAGAATTGAAACTTACCGTTACGTAAGCTAGGCAAATTTCGATTCCTTTTGTCAAGGCCTGGGGTGAAGTCTGTACAGTAGTGAATGGAGATGCGCATATGCTAAATGCCTGGCCCAACGAAAACTGGTTCCCCTACCTTGATAGACTACCCAACCGCGGGTTCAGGCACGAGATCCTGAGGTGTCGAATTGGGATTAACCCGTGGATAATAAATAAAGAGCTCAAAGTCACAATTCTAGACCAAGAAGGCCGCTGCAAGTGTAAGTTGAGAACTAAGGGTGACTGGCCGCATATTTTGTTGGACTGCCTGTTTCTCCTAGAGCAGAGAAAACTATGGCTGCGCCCAGTTTTCCTAAAATATGGAATTAAAACAAGGACGCAGGCAGCCAGCCTCCTAACAGAAGTACCCTTCATTGACATCGCAATTGCCCTAGGGAAATTTTTAAAGGTGACCCAGAGTGTACTGAGAACCAAGGGAAAAATGTAGTACTGTATGAAGATTTACTGACTGAAACTGTTACGATGGGAAGAAAAGTGAATAGGTTTTTAATTTTTATAACATGTTTTAAGGCATTTGTAACTTTTATTGGTGATTAGTATTTTATAATTGGACTTTGTATTTTTGGAAATGAAATGTAGAATTGTTTTAAAGAATAACTTTTTAAAAATAAGTATAGGTATTTACTGTATACACCCCCCTTATTGCGTTATGCTCACTGCTTGTTTGTTTAAAGACTACGGTCATAATAAACATACCTTGACTTGACTTGAGTGAATGGAGAGGGGTAAGAGGTGAAACTCTTTCATGTGTCTCACTGCTCCTACACTTCCACGGTTGTTTCTTTTAAGGGGAAGAGTACAGATCTCAACTCTTATGCTATTCTCATAAGCATGTGTCTCTGAACATAGGAATTCCTGTAGGGAAGTAGTCAAAGAAGCACCATTGTTTTGATATTTCAATCTTGTCTCAATCCACTAAAAAAACAGCACAGCTGCATGGCTTGGTAGGAGAGTAGAGTTGGCAAAGCTGGTCTTCCGGCTGTTGCTGGGCGAAAGATAAAACTATTCATAACATGTGGGAGCTTCCAGCTCTACATGAAGCTATTGGTGGTCGCCTGGAACCGGCTGATTAAGGTTGTCGACAAGGATAGAGAGATAGCCTGGAACTTACAGTATATGAGGTAGGACTGCCAACCTTGCAATGGCTACACTACCAAGGAATGCGTGTGATTCATGTGCCCCAGTGTGGGGGGGGGGGGGGGCTGGAAGAGGGAGGAGGGATGTTCTCGAGTCCCTCAGGAATGGAAAGAAGTGCAGTGATTTGAAACACAGAATGAGCTATCTTGATTCCCAAATTCCTCACCACCCACCAGATGGAGAAAAGTGTATGCAAGGCAGCTATTTGTCTGGGGTGAAATTTAGAAGCAGCGCTTCTGAGCTGGCACTATTGATCCTGGAGCCAGATGTTCCCTGAACGCTGTCCAGCTCTCTCGGGAGGTTAAAGCATGGATCGCAGGGGCCCTGATACAGCTCACAAACAGCTCAAGCTTGAGACAAAAGAAAGGAGGTGCCAGTCATGTCCCACCGAGCGCTCCTGGGTTTCGTTTGTAACATTCTATCTATGACCCTCCGCTGCCCTTTCACTGTCATAAATGAATCGCTTTCCCGTGTGGCGCCAGAACACAGCTCCTCGAGGCCCATCACACCTCACCTCTACACTTCTGCTCGGACAGCGCGTGCGTAGAGATCCTGCGTCATTCTGCTTTGTAGCAAATTAAGTACTACATTACAATCGACATCCAAGTATATTTAAATAGACACAGGCAAGATTTTCACAACACCGATGAAGTGGGTTTAGTGGATTTAGTGGGTGTCGAACTGTTACTACAGGACACCACAGTATCATTCCTCTGACGCGATGAAACAGGCTGCAAATTCCGCCCAGCCATTTTATTTTTTAAAGTAGGTATTAAACTGACATAATTGGTGGCAACACCCGAAGCTTTAGAAAAGAAATCCAGCTGCATGTTGCTTGTTACGTTCACACAATACACTGCCTTCCAATGCTACCACAGTTACATAACAGCCATTTTGTGTTCGTCCTCGGAACAAACCCGCTTTTACAACCGTCTGTTTTCTTTAAATGCAAGGCGTTTCCAGTCAGGCAGGGTTGGATCTTGCCAAATCTGTTATGATTTGCGCAAGGCTTTTTGGCCGGATCTCTAAATGCTTTTATATGTATGCAAGATGCTTCTTGTTGTTGCCTAGAACCTACAAGTCCTTATTAGCGGCTAGCATGCGCAGGCTCTTGCACAGTCTGGGAGCGTGCAAGCAGGCGATGGCGTTTGGTTTAAATGAGTGTTTCCTCTCAGTTTAAGATACACGTTTTGTTCGGTTTAGCGTTGCCATCTGTTCCTTGTGGATACCATTTCCAGTCTTGGATTTTTGTTAAACAACCTCGTGTATCCTGGGAATTGTAATCTTTAGTCCTTGAAATAATTTGGATAACACACCAATACGGTATTTATTATTTATTTATTTATGCAGTTTTATATAGCGCGGACTTTACCCGAAGGCGTCAGAGCGCTTTACAATAGGAACAGAAATTATACAAACTGAGAACATTACACGAACAGCAGATTGCAAAAGCATACGTTACGTTACATACGGTAAAGTGATCATTGTGAGCAAACAAAAATACATGAGGTAGTAAAAATTGTGAGCAACCAAAAATACATGAGATAGACAAGGTAATAGTGACACTTCTGAGCAAACAAAATACATGAGGTAGTAAAAAGTGCAGGAGGAAAAAGTGACAAGTGTGCAGGCTACAAGAGAAAATAGAGTATAATTTGAGGTATAATACTGCAATATATGCTAGACACTCAGGCACAAGAACAAACGTTACGTAGGCGAAGGTGGCACTTGTGCAAGTATCCAAGGTAAAAAACATGTGAGAGGAAGCAAACCGTGTGTTACAGGGGCAAAGTGGTGAGTGCAAGTTGCAAGAGGGTACCAACACAAGTACATGGATAATACTGCAATAAAAGGCAAACACTCAAACCACAAGAACACACTGGGAAGGCACTTCCATGGACATGAAAAGTAGAAATTTTCCGTAGTGGGAGGTCTTCCTTTATATAAAAGAGAGGACGTGAATTACTTTTGGAGGTGTCTCTGGAGGAGGAGAACTTTGAGGTCCCTTTTAAAGGCCTGTGAGGAGGCGGTGGTCCGGAGCTGAGGCGGGAATGAGTTCCAGATTCTCACTGCGTTGCCCGAAAAGGATTGGGCCATCGTTCTTTCCTTCTTGAAAGTGGGAGGTTCAAGCAGTAGATTCTCCGCATTGCGTGAAGGTCTAGAGCCTCCAGAGAGTTTCAGTTTATTCGCCAGGTAGCGAGGAGAAGAGGAGTGCAGGGCTTTGTGGGTGATACAAGCGGTCTTGTAGATAGCTCTAGCCTCAAAGGGAAGCCAGCGGAGGGTGGATAACATCGGTGTGATGTGATCGCTTCTTTTGGCCCCATAAATGAAACGAGCTGCTGAGTGGAAAACAGACTTAAGTGGGGACAAGTGGGATTTGGGGAGGCCAGTAAGAAGAGAATTGCAGTAGTCGAGTCTGGAGAGGACCAGTGATTGCACCAGGGTTATAAGGTCCCGCTCCGGGAAGAAGCGACGGATGCCCCAAAGAAGGCGCAGTTGGTATCGAGCAGATTTTGCAATGGAATTGATGTGGGGAATTAGATTGAGTTTTTTGTCTAGTATGACACCAAGGGATTTGGCGCTGTCGACAATGATGGGTTTATTGTTTAGTAGATTCATCTGATCCATCCATGATTGAACCGGGGGAGGAGAGAGTGAGGAGGAGAAGAGGAGGAATTCAGTTTTGGAGGGATTCAGAATCAGTTGATGAGTTGACATCCAGTTTTGAATGGAGTCGAGAGTGGAGCTTAGGATGGAGAGATCGTGAGTAGAGGCAATCTTGAGGTAGAGTTGAGTGTCGTCAGCATAGAGATGATAGTGAATCCCGGATTTACTTAGGAGATTTCCCAGTGGTTCTAGATAGAGATTGAACAGTGTGGGAGCAAGTATCGAGCCTTGGGGAACACCTTGACCTACCGCCACAGGAGGTGAAAGACTGTTCGCTATTTTGATCATTTGGGATCTGCCAGAAAGGAAGGATGCAAACCATTTAAGCACAGTGCCCTCCATGCCCATTCTCTGTTGAAGAATATTGAGGAGGGTGTTGTGATTGACAGTGTCAAAGGCTGCGGAGAGGTCAAGGAGAATTAGAAGACAGGACCCCCCTGAATCGAGTATCCTCAACGCGTCATCAACCACTTGCAGTAGAGCTGTTTCAGTGCTGCAGTTTTGAATGAAGCCAGACTGACAGTTGTCAAGAAGATCATTGTCCTTGATATGACGGGAGAGTTGTTTTGCTACACATCTTTCAGTGATCTTCGCCAGAAAGGGAATGTTAGTGATGGGGCGGAAGTTGCTGAGGTCATTCGCATCAGCAGTGGGTTTTTTTAAGAAGAGGGGTGACCTGCCCAGTTTTGAAGGAGGCAGGAAGGGAGCCTTGCCAGAGGGAGAGGTTGATCAGAGTGGTCCAATAGGAGAGGGAGTGGGTATATAAGTCAATGGCAATGGCACTGGGGATAGGGTCAAGAGAATGGTTGGATGGCTTTGTTTTTCGTATGCACTTGAGAAGGGCATCTTCAGATATGGGGTCAAAGCTCTGCCAAATGGCTAAGGATTTGCGCTCCTCTGGAGGGGTAGGATGAGCGACCTGATCCACAAGTGATTTCACTTTTTCATCGAAGAAAATAGCAAAGTCCGCTGCTCTCTTTGTAGAATCATCCACCTTGGAGGTTGGGGGAGAGCAGTTAGGCATTTTGATGAGATCGAATAGTTTTTTGGGTCTATTTTTGGCGGAGTCAAGGAGGGTTTTGAAGTGTGTCGCTTTCCCAAGGAAGATGTGCTTGTGGTACTTGGATCTTGCTGAGCGAAGCATGGCCAAATTGTCGGAGGAGGGCACTTGCCTCCAATGTTTCTCCAGGCATCTGAGCTGCTTCCTTTCCTCATAAAGGGATTTGTTGAACCAAGGTGCTGAGGGAGTGGGCCTTAACCTTTTGCTTTTGAGTGGAGCGACGTTATTAATTTCAGCTGCAAGAACTATGAGGCATTGGGAGGTGAGTTCGTCAACATCTAGGTTCGGGTCGAGCCTTGGAAGTGATAACAAAGCTGATTCACAGAGGGGACCGACATCAATATTTTTGGCATCCCGGAACCATGAGATGGCCCTCTTGGGTTGGCCAAGAGTTATAGAGTGTGAAAGTTGAAGAGAGAATGGGATGAGGAGGTGGTCAGACCAATCTACATGAATTGGGGTAGTGGTAGAAAGCGTGCCTGCTTTAGAAATAACAATCAATCAATCAATCAATCAATCAATGACACTTATAGAGCGCGCTACATTTCCGTAGGGTCTCAAGGCGCTTGGGGGAGGGGGGGTGCCTCTACTGCTCGAACAGCCAGGTCTTCAGCTTCTTCCTGAAGGAGAGGTGGTCTTGGGTCAGGCGCAGGTCGGTCGGGAGGGAGTTCCAGGTCTTGACGGCCAGGTAGGAAAAGGACCTTCCTCCTGTGGTCGCTCTTCGGATGCGGGGGACGGCGGCGAGGGCGTGGTTGGCTGATCGGAGGTGGCGTTTGGGAGCGTAGAAGTTGATCCGGCTGTTGAGGTAGCTCGGGCCTTGGTCGTGTAGGGCTTTGTGTGCGTGGGTGAGGAGGCGGAAGGTGATTCTTTTGTTGACGGGGAGCCAGTGAAGGTCTCTCAGATGTCCGGAGATGTGGCTGGTTCGTGGGATGTCGAGGTCTAGAATTGCGCCCTTATGA
This sequence comes from Lissotriton vulgaris, assembly GCF_964263255.1. Lineage (NCBI taxonomy): Eukaryota > Metazoa > Chordata > Amphibia > Caudata > Salamandridae > Lissotriton > Lissotriton vulgaris. The sequence goes on along the minus strand of NC_141687.1, from coordinate 2,135,097,236 downwards.
TTCAGTGCAGTGTTGGATAAGATCGTTTGCAGAGAGGAAAGTGGCCAGTGAGTTCGCAGAGGAGTCTTGCGGTACTCCCCAGTGGAGATTGAAGTCACCCACGAAGGTCTGATTGTCACTTCGCGAGTATTGGTCGCTGATGAAGTCGGTGAGTTCATCCATAAACGAAGGGCCACTACGAGGCGGGCGGTAAATGACATGGAATCTGAGGGATGAACGGTGTTGCAATTGAAGCTCAAGAGAAAGGCATTCAAAGGTTTTGGAGGAGCTGTTAGGAGAGGCCTTAAGTTGGAGGGTGTTTCTAAAGATGACTGCAACACCTCCCCCAGTGTTGTCAGTTCTGTCATTCCTAAATAAAGAGTAGTTTGTGGGTAACAGGAGATCAAATATAGAATGAGACGTATCTTTGAACCAGGTCTCTGTGAGGAAGAGCATGTCAATATTATGAAGGGTGATGGTATCGGAGATTTCAAGTTTGTGTTTTACTGCAGATCTGCAGTTGTGAAGCATGCAGCGCAGCTCTGTCAAAACTGTTTTGGTGACGGGGGCACTAGGGCTCTGAAGGATGATCGGGATATTGTACTTATAAGGGGGTGCTCGGGAGGGTTTAGGTGGATGCTTTGTTCTGACAGAGGTGATGATCGGAATGGTGTAGATAGTGGGGTTGCTAGGGTATGCCGGTTGAGGAAGGGTGGCGTTCGGGGGCTTGAGTGAGTTAACAGAGTTTTCAGACGATAGGTTAAGCTTGGCTGTACTGGGGTGAGGGGGCGAGGTGCATCTCGTGGGAAGTTGGGAAGGAGTAGCGGTGCAAGAAGGGGTGACAATCTTAGAGCATAAAAGTGAGATGGCAGCTGTAAGCTGGGAGATGGAAGTGATAAGAGAGCCTAGCGTGTTTTCCAGTGAGAATGAGGCAGAGCACGGAAGGTTGGGTTGGGGAAGGTTGGGTGGCTCGATTGAAACAAGGGGGGGTGGAGTAGGTGGCGACAGGTAGGGCGAGGTGGCAGGATAGGAGGTAATTTGGGGTATGGGGTTCATAAGTGGGGAAGGGTGGTGGGTGAGAGCGGGAGTTAGTGAAACGGAGGTTAAGGGAGAGTTGTCTTTGTTGGTGTTGCAAGAGGGAGAGGAATTAAGGACAAATTTAGGGGGAGCGGGGTGTGGAACACGGCGGTAGGGTAGAAGGAGAGGGGAGGCCTGTGTGGAGTCATGAGAATATAGGAGGTTTGGGAGGAAAAGAGGTGCGGTGGTTGTGGAGGACCTGTCAGCTAGGAGAGGTGGCTGTGAGGGAACGGGCATCTGGCAGAGTGAGGGGGGTTGGGAGAAAGGGAAGTTGAGGAAAGGAAGTGGTTCTGCTGGGCCCGAGGGAGGGAAGTGGAAGGGGTTACTGGGCAGGGAAGGGGGGTGGTGCAGCATTACTGGAGGAGTAGGAGGGAGGAGAGAGATGCCGTGGGATTCAGGAGAAGACGGGGTGAATAACGAGGGGAGGAGGGGGTGGGGAGGAGGGATGGAAGGGATGAGGGGAGCATAGGTAAAGTACACTGGGGGAGAGGGACGGAGGAGAGGTGGACTACAAAGGGGGGTGATGGGAAGGAATATGGGGGAGGAGAAGAGATTGGAGAATCGGGATGGTGGAGATGGGATGAGGAATGTATTGGCTTGTGGTAAGGCTGAAGTGATGTGTGAAGGGACATACTGTGAGGGGGGAGGAATAGGAGGGGAGGTCACAAGGGAGGGGGAAGGAAGGGGGCCGACCTGTGCTTCTCGAGGGAGCAGCCAATTGGAGTGAGGTGGAGTCTGCGGAGGGGAAAGGGAGTAATGGGTGGAGCTGGAAGGAAAGTCATGGGGAAATCCGGTTGCAGAGGAGGGGAGTAAGGAGGGGAAGAGGCAGTCAAAGAGCGAGAGGCAGTTGTCTTTGCCTTGGATCAAGACAGTACCGTTGTTATAGAGTGAGATAGTGAGGTTACCTTTGAAGCGAGCAGAGGGGGAAATTTTTAGTTTTTTCATCATGAAGAAGGGGTGTCTGCAGCCAATTCCCGCCGCCCTCAACTGGGGCCGCAGCTTCATAGAGGCACTGCTGGGACGGGGTAGGAAGCACTTATCAAGATGAGGGGAGCACGTCTAGAACGGCTATTTCTTCACAGTACAGGCCACTAAGCATGAGAAACCAGGTGTGGCCGTCCCCCCAGAGAGTGTTTCAAGGGTGCGTGTCTGCATGTTCGTGACTGCAGGGAGGGGGGAGGGGTGTAAAGATGAGATCTACAGCCAGAGCAGCTTTTCCTTGAAGTTTATTGAACTCAAGAGCATATGTCCAACGAGCCCAGGCGATCAGCACCAACTGATACAGGTGTTCCAATCCACTGTCCACACAATTCTTATTACAGCATAACACATGGTAAAAGCACCAACAGAGTGATTACATTCTATATATATACCATAACGTAAGCAATAGAGGAGCCCACAGAAATAACAAATACAGAACAGCACCGGGGGAGTATGGTTGCAAATGTCTGTTCGGGGTGAGTGTCTCTGTTGGAATGTTTTTGTCGATGCAGAGGTGGTAAGCATGTCTGCATGGTGTGCGTAATTCTTTGGAGGATCTGTGTAATGTGTATTCGGCTCTTCAGGAGGTTGTGTCTCTTCACAAGATGGGCATGTGACGGTGTAGGTGGAGCTTGGATGGGGGCTTCCACTCTGATATCGACAGGTCTATGATATCAGGTGTTTTGTCAAAAAGATTCTACTCCACATGACCCTTTCCAGCACCCATCCATGCATGTGGGAGGAAAAAAGACATCTGGAGCAAGAGGAATGTAATTGAGAAAACAGAAAGAGGACAGAAACATGAGACAAAGAAAGCTAGGACATGAGCTCTCAAGAGCATCAAAATATGAAGCAGCAAATGTTAAGAACGATACTGGCTAAAATAAAAAGCACCAGAGGGAAATAATTAAAGGAGACTGCAGATCTAGGAAACAAGAAAGAACTTTCTACAACCGGTTTAAAAAAAGGGTTGTTCTAGGTTTAAGATTATGAAAATTGAGAGCATAGGGTCCCTATAGTCTAGCATCAAGAAACCTAGCACACAGTGTACAGTGTGAGAATCTTACTGGCCTATCACAAAAAGGAGACAAAAGCCAGGTAACTGATATATTTAGAAGTCGAAGAATTAATTTTTAAGTAAGAAATTCAAGTCGACAGATGCCACATGGAATGTGGACGTTGCAGAATTACATCTAATTTGCAGTTTGCCGGTTTCAACCCTAGTCATATTTTAGTAGGTTAAGGAACCACTCCAAAGATACCCATTTAGCATGCAGGTCTCAAGTTGTAATTCCTGTCAGAAAACTGTTGGTACCTGCACCTACTGCAGAGATCGATGTTATGATACACCTCGGTGTCTGATTCAGGCTGTATAAGGCGGCAAATAAATGAAAAGAAAATGTGTATCCCTACAGACCACCAGTCTATAATTCCATTAAGATCATGCAGTTATTAATTGCACCCAAAGCAGAGATTTGTGTACATTATTGGTTAGAGGTTCCAAATCTAGTTATGGATCAATCAATCAATCAAACATTTGTTAAGCGCTCTGCTCACCTGTTAGGGTCTCATGGCGCTGGGGGGAGAAAGATGGGGGTGTGAATGCTGCCACTGCTCGAATAGCCAGGTCTTGAGTAGTCCTCTGAAGGTTAGCAGGTCCTGGGTCTGCCGTAGGAGGGTGGGCAGGGTGTTACAGGTCTTGGCGGCGAGGTGGGAGAACGATCTGCCGCCGGAGGTCGCTTTTCGGATGCGGGGGACGGTGGCGAGAGCGAGGTCGGCAGAGTGGAGCTGGCGGTTGGGTGTGTAGAAGGTGAGAAGTCTGTTGAGGTATGCCGGTCCGGTGTTGTGGAGTGCCTTGTGTGCGTGGATGAGGAGCTTGAAGGTGATCCTCTTGTTGACGGGAAGCCAGTGGAGGTCTCTAAGGTGGTGTGCGATGTGGCTGCGGCGAGGAATGTCGAGGATCAAGCGCACAGAGGCGTACTGGATGCATTGTAGTCGTTTCAGGAGTTTGGCCGAGGCTCCTACGTAGAGGGCGTTTCTGTAGTCCAACCTGCTGTTGCCGAGGGCCTGGGGAACCGTTCTTCTTGTTTTGGTGGGGATACATCTGTAGATCTTGCGGAGCATGCGGAGGGTGTTGAAGCAGGAGGACGAGACAGCGTTGACCTGTTTTGTCATGGAGAGAGTAGAGTCGAGGGAGAACCCCAGGTTGAGTGCATAGTCGGTGGGTATCATCAAGTTTTTAGGGCACCACTCCAATCATATACAATCAATTTCAATTTTTCAGAGTCCACATCCAATTAAGAAGTCTTGATATTTCCTCAATCCGGCATACCGTGTATAGTAGTAGAAAACATCAGTGGTATTTACAGCTGGTGGTTTCTACTACTATACACGGTATGCAGAGATTTCTATTTTTATATCCCCTCCCCCCCCCCTTTTTCTGTTTCGCTTGAACCTTTGATTGTCGTTATGTTCCATTCTCTATAGTAATAGTTTACATCTTGAATTCATCAATTCATGTAGCAAGAGTCCAGTATCTTAGGAACAAGTGAGAAACTTTTGACTGTCAAAGAGAAATGAGGTTGTAATCCTCTAAAAAATTACAAACATAGTAAATCTATTGTCATGTAATGTCTTTGGTCGTGTTTTTAAAATACACACATGGTATATATGTTTGTAAATGTATGTATATTGTTGTATGTACAATTTTATATGTATTTTATATATATTTATGTGACAGTTTGTCTTTATGTATGTTTGATTATTCCAGCCCTGAAGAAGTTCTGATGGTCAGAACGAAACGCGTTATTGCCTGTGTGGGTTTAAGCCAGCCAGTTATACTTATTCAGATATCTTAATTGGAACAATAATAATTTCTTGTGGTTTGGAAGGATCCTACACATATCAGTGGTATTTACAGCTGGTGTTTTCTACTACTATACACGCCCTGAAGAAGTTCTGGTGGTCAGAACGAAACGCGTTGGCTGATGATCCTTTTGAGTATAAGAAAATAATAAAAAACGAATTGAGGAAATATCAAGACTTCTTAATTGGATGTGGACTCTGAAAAATTGAAATTGATTGTATATGATTGGAGTGGTGCCCTAAAAACTTGATGATAAACATTTTGGATTCATGGTTGACGTGAGGTGCCCCTGGACAGAGGGTACCGTTTTTGCAAGTGGCACACTGGACATATATCTGAATTACTGATTACTTTTGGTTGATACGAGATTGGTGCTATATCTTGGTGCTCATATCCACTGTCCGTTCTCTAGGTTTTGACTGTTTTTTCGTAGTCGGTGGGTGTTGGTGCTGTTCCCAGTGCGGATGGCGACCGGGAGTCCTCCCAGGCCGAGGGGGTGGGGCTGAGGATGGGGACTTCTGTCTTGTCCGAGTTCAACTTGAGGCGGCTGCTCTTCATCCACTCGGCAACGGCTTTCATTCCTTCATGGAGTTTGGTTTTGGCAGTGAGGGGTCCTTTGTGAGGGAGAGGATCAGCTGGGTGTCGCCGGCATAGGAGATGATGTTGAGATCGTGCAGTGGGGCGATGTGGGCGAGCGGTGCCATGTAGATGTTGAACAATGTTGGGCTGAGGGATGGGCCCTGGGGTATGCCGCAGATGATCTCGGTGGCTTCAAAGCGGAAAGATGGGAGGCGGATGCTCTGGGTTCTGCTAGAGAGGAAAGAGGGGGGTCCATTCCAGAGCCTCGTCTCGAATCCTAGCGTCATGGAGGCACAGGCGTAGGGTGCGGTGGCAGACAGTGTTGAAGGCAGCTGACAGGTCCAGGAGGATGAGGGCCCTGGTTTCTCCGTTATCCAGCAGGGCCCTGATGTCATCGGTGGAAGCGATAAGGGCGGTTTCAGTGCTGTGGTTGCTGCAGAACCCGGACTGGGATAGGTCCAGGATACTGTTCTCCTCGAGGTAGCGGGTCAGTTGTCTGTTGACTGTCTTATCGATGACCTTCGCCCGGAACGGGAGCAGGGAGATAGGTCGGAAGTTCTTGAGGTCCTTAGGGTCAGCCTTGGGTTTTTTGAGTAGGGCAGTGCTTCCAGCTCTCCGGGAAGGTCGCTGTCTAAAAGGAGATGTTGATGGCTCTGTGGAGATGGGGTGCGATGGTGGCGATGGCTTTGTTGAAGATGAGTGTTTGAGTGTTTGATTGGTTCAGATGCTCCGTCCATCACCACCCCCTTTTGTACCGCTTTGTTCGCCATAAGTTGGCAGGGTAGGCTCAGACGTGAGTCCCTTGCTCACTTTGCCACTGGATTCAAGCAAGCCTGGCTGAAGACGGCTGTAATGCCAGAAACCGGTCCTATGAAGTTTGAATCCGGTCCAGGGAAGGCATGGCTTGGCAGTTCGGGCTGGACTGTTCCCATGAGGCACAGGGTCAGACTGATTTGCATATGGCCATGTCTGAACTGGGGTGGCACAGTAGGCTAAAGAACGGTGATGGATTAATCCCAGATCTGTAGACGGAGTGTTTGATTGGTTTAGATGCTCCGTCCATCACCACCCCCTTTTGTACCGCTTTGTCTCGAAATTGGTATTATGGTGTGCAAAATAACCAACTGGGATGCAGCTAGTAATTTCACGCACTCTACCCATCACTTTTTAGTATATTTAAGTATACCAATCTTGACAATACAAAAAGAGAACAAACAATCCCAGGCAAAAGAACAAATGGATAAAATGGATCTTACACCTTAGGTCTTGTTATTCCAACAAGACCAAACAAATAAGCATTCCATCCAGACGTGTTGCTAAACCTTTTATCAGGTTGGGGGAAGGGAGGCGGATGGGGCGGGGGAATCTTCCAAGTATCTTAGGGTGCAAGGCACTGTGTTAAAATTCACAGACACACACAGCGATATTTTCCAAATCTTGATTTGGAGAAGGCAATGCTGTATTAAAGTATTTTAGAACAAATGTATTCATTTCATAAATCACCAGTCATAGAACTAAGAGGAAAATCTAAAAGAATAAATATTTTATCTATTTTACAACAAAATAATAAATACATTTTAGTTTTCAAAGAAGGTTATAAATTGGCCTCCTTGCCAAGACAAAAACAGTAAACAAAGGTGATATGCCAAAGGTCAAACCCTTCGAAACGTTAGCTGAAACACAGAAAGGAAAGGGAGATATAACACCTACATGACCATATGAATATATCAGTAACTGTAGTCTGAGGGAGCCTTTCTTGTTAACAAAGGCTGATTCCTCCTGACAGACAGAATAAAAAAGAGAAAGCTGTTGTGTTTTGACTAAAACATCTGCCTATTCCTAGCAGGTCGTTGAATTGATTGAGCTGTTGGAAAACATGAATCACAAGGGTGTGGTTTTACATACGTTTAGGGACGCCCAAACAATTCCAGCATAGTATTGCCCTGCCTTTCCTGGCTGCGTGAACTTTAAGTTCTGCAGATGGGCCCTGGTACTATGAGTTAAATGTGCAATTCTGGAAACTTTTTACATGGTGTCTATTACTCGCTGATGGGTACACATATTTGTTGAATCAACTCTAGAGTAGCATGCCAAAGTATATTTCATACTGATCTTCGCCTATATCAGTCAAGATTGTTCTGTTCTTTCCTTGGCCCCCTCACCAACAGTTTGTATAGTGATGACAAGACTCGTGCAACCATATCAATTAGGCTTTAATGCAGGAAGAGTTAACAGGATGAACAGCAGAAATCAGAGCAATAGTCAGCTCTGCCCAGATCATTATGAAGGGCCGCTCACTAGCCTTTCACTGGACACAGATGAATGGGATTTCATACTTGGCATATTGAAAAAGACAGTCATAGACTTTGGGAAAAGCAGCGGGACAACAAACTAACAAGAAACACCTAGGTTCCTGGGGAGTCACTCAATACAACTATTTATTCTTTTAAGGGGATTCGCGAACATATTCCCAAAAAAATACTCATTCAGAAGAACATATTGGACCAACTCACAGTCTAATAGTCTAATGTTAGTATTGCAGAAAATAATGTATAAGAAATACAAAAGGACTCCAAAATGTGAATATTGTGCACTGCATGCGAGTTGTGAAATTGGAGACTGGAAGTGAAATAGAACAACTCTCAACGAAACAGGTTTTGGGCGACTACTCAGTGTCATTTATGACAAGTTTATTATTGTTCATAACAGCCCATCTTACATTATATATTGGAATTCAATCCAAAAAAATGATTCTTTGGTATTTCAAACTGTGGTACCTGATATCATAAGCTTTTACTGGGTATTACAAATTGCAACGATAAATCGCTGAGTCTATCTACCAAGAAAGGACCCACCTGTAAATCTAATGCTTGAAGCTAATTGAGATAAAGCGTGTATGCATCTATTTTTTGGGTGTACCCAAGAGATTGTTTTCCCAACCCCAACAAGAACTGTGATTAAGATCTCAGTGGAATTGAGGTAATGGAAAGTGAAAAGAACAGCACAAATACCATTATGGGAGAGGCTGTCTTGGGAAGTTTAAAGGATGGGGATTGCTCGGAAATCACAAAACTGGTTGCGATACTGAGTCAAGGTGCTGGAAGACCTCTGAACAACTCCGGGGGGAAACGAGCTGAACAACAAGGAAGTTTTATAAATCTGATAGTTATGGGATACACTGATTTGGCAGCCTAAAACCTCATGAAACTGTCACAATTCTTCTCCTTAGAGGTAAGCGTGCTAACAATAAAGCATGCTGTAAAGAAGATACAGATCATACACAAAAAATGTAGCTTTTAATACAACAGATAATTTGTCTTTGTAGGAGAGTAGGATCTGCTTCTTCTAGTTATCCCCACTTTTTGCTGATGTTTCACTGTTTTTCGACTTTAGCCTGCTGGGGCCCTGCTATGCAGGACCCCAGCATAGCTGCTTCCTCTCTAAAATGATTGCATGTACGTTAGGTACACCACAGATTGGATTCTGGGGTGCCCTTATAAGTCCATAGTATATGGAATCCTATATACCTAGGGCATAGGTACCCCAGAGGCCTCTCGGGGGCTGCAGCAAGTAATATCCCAACCCTGAAAGACCATTCAAAATGACACCACAGGTCTGCTACAGAAGCCTGTGTAAGGTGGTGTATGCACCCCTTACTTAGATATAGGTTCCCTATATATACCTTATATCACTGCACACATATACCTAGCAGTCACCCCTGCGGCAGGCCTTATCAATCCTGGAGGCAGGGTGTTGGATTTTGTGTGAGAGGGTGCCCATGCATGGGCAGGGCCCCTCTGCAGCCTACCGAATCTATTATCAAGGGTTGTTCTGTGATGCAGCCAGACCATATACTCTTAAGTGCATTATAACCTCGCAGTAAATGCTAACTTTGGAATGGGTGCAAGGAAACATGTTGTGTTTTGTGTCAAACACCTTGGAATTATACCTCCCCGCCAGTCCTGGTGGAGGAGGTATGATTCCACACTCCTAGAGCAAGAAACGGGACTACACCGGTACAACCGGTACCAGCTTAAGAGAACCCTGGCATCCAAAATGGATGCTGCAGCCACAGACACGAGTCTGGCCTCCTGCTGCTGGAAGAAACTCCAGCAGAGGAGGCCTGGACAATTGGTTTCCTGTCACAGGGATGTGTAACCACCCCCCAGACAGGCTTTAGTGTATTGGGGCTGGGTGGGTGCACTCCAAGAGTGCTTTGATGTCTACACTTTATGTTGTCCCTGTGCATAGTCCAGCTCAAACTGGTAGCCCCTGCTCTGGTGCGAAAATGGACAAAAAAAATGGGTGTAACCACCCTTCTTTCCTGACCCTTCCATAGGTGGGATGTCAGAGTTTGTCCCACCCCTTCCTTGGGTATAAAGTAGGAACCCCTGACTACAGTACTTTAGATTTACCTGGACGAAATTCTGATACATAATTTTGGAACTTTGACAATCTACAAGGCGCTACACTTGGGGTAAAGGAGTTACTCCCCTGCTAGGCAGGCACCTAAGACGCATCTGACCGGTTTGCATCTCCAAAGTTCCCACCGGACTACGAAGAATTTGGAACACAGGAGGTGGTTTCCCAGAATTCCCAGAGGCCGAACCCGGTGTCCCAGCAAAGCGGTGACCAGTAGCCCTCGCAGGAACTGTGGAACCGGAACCCCTGGACACTGTGCACATTTGCAAGGGCAAATGCTTCTTGGCGATCCTGGAGGCTGTGCTTTGGCCCATTTGTAGTCCAAGCCCAGAGCAGCATTCGAAGATTACCGGCCTACACTTACCGAGTGTCCCGTGGGCTGGTACTGTGTGATTCCTCTCGAGGTCCCTTCGCAATCCCTGGTCCGTCGACTGGTGGGTCCCTGGGAAGGCAACTCTAAGTTTAATTGGGCTTCCCTGGTTTCTTCAGACGTGCTCTGACTTTCCACCACCTGGGGAGTCCCCCGGACCTTACTGGTCCGCACCGAAGCATCTTTTCTCTTCCTGCGTGGGTTACGGTTGCCAAGGCTTGTTGTGTTCAATCTGAACACCGATGCTGCAGCACTCGACATCCTTCGTGGGTCAGCTCGAATCCAGCTCCTGATCATCATCGACTCCTCCTGGTCCTCATGGCTGCAGAGTTAAGCTTCACCTTTTCGCACCTGAAGCACCCGACATCGGTGGGCGTTCATCCATCGTGCCCCTGGTCAATGGCAAGTGACCCAGACTCTGTCTCCTCTGCTTTCAGATTCTTCATATCTTCGATCCAGTCATGGATCCCTCCGGACACTTTCCTTCTTCACGGCAGCAGCACTTTGCAGCAGGTCGCCATTGAAAACGATGAAGCGACCCAACACCATTTGACACCGATGCACCCGGCTTCCCCTGGGTGAGATAACTCTAGTACTCCTGTGCTCCCATGGGTGTTGGCCCTAGAAACCCCCTAAGTCTAAAGGGGTTTGCTCAAAGTCCTCTCCTATGTGTCCTTTAACTTTAAAAATCAAACCGCGACTTTCCCCATAGAAGCTAACGCAGTGTTCTCACACTGCACATGTTCCCCGTGGGTCCCCTGTTTCACAACCTTGGGTGGTTCCTTGGGGTCCCGGCGATTCTACAGGCTCCAGGCACTGTGTCTAGTCAAGTCCTGGTTCTTATACCACTTTCCTAATATATGGTTTGGTCTCCCCCTGGGGCCCAATAAATACTGTGATATTTACTGAAGTTCTATTGTGTTGATATTGTGTATCTTGTTCTCTAATCTCATAAAGAGGCTAGTAGTGAGTGTTTAGAAATAAATACATATATTTTATATATACCTTGTGTGGTTTTCCTTTCATTTGGTAATTCAAGATGTTATAATCTGGTAAACCAAGCTGATTTAAACCCCTTCAAGACTTAGCCTGAAGGCTGCTCTCCCTAGCTACCACTAGGATAGTATTCAATAAAGGTTGTCTTAAACCTATCATCAATAAGGGTTGTTTGGACTGGTGCAAGGTGCCCACTAGAACTAGTCGACAGAATATGCCAGGCCAACTTCTCACAATCTGGAAATTACATTTGGCTACACACAGTGAATAACGATCTCAGGTCTTGGTCAAAGGGAACATCCTGAGGAAATGCCCTCAATCCGAGTAGTTAATGGGTCAGGTCTTACATCAATATTTTCTGCTTTCTTGCACCCCACATTTTGTTCTCAGAACCAAATTCCTGGTACCTGCTGGGACTACCATCTGCCTCTGATAATGCACTGCACCCAGATCACCTGTGCCCAAGCCAACTGTATATATGACAAAGTAGTAGTAGCTCAATTCTACTACAGTATGTATGGCTGAGACGAGACGATCAACAGAAGCCCATGATTATATATATATATATATATATATATATATATATATATATATATATCTGCCGGCCAGTAGTATATTGTTTTGTAGGATTTCGTTTTGATAGCATTTCTTATATGTGACAGTCCTGTGAAACGCTCCGATTCACAGTGCACTGCTGATGCACTTAAGAGTGCACGTTCAGTAGTGTGTGAACTCGAGTTTCCCTGCAATATTATATAGAGCGAACTCGACAACATGGCATGAGCACAATTTACATTACAGAAGAACACATTCATTTGTGGTAGGCACAGGGAGACAAATCGATTTGCCTGGAATCACAGGATGTTGAGCTGATGCCGAGATTCGAAAGTAGCTCCCCTGCTCTAAAGTTCGCAATTCTAGAACTTGTGGCGGGAGGTGTGTCTAAAAGTGTATGTCGGTGCTGGCCATCAATGAGAGAGACCTGTGCATTTTTCAAATGTATGGTGAAAAAATATGAGTATGGTGCTGGAGATGTGGGCCGCCGTGCCACCAATGTACTTACCGGGGGAGGGTAAACACCCATTATTCCGCAACTTTCTTTCTGCATACCATCAATCTGCATACTTTCATTACGAAAGTACCATGACTCCACAATGCCATTATAAGGCATGGCATTACATTTTATATGCTTTTACCACGCATACATTTACAACGAAATTCGTTGTACATGCATGAATGGTAAAAGCATGGTTTTCTTTTAATGTTTGGATAAGGTAAGTATGGGTATAGGGGTATATGTTTTGGGGTACTGAGGTATATGTTTTGGGGTGTTTGGGTATTTTAAGGGTTCAGATATAGTTTTGGGTTATGGGGTACAGGGGTAGATTTAAGGGTTTAGGGATAGGTATGGGTTTTGAGGTACAGGGTAATATTTAGGGTTCAGGGCTAGGTTTGGGTTTGGGGTATAGGGGTATTTTTAGGGTTCAGGGGTAGGTTTTGGTTTTGGGGTACAGGGGTATTTTAGGGTTCAGGGGTAGGTTTGGGTTTTGGGGTACAGAGTTATTTTCAGGGTTCAGGGCTAGGTATGGGTTTTGGGGTACAGGGGTATTTTTTGGGTTCAGGAGTAGGTTTGGGTTTTGGGGTACAGGGGTATTTTAAGGGTTCAGGGCTAGGTTTGGGTTTTGGGGTACAGGGGTCTTTTAGGGTTCAGGGGTACGTTTGGGTTTTGGGGTACAGTGGTATTTTTAGCGTTCAGGACTAGGTTTGGGTTTTGGGGTACAGGGGTATTTTTAGGGTTCAGGGGTAGGTTTGGGTTTTGAGGTACAGTGGTATTTTTAGCGTTCAGGACTAGGTTTGGGTTTTGGGGTACAGGGGTATTTTTAGGGTTCAGGGGTAGGTTTGGGTTTTGAGGTACAGGGGTATTTATAGGGTTCAGGGCTAGGTTTGGGTTTGGGGGTACAGGGTATATTTATAGGGTTAAGATGGGTTAGTATTTAAGGGTGTTGGGGTATTTTAATGAGTAAGGGTGGGTTATGATTATGGGGTGCAGGGGTATTTAAAGGGAGCAGGGTGGGATTAGTTTTTAGGGTGTAAAGGGTAATAAAATAAAATAATAAATAAAAATATTATAAATATTGCAATTTAAAAGAATAAATGTTTCAATTACATTTAAAAAATGTGTATGTATATATATATATATATATATATATATATATATATATATATATATATATATATATATATATATATATATATATATATATATTACGAACATACATGTCAACACCAGGTAGGACGCCAAAGATCAACAGGACACGGACCAGTTAGGTGCATATCATTTATTTATCGCAGAGTACGCCGCATGACGTTTCGGCTCCTTGGAGCCTTGCTCACATGACAACGTCCCACATATGCTTGCCCATTTTTAAAGTGCCAGTGATTTCATTTGATTAACACCACATGATGTGTAGTTCAATGAACATAAAAGAAATATACGCAGTTAAAAACTTGTTGATGATAATGCATACTGATATAATACATTAAAGCTTCCCCTAACGTGATAAAATACTGGTAAAATACCGCATATAAAAATGTCACAACGTGTAAACTAGAATAAACAACTATCAGATTGTCCCAGAAATAAATAGCCTAAATTCTCGCTTTGAAACAATTTCTGTGCAAATCAGCAAAATAAGTGCAAAATACGCATTGTAAACATTTTGTATCTCATTAGCCCATTGATATATCGAGGGTTATGGATATTAATCATATTGTGCTACATAGCTAATAGTGCAAAATCACATTGATACTCTCATGATAATGTGCAAAATACGCAAATAATAAAATTAATTTTACATATTATATACATCAGTAATTGTAGTCCTCATAGGTTTGTTTATTGTGAATAACAGTATTTACCTAGAAGAACAAAGCTAGAATTTCAAATGTGCAATAATAAGGCTGATAGACGTACAAGTGTTACTGTAAACACACTCCATTCCAGTCCTTCCACCGACTGGAATAAATACAGTATGTCTAATACATGTCGACTGCTAATGTCCATGTTGCTACTAAGACTCATATAGAGTAACAAATCAAAATAAGTGCCCAATCCAACTGTGATGTTAAAATATTAGTGTCTATTTACATATCTGATCGAATCGATCATAGCAGCAGTAGAACGTTAAAAAAAAACGATATATCAAATTGTATAAAAGTTCAGAGCAAAGCCAGATATTAACAGTTGTTATCCCGGTCAAATACCTAATGGCCCCCAGCCGGGGTGCCAACATTCCTTTTTGGACCGGTCAATAACTGGTCATATGATTTGTGGGGGGGAAGATAATATAGGAGTATATCACAGTGGTATCACAGATAGATCAATGAAATGGCAAATACCAGAGTATTGGCCAGAATATATTCGAAACACACAGAGTCAGTTGTCAATCAGGAGTGTAATAGACATCATCTTTCTGGTAGACATGTGTACATGTCCTCCGTTATATTGAGGCCTCCCGGAGCCTTAGTATCCAGTTGTAATATATAACGGGTTTCAAGTCTTCGCAGCTTTGCCTCCCTATCACCTTCCCGTCGGCTGGCCTTAACTGAGTCGATAACGTAGTACTTTAGGCTGTTGTTATTACTCTGATGGTGATCACGAAAATGACGTGCCACCGGGTACGTGTTGTCTTGATTCGTTATCGCTCTTAAATGTTGTAGCACATGCTTGTGTACAGGTAATTTGGTGCTGCCAACATAGCTCAATTCAGTTTTGCATGTCAGGAACTGTGTAATAGGATGTTCAGTAGTACTGAAACCGTCCCTGTAAAACTTCTTATTGACCCCATGTGTGCATGACTTGCAGGTTTTACACCGAAAGAACCCACTGTTATTGTCAAGCCACGTCGTCCTCTCCAGGGTCTCAGGGCAGGTATCTACCACCTGATCTCTAAGTGATGGGCTTTACTGAAAGTAAGTGTTGCTCTGTTCGGTAAAGTGGATCCAATAACCGGGTCATTGATAACAATAGGCCCATTGTTGTTAATGATATTATATATGGCCTTGTGCTGTTTACTATACCAAGTGATGATCCTAAACGTTTTGTTTTCATTTGATTTGGAGTCACCATCATTTGTCAGAGCCATCTCAATACACCTATTGTCTTCAGTATATTTTTTGAACAGGTCCTGTCTGCTGGGAACCATGGATTTAATGCAAGCTCCCTCAATAAGTTGTGCAGAGTAGCCTCGTTGTAAAAATCTTTCACTGCTTGCTAATTGGGTTGCCTCTAAATCAATTGGATTGCTGCAGATTCTTCTTATGCGTAGCATTTCCCCGTAGGGGATGCTAGCAATAAGATGGGAGGGATGGGCACTGCTCGCATGCAAAATGCTGTTGCCGGCAGTGCTTTTCCGATACAATTTTGTTTCCAATTTGCCATTTAATACATACACCACTGTGTCAAGAAAGGTGACAGATTCCTGACTCAAAGTAGCAGTAAATGCAAGGTTAAGATTATTGGTATTGATTGCATTGATGAATTCAACCGCCTGTGATTCACTCCCCCTCCAAATGACAAAAAGATCATCAATGAATCGAAACCAACCCTTCACATTAGTCTCAAATGCCTCCTTGTGTGTGGTTGTGAGGACCAGCTCCTCCCAAGCGCCCATGTGTAAACATGCGAAGCTCGGGGAGAAGCTGGCCCCCATTGCCACACCTTGTAGCTGTCTATAAAGGAGGTTATTTTACATGAAGACATTATTGCACAAACAAAATTCCAACATCTGAAGTAGCATCATATTGTGATCCTTGAATATAGGGGGACGTCGTGATAAGTAATGATTTACAGCTTTCAAACCATCAGAATGAATTATGCTGGTATATAGGGCGGTGACGTCAAGAGCCATTAACCAATCACCCTCCATCCAATCGACGTGTTGAATTGTCTGTAAAAAGTCACTTGTGTTCGGCACATATGATTCCAATGATCGAACATACCCTTGCAAAAAATAATCGATGTACATAGATGTATGTTCCAGTAAACCCCGCTCTGGCTGAGATGATGGGTCTGCCAGGGGGGTTTTCAGCATTTTTGTGCACTTTGGGTATAAAATATATGAGAGGAGTCACAGGGTTCTCAACTTTCAAATATTTAAATTCTATATCAGAAATCATGCCACTTGTTTTCCATCTCAATAACTTGCGGTGATATTCAGCCTTGATTGTATTGAGATTTGCTATATTGGTTCTTTCATAGCACGCACTGAGTTGGAGGTATGCCTCCTTGTCGTAGTTAGATCTTGTCATCAGTACAATATTTCCACCCTTATCACTGGCACGTATAACAATGTTCTTTTCTTTGGTAAGACGTGAGGTAAGGGCCATGTATAACTGGGACTGCTTATCATATTTTTTCTTTTGTGCACATGTATTCTTGTGTAAATCCTTAAGTTGTTTGACAACGTTCACGTGAAAAACATCAATCGCATCACGAGGTAAAATGGGATTAAACACTGATGGGGGCTTGAAGGGAGTGATAGCTGAAGTCCGATCGCCAACTTCATCGATATTGTCAATGCAATTTGATCTAAGGGTCTGAGGCCCATATCCCGCCCCTTCAGTAATCCATAACTCTGTAATCTCCTCAGGGATGGGGGTACCTGGTACATCCTCCAATGCCGTCATAGAGGATTGCTGACAGATGTTTTTATTCTTTGGTTTAAGTGCATAGAATTTCCACAGCTTAAGCTTCCTGACAGCTTTATACAAATCACATTGTGTGCTCGGTTAGTTGAAATTGCGTGGGGGTGATACGAAACACAAAATGTATTTCTCATCATTGGGGAGGACAAGCTGGGTCAGATTTATTATGGTCTGATTTGTTTGAGTGCTCATTGTTGTTACTTCGTGTATATATATATATATATATGACATACTACCGAATGGCTGAATAAAAGAATGCTGAGAAAAAGCTGGTCCTTGCCTCGAGTCTCTTTGTAAGGAGCGCTGCTGCGAGGTATTTGCAGATATATATATATATAAATATAAATATAAATATATATATATATATATATATTATATATATATATATAGACGCTGTACGGAATTACGCCAAACTTGGCACAATTGTAGGGACTGGTACGCAGATCTGCCTTTGCTATGTTTGGTGAAATTTGCTCCAGTGGTTTTTATGAAAATTAGGTTAAAAAACACATATATATCTATATGAGCTTACGGGTCTGCGCACCGTACGCGTACGCGTACGTGCGCGTACCCTTACGTGCGCGAGCGCGATCCTGATTGGCTGGCAGTCGACTGTCAACATTTCAAACTGTCCAAACCAGGAAGAGTTGGCCACCCTCTTGTTTCTCAGAAGAACTGAGGCACAAGAGAGCCCAAAACAAGAGTGGAAACACAAAAAGGGGGCAGGGTAGAGACCCCCCAACCCCCTAGCCCTTCTCAGGGGGTCCCAGAAGGACCCCCAAGGGCAAAAAAAAAAAACCTGAAAAAAATCGCTGGGTGCGCGCACGGTACGCGTACAGGTCCACGTACGTACGCGTACCGTGCGCGTACCCTGTGATTTCATTTAAAAAAAATTGCCCTTGGGGCTCCTTCTGGGACAACCTGAGAAGGGCTAGGGCCACCTTTTTGCGTTTTCCACTCTTGTTTTATGCTCTCTTGTGCCTCAGTTCTACTGAGAAATGAGATGGCTGCTCAGGTGGTACCAAAAGGATATTAACATATAAAAACGTTATTCGCTAATAGAATTTGCATTTACAAAACCTTTGAAGTTTTTTTAAAAAAAATAGGTTTCACGCCAGATAAAGTTAGGAATTAGCACTTAAAAAACCTTGCAAATTCACTTCAAAAACCATAGGTTTCAGGCCTTACGTGACTTTATAAAAAAAAAATAATAATCATTTTGCCCTTGGGGGTCCTTCTAGGACAACCTGAGAAGGGTTAGGGGGTCAGGGGGTCTCTACCCTGCCCCCCTTTTCGCGTTTTCCACTCTTGTTTTGTGCTCTCTTGTGCCTCACTTCTCCTGAGAAACAAGATGGCTGCTCAGGTGGTCCCAGAAGGATAATAACATATATAAACGTTATCCGCTAATAAAATTAGCATTTACAAAACCTTTGAAATTTATTGAAAAAAAATATAGGTTTCACGCCTGATATAGTTAGGAATTAGCATTTAAAAAACCTTGCAAATTCACTGAAAAAAACATAGGTTTCAGGCCTTATATAGTTAGGAATTAGCATTTAAAAACCTTGCAAATTATTATATGGTGTTTTAAGTGAATTTGCAAGGTTTTTTAAATGCTAGTTGCTAACTATATAAGGCCTGAAACCTATGGTTTTTTAAGTGAATTTCGAAGGCTTTTTCACCCATAATGTGCAACTTTCCATTAAACTTGCTTGTGACGCAGCAGATTCTCTCTCTCTCTCTCTCTCTCTCTATATATATATATATATATATATATATATATATTCACTGAAAAAACCATAGGTTATAGACCATATATAGTTAGGAATTCGCATTTACAAAACCTTATTTTACTCACACAAAACCATTGAAATTTCATATATAGTTAATTGCACTAACTATATATCGCGCACCCGCAATCCACTGCTGATGATGTCACATATTACATCATTCATGACATGGTCAGTGACATCACTGATGACATCTCAAATGACATCACTGATGACATCTCAAATGACATCACTGATGACATTACTGATGACATCTCATTTGACATTACTGATCACATCACTGATGATATCATTCATGTGATAATACGATGAACCTCTTCAGACTCTAATATAACCTTAGATACAATCAGTGTAAACAGACACTCACAGACTGTCACTCATCCATGGAGTTACTCACACACCTAGTCAGTCATGCAAAGAATCAAGCACACCTCCATTTCCTCAACTATACAGTTATACAAACTTTACTTATTCAAACATATACTAACACATATTTACTCTCTTATACAATCCCTGATACAAGTTCACAATGATCCATACAGCCACTCACACATTCACTGGCTCTTATTCACAGTTATTTATATATGTCAACTCTCACATGTACTGTGTTTTACATATGTACTTACTTTGACATGTAGCACTGAGATATCCATTCACTCACCAATACACTCATGCACACAGTCAACCGCCCATACAGCTGTTTCCACATGCACTTTTGAAACAATACATCTAGTGAATCAACTGCTCACACATCTATGCACAGAGTCATACACCTCCCAGCCACCCACACACACACTCAGTCTCTCATACAAATACTTGGGCAACCAATCAATAACCCATATAGTTACTCATATAGCTACTTATCAACACATGCAACAGTTTACAGAACAACAGACATAATGATGCACAAATTAAGACAGTTTAGTCACTAACCCATGCACTCAGTGAGACACATTTAATCACTCACTCATACAGTCAGTCATGCACCTACTAAATCCTTCATCCAGACACTTATACATCCACTCATTCTTCAATATTTAAGACATATTTTAACTTTACAGAAACATACAGTCACTGGATGTTGTCATCAGTGATGTCATTTGAGATGTCATCAGTGATGTCATCAGTGATGTCACTGACCATGTCATGAATGATGTAATATGTGACATCATCAGCAGTGGATTGCGGGTGCGCGATATATAGTTAGTGCAACTAACTATATATGGAATTTCAATGGTTTTGTGTGAGTAAAATAAGGTTTTGTAAATGCGAATTCCTAACTATATATGGTCTATAACCTATGGTTTTTTCAGTGAATTTTCAAGGTTTTGTAAATGCTAATTCCTAACTATATATGGTCTATAACCTATGGTTTTTTCAGTGAATTTTCAAGGTTTTGTAAATGCTAATTCCTAACTATATATGGTCTATAACCAATGGTTTTTTCAGTGAATATATATATATACATACATATATAAACATATATCATCTGTATATCTATATAAATACAAACATAAATGCATGCATACATATACTTATATGCATACAGATGCATGTTATTTACATGAAAGTTGAAAAAACACTAATAAAAGCAAAGCTAAAAAGCCACCTCATTACAAACAGAATGGCTTTAACTTAAACGAGGGCGAGATCTATTGCATTTTCAATGCTTGTTTACTTTGGTTCCATCAAGAAGGCATTCAGATGTGTCACACATTTGCCATAAATTCTGAATGTTAGCACTCTAGTTGCACATTGGATCACTGTAGTAAAGCTACTGCTCACCAGGGACGTCTGCTGCTGGTATTCAAAGTGCATGTTTCAGTCTGCATGTCAGAATGTTTTTAATGAAATAGAAGAGGATTTGAGAAGTCACTCAAAATGATCCCTAATTTTTCTTTCTGAAGCACTAATCATACTTTCTATGGCAAAATTAACCCCCTCATGTTGTTCCTTTTTAAATGGAGTGTTTTCAGACTTACCACTTCATTCCAATCAAGATGGCTTCTGGTGTGCCATACTTTTGTCATAAGTAAGACTGTTAGCGCTCTAGTTGTTCTTTAGAACACTCTGGGACATTCTGTCATTGGGCTATACTTGGGGTACATCTGGGTGATATGTGGGCTACATTTAGGCTCTTTTGTCTCTGGTGGCCATCTTGGGAGACTGTATGCCAGAATGTTTTAATGAAATTGAAGAGGGTTTGAGAAGTCACTCAAAATGTGCCCTAATTTTTCTTTCTGCAGCACTAATCATAATTCATATGGCAAAATATACCCCCTCATTTTGTTCCTTTTTAAATTAAATGTTTTAAGAGTTACCACTTTATTCCAATCAAGATGGCTTCAGGTGTGCCATACCTTTGTAATAAGTAGGACTGTTAGCGCTCTAGTTGTTCTTTAGAACACTCTGGGACATTCTGTCATTGGGCTATACTTGGGCTACATCTGGGTGATATTTGGGCTACATTTGGGCTCTTTTGTCTCTGGTGGCCATTTTGGGAGACTGCATGTCAGAATTTTTTAATGAAATAGAAGAGGATTTGAAAAGTCACTCAAAATGTGCCCTAATTTTTCTTTCTGCAGCACTAATAATACCTTCTATTGCATAATATACCCCCTCATTTTGTTCCTTTTTAAATTAAATGTTTTAAGAGTTACCACTTTATTCCCATCACGATGGCTCCAGGTGTGCTATACCTTTGTAATACGTAGGACTGTTAGCGCTCTAGTTGTTCTTTAGAACACTTTAGGAGGCTGCAGTAGAGCACAAAGGAATCAACTGACAGTCTCTGTCCTTGTTGGATGTACATGTTTTACTGAGAATGTCAGACTTCATTTTCACATGACTGAGAAAGATAATGTGAATTTACAGAAAATATGCTTTCAGTTTAGCTTATAGATCCCCTTCCAAACCACTGTGGGAAAATCATGAGATATTAGTTTTCTTTCAAACAATATTCATGATATCACAGCAGAAGGCTTTTTCACATGGTAAAATCACCTTAGAACCCACCACAATTCCTAAAACGAGTATGGTACCATCAACAAATGATTTATAATGTAACTAAAGTCCTAAAACCCTCTATCAACTACAATGCTTTTTAATGAGGTGCTATCATGTATATTGGTCCCAAGATGGCTGCCAACACTTCTTGGATGAAGTGCTGACAGCCAATCAGATCAGATGTGTGGTTAGGCTCCGCCCAGATATATATATTTTTTTTAACCTAAATTACTCAAAATCCACTGGAGCACATATATTGAGACCTAGCAAAGGCACATCGGGCTAACAGTCCCTACAATTTTTCCAAGTTTCGTGCAAATCCATTCAGCCGTTCGAGCTAAAAGTGAGGCCAACCGCCCTATGGAAATTAACATGGGAAAAACGCGTTTTGGGACCCCCTTTTTTCTTGGCCCCCCCTTGATGAAACCCCCCCAAATTGTCAGGGGCTGCTCAGAAACAAAATGTTCCATTTTCCTGAAAATTTCAGCCAATTCCGTCCACAAACGCCAAAGTTATTAGACATAGAATTTTCAAAAATCCCATAGAGAAGAAATCCTAACTATATATACCTACTGGCGACCGCCAGAAGGTAATATATATATATATATAAACAGAATCCGATCCAATGAATCCAGACAAGCCCGCAGTTCATCCGAAAAGTTCTTTATTCGGCTGGCACAAAAGTCAAGAGATAACGCGTTTCTAACAACAAGTTGTTCTTGGTCACATGACCCGCGTTTTTTCTCAACCCACTATTTAAAGGTGTAAACACAATAAATCATAGACATAAACAACATTTCTCTTTAAGGCTCAGAGCAATGTTTAGGCTTCTGTATCAGTTAATGTCACTGGCAGAAATTTATACAAAGTTTCTAAATGTGAACAAAGTGAAAAAAAAGAGAAAATACCCCTTTTAAGTAAGATACAATTTAGCACAACCAGCTCTTTTTTTAGAGGAGAAACTCCGTTCAGCAGTGAAATTTAGCAGGGTCCATAATTATATATATATATATATATATATATATATATATATATATATATATATATATATATATATATATATATATATATATATATATATATATATATATATATATATATTTAACACGCATAAACCTTTTAAAAACACTCACAGTCATTGGATGATATAATCGGTGATGTCACTGACCATGTCATAAGAGATGTAATATGTAAGGTCATAAGCAGTGCATGGCAGGGGTGGGAGTTATACTTAGCTCGGCTAACTAACTATAACTGCTGAATTTCTCTGGTTTTGAATGAGTGAAATGTCAGCCTAACTATAATGTCCCTGTAACCTTTGTTTTTTCATTGAATTTCTAAGGTTTTTAAATGCTAAATCCTCACAATAACATCCCTATACCCTTTGTTTTTTCAGTGAATTTCTAAGGTTAACACCCATGTAACCATTGATTTTTGTACTCAATTTTTAAGGTTTTTAAATTGTAGTTTCTTTCTAAAATGATTTTACAAGGAGTATTTCTATAGGCTTGTATTTTTTTCAGTGGATTAATAAGCGTTGTTTTATTTTCTCTTTAAATATTTTAATATTTGCAATGTCGTCGTCCCTGCAGACACGTTGTGAAAACGGTAAACAAAAGCAGACATCAGTGACCACCAACACATCCAAAAACAATATTTAAAACATTCTATTCTTAGCATTGCCCTGCACATATTACAACATACAATTTTCTTGCAAAGCATGTTTAAACGCCTATTTTTCTACTAAGTTTCTGTAAACATCATCTTTCAGACCTATTTCCTGTTTTAGTAGTTATTCGGGACTTCTCAATGTCATCGTTAACTGCAATGATCACGCCTTTTCCATAAAGTGAAAACACATATATGGACAGTATTTTACACACTAGGGATTTATTACTGTACACTTCAAACTCGTGGTTTTCTAGTGTATTTCTAGAACAACCATCTCTAAGACCTATTTCCCATTGTTTATTTATTTTTATTTTTTACTGAGTTTTATATAGCGTGAACTTGACCCGAATCGGGTTTCAGTTCGCATTACATAGCAACAGTTGCGTTACATGAGGACACATTCATTTTTGTTAGGCACAGGAAGATGAAGTGATTTGCCCAGAATCACAGGATGTTCAGCGTCATTGCCGAGACTCGAACCCAGTTCCCCATATTCGAGGTTGACCGCCCTAGCCGTTAGGCCAACTCCTCTCCCCAATGTTATTGAGGTGATAATGGAGATCGCAATGACATCGGTAATCGCGATCCCCGCGGTTACGTAGCAAAAGTGGAAAGCAAAAGAAGGAATTCAATAGCCACCAACACATTAAAAAAAATTACTATTTAACGAATTCTAACCATCACTGTACATAACTCACTATATAAATAACTATCATAACATCAAAATCTTAATAGCTCTATAACAATGCGTATTAATGGCTCACAGATTTTTTTTAGATTTCCACCAATATTGGTGATGACGTCGACCGTTGTGATGTCTCCGGCGATAGTACGCTGTGGCCGAGCTGGCATTCACGTTATCGTTGCAAATATCGCAAAAAAAAAAATAATTTTGGACACATAACTTGTGTCACTAACACCCCTATTTCTAAAGCATGGGGTCAGAGTACATCTATTCTGACTCTTTATGTTAGCTTTTCAGACATTTTCAGCCCAAGGAACCGTTCCTGAGCCATAACTTTCTGTTCAGGTTCCGTCCAGCAATCAGAGCATTCCCATTGGCATGTATATTCAAGATTAATCGCAAAGCCACAGCAAAATATCTACGATTAGAGATATCACTATAATTTTCAACTTACATTACTTAACTACTGAACGGATTTATTCCAAATAAGCAAAAGACCCTTCCTTGAACTAACATATACCTCCCTGTCAAGTGTGGTGTAAGTACTTTCAGCGGTACGGACTATAAGTGTGGCTAAAGGTTCCTATGGGAATTAACATTACAAGCGCATATATATATATGTATATGTATATATATATATATATATGTATATGTATATATATTATATATATATATATATATATATATATATATATATATATATATATCCATCCAATGTAGTTAGCACTGCATAACATTTCCCATAAAAAATAAACGTACATTGCATTATAATTTCAGAAACCTATGTTTAGCGATCACCAAACTATTTGGTTCTAAGTGGTGTCAAATACAATTTGACACGTGGCCTGTGGAAGTTGAGGAACCAAGACTATTAGCTGGAAAAGGTCAAGGGGTGAGACTGCAGGCAACTACGCTATGTAAGAGGTGAACTTTCCTGGGAAGGTGCTTGGTAACTATCAGGGTTGCAATGCCATTACCTCTTGCCATTTCAGTTTGTTCGCTGTTGCTTTGTCCCTTACCTTGGTTATTTTCTTCCTGTTTAGGTTTCCTCGATTGCATGACTTAAAGCCTGAATTTTGAATTTGATTCAGGATACGGCTTGGTATTTGTTTCCTATTACTTCTTGATTCCAGGATTGCAAGCAACTTGCGAGCATCAACTTGTGCACTAGCTTCCATTTGTGTTAACGTGGGTTCCCAGCGGGCGCCATTTTAAAGTTGGTAAGCAAATCCGGTTATTTTATTGCATTCATACTGACGGTGTTAAATATATCTGTAAATATATATCTCTATTTTGCATTTAGTGTGCCCCTTACCTACTTGAGAAAACCACCCTGCAAACATCATACTAAGAAAGACCTGAATAGAAGGAGAATTATGCTTGACGAGACTGTGAGGTCCTGGCTGTTTCTTTTCTCTCTCACTACCACTACCCCTTCTTTCCAGTATTTAATGCTGCGTTTAGGGGTTCGCCCTGTAATGGCAGAAGCCTGTTCTGGGGAATGGGGCAGACTGTCAACATCAGGCTCTGTCGTACATTTATAAAGATTTCTTTTAAATGGCTGCAAAAATGTTTACCAAACCTCAACACGCCATGAGATTCAACTACAGCTAGTCCGGATATTAAAATACACAACTATGCATGCACGTAGTTGTGGCAGATTTTTAGCACATCTGCGAACAGGCAACACCTGCAATCCCACTTAAAATGTTACTGAAGACCACGAGAGCACGTACTTCAGCAGCGCTAGGATACCCTTGAGGGTAATAGTACGCTTTACAAATACACATAACATAACTATGTGGCAAGTGGCTTGTCACTGTCCAGCACTATTTTTATGTCCATTAATGAGTCGAAATTATTACAAAATGCTATTTACACTTTAAAAACAATCAATATTATGAATGGAATCAGAATGTATTTAGCCGTCATGGGCTTAATGCAGCTGAACAAAATTAAGCTGTCATTAGCTACATGGTACATTGTGTTTTCTGGCTGTCAGCTCAGTAACATGATAGAGGTCGGTTACAATGAAAAAAAGCTTGCACTCCTATGTGAGCTCAAGATGCTTATGAAATCTCCCTTTGCCGCGTTTATTACTACAAAAGTCGATGGATATCGAAAGGTTGTGATATGGAACAGAAGTCAATTCAGGTCTGAAAAGAGTGGAGGCCAGTAAAAAAAAGACTATTATATGCAAAACCAGTGATTTCTATGAGAGGGGAGCCTACACAGTAAACCCAATACATAAAATGTATAAAATCTGTTAAACGCATTAAGGCAGTGGACGAGACGTATTAGCAGTGATTTCTACCTCATTGGTACAGATTAGAGGTCAAGAATGTCTCATCCCAGACGTGCTCCCAACCCGCAAAATAAAAATAAAAACATTGCAAAAAATTAAATTAAGACCTCAGTCTCCCCCCACCCCCCCGGAAGGCGAATGTTTTTATTTTTTATTTTTTTTTCATTAAGCACATTAGACCCAGGAATGTCTGTTTTAAAAAAATGAAGAGAAAAACAAATGGGGTGGGGCAACCCACCCTGGCATCGCCCCATACCCTCAAAGCACCACAGTCTTTCGGCTTCCCCCGAGGGTAGGAAACCCACTAGATATCAGCACTTGTAATATAAATTAGAAAAGAAATACTGAATGAGACCACCAACCCAGGAATATGGTTATACTTCCACCCTAAAAAGCCACAACAGTCTTTCTGCCCCTAATTCAGAAGACATATAGGCAGTGGCGGCTCCTCCGCTAAGGCGGAGGAGCGTTGCCCCACTGCTCTTTGAGCAGTGGAAAAAGGGAAAATAAGAAGATAACAATGTGTTATTATCATTTTATTTTTCCTTTGTCAGGCAGGTACATGTGGTGGGCTGTGATGTTGTCACAGCTAGCAGAGGAGGCATGGTTGGGGCACTTAATTGCACATGGCGTTTTAGCCGGCCGTCTAGGGAAAGCCAAACATTCATACGCACTTTGCATGTTCTCTACCAGGCTGTACTAAAGCCTGGATGAGAACATGCACAGAATCAGAGTCCCCATCAGAGCGCTGAACCACAGGGTTCAGACCAATCACAACGCTGATGTCACGGTGACAGCAGTGTAGTGAGTGGCTTAGGGGAACCTCTGTGTGCTTTTTGCTTCCGGCACGAGCAAAAGAGGACGGAGGCGCAGTGGCGGCCAGCAGCAGCGTGAGTAATTTTAAATGTATTTTTCAATCCCTCCACCTCACCCGTACTACTCAGTGGCAGCAGGCACAGTATATACAGGATTTTCCCCCAATCTGCTCTCCCTCGGGTCGAGCAAAAAGCTAGTGATTTTATTATGGTTTTCTAAATAATGGAATGGGATGGCAATGGTAACACCCCTAACTGCACTAGCAGCGTTTCTGCACACACATGCCAAATTCCCAGGGGCAGACTGCAGGATTTTTACCAAATCTGTTCTCCGGAAAGCAGAAAGACTGCTAGATTGGCACTGGCATTGAACCACGCCATCATTACTGAAACTAAAGGTGTTTCTGCCCCCTTCGGGGAGAGCTGAAAGTGTTAAACTGGCGTCCTGCCCGATGGCTGCTCCTGAACTGAATTTGGATGAGCAGGAAATGCGGCTTCATGAGAGCGTTTTGTGCCAGGCTGCTGTTGGCAGGCCACCACGCACATGGTTGTTTGATTTACCACGTGGCAGGTGACCTGCCATTATGATTTGCAGCTCTCTCCCTCTTTTCCCTGGCAGAGGGAATGTATGTTGCCTGGCTCCTGATCAGTTTTGGGATTTCCTAGTCCTTTAGACGTTTAGTTCCAGCTCCTAGCATTTCTTGTATATCCTGAAATCTCCAATTCCCTGGAGTCCCGCCTCTTGTACTTGGGTTTCTACGGTTATCTGAATCTTTGCTGTCAACAAGTTTTTTCCTTTGGCTTTTTCCTCTATCTGGGGCTCCTTCTGAAAGGCACCATCTTCAGCGGCGCACTTATGTGTCTGTGGCATCATGGATGCTTGAAGGGGTCACCCTTACCTCTTTCAAACCAAGACAGTAAAGACCTGGGCTTCTCGACCTTCCTGCAGACAGAGGTTTCTCACTAGCAATCTAGCTTCTGGCAGAAAGTCCACCAGATTCCGGGGATTCATAAAGACATAAAACAAAAGGCGCTTGGCTATATACCCCAATCTTAGAGCTCCAAAAGTCTTTATCCTCCCACCCTAAGGGGGAGAATGGAGGACCTAACCAAAATCTGCTCCCCACAGGGAGAGTCAGAAAACCAATGGATGCTAGGCATAGATTATTTTTATAATAATTTTTTTAAAAAAGCGTGGGAAGCCAACCACTCTTGGCATCATGCCGCACCTCCACCCATACAGCTCCAACTGTCTTTTTGCCGGGGCTTAAAGCATCACATTACCAGTGATAGAAAGTGAAAAGAGGAATGGGGTGGGGTGCTGATCCACCTTGGCATCAGTTCCCACCCCTCCAGACATTATTTATGCCACATGACAAACAGAATGGTCGAGATTTACCCCACTCTGTTGGACCATATATCCAAACTATGCCAGGTAGATGTCACAATTTCTGGGGGCGTGGCCTAGCGATCCAACATGGTGGATACGTGTTAGGCAATCTCCGCTCAGCCCAGCTCTAAAATCCTGCACATATCCTGTTTCGTGGGACACGGTTCTCTTCTCTGGGGGGCTGGTACTGGGCGCAGGACCTGCAGCACTCCAGATGCAAACCAGCGGGACCCCAGAGGCTCTGTGTTGCCTGGGGGCTGGACCGCGCAGCTTTATCCTTTGATGGTGGCGGGACCGGAATCTGCGGCTCGGGGGGTGGCTGCGGGGGCCGCAGGGTATTGTGTGCCCCGGAAGACTCCTGCCCGTAGAGACTTTGTTTCCGCACTGACGGGGAGGCCGCAGTACTCTGGACCTGGGGCTGGTCTGCATCCGACTGAGGGACACGTCGCTTGGGGCTGCTGGAGGGCTGAGCCGGTTGTGGGCCCACGGAGGCGGCGGATGACGCCTACAGAGCACTGCCAGGTTGTGGGCGACCTGGACGGGCCCCGTGAGTCATTTCTGCTGGCACCGCAGTGTGCAGGAGCCTGAAGGTGGCATAATTGGACCCCACCTCGAACATTGCTCTCTATCTGGCTTGGGGATAGACATTGGTGACACAGGATCCATTGTTGTGGGTGGATCGCACTACACGCGAGATCGAGGACGAGTAAGCATTAGGACAGGGGACACTCATTAAGGGGGGTGGGGCCGCAACGGTCCACGGAAGCGGCTGGGCTAGCGTTTGGTGTGGCTTGTGGGCAAGAAGGTCCCACCCGCATCTCCCATCCCAATTGCCCCCAGACGGGTGACAAGATCACCACAGGTGCCTTTGTGGGGGAAAGGCAATGCACCATGGGCCAAGAGAGCACTGCCCGTGCTGGACGCCGGTTTGAAGGGCCACCGATCCGCCATTTGGAGCACTGGGCGATCCGAACCGCACAATGACGAGGGACAAGGTGGTCGGAGGATCTACCAAGCAGAGTACCATAGATAGATCGTTACACTGGAACGGGAGCTCAGACAGCGGACCAGGGAGGTGCCTGGGGTGGCATTCCAGATAATGCTGCACTCATGGCAGCCATTACACAATCCAGAGCCGTTGTGGAAGCGAAAATTGGAGAGCTGGGGTCGGATGTTATGCTCCTACAGAGGGATCTTCGCAATTCAGTTGAGCGCATCACTGAGGCTGAGACCAGAGTCTCGGGAGTTGAAAACTCGGTCGTCACCTTTCCAAAAAAGGTTGCATCCTTGAAAACGATCACAAGGGGCCTGACCTCGAGAGTGGGTGGCTTACGAGTTGCCTCCCTTCAGAATCGTTATCCAGTTGTTTCATAGTGGAGAGGGCGCACAGGGCCCTGATGCAGACGACTCCTCCCGGCGCCCGACCAGATGTTAAACTATCATGACAGGGGCACGATCCTCAAGAAAGCCCGAGTTAAGGAACCCCTGCTGTTTGAGAATACTCGCATCCTCATATTCCTGGACTACACTAGGCTGGTCCAACAGAAGAGACAATCGTTTCTGGCGGCCAAGGCCAGACTGCACGAATTTAAACTTCCTAACGCATCGCTGTATCCTGCCAGATTGAGAGTGGTGTACCAATCCCGGACCCTATTTTTCAAGTCTCCAGAAGATGTTTTTCAGTGAACTGATGAAACCGTAAAGATTCGTCAGCGAACGCCGCCTCGGCTGGAATCGGACTCCTCATTCAGTGAGGCCTCTTGCAGGCCGCCTAAGGTCAAAGCTAAAGGAGTTAGAAGGTCAAGATCCATACGCCGCTCCAAATCCTGCAGTGATCCTTGCAGATCTGCCTCAGCTTCCCGGCTGGGGCCTTTGGCATCATAGACACTTCAAATTACTCCATGATGAGGGACGGCTGGTGCCATGAAGCTGAACCGGCGAAACGTGAGCAGGGGCTAGAACCTCTGTTTGATTCGGTGTAGTTCAGGGGCAAGCCTGTGGAAGATGGGCAGGTTGTTGGGGAATAAATTGTATGAGCGGGGCCTCCTAGCCAATCTCACCACAACAGATACTTCAGTTGTTTTGAGGTATAGGGTGGGGGAAAGGAGGAAGTTGGGTTATGCATGTTATATGTTTGCACTGCGTCACTGCCACTTACAGATACAGCTTGTACATTGGTCCATAGCTGTCCCACCCGTTGCTACCCAGAGATTGTTAGATGGCAGTCCCAACAGATAGGGCGCGACCCCAGTCTGGGGATCTTCAGATAGTGAGCTGGTATGTCAGAGGACCATTAGATAAAATCAAGCAGGGTGCCCTACTCCAGCAGGCCAAACAGTACCAAGATGACGTCCTGCTGCTTCAGGACACGCACCGAATAGGTAATAAGGCAATAGGTAATAAGGTAATAAGGCCCGGTGTCTCCTTTGCTATGGTTATATTCAAGTGTACCACTCAGGTTTTACCAGGGGATCCAGAGGAGTGTGATTTTGCTCCACCGCAGAGTCCCCTACAAACATATCAAGACATGGACCAACACTCAGGGGAGATACGTATTAATCCAGTGTGCCATATTCGAGGAACGGGTGGTTTTAGGGTGTGTGTACGCTCCCCCGCTGCTGCAAAGGGCTATGGTGGAGCGCCTTATGGCGTTGTGAGCCGATATCTCAGAGGGGCTAGCGATTGTGGGGGTGACTGGAATGATGTAATGAATTTGACCACAGACAAATGGAGAGCGGAAGGGCATCCCGCTATCTCACATGGTACCAGATTGAACGCCTTGGTGTAGGGGTTGGGTGGATACGTGGAGGCGACTGCATCATGAAGAGTTAGGTTATACGTACTTCTCGACCACCCATGATTCCCACTACCGTCTTGACTATATATTTGTACCGATGGGTGCTGTAGGACAGGCGAGGGCGGTAGAGATTCTCCCAAGGGGTCTGTCAGATCACTCCCCAGTGCTTTTGACGTTGTGACTGGGTCTGAGAGGCAGCCCTTCCGTTCGCGTTTATCCACCTGCAAGATGAACAGTATCGGGAACACATGGAGCAGGCTATAGAGTAATACCGAAGTATGCGAATTTGGGTATGGCAGCTGAGGATGCAACCCTGTGGGAGGCTATGAAGCCTTCCCTGCAGGGGTTGGATATCTCATAATGCGCGGCTGAGCAGCAGCTTGTCAGCATCGGCGGGAATCGCTCCTTCAGTCGGAGGCCCACTTACTAGAATAGGAACAGAGTAGTAGAGGGGAGGGAGGCCGCTTGGTGAGCCGACAGCTGGCACTGGAGTGACAATCCCATGCGGACACCCTGATGGAGGAGGCTCGACTCGCATGGCTAGCATACCGTAGCAGATTTTATCAATGGAGCGATAAGTCTGGTAAATAATTGCATAGATTGTGTCAAGGGGCCTTGAAACCACAGGTTCTCCCAAATACACCGGGACCTGATGGTCGGATCATGGGAGATCCGTCTCTCATTGCAGAGAGTTTTGCACACTACTATGCAGAGTTATATACCCCTAGGGAGCTCCAGCAGGATACTGTGGTGCAGAGCTTTCTATGTAACTTACCGCAGCGCACTCTCTCCGATGAGGCGCGCGCAGCCCTGGACCTTCCTTTTACAGTCGAGGAGATAGGCGCTGCGCTGGGAGATCTGAACTCTGGGTTCCCATGCGAATTCTTTAAGAAATACCCTACCAAATTAGGGCCCCACTACCTTCAGGTCGTTGAGGAAGCCCGGGACCAGGGGTATCTACCATGTGACTGGAGGCATGTGGAGGTAGTGGTGTTCCATAAGCCAGGCCAGCCACCAGACCAACATGCCTCTTATCGCCCAATATCCTTGCTAAACGTTGAGGCCAGCATTCTGGCCAAAGCGCTAACCAATCGCCTCCAATCTCATATAACTACCCTGATACATACCGACCAGGAAGGATTCATGCCTCACAGGGCTACACGTCACAATATCAGACGATCACACACAGCTATAGCTGCGGTTCAGGTGAAGGGAGTGCGGGCCGCTCATGTTGGCAGATATGAATAGAGCATTTGATTCCCTCAGCTGGGTCTATTTGCTTGCATTGGTGGACCGACTGAATATAGGTCCTCGCTTCCTGTCATATCTCAAACTGCTATACACAGACCGTACAGAGTCAGTACGAATTGTTGGGTCTACTTTCTTTACTTTTCCATTTGGTAGGGGCACCCGCCAGGGGTGTCTGTTGTCCCTGTACCTTTTTGCTTTAGCAATGGAGCCCCTGGCGGCATAGGTAAGAATGGATGCGCAAGTGGTGGGGTTTGAATGGGACCAGGGGCTATCCGACCGCATCGCTTTATATGCAGATGATGTCTTCTTTTTCCTAACAGACATTAATAGGACAGGACCACGGTTGTTGCGCATTATGCAAATCCTTGGGGAAATATCCGGTTTATTTATAAACCCGCTTAAATCCACGCTCAGGACACTAGGGGGAGCTGCAGAACTGGTGCCTTGGGCTTCAGCAGTCCAGGTCACGTCGGAGGGCGTGAAATACCTGGGAGTCTTTTTATCAGAATCACCAAAAGTGGCATGGGACAGCAACCTAGCACCAGTATGGGCACGGGTACGTGAGGAGATGAAAAACTGGTCACGTATGCCCCTCTCCATCTTTGGCAGATCGACTATCTTCTAGACAGTATCGCTGCTGCGTTTGCTCTATCAGCTACAGAACCATTCATTCCCAGTATCTCGTGTGTGGTTCACCCAAGTTAACGTGGTACTAGAGCAATTCCTGTGGGCAGGGGGTGTCCAGAATGGCGCTGCGGACCTGCTTCCGATCCCCGCATTGTGGGGGGACTAGCCATGTTGGATGTCAACTCGTAGTATCTGGCTTCTCATCTTTTGGTTTTGAATGAATGGTATGGGGACCGGAAGGACCCCGTTTACGGGGTGGAACGGCGGTGTATGGGGGAATACACTCCATACCATATTGTACCCGGTGACATTGCGTAATTCTCTTCCGCCAGCAACAAGAGTGGTCTTTCAATTATGGAAACAATCTCTCCGCAAAATGGGGTGGTGGAATAAGCTGACCAGGGAAAGCCCACTGTGGTCCAATGGTCGTCTTCAGCAGCTGGCTGCGTTATCCGGGTTACGGGGGTGGGATAATATCGGCATTTCGATGTTAGGAGACGTAATGCGAGGCTTGAAGCTGAAGTAATTCCAGGATTTATAACACGAGTACAGATGCCGAAAAAACCCAGTTTTATAAATACCTCCAGTTTCGGCATGCCATTTACCCCAGCATCTTGGGAATAGAAGTATTCCCTGAGTTCATCCTGGTGGAAGCCAAGGTTTTCATGGGTGATCTACAGGACTACAAGATATCAAAGATCTACCAGGTCCCGGGTAACACACAGCGCCAATACATTAGATAAACTCAGAGACGCATGGGTTGGGAACATTGGTCAGCTGGATGGTGATGACTGGACGGAAGCATTGGTGTCTCCTAGAGAGGCAGCAATAGCGATGTGATTGAGCCTCATTCAAATACCTCCACCGGGTGTACTATACCAGGCTCAGGCTGTGGAGGGCGGGTCTGGTTACATCCCCAATATGTTTGTGCTGAAATCGGGAAGAGGGATCCCTGATGCACATTTTCTGGCACCGTACAGCACTCACGAACTTTTGGAGGAGGGTCATGGCATGTCT
Source organism: Lissotriton vulgaris (assembly GCF_964263255.1). Taxonomy (NCBI): domain Eukaryota; kingdom Metazoa; phylum Chordata; class Amphibia; order Caudata; family Salamandridae; genus Lissotriton; species Lissotriton vulgaris. The sequence continues at coordinate 2,135,062,906 of NC_141687.1, read as the reverse complement.
GTTTAAGGCCAGAGGTTGCCCACAAAAGCATCCCAAAGTTTGGAAGAAATGGGCAGATTATCGCGGCCTGGACTTGGATATAGTGCCCCCGGTGGAATAATTGGCATTTATAGGGATACGTGGGCCCCTGGGTTAGGAGGATTTGGGGAACAGTGGGAGACCTTTGATGTAGAACCAGGGTATACAGTGGCAAATACGACGCAGTGGTGAGTTAAAGCAGCACGGGGGGTTTAATGTGTTTATGTTCTTTGGTTCTACAATAGCGATGATAAAGAAAATGTGTGGATCAAACGTCAATGGAAATGCTTTGAAATGTCTACTATAGCAGACTTTTCCTGGAGTAAGGAACTGCAATGTATGTTACTTTTGATACAATAAAACATTTGTTTTCAAAAAAAGAAATCACAATTTATTCTCACTTGTCATGGTAAATAGCTGCAAAATTCAGGCTTGGTAAGAAACAGCGCTATCAACCCAACTCATACCAACCTGGACTACTTTGGTGTTTTCTTTTCATAAATGCCAAAGTTTGAAAGGGTTTTCCTCACTACTGGCTGAGCCCAGGTTTAAATACAAAGCAGTACAAAAGGGGGTGGTGATGGACGGAGCATCTGAATCAATCAAACACTCACACCCAGTCAACAGATCTAGGTTTAATCCATCACCATTCTTTAGCCCACTCTGCCACCCCAGTTCAGACATGGCCATATGCAAATCAGTCTGACCCTGTGTCTCATGGGAACAGTCCAAAAAAACGGTGATGGATTAAACCCGGATCTCTTGACTGGGTGTGAGTGTTTGATTGGTTCAGATGCTCCGTCCATCACCACCCCCTTTCGTACCGCTTTGTTTTCCATAAGTTGGCAGGGTATGCTCAGACGTGAGTCCCTTTTTCACTTTGCCACTGGATTCAAGCAAGCCGGGCTGAAGACTGCTGAAATGCCAGAAACCGGTCCTCCGAAGCTTGTTTCTGGTCCAGGGAAGGCATGGCTTGGCAGTTCGGGCTGGACTGTTCCCATGAGGCACAGGGTCAGACTGATTTGCATATAGCCATGTCTGAACTGGGGTGGCAGAGTGGGCTAAAGAACGGTGATGGATTAAACCCAGATCTCTTGACTGGGTGCGAGTGTTTGATTGGTTCAGATGCTCCGTCCATCACCACCCCCTTTTGTACAGCTTTGTTCGCCATAAGTTGGCAGGGTATGCTCACACGGGAGTCCCTTGCTCACTTTGCCACTGGATTCAAGCAAGCCGGGCTGAAGACGGCTGAAATGCCAGAAACCGGTCCTCGGAAGCTTGTTTCCGGTCCAGGGAAGGCATGGCTTGGCAGTTCGGGCTGGACTATTCCCATGAGGCACAGGTTCAGACTGATTTGCATATGGCCATGTCTGAACTGGGGTGGCAGAGTGGGCTAAAGAAGGGTGATGGATTAAACCCAGATCTCTTGGCTGGGTATGAGTGTTTGAATGGTCCAGATGCTCCATCCATCACCACCTCCTTTTGTACCACTTTGTTCGCCATAAGTTGGCAGGGTATGCTCAGACGTGAGTCCCTTGCTCACTTTGCCACTGGATTCAAGCAAGCCGGGCGGAAGACGGCTGAAATGCCAGAAACCGGTCCTCGGAAGCTTGTTTCCGGTCCAAGGAAGGCATGGCTTGGCAGTTCGGGCTGGACTGTTCCCATGAGGCACAGGGTCAGACTGATTTGCATATAGCCATGTCTGAACGGGGGTGGCAGAGTGGGCTAAAGAACGGTGATGGATTAAACCCAGATCTCTTGACTGGGTGTGAGTGTTTGATTGGTTCAGATGCTCCGTCCATCACCACCCCCTTTTGTACAGCTTTGTTCGCCATAAGTTGGCATGGTATGCTCAGACGTGAGTCCCTTGCTCACTTTGCCACTGGATTCAAGCAAGCCGGGCGGAAGACGGCTGAAATGCCAGAAACCGGTCCTCGGAAGCTAGTTTCCGGTCCAGGGAAGGCATGGCTTGGCAGTTCGGGCTGGACTATTCCCATGAGGCACAGGGTCAGACTGATTTGCATATGGCCATGTCTGAACTGGGGTGGCAGAGTGGGCTAAAGAAGGGTGATGGATTAAGCCCAGATCTCTTGGCTGGGTATGAGTGTTTGAATGGTCCAGATGCTCCGTCCATCACCACCCCCTTTTGTACCGCTTTTGTAGTGTAGTTCCTATTTTCCCAATAGGCTCTGCGCATTGGAATAACATAAACAATACTTTAGAAGTAGGACTGAGGTCGACTAGGTCTCTATTGAATATGTTAGACTTAATTAGGTTTGCCAGCTAGCTCAGAGGTCACTAGAAACTTTCTCGAATGAACAGGGAGGAGTTATCTTCCCTGATTAGACAAGAAGGGATTAGTTACTGACAACCGCATAAACATGACAACTTTGCTCCCCCAGAATAAGGAGTATATCTCCAGAGTTGTGGGAAAACAATAGATAGCTATTTCACTCAGTCAATCGTGCATACTTAGTTTCACCAGAGTGCAGAGAAATAGAGAGACAGGCGTTTTCAATAAAAGGTGTTATTTATTGAGCAGTCTTCTTTCTCATGCAAGAGAAGTGAATTGCTTCAATTGCAATACTTGTCATAGAGTAAAGTGCGTTCAGTAAAAAGAATATTATGAAATGTTAGAACCGGCTGTCTCTAGTTGGCAGAGGTATGCACTTCCGACAAATAGGGACCCACCTTTTCCAGTCAGGGCAAGGGGATCACACCCTTTGATAACCCCTGCTCACCCCCTTGGTAGCTTGGCAGAGCAGACAGGCTTATCTCAGAGGCTGTGTGTTAAGCATTTATGACCACATACAGTAATAAAGTGAATACACTACAAATGGACACGACACAGTAGTATTATAAAAATAAGGATTTTTATATAAGGCTTAGCACAAGACCAAATAACGACAAAAATATACCACAGTCTTAATAAATACTCTTGGAAGGAAAAATAATAATAGTTCAAGCGTAGTTTCTTTGTAGCACAAAGTCTTTAGTATCAAAGCAACTCTTCTTCTTGGAAACACAGTTCTTAGCAACAATGTAACCCACACGGGAGTTACACGACGTCGAGGCAAAGTTAATCCAAAAGTTCGGCGTCGACCGCGAGGAGCGCTACGTCGAGCCCGGATACACACGGACCCCCAACAACACAGTACCTTGGAAAATGAAGCACACGACGATCAGCGGCATCGAGCAATCCGGCGTCGCGTCGTCGGTGTCGATCAGGCCTCAGCAGGCGTCGTTGTCGATGATGCGGTTGCAAGAGTGAGCAGCGCTCACGGCGTCGAGAGGGCACGAAGTCGATGCGATCAGCAGCGGTGCAGACACGAGGTCCCTTGGAGCTGGAGCCGAACTCACTACTCACTGGCGTTGCTGCTGGCGTCGATCAGGCCCGGCGGCCGGCGTCGAGGAAGTGGGACACTTGAGCCGTTACTCACGGTGTCGAGCTGGATTCGGCGACGTCCGTCGGCGTCGAGATTGCTGGTGTCTTTCAGAGGCGCTGGATTCACAGGTTCCAGCAATTAGCACTTGTAGCAGGTGAAGTCCTTTAGCCCTGTGACTTCAACAGGAGACTGGCACTCTTCCAGTCCTTGGAGATTTTCTTAGCAAAGCGTGAGAGTACACACACAGTTCCTCTCTCCTGGTTCCTTGGCAAAAATAAAGAAGCACTGCAGGATCCCCCCCAGCAAACAGCACTCTGGCAGAAGGGGTAGGCAAGTCCTTAGATCAGCAGGCTTCTTGTCCTTGGTTTCAGGGTTCCTTGTCAGAAGTGATCTAAAGTCTTGGTTCAGGGGTCCTTCTCTTATACCCCTTTTTGGCTTTGATCCCTTTGTCCATGCCGGGGAATTTCCCAACATCCTGGGTCTGTTGTGGGTGGAGCCAGGCAGAGGCACCTGGCCTATTCACTGAGCAGGGCTGGGTCCTCAGACGCTCAGCAGGAGGTGGAGCCAGCATTGTCACTGGCAGGAGCAGAGCTATCGGCCTCCTGGTAGGAGGTGGGGCCAGGATCGTCCATGGCAGGCACAGAGCCATCAGCCTCTTGGCAGGAGGTGGAGCCAGCATTGTATCAGGCAGGGCAGGCTATCAGCAACTACTCTCCCCCTACTCTCAACGCAAATGTCCCACTCATCCCACACTGACTCATTCAGACCTCTGGAGCCACCCAGCTCCTATCACACACACGCAAGATCAGCAGAAACCAGAAATGGTTAGACAAGAAAATAGACACTTTCTAAAAGTGCTATTTTCAAACCCAGAGTCCAAAAACCATCCACACAAATGGATGCGTAATTAAACCCCGAGTTCAGGGATACCAAACTGGACATTGCACCATGCTCCCCGAGCCAGCTAGGATTATAGCATTAATAACCCAGGCAGCCCATTCTAACTAATGGAGAGCAGGTTACCTTACAATAGTGAAAAACGAATATGGCTGTAATTCACTATTAGGACATGCCAACTTGGCCAGGCTTGTCCTACCTTATGCGTACAATGCACCCTGCCTGTGGGCCTACCATAGGGATGACTAACATGAAGTTAAGGGAAGGTTTGGGGACTGGCAAGTAGGTGTACTTGTGCAGTCAGCGTGACAGTACCAGACTGCACGTAGGTCTAGCAATGGCAGACCTGTAGACACACTTTTACTAGGCCGTTCTTGTGGGTGGCACAACATGTGCTGCAAGCCCTCACCACCCCTTGTTGTAAATATGCAAGCCCACAAGCAGCATTTGTATTTACAAGCCCTGGCACTCCTGGTGCACTAGACTAGGGACTGACAGTAAACCAAAGAAGCCAAACATGGAATTCAATTGATACATCAATTTAACATAGGGAGCACTTGCACTGTGGCACTGATCAGCAGTGGCACAGCGCCCAAAGCATTATACCAGCAAAACATCGTAAAACAGTGGAGGCAAACAGAAAAAATGGAGGAGAGTCTCAAGCCAATGATGTCAGGTCTAACATGAAATAATACTGTAAAAGCATTGATATGGTTTCTGAGTCATATGACACTTAAAAGTTATAAAATATATACAATTACATACAATGATAAAAGTTGACTAAACGTACTAAACTGATGTTTCTAAATACGCCTACCCCAGTGTAGCCTAACCTAAGCCTAGTATGTGGGAAGGAGTAAAGGAGTTTTTAAGTTAAGTTAGTTTTGCCAAGAATCTGACTCAAGAATTCTCTAAGGATCTAATCAGCTCCGTACCTTGGTTTTAGAATGAAGGCGGTCTTGTATCTCGCTCTCAGAACTCGATCTCCTAGTAACCCGCAAGGGTGACTGGAAACACTGGAGCTGGATTTTTTCGGCAGGAGAAAAAGACAGCGTCTTTCTCAGTGCGTCAAATGGGAGGGACGGCTTCCTTCGGCACTCACATCAGCTGAGCTCCAAACCACCGTGTCCTGCTTAAGGCAAACGCTGGTATATTTATACCTGGAAGGTGCCGTGTTTGACGTAAGGTTGGACATAAGACGTGAATAAAAGATGTCACTAAGAACTGGCCGTTCTTTCTGACTCGCAGGAGTTCTAGGACAAATCAAAACAAAAGCATGGGGAATTCCCAGGTTGCTGGAGGTTTGGTTTGTTGAAAGAACTCATTGTACTTTCTAGGAGTCTAAGGAAGTAGCCTTGCCGTATTTGGATTGCATTGGCTATTACTAAATATGGATATGATTCTTATGCCTTTATAAGGGTATGATTTGTTATAACCACATAAGGGCATAAATCGGGAATATTTAATTAGGGTCCTAGATACGTTCACAACACCCACTCCACGTATAAAGTCCATCATTACTAAATACTAAGCAATATATAAACATATAGGTATGCATGTGTTTTCTAGCCCACCCCAAAATACATCAAATGCATTTGAAATGGTATAGATACACGAAAATGAGTATTATACTGTACGCTTTCAAGCAGTGGTATCATTCAGATAATGCAAATATAAATATCAGCTGAATGAATTGCGAAAATTACATTTATGAAATGGCTCTTAATACAGAAGAGAAGGTCGAGACCATTTCATCACATATTTATACAAGATTGTACATGTGCTCGAGGCGGATGCAAAATATTGTCTCTAGAGTCTCTAGGAATAGAAGCTCTGTTCTCTAAAAATAGTTCTACTTTAAGCAGAGTACCTTGTGCCAAAAAAAAGGTAAATATTTTGGAAGTTGGGAAAAATAATTTTGCTTTCAAGGGAAAAAATAGTTCCAAGTGTTTTCAGCAGTGTTGTTTATAAAAACGGAAGGCCGAATTCAGAGTTCAGGGAACGCTGTGTGCTCGCTATTTCAAATATTATTCTTGTTGTTAGGAGAGAACATTACATCAGCTAGATCAGCAAAAAATTTGTCTACAACAGTAGGTGAAAGTTGGGCCAACGCTAAAAAATCAGAAATAGTGCATACATGCGATGCATTGCCATCATCGGTGTTCAGATCAGCAATGTTCATAGAAGGTTGCACCTGTGTGCTGTCGCTTTCATCTCGTACTTCACCGCCACCTAATCGTAATGGTGAAGTCTCAATGAATGCCGTCATCAGAATCGGTAGCCGCTGGGGACAACACGTTGCAAGAGTCGTTACCGGACAAAGCAAAGCGTCGATATCCATTGGTACTGCTGATGGTAGTGTAAGACAGACGTCCAACACGCATTCTTCTCCGCATAGCAGACATCGAAGCACAGGTAAGATACAATTTTGCCAGATCGGTCTGAATGAAAGAAACCAGGTAGTATTCAGATCTCTTCGCCGGGCCAATCCCAGGACCTTAGTGATACGGTCTCTGTATCGTATTGCTAAGATCGTTTCTTCCATCGTAGCCTGAGTTTTGTCTGTGTCTTGGCTTGCCATATCGGAGCAGAAGGAACAAAAATAAAATTCCTGCTACGAGTTCCAGAAATAAGAGGCAGGCCACCGAAAAGAGAATGCACAAAATTTGGGAAGATGCCCAGAACGGTTTCAAAGTGTGCTAACTGTCCTGAAAAAATTGTCTTAAATACATGTGCGATGCCACTGGTATCTGACATGTTAAAAATTTGGCTTAACATTTCTACGAAATGCACGGGGCAATTTGTCGATAATAGGGTATGTATCTCTGCAGCTGTCCTTGCAGCTTGCAGGTCATACGTCTCTGTGGACGAGGTTAAAGGCACAGTTGTCTGTAAAAGAATAGACTTCATTCGGCTTAAAGTATCAATTTGAATAGAAGAGATATTCACAGAAGGCCATAATGCTGCCTCCATGTCTGGATTGTTGTTTGGATACAATACTTGCATACAACAATGACCCTGGAAGAAACGCTCATGAGATAGGGTTGTCCTGGCATCATGCCACAACAGCTTTGGTCACTTAATATAACGTAGCTACCGTTGAAAAGTTGTCTGAAAAAGGGCTCTATCTGTGTAGCTGGGGTGCCGTGCAGATGACATCAAAGGTTGTTTGATGAACCTTCGCAGGCTCTATTCAAGTTTATACCTTGACATAGAAGTGTACCGCTCAGTGATGTTTTACAATTATTACCACTAAAAAATACCTCTTTCTTGCCCCCACTACAACATCTATGTGTATAAGGTAAATTCCAGGTCGATTTGATGTATCCTTTACCCAACCTTTCATACAGGTCTGCTGGTATATACTTTTGGCAGTATTGAAACTGAAAAGTTGTTATCGGGATTGTAATGGTGCCATGTATTATCCATTCAATGACGGGTCTTTCTGACATTGTCAGTGGTAATCTCTCAAGTTTTTCAATGCTCAGCACTGTACAGTCTGCTCCTTTTTGTGCCAACGAGATTTGTCTATCAGTAAGGTTAAAGATAGAAAATAATGACGTTATGTTGATTAGACGCCATGGCACGTGACCTGAACGCAGGTTTTGTAACGTTCAGCCTAGCTGTACAATAGAACGCAATTGGAACTGACCAGGTTGTAACATTATCATATCTTGTTCCATTATATCAATAGCAGATGATACAATGCTGTCCAGTGAATAGATTCTGGAGGACAGAGTTGTTAACCCATTGTCCACTACAGAAAGTGTTTTTTCCAAATTAATACGATCAATTTCTCGTATTTTTTCTGCAGTTGCAATTTGATTTAATTTCCAAGCTTCATTGTTAGCTGCGTATATACCGGCGTATATGAAACGTTTTTGACGCTGTTTGCGAGGTCCCATTATGAAATCTCGCAAGTCAGCACCTTCTTTAAGTAAAGTTAAGTGTTGCTTAATTTCGGGAAGTGTGGATCTTCATAGCCAATCGAGGCATAACTTTCCTACACTGTTTGTTGTAACTATCCCTAGATGTTGTCTTTGCGAATATCTTGGGTCTGGCCTGTTCCGTTTGAAACCCTGTACTTTGTTCAGGAATCTATCTTGACAGTTATTAGTATCTGTGGGCCAGATCAACCATTTGTTCCAAGCAGGCAGTGTTCTGTTTTGTTTTAAAATATAGGACACATCTAACCCCTCAACTGTAGTGGTGTTTCTATCGGTATAGGTTTTGGTATAGACGGGATGTTTAAATCTTTTATCTTGGCTAAACCAAGACAGGTTGTTTGCTGAATTGTGTCAGTCAGGAACATTATTTGTTCTGGGATCATGCAGGCTCTAAACAATGCTTCTAGACCTTGTATCTGCCATTCTTTTGTACCCCAGATGGTTTTTGTCTCAATGTTGTTTTTCCAAAATTCAAAACCAAATGTAGACATTTTTTCATAAAATTTTTCAGAATAAATCAGCTTAGTATTTGCCAACATGTTTTTCACTCCTGTCTTATTTAACATTTTGTAATATAACGTTTCTGGATTGGTGTAATTAAACCCTGAGAAGTATGGAAATTTCTCAAAAAATGTTTTTGAACTGCCTTTTGGCGGGGTTAGACAATGTTCCCATTGATTATAACTGAAAACATTTCTAGGATTTGCAGATTTATGCAGATAATGATGCCCAAAGTGATTGTAACAATACATTTCCTCATAATTCGACGAACCCTGTAAATAATCATGTTCTGTAAATTTTGCTGACTTTTCTAAATCTGACATCATATTATTAATATTTTCAAAGTCCCAATCATCAGAGAAAGTACTAGGTGATACAAAGTCACTTAAAGAAATCTTGAATTGGTGTGGATATTTCAAGAGCTCAACCGGGCAACAGATTTCATAATCAGTTTTGTCCCATGCTATACCACCAGGTATAGGCTTTGCTGTGATGTTGACTACTGACAGTTCTCTTTTTTCGATGTGTGAGGATCTGTGTGGTTTCAGGACCAAGTTGATGGTCTGACTTGCTGTGTGCATTGTACTATATTTTCCATCAATAAATCTACCCAAACTTAAAACCAAGATGAGCCATAGAAGGAGGAAAGGTACACCTAAAACAATCCATAATTTAATCTATGGTGAAGTTAGATATGTTTCTCTTAGTTGATGAAAGAGCTCTGTGATTTTATTTTTGAAAGTTTTTGTTGCTGGCTTGTCTCCATGTTCACTAGGATCATCAGAAAAGTCATCAAAGTTGATAAAGTAGCCAGATGCAGTTCAGTCAATTGGTAGGATTGCTTCCGGATTTCCATTGATCTTTGCATTTTCTTTTGTTACATTTGTATAGTCCGAGGCTACATCGTTGTAGACTGGTGTTTCTCGATTAACTGTTGCAATTTGGGTTTCAAGAGGCACAAGTTCCATGGCTTTGTTGCATAGTCCTTTTTTAATCACTGCAGGTTTGTCAAATGTGATTAGTCTCTTAGTTTGAACCTCATGGATTGTAGCAAGATTTGGTGTTCTGCTATTTCTTGGGAGTCCACTGGGCCTACTACTTATTATTGGCCACATGGTTGTGGTTTCAACAGGTCGATTGATACAACTTGGTTCTCCTTTTTACCAGCAAGGGGCGGTAGTACAACTGATCTTGATCCGCTGACAGCTAAGACAGGTACTGCTATTCTGTAAGAAGGCCCAAAATCCTTCTTCACCGATCTTTGGAATCCAGACAGGTCTTGCTGGGACAGGTGGTTTTTCTTTAGTGGTAGTTGGCTTTAGCTTTTCGTTACTCAGACTTTTTCTTGTTTCATTTAAGTCCTGTAAAACAACCAAACGATCTTTGATATCAAAGGCTTTTTGTTGCACCACTGAAGTCTGACAATCCAAGTCCTGAATGATCTTTCTAGTACCAAATAAAAGTTTGTACGGACTGATACCTCCTGGAGAATTTCTTGGCATATTATTAAGACTACGTTGGACAATTATTAGATGTTTGACCCACCCGTCACCCGAACCCAATACCCTCGCTGTTATAGATTGCTTTATGTCCAGTTTTTTTCTCTCCACTACCGCATTTCCCTCGGGATGGAATGGACTAGAATACCGCAATGCAATGCCCATGCTGGCCATGGCCATCCTTGTAAGCCCGAGAGCTAAACGCAGGACCCTGGTCAGAATGTAGCATGCCAATTGCGTATGTGTCGTATAAAGACTCGCAAATCTTTTATAACAGCTCCGGTGTCAGCCGAGCGCTGGGGGTCTCATCTAAATGAATCTCATCTTAATATTTATGGGACCGCATTTGTCCGGTCGGACGTCTGCGTGTAGACAGTCTAATGCTGTCTAATAGAGGTGTCTGGGCTGGTATCTGGTCTGGTTCACAACTGCGATCTCTATTGCAGTCCTCACAATTCATAGTAAAGTTATAAATTTCTACGCTCATCCCCGGCCACCAGTATTGTGATTGTAATTCTATTAGAGATTTTAGGATCTCTTGGTGCCTCAGACCCAATCCCATGTGTGCTTCTTGTATCAAGAAGACTCTCCGGTTCGTGTTTGGAATTACTCTATCCCCCACTCCAGAGGTTTGAGCAAACGGAACGGAGTTCGCATCAATTATGTATGTTTTGCCGAGTGGATAGTTTAGAGGTAACGCCGCATAATTACCTTCCATTGAGGCTTTTACTGCAAGCAGCGTTTCGCCATCTTTTTGTTTTTTCGTACGCTTTTTTGAGGCTAGGGAAGCCGAGTGATCAGCTGCCACTGTGGCTTAGTCAGCCAATGAATTCCCTGCAACGTGAACGCCATCACGTTGAAGACTCTGCATATGTATCACACGAGTCTTTTGTAGTTCTTTCTGCAAAAGAACTACTTGTTCCCATAGTTTTTTTATGCTTTATTGTGGCACCGGTCTCATCTTTGTAACCGTTTTTTATCCAGGTCTGCATGGAATTAATGTAAGATCGGACGCAGTAAGGAGAATCGCACACTATTAGTGTCGGGAATTCGCGATCGGCATTTTCAAGCGCCATCTTTAAAGACCCTATTTCAGCTCGCTGAGCTGTACAGTTTCTGAGTGATTCTGTTTTAGTGACCATCGGTCTGAAGTTACCTAAGCGCCAGCAACCTTTAACAATCGCGCACGCTGCATTGTAAATCTGTTTTTCCACAACGTAGTGTTGTGCAAATCTGTCCGTGGAGATTACACAGGTGTACTGTTCCGAGAGGCAGAATTTCGATCGGCAGGGGACATTCATTTTCATATTCCAGATATTCTAGTTTTTTCATTTTCGGATCAAATGCGTGTGTCACGTCTTCAGTTGCAAGAGAAGTTTCCCATTTTATCCATTTTGGATCTAGAGCTTTAGCATTAAGATTGCCTGGTATTGTTACCGCCTCAGGGGCTGATACTGCTGTTAAAACAGATATCCTTTTCCCTTGAGCTAGGGCTCTTTCTTTTGCTACAGTAGTTTGAACCGCAGTTAGAATTTTTTCAGTAGAACTGAATTTCATTTCAGCTTGTGTTTACAAATGTGATTTGTAAGCTATTGGTACCGTTTCTCCCTCATTAAAGGTCAGGTATGTGAATCCGCATCTTCCTGGGATTACTCGGATTACAAGGTTGCGTTCGTTTGCGCGTGTTTGCAGTTTTGTTTTAGTTAACATGTCTGTCTGTAATGATCTTAAAATTTCTGTGTGTTTTTGAGTCCAATTAATTGGTTTAAAATCAGGTTTTATTAGTTCGTAGAGAGGTTTAACCCTCTCTGCATAATTTAGAATGTATGTTCTTCCGAAATTCAGGAAACCTAGTATTGATTGTAAATTCTTCAGCTTTTTTGGAGCTTGGAGTACTGCACACTTCTCTAAGAAGTTGTCTGCTAGGCTTTTGCCTTCACTTGATAATTCATATCCTAAAAATAGGACAGTTAGATGGGAAATTTGTGATTTTTTAAAGTTAAATTTGTACCCTTCAGATGCGAAGCCAAGTATTATGGTGTTCACTCTTTTCAAGTGAGTCTCCAGCTCATCGTCTGTAAGATAGATGTCATCGACATAGGATAATGCCTCATCATCATACATTTGTAGTAACTCTGTTACCCTGGCTGAAAATAATCCTGGGCTGTTCTTGAATCCCTGTGGGAGACGACAAAATTGTTATTGGGTCCCCATGCTGGAGAAAGCGGTCAAATATCTGCTTTCAGGTGCTATGTTTTGACAGAAGAAAGCATTTGAAATATGTAATGTTTTATATTTCTTGCGCACAATGTTATTCATTAGGGCTGCACTGTATGAGTTTTGTACTGCAAACGTTTTACAGCAGGAGTTTAGATTTCTGTAGTCCAAAACTAGACAATATGAATCGTCTGGCTTGGAGACAGGAAACAAAGGATTGTTCATTTGTGAGGTGCATGTTTCAATCACCCCCTGATATTCAAGTTGATCTAAAATTTCTTTTACTTGTTTTTTAGCTTCTTGCTTAACAGGATACTGCCTCTGTGCAGTAGGTTGATTTTTTAACTGGATTTTATGGTGAGGAGAATCCTCATCCCATCCTACAAGATTTTTATATACTGCAGGGGCTTGGGCCACTGCCCATTTTCTAGCAAGTGTGCATTTTTTATGTATTGGAATGTGATTGGAGCAGGCAGGCATAATCATTTCTTCGCCATGTGGGCACTCCCTGACAAACTCTGGTGGCCAGTCTTTTTCTGCTAGAAGGATATCATAGCCTTTAGATAGATTCTCCCAAAAGAGACCTTTTTTTCCAAGTTTTATCTCCCTCTAAACGTAATGTTATTTCATATAGTTTATGGGGCACGTTCACTCGAGTGTCTGCAGTTTCCACTTCAATGTATTCATTCGTGGCCACTGTCTCCAGAAGATTCATCAGGATCTTGCGAGCTATGCTCACTTCTGCTGCGCTGTCTAGCATTGTCTGGGCCCACTCTCCGTTTTTCAGTTGTGTCCTCAGAATTCTCGGCATGTTTTATTTTAATACTGGCTACCTTCTTTCTGGGAAATTGTAATTTTTACTTTGATGAGCAGGTTCCTTGTCTTTGGACTTGACGTGCTCTTCTTTATGTTCTGACCGTCCTCTTCTTTCCGATTTCTTTGATGAAGTCTGAAAAGATCGAGAGGGACGTGTATCAATATCTTGATATCTGTCACGTTTTCTCAAATTGTCCCTATTTCTAGAGTTGTATCTTTTTTCAGAGGGCTCCCTTTGGGGAGACTTACCCCCCCCGTTTGGAAGATTTATCTCTTTGTTGGGGAGACCTTCCTCAGGTATGAAACTGTTTTTCTCTGGGAGTGGTTTGTTTATTATCCTCCCACTTCTTCTTTTGAGAATTGAGATTATTTTTAATAAAAGTTTTTTCAGGATTTTCAATTAGTGTATTTAGTCGGTAGTTTGTACCGTCAATTGTTAATTGAACTAAATCCCTATATGCTCTTGTTAATTCTTTTATTTTAACTAAGAGTTCTTCGCTTGAAATTTTTTCAATGTCAGGATTTGGTGTGTAGCTGGCTAGAACCTGCCATGTGGCTCCTGGTCTACCTAGTGGACCGAGCCTGGTAATGTGATTTTGATGTTTTAGAGCGCCATTAATCCAGAGCAGGTGCTCTTGGTATGTTAGTGGAATTTCAACTTCCTCGAAAGGAGAGTATTCCTCTGGAGCTTCTGCTATTTTGTAGTAGTGGAACTCATGTGTTACAGCATGTGCTGCTGGAAAATTTATCCAGGAATAGAATACTTCTGTCTGCCGAAATTCATGTGCCTCTACCACAAATATTCTGTAGAACAACAAAGGTTTTGGATCCTACGTCTACCCAGCCCGGATCTCAACAACAGAATAAACAGAACAGAATGGCTGGATAGGAAAAGTTTGTATCGTTAATATCAGTCACGCAGTCGAAATGTACTACGTTACCAAGGTCTTCTGTACCAAAAACAAATTTATTTAATTTTTATCTTGTTTTTAGATTTATCAAAACGCATGGGCAAACCAAAGACTGTCACGACAGCGAATACATTAATACAATATTTACATTTATACACACATACCAATATACATTATTTACAAGGTGAAAGAAACACAATTGAATAAAGACAGTTGTAAAAGACACACCACAAAAAGCAATGACATTAATCAATATTCAAACATTAATTGCATTTATATACAGTTGTTTATTTTCTGCATAATAGTCTGTACATGTTGTACATACTATGATTGTTGTTGCACTGTCTTGGCACCCTGTCCAACAGTTGGTAGGTTCTGAGTATTCCAAACTCACTATGTCTTGTTGATATAGTGTCCAACACGTAGTTAATCTGATTGTAAATACCTATGCCCCGGTATGCCCACACGCTGTACTCACTAGGTCTTGTGGACACAATGCCCTACAAAAGTCTGTCAATATTTATCTAAAAATGGCCCGAACTACATGGACCATGATCCTTCACTCACTCCGCTCCCTAGCCACTCCCACAAGCCAATCGGCCCGGGAGTTTTCAAATATTCAAGCCAGCGCTGAGACACACTAATAGACTGTGCGTGTTCCAGTCCGAGATACTCCGAGTGATAGAATCCTCCTGATAAAGTAAGTGGATTGCAGGTTCCCTGCTAAAACGCGCTAAGCGCCATATCGCCACGACCCCCCGCCCCACGGGAAAGCTTGGTTTAATTACCCTTGCTTTCTTGTAACACAGGTCCCGGCTCACTTATATACCAGCTCTGAAGTGATTTTCGACATCAGGCTACACGTTCCACAAGCTACTTATCCAGGTAGGAATTGTTACTCGGCTCCATAACTTACAGCATTTGTCTCACACTGAAGTACTTGTCTAATCTCGCGCGCCGATTTCTGTGTGTCATTTTCAGCTTGCACATCGAAACATAGTCAATATGTAAGCAGTCCCACGCTCGTGTGCGTACCGCGTGGCGGACAATCAAACCTTAAAGAACCCGAACCGGCTAACCACAGGTACGAGCTCTTGTCCTTGATGGCACTAGGTGATATGTATCAGTATAACCCGTAAGTTCCACCGCGGACCAGGGTGCTAAGCTTCAATTTTGTATGTTTTCACAGAATCAACCCTTTCCCCGGCGATTTACCGACACCAAGGCACATTCTTTGCCACGTGCAGGTAAAAGTCTCCTTATGGTGTGGAGTCATTGCAAAAAGTTTTTTTACACAACTATGATATCTAACCCTGACACCCACTCTGTATATTGTTACAGACTCATTGTTCCCAGTCCCCGTCCTGAAGAGAACCGTCAATAATCCGGTTCGAAACGCGTCGACATACCCACCCTGTGGTCATTCAAAAGGGTGCACCTAGGAAGAGAAAGTAAATACCACCTGGGACCCTATTGGTGCGACCCAATATAAATATCAACCACAGTGTTGTCAGACAGGCAGGCGTACTACTCCATCTGTCCCCGCCTGTCCTTTGGTTTCACATCCCCATGGACTGGTTGTACCCTTGCTTTTTGTAGGAATTTTTTCACTGTATATAAATGCAATTGTTTGAATATTGATTAATGTCATTGCTTTTTGTGGTGTGTCTTTTACAACTGTCTTTATTCAATTGTGTTTCTTTCACCTTGTAAATAATGTATATTGGTATGTGTGTATAAATGTAAATATTGTATTCATGTATTCACTGTCGTGACAGTCTTTGGTTTGCCCATGCGTTTTGATAAATCTAAAAACAAGATAAAAATTAAATAAATGTGTTTTTGGTACAGAAGACCTTGGTAATGTAGTACATTTCGACTGCGTGACTGATATTAACGATACAAACTTTTCCTATCCAGCCATTCTGTTCTGTTTATTCTACCACAAATATGACTGTACCACCTCTTGATGTTACTCCGTTTTCTATAAGTTTTATAGTTATGGTTTTTCTTATATTGACCGGGATCAATATTGCATCTCGGACAAGTGTGTCGTCCGCTACGAGTTGAGCTGCTAGTCTAGCTCTGTCCCTTTCATCCTCACTGTCTGACATTTTTACTGACAGAAAGTTTGCAGAGCAAGTTTTGAGGAAACAAAGATTAGGTGCACAATATTTTGGAACACTGTATCCTTCAACGTTGACTAAACCAAAAACTAATACATAGGATTCTAATCCTACTAAGTTCCGGCGGTTATTAACCTTTCACCCACTCCAGACGTCTATTGGAGTTTTTACGGGAAAAAGGGGTCTGTGTGAAAAAGCACGACTGAGTTACTCTAGTATCTTGTGTTAGATTATCGCCTTACCAAACGTTGGGCGCCATGTAGTGTAGTTCCTATTTTCCCAATAGGCTCTGCGCATTGGAATAACAAACAATAGTTTAGATGTAGGACTGGGGGTCGACTAGGTCTCTATTGAATATGTTAGACTTAATTAGGTTTGCCAGCTAGCTCAGAGGTCACTAGAAACTTTCTCGAATGAACAGGGAGGAGTTAACTTCCCTGATTAGATAAGAAGGGATTAGCTTCTGACAACCGCATCCCCCAGAATAAGGAGTATATCTCCAGAGTCGTGTGAAAACAATAGATAGCTATTTCACTCAGTCAATCGTGCATACTTAGTTTCACCAGAGTGCAGAGAAATAGAGAGACGGGCGTTTTCAATAAAAGGTGTTATTTATTGAGCAGTCTTCTTTCTCATGCAAGAGAAGTGAATTGCTACAATTGCAATACTTGTCATAAAGTAAAGTGCGTACAGTAAAATGAGTATTTTTGAAATAATACTGTAAAAGCATTGATATGGTTTCTGAGCCATATGATACTTAAAAGGTATAAAATATATACAATTACATACAATGATAAAAGTTGACTAAACGTACTCAACTGATGTTTCTAAATACACCTACCCCAGTGTACCTAACCTAAGCTTAGTACGTGGGAAGGAGTAAAGGAGTTTTTTAAGTTAAGTTAGTTTTGCCAAGAATCTGACTCAAGAATTCTTTAAGGATCTAATCAGCTCCGTACCTTGGTTTTAGAATGAAGGAGGACTAGTATCTCGCTCTCAGGACTCGATCTCCCAGTAACCCGCAAGGGTGACTGGAAACACTGGAGCTGGATTTTCTCGGCAGGAGAAAAAGACAGCGTCTTTCTCAGTGCGTCAAATGGGAGGGATGGCTTCCTTCGGCACTCGCATCAGCTGGGCTTCGGATAAGTAGATAGCCGCTCTGCTCCAAACCACCGTGTCCTGCTTAAGGCAAACGCTGGTATATTTATACCTGGAAGGTGCCGTGTTTGACGTAAGGTTGGACATAAGAAGTCAATAAAAGATGTCACTAAGAACTGGCCGTTCTTTCGGACTCGCAGAAGTTCTAGGACAAATCAAAACAAAAGCATGGGGAATTCCCAGGTTGCTGGAGGTTTGGTTTGTTGAAAGAACTCGTTGTACTTTCTAGGAGTCTAAGGAAGTAGCCTTGCCATTTTTTGATTGCATTGGCTATTACTAAATATGGATATGATTCTTATGCCTTTATAAGGGTATGATTTGTTATAACCACATAAGGGCATTAATCGGGAATATTTAATTAGGGTCCTAGACACGTTCACAACACTTTGTTCGCCATAAGTTGGCAGGGTATGCTCAGACGTGAGTCCCTTGCTCACTTTGCCACTGGATTCAAGCAAGCCGGGCTGAAGACGGCTGAAATGCCAGAAACCGGTCCTCGGAAGCTTGTTTTATGTCCAGGGAAGGCATGGCTTGGCAGTTTGGGCTGGACTGTTCCCATGAGGCACAGGGTCAGACTGATTTGCATATGGCCATGTCTGAACTGGGGTGGCAGAGTGGGCTAAAGAACGGTGATGGACTAAACCCAGATATCTTGACTGGGCGTGAGTGTTTGATTGGTTCAGATGCTCTGTCCATCACCACCCCCTTTTGTACCGCTTTGTTCGCCATAAGTTGGCAGGGTATGCTCAGACGTGAGTCCCTTGCTCACTTTGCGACTGGATTCAAGCAAGCAGGGCTGAAGACGGCTGAAATGCCAGAAACCGGTCCTCGGAAGCTTGTTTCCGGTCCAGGGTAGGCATGGCTTGGCAGTTCGGGCTGGACTGTTCCCATAGGCACAGGGTCAGGCTGATTTGCATATGGCCATGTCTGAACTGGAGTGGCAGAGTGAGCTATAGAACGGTGATGGATTAAACCCAGATCGCTTGACTGGGTGCGAGTGTTTGATTGGTTCAGACTCTCCGTCCATCACCACCCCCTTTTGTACCACAGGTTTAAATACAGCAGCTAAACTCACCAGAATAGGTCAATTATTTGAAAGGCAGACGTTTGATGTTTCCTTGTTACATTTAGGGGTCTTTTACATTACAGGTGTCTCACCGAGCCACACAAATGGAGTACCCTTTTTTATCAGGAAGAATTAAATAGCTTAACATTTGGTATTAGAAATTTATTTTCTCCTCATTTATGGCTTCAAAATGTAAGCACATTTCGCAAACTCCCTCTGATTCACATGGTATTAGGATTAACTGCAAATTCAGAGTTGCACAAAATAATCACTGTTAGACCTGGCCCTTTTTGCAGGGTTATACCTACATTTTCTGTCTTCCTCCTGTATTTGTATTACCTTCTTATTGTTGGCTCTAGGACTCATGGCACCTTTTATTCCTTTTAAAAAAACTTTATTGATCATTTTCCACAATACAGAAAACAAACAAACATAAGAAAAGGCATTTCATCAGTAATTACGGAGTATACACCATAATGTCGGTACCACATGAACACCAAGCAGTGCGATTGTATATCAGCGCTGACATGTCATTAACTATATTAATTCTGCAACACATTAAGTTCACAGCCTGAAAATATGATTCTCATCCTGGATATTCCTACAGAAAATCGGAGTATTAAAACCTTACCCTGTAGCAGACTCATCAAGACTTCAATGTATGCCCCACAGTAGTGTGCTGCTCAACCTGCCCCAGTACGATTGTGTTCTGCCTGAGATTCATCTGCATCAGCTATTTTTTATTGAAGCATCATGTCCACTGTGCAATAGGGAGTTCTATGCAAAGTTCCTCCTCCCAATCCAGCTGACACGTGACTTGGTCTGAGCCCCCTGATTTTTTAAAGTGTATTTATTTATTTATTTATTTATTTATTTATTTGCTTGTAAAGTGCCTGAGTCAATTCCCGAAGGGATATCTCCGCGCTGTTGCTTGCAATTTAGGGCAGTTTACTTTGTGAATTGAGGCTGAAGAGGGAGGATAGGATGAGAAACTATGGCCTGGTGAAAAGGTAAGTTTTCATTTTTTTCCTAAATAATACTAGATTCCTGATCTGTTTCAGTTCGGTGGGTAGGGAGTTCCAGATTATGGGTCCTTTGTAGTGCAATGTGCATAGTGTTTTCTTGCATATGTCAAAACTCACTTTTATGATTAGTCATACTTAATGTCTTGTTTCTTTTCAACAATGGTTTAATAACTTTTTAACTGTGGATTTTAGGCCTACTGTATATTTGATAATACACTGACATTATTCTTTTAATAAGATTTTGTATAATGTGGAGATTTTGAAACTGTTTTTGAATGTTCTGCCAAAATTGTCTTTTATGATTTTATCATCGAAATAAAGACATTAAAACCTGAACCTGGGTCCTTTGTAAGACAAGGCTCGGCCTCCCTGTCTGGCTCTTCTTATCTTTGGGACCTGTAGCAGCAGGTGGTTACTAGAACGTAGTGCACGTCTAGGGATGTATGGTACAAATTTTTCTCTTAGATATTTGGGGCTGGTACCATACAAGCATCTGTGTATCATGTTACAGATTTTAACAGATTTATACAGTATTGTTATGCAGCATTGCGGGAATCGAGTGTGCAACAGGTATGTCAGTGATAGCATCCCTTCTGGTTTTATGCATGGTTGAACCTTACAACTTGCGCAGGGCCCTTTAAAACCTGTAGTATTGAAAAGCATCCAGTGCAGTAACCCACCCACCCCCGCTCCCACTTGTGCAGAAACCTGGTCATATGTTTTAGCAATCCCCTCTTGGAACAAGTCGCCCAGACACTTTATGTCCAGCTTAGCCAGGGTGCGCATTGCAGCTCTGTCCTCCTTAAGCATAAGCCAATCACACCATTGCAGCAGCAAGTTGGAAGAGTATATTGATTTAATTTGGTGCTTGCTGGCAATTTTAGAAAGCTGGTGCCCGGTACAATGTACAGGGTCTATCGTGCGTGGGGTGATTCATGCAGCACCGGTCAGCAATTGTGGGAGTGGGGCATGGGAAACCATATTTTTCTCAATAAGGTGGTGCGGCAAATGATCAGGGCCATGTATCCAGCAATGGGCGTGCAGGGTCTGGGCAGCTATATAATACCGTTCCATGTCAGGTGCGTTCAACCGCCCTCCGAATACGGCTTCGTTAGGGTATCCCACTTAACACGCGGCTACTTCCCTGCCCAAACCAGCCGTATCTGCAGTGCACATGGAGTACGGAAAAAGGACTGGAGCAGACTAATTAGTATATTCACAAATAAGAATAGAAAATGTGGGAGCACCACCATTTTTGTCAAAGCAACACGGTCAATTAGAGATAGTGGCAGCTTAATCTAGTTTTCTACAGCCTCAGTTAATCTCTGCACTGCACACCCATATTTTTCCGATAAAACGATCTCGGCGTCCGTGTGAATTTTTATGCCCAGATACCGTACCGGGTCTGTAGTTCATTCCAAAGGGTAAGTAGTCTGCACCAGCATAGTGCTGGCAGTTAACGGGAAGATAATCGACTTTGGGCAATCGATATGGAGCCCTGAGTGGTGACTAAAACGTTCCACTTCTTTAAGCATTGGGATCAAGTTATGGTCAGGATTACGAATATACAGTAAGGTATCATCCGCATTAGCAGCAATAGTGAGGTTGTAATTCAAGGACCGAATACCTCGATATGCATGATATTCGCACATTGCGCATACTAGAGATACCGCCACCAGGGCTTACAAAAGGGGGCAGAGGAAGTTATTGCAATTGTTCGAGTCAACATACTGTTGATCCTAACCTTGGCCAGTGGTTGCACATACAGCACTTCTACTAATGGCAAAACATCCCCAACCCCCACCCTACGCAGGACAGCACATAAAAACCTCCATTTCATGGAATAGAAAGCTTCTCGATGTCTACGAACAGTTCTGCCACCCTAACCTGTGGATTAATTTGCGCTATGGTTCCACAGTGTGCGAAGATTGCTAGATAAGGACCTACCGGGAACAAACCCGGTCTGTTCTGGCCATACTAATTTAGGGAGCAAGGGGCCAGTCTATTTGCCAACACCTCCGCAAACAATTTTGTATCAATGTTCAACAAGGATAGCGGCCAATAGGAAGAACAGTGTTCAGGAGGCTTACCGGGCTTGAGTATAGTAACTATAGTGGCTTCCCTCATAGAAGGTTTATTACGAAAAACAGAGGTCCGTAGGATTAAGTTTATCAAAAGGACAGATGTAAATATAGACTCCAATCAGTACTATATTTTGTTTTCAGTACCGAGCCGGGCCTGAAATTTTATTTCCAAATATAAACAAGTTTAAAAGACCATTCAGAGAGGTCTAATGCGAACGTTGATAGGGTACAAGCCTGTACCTATCCAAAAGTACACTCCAAAAGGATTGAAAGAAAATAGGCAAGAAAGCAAGGAAAAGAGGGTAAAGAATATCAGGCAAAAAGAACATGGGAGCCAATTGTCCCTTGCATCAGTGGCATATTTGCATGGCAAGTTCAGACAACAAATTCAAGTAACAGTTTCAACACGATGGTAAGGTTACAGAATTTGACAAAGTGTCGACGACGTTTCGATCCCCGGCTCCTAGTGAACTGGGATCATCATCAGGACATAAACAATGTTTTGCCTGTATGTGCTTTTTCTGATAAACGTGACATTGAACAAGAATGGGAGAGAAGAAGGAAAAAGGAAAAATATGTTTAAATATGGCACTAATTAAAGTTGTTCTTTACAGGTAAAATGCACAAACCATACATTGATCTCATGCCATTGTGACGTTTGATTTCTGACAACCTATCTTCCAATGTGCCAATCTCATGCTGTACAGAATGGTGAGAGCAGTTTGGCCTAAGCCGGTTCGGTTTATGGCACCGTGAGTGTTTAGGCGCTAATGTGGTTGTGACTACCGTTGTTGCTTTGGACCAGTGAAGAATCAGGTGGAATTTATAGCAATTCAGGACATGCCGGTAGGGGTGCATGATAAACGAGTACGGACATTTAGAGCTGTGGTCAAGATAATAAATCTTATAAGTGTCAGAATCATGCATTGTGTGGGCGGACGTAACAGAGGTTTCTATATGCCTCATGAGATTAAAAGTGATAAAAGGCGAGTTGCGCACCTCTGCAAACGATCCTCACGAGTCTCCTATGATGCTGGGAGAGACTGTGGGGTAGAGGCTGGTGCCTAGATGAGAAAGAATAAAATAAGTCTCAGGGCTTAAGTGAGTGTGCCCGTGAATTTGTGGCGAGTGGGAGCAGAATGTTACCTCGATGTCCTGTTATAATGCATATAACAAGATGGCCATTGGTTCCTTAACCAGCTATTGGCTTCCGCTGGAGTTGGCCGGTATATTAAGTTAGACCGCTTGTGGTTCTGCGTTTGATTTAATTTCTGAAAACAGACAGTGGAAAATTAAGGTTTGCAAGGGAAGGCACCACGGGTTCGTGGCAGGAAGAGCGAACGCGATGTCAGGAACCCTTACCTTTCCGTCGAGACAGTGCTCCTTCACTCGCGATTCGAGCGAAGAACGGGCGGTGTGCTCAATGGCAATCCGCCGGCTTCCCGAAATTGTGGAAGTAAGCGTCAACGCAGAGACGCGTGTAATAATCATTGTCGGGCATCGAGGCAGGAGTGGCGCGAGGTCGGAGTGGGAGTGGCGAGGGGGTGGTTTCCCGGTGGTGGCCATCTTGGAGTGGATTCATTACGTGAATGTTGTGGGCATGCTTTTACAATGCCCTAATTCGCTTATGCGGGCATTAACATTTAGCACACAATTACATGGCAATAACAATGCGCGAAATTAGTACCAATTGTCACACAGTTACAGGGCATTGTCAACGAGTGCAATAAACATAGAAGAAGGATTGCGAAGTGCAAAAAGGGTGTCCAGGCAGCGGCCATCTTGGAATGGTGTCGTTTGCATAAGCCTGCTGAACACGTTGTTTCCTCAGCAGTTCCAGTACAGATTGCGATGAGAGGACAAAAGAATTTGGCACATATTCACATGGCAATTTAACCAAGTTCAGTTTTTCTGTTCATATTAGACAAAAACGAGCAGTGGCAGAAAGGATGTTAATAAAACCCATTATATCTGATCAACGAGCAGAATTAACTTTTGACCCCATTGCGCTTTTTAGAACCATCATTGACAGTTTACAGCAATCCTGCCCAGGCCTCAGTCCGATTAAGACCATTTTGTATTGTGTCCAGCAATATAATGCATTTTAGTTCCTCCTTGTTGAGAAGCTGAGCCATACAGCCTCCTCTGGGTGGTAAATTTAAAGCCTTCAGCACAGTCCACTTTAAATCATTTTCTGTGTGCTTTGCACTGATGAAATGTTCCACAAGCGGGGCATTCTGGATTTGGCAGTGAATGCGGCTCTTGTGCTGGCAGATCCTTGTTTTCACCTTCTGTGAGGTTTGGCCTACATACAATTTCAGACATGGACATTGAACCAAATATATCACATTGCAAGTGTTACCAGTTTGACAGTGAGGAACTGGTAAAAGTGATGTTATTAAATACCCTGTTTTTTCCTTCAATAGTTATGTCACATACACTGCAATTGCCACATTTCACATGTCCTACAATGGGGGACAGACCCCATATAGTTTCAAGTGTAGATGGTTGACTGGTACTGGGTAATGCGGCCCGGACTAAATGGTCCTTCAAATTTCTGCTTTTTTTGAAAGCAAATAAGGGACGCTCAATCTCTAGTGCGCCCGCATTAATAACAGGCCAGTGGCGGAGTATCATTTTTCTCAGTTTGTTTGACACTGGGGAGAACGTAGTAACACAAGCTATTCTTTCCTGTGGGGTTTTTTGAGTTGGAGTTAGCAACGTTTCTCTCGGTCTGTACCATTCTCTTTTAAGGGCATTCTTGACAATGCGTCTAGGGTAGCCCCTGTTTTTAAGTTTGGCTGCTAGGATGGCACTTTCTTTGAAGTAGTCCTGCCTAGACGAGCAGTTTCTCCTAATTCGCAGGAACTGTGAGAATGGTAGTGAGTCCCGTAAGGCTCTGGGGTGGTTGCTGGAATAATCTAATAGTGTATTCCGCTTTGTGGTTTTTCTAAACAGGCGCGTCAAGAGGACTCCATCCTGGTGGAAAATGGAGAGATCCAGGAAGTCAATGGAGGTTTTGTTTGATGTGAGGGTAAAGTGGAGGCCACAGCAATTATTATTCATCCAGTGTTGGAAATGGCGCAGATCATTGACTTCACATCTCCAAATCATGAAGATGTCGTCAATGTATCTGCGCCATAATCCAATTCCTGAGTGGAAGGGATTGGAGGGCGAGAGTATAACCTCAGTTTCAATTTCATTCATGAAAAGTATAGCCAAGTTAGGAGCAAAAATTGCCCAGGTAGCGGCTCTGAAGGTGATTCAAAAAACCCTAGATACACGCCCACGCCCTCATGCAATACCAACATCATTCATTTTACAGTTACTTGAAACTTCTTTACCTTTAATGGACTCTTCTACCAGCTGATTAAGGGGAAGAGTATGGGAGCAATTTTTGCTCCTAATTTGGCTATACTTTTGATAAACTTAATCCTACGGACCTCTGTTTTTCGTAATAAATGATTGCCCAAGGTCCTTAGGTACTTATTTGGGTCCCCCTTGTTTGTGAAAATATATCCCTCATAGAAGGTGGCATTTTCCCAGCCTTAGCCATCTCTTCGAATAAGTGTACTAGATGAGGAATCAAATTATCTTAATACGCATTGTAAAAGGCCACTGTTAGACCATCTGCACCTAGGGCTTTTCCTTTAGGCATTTCTTTCAGCGCATCGATTATTTCAGTGGGTTTCACTGAGACATTCCCTATTGCTATTTGCTAACCAAGTCATAGCTATGTGAGCTAAGTATTCATCGTAAGATTCAGGGGCTGTAGCCCCCCCCTCGATGTGTAGAGACCTGTATAATAATCAGCAAAAGCCTCCAGTATGGCTGGTGTGGTGTCCACTAGTGTGTGTTGTGCATTGTACACACTTGCGATGGGACTGTCTCCCCTGTGTGGTCTGAACGTCGCTGCCAAAGTGGAGCTGGGCCTATCCCCTTTCGAATATGCCCTGGCCACGCCAAATTTCCCGAGATGCCTAATCTCGTCGTCAGCTAACTCGTTATATTTACTGATTAGGGCCCTAATCTGCCAGAGTATCTGAGGGTCATTTGTTTCCTTGGAGTCTGCCCTCCAGCGTCTTAAGTGTAGTCTCGATATTATGTATTTGAGTGTGAATGGACTTGAGAACACCCGCATGCTTAGAAATCACAATTCCCCTTATGTAAAGCTTGAAAGCTTCCCACATGGAGCACACTGTTGTGACACTACCCAGGTTTGTTAGGAAGTAGTCATCAATCGCCTAGTTCCGTACGAAAGACTGAGTCAAGGAGAGAGTATTGGGGAAATCTCCATGTCTGACTACTGGTGCATGCATCTGGGAGCTCTAACTTAAGAAGTACCGGGGAGTGGTCTGACTAGGTGCGGGACATATGTCTGAAGTCATGTATTGAGGAAAGCAGTGTACTGGAGGCGAACCAATAGTCTATCCTGGTATGACTATCATGGGCCGCCAAATAGTGCGAGTACTTCCTGCCCAGGGGGGCAAGCTGGTGCCAGACATCCTGCAGTCCCTCAGCTTGTGCAATGCTGCCTATAGCCCGAGCTGCGTGCAATGGGGGTCTGGTGGCTCCCCTTGACCTATCTAAGTCAGGGTTCTAAATACAATAGATGTCCCCCAAAGTATGGGCATATGAGAGTACTTCATAAACTTATGATGCAAGGAATGGTAGAAGTGCGGGTCATCATAATTGGGCCCATAAACCCCAACCAAAAGAGCACTGAAATGTTCTTTACGACACTTTGCCAGAAAAAACCTGCTGCCTGTGTCAACTTCACTGGCCTATATGTGTATGCCTGAGTTTCTACAGACCCAAATGAGCATCCCCCTAGCATGCGATGTAAACCCAGCTGCCACACATAAACCCTTCGTCCTTCTTTGGGACAACAACCCCATCTCAGGGGATAAGTGCGTCTCCTGCAGGATAGCCACGTCTACATTGTGTCTGCACAGATATGCTACTGTCCTACGAATTTTTCTCTGGTCAGTAAGACCCCTAACGTTCCAGGACAGGAAACTAATAGCAGCCTGATGCTAAGTAACCTTATGCAAACAACAAAAGAGTGTGCCTTCTTTCAAGAAGAGCGAGCATGAAGAATCATACTAGATTCTTTAAAAAGCTCTCACTTACCAACCTAGTTGTTGACATGCTTCTTCATCGGGCCCCACCAGGAGAGGCCGAGTGCCTTCCCCGGTGTGCTTCAACGCCAGAATTACTGCAGAGCAGGATCCCTCCCCCAGTTCCCCTGAAAATTACCCCCCCCAAAATTGAACAGTTCCCCAATGGAAGGTACCCCAGTGTTATACACACAGAGGCAATGGCGGCCAGACCCGTGGTGGTATTGGGTAGGCCGGACCCGCCCGCCTATAACATCGCCAAATAGGCATCTTGTGAATTTAAGCCGAGTCACAGCGTGGTAGAACAAGAACAGCAAATCTCAGAGACCTGAAAACATACCTTTTACGATTTAGGCATTATTAATGATGGTGTGCGTCTAATAATCTCTTTAGCAGAGAGCAGTGCACCTAAGAGAGTGACGAGGATACCACATCTGATCTAGGCGCACTCCCCAGTTCGGCATCTCCTGATGAGGCCTCACCCCCCAAAGTTGATGGAGCCGACCTGTTCGCTTTTCTGCACTGTACTTTTTGAGATCCTTCTGCAAATGATTAGGGTCAACATACAGTTTAGTTTGGACTGGCAAGCAAAGTTAACCCGGAGTCGGGCCGGGTATAACATAGCGTAATCCAATTGAAGTTCTCCTAGTTTGCGCTTTACAGAGCCAAATTTCTTCCGTGCTTATTGTACAAGCGGAGTAAAATCCAGGAAAAAGGACAGTTCAGAACCTTCATAGTTTAGAGTTTTCAATGCTCTTGCACGCCTCAGAACGGCATCTCTGTCCCGGTAATTAGGTATACGAGCAATCAATGGTCGGGGTGCCGCACCGGGAGGGGGGGGAAGGGAGGAGGGGATGAGGGCCCAACGAACTGTGTGCCCGCTCAAAGACAAAGACATCAGAGAATGTTTCACGGCCCAACTGTTGTACCAGCAGCTTTTTGACAAATATTTCCATGTTGCCAGGGGATGTGGACTCTGCCAGTCCTAGAATTCGCACATTGGTGCTCCTGGAGCGTGCTTCAAGATCTTCGGCCTTCTCTTTCATTGCCACCACTAGTTTCTCCCTTTGTTTCTGCACTGCCCCCAGTTCAGTCTGAGCGTCTTCTGCCTCAGAAATACTGCACTCCGCCATATCAATCCTTTCTGCATGCTTGTACACCCTTTTGGACATTCTGTCCCTGCGATATGACAGGGAGTCCATCTTAGAGTCAATAGAGGAAAGACTAGCCCCCAGAATTTGCCGTATGTCCCCATTCAGAACCTACAGTGTCCTCGGACAGCATAGCCAGCGTGGACTCTAGGTCGTCGTCTCGGGCCAATTTACGCCGGTCGAAATAGAGTTTCGACTGTAACTTGTCGTCTTTACCCATGGCTCCAATCGCTGGCCAACCATCACGGAGGGAATAGCAGGGGTACTGGTCTCAGTCACAGAGGGCTACTTAGGCAGTGGATGCAGGTAAATTGTACCCAGGACAGAATTCACTCAGACATTGGGCAGCAACGCAAAGTAATGGGAGTGAAGCCACCCCATTCAAGGCCAAACAGGTGTTCCTTACTTATCCTAGTTCTTGTTGTGCAGCTGGTGCAAGGCTCGATTACACACCCCTCAATGTCTGGTACACGGTGTTCATGGCCCCGCATTCTGGAGCGAGGGATCCCAACCTGTGTTAGGCAGGCAAAATATCACATATGTGCTCTGGGGATACGGTGAACAGCCCACGCTGCCAGGGACACCAGAAGACAATCTTATAAAACAGCCTCTGGTGACGCCGGGGACACCAGCGCCGGTTCTTCCAGTAACGCTGCAGGTCCAGCAGCCCACGAGGAGCACACCCTCAATGGCAGCCGCGAGGCAGGAAGATCACAGGCAAGTGCCACGAGCTTGATTAATCACCGACAAGGTTTGTGCTGTCAAGGCGGTGTCTCCTCCAGGCCGGAGAGGGCGCTGTGTCCCACTGATGTTAGACCAGCTGTCATGAGCCCCCAAATGTGCACTCCAGGTCTTACCGGCGCTCCCCCTGAGCCGATAAGGATGCTGGCACGCAGAGAGAGGGCGATTCTCTCCTCAATCGCAGTCGATGAGGCAGCTTACCACCGATCAGCCACCGTGTCACAGCTTGATGCAGGCGTCTCCCCACTCCACAGAATGTCCAATATGGCAGTCGCCAGCCTCCGCGGAGCTCCACTGCGTAGCTCTGCACCTCTCCGTCTGCAGGGTAGCTAGCGCCGCCAAACATTGCCCGATTACTCCCAGCCGCCTTAATCGCTTCTACCAACGATTATATTGCCATCAGATGCCCAGATGGTGCGAAATCATGCAAGATAATGTTGGGCGGCTGCCGGAGCTCACTCAGGCTGTGTCCATCTTCGAGCCAGGCGAGCCACGCCCCCCCCAGGACTCTGGGCACTTTACCACTGCTATATAGTGCTAAAGTGCATGTACTCTCTCCTTTAAACATGGTATGATTAGTTTACAGCTGTTTGGCATATTTAATTAACTTGTAGGTCCTTTGTACAGTAGTATCCCATATCCCCAGGGCATGTAAAGGAAATGCTATTAGGGCCAGCAGCGCTGCTTGCGCCACCAACAGAAGTAGCCTTTCAAACCTGTCTCAGACCCGCCACTGCAAGGCCTGCGTGCGCAGTTTACTGCCACTTTGATTTAGCATTTAAAGTTACTTGCCAAGCTTGAAACTCCCTTTTTACTACATACAGGTCACCCCTAAGGTAGGCCCTAGGTAGTACTATGGGCAGGGTGCTGTGTAAGTAAAAGGTAGGACATGAGTCTTTATTGTGTGGCATGTCCCGGTAGGGACAAACACCCTATTTGGTTTTTCACTACTGTGAGTGCTGCTCTGCTCATAGGTTAGCATTGGAAATTCCCTTATCTGATTTTCAGTGGAAATTGCTGATTTGAAAGGAGTAACATTACCCTGTTTGGTATGTTTGGAATAGTGGTGATAAATCCTGATTATTGGTGTAAGTGGATTTTTCATTACTATTGTATGAATGCTACTTTTAAAACGTGGGCAATACTCTGTACTTATGACTCTTTGTGCTTTGCAGCCTAACTTTAACCCCCGTCTAGGGCAGAGTGACAGCTACGCTTTGTTCATACTTTCCAGACAGCTGTACGTAACACAGGGAGGGTTTGGGTGTAACAGGGTTACATCTGCATACTGAATGGTATTCCGGAGCTGGGAGAGAGGGAGGAAGAGCACACTTACAATTGTATAGGCTGTGGCCTGCCTGCACATAAATGGATCATCTGGAACCAGAGCTGGGTTGAAAGGGAGTGTTGTGCACGTCTAAGGTTCCTTTGAAGTTCCCCTTAGATTAAAGACATTTTGAGTAAAAGTACAGGGGCTCTGACCTTCTGTTTTTAGGCACTACAATGATTTGCAACCAGACACTGCTGGCTCTACAGACTGCACATTGCCGGAAGAAAATTTTACGCTGCCAGGAAGAATTGCCATTCGACTGACTTGCTTGTTGTGCTCACCTGTGGTCTGCTGGGCTACAAGAAGGAATGCTGCTTTGCTTCAAGTACCCTGATGTGCTGGCCTGCAGCTCGTTCCGTGCTTTCGTGCTCCCCAGTTGTTCTCCAAGGGCTGAGTGGTGTGCCCCCTACCTGTTTTGCTACAAGCTCTACTTCCAGCGTGTGGAGAGATGTGCTGGAGGGTTCCTACGTTCTATTGCCAGCACATGGAGAGCGCTTTATACTTTCTGTACATCCAGCGTGTGGGAGTGCTTCTGTTGAGAGAATACGAGTGGAGAGTGCTTCGTTTTCATTTGTCTTTTACCACAAGACCAGTGCATGGTGAACCCTGGTTGTGTTCCTGACCTCTGCAATAGCAGTGCCTGGTAAGTGCTTGTTGTTTACACCGTCCTCTGCTAAAGTCAGCGTGTGCTGAAGGCGCTCAATATTTCCTGGGAAGATGCGCATGTTTCCATGCTCCAGGATGTGGGTGGCCTCTGAGGGAATCCCCGGCCAGGGGAGTTCTGGGTCGCCTGGCAACGCCAAGACCTCCACCTAGCTGCAGAAGTCACTGCCCATGGAGACGTGGGGGACCGAGTGAGTCAAAGTGCAGAGTCTTGCTCCTTATGAAGCTCATAAGCCAGAGGGCTTGTTCCAAGTACCGTAACTCCCCAAGTGGGCAAGCCCACAGCATTAGTTGCTACCTGGTACATGTTGTTTCATGGGGATTGCCCCCATGTTTGTATCGATCTTGAGGTGCATTTGCCCTGCATTCCTGAGGGTGGATCCTCTGGAAAGGACCCCAGGAATGGAGAGGGGCTGTGTTTACATTCAGAGAGCTCCAGACTTTACCATATACAGTGTAGGAGAGTGAAGATGTTCCTGTACTCTACGTTGGGAGCCCGAGATTACAGCATAATGCCTAATAGGAGCACACAAGTACTGTGTCCTATAGCTTGAGTAGATTATCAGTGTTTTTGTGTATATGTATATATGGGGATGTCTTGGTGACACTTCTGTTTCTCATTTAACTACTGCATTTTGGGCCCTGATATGATGATGTATGTTGTGTTGATGCCTTATACTGATGGGATAACCAATACTATGTCAGGGCTGCATAAAATACACCCAAATGTTTTCTTTCATGATGTTTTACAACATAACAGTTGTTCTTTGAATGTATGCATTGTGATGTTTTTGTTGATTGCCTTGTGGCAAAATAAGCACCGATATATGTTGTTTTGGTCTATGGGTTACGTACGATATATTTTTTATATAATATTGTGTGGAGTATCTTTGGTGGTGTATTTATTGTGTCACTGGTGTGAGTGTGTTGAGCAAATGCTTAACACATTTCCTCTGGGATAAGCCTGACTGCTCTTACCAAGCTACCAAGGGGGCGAGCAGGTGTTATCTTAGGTGTTTAACTCCCCTACCTTCACTAGAGTGGTGGGTTCTACCTGGCTCCGGAGCATACTCTGGCCAACCAGAAACCCCATTTACAACAACCAATATTACTAAACTCATGTTCTAGCCCAGATTTTAAAAACAAAACAGCTTCCTTCATAGCTATATTTCATTAATTAGATTTGACCATAGGAACTGATGCATGGTCGGTACACAATGAAAAATCATTAGAAATTGTAGCTTAGTTAGTTGCTGGCTCTTGGTATCGCATGTATTTCGACAATCAATAAATAATGTATGCCCAACAATCAGAAAGGTTTGATGGAGCCAACAATATGCAACTTTTGAAAATCGACCTCCAGGACAAAACAATTACGGATTAAAATGTTGTCATTCATGTTTACAGAGCTTGAAAGATACGAAGCCCTCGCAGGCTACAGGATAAACTGGCAGAAGTCCCCGGGGACAGGAACAATGGACGAACCTCCCAGAGAGGCTACAGAAGACTAGTGAGGGCTTTACGTACCTTGGAGTGTTTGCGACACTAGATAGTGGCCGCTCGTATGACAAAAACATTGGACGAATAGTGCGTAATTTTATAGAGGATGCGAGTAGATGGCGACTCCTACCCCTTACACTCCTGGGCCGTGCGGCCATGTTTAAAATGAGGACGCTGCCCAAGCTCGTGTACGCATTCCAGAACGAATATTACTCCCTTCCCCGTAGGGTGTTCACGGAAACTAATGCAGAACTGAGGACCCTCCTGTGGTTAGGGAAGCAACCCCGGATAGCACTGACGACCTTACAGAGGTACCAGTACAGTGGAGGGATCTCACTTCCTAATATCGAGGCCTATTACTGGGCGGAACACTTAATGCCCATCAATGACTGGTTCCACGCCCCGGCCTCACACCCCACATATGCACTTGAAAGGTACACGATGGGCGCTCGCCCGTATAACCATTATTTATACGGGGGCAAAGGGAAAGGGAGGCTGCTTCCGGCTACTAGACTTACGTTGACTGTATGGAACCAAGCGAATTAGACAATAGGCTAGGAGAAGAGGCCCACCAAACAAACGCCGTTGTGGCATTGCACCTGGCTGCAGGAACTGAATAAATTGAAGGGGTTTAAGAGGTGGGACGATATAGGGATCTCGACGCTCGGGACGTGACGGCCAAGGGGGACTTGAAGTAGTTCTAGGTGTTGCCGAATTTGGCTTGCTCCGAACGCAATATTTTAAATATGCACAACTGAAACATGTATGGCAGGCGGAGGGGGTCCCAGCAGACACACTCCCTGAATATGCACCATTAGAAGGCCGCCTGCTCCAGGTACAAGTACAGGAAAGGGCAGTATCGCTCACATACAGAACTCTTATGAACAACATGCCAAACAATCTTAGTACCCTTAGGAGTACGTGGGAGAGGGAGGTGGGTGAAATGGACACGGTAGACTGGGACACTGTACTCATGCACCCGAGGGAGGTAGCTATTAAGTTCCGGTTGAGGCTCATTCAGCTCAACGTACTTCATAGAACCTATTTTGATAGGCTATGCCTACACAAAATGGGTAGAGTCGGAGATACAAATTGCCTGAGATGTGGACAAGAGGGGAGGGGATTTCTACCAAGTAATATGGTCTTGTCCGATGATTCAGGAGTATTGGGTGTTGATCCTGAGAGAACTGGGGAAGGTACTGGAGACTTCCCTGCCACTTGACCCTAAATTAGTCCTGTTGGGTATGACCAATGATGTTGATCTCGCACGCCCGCGCCTGATTTTCCTGGTCCTGGCCTTGGTGGTTGCGAAGAGGGATGTGGTAAAGAAGTGGGGGGGAACCACGATACCACAATTGGAGGAATGGCGGAGAGGTATGGATCTCTACATGGCAGCCGAAAGGGTCACCTATAAGGCACGGGGCTGCCCTAAGAAATTTGGTAGAGTATGGAGTCGGTGGCGGAAGTATCATGGCCTCGATGGGGGCTATGAAAAGGGATAATGGTCTAAGCGACCCCACAGATATGAGTACGGTGTAAGGCAGTTGGCCAGGGCACTTTTACCATGGGCATGGAAAACTCTGGTGACCTTTCTCGATGTGAATACTATTGTATTGCTTTTATTGGTGAGGATCAGTGGGTAGGGGCGGGGGGATGGGGTGTGCTGACCGATGATGACATGACTGTATTGTTGTTCCATGATAAAATGCAAATAAAAATATTTCAACAACAAACAAAAAAAGTTGTCCTTCATTTCTATTTTTTTCAACTGATTCTTCAGATTTCAATTAATAGTTTTTTTGCTAAAACCATGAATGATTTTGGTTAAATCTGTTTATTGAGTTTTTCATTTTTTTGATACAAGGATAATGCAAATGACAGATAGTAGGGCATACAGTTAGAGATAGAATATCCTTTAATGCTTGTCTGATGGCCTAACACACAAAGCACATCAATGACATGGCTAGGTTGCAAGAATAGGCATGCCCTATAAGCCTGTAAAGGAAGGTGGGCCTTGGCGACTAGTCATATTATGTGTGTCGAAAAGGCATATCACTGTGTATCAGAGGAAATCAGTATATCAACTCCTGTATTTGAACAATAGTCAGTCCAACCGTTGATTATAAAGATAGCCGATTCATTTTATACAATCAAAGGTATAATAACAATAACAACCATAAACTAGGAACGTATGTGACCTTCTGTCTCAATGCCCCCCAAAGTCAGGAGCCTTCGCTCATCACAGCCAACTAATGCATTGTTTATGGTCCATAAGATACATTGGGGATGTGTGAGTGCTGGGCTTCATAAACTAGGAGGAAGAATCGCTGCCATTGACCCTATGCTCCAGGTCCGGTGCTTCGTACAAAGGTTCAGTGCCATTGCCTGCCTCATGGCACTGAACCTTTGTGAGAAGCTCTGGACATGTGTCCAAGCTTATTTATCCCCTTTGTACACAGTCGGACCTAGGTTTGTCAATCTTCTCATTCAACAACACTGGGCACAAAAACAAGGAAAACCTAAGCAGCCCATAAAAACTAAAATCAATTTAGTTTTTCATGAGGTTTTTGTACAACTAGTGGACTGAAGCAACAGTACATGAAATAAACAAATTGAGTACAGGTTCTTGTAAATAAACCATCTAAATTACTGGCAATGGCATACTGGACAATTTATATTGTGTAAACTAACACATACCTAAGTTGTTCTTCTGGTTAGGTAAGCATGATGTAACTAAACTGAAAAATACACACCCAAAGGTTCACATTAGCCTGAGCATCACATATAGAAACAGGCTAAGTAACATAGTCTGCTTACACATTGCTCCCATCAGCACTCTCCACAAGATATATCACACAGAAACATCCAACAGAGTACACCAGGTAAAAATAATCTTGCATACATCATCGTAGCTTAAAGGTGAGACCACTATGAGGCCATATCAATGGCAGAACATGCACAAAACAAACACGAATAACATAAAATCCAGGAATATGTGTGGAAGTGCAGGTTTGTTACATGTGAAGGTGGATTAAGTAGACGAAAACATGACATGTTTTTATTAAGGTGTGTTGATCGTATAAACTGGTCACACCTTTTGGTAAGAAAGTAAGAGCAACTATAATAAAAAGTTCTAAAACCCCGTGGAAATTTAAGATCTCTCTGAGCTGTATAAAAAGGTCTAAAGAAACACTCTCTTCTTCAGCGAGTACATATATATTGGGAAGGAAGTTGAAAATGGTAACTTAGAACAGTGGAGGCATATTTTATCAGTGTCTATGTATAATTTCTCCAGTGTAATTGTGATGCATCTAGTTCTTTTTTAAGTTTTTGGAATTTCAACAGGTCCTTTTTCGTGCTTGGAGCAGGTGGGCGTGTTCTTGGGAAGAGGTGTGGCGCTGCGGCCAGGGTGACTGACACCGGACGCTGGGGCTCACGGTTCAATCCCCGGCACCGGCGGCAGGTCAGTCCAGCACCATGTGACTCTGGGCAATAGCTCGCTTAATCTTCCCGACGGCCCCCAGCGCCAGGATGCCTCCGGGTAGCTGTGCGCTTTACAAATACTGGATTTACATTTACATTTAAATTTTTGGGTATCCGGATACTCAGACCTTTAATGAGCCAACTGAAGAACTACACTTCAGTCAAGTGCTTGTTCAAAGACCAAAAGAAACAAGACCGTACTCAAATGTAAGCATTTTCCAGGTCAGCATCCGATCGTGACAGTTTGCAAAACCCTCTATTCGAGTCTGACTCTGCAGATATGGAGACACAAGTTCTACCCCAGGATGTTCAGACCGACCAAGCCCAGGCCCTAGTCCAGACCGTCCAGCAACAGACAGAGGAGCTCCAACAACTGCAAGACCAGAATCTGGCTCTGTGGCAAGCTCTGGCAGCTATGGCATCTGATGTTCCAACCATCTCAGGTAATTCCATGCTTCTCTGGAGACATTAATAAATTGAAGGAGTTTTTGAACACCCTTACGGTATTCTTTAGCTTCCATCCAGCTGCAGTTTCACACGGTAGAGCCAAAGTTGGTTACCTGATGAGTGCCTTGCTGGTGCGGCCCTGGGTTGATCGACCCCCTTACTAGCCACAGAAGATCCATGCCTGTCAAATTACTCCACTTTCCTGTCGACGTTCAAACAAATGTTCAAGAGACCTGACCTAGAATTCTCGGCAGAAAAGGCACTCTGCGATATTCAACAGGGAGGGCTAGACGTTTTGTCCTATATTACCCTATATTGTCCATTATATTATATTACCCAGGAGAAACTACATGGGTGGAATAAACTTTATTTACTCTTTTTGCAGGGGCCTTAAGGAAGAGATCAAGGATGCGCCTGTCCTTTCTGCCCGAGAGGACAGTCTCTTAACATTGATGGGTCAGGCCCTACATATGGAGCATCAATTGTGGAAACGTTGAGCTCGTCCTTTGCCCCCCTACAGCAGTACTAGACCACCAGTAGAAAAGTAGAGTGTTCTCGGTTTTTGTATGTACTACGGATCTCCAGTGCACCTAGTCAGAATCTGTCCGGTGCGCCCTCAGAAGTTGCCGGAACACGCCATTTCCCATCCTCAGTGAAGGGGGAACGAACGGGATGACCTCAAACCCCTTTTGTGGAAATGTCTCGAAAATTCAAAGCCTCCCTTTTTCTATGATACACCGAGGTCCTGAGTGGGGGTAAGGAAAAGATATTAGGCCTTCATGACAGTGATGCCATTGGTGTATACATTCCTCGCATCATCAAGGAGTCTCCTGAACAAGTTCACACTGTTGATGGAGCACCTCTAGTTTACTTCTGGTTCTTACCTTTGGTAATCATCATGAAACTATAGCCTTGGATCTCATCACATAGTATTCCTAGGGAGTGCTTGACATGACACAACCCATATATAAATTGGAAATGGACTATTTGTTTATCCTCCCAATTCTGTCTTAAAATGTTGTTACTCCGCAGACGATTACTGGACCCCTAAGTAGCGAGTCAACTCCCCTACAATGTGAACTAGTATAATCAACTCTCTTCAGGGAGTGACCAACCAATATCTGGATTTTGCTGATCTATTAAAAAAAAACAAGGGAACTGATTCTGGTGTCCGATCGGGAATTTGATTGCACCATTAGCACGGAGCATGGAGCCACTGTTCCCTTTGGAAGGGTTTATTCTCTCTCTGAACCTAAAAAATGAAACTCTAAGGCTATATTTGATGGAGAATTTGCGGAATGCATTATGACCTGGTCCTCATCCCCGACTTATGCTACTTTGTTCTTCGTCCCTTCAAAGTCAAACAAATTAAGACCTTGCCTTGACTATAGGGGAATAAATAAGATTACCGTAAAGGCTTGATGCCCATTCCCTTTGATCAAAGATACCTTGGAAGCGGTCAGAGGTTCGAAGATATTTACCAAATTAGACTTGCACAGATCCTACCATCTATTATGCATCAAGAAGGGAGAGGAGTGGAAAACTGCTCTAAGAACTCCAATGGGTCATCTTGAATACTGAGTTATGCACTTCAGCTTGAGCAATGCTCCAGCAGTTTTTCAACGATTCATGGACTATAGTTTTTCAGACATGCTCAACCAATATGTGGTAGTATTCCTTGGTGACATCCTAGTATTCTCCAAAGATTCCCTCTTACCTCATCAGTATGTCAGACAGGTACTCCTATGTTAGAACCAACTGTTTTGGGAATTGGAGAAATGTGAATTCGATTAAATCGAAATAGAATACCCAGGATATTGGATCAACGGAAGGAGAGTCTCTATGGATCAGTGCAAGATTTCCACCATTCTGGATTGGCCAACTCCAAGTGATGTAAAAGAAAGCCAGTGTTTCCTAGGGTTTGCAAACAATTTTTTGAGAATTTTGCCCAACTAACCAGCGTAATTACCAGAATTCTCAATAAAGATATGCTCCGATACGGTTTTCACTGGGATGATATAGCCAACAATGCTTTTCTGAGCTTAAAAAGAGCCTTTACGCAAGCACCAATGCGGCGTCATCTGGACACCACTAAAAAGTTAATTGTGGAAATTGTTGCCTCAGACCAAGCTATCAGAGCAGTGCTTCTCCAATGGCATAAAGAGGACTGGCTTGAGCATCCAATCTTCTATCTGACCCATATCATATTTGATACAGAAAATAATTATTCCGTTATCGAGAAAGAGCACCTAGTCATGAAAAGAGCCTGCACAGGGTGAAGACATTTCTTAAATTAAGTTCAAGAACCTTTTGAAGTACGACCTTATCATCAAAATCTCTAATGCCTTAAAAACATGCAGTGCAGAAACAGCCGTCAGGCCCGCTAGGCATACTTTTTTAGCCAGTATGACTTCGACATACCCTATATACCCGCCCGGCAGCAAAAACATTCTAACAGGTGCAGTATAATGCAGATATCCTGAAATTCCATTACTCTTTGATCAGAACCGTTTCCCTCCCCAATGAATAATAGTAGTCATACAATCCTATCTGGAGAAAATCCAAGCTGTGTAGCTCAAAGTCTCTCAAGAGCAGTGGGACTACCTACAAGGAGTAACTGCTAGAAAATTATTTAGTGTCTAGAGGAACAACATTATTTATTCCCACGAAGAAACTCCATCTCGAGGCATTCAAAATGTGTCATTACTAACCAGCTGCAGGTCACAGTAGTGTCAAATCCACTCAGGAGCTCATGTTTCGTTCCTTTTTTAGGGCGTCTTTCAGGGAAGACACAGAGTCAAATGTAGGTTCCTGTCTAGTCTGCACCCAAAATAAGACTTCCCATTCTAAACATTCAGGGCTGCTACCACCTTTACCTGTCCCTCCAGAACCCTGGCATACCATATCCACAGACGTTATTACTGCTTTACCCCAGTCCGACGTTAATATTGTCATACTGGTCACAGTTGACTCCTTTTCTATAATGGGTCATTTCACTGCGGTAAGGAAAGTATCTTCTGCTAAAGAATTGGGACTGATATTTTTACAAAAGAATTTCCAATTGCATGTGCCCCCTCAAGATATAATATCAGACCACGGTCT
Organism: Lissotriton vulgaris; assembly: GCF_964263255.1. Classification (NCBI taxonomy): domain Eukaryota; kingdom Metazoa; phylum Chordata; class Amphibia; order Caudata; family Salamandridae; genus Lissotriton; species Lissotriton vulgaris. The sequence goes on along the minus strand of NC_141687.1, from coordinate 2,135,023,718 downwards.
CTAATTTGTTTCCCATTTTTTAAAATCTTTTTGCAAATCGAGGTAGCACTCCCCTATGGTTTCCACCTTCAGACCAATGGCCAGACAAAATATGTGAATTAAGGTCTGAAACAGTATCTGTGTTGTTTTTTAAACTCCTCACAGAGTAATTGGTGCCTGGAGTGATTGGGAGTGATCAACATCCTGGAGGTGGGCCTGAGGTTTGCCGCCTGACCCGTAGATGCTACTGGGGGCCTCTGCCGTTGCCACTCGGCTGCTTACCTCAGTAGCTGCTGACCCACAGCCCCTCTGATTTGCACGTGGTCCATTGGCATTTCCTGGCCCAGATGTGGTCCTCTAGGGCACACTTACCTTACCTCCTCCTCCTGCAAGCCCTGGACTGAAACTACAAAGTTGTGACACTATCCTGTGAAGGACTGGCTCTGCTGCATGATTAGCCCCGGGAGGATTTCCTGTGCCGGTCTCCTCATTGGCCACATCATGGGGTAGGACAGACCTCTCAGAGACACATGCAGGGCAATACCATCACTCAGTACACTACCGTACTTCAGTCAATGCAGAGGTTCACTTTGGAGGAACACTCAGAGACCCTGGAGCACTCTCCAGAGTGTAAGAGGAGCCTTCTCGAGTGGCCCTCCTGCAGGCCATCCACCGCCATAGAGTAGTGCTTGAAGGACTAATTGCAGGAGTTTCCACTGAGGGGAACTTGTTGTACGCTGACCTCCGCAAGGTTGTGGACCAAATGGCGAATGCGAAACCCAATATAAAGTTGCTGCAGGCTGAGGTGCGTCTTTTAAAACAGCAAGATTTCCAGCTCACAGTTGTCTCTTATACCTTGAAACATTGCGTGGTGAACACGGAGGGGATGTCATGCCAAAGTAATGTGTGCCTGCTGAGTTTTCCTGAAAAATAGAGGGCCTGTCGGTGGAGCAGGTCCTGTAAAACTAGGTGCGACTCACGCTGCGTCTTAAATATCTCTCTGAACACTTTGTCATTGCAAGAGCGCATAGTGCTCTGGTATCTGCACCTCTTTCTGGGGCACTGCTGAAGGCCCTCTTTGGTAAAATCCTCAATTAGAGGGACAGAGCCGCAATAGTGAGAGCTGCCAGAAAAATGTCTGTTCCGCAATTTGAAAACCACAATGTTGCTATCTATCTGGAATATACCCAAAAAGGGCAGGAGCAGCGTAAACCTTGCTTGTCTCTGTCACCTGCCATTGTTCTGCTTATGTGGGCCTAAATCCATAGTGCCATTAATCACACTTATTCAGGGCAGCCATTATCGATCTGCTATTGGAGGTTTGGGTTGTCCACACCTGATGCTGTGCCTTTCATTGTCAAACATTCCTTTCCCACCTCAAATTGGGACTATTTAAGGCCTTGCTCCAGGGCCTAAAAGTATGTTACAAACAGCTTTGGCTGTCCAGTCCCTCTGTCGGCTCCCTTGTCCAGGAGAATTGACTTTGGGTTTTGAAAGAGTGCTGCAGGTTAAGAGCCCCTTCACTGTTGGTATTTGCTCAGGATTCTCATAACTGGAGTTTCACCCTTCAACTAGTTTTGTGTGTCTCCCCAGATACTTGCCACCTGATGGTTTCAGTGTTTTCCTGTCAGCCTTTAAATATGCTGATAACAAACTTCAGTGCTGGTGCTAACTGACCAAGGGCTTTTCCAGGTATTCATCTCCTAGAAGTCAGTTCCACAACAATGTTCCACTCTTGTAATGAGGTAGCTGCTTTAGGACCCCACCTCACCATGTAGCTGATATGCGTGGTCCAAACTTATTTTCCTACGAAGGAATTATTCACAGGTTAGTTTATCTTACTTTTTTATTTTTATTTATGGTGATTGTATTATATTTAGGGCTCCCGGTTTCATGGTATTTATTTTTTTGCCATTTCCGTCTATTTATCCATATTTATTTTTTGGGCATTTTTTCTGTATTTATCCACATCTATTTTGGCCACAAGCAAAAGACGACACTACAGCTAGTATTTTTTTTTTGGTTTTTTTTAAACACCTTTATTTGTGTACTGAGGGTTATACACAGCTTGTAGCCTACAACCTCTAAGGCCGGCAGCGTAATTATCCTAATGGACTTGCTTCTGAACAGCTCGATAATACACAGCTGAATTGCCGACAACCCTGGGGTCCGGCGGCGTACCATATACAGAAACAAAATCTTAATTCCGTTTAACAGTTATCGCACTGTAATATCAGGCCGCCGGGCATCCTGGTAACTGAAGTGCCAGTACAGTGTAGGTCGTCTCATAGCATGTAATCGGCATTGGTGTGTTTGATTTTCAGAAATTCCCCTACTAGTACTCTACCCCCTAAGGACTACCCCCCACCCCTTATAGAATGAAACCTCTGAACTCCCCCCCCTACTAGTAAACTGGTTCCCTAGCTATGTGTCAGCTATTTATCTCACTTCATGTGTTGCCTAACAACGAGTTACCTCGCTATGTAATTACCCATCTACAGGTGTCATGAATGTGTCTCCCCAGCCCAGCCTACCTAATCTGGGCATGCCACAAACCACCTAGCAGAGCTATGCCTCAGGTATCGCTTGCCTGATGTGTCCTACGAAGTCTCTGGACAGCCTTCCTCCATGGGCGTCTAGGTTTTTACCCAGAGTGTGGGGCGATAGTGGATTACAATCTATTTAACTGCTATGGTCCTCTGCCTGTCTGTCGGTCTGTGGGTCAGCAGTGACCTCTCTCGCACTTCTAAAGGTGCGATATAGACTCCAGAAGTCCTTCGGGCGACTAGTGGGAGGGAGAAGCTCGCTACAGTGTTCCGGTTGCGTGCAGCAATATAGCATGTCCCGGGCCCACCTCCTCTTCGTCGGGAGCGGTCCTCTCATCCAGCATTGCGCCACTACACGTCGAGCCATTAACATGCCCATGTCTGTCAACCGCCTAACCGCCACAGGCAGACCCCTGGAGTGGCCAAGCAGCGCCAGGGCTGGGTCCGCGTGTAGTTCAATGTCTAGTATCTCTCCTAACTCCGCTATCCCCTCCTCCAAAAATGTGCGTATTCTGCGACATCCCCATGCCAAATGTAAGAGGTCGGCGATGGGTGCATTGCATCTCTCACACTCGGGAGATTGCCTGAGCCCGTAGCGGTGTAGTCGTTCCGTTGTGTAATACACTCTTTGCAAAAATTTAAAGTGGATCAACCAGTGCCGTCCATTTAGGGACAACCTCTTGGTGCTAGTACATCAGTACTTCCACATTGGGTCGTCAATATTGATCTGCAAGTCCCTTTGCCAAGCGAGCCTGGCTTTCGAGGGTTCCTGAGCTCTGTGCGGAGCAATGGCTTTGTACCGATGAGCTATCATTTTCCGTGATTGTGCCGTTTTTATGGCATGGGAGAGTTCTGGAAGCTCCGGGGGCTCTTCCAGATCCAGGCCTAAAACGTCCTTCAATGCACTGCGGACTCTGTGGAATTGAAACTGCTGTAATAGCGTAGTACCTTCCGATGTCTGGGCCACATTTTCCCAAGTTCTCACCTTGCCATCCTCGAAAAGCTCGCCAGTCTTCTCAATTCCCAGCGCTTGCATCGCCAGCACAACGCCCTTCTCCACGATAGGCGGCAACCAAAGAGCCCATTCTATTGCCATTAAAGGGGAGTACATCAATGTTCCTTCTCTAGCCCTTAGCAGCGCGTACCACGTGATCGAGTCCAGCACTCCAGTCCTGCGATCCATTGGGGTGCATATCGTGGCCGGAAGAGGGAGTGGGTTCGCGAATAACCGTTCCATCTGCACGTGGGAGATGTTTGCTCCTCCGTGAATCCACGTGTGTAAGTGGGCAGCCTGTGCCACTCTGTAATAACGTTCCAGGTCTGGAGCTCCCAGACCTCCCATCTCGTACGGAAGCGTGAGTGTAGTCCATTGCACTCTTGGCTGCTTTCCGCCCTAGGCCAAGCGAACCATGAGTGTCGTCAGATTCCTGAAGAAAGTTTTTGATAGAATAATGGGCAGATTATTGAATAGAAACAGGAACCGGGGCAGTACCACCATCTTCATGATGGCTATACGGCCCATCAGTGACAACGGGAGTCTGCATCACTTCTCGACGTCCTCCTCACATTTGCTAAACGCTACCCTGTAGTTCTTGCGGAACAGCACCTCAGGGTCCGAGTGAATCATAATTCCGATATAGAGCACCGGCTAAGCTGACCAACGTAGAGGGTATTCCATATCAAAGTGGTTTGTCACCGGGGGTCAGTGGAAACACCACTGATTTATTCCAATTAATCTTTAGTCCGGAAAGCGCGCCAAATCGGACCACTTCCCGCAATACTGAGGCCAGGTTCACCTCCGGGTTGCGTACATAAAGCAGTGTGTCGTCTGCGTAGGTAGAGATTATAATCTTATAAGTTGGGAAGCTAACTCCCCGGTGCCAGTGGTATTCCCGTAGCGCGCTGGCCAATGGTTCTACCACCAGCGCATATAATAATGGTGAAAGCGGGCAGCCCTGTCTAGTACCCCTGCTGATTTCAAAGGGATCAGATACGCAATCACCAATGCGCAATCTGGCCGTTGGTTTCCAGTACAATGCACCGATCATTCGTAAGAAAGGTTCCCCGAGTCCGAGCCTCCGCAGAACTCGTAACATGAATGGCCACTCCACGGAGTCGAAAGCCTTCTCCATGTCGAAGAAGATGGGGACTGCTTTCGTGTCCTGCCTAACATGCTGTATGGTCCCCAGTACTGTACGAATATTATAGGTCAGGTTCCTCCCTGGCACAAATCCTGCCTGTTCCGGGGCCACTAAGTCCGGGGCTATCAGAGCCAGACGTGTAGCAAGAACCTTGGCATATAGTTTCACATCCACATTTAGTAGAGATAGAGGTCTATATGAACCACACACGTTGGAGGGCCTGACGGGTTTTAGAATGGTGACTATTAATGCCTCTCTCATTGACTGTGGCATACTACCCTCCACGCAAATGTCGCCAAACAGAGCGGTCAGGTGCGGAATGAGTTTGTCTTTGAACGCCTTATAGAACCCTACTGTTAGGCCATCCGCCCCAGAAGCGCTATGCACTCGCATGCTAGCTAATGCTTACAATATCTCATCCTCCTGTATAGGGGACATTAGAAACTCACGATCAGACTGTGTCAAGAAGGGCAATTGTATGTGTTCTAGATAATCATCCATGTTTTCCGATTTTCAGTTTTAGACGTGTATAGATCGGAGTAAAAGTCCCTGAATTCCTTCAAAATCTCCTCCTCTGACGTGACAGCTACCCTGAAGCCGTATCCAGATCTGTCAATTTCGGGGGTCTCCTGTTGTTACGCAGCAGTTTAGCTAATAGAGAACTTGGACGTTCACTTTCACCATATGTCCTTGCTATTGCATATTTCCCCATATGTCGTACTTCCCTATCTGCCTCCTCGTTGAATTCCGCGATAAGGGTTTTAATTTGGTCTGCTGTGGCGGGATCAGGGTTGTTCAATTGTTGCTTCTCTAGGTCTGCCAACTGTGACTCTAAGAATTTCAAGCGCTGGAGTATGGCTTTTAGGACACTCGAGTGTTTGGCCATTGCTACACCGCATATAAATACCTTAAACGCTTCCCAGACTGTTTGGAAGCTCTCTACTGAACCAATATTTGTGTCAAAATAGGTGTCGATCTCAGCAGCTAGTTCCCCTCTAAAGGCGTCATCAAGCAACGAGTACGGGGGGGAAGCGCCATGGAAAGGGAGGTATTCGAATTATCGGTGTCTCCAACACCAGGAGGAGGGGTGAGTGATCTGAGAGTGTGCGTGATAGAACTGTACATGACAATATGTGCCTAGAGACTGAGAAGGAGGCCAGCCAGTAGTCATTCCTGGTGTGGATGTCGTGGTACGCTGAGTAATGAGTGTATCCCCCTCTATCAGTGTTTCGCCCTCTCCGCACATCAACCAAGTCCAACGTCAGTAATTCAGCTTGGAGTGTGACTGCAGCCGCCGAGGGTCTACGCTGGGGGCCTGAAGATCTATCTAATTCCGGGTCCATTACTAGGTTGAAGTCACACCCCCCCCCCCGCCCCCCCCCCCCCCCCCCCCCAAGAGCATCTGCGCTGTGGAATATTCTCGGCAGCTCCTCGCCAACTTCTCATAAAAGTCTGGGGAGTCATAATTTGGGCTGTACACGTTGACCACAATTAGATCGTGGCCCTTCCCTGTGCATCTTGCTATGAGGAACCTACCCTCTGGGTCTGCTTGCACTAATCTCAGATCTAACTTGGCTCTAGGGTTTATCCACGTCAGGACTCCTCTGGAATGCGTAGTGAACCCTGCCACTGTGGTGTTCCCCAATAGGCCCCTGCATTGAAGCATTTTACTTGTTAGTGGAAGGTGAGTTTCTTGTATGAGAGCTAAGTCTATGTGGTGTCTCTGCAAATAATTCAACACCTTCCTTAGTTTCCGATGATCGTTCAACCCTCTGACATTCCAGGTTAAAGCTCTAAGGGTTTCCGCGGCACCACCAGCAGGTACCACTGGAGTACTGGTCATCTGTGCCATTCGGACGAGCAACAACAGCAAGTCTTCTCATTGCAACACATATTCACCGTACTAGCATGCGGAACTAACATCAGTACTCTTAACTTCCCCTTACCCCACCTGGTGCCCCCCCTCCCCGCCCACAGCAGACCCTCCCCAACCTGGTCCGTCAGAAGTCTATCCCCCACCCCCCCTCCCAATGTCAGAACCCCAACTCTGAATACTAACAGTGCAACCATGCTTAACGCGCAGGGGCTCAGGTAGCCTCGAGTCATAGTCTTTGCCCAAATCTCAGAACTCTCGTTTAGCCTCCCACCTGCCCCCGCCATGCACAGTTTGAGTAATCAGAGCAACGTCCTCTTATACGCTATTACTTAAAATGTATACCCCAGTTACTCCCCCTCCACAACAATTACCGCACCATTAATGTCCTTCGTGCAGATTTAAGCATTGCAGAATGTCCAAAACTAGAACCTGCGAGGAAATAAATGTGTGGAAAAAAAAAAGGGGGGGGGCATGCGTTCTGGTTAACAAACTTCACCTCCCGCATCCATGTCTCAAACCACTTATCTGTGATTGTTTTTTTTCACCGATGACTAAATCGTCCTCTCTTGTCTTGCGTCTCATTTTTGTGCCTGTCAGAGACACATCCGCCCGCCGCCAATCTGATGTGTAGCAAGTGCGCGTCCCAAAGAGAGACTCAGTCCTGGTCATCCAAGCGGCTACCGTTCTCACCCTCCTCCAGGTTCTCGACAGTGTCCATAGATCGTTCCTTCGACCAGCGCTTCATGGCCTGCTGCAGTTCCTTGGGATCTGTAAATATATGGGAGTGTCCACGTCTGTTAACACGTAGCATTGCCGGGTAAAGCAGCGCGTAGTCCAGTCCCATCTCTCTGATACGTTTCTTGTGCGGAATGAATTGTTTGCGCTCTTCTTGGACTTTCGCCGTAAAGTCTGGATACAAAGATATGGCTGACCCTTCATATTGCAGCGGTTGTTTGGATCTCGCCAATCTGAGAGCTGTGTCCCTGTCGCTGTAGTTGAGTAGCTTCACTATTATAGGACGAGGAGGCGCCCCGGGCTTGGGGCGCGGGGCTAGAGACCTGTGTGCTCGCTCCACCGTGAACATGTTTGAAAACACTCCTTCTCCCAAGAGTGTTATAAGTAACTTTTCCACAAAGTGCTCCATAGGGCCTGTATGAGTACTCTCCGGAAGGCCCGTGATGCGGAGGTTACAGCGCCGTGAACGAGCCTCCAAATCCTCGGTCTTGTCCTGCAGGACTTGCATCATCCTCTCGGCCATATCGTGTCTTTCTGCGTGTTTATCCAACCGCTCTGCCATACGGTCCATTCGATACGAGATGGCGTCCATTTTGGTGCCTAGCGCTGATATGCTAGACTGTAGACTCTGCTCCATGGATAGAAGCATGGCTTTAATGTCTGAGCTCGCCCCTAGGTCTTCCTCCGGTTGCGTAACTGTCCCAGTCTCCAGCAGTGGGCTATGTTGTTGTAGTCTTCTTTGTGAAAAGGGCAGTTTGCTCTGGGTTTTGTCGCCTTTGCCCATCCTGCGGCTGGCAGCCCACCCGTCGGTAGGGAGATCGCGGGCTCTGCTCGCTGCCCTCAAGGGCGCCAAGTTTGTCGCTGCAGTCCACCACTCCCCGGTTACACTTGCAGCTCTTCTTGCCCCTGGAATAGTGTCTCACTTAGTGCGGTAGAAAAGCACGGCCAAACCTCCCCAACCCTCCTGTGTCCAGTGCTGTGTCTCAGGATCCAGGCTCACCTCCTATTCAGGACAGTAGAGGATTGGGCCGAGCACAGTGCTGCTTCATGTATCCAGTGCTCTAGAGATTTCTCCCAATGGCGACCCTCTGTCGAGTGCTCATCAGAGGGGGGGGGAAGGGAAACTACCTCACTCCTGGTGGTCCAGTAATTAATCGCTCAGGAGGCCAACTATGGACTAGGCAAGCCCAGGTTGCAGCAAAGGCAGCGCGGAGGCGCTAGTATTTCAACTGATAGTGTGTGGGCCACTTTCGCGCCGTTTGCAAAAAGCTATGTCGCACCGCCTTATTCGTGCTCTTCCGGGGGGGGGGGGTCTTGGCGGCCAAACTGCCGGCGATAGTATGACTGGCCAATCTCCACATTGCAGGCTCCCAAACCGCAAGGGGTCCAACCACGCAGCTTACCAGGCCTCAGTTGCCATAGCGTCTCACCGGGAAACCAGATGGGCCTTGGCTTGCAGGCGCGCTCGCCACTCAACGCCGGCCGAAGGAGGGGGGGGGGGGGCAAAGAGGCCCCACACCACAGCGATCGCACCAAGTTGTTGCCTTAGTTGGCGCTCCCCGCTTCCACACCTCACCTGCGGCACTCCGCGTCCTCCAGTCAATTTAGGCGCAGGAGCTCCGGGTCGCTCCCCCCTGGGCAGCCGCACATCGCGTCACGTTGCCCGGCCTCTGGCCGTACGCGAGGTCGCTACTTCACGGCCTACCAGGTCCGAGGCCTCGCCGAGCCGCGGCACCGTACAGGATGTGTTTCTTCCCGTTTTTCTGGGGGTCGCCAGTCGACCTCACCTTCATGTGTCTGGGGGAGCTGGTGGGGAGTCTAGGTTGTCGCTCTGAAAGGATTGTGAAGGATAAATTTGCTGTGCTTGGCGGAGCTCCAGCTTTAGGCGTCCATCGCGCTGCTGGCTAGCTCCACCCCCCCTACAGCTAGTATTTTTCCATATATTTTATTAGTTTTCTAGTACAGTATAGTATATATTGTACTAGAAAAAATAACAAGCATTGGCATAGCCAATAGGTCTCGTCTTTGGGACCTTATAAGTATTTAGTTATGCAGCACAATATCCTTAGTGCAACAACATCAACTGTTGCAAGAATAAACACTTATAAGGTCCCAAAGGCGAGACCTTTTGGCTATGCCAATGCTTGTTAAGGTTTATGGTTCGATAATGGGGCCACTTTTATGTTGGTGCCAAGATAGGAAGGAAGTGCACGTGAAAGCGGCTGATACATGAATAAATGGCCAGGCCTCGCTACCACTTATCTATAATACTATAATAAAGGAGAAACTTGCAGGCTTTGAGGCAAGTAAACGCGGGAACCACTGCGCCAATCTACACACCCGATACCCAGTAGAAATCGGCAGGGTGTGTAGATGGTTATAGGCTATATAAACTTTAAAAAAAATAATTTAAAAAAAAGTAGTCCCCCAAAGTAGTGCCGGCCGCGACGTGCGTGCTTCCGTCGAGGAACGGCGTCAGAGCGGCGTCAGAGATGCGGCGGACATGGCCCAGGGGAGGAGCGGTCACATGAGCTGCAGCGGACAGGCCAGCGGCGGTGAGAGACCAGCGGAGAGGCGGACATGGCGCGGGGGAGGAGCGGCGGCGGACAGGCGGTGAGGAGCAGAGCGGCGAGGACCTGCACTCAGGAGCGGAGAATGAGGTAAGCAGGCGGGTGTCGGCCCAGGCGGGGGACGGGGATTTACTAAAGGCAATGTCGGGGCAGGCGGGGGTCGGGGCAGGAGGGGGCACGGGCTGCTAGGCAATGTCGGGGCAGGCGGGGGTAGGGGGAAGCCTGAAAGCACCCGGACAAGGTCGGGGCGGGCTGCTAGTTAATTATAACTGCTACAGCCTGTGATGCCCACAATGCTACAGACCTAGAGTACCAGTAGGCTAAGGGGTCCCGGGTTTCAGCAGCAGCGGTCCCTCCATTTAGTTAGTGCAGGCTGTGATGCCAACTTAAAAGGGGCTCCAAATCCGAGACAAAAATAAAATTAAAACAAATACAAAGTGGTCGGGGTACCTACTGCATGGACTGGGCAGTCAGGTAGGCAGTGTAACCAGTTCCACTATAGAAATTTGGGTACTTCAGAGGGCAGTGCGGAACCAGGCAGCCAGGGGCTCCTCTGGAGAGTTCAGTTACTAGAATGGTACGGGTGCCTATGAGATGGTAGTGTGGCCAGACCCAGTGCAGTGTAGTACTGTGACACAGACAGTAGTGTCAGGTGGCAGTCATGTGGATAGTACATAAAAGCTAGTGGACGAGACATCGCTTCAGTCCTTTAGATGTCTGTCTTCCTGGCAGACTCGAGGTTCTGACGGTGCCCAAAAGGCGCGTGAGGCAGCTCCCGCACTGTAACGAAACCTGCTGCCTCTCCCCGGAGTCCCTTCTTTCGGTCTATGCTCATGGAACCCTGTCTCGCCTATTGAAAGTATGACGGATAAGTGTGGAGGGTGGTTTTATGGGTGGGAAATATACGCGTGCTACACCTATCTGAGTCAGAGTTGCATGTTAAGAATAGTTGCCAAATGCTTTCTGGGAGATGCAGTTTGGGTTCATCCTAGTGCTCTCGCTGGACTACAGTGATGCAGGAATATGGCATGAGGCATGGTGTCTTTAAACCCACCCCCTCCCGCTACCAGTCTAGGGGGCGCAGGTCCTTCAGCAGTTCGGAGGGGCTGCTCTAATTGTTCACCTGTCTTTGAAGGTAGCCTGGAAGTGTGACCTCTGCTTGGTGCATTTCCAGCCTGCCTTTCACACCTCATTTACAGTGATGGGAGGGAAGGGCAGGGGCCTGCTGCCCATCAGACTGGTACTGGCGCCATGGACAGCTGAGCTACCCTTTGTCTGGACTGACACATGAGGGGGCTATTGATGTTGGCTGGTGGGAGCAGAGTAAGGTGTAAGGGAGCGGGGGCGACATGTGGACTCAATGTAATTTACAAGCAGAGGGAGGCGACTGTCTGCGTGGGGGCTCATAGCGATGCGCCATGGTACAGACCAAGGAGGGGGCAATGCGGACAGTACTGTCTACCCCCTGTGAGAGCTGCCTTTTACACAAGTGGGAGCCACGTGCCCATATTTTTTTCTAAATTTAAACAAACAGTTGCGGTGTAGAAAATGTAAATGTGGCAAATGTCCGCCACGGGTATATGCGCCTTATCTTCCATTCAAAGTGCCCTGTCGGTAGCAAAATACCAGACGACAGTGTGGCAAAATTTGCGAGTATTTTGCCGTTTATAAATGTAAATACAGACAAAGGAAATATAGATTTCCGTCTTTATTTATATGTATATATCCGTAAAAACAGAAAACTGGGAGCCCTAATTATATTTTGCCTGCAGCAATCTGTAGTCGACACCAACAAAATGGTTATAGAAAATATTTTTCTTCTTGCTACATGTTTGACCCTGCCCCCACATTTACTAAAACCGCCCCCCTTTTTCTCAGGATCACAAACAGTTCCTATACTTTGTATTTACTTTCACTGGTGATTACAAGCCATCGTCAATACAACTGGCAGCCCTACCGAGTGCCAGGCATTTCGGGTTAGTAGAATGCATTTTAGTACTGGTGTCCTCATTACCGCACTAAAATGCAATGTTGTGCCTAATAAGCTTCTCTGAATTGTGCAACAACTGTAGCACTGTAGCTCTCAGAGAGGTGGATAACTTTGTGCTTGCTGTCCTACCCCAAGTAGTTGGAGTGTGAGACGGGCCCAGGTTGAGAAGAGGCAAGTGTGGTGATCCGGGATCCTGAGCAATCTCAGCCTGAGCCCATCTTTTTAGGTCTCGCGCCTGGCGACGAAGCGCGAAGCGCGGTCGCCAGCGAAACCCACTGTCGCTGACTTGGCTCTTAAGGCCTTTCACGGGAGACAAGAGATGGGCACGCGCAGGCTGCAGGCCGGACTGGAAATGTGGATGCACGTGTGAACACGCGCTAGCATCCACTGTGACTGAGCCGTTGCCATACATTCACTTTCATTGTTAAACATGTACAGCTGGCGCCCCTCCCTGCCAGCCGCACGCAATTGTACGTTAAAGTTGTTTTTGTGCGCCCGATTAAACGTGAAAACAATGGTCTAATTTTCTAGTCGCTGCGTTTTTCCCATTCGCACATTGTTCTCACAATGCTTGTAATGTAAACATCCTTTGCACACGTCTTTTCAGGGCGCCGACACCAGATTTTTTCAGACGCCTGAGCGCGCGCTGTAAGACTTAACGAGAGCCACTGGCTTAGTGCTAAATACATATGTGCCGTGACCCCATCATGTAACCCCTTGCGTCTAGAGTCTCGGCGCTGGGAGTGTTCTGACTCCATACATCTCTGAGTCGGTGGTGGTGGGCCGGGGCACTCGCCAGGGTTGTTCTTTGTCCCCGCTATTGTTCGCGCTGGCTGTGGAACCGTTGGTGACGGCCATGCGGCAGACTCTGGGGGCGGGTATACCCCTGGGAGACGCGACTCATCAGGTCTTGCTTTACGGGGATGACCTGCTGGTGTTCGTCAAAGACGTTGGGTGCATCCGGAGTGCTTGGCACAGTTGCTGGAACAATTTTCAGTTGTCTCGGGGCTCCGGGCGAATACGAGCAAGTCCGGTCTCTATGCCTTCAACGCGGCAGTCGAAGACTCGGGGTATTGTTTAGGCAGCACAAGGGTCCAATGGAAGGTTGACACCTTCAAGTACCTGGGTATCCAGATCTACCGGCAGCCAGCGGAGCTCCTAGAAGGCAATCTGGACAAAGCAGTGGCAGCGCTTAGGTCACAGATACGCTTTTGGACCTCCCTTCCATTGACCACAATGGGTCAGGTGGCCCTTGCCAAAATGATCATGCTTCCCCGACTCCTGTACAATTTTGTTAACCTGCCTCTTTATGTGCCACCTTCATTCTTCTCGCCGCTACATGCGATGTTGCGCAATTTCATCTGGGGTGGGTCCCGGCATCGGCTGGCGCTTGCAAAGTTGTACCTGCCAACGGACAGTGGTGGGCTGGCCGCTCCGTACTACGAGCACTATTACTTAGCCGCGCAGCTACAATGGATTGCTCGCTGGTTGGCGGACAGAGGTAGAGAGGATACCGCCACGGCGGAGCCGCCGTACTCACTGGAGAGGGTCACTAGGCTCTTTCATCCCTTGGAGACACCCGCAAGACCTGTCCCGCTGCTGCTGGCAGTAGCGTACAAATGTTACCGCAGGGCCCTCACCCGACGGGTTCTCACATATGCACCTGCGGTGCCTCTGGAGGCTTTTATGGGCGGAGACGGAATTCTCGTGAGGCCGATGCTAGAGCACTGGAAAGAGGCGGACATCCAGACACTGGGGGACCTCTTCAGGGACTGAATTGGCACTCCCCCTATCCTGGTAACATACCCATTAACAACATCCAAGTGCTGTGAAAGGTCTGATAGAAATAAATTAAATAAGCAGGGAGCAAGAACACAGCCCTGCTTTAGGCCATTATATGTTCTAATCCTCCTTGTTAAGCAATTACCCTCCCCAATCTTAACTTGAACCCTCCTTGTTAAGCAATTACCCTCCTCAATCTTAACTTGAACCCATAATAAGTTTCGAGGCATGGAGTGGAAGGCTGTCTTATGGTCGATAAAAGCAATATATAAATTTTGCTTATTCAAGACAGCCTTTTCCGCAAGCAAAGTTAGAGCCAACAAATTAGTGATAGTGGATTGACCTTTCTGGAAACCAGTCTGATTAAATTCGAATAATAATCTCGTTCGTAGCCCAGTCTTCCAGTTCCATTAAAACACCTTTCAGTCAATGAAATTAGTAGTTAATTAGCAGGGTTTGAAACCGTGCCGCTTTTATAAATTGGTTGCACTATGCTACCTTGCCACGACTCTAGAACAACCCCCAATGTCACAACATCCCTAAATAGATTATGCAAAAAGCCTGCCCACAGATTACTATTAACACGAAACAACTGAATTAGTCTTAATTGTGTCCTTGAGAGTATTGCAGTACCCTACACCCACACATTTAATTTTGGAAGAAACACAGGATAAGCCTGTGTCTCTGAAGACCAACCCAGTACAGTGACTATTAAATGGTAGAACTTCAATTTTATCTACATTAAGTTTATAGCCTGATACAGAAAAATATAAATGAAGTATGAATAAAACAGGAAGAGAGCAGTCTGGGCAAGACATAAATAAAAGAATATCAGCATAAACTGTGAATTTAATGTGCGTGATAAGTTTAAAACCTGTAAATTCCTCTGAAATCCTTAGTTAATGAAGGAAAGGTTTGAGAGCTAAGACAAATTAAAAGGGAGATAATGGGCAACCCGGGTGAGTACCCCTTTAAAGAGGAAACAAGCATTTACAATGCATTACATTGTTTTGAGCTATTGGCATTGAAAATGTTATTGGTTTTTTTTTCCCTTTGTGAAGCAATAATCAAGTAATGGTGTTGTAAATGACAATGCCTTTTATTTGTGTTTTAAAAACGATAACAAAAATAAATGGCATTGTTATTTGCAATGTCAATAGCTCAAGTTCACTTAAATGCGAGACCTATTGCATTGCAAATGCTTGTTCCTCCGAGCAATTTACTCTTGCTCCAGAGCCAAACGTCACTTACTCTGGGATTTTCGGACCAAGAAATACTTTTCGAAATAAATTTTAAAAGTCAGAGCCAGTGTTAACTGAGTATTCTGGTATAAACTGCCTTGTAAAGTCAGAGCTCAAGTAACAACTTCACTGAAACTGTTGTGTGGTAACAGAATTTAGTGGAAACGCTCACTGCCCCTTAATTCTGCAAATCTTTACAACACCTACACTAACTAACATCACAGCATGTATTAATATATATACATAAAATGGCAGTTCTGCATGCATGCACGTTTAAATTCATGTACATTGGCACTCATAATGGAAATAACATACACACATCTGCTGAAACTCACATACATATTAATAAACATACATATGCACTAACAGAAACTTGTCCACTGGGGGACACACACACCAGCTGACACTCATTTTATTTTATGTTTTTGCATATTTATGTAGCGTCCAATTGTTTAACTTGTAAGTGAGTGCCTGCTACCCCCTTAGAAATTTGACTCCAGAGGTGTCCATAATTGTAATGTAAGTAGAAAAAGGAAGGGAGGCCTCCTTTACAATGTAATAGGGGACAAGGAGCATAAGTTGAAAGAACGAGGAAGGTCCCAGAACGATTCAACTCATAAGAAACCTTAGTGTAATTCTCATATACCTCAAAATGCCAGACCTAACTTAAAATATGTACCATATTGACGTATTAAAAACAAATGTTAAACAAAACAAGAACCCTAGATAGTGTGTTTGTTATAAAAGTATACAATTTATTACAAATCAAATTAAAACAATGTATACAATAATAGTGCCCAAAGACAAATATGATCTAAAAACGATAAAAAAATCACAATTTGTTTAAAACAATTAGTCCAGGAATCACAGTTGTTGTTGTTGTCGACACAGCGTTTCGGTGAATCAGTGATAACACCTTCCTCAGGACAAACAATTCTGTGTGTTACTTTTTCAAATTCCTCTCTCTTTCAATTTAGAGGAATATTTTCGGTCGAACTCAATTGGACATGTAGAGCTTCTGGTATCTTAAATTCCAGTTAGCAGTCCCTTATTTTATCAGGAGCTCTATGTTGGTGAGGATACCGGAGTGGGGCCACTGTGTTGTGTATAGAAAACACTATGAATGGGATTTTATATCCCTTATTTTCGCGCCACTGGATGCCTTCAATTCTGCCTGCAGCGTCAAATAGTATCAACAACGGTTGTTCATCAATCCAACCTTTTTACTTGTAACCGGCCTCCCTGCTCCCCTCACGGTCCTTTCCGCATCGATTTACGTGGACGATCAGCCAATACGTCAATATGGTACATATTTTAAGTTAGGTCTGGCATTTTGGCATAATTGTAATGGTAATAACCTTTCTTTCAAGCAGTTTGTACTGGTGCAAGAAACCTTACAATAGAGTCTTCTATTTCTGTCCCTCGGAACCCCTCAGTCTTGGGGTATAAAATGGCGGGTCTGTCACCTGTGGCCGTAATGCCATATAGTTCATGGCTACACGGCCCCTTTTTGAGCTTTATGTAATGCCGCTTTCAAACCTCGCCGGCTCCCCGCTTTCTGCCCCCATTAGTGGGAGATAAGGCAACAACTTCCTTTCTGGGCAATTCAGATCAAAGTCATTAGACTGCTATCGTAAACTTGTTTTCATACCCATAATCCGAAATGCACATAGGTACAAAGCAGGCAGTCCTTGTGAGCAAACAGATTTAGAAGTGCTGTTATCCATTGGGCTTGACTGCTGCGTCACCCTGGGCCTGGCTACAACATAAACAGAGATTTATGAAGGGATATGGTCAGAGGCGAAGCTGTGCGTGAGATTAAGGGGGTCAATGCTGGAGACTTGTGCCGCTAGGCAGTCACCCCCACCTCTGACTGACCCAGACCACGTCGGTCCCTAGAGACCAGTGGCGGAGCGCCGAGGCCTACACTAATCATTTGTTAATTTGGTGTATTCAAGACAAAGGCGGCCGCCCTTGTAGTCTAATAGGGTCGCCATTCTCTAGTCTGCCCGAGCAAGGGGAGGCCAAAGGTTGTCATTCTTAGAACCAGATTAGACAAGCCATGCTCTCACGAGTTCTGCACTATGGTGCATGGTTGTGGCTGGAGAGGGATTCCTTCAGCTCGTTTGTAGGTACCAGTCGCCATGGTTGTGGTGAATGGCATACAATATTAAAACAAGCATTTACAATGCAATAGGTCTCGCATTATTAAAGTTTGAGCTATTGGCATTGTAAATGACAATGCCTTTTATTATTTTGTTTTTAAAACCTGCAATTGGTGCATCAACACGCACTTTGAACGTATTTTCCTTGCTTACGATGAGCAAGGCTGGCAGTAAAAGAGACTGCCAGACTTGCTTCTCATAAGCATGGACTATAAGTACAAAGTGCTTGTTTATGCACCGATGCAAAGGAATAAAAGGCATTGTCATTTACAAGGCCAATAGCTCAAACTTTAATAATGCTAGACCAATTGCATTGGAAATGCTTGTTATATTTTGTGAAGGAGCTGCAACTTGCTGAATATGGCTCAAGAAGAGAAATAACCCAAGAATGTGCGCAGGGATGTTTTGGCCATAAAAAGAGCAGATGGCATTCAACAGAGGCAGTGTCAGAAAGGTCTGAAAGGAACGAACAATATTTGCATAGGGGCCCATGTTGATCAAACGTGTTTTTATTTTACTCCTACCTCTTTTATCATTATATTTTTTCTTTTTTGCTGCAATTGTTGATTTGCTTGTTTTTCTACAACATATTGACTGCTCAATGTTTACTATTGTGTTATATTGTCCCTCGTCTATAAACAGTTTACTTCAGGGCCTAATGAAAAAAAAAAAAAAATGTCATTGCTAAACACACGTGCGCGCTACAGCAAGGCGTGTCATTGCTCTCATGTATTTTGTTTACTCACAACTCTCACTTTTACCTTATGTAAGTTAACGTCTGCTTTTGTAATATGTTCATGTGTTATGTTCTCCTCATGTATCAGTTCTGTCCCTAGTGTGAAGCGCTCTGACGCCTCGGGGTAAAGTCCGTAGTACATAAAAATGCATAAATAAATAAATAAAGTAATTGGTAAACATGCGCATTCTTCCAGCTTGTATCTCACTCCTACCATTGTACTTCTCTGTATCGATAAAGACACATGCGTGCACGCTACAGCAAGGAGTGTCATTTCTATTACTGTTCCTTAAAGCACGCCGTTCAACAAAAAAATATTTTAAAAACCTGTAATTGCGAAACACACGTGCGCGCTACTGCAAGGCGTGTTATTGCTCTCATGTATTTTGTTTACTCACAACTATCACTTTTACCTTATGTAAGTTAACGTCAGCTTTTGTAATATGTTCACGTGTTATGTTCTCCTCATGTATGTTCTGTTCCTAGTGTGAAGCGCTCTGAAGCCTCGATAAAGTCCGTAGTACATAAAATGCATAAATAAATAAAGTAATTGGTAAACATGCACATTCTTCCAGCTTGTATCTCACTCCTACCATTGTACTTCTCTGTAATCGATAAAGACACACGCGTGCGCGCTACAGCAAGGCGTGTCATTTCGAAGCCCGTAATTGCTAAACACATGCGCGCGCGCTACAGCAAGGCGTGTCATTTCTCTTACCATGCCCGTAGCTCTGTTGCTCCTCCTACGGCCTATTGGTGTCGGTTACGAGTTTCATGCTCGTAATAGACACCAATAGGTCATGGGAGGAGCAATGCTCGTGGAAAAAGCCAATAGATTTAAGTCTTTCATTATGGAAACAACGCCAAGGCCAATGAAGTAACAGTAAAGAAAAAAGGACACGCATGAGCATTTTACTGTGAAAAGTGGTTCTGAAAACCCCTTTTTTTGTGTACAAAATGCCTCGCGCTGCACGTAGCACTGCTACACAGTGCAACGCCAGGCGCGATACCTAAAGAAGGTGGCACTTTATGACAGAACTTACATCTCTATATATAGCCAGGTTACATTCCATTCACTATGCTGTTAGAGCAGAGTGAGAAAGAAATATGCAGGAGTACTCCTTTAGAAACACCTGATATCTCTATGTGCAACTAAATGGTAATGGTAAAACACGTATGCTTAACATACTTCTGTAGTGTCGAGCACCTCTGAGCTGTGCCTGTCATACTGAAAGTGTGCCTGGTAGTGAACATACAAAGGACTGTGGATTAGTAAGCATTTGTGGCATGTAAGCAACATTTTTTTATAGTTCTTTGCCTCTGGTGCTTGTTTGTTGCGGTTATTCGCAGCTCTCGTGACATGTCATAGAGTTAGTCTGGTAGTTTAAAGGGGGAAAAATAATTGTAAAACCTATTTCAACACAAAGTCAACAACAAAATGTGGCCTAACGGCTAGAGCGGTCGACCTCGAAACTGGGAACCGGGTTTGATCTCGGCAGGGACGCTCAATATCCTGTGATCCTAAGCAAATCACGTAATCTCCTCGTGCCTAACAAAATTAATGTGTCTGTCTGTAACCCAACTGGTGCTCATGTAAAGCGATCCGATTCCTTCGGACCCAGTTCACGCTATATAAAACTAAAAGAAAATAGGAAAAATTAAATGCCCTGCTACTACAAGCTATTGCATAGGCAATTCTGTGATGAAAGAAAAACACAAAACTATCAGGTGTCAGAAGTCCCAATGAAACAAAAGCACTACAATCAAGAAGCACTTTGCTCTCTACAGCAGTGACTGTGTTTTGGAAAGCACAGTCGCTGCTGTAGAGAAATCCTGGGGTGGGATGGGAGCAGTCCGAAAAGGTGATATCTAGATTATTATTTTTTTTTTTTTACATTTTAGGAACCCTGGTTGCTCCTTTGAAGTCTAAAATCTGGAGTCCCCCCTTCATGTTGAGCCAGTTGTAGAAGATAGAAAGACCCTCACAAAACATCAAAAGTCAGCCCTTTTTTGAAACTTGGACAGTTTCAGGCTAACACTGCATTTTTTTTTATTTTTTTTTTTAAATAAACTTTAAACAAACTCTACTTTTAGGTGGAGTTGGAACATTCCTTGGACAAGGTTATCTGGAAAGAACAAATCCTCTTGATGCCCTTACCCCATCCCACAACACCATTTTCCACCGCTTGGACTGGTCTGGTCTGTCATGTTTAAACGTCTGTTGAAGGACAACATTTCTTTATTTAAAACCACCTTTTAGCGTCAGCGCTAAGTAAAATACTTTAATATTGAGAGCCACTGGACATTGCACTATCAATAATCGACCAGGTATTGCTTTATATACATTAGAAAGTGTTGACACGTGTGAGGAGCCACTGTACATTATTGGCTGCACCCTACAGCTGCCCGAAGGAAGGAAGTAAGGGCTTTGAAAATAAACAGATATGATGAGAATCAGTTCTGCAGCTGTCTGTGCCAGCCTGAGGTGAGGCAGTTAATGAGTTATTTACCCTCTCAGTGGGCTCTTGATGGGGTGTGAATCTGAGCCCTCAGATCTCTGTTTAGAATGTAATCAGCGCCGCTTTGAAGGGGCCAAGAGACAACGACCCGACCCGGCGTCTGTCCCGAGGATTGTCTCCCGTACCGGGGTGAGGGAGCTTTGCAATTGCGCATACAGCCCTGCCACAATGGAGATGGGTATCGGCCGCACCGCATACAACAGGGGGAAAGTTTAACTTGTTTGTTGGGACTCCGCACAGGAATACGTCCTTTCCCCTCAAGCCCCTCCTCAGACAGTCAAGCAAAGCGGTTAGGAAAGTGGGATATGCACCTTTTTATTTTAAAATACCAACCCACACTTCCACTATTTCCAAAGTGACAATTTGCCGTTCTTTACACATGAATACAGAATAAATAACTTTGTTGTACGTTCCGAGCAAACAGACAGAAAAAATGGCCGGATATAAACTATATGGCCGGCCCTGGAGTCAGGTTACAAAAGCTTCACACAGACCCTCCAAAGCTTCCTCGAGTGGCTGAAGGAGAATAGTGCGATTCCGAGACTCCCCCCCACCCCCTCTTTCGGAGTAAACGTGCCACCCAGCATAAGTAGCTGCGTGGTGGTAACTGGGCTCATAGTGAATTATTTTCCACAAAGGCCAAGTTCACACGGTTCCATACTGTACCTGGCCCGAGAGGCATGAATGCAGCAGACCACCTACAGAGAGCAACCTTTTATTTCACTGGCATGAGTCTACCGCGACCCCCCTGTCCTCCCAGTGTGCCTCTCAGCTCCATGCCTGCTTCAGGGCTGTACTGAAGAATTTTCTTATCTGCTTGTTAAAATAAACAAGCAGATAGGAAAAGTCTTTACGACAAGCCACAAACCAGGCCATGGTGCCCGGAGGGGCTGTCTGAAAAAACGGACAGGGTGGCACCCAAAAACACTTCTTTAGATTGGGAAGCCAGCGTTTACCCGCTACCCAATTGAAAGGAGGGGCGGGGTTTAGAGTCCCCTTTAGAAAAACATTTCTAACAATATCTCTCGCAGAGACAGAGCAGCTTTGCTGCCACGCCCACGCGAGACCTAAAAAAGGAGACTGAACACCATTTGCTATGACCGAAGAACGTGGTAATGAATAAAGTATGGATCTAATATGATGAAAATTAGGGCCAAAATCATGCCATTCCAAGGCCTTTGATAAGAAACACTAAATAATCCTATCGAAGGCCTTTTCTCCATCCAGTAATAAAGCTGGCAGAGGAACCTTGATTTTGGGAGCTTTGTTAAAGATATTTAGAAAGATATGACAGTTATCAGCTACATTTCTATTAGAAATCAATCCAGATTGGTACAAGTCTATAGGATTAGACATGTGACTGAGCAAACAAAGAGCAAAGGGCCTAATTTCGACTTTGGCAATGCTGCCCTGGCTCTCCACCGGCACGGTACTGCCAAAGCTGCGCAAAGAACGCCGGCCTGATTACAAGTTCAACTAATGCAGCAGACAATCCTTTTGCTATTCTCATGGCTGTGGCCTGATAAAGGGCACTGTAATGGATTGGCAAAAATGTTCCAGCATGGCATGGACTGTGAAGTGCATGCCGTGCTGGAACTGGGGGTGCAAGCAGACAGGGTGTCACATGTTGTGCCCCCCTGAAAGCATTCCCTTGGGGTCAGGCATGGGGGTACTAGTGGCCCCCTTTTTGCCCAACTGCCAGGCTTTTCGAGGCGGGCTCACCGCCATGAAAATGATGGCGGTAGAGGACCTCGAAATATGCTTGGGGGGACTGTGCCAGTCCCGCTCAGCATATTGCATAGCCCCTCCCCTGCACCAACGCCAGAGAATTGTGGTTCCCTGGCGCAGCCAGCGCTCCACCTCCAGAATGACTCAGAGAGTCGTAATCCGGCAGTCAGAGCACCACGAGTCTGGCGATCCATGGACTGCCAGACTCGTAATCAGGTCCAAAGACTTTGGCATACATTTTACTGATTAAGGAAATGGGTCTGTTGTATTGGGTCAGATCCTGACCTTTTTTTAGGAATTAGACATATAATTAGACATATCATGGCTTCTGCAAAAGAACCAGAAGCAGAACTTGACGTTATGACATGATTAAGTATTTTCAAGAGCTTGGGTAAAAGGAAATTATCAAACTGAAGATAAAATTAGACTGTAAATACATCTGGGCCTGGTGCTTAACCCTTAGAGGATCCTGTACGGCTGTTAAGAGTTCTGCAAGTTCGAGCAGGAGGTCTGGAGATGGGAGCTCAACCTGTGGCAATTATCTGGGTTTAAAATTAGAAAAGTAATTGTTAAAAGAGTCTACCGATGGCATGTGTTTTGCAGTATATAAGTCCTTATAACAAGAAGCAAAACATGTTTGCAATACTGGTGTCTCTGAAGTATTTTACAGCGTTGTTGTCTGTAATGGATTTAATAGTTGTTTTATCTCCTCTTTGTTTCGAGTACTGAGCTAAAAGAGATCCCACTCTTTTATTACCTTCGTAATATCTGGCGTTTACTTTTAGAAGTGCACCACATGCTTGCTCGGTTGTATATTTGTTGAACTCCAATTTAGCTGTGGCCAAGGCTTCAAGGTGCGTCTTGCTAGTTATATAATAATCATGTTCAAGGGATTTTATATGTGTGAAAATGGAAGCAGACTTTTGAGGCATAGACTTCATTTTCGAATTAACATAATCTATGATAAAACCTAGTGATGCTGCTTTAGACGTGTCCCATATAGAGTGAAATGGTATTTGGCTAGTGTCGTTAAGGTGGAAGTATTCCTCAATGAGCACAGTATAATAGGCAATAAAAGAGGCATCTGAAAGTAAAGAATGATTAAACCTGCAGGAGAACGTTTTAGATCTGCTAGCTAGAATGTCTAAGGCCCTGGCGGAAAGTCACTCCTACCACTTTCTCAGCCCATTTTTGCCCCCCTTCTTTATCTTGTACCGAGAATATTGATCATGCAGCAACATCCTTTGAGGCCGCAATCACATTAACCTTGAACACCTTGGTCCCTTTTCAAGGGTCAAACTTAAGCCCAGGGTATCACCCTGGTTCACAGAATCATTGAAAATTGAAAAACTCTCCTGTAGGAACGCCGAACGTAAATGGAGAAAAAAAGCAAAGTATTGAAGATCGAAAAAAGTATAAATGTGTCCATCAAAGCTATTTAAAAATTATATGAGACAGGCTAAAATCAAGCCTTTGGTAATACGTTAATTTAGCTTGCATTCCCAAAACGCATTTACATTTTCCAGAAGATGTTGTTTCTGTTGTATTTTTCAAGAAACGGGACTCTTGTACAGTGCGTACTGTGAACTGAGTTGCTTCCATGAAGGGGTAAGTTCAGGCTATTGATGGATGTTTATGATGTATGAATGATTGAAAACTCTAGAGCAGAGGCTCAAGGCAGTGAAAGTTTCTTGCAATGCATGTAGGTGGTCATACAGGTGGTTAGAGTACATACTCATCCAGTTTTTGACTTCTCTGCAGAGTGCACACAGCAATGGTAAAACCTTAAGGTAAACTACGAGAGCGATGCAGTGAATGTTTGCAATTCACATTTTACTTCATCTTGAATTCTTTTTGGGGTGGCAGAGTGGGCTAAAGAACGGTGATGGATTAAACCCAGATCTGTTGACTGGGTGTGAGTGTTTGGTTCAGATGCTCCGTCCATCACCACCACCCCCTTTTGTACCGCTAACTCACCCTTGGCCTACATCAGGTACGATGTGGAGATGTGGAGTGCTGCGCTGCACAGGCTCTATGCGGTGACACTATATGCCAGATCGGGCCACAGGTGAAGAAGTGCGACCAGCGTGCCTGGACTTGTGAAGGCCTGAGTGGTGACCCTGTATGCTATGAGGGGCCACCTAAAGAGTCTGTGTTGCATCCAGAATGTACCACAGCAAACCTTTGTGCCAGGAGGGGCTGAGGGGACAAAATCACATGACTTCGGGCCTTTGCCCCAGGATGAGAGTAAAGCTGTGACCAGCGGGTCTAGCCACTCTGAAGGATCAGCCCTGACTGATCTCCGTGGACCAAGAAGATGCTGAGGAGGGCTATTTTGCCAGCACAGGACCCCGGTAGAAAGCAGAAGGACTGAATTCCCCCCACCAGGGAGAACGTGACTTACTGCACCACTGTGAGCTGTGAAGAATTAGCCTGCATTCACCGACGCTGCCACATGTAGCGTGAGCAGCCCAAGTTCTTTGAGCAGGATCAGATATGTACCGCCAGCAGCCCATAATGAAAGCACCCACTGTCTGTAATACCAAATGCTTCCGTGCTGCAGGAGTGGATAAGACTAACTTCCGCCCCATCTTCAAGAATTTCCGCCCCATCTCGCTCCTCCCTTTTCCTGCCAAAGTCATCGAGAAGACCGTCAACAGACAGCTGGCCGCCTTCCTTGAGACGAACGGATCCCTCGACCACTCGCAGTCCGGTTTCCGAGCCAACCACAGCACCGAGACCGCCCTCATCGCAGCCACTGACGACATCAGATCCCTGCTCGACAACGGGGAGACAACGGCCCTCATCCTCCTGGACCTCTCCGCAGCGTACGACACTGTCTGCCACCGCACCCTAGTGCAGCGCCTCAGCAACATCGGAATCCAAGAGAAGGCACTGGAGTGGATCAGCTCGTTCCTCGCCGGAAGAACCCAGAGAGTCCGCCTCCCCCCGTTCAGATCCGAGGCCACCGAAGTCATCTGCGGCGTTCCACAGGGATCATCGCTCAGCCCCACCCTCTTCAACGTCTCCATGAGCCCCCTCGCAGCCATCGCACGCCAACACAACCTCAACATCATCTCCTACGCTGACGACACCCAGCTGATCATCTCCCTCACCAACGACCCTGCCGCCGCCAGAACCAGCCTACACGAAAGGATGAAAGACGTCGCTGAGTGGATGAAGAACAGCCGCCTGAAACTGAACTCAGACAAGACGGAAGTCCTCATCCTGGGGTTATCGCCCTCCGCCTGGGACGACTCCTGGTGGCCCCCCGCCATGGGCACCACCCTCAAGCCAACAGACCACGCACGCAACCTGGGCTTCATCCTGGACTCCTCCCTCTCGGTGACCAGACAAGTCAATGCCGTCTCATCATCGTGCTTCAACACCCTGCTCATGCTCCGAAAGATCTTCCGATGGATCCCCACCGAAACCAGGAAGACGGTCACCCAGACACTCGTCACCAGCCGCCTGGACTACGGAAACACCCTCTACGCTGGAACCACAGCCAAACTTCAGAAACGACTCCAGCGCATCCAGAACGCCTCCGCACGACTCACCTGGACATCCCCCGACACAGCCACATATGCGGCCACCTGAGAGACCTGCACTGACTCCCTGTCAGCAAGAGGATCACGTTCAGACTCCTCACCCACGCACACAAGGCCCTCCACGACCTGGGCCCCAAGTACAGCAACAACCGCCTGACCTTCTACACGCCCACCCCCCAGCTACGATCGCCCAGCCTCGCCCTCGCTACCGTTCCACGCATCCACAGAGCCACTGCCGGAGGAGGATCCTTATCCTACTTGGCAGCCAAGATATGGAACTCCCTCCCCATCCACCTTCGGCTCACCCAGGACCATCTCTCCTTCAGGAAGCAACTCAAGACCTGGCTTTTCGAGCAGTAACGGACCCCTCCCCACCAGCGCCTCAAGACCCTTCCGGGTGAGTAGCGCGCTATACAAATGTCATGATTGATTGATTGATTGATTGGGCCTTTGTGGTCCCATGGGAATCACTGCTGAAGGTCCTGTGGCACCATGAACACTTTTGACAAAATCTTGAAGAGTCATAAGGGAACTCTTGAGTACAGCCAAATAGTTTGCATTCCCTGATGAGTCGGCCACCACTGAAAGGGGAATAACCCTGAACATGTTACATGAAGGAGGGTGTGCCCAGGAATCAGCTGATACCTACTAGAGCTAGCCCTCATCGGGGCTTGTGTTATTGCATTTGAATATTGCATGTCTTTGCATGTGTAGGATTAGAAATAAGATACTACCTTTTCTTAAAAAGGCAACTATTTGGCTGGAAATTGATTTATTGGTTGTGCAATTTGCACGCTGGGTTAGGAGTCTGTTGTAATGATTCTAATTGCTGCATGAGGCTAGTTGTTCCATCTCCATGGTAGCGTCTCGTGTGCGACAGTTGACCAGGAGAACAGGCGGATCAGCAGCTGGAGTTGGTGGTTCTCGTCTTGAAGATATTGAAGACACTTAAACTTACCGGGGTGTGTGTCATGTCCACTGATCCCCGTTTCCTCCCCTTTCCCCCCAAGGGAGCCTTTACTACTCGGCCACAGCTACCACCAAGAGACAAGTGCAGAAGATGTACTTGGCCTAGCTAAGCGGGATACACGGTAGGTAGGGCTCTGGGACATCAGGAGTAAAAGGCAGCAACCACCACTGTTGGGCCCAGTAGCGCCTGTGTGCCACATGGCACTCCAAAAGGGGTTCTGACATGATGTTTTTTGCACTTCTTTTTTTTTCCATTTAACATACTACTCTTCTATAGTGCATACTCTGAATCAATTCGCATCTAAGTGTCTGGGTAAGTTCAGGTTATGGGTGGGTGTGAAAGACTGGGCAAAGTTGATAGGTCTTAAGAGTTTCTCATAGTGCCTTTTAGTGATTGATACAGTTGTTAACGGTACGACCTCATCCAGTACTTGGTCTCTTTGCATACCACACAGAGCAATGTTCACACATTTGCCATTTGTAATTACCATTTTACATGAGGTTGTGAAAAAGGTATGCACACACAGCTGTCAAAACACTGACGGACACAAATATAAAGAAAAAGATTTGTCTACAGACAAGGGAAGAGAGAACGGGTGGGTGTTTGGTGCAGAAGCACAGAGTGAAACAAAAGTGATGAACAGATAGGAGATGACATGCAGGATACGCAGTTGGGGGGTTTCAAAATGATGTGGGGAAAAATGGGACCTCAGTGTGAGATACTGCAGAGGTAAGAGATGCAAAGGGGAGAACAGGACAGATCGTTTTGAGAAATACCGAAGACCACTACCTCTTCCACACATCCTAGTAACAGAAAACATTTACTTATGAGAAAAACGTTACACATTTGACAGTAAAATGCCACTAGAACCACACTGACATCTTAGACCTATCACACATAACAAACATGAAATATTAATAACTATGAACTAGTGGCTACTAGAAGTGTTCCCTACACAATCTACATACTACTAGCAGTTAAATATAACATAAGGTATGGTAAGACCACTGAGTTAGGGGCTGTTCTTAAAGTAGCTGCTGCCTCTAAAGCAGACGCTGCTACCTACGTACATACCGATACGCATGAAAGAAAATAGATTGGAAAACCTCGCCCTTACCTGCGACCTGCCGACAGATGGCCTTAAAAGCCCTATAGGACCGCTTTGCTTTCCGACTCTAACCAACTTCAGTAGGTGAACGGGAGTGACAAGCCTACTTTAGAGAAATGATCCTTAGCAACCGTGCAACCTCGCGTGACATACGACCTACGGCCTAGCTTCTGCGCGTACATGTAATGCGAGAAGCCTACTAGAGGAAAACTTGCTAGCAACGACGTCTAATCACGTGATGCGGAAGTTCAGTCATCCCTCGGCACAGCTACCAACAATGTGCCAGTTTTGAGACACCGTTCCGTAATGGGGTTGCAAAGACGGGCACAGAGTAAACATTACCCCAGAGGCGGTGCTGATGATCAATGAGCACCTGAGCAAAACTTTAAAACAAGCATTTGGCAATGCAATGTCTCGCATTAGGAAAGTTTGAGGTATTGGTATTGTAAATGACACATTTTTTATTTATGTGTTGATTTTGAAAATAGCGAAAGTAATAGCTTTGTCATTTACAATGCCAATAGTTTTAACTTTTGCAAACGTGACACCTATAGCATTTGTAATGCAATATGTGTTGTATTTACATGACTTAGATGTATTAATATTACAAATAACAATGGCTTTTATTTTCTTTTAATAATTAATACAGAGTGAAAGTGACTGCGTGTGCAATGTCGGAATGGCACAGGGTGAAACCAACTGCACGTGCATTGTCAGTATGACACAGAGTGAAAGTGACTGTATGTGCATTGTCAATATGGGATTGTGTGCAACGAACTGCACGTGAATTGTCATAATAGCCCCAGGATTGAACCGGCTGCACCTCGATTGTCAGGATGGCACAGGGTGGAAGAAACCAACTGCACGTGCATTGTTAGTATAGCACTGAGATGGAACTGATGGCACGTGGATTGTCAGGATGGCACAGGGTGGAAGAAACTGCACGTGCATTGTCAGTATGGCACAGAGTGAAACTGACTGCACGTGCATTGTTAGTATGGCACCGGGGTACAACGAACATTGTCAGGATAGAACTAACTGCACATGTATTGTCAGTGTGGCTCGGAGTGAAACTGGCTGCATGTGCATTGTCAGGATGGCACAGAGTGGGACCAACTGCACGTGGAGCATCAAGATGGCACGGGGGGGCAATTGTCGGCACATATGTTGTCATGCTAGCAGCGTGGTGCAATTGCCTGCACGTATGTTCTCATGCTGGCAGCATGGTGCAAATTGACGGCAAATATACAGACGGAATGGCAATAGGATGCAATTGTCTGTAACTGCATTGGCGAGCAACAGACTGCACATGTACTACTAGGATAGTAACAAGATGCACTTGGCAGCACGCATATTGTCAGGGGCATGATTTTGGCAAATCTAAGACCTGGGGTAAAGAAAATAAATAAAAACAGGGTCTACCAATGCAATCATAAGTGGAGCACCACAAAAGAAAGAATAGAAATGATCCCGTCCATGCTCATTGAATAATATTCCTGTTGCAATAAAGACAATGAGTGTTTGTGCAAACCGCGCTAGTCACGTAACTTGAAAGGTGACCCCGTGTGGGATGAAAGACTTCAAGCCGATGAATTAGTACTACTAAAAAAATAAAGAGTAAAACTCTTGAATTCCGAAAGTGCCATTAACGTCCAGTGCAACACGTAGTAGCAAAACATTATTAGCCCTTTAAACGTCCGTGATGTGCAGCTAAGCTCTTAGTTAAAACGCCATACGAAGGGCAAAACTATTAATCTATAGAACGCCTGTGGGCGGGGGAGAAAGGAGGGGTGATTGAAAGCAAAGGTTTTGAGAAGGGCTGGAGGAAAAGGTAGGGTGGAATGTGAGCAGCAGGGGGGAGTGCAAAAAGAGGAGCCTCATTACAGCTGGTGTGGGGGCGGGGGAGCAAAGAGCGCGCTGGGGAAGCATTGCGCTTCAAGAGCCAGGCTTCCTTGCAAGTCGGATGGGGCTGGGGGGGTGGTATTCATGTCCATGGACAGCAGTACCAGTGCCTGCCAACAGAACCGTAGCCTCGTGGCTGAGTGTGCACATTGTGCTGCTGATTGCGGTCTTACAGTGATTCAACTGCTCATACTGAGCTATTTTTGTTCGCATCTGTTTTGAGTTACATGCTTTGCTGCATGCAGTATGTAATCCCATGTCTTTTGCCTGGTGGTGCGCCAACACTTTCAGTGCACGCAGTAACGTGCCCAGACATGTGTTGAAAGTGCCCTTCTGAGTTCCACCCCAGGTCCTGTAAACTGCTGGCTTTTCTGCGTGTTTGAGGAAATTGGGGTGTATCAAAGCCATATGTCACCTGCAGCTGCCCTACAACTGTGGCGTTTGGTTTTGGTGTCTCTTGAACGCGCCTGAAAGAGCATGTGTTGTCCAGGGCTTTCCCTTTGTACTTATGTTTGTCTGTGTGTTTTACGCCTAGCAATTTGCAGGTGATTGTGTATTTCTGCGAGGAGCTGCGTATTCCGACGGATGTTTCAATGGCCTACAGCAAAGTGGAGCGATGGGGGTTTGTGGCAGCACCCTGCTGGAAGTATGTGTGTGTCCCGGGGCTACGTCCTGTAAAGCAATAATTCAGTCACAGGATTACCCTTTCTAACAACTTGCGCTGTTAACAAAGCTTTTAACTTGAGGTTTTCCATTATTACGTCTCACACACCCGCTTCCGCTGTTCTCGTGGTTGACTGCACATTTCAGTATTTACATAGTTTGCGCAAAATGCCTTCTGAAGTTTACAGTGGAAGTAATTTTGTACAAAATAAGCAGTATGCCCTGCTCTCGCATGCCATCCTTCTAAATCCTTGCAAAAAACACAGTTGATGGACAGAATGCAGAACAATGTCTTACATTCACCCCAGTACAAAGATCTGGGCCTAAATCCATAATTTTTTTGCACTCCACACCACCCTAGGTCAGACAATGGCTATATGCAAATCAGCCTTGACCCTGTGCCTCATGGGAACATTCCAGCCCGAACTACCAAGCCATGTCTTTCCTAGACCGGAATCAAGCATCCAAGCACCGGTTTCTGGCTATCAGCCTTCTTCAGCCTGGATAGCTTGACTCCAGTGATGTGGAGAGCCTGGGACTCATGTCTGAGCATACCCAGCCCACTCGGGGTGAAAATTGCAAAAAACACAGTTGATGGACAGAATGCAGAACAATGTCTTACATTCACCCCAGTACAAAGATCTAGGCCTAAATCCGTCATTTTTTGCACTCCACACCACCCTAGGTCAGACAATGGCTATATGCAAATCAGCCTTGACCCTGTGCCTCATGGAACAGTCTAGCCCGAACTACCAAGCCAAGTCTTTCCTAGACCGGAATCAAGCATCCAAGGACCGGTTTCTGGCTATCAGCCTTCTTCAGCCTGGATAGCTTGACTCCAGTGATGTGGAGAGCCTGGGACTCACGTCTGAGCATAACCAGCCCACTCGGGGTGAAAATTGCAAAAAACACAGTTGATGGACAGAATGCAGAACAATGTCAGCCTGGATAGCTTGACTCCAGTGATGTGGAGAGCCTGGGACTCACGTCTGAGCATACCCAGCCCACTCGGGGTGAAATTTGCAAATAACACAGTTGATGGACAGTCACTGGTCACAGTCGCTTGGTAGTTCGGGCTGGACTGTTCCCATGAGGCACGGGGTCAAGGCTGTATTGCATATAGCCAGTGTCTGACCTAGGGTGGTGTGGAGTGCAAAAAAACGATGGATTTAGACCCAGATCTTTGTACTGGGGTGAATGTAAGACATTGTTCTGCATTCTGTCCATGAACTGTGTTTTTTGCAATTTTCACCCCGAGTGGGCTGGGGATGCTCAGACGTGAGTCCCAGGCTCTCCACATCACTGGAGTCAAGCTATCCAGGCTGAGAAAGGCTGATAGCCAGAAACCAGTTCTTGGATGCTTGATTCCGGTCTAGGAAAGACATGGCTTGGTAGTTCGGGCTGGACTGTTCCCATGAGGCACCGGGTCAAGGCTGATTTGCATATAGCCAGTGTCTGACCTAGGGTGGTGTGGAGTGCAAAAAAACGATGGATTTAGGCCCAGATCTTTGTACTGGGGTGAATGTAAGACATTGTTCTGCATTCTGTCCGTCAACTGTGTTTTTTGCAATTTTCACCCCGAGTGGGCTGGGGATGCTCAGACGTGAGTCCCAGGCTCTCCACATCACTGGAGTCAAGCTATCCAGGCTGAAGAAGGCTGATAGCCAGAAACCGGTCCTTGGATGCTTGATTCCGGTCTAGGAAAGACATGGCTTGGTAGTTCGGGCTGGACTGTTCCCATGAGGCACAGGGTCAAGGCTGATTTGCATATAGCCAGTGTCTGACCTAGGGTGGTGTGGAGTGCAAAAAAACGATGGATTTAGGCCCAGATCTTTGTACTGGGGTGAATGTAAGACATTGTTCTGCATTCTGTCCATCAACTGTGTTTTTTGCATCCTTCTAAATCCTGTCACTAACAGACAACTGCCAATCAAGAAGTGGAAGGAAAGCGATTGTTAATTAAACCAATGCAAACACTGTCAGAAAGTTACGGTAAACAACGACAGTGCAAAAGACCACGCGAGAAGGCAAATTGCAAACGATGGCTAAACTTGCCCTCCACTTTCGCCCCGTCTGGATTTGGACTTCACTGTAATCCCTTCTTCCTGCATAGAGAGTAAACTGAATGGCGGGTTGGGGACAGGCGTTAAGGACCGGTGTGCAAATTCCCAATTAGAAGCTGATTTTGAAGTTTATTTTCTAACAGGGCTCGCGGGATGGTGTTAGTGAGGAAACGTAGCAGATGGCCAGGGTGTCCCAGGAGACGGTAGATGTTCACAGCAGGCCGCTGAGTGATTCAGTACAGCAGGGGGTGCTGGCGGGCGGGTTTAAAGTCTCTCCAGCTACAGAAGCAGCTGTCCCGCTATGAACCTGCGCATGGCCAGTTCTAGCGATGCGCGGGCCCGGCACTTCGTTTCACTGGAAGAATTGCATTGAACCAAGAGACGTGTATAACGCGACCTTATGCTTCGACTGAGCTCTCCAATTACAAAGAAAGTATATTTTGCTAACAGTGGTGGAGATTCCTCTGGGCAGACTGCAGACCTCAATGCATACAATCGATGGTGTACTAGGTTATAGAAACCTACAAAGAATTTAGCAGTATATACACTTTAGACAGAATATACAGGCCTCTCGCGGTGCACACTCCCTTGCCAGCGTATAGCATGATCAGAATCTTCCTTCACGTTATGGGACATGTAGTCCAGATTTAATAATGGGATAAAAAGAACTACAAATGCAAGTATATCACAAGGGACAGGAAGAAAGGAGGAGTAGAGAAAAGATTAGAAAGAGAAAAGAAAACGCGAGGATGTGATATACCGGACAAATGATAGATGGGACAACGGGAAGCAAAGATAGGAATCTCAAAGGGAAGCTGAGATAAATGGGAAAGCAAAATGGAAGACAGGGGAAATCCTAGAGGAGACAAAGGAGAGAGACGGGACAAAAGGATGAGGCAAAACAGCCTGGATGAGGCACAACGTGTCCCGGTTTTCTGGTTTAACTTTGTACAAATCAGCTAATAAATGGGTATCAATGTGTCGAAACTACTGAATCCTGGCTCTAAACGCGAGTGTAGTTGGCTCTGATCTGTGATTCTACAAACACAGTCTGAACTCTTGCTCACTGAGAGTATAGCTTTACACACAAGGCCGTGGGAGTGCTGGGTGGTAAGTTTACCATATGTCGAGGGTGCTTCAGTTTCACTGGCTGCTGGGGGTGCTCAGCGGAAGCTCCAGGTCCGGAGTGCACTACTGCTTCAAGGGGCAAAGATTCTAGTATTTGTAGTCCCTTCAGATTGGACTGGTAAAAGGGGAGACAAGGTGTAAAATTTGCGGGAATATAGAAGGGGTGCAAACAGAAGGCATACAGAAAGGCCAAGGGAACAGAGACATGCCGAAGAATAGCTATACAAGTGGCATAAAGCGCAATGGAGAAGGTGGTATGGAAATCAAAACGGAAGATGAACAAGAGAAAACCATGCGACAGACAGTGGTACTGTGCATGCATCTTCTGTACTTTAACTGCATGCTAATGCACACACCGGGACAGGTCTCATGGACATGTTGGTGTTTTTTTTTAGCGTTTTATATAGCGCAAACCTGAATCAAAGGTATAGAGTATCAGAGTGCTTTACACAAGCACTAGTAACGTTACAAGAGGCACATTCATTTTTATTAGGCACTGGGAGATTAAGTGATTTGCCCAGAATCACAGGATGTTGCGCGTCCTTGCAGAGATGTGTTAATTCCTGCTGTGTGTTATTCAGCGGGTGGTTACAATGATCAACATTATGTAAACACGGCCCAATCTGTGAGGCAGAGGCTGCTTCAGAGTAGTCTGGATTTGTTGATCACGCCAAGACACACACATGAATGAACAGATGAGCCCACGGGTTGAGAGACACACCACCTGCACAAGCTAGATCATCAAAGAGCTGAACACACACACAGATGAAGACAGGTAATCAGTGTGTAGGTGCGACTCACGGAAACAGACACAATAAACAGACAATTTTCTAGACGTGAAAAGGAAACAGAGGCACATGGAGACACACACAACACATGGGCAAACAGCTATGTCTAAGTGTGAGTGACAGAGAAATGCCGCTGCAAACGGACCCAGCGACACAGAGATATACTTTAAGCACACAACAGACAATATAAGTAAAAGCCAGTACGCACTGACAGATACATTAAAACCGACACAGTGACTTACAGCGATACACACAGACACCAGGACTGGAGAAGCATGGCTACTGATGAGATTGCTTAAGGGAGGTCTTTAATTAAAGTCGCTGTCACTTGGGTTTGCTCTGCCTGTCATGCACACACACCTTTTTTTACACACGAGGCACAGCTCTACCAAGAGTGGAGGGTGAGGAGAACGTAGTGTAATACAGCTATAGCAGCACCACATCAGCATGTACATGTGTGCTGGGAACCCCAAAGCTGCGTGTGTGCTTGGAGAGTGGGAGGAGGGTTCCTAACGTCAAGCGGAAAGAGAGAAAGACCAAATTAAAAAGAAACAGGGACGGAAGGGAAATTTTGCATTCGTACTATTTGTACTTGCAACAGTTATAAATGTTTTTAGATACGCTCCCTGATGCCCCTTGGCGATGTCTGTGCTGTAGGAGATTAGAGCCCACATCCGTCGGTAAGCAACCCAGTGGGCAACTGAGCACTGTGAATGTGATCTGAGGTGTAGTGAGTGATGCACTCAGAAAAGGTGGGGGAAGGGAACCAATGCATTTGTGCTCGAGAGGTGGGAGGGTGAAAGCAACAAATAAAACAAAGGACTGCGTTTGTGCTTAGAGTGTCGGAGGAGGGCTCCTAACGTAAAGCAGAAAGAGGGAAAGCCAAAATTAATAAAAAGAAGCAGCGATGGAAGGGAAATGCTGCGTAATATATTCACTTGCAACAATTATTCCTCCCCAAAAAACAAGCGCTCGTGTGAATGCCTACAAAAAGATGCCGGCCGAGAGCAAATCTAAAGAAACGAAACCAGGAGCAATGACGTGCACTGCTTAATGTAAACAAGTGTTCATCTGAAAGCCTACAAAAAGATGCCGGCCCAGAGCAAATCTAAAGAAACGAAACCAGGAGCAATGACGTGAGCTGCTGAATGTAAACAAGCAAAATCGGCCGCGAAATGAAACAAGCGCGCGCTGGAAAAGCCTCAAGGTTTATTCAAGAGCCTGGTGGGGGGGGCAGGAATGCGAGCGAATGGGAGGGAAAGGGCCAAGCGCGCGCTGGAGAAGCGTGAGCCTGGTGGGGGGGGGATGCGAGCGAGTGGGAGGGAACGGGCCAACCGTGAGCTGGAGAAGCGTGAACCTGTTGAGGGGGCGGGATGCGAGCGAGTGGTGGGGAACGGGCCAAGCGCGCGCTGAAGAAGCGTCACGGTTGGCGCTGGACAGGGTGAAGAGCCAATGAAAACTCTTGAAAGCTCTTGAAAAAAATGCCCGTGGGGAGAATGCGCGTGATTATGTTCCCATAAACTGTACTAAATTCGAAATGGTTCAAGAGCTTGTTTTGCCTACTATACTCTCGTCTATTTATCCCTGCGGGATAGAATAGTCAAGACCTAAAAAGCATGCGCTTGGTAGTGAAGGAAAGGCAGTTGTCACCCACAATTACCATTAATTAGTGTCTTAAGTGAAATGGAAAAAGTAGGGAGTCTCTAAAAGGGCCTTCGCTATTTAAGTGACGTTAAGAATCCCTTAGAAGAGGTGTGACCTAAGTGATTAAGGGTGTGGGCTTAGTGATTGAGGGCGTAGCTTACAGCATGTGAATCAACATTCTGTGCTTCATACAATGTGTCCCTGATCTGTATTTTGGGGGTGGGACTCTCTGTGCCTTTTCAATTATTGCATGTGGAGAAGTGGGAGGGATCTGAGGGGCACGATGTGCCCATACTTTTTTAATTTAATTAAAAAAATTCCCCCACTTAGTGAAAATACAACCGTCTCTGGAAGGTTAATTCCGAGAACTGAAATACCTCTGCTAAAATGTAAGGCATGGAGGTTTCTGTGCAGTGAAACCGAGGAAGGGGAAGACAGCTAAACAAGCCTTCTTGCCAGGTTGCTGGCTTGCCTGAAAGAAATGTAAATGTGCACATCTGTTCAAACTGCAAATGTAAAGGGTCCGTGGAAGCCAGTAATGGCTTTAATTGATAGAATCATTTAAAGCTTCCTGACCATGTAGATTTATTATTTTCAATCGGTATTGCACAGGAGTTACAAGCAGTCGTACCAAGTTTCACATATCAGGTGTTAGACTTGCACATTTCAGTGTTGTGCTCCGCATCACTTGATTGAAATGCATTGTCACGCATTACAATCATAGCACCTTAGCTGTCAAGCTGTTCGCGGTGCCTACTATTTTAAAATAGAGCTGGAGTGTATGGCAGCGCTCTGTGGCGTGGGTGCGCTGCGCCCGCAGGCTTGGGGGCTCAGCTGGCTGAACTAGTAGCAGCTGACTGCTACAATGTATCAATATAGAAGGGGTTTCCTGCTGCGGCGCCGCTCTGACTGACCTCACATCGTGCGATAAAGTCAGAGACTTCTTTAGGCGCGCAACAGGGACGTCACCTCCTGCTAGTGCTGCCGCGGCTGCTGCAGTTGTTTGTGAGACTGGGAGGCTGGTTAGGTGATGGGAGCACATTATGGCAGCGCTGTTTGCACTATCATGGTTGCAGTAAATTGTAAATGACGACCATCACCCCACAGCGAATTGCCGAGGGAGTGACATTGCTGCAGCCAGAACTGGACCATAGCTGCCAAGGTTTCAGATGGCTTATTTGTGACATTTTCATAATTTCACTGTAATTATGAGTGACATTCAACAACTATGAGTGACACCTTCTCACAATAAAAAATCAAGCAGTGAAGACAAGGGAAACATGAAATTCAGAAATTACACCCATTTGTGGAACAAAAAAACTCTAATAAGATCTTAAAACTGCTTCAAAGCACCAGAAACCAAGGCCGCCAAGCGCTTCCTCCTGCACAACCACATTTACAAGTATGTTTGTGGCAGTTACTTCTCCACAACTGGGGAGAAACATGGAAGTGGAAAGCTAGCAAAACAGAGAAGAGGATTGAAGTACACCTCAAGGATCCAAGAGGCAAGATGAACAGTAGCTCATAAACTGGCCTAGAAATGCATTTACCTATTTATAGTGTGTCTAAGATCCATTGTAGGCAGGTGGATACCTGTCTTGCACATTATGCAAATGAAGGGATTGCTTTTCACTGCATTGTATATACATTCTGAGATACTGAGGGGGCAAAGTGTATAGGTCGAGGGTCAGGGTGGAGGTCAGGAGAGAGGAGTGGGCTGCCAGGGCACCTTTGCACGCCTCATCCCCTGAACCCTGAACTGGGGTGGCGGAGTGGGGTAAAGAACGGTGATGGATTAAACCCAGATCTTTAGACTGGGTGTGAGTGTTTGATTGATTCAGATGCTCCGTCCATCACCACCCCCTTTTGTACCGCTTTTGGCCGCCATAAGTGTGGCAGGGTATGCTCAGACGTGAGTCCCTTGCTCACTTTGCCACTGGATTCAAGCAAGCCGGGCTGAAGACGGCTGGAATGCCAGAAACCGGTCCTCGGAAGCTTGTTTCCGGTCCAGGGAAGACATGGCTTGGCAGTTCGGGCTGGACTGTTCCCATGAGGCACAGGGTCAGACTGATTTGCATATAGTCATGTCTGAACTGGGGTGGCGGAGTGGGCTAAAGAACGGTGATGGATTAAACCCAGATCTTTTGACTGGGTGTGAGTGTTTGATTGATTCAGATGCTCCGTCCATCACCACCCCCTTTTGTACCGCTTTTGGCCGCCATAAGTGTGGCAGGGTATGCTCAGACGTGAGTCCCTTGCTCACTTTGCCACTGGATTCAAGCAAGCCGGGCTGAAGACGGCTGGAATGCCAGAAACCGGTCCTCGGAAGCTTGTTTCCGGTCCAGGGAAGACATGGCTTGGCATTTCGGGCTGGACTGTTCCCATGAGGCACAGGGTCAGACTGATTTGCATATAGCCATGTCTGAACTGGGGTGGCGGAGTGGGCTAAAGAACGGTGATGGATTAAACCCAGATCTTTTGACTGGGTGTGAGTGTTTGATTGATTCAGATGCTCCGTCCATCACCACCCCCTTTTGTACCGCTTTTGGCCGCCATAAGTGTGGCAGGGTATGCTCAGACGTGAGTCCCTTGCTCACTTTGCCACTGGATTCAAGCAAGCCGGGCTGAAGACGGCTGGAATGCCAGAAACCGGTCCTCGGAAGCTTGTTTCCGGTCCAGGGAAGACATGGCTTGGCAGTTCGGGCTGGACTGTTCCCATGAGGCACAGGGTCAGACTGATTTGCATATAGCCATGTCTGAACTGGGGTGGCGGAGTGGGCTAAAGAACGGTGCTGGATTAAACCCAGATCTTTTGACTGGGTGTGAGTGTTTGATTGATTCAGATGCTCCATCCATCACCACCCCCTTTTGTACCGCTTTTGGCCGCCATAAGTGTGGCAGGGTATGCTCAGACGTGAGTCCCTTGCTCACTTTGCCACTGGATTCAAGCAAGCTGGGCTGAAGACGGCTGGAATGCCAGAAACCGGTCCTCGGAAGCTTGTTTCCGGTCCAGGGAAGACATGGCTTGGTAGTTCGGGCTGGTCTGTTCCCATGAGGCATAGGGTCAGACTGATTTGCATATAGCCATGTCTGAACTGGGGTGGCGGAGTGGGCTAAAGAACGGTGATGGATTAAACCTAGATCTTTTGATTGGGTGTGAGTGTTTGATTGATTCAGATGCTCCGTCCATCACCACCCTCTTTTGTACCGCTTTTGGCTGCCATAAGTGTGGCAGGGTATGCTCAGACATGAGTCCCTTGCTCACTTTGCCACTCAATTCAAGCAAGCCGGGCAGAAGACGGCTGGAATGCCAGAAACCGGTCCTCGGAAGCTTGTTTCCGGTCCAGGGTAGACATGGCTTGGCAGTTCGGGCTGGACTGTTCCCATGAGGCACAGGGTCAGACTGATTTGCATATAGCCATGTCTGAACTGGGGTGGCGGAGTGGGCTAAAGAACGGTGATGGATTAAACCCAGATCTTTTAAGTGGGTGTGAGTGTTTGATTGATTCAGATGCTCCGTCCATCACCACCCCCTTTTGTACCGCTTTTGGCTGCCATAAGTGAGACAGGGTATGCTCAGACGTGAGTCCCTTGCTCACTTTGCCACTGGATTCAAGCAAGCCAGGCTGAAGACGGCTGGAATGCCAGAAACCGGTCCTCGGAAGCTTGTTTCCGGTCCAGGGAAGACATGGCTTGGCAGTTCGGGCTGGACTGTTCCCATGAGGCACAGGGTCAGACTGATTTGCATATAGCCATGTCTGAACTGGGGTGGCGGAGTGGGCTAAGAACGGTGATGGATTAAACCCAGATCTTTTGACTGGGTGTGAGTGTTTGATTGATTCAGATGCTCCGTCCATCACCACCCCCTTTTGTAAGATCCATTGTAGGCAGGCGGATACCTGTCTTGCACATTATGCAAATGAAGGGATTGTTTTCCACTACATTCTGAGATACTGAGGGGGCAAAGTGTATAGGTCGAGGGTCAGGGTGGAGGTCAGGAGAGAGGAGTGGGCTGCCAGGGCACCTTTGCACGCCTCATCCCTGGTGGCCAGTGGTGGGTCCTAGGTTTGCTCATCCTCCATTGTATTGCCTGTATTTTCTTTCATTGCTCCTGCTGTAGTGACTGCATTTTCATTGTTGTGTCTGTGACTGCTGTTGTCTGCCTTCTGTGCCACTCGTTTCCCCCCGTTTTTTGTGACCTTTCTGCCCTTTCATGTGACCTTTTGCCTTCTGTGCCACTCATTTTGCCCTTCTTGTGACCTTTTTGCCTTCTGTGCCATTCATTTCCCCCTGTATTCTTGTGACCTTTTTGCCCTTTTTGTGACCTTTCTGTCCTCTGTGCCACTCGTTTCCCCCTCAATTGTTGTGCCCTTTTGCCTTCCGTTTCCTTCGCCGCCCCTCAATGCTCCCGACGCTGCTTCCCCTGCGGCTCCGCCCTCCTGACTGCCCATTTGCTGCCCCCGCCTCCCGCCTTTCGCTTCCCGCTTCCCAGCTGCTCCTCACTCCCACCTCCCCATACATGCCGGCTGCTGCTCGGTTGCGCCGCTGGCGCGCCTAAGGCAAGCCTGTCTGTACCCGTCCGTGCCTGGACCGCGCCAAGCGTCAGAACCCCTGGCCCCCGCACCCGCCACGATGACCGCCGCCACTACGATGCCAGCACTCAGCACGCTCTCAACACCGCACAGACCCACAACTGCCTCAAGGCCGCCCCGAAATGCACACACGGTCCCTTCACCTGCGGAATTGCAGCAACACCAGCCACAGAGCCGACAAACCACCTGCCAAGAAAGACCTCAACCACCTCCAATGCATACTACTGAACACCCACTCCGTACGCAAACACGCCATCGAGCTCTGGGACCTGCTCAACACAACCTCCCTGGACGTCGCCTTCCTGACAGAGACCTGGTTGAACAACTCCTCCACACCCGACATCGCCATAGCCATCCCAGATGGCTACAAGATCACCCGCAGAGACCGCACCAGCGGAGTCGGAGGAGGAATCGCCATCATCCACAAGAACAGCATCAGGGTCTCGACTAGCACCGACGATGCGCTCAGCACTGCAGAACACATGCATTTCCAGATCCACACAGACCCAAACTCCACCCTCAGAGGCTCCCTCATCTACCGACCCCCCAGCCCGCCCCCAGTTCTGCGACTCCATTGCCGACTTCATCAGCACGCATGCCCTGACCTCCACCTCCTCGGAGACCTGAACTATCACAGTGAGAACAACAACAACAACAACTCCACAACCCTAATCGATAAACTCGCCAACCTCGGACTGAGACAACTCGTCACAACGCCCACCCACTCCGCCGGCCACACGCTCGACCCTATCTTCTCCTGAAGCCCGCACATCTCCGTCTGCCACACCACCGAACTCCTTTGGACCGACCACCGCTGCATCCACTTCACTTTCCAGAAACCCACCACACACCCCTGCACCCAACAGATCCCCCGCCGCCGCTGGAGCAAAATCACAGAAGACCAACTACATGCAAACCTCGCTCTCAGCCCACCCACCTAACCCTCCAACACCGACAACACCACCCACAAGCTCAGACGCTGGATCGAGAAACCTCCCTAAAGAGACACCAGCAAGAGGGCCAGCTGGTTCACCCCAGAACTCCTAGATTCCAAGCAAACCTGCCGTAAACTAGAGAAGAAATGGCACAGTGAACAAACTCCGGACAGCCACGCAGCACACAAGGACGCCGTCCGCAACCACCACCACCTCATCAGGGCTGCCAAGAAGACCTCCTTCAAAGACTGCCTCGACAACAACCCACACGACAGCAAGGAGCTCTTCAACATCATGAAGGAACTCTCCAACACCAGCGACATCCCGCAGTCGCAAGCCCTGTGCGACTCTCTCGCCACCTTCTTCTACCGCAAGATAGCAGACATCCACAACAGCTTCAACACCCAGACAGCCCCAACAGACAGCAACACTACAGACCCTCCGCACACCATCGACCACTTCCCCTTGCTAGCCTGGGCCAGAGTGAGCGTCGATGACACCATCAAGACCATGAGCACAATCCACTCCGGCTCTCCGTTAGACCCATTTCCGCACCACGTCTTCAACAAAGCAAGCAGTTCCATCGCACACCACCTACGCAATGTCATCAATCTCTCCCTTGAGACCGCAACATTCCCAGAGAGCTGGAAACACGTCAAGATCAATGCGCTACTCAAAAAACCCAAGGCAGACCGAAGAGACCTCAAGAACTTCTGACCCATCTCTCTGCTCCCATTCCTGGTCCAGGTCATAGAGAAAATCGTTAACAGACAGCTAACCCGATACCTCGAAGAGAACAGAATCCTGGACCCTTCCCAGTCAGGGTTCTGCAGCAACCATAGCACCGAGACCGGCCTCATTGCTGCCACCGACGACATCAGGACCCTGCTAGACAACAGGAAGACTGCAGCACTCATCCTCTCATCTCCGCCGCCTTCAACACCGTCTGCCACTGCATACTACACGCATGCCTCCACGCCGCAGGAACCGAGACAAGGCTCTGGAATGGACCACCTCCTTCCTCTCCGGCAGAACCCACAGCGTCTGCCTCCCCCGTTCCGTTCCGAAGCCTCCGAGATCATCTGCGGCGTGCCCCAAGGATCCTCCCATAGCCCGTCACTGTTCAATATTTACATGGCCTCGCTTGCACACGTCGTCAGACAGCACGACCTCAACATAATCTTCAATGCCGACAACACTCAACTGATCATCTCCCTCACCAAGGACCCCATCACTGCCAAAGCCAACCTCCACGAAGTAATGAAGGCCGTCGCCGACTGGATGAAGATCAGGTGTCTGAAACTGAACTCGGACAAGACGGCGGTCCTCATCCTCGGCTCCAACCCATCAGCCTGGTACAACTCCTGGTGGCCAATGGCACTGGGGGCAGCCCCGACCCCCACCGACCACGCACGCAACCTGGGAATCATCTTTGACTCAACGTTCTCAATGACCAAGCAAGTCAACGCCGTCTACTCCTCCTGCATCAACACCCTCCGCATGCTCCACAAGATCTACAGATGGATCACGACAGATACAAGAAAGACAGTCACCCAGGCCCTCGTCAGCAACAGACTCGACTACGGAAACGCCCTCTACGCGGGAGCCCCGACCAAGCTCATCAATCGACTACAACGCATCCAAAATGCCTCGGCACGACTTATCCTCGATGTACCACGACATAGCCACATCACCCCCACCTGAGAAACCTGCACTGGCTCCCCGTCAACAAGAGGATATCCTTCAAGCTCCTCATCCACACACACAAGGCCCAGCCTACCTCAACAGACGGCTCTCCTTCTATACCCCCAACCTCCAGCTATGCTCCGCCGCCCTCTCACTCGCCACCGTCCTGCGCATCCGAAGAACAACCACCGGCGAGAGATCCTTCTCCCACCTCGCCGCCAAGACATGGAACACGCTCCCATTGAGCCTACGACAGACCCAAGACCTGCTGACCTTCAGGAGGATACTAAAGACCTGGCTGTTCGATCAGTAGCGGCCCCCTCCTACTCCGCCCCCAACGCTTTGAGACCCTCGCGGGTTTGTAGTGCGCTTAACAAATGACTGATTGATTGATTGAATGGCTTGGTCAGTGTACTGAGGGATGTGGTAGGAGCAGTGACAGAAGAGGGGGTTAGAGAGGGGCAACAGGCTGAGCCAGGGTCACCGCTCATCCATCAGTTACCCCCTAGCCTTTCAAGGGCAGTTCTCCTGCTGGACAGAGAGCAACGGGGCCATGTGGCAGTGAACTCGGCACACTAAGTGCTTCCGGAGCAAGACAACCCGAAAGGCAGCCTGTGCGAGTATGGGCGGAGGAGTTACGTGGCAGGGCGTTAATGAAATGCCTCTGCTATCCTTTCACAAGTACAGGTCGAGCACTTTATCTGCAGGTATCCAAACAGGCCTGTCTGCTATGCAGTAGGCATTTCCCTGGGACATACGTGGCTTAGAACTACTGTTCACTGCCACCGATCATTTTAAAACGAATTGGCAGCAAGTTTACATGCATGTAGTTGCAGATTATATCTTTCCCAAAGTGCACTGAAGAGAGTGCAATCAGAAACCATTGTGGCGGCGATAATTTTTACATTACCAAATTAACACACACACTTGACTGGCTGCAGCACTCACTGTCTTATTTGCGATGCCGGATCCACGGCAATGGGTTGGGGTATCCCTGACCTCCTCTGTAAGGCCCCAGTACATAATAGGGTAGGGGGATTAAAACCACCTCTAAGTCAGAGGTGCAGAAAGGCCCCACTCCCTCCCTTCACCACTGTGCAAATGCGCCCTGTGGCATGTTTTAATCTGGGAGATCAATTCCCCTTGAATCTTAAGGGACCCTGGGATCCAAAAAGGCCACCAGGTACCTCCAGTAAGCGCCGCAGAGTTGCGTTGCTGAGAGGTGTAAAAAGGGGCATGGCCTGGACCACCTCTCTGCAACGCAGGCCTCTGGCGCTTTTTGGAGGTACCTGATGGGCTAGTTGGCCCTCAGAGGCCCTCAGAATTGAAGGGGAATTAATTCCCCAACTTAAAACGCGTCACATGGCGTTTGCACACATGTCACCTCAGGCCCCACTCCCTCCAATCACCACTGTGCAGATGCACCCCGTGGCGCATTATAAGTTGGGGGATTAAGTCCCCTTGAATCCTGAGGGTCCCTGGAGTCCAACTAGCCCACTAGGAACCTCCAGTAAGCGCCACAGAGCTGAATTGCAGAGAGGTGTAAAAAGGGCATGGCCTGGACCACCTCTCTGCAAGGCAGCCCTGTGGCGCTTACTGGAGGTACCTGGTGGGCTAGTTGCCCCCCACGGACCCCCAGTATTGAAGGGGAATTAATTCTCCAACTTAAAACGCGCCGTAGAGTGTTGCTGGGAGGGGTGGGCCT
Source organism: Lissotriton vulgaris (assembly GCF_964263255.1). Taxonomy (NCBI): domain Eukaryota; kingdom Metazoa; phylum Chordata; class Amphibia; order Caudata; family Salamandridae; genus Lissotriton; species Lissotriton vulgaris. The sequence goes on along the minus strand of NC_141687.1, from coordinate 2,134,978,975 downwards.
CATGCACGAGCGTGTGTTTTTTAAAATGAATTATTTTTAAGAAGGGGGGCTGTGTGGCCCTCCTTTCTTTTTTATTTTATGGGCCCCATCCCCCAGGGCCTGACCCCTATTTTTGTTAAAAGTGGAAGGGGGCCACACGGCCCTCCTCCCGAGGCCATATTGGGCCCCGGGTACCCCATCCCGAGGTGCCGGCCTTTCCTTTGCATTTAATAAAATAAATACAAATGTTATTATTGGGAGAGGGGGCTGTGTGGCCCATGGGGACCCCATCCCCCAGGGCCTGGTCGTTTTTTTTTTAATATGTACAAAGGAGGACCCCCTCCTCAGGCCAATTATGGCCCCGGTGACCCCATTCTCCGGGGCCGGCCTGCCTTTTTAAAAAAAAGTCTGAGGGGGAGGGGGCTGCGTGGCCCATGATGGAGCAGGGGAATGACAAAAAATTTTGTGTACCCCTTGTAAAGTCAATCTCTCATAACCATAATGATACTAATGGAATGAAGCATGTAAACTGACCAAGAAAATGCATTTAAACATTTTACATTACACGTGGGAAACTAATTGCTATTTTCAAAAATAATATACTAATAGTTGTAAACGAGTTATATTAATATAGAGCTGTAATAATATATATTTAATTAAAATAAGTGTGTAGATGGGCTGAAAAGTAATAAAAATTATTTCGAGGCAAGAGAAAATGCATTTGGTAAGTAAAATGACGCTACATATTTGCTTCTTCTAGGTAACAAACTAACTGGGATATTAGAATGGCGGGAGGTAAACAGAAGGGCTAAAATACTCAATCTAATTTCTGTTATGTTTGTTTCCGCATTAGTTCTCATTGAGGCCTACGTGGCCTGGCTGTGGAAAATGGCAGTTGACTAAAGCATTGACATCGCTTTGAGAAAAGAAGGCCTCCACGCATGCACGTTTGATAAATTGTGCAAATAGAATGGCCTGTACACGGACTGAACGATATCAAGGTCAGCTTGGCCTGGAGTGAGGAAGTATCCCAATGGATGCTTGCTTCTAGTAACGTGGGAAAGGAAGCCTCATTTTGAAAAGAGATACATGATTCGAGCAACAAATAAACTTTGATAGATTGGTAATATTTTCTTTCTGATTTCATTTCCTTTTAACTCGTACTAAATAAAATGTTTAAACTTTACTTGTCTAAATATATTGCTAAATTTCCTTTCTTGAATGAATTAGATAAACTATTTAAAAAATGTAAACTCGAGTCTGTATATTTTATTTTAGATAAATGTCATGACAGAATAAAATGTTAAAAGGTATAGGATTACTGTGATTGAGCTGGTCTTAATCGCCATCAACTGACTTCTACTAGTTGGTCCATCGACCAAATAACAGGGTACCTTGATGTATTGTATTCCTATTAATCAGGTTAGCATGATATAAAACTTTATAAATGTGTATTGTGTATAAAGTGTATATTCTAGGTACCCCGCTAACCAGCAGCTCGCCTTCTTTCCACTGATTCAGGAGTAGTGTTTTGTGTGTGTATGAGTGACTTGCGGTGCTATGGCCCCCATCAATGAGTAGAAATAAGTTACCCCTGGGTAAAGTGGGATGATTATTGAGGGTTGTTGTAGAGCTCCCCTGGATCAGATTTCTTGGTAGCAGAGGTCTGGTTACTATACATCAGTTTGGAGATTTTGGTTGCTATAGGGTAATTTGATTTATGTTTTAACACTATATGTTGAGTTTGTATTACGTTATATGTAGTTGGAATTTTAAAAACGTCCGGGAAGTCGGAAGTTGGTTTTTGCCCTTTATGTCAGCAGGAGGAAATGTGTGGCAAGAGAAGTTGCACTCTACATTGTCTGATTTCAGAGTGGTAACATAGTCTTGTGTTATCATTGGGGACATTAAGCCTTAAGAACAGGAGTCAAATGTACTCTGACTAAAACTTATCCTCGGGAGAGTACCAGGTTTTCCCCTAAGCTCGTTAGAAGGGTGAAGTAGAGGGAAGTGCAGCTTTATCGGCAAAACGATATTCTGTGGTAGGGAAGAGGTAAGCGCTGCCTACTGGAAATACAAAATTCTTGTAACTTTGAACAAACTATCTCTTTTTGGTTTAGCGAAACAAGCAATGGAAATATGTTTATGTAGCAAATAACACGTTACGTATTTTAAAATATATAAATATGTGCCGTTAAATTTTGTAAATGAGGGGTCAGCAGAAGCAGGAGTAGAGCTGACATCAGCAAGAGTCGCGCTGGGATAGGTCCACGTAACTGTGACATATACAGTTCTGATTGCTGCGTTAGTGTGAGGCGCACTGGAATTGGTCAGAAATATTGTGACATAGTTTGCATTGATTGGTGTGTTAGTTCGAGAAGCGCTGGGATTGGTCAGGATAACAATACAGATTAAAAAGAGGTGTACGATCGTATTGAGAGAGAAAATCTGTGACAATGGATTATTATTATGAACAGGCAGGGAAAAACCTTCATGTTTTGAGAAATTAAAGAATTGGTTTAAAAAGGGCAAAGAAATAGTTACAAGAGAGGGAAAATTGCTTCCTCCACCAAGGACGCCCTCAACATACATGATGACGAAATATAGCTTTCATACTTGAATATGGTTGGAAAACTGGGAGAAATACACCAAAAATGATGGTATATTGGCATTTCCAGAAACAGGTTCATTTAGCACATCAGTTTTAAGTAATTTAAGAAAAAGAATTATGAAACTTGAAACCTGAAACTTGAACCGAGACCTGGACCAACTCAGTTTGAGGCTTTGATGGAATGGGAGGAAGAAATGCATGCAAAAGAGGAAGAAAGGTTCAGAGATATAAATGAGAGACGAGGACATTTTAAAGGATATTGGGGAACTACGCATGAGAGTAGAATGAAGAGATGGAGGTGTGCTGATATGTGGGATGGTATGTATAAAGTACTGACAGTAGATGAAACAGTAGGAAGAAAATGCACAGAGAAGAGAAATAATCAGGTTTCAGAAAGGAGTGGTTGTTGAATGAGTGATACAGAGGACCAGGTGCTGGAAAGCATGTTGAATAGAAGACCACCGCCATATCAGTCAACTTCTGCATTGGTGACTCCAAATGCACAGCCAATGGAGATTGATGTAACAGAAACCCCAAAAAGACATTTAGAAGTAAAACATACTTCTGAAGAACAAAAATGAGTACAGATTAAGAAAGCGAGTACTTCTGAATTAGAGAGATCAACGAAAGAATTAGTTGAGAAGGTTAAGAAATTAACTAAAATTATAGAAGCTGTAATGGTACCAGTAACTATAGGTCCTGTAATACCAGTTTTTGAAAACCAGAAAGTAGATGAACATTCGTTAACTATTCCTTTAAACTCAAGTATGAAAAAAGTAAGAGAAAAGATTTACCCAGATTTGAATGAAACCAAGAGTACCATTAGGACACCACCACCAGATTTAACTATGAATCAGAGTCCAATATATAGGACATCAATGTGTGCGGAATCAGCAACCGTAACACCGGAGAAAAGATATGATATAGATTTGACTAAAACTGCAGTACGACCATCGGCAGAAGAATTAATTGATTGGCTTAAAACATTACAGCAAAAAGATTCGGAACCTAAACTTTTAGATGAAGTTAGACTAAAAATAGATATGGAAGAATTAATAATTGGGACAATAAGTTCAGAAAAATAAAAAACATACCAGGACGAAGAATTGATTTTCAGGAGTAAAAGTATAACATGGAGAGATAAAAATCTACATAATAGACTGGAAGAACTTGCAAATGAATTAGGGATAGAATTTGCGAAAATAAAAATGTTGCAGAGACCTACAGAGTAGATTTCACTGAGAAAGACATAGATAATTTAAACGCAGCAGGAAGATTGAACCAAATAAAAGAATTAATTGTATTGCTGAGAAAATGGGGAGATGTAGATCGATGGAGAAGTAGGTGGACAAAGAACAAGCAATGGCATAGCCAATAGGTCTCGCCTTTGGGATCTTATAAGTGTTTAATTATCCAGCACAATATCCTTGGTGCAACAACATCTTATAAGGTCACAAAGGCGAAACCTATTGGCTATGCCAATGCTTGTTGCAAAATGCAGTGAGGTCACAAACTCCAAACTAGATCGCTTGTGACCACAAAAATGCTTTGAACATCTGGCCCATGGCTCTTCTAGCTGACAAGTTAAAACTTTTTGATTCTGCTGGTTTTACTTTGAAAGAGAAAATTACATAGATTGGTCCAAAGATTGCCGACCTTGCACCAGGAAGCTCAGCACCTACAGCAGTGGTCAGTCAGTATCAGGCGTGTTGCCGATTGGGCTCAAAGGGCTTCAGCATCTTTTTTTTTTTAAACTTTATTGTGCAAAACAACGTCATTACAGATATGGGCCTACAACCATGGGGCCCGGCCGCTAGTGGATGTACATCAATTACATAGCGTCAAAAAGCAGCGACTGATCCCTAGAAGTCCAGCAGAAGTACAGGATACATGTTCGGCAACTCAGGAGGTATACAGGATACAAGATATTTTTAAATTTTTAGAAAGGAATAAAGAGAAAAACAAAAGAACAAAACTCAAAGTGAGAAACATTGTAAAAGATGTCGAGCTCAGGTGGGGGAGACCTACCATACCGGATAGAGAATCAGGAGGATAATAGAAATGACCGGTGGGGGGAGGCAGTGGGGAAGTCAGGACAATCAGCAAAAGAATACAGTAGTCAAGGAACCTCAGAGGTCAGGGGGACAGGGAAATGTCCGGGATGTCTTCGAAGGGGGGCGTACAGATGTTCCCTCGGTATGCGTTCCACTGGCCCCAAATTTTACTCCACGCCCTAGGCTTGCCCCTAGCCAAATATACCGTCTTCTCTCTAAACATACACCAATCCATATTCTTCTTCCATACTGACACGGTGGGAGGCCGTTGGGAACCCCAAAGCTGCGCAATATCCCTTTTGGCAATCATGTTCCCAAGTGCCGCCCACCGGGCCTTGGCAACGTTGTAGTCATTCGGCTCCCACACATTCAACAAACATCTCTGAGGCTCAGGCAACAGAGCAACCCCAGTGACAAAGGTGGAGAAGTGTGGCTCAGGGGTTAGAGGCGGCAGACCTGGAGCTTGAGTTCGGCCCTGGACCAGGGTTCAATTCCCCGCCTCGGCGGGTCTTGGGCTCAATAATCCCACGGACTCGTTAATTCTCGCTCCGGTGCCTTCTTGACTCACGGGTTCACACTCTGCGACTCTGGGCAATAGCTTGCTTAATCTCCACATCGGCCCTTCGCGGCGGGATGCCTGGCTTTCACCTTGGGGATACCCTTCCAGGGCTATCTCACAGGGGAATACCAGGACGGGTTCCCTAAGCAAGCGCGGAGATGCCCCAGGGTAAGTCCTGCGCTATATAAGTTTCATACATTTACATTTACATTTACACTCCATTACAGCATGCACGTGGTGCCAATACGCCGCAACATCACAGCCCTCCCAAAGGAGATGAAGGAAGGTGGCACTCATTCCACAACCGCGCCTACACAAACCATCCAAAGAAAAACCCATAGCAACCAAACGAGGACCCGTCACATACACGCGGTGAAGAATTTTGAGCTGGACGAGACGGAGACGGGCCGGAATGGCGACCTCTTTCGGGGAGGATAGTGCGGACTGCCAGTCCTCGTCGTCCAATTCCAACCCGTCTCCAGTCCAGGCCTCCCTGAGACGCACAAGGAGATCCGCCCGATTGTTGATTAATTTCTTGTAAATCAAGGAAATCGTACTATCGGGCAGACGACCATCGAGTATACGGTCCTCAAGCGGGGAAGATTCAGGGACCGTGGTACCGGCCGTGAAGACCGACAGCAAAGCGTGACGCACCTGTGCATATCTGAAGAACTCCCGTTCACTTAACTCATACTCACTCTGAAGCACCGCAAAGGATTTGACCGCACCTTGCACCCAAAGATCACCCACTCTACTAATGCCAATCGTGTCCCAGTTCTCGAAGCCTTTCGTCGTCCAGAGGCATCCCAATCGTTCCGAAGCAAACAAAGGGGTCGCTCGCGTCAGTTGATCATTCCACCCCATAGCCACATTGGCATCCTTCCACACACGCACTGCAATCTTAGTGGGTCCCGTTAGGTTCCTCCCCGCCGTCCGAGAGTAGAGTGCTCTGTTGAAGTCGCCACCAGGCAACAGGTATTTATACGCGCTTCAGCATCTTTTTAATTGAGATTTTTAAAACAAAAAGTACAGGCACAGTATAGAAGAGAGAGGAGCAATTGCATAGTGGGGTATGAGGATTGTGAGACGGAACAGCATGCTTTGCTATCAAGTTGTAGAGTCAAGGTACCATCATGACGGAACATAACATAGTAACATTTAATCTCAGTAGCCTAGGTCATAGATGCGTGAGATGAGTATGGAGCTATCAGAGGACTGGCGAGTGTTGAAGCGCCGAGAATTCTATAAGAGGCCACCTCACCTACCGGTAGTGAACAGCAATGTAGAGCAGACTTTTTGTGCAGTGGCGAGCGTTACTATTACCTAATTTTTAAGGGTGTGTAATATACCGGCCTTGGAAGGATGAAAGAGTGAGCTTGCCTAGGCATGATTTACGTGTAGGATCCGCAGGTAAAAACCGATGTCAGGAGTGAGCATCTGATTTACTGACACATCTTGCCAGTAACGCATAAAGGGCATCTTCTGGTCTATGCCGTACTTCAGGACTAGAGGATAAAATGCGTTTTGAAGCAATATGGTTGAAATGTGATAGCATGGCCATGCCTGCCCCGGAGGCATGGCCCTTTAACACCGTGAAATTCAAACAACTGTACGCTGTGAAAAACTTCATCCATCCACAGACATACACATGCGAAACAGAGAGAGAGAGAGAGTGAAGGGTTGGAGAGAGAGATGGGGCGGAGGGGGGAAGAGAGAGAGTGAGAGAGACAGAGAGATGGGGTGGGTGGGAAGAGAGAGAGAGAGACGAACTTCATGTGTAGGGCTTGCATTTCCTGAGGCCCGGGGCCTCTAACAACAATGTTCCCTGAAAAGGGAACACACTCGGCACACTCGGCGGTGACTGGCCTAAATTTTTCACTTCATGCCACTCGCACTCACTCCACAGACACAGCTTGACACACCTACACTAAATGGACAGAATTAAATTCTTTGGCCATAAAGTAAAACAAGAGTATGGAAATATGTTGTCCCCAGTGTTGCCACCATTGTGATCAGGAGGAGGGAGAAACAAAAGGCGACATTTTTAAAAATCAGAACCCAGCATACTATATAACACATTTTTTAAGCTTCCTTTCAGTTTGCTGTATTCTGTTGGAATGTATTCACTAATTGTAACCCTAGTATTCTACCCTTAGTCCCTATTGTTCTTTCATTTTTGAAGGGGTTATTATTATCCCTTGGTTGCCCCTTCTGTTTTTCCAGTCCTGATGAAGACTCGCAATCCCCAGGTTCAAATCACCGTTTGGGCTTAAGACGAGTCGAAACGTCGACGCTACCTTTATATAACCTTGGACCAATTATCAAAACCTTTTATATAGTGCAAAAACCTCAAGACATGTATGTCTGTATGTAATAAATGTTCTGATTGCAAAAAGTTCAAAAAGGTTTGGCCAGGTTCTTAATACGGCAAATTATATGTCTGATATTGTTTGTCAAATAATGTGAATAATTTCTGTCCACTATCATGAATTTCCCTTTCTTTTCACTTGTTTTACACTCCTGATCACGCTTTTTCTTTGCACGCTTTTATTCTGGAAAACCACTTTTTATCTATTTTGAAATTATATATTGTGTATAAAAATGAACCGCTAAAAATGAAAAACAAGCTAATAAATTAAAAGTATTTTCTTTAACCGTGGTGTAGGTTTATCTCGTAGTACTAAGCAATTTGAGTACAATAGAGCAGACTAGTTGTGGTTGCTCTACATACAAAATAACTGTGGGTATTATAATTGATAATGGGAGCGTACAGTGGGGAGAAACATTCTGAAATCTGGAGACCAGAGTGCCACTGACTATTGGTCTAATGCTAGTGAGAAACAGGCAATTACATACAGCTCAAAGTTCGGAGGGCATTTTTAAAAAACATTTTGCCAGGTATTGGAAAAGTATTCATTTGTGGAAAGTGCGAAACCCTTCTAATGTGAGTGCCCTAGCTGAAAGGGGAAAGGCTCGGTTTATACTGCATCTGTTCCTCTGCCTACAGGAGCAATCGAGATTGGCATGGAGGGGAACTAAAAGCATTAATTTCTTACAGTCCAACACAAGAAAGTAAATGCGATCACTGTGAAAGCGAAAGTGATCCTGATGACCCGCTGCTAAAGCACACGAGGGGATGCGTGCACAGCAGCGCACGTGCTTGTGCGCGTGAGAGTAAGCTGGTCTCCGCTTTAGTAGCACTTCTAAAAGCTGCTACTAAATGTCTCTCTGACAGCGCATGCGCGCTGACTCAGCGCGACCTAAAAAGGAAGAAGCCAATGATAAAATGTCTTTAGCTTTCCCTGTTAAAGAAAAATAACCAGTAGTAGCCACAGAATATCCTATGAGAGAAATACCGGGAGGAGGATATGTATATGTGCCCTGGAGTTGACAGGATGTATTGTCATTTACAAATGATTGTGAGAAAAACCAGTAGAAGTACAGGCAAGTGGACAGATTCGTAAAGGTTTCAAAAGTGTTGTGGGAAAATTTAGATGGATTATTTGACATAGTTGTACCAGCAGATTTATGGACTGAATATAAAATTACGATTGACTGGCCAAAAGAAGGATATCCAAGAGATGTAAAAACAGCTGCTCCCGGTCCAGAAGTAATGAAAAAACATGACCAAGTTATAACCTTTTTGAAGAACAAAATTCCGCCAAAAGAGATGGATTGGTTAAAAATTGATAAAGGAAAGCAAGAAGAGGTTCCCCTGGACTCTTAGTAGTAGGTAAGTATTCACATCCAATCCTGTTACCCACTCACAGATATATCAGCATGAAGTATTCACTCTTCCCTTAGTTTACAAGATTTTCCCCATTGTGGCTTGAATCTAAAACCAAACTAAAAAGTAGTGCTAATTTGTATTTATTTAGAAAAATTCTTTTTTTTTTTTACTTTTCACAAGAATTTAATTGTATCAATTCAAGTATTTAAAAATGCTCCTTCATAAATGTATATGAGGGAACTATTTACCTAGACTCCACAGGAGATACTGAAACGAGAGATTCAGGAGAGAAAGGCTTAAAGGAATTATTATAAAGATAACAGCACAATCAGAGAAAGCAATATATATCTCACCTTATACACGGAAGGTAAGATAGTTATTTTGAAACCATTCGCTAAGGAGGATCATGTATTATCATGTAAAATAATAAGGCTTTCGCCCTTTTATGTCATCCTAGCTCTAGCAAGCGGACCTAAGATTGGGATACCTTTTACCTGAACCAAATAAGAGATATGGTTGCAGTGCCAGAATTTATCCTATCTAATGGTTACTAGATGAGATTGTACAATAGTACAGTGCCTGTGTATGAATGGGTATGATAGTATGTAGTGACATAGTTGGATCAACATGGGGAGGGACATATCTTCCAAGGAGGGATGACTCTAGGGGGTGGTACCCCACCTTTTAATGAAATCCGCAATGGAAGGTAGTGCTAAATAAATTTAAATGTAAAATGATAAGATGATCTGGTTGATCCAAATGACGTAGGAAGCGAAATACAAATGGAAAAATGTCTCTGCATTCATATGTATCTAGGGGACATAAGAGAATGCTATGCTTATTTTAACAAATACAATATGTGGAGATGAGGCTGACATCTGTTTTATCTTATTTAGATTAACCTGTTGCAAAAGTGGAATAGTAGACCCTGTGTCTATTAATGTTAGTCCTGAAGAAGGTGGTTGGGTAATAAGCATTGACACCACCGAAACACGCCAACGCACATTCTAAGAATCTACAGCTGAAGGGTTTTCAGGACAAAAAAGAAAATACAGTCTTTTGCCGAAATTACCTTCACATTATATATCTGCTTTGGATCTATAGTCTGGCCACAACTCAATTTTAATATCGTGTTGTTTGAGGCCATAGAGTCTTGTGTTCTTGTATTATGAATTGCTTATAATTGATGTGTTTTTATATATTTTGTATGTTTTTCATATACATTTATGAAGGAGCCTTTTTTAAATAATTGTATTGATACAATTAAATGCTTGTGTAAAGTAAAAAATGGTTTAAAAAAATAAAAAATACAAATTAGCACTACTTTTTAGTTTGGTTCTAGATTCATGCCACAATGTGGAAAATCTTGTAAACTAAGGGAAGAGTGAAATAAATAAAGATATATATATATATATATATATATATATATATATATATATATATATATATATATATATATATGAGCACAAAGTTCCTCCTCTGTCTGATCTGCGCTCGTGGCCACAGCCTCCACGCCAACAACAAAAGGGATACGGACCACCAAGTCAGCAATGATCTTGTTTATTTTAGCTCCACAGAACCAAATCAGCGACGCGTTTTAAGCACAAGTGCCCTTGTTCATGCTGCAGTTAAATGAAACAATCATAAGCCTTTTAACAGTATGCTAACACTCTGTTACCACCCCCTGGTGGTAACCTCCCGTGTCACGTGAGTAACAACAGTGAAAAAAGACTTTTGCTGCATAAATCAAATATAAACAGCACACATAGAACAACAGTCTCAGGTTAAATCCACTTGAGGAAAGTAATGACATTATAGCACAAAGAAATGCAATTGACTGGTTAAATCCAGAATCCATAAATGAATTCTAAGAGTGCAAATATTTCGTACATCATAATAAAAGTGATCTACTCGTTACATTACTAACCCATCAAAATTGAAAAGATGGTACAAATGGTATAACTTTCCAAGCAAAAAGCTAATATTTAGGAACATGTAAACAATCGACTGTCATGTGCAAAGTAGCAAAATTAGATAGCAGCAAAAAGGGAGTAAAGTGCATGAATAGATAAAGTGCAAACCAAGCGATTGTGACGAAAAAGTGCCAAAGTGCATAATGAGCCGCATTATCATAGGACAAGAGATGCTATATAAGATATAATTGTTCATAAAAATTCAGATCCCTGAATGAAAATGACCAATAAATATAATAAATAATAGCACTCAAAATCACATATGGTAAAAGCTGGTATCAAAAATGTATATCAAAAATTAAAAAATGGGTATATATATAAAAAGCACTATATCCCATATATTTACAAGATGAACAGACAAAGCACAGTATCAAATCCAAATTTCATAGAACACAGGCACATATGTAGAACATTAATTGAATAAAGTGCAGTAAAGTACCAGAATATATATATACATATCTCTCTACATGGTAAAGGACCATCCATAAAGTACCAAATATTTGTAGCAACGTAGGCAGACATGATATGTATCACAAATAGGGAACCTAACTTGTGAAACAAATACCCCTGTTAAAAATAAGGCCATAGAGAAGAAAACAGAGAACGGAAATGCATGTAAACAAAACCAATGAGATGCTAAATCATTCTAGAAAGTGATGCATTCCTTCAATATTGTTGAGCCCATTGGGCCAACGACTATCGAGCTCTAGGATAATATATATATATATATATATATATATATATATATATATATATATATATATATATATATATATATATATATATATATATATATATATATATATATATAAGATATATAAGATATGATATATCTGTGAGTGAGTAATAGTTTTGGATGTGAATACTTACCAACTACTAGGAGTCCAGGTGAACCTCTTCTTGCTTTCCTTAGACTAGGATTAGCCCCCTGGGACCGAGTGAGCCACCTCTCCCTTCTTTTCAATAAAAATTGATAGAACCATACAAGAGTCAAAAGAATCAGCACATGTTTATTATGAAAGATGGCTGCTAGTTTTCAAACAATACAGTGGATACGAAAATCTAAGTGAAAAAGATATGAGTCATTTCGTATATAGATTTGTGTTTGGTTTGAGACCTGAAATAGGAGATAGGATAAGGCACCACATGATGTGCTGGCTGTCCAGATCAGTGGACCATGTTTTGAGATATGCAAAATATTGCAGTGAGGATATTGAAACTAGACAGCGTAAGCTGAAAGAGAAAGCAATGTGGGCACAAGTAAAGGTCGCAGAACAACAAGAAGCCCAAATTATTCATCAAACTAATGACGGAGTCAGGTTAAAAATACTATGAGTAAGGGAAAAGGACAAATGAATATAGACGAGGCTAAAAAGAAATGGTCATGTTAATTGCGGAAAGATAGGGCATTGGAGGAACGAGTGTAAATTGCCCCCAAAGGTTAATCCGGAAAATAAATCATTGAATCCGCAGGTGCAGAATGAGGTAATTCAACAGTCTTCACCACAGCAGCAGGTAGTCACACAGCAAAATCAGGTTCCTCTACCCCCTCTCCCACAGAGTGTTAATCTTAAGAAATATAGTGCAGAGACAGGATTCTAAAGAGGAGAGCAGGTAAAAAGATCACCGCGTGTGACCGCTGGTCCGCAGTATTAACTAAGATCCGATGGAAATGAATCTGATAAGAGCTTCTGACGGTGCCTAGGAGAGGAAGTGGAGTGCGTGCTTGGCGCAACTCTGGAGGTAGATCAATCTGGTTCTTTTGTAAATAGAAAGGTGAATGGTGTAAATGTTACTTTCCTAGTGGACACAGGTGCTAGCCATTCTACAGTTAGATAAGTAGAAATTCAATACCTTCCTGTCTCCGGAGACGTAATCCAAGTGGTAGGTGTAACAAACAGACAGATTAAACCCCACTAACACATCCTGTGGAAGTGAAAATTGGTACATTCAAAGAGATGCATCGTTTTGTGGTATGTGACAGCAGTCCTGTAAATTTGCTTGGACACGATATGCTGTGCAAAATGAATTGTGCCATTGATTGTTCACCAGTTGGCATTGCTTTCCAAACAGCAGATGACGATAGTCTGTATAAAATGACAGTGTCAATAAACGATTCAGAAAGAAGTGAAACATTCCCTGTTTTTGACAGAGAAAAGATCCCAATTTAACAGTTAAGGAGGATGTGTGGGACTTCACAGGAGAAGAAATAGGGCTAATGAAAGGAGTAAGTCCAGTGAAAATTACTGTAAAAAAAGATGCCATATACCCAAATGTCCCACAATATAAATTAACTCCAGAAATAATTGAAGGAGGTACACCAGTGATTGACAAAATGATTGAGCAAGGAATTTTGAAAGAAATAATGATCAGTCCATGTAATTCACCAATTATGGGTCTGAAAAAGCCAAATGGCACTTTTAGTATAGTGCAGGATCCGAGAAAGGTAAACAAAATAGTTGGCCCATGCTGTCCAATTGTACCAAAACCAGCAGTGATATTATATCAAATTCCACATGATGCAGAATGGTATACTGTTATTGATTTGTGTAATGCATTCTTTACAGATCCATTACGCCATGACAGCCAGACAATTTTTGCTTTCCGGTTTAGTGAGCGTATTTTGGCATGGTGCCGAATTCCTCAGGGGTATACTGAGAGTCATTAGAGAGTTTGAACATGCCAGAAAAATCAGTATTGGTGCAATATATTGATGACCTATTGGGACCGTCAAAGACCAAATAAGGTTGTATTTCAGATACTATTGCACTATTAAACCAGTTGGCAGAAGGAGGACATAAGGTGTCTTCATCAAAATTACAGTTTTGTCAGCAAGAAGTATAATATCTACGTCATAAGATTGGAAAAGGAGTGGGAAAAGTGACCTCAGAAAGAATCAAAATTATCAGAGGGATGAATTCACTAAAGACACAGAAACAAGTGAGGATGTTTTTTGGGTATGGTTGGTTACTGTCGACAATGGATAAGTGGATTCTCATTAATTGCAAAACCTTTGCAGAGATTGACAAAAAGAGATGTAAAAGATCCTATAGTGCTAAATGAAAAAGAAATGGAAGCATTTGAACAATTGAAAAACAGTCTGTGCAAAGCACCAGCACTTGATTATGAAAAATAATTTGAACTATATTGCAGTGAGAGAGAAGGGTGTGCATTTTTAGTTCTGATTCAGAGACATGGCAGAATGAGAAGACTTATTGCATATTTTTCAGCAGTGTTGGATCCAGTAGCAAAGGCATTGCCTGGGTGTCTGAAAGCTGTGGCTGCTACAAGTGTTAGTTTGGAATAGAGTGAAGGTACTGTGATGGATTATCCGGATAAGGTGTACATGCCACATTCAGGGGAAATACTCCTCACCCGGACTAAAACACAGTACATGACAAATAATCGCCTGACCAGATATTGAAAGGTGATTTTGGGTGCAGACAATGTGACAGTTGCAAGATGGGTCAATGTGAATCCTTCTACATTGTTACCTGATACCTTGGATGTGGAATTGAAAGATGATATTGATCACAAATGTTTGGATGTGCTTGAATACTGTACTAAACCAAGACCTGACATTAAAGATGAACCTTTGGACGAATCAGATTATGTGTTGTTTGTGGATGGTTCCTGTTTAAGAACAGATGAAGGAACTTTGAGTGCTGCATATGCTGTATGTACAGTGGCAGATGTCATAGACGCATCTTGTCTGAAAGGAATACGTTCTGCCCAAGTGGCTGAGCTAATTGCTTTGATTCGAGCATGCAAATTGGGTAAACATGGTTGAGTTACCATCAGGGTCGGATTGGGATCACAATTCGGCCCGGGCACTGACGAAAAAAGTGGCCCACATTCAAGAGGCGTGGCCCATATTTAAGGGGCGTGGCCTACATTCAAGGGGCGTGGCCCATATTTAAGGGGCGTGGCCCACATTCAAGGGGCGTGCCCTTTCATGAAACACTATTTGCACAGACAAGGAATGAAAGTGGGAGGATACTGTTCTTGCACAGGACACAGGGCCAAGGTGACAATGGCCTACATGCTGAGCACCTAAAAAAAAACGCAAGGCCCCTTTTTGTCACAAAATCATTCCAGCCCTCCAGCACAGGAGCACCTGAAAAGCAGCAAAGCCCCTGCTATTACTAACCTACTTAGCCCTCCCCAGGCCTTCAGCAAAGGAGCACCTGAAAAGCAGCAAAGCCCCTGCTATTACTAACCTACTTAGCCCTCCGCAGACCTTCAGCTCAGGAGCACATGAACAGAGGTAAGGCCCCTGCAATTAGTAAATTAATCAACCCTCCAGGCCTTGGGAAAATGTCCTGGCAGGGGAGCACAAAACACAGCTTTCTGGGTCATCCAAGGTAGCCAGGGGGGAGGCTGAGGTGAAGCTGGTGCATGGGAAGTGCCTTCCCAGTGTGTTCTGGCAGTTTGAGTATTTACCATTTACTGTAGTATTACCCTTGTACCTGTGTATGGTACCCTTTTGTAACTTGCACACGTCACTTTTCTCTTGTAACACACTGTTTGCTACCTCTCACTTTGGTTTGCTTTAGATACTTGCACAAGTGCCACCATTGCCTACGTAACGTTTGTTCTTGTGCTGGAGTGTCTGCCATTAATTGCAGTATTATACCTCTACTTGTATTTTGTACGCTTTTGTAAACTTCACACATATCTCTTTTTCCTCCTGTGATGTATCGTTTACTCCTCTTGTATTTTGGTTGCTCACTATTGTCACTTTTGATTCATGTAACTTAACATTTGCTTTTGTAATTTGTCCACTTATAATTTTCTCCTCATGTATTATTGCTGTTCCTAGTGTGAAGCGCTCTGACACCTTTGGGTAAAGTCCGCGCTATATAAAATCGCATAAATAAATAAATAAAACAAAAAAATTCCAAACATCACCAGGCGCCCACAGCAAGACCCATTCTTCCTCGCCCACTATGCCCTGAATGTGAAGGGCTGTGGGCGAGGTGTTAAGACTAACACCGTTTCTGGGCTGCATGTGCCCCAGGAGGCCGAGGTGCAAATGGCTCAAAGGCCTGAGAAACACCTGGCCCCCAGGGAGGCCGATTATAGCAAACAATCACCCCTCCCCAGCCTCAGCTTGATTGCTTGGCAGGGCAGGGGTGAAGGAGAGGCCACAGCTGACAATCGCTGTCTGGCCGCACAGCGAGGCTGCTTTCATTTTCTGTGTCTCTGTCTCCGTGCACTCTGTGGGCCAGTTTTTTTTTCTCCCCTTTCCTAGTCCACTCTCTGAGGACTGGGACAGGGGAGAAAAAAAACGTCCCACAGAGGGCACTGAGGCACCGGCCCTTCGGCCCATTCCCGAATGCCCGCCTTGCCAATCCGCCCCTGGTTACCATAGTGACTGATAGTCAGTTTTGGAGTAGTCCATGACAATGGAAAACTGTGGTCTCAAAGATGCTATATGACCTCTGCAGGATCACTTATCAGGAATGGTGAGTTTGTGAAAATATTACTGGAGGCGACACAGCTGCCCAAGAGCATTGCAGTGGTATAGTGTGCTGCACATAAAAATGGAGATGATTATGTCACTGAAGGCAATCGATTCGCGGACGCGATAGCCCAATATTGTGCAAACAATTTAGCCTCTATCAATCGGGACAGAGAAAAAGAACATGTTTTAAGTCCTTTAATGCTTACTAACATAGCTGAGACTTTGCCGGAAGTGAAAAAGTTGCAGGAAGAGGCAAGTGATGAGGAAAAAGATAGATGGATAAAATCAGGTTGTAGACAAAGAGAAGATGAAATTTGGGTATACAAAGATGAAAGACCAGTTATGCCTGATAGCATGATCTCAAATATGGCCAGAATGTATCGTGGACAAGCACACATAGACAGAGATGCAATGATTAAACTTTTTAGACAGACTTGGTATAATCCCAAGTTTTGTGTAATTGCCGAGAGTTTGTGCCAGCGATGTTTGATCTGTCAACAATTGAATCCAGGGAAAAAAACTGTTGTAAGTTTGGGAACCATAAGACGGGAGGGAGGTCCTCTTACACAAATGTAGTTGGACTTTATTGAGATGCCACCATGCAATAAACTGCAATACGTCCTAGTGATCATTTGTTTGTTTTCATGATGGGTTGAAGCTTTTCCAACAAGGAGAAATGATGGAGTAACTGTAGCAAAACTCCTTTTGAAAGTAGTGATTCCACATTTTGGATTTCTGGTAACAATCGAAACAGGCAGAGGAAGTAATTTCCAAAATAAACTGATACAGTTGATTTGTGAAGCACTGGATGTTCATCAACAATTGGATTGTGCTTACAGACCAGTAGCGTCTGGGGTAGTTCAGCAAGTGAATGGAACAATTAAAAGCAGTCTTGGAAAAATGTGTTTAGTCACTAGACTAAAATGGCCTGATGCTTTGCCACTTGTTCTAATGACCTTAAGAAGCATTCCAGACAGGAAAACAGGGCTAAGTCCTCATGAGATACTGATGGGACGAATAATGAGATAAGCATTTGTACCTTTCAACAAAACTGCTAGCTATAAATGATGATATCGAATTATTGCAAAGGCCTGTCTGACACCATCACTTCTGTGTTCTACCAGGTTGGAACTGATGCGTGTACTCAGGAAAACCATCCAACTCATGACTTGAGTCCTGAGACTGGGTCCGAATCAAAGTACACAGAGGGAGAAATTGCTTGGTTCTTCGCTAGCATAAACCAAGACAGGTAATTCTGGTCAGCACTACTGCAGTGAAATGTGCAGGTGTGAATAGGCCATTCGAGTACCAGAACCTGAGAATCAGAAAGTGGAAGAAGTAGATACAAGTTCAGTCTCTGATGCAGAAGAGACTACAGACAAAGTTCCAGATACGAACGATTGACCTGTGAGGCGACATCTGAAAATATCAGACACAAGTTCAGCATCAGAAACAGAGACTGAAATAATTGAAATTCCATGTCTTGCAGATCGACCTATAAGTCAACATCTGGAAACCGGAAAAAACAGTTTGAACTCTGAAAAAGAACAGGATAGCACTGGTAAAAGTGGAACACCTGAAAATAAAGCAGAGAGTTCAGAGAAAAGGAATATTGATCTTGAAACTGGGGAAAAGGAAGTAACTCACAATTAGGAGGAGATTCCAAGTACCGGTTATAGAGAAACTCCTTATAAAAGAAATGAACTAAGGAGAGGAGAACAAAAGTCAGAAGCTGAACCCTAGATCATAAAGAACAAAATAAGAGGAAGTGATAAAAGGTCTGAGACTGAATCAGATGAGATTGAAGGAGAAACCACTTAAGAAAAAGTTCCAGAAAAAATGGCTTGCAAAGTTTAACGTGAAATAACGGAGCCTGTGATTCAAAAGCTCAAAAAGGGCTAACCGGCTCCTACCCCATATCTCAGTGCTTGTACACCCTGATCAGGCCGGCTTCATGCCCCAAAGGGTGACCAATCACAATATTTGGCGGGCGCAGGTGGCGATGGCGGCGGTCCGACATGGACAGGGCGTTCGACTCATTTAGCTGGGTCTATTTGTTCGCACTGTTGCCCCGGCTTAATCTCAGGCCCCGTTTCATGTCCTACCTGACTCTCTTACACACAGATCTGACGGCGTCAGTACAGGTGGCGGGAGCGGTCTCCTCCAGTTTCTCTATTAGGCGCGGCACGCGACATGGTTGCCCCCTCTCGCCATACTTATTTGCCTTGGCTATGGAGCCGTTAGCGGCTTGGGTGCTCATTGATGCACAGCTGAGTGGCTTTGAGTGGGCGCCGGGGCTGTCCGATAGGATCGCGCTGTACGCGGATGATGTCCTTTTATTTCTTACGGATCTAAATAGAACTAGGCCGTGCCTCCTGCAGATAATGCAGATCTTCGGGGAATCATCGGGGTTATACATGAACCCCCGCAAATCCACGCTGTGGGTGCTAGGGGGGCAGTTGAGGGTTGGCAAATAGGCGTCTACACTTCAGGTGGTGGTGGGGGGGCCTCAAATATCTGGGGGTGTTTTTCTCCTGGGAGCGGAATCTGGTACCAGTATGGGAGCGAGTTCGAGCAGATCTCAAAACTTGGTCGCGTATGCCACTGACAATTTATGGCAGATCTGCAATTTTTAAGAGGGTAGCGCTCCCAGGCTACTATACCAACTACAAAATCACCCATATCCAATCCCGTCTGAATGGTTCCGGATGGTGAACTCTGTGCTCGGGCATGCTTTCTCTCTACCTATTGTGGAGGGTTGGCAACCTCGGACATCTTCTCATACTATCAGGCCTCCCACCTACTGGTCCTGAACGAGTGGTGGTATGGCGACGGGGGCACCCGGCATATGCATTTGAACGCTATCTCATGGTGTCCTACACACTGCACACTATTCTTTACTCTGCGCCGCTGCGGGGTGCATTGTCATCAGCCACACAAGTGGTGTTCCAACTTTGGAGACAGGCACTGTGCCGTATGGGATAGAGGAATACTCTTACTGGGGAAACCCCCCTATGGAACAATGGGCGATTGCCCAGCCTTGTGACACTACAGGGCTTTCGAGGATGAGATAACATTGGAATTTCGACCCTGGGGGATGTTCTGAGGGGCATGACGCTTCTGTCCTTTCAGGACCTATGGAGGGAATTTGGCATGCCTCACTCCCAGTTCTTTCGGTACCTCCAGTTCCATCATGCATTGTCCCACAGCCTGGAGGGGTTGGAATCTCTTCCCAAGTTTAGTCCACTAGAAGCAAAGGTGTTCATAGGGTACCTGGAGAAGAAGAAAATATCCTGAATCTATCAGTCCCTAGTTACGCATTGCTCCCCTATGCTGCAGAGGCTCCGGGAGACATGGGAGGAGGATGTGGGCGAACTCGAGGAGGAGGATTGGAGGGAGGCTATGGCCATCCCCCTACACAGTTATTAGAGCATGGCAACATAGTTACTTGTAAACAATAAGCACAAATACGTAAGGGGGAAGGCAGGCAAGAGGAAAGATTCAGAGGAGGGGAAAGGAGCTGGGGAAGTAGACAGGTAATGAAGGCGGGAAAGAGGAGGGGAAGGTGAAGGACATTGCATGGAAAGAGGATGGGAAGGGCAACAGGGACACAAACCGGTAGACGAGTCAAAGCAACGTCCAAAGTCCAGTAAGCTGTGATCCCAGGGGAAGTGGTATCACTTCCCTATCTCTGTTGCGGGAGGCTCCCTTTACGCAGTGGACTCTCTCAGAGGGGTCTCTGAGACTCCAAGGCCTACATACTGGATCCTTCCCCAAACAGGGGAGAGGTAGGGGTTTGGCAAGGGGTGCCATACCATACCTCACCTGTGAGTAGCTCAGTTGGCACAGTGGACCCCCTTCCTGGAGCCTTTGATGGCTCTGGGGACCACCACCTTTAGGGCCAGCTTCTGCAGTGACCCGGGGTGCCTACTGTGCCGCCTTATGTAGTGCCCGGGGTGACGAAAAGCAATGCCGGCTCCCGAAGGATGCGTTGAGCCGGCTGGGACCGTGGGGGCTTTGGGGCTCATAAAAAACAGTTCTTTTCAGAACTAACTTTACTGGTCAAAAAAAGAGCTATATTTCTTTGATAGTATGTAAAACTTTCAGGTTTTTTTTCTGCACTATGCAGGCGCAGCCTCGTTTCCAAGCCCACGCTTCTTTGTTTTTCTTCAAGTTCGCCAAGCAAACCTCTCCTCATTTCAGGTATTAAATTTGCCGCTTTCTTCTGCCGGGTCGTGTGCCTCATCCGTTGCTATACTTTTGTAATATATTAATAATCATATTCTATCTATATTTATTTGAAACGTATTGCCAAGGCGCCAAACGTTAATTACATCCTCCATCCTCCGCTCTTTTAGTAGTTTTCCTCCGTTATTTTTATTATACCTGCTAAATTCATGTTACCCCCGCCTATCTTCTCTGTGATCCATGAGATTTCCTGCCACAGACACCATGGTGTTTGTCCTTGGCCTCCGATCTTATCAGACTTGGTCAAACGCATACCTAAAAACTAATTTGAAGCATGTAAGGCACAGCCATTACAACGCGTGACTGTCACCACAAAGCCATTGCCATGCTTATGCCTTTATCATGAGTGGTAAATGTATAGTAGTTGTAAAAGCATACGTGGTAAAGGCATGCGTGTAAAAGCCATATGCGTGTTAATGGCTTCGTGGTGACGATCACGCATGGTTATGACCGCGTTGTAATGGCTGTTTCCCTCAAGACAATGCAGGATCCGCGTCTGGGCGTGGCGGACTCTAGGGCATCAGGCGGTGGGCCACGCAGCCTCCCTCACACAATATAGAAATCTCTGGGGGTGGTCGTTTTCGTGGTTTGAGGGGCGTCATTGAGGCCTACACACTTAATTTTGTAGGGGGTAGGTGTGCACGCGAAAATGTCGCAAGAGGTTTGTAAATGTGGTACACATTGTTTTGTTTTACTTTGATTTCCTTTCTATGTTGTAGTTCATCCAGAGAAAATGTAACTTATTGTACAGCCAGTACTTTTCAACCCTTTAGTCAAACATCTTACTATAGTGCTTCAAATTATAAATATTATTTTTGTTGTGGACCGTCACCCCCTCAAAAAAAAAACAAGTATATAGTTTTTTAAAATAATTTTTATTAAAATAACAATAACTGTAAACGTAACTTAAAAATAATATAATAAACAACTAGAAAAATAACTTTAATAAAACAGTATTATAAACAAATTGTGATGTGGACTCCAAAACACGTAGGATAGGTAATCTGCAAAACAAAAAAGAAAATTTGTGTCAAACATATCAAGTCAAGGTAACACTACGATTTTACGTGTGCAGTGTGCCTGGTACATTTCACTTCTGTTATAGTCCCGCGTTCAAGTGGTATCTATATGGAAGTGCCTACTGCGTTACTGACACAAAAGTGGCGCAACAGGATTGTAAATACACAGATTTATTTCTAATGAATTTAATTGGAGGCACTGTATATCTAGGCCGCTGTGCTCACCTTGTATAAACACCGCGGCCAACAGAATTCACAACTTGAATTTAAGTCTGCTTATACACATCAAAGTAGACAGCAGTGTCTATAACTTTAAAAGAGAAAGAGAAATTATGTCACAGAGAGTTAGAGAGAGAAAGAGAGAGAAAACAACATTAAAACTGTGAGAGAAAGTTATAGATGTAGCAGTTAATACAGGAGAAAATACTGATAGCTCACCTTTTAAACCCGTTGTGTGTCCACGGATGTGCTGCTTCAGAGAGCAACCTCAACTTGCTCGATATGTAACATCCTTCAGAACAAAATCAGAAAAGACGAAATTGAACGAAATGTGGGAAGATTTCCCACAAGAAGAGTCTGACTAAGAAATTATATACTTACAGTTTGAAGATGTTATCTCATCGAGAAATTGGAGCGTATGAATGCTCGGATTGCTTATCATCTGCAAGTCTATACTCTAAATCTAAAAGAATCATTTGGGTGAGTCTAGGTCTACCTGCAACACGAAATCGAGTACTTAAATCTGTACAAAAAATTGAATATTTACCTGAAAAAGAGCCAGAAAGTACAGATATTGTGAAAACAAATATGTTGGATACATATTATCCAAATAGAAGTCATCATCTTGAGAACATTTGTCTCTATGAAGTGCTGCAAAACTATATTTTTAAACGGAATATTACAGAAAACATTAATAATGGTATATATGCCGTGATTGGATCTGAAGGATGTTTGGTGAAGCAAAGAAAAGAACATTTGATTTATCACCGTAAACTGAATTGCGAAACTACTGACAAAAGGGAATTTTAACATGAGATCTTGATATTGCGTACCTAGACTGTTGCACCCCATTGACTCGCAGAGTCTGGAGTTCAGAGTTTTTCTTGAAAAGTCAGACGCAGATTTACAAGCTCCTTGCGCCACTTTACCCATGTTAAAAGTGACACAAAAGTGGCGCAATAAGCTTGTAGATCTGTTTCTCAGACTGTTGTAACCTATGTGCTTGGAGGTAATTATACATTCCTACACAGTCAAGCTGCTGCACACTACCCACTCTCTTCTTTCACAGATAATTTGATGTTGTTTCGGAAACAAAATTCTTTGCTCACCTAGTGCCATTGGCGTGTTTCAAAGGGGGTGCTGTACGTGTTGGAGCAGCCTTCACTGTAACCAAGAGAGTTCACCACTTCAACTCAGATAAAGTTCTATACAGCAGACTAGAGACAGCAGCGTCCAAAACTTTAAAAAAGAAAGAGAAACAATGTGAGAGAGTAAGAAAGAGAGGGGTGGGGGTGCCTGAAGCCCGAGGCGCAACCACAGTCAAAAATAACGGGGGGTGGGAAATTTCGGGGGGGGGCTTAACTTCAAGCAAAAAGCAAAGTGGAGCTGCAGGGGCTGTAAGCAAGGGGGCATCAAAGCCTCATTAACAAGCAAAAGGTCTTTAAAAGACCTGTGAAGTACTCGGGTGCGACTATGTGTGGGCACAGGAAGCTTTCTCATCCTAGCTGAAGCCCCGTTAGCCCAATGGGTGTTGCGTGCCTGCTGCATACTACACATTCTCTCCTTTCACGTATAACTTGTCGTTTTTTCGGAAACAAGCTTCTTTGCTCACCTTGTGCTATTACCGTTATTCAAACAGGGAGCACTACGTGTCGTAGCAGGCGTCTCAATCCTTGTTCAATGGCCACGCATCATCGCAGAATACACGAACGTAGAGCTTTGTAAGTTTCTTTTGAGAGAGTGTCGTCAATTTGTAAAGCACAACCTGTAAGATAAAAGGAAGTTAACATTGTGTGTAATTTTTTTATGAAACGAGAGAGGAAATAAGAGAGTGATTGAAAACAATACTCGCCGATCACCTTTTTGTCACCGGTGTTTTTCACCACGTGCCGGACGTAATCCATCCTGAAGCTCTACATTTAAAAGATAATAAAAGAAAGATGTTATGATTGGTAATTGTTACTATATTAATTTGGAGTTAGATAACATTGCGCTTTTATACACGTTCCTTCTCACATTTCTACGAACTGTTTGTATTGGTAATATTCCGGACATTTCAGCGATTATAAAAACGTTCCTGCTATTGGGAAAAAAATGTATACATGTAAAATAATACACTAAATATGAGTGCGTTCGTCTAAAACGCTAAGTCGCGTTTTTGTATCTAGGCTTCTACAACCCTGACTCCCTCCGATGCATACTCAAACTTACTGCTCACCTTCTCATGGAAAAGACACCTTCTGCATGATGTAGTCCCGATCTCCAACAAAGGAGTCTCATATATGGTGCAGATTCTTGATATCTCTATGGCTAACGACATACTCTTGCTCCCATTATCATCATCGCAGGTTCTTCACCCGCTCAGTGCTTCGGGCACCACTAACTCAGTGACCAAAGAGGCCACGCATGTAGTAGTGGGCCCCTTGTTTGGTACTTGGGGAACAACTCTAAAATGGCGTACAACACGTGCTTTTCGTCTTTTTTATACATAGGGTCACATGTGTAGTGACAAATGCGCTGGATGGGTGTGGTGTGGGTGTATACGAGCCATGAGGGAGTGTGTGTGCCGATCTGACAACTATACCTGGAACTAAGAAATCACTAAAATGGAAATCTGGGCCTTATACTATTGTTGTGTTTTCCTGGTAGCGTAAGCACAGTAGGCTGTACTAACGTATTCAATCTCGATTAATTTACCACCTCCCCTAGGGGCTTTTAAATGATGCCGCATGGCACAGGGACACTGCAGGAGCTGGTCTTGGAGCGTGACAGTTTCCAGGGCCTTTGAGGGCTCTGGGCATAGGGTCACGCAGTCTGCCACACACACAATACACTAAAAAGAAGAGAAAGTTATGAGAGATGATTTCTGACGTGTTTAGGCTTGAGAGCCTGGATAATCATTAAATGTGGTCTGGCAGTGAAGTGTGTACTTATTCTATTCTATTCTAGATTCCAGATCGGCACACACACTCCCTCATGGCTGGTATACACCCACACCACACCCATCCAGTACATACGTCATTACACACATGACCCTATCTACAAAAAAGATGTAGCGTACAATGCCCCCACGGTCCCGCCGATTCCTCGTGACTGTCATGTTCGAATAGAGCATGCACAAATGAAATGAAAAACATTAGGGGTACACGGACTGATGGTGGGCGTGGTGGGGCGTATTGTGCTCATGCGCACCATTAATACACATGCGATGAGTGAAAGGGGTCCACTCCTCTATAGAACACCGGCATTGCTTTTACACATGGGGAGATGCTTAGTTGCATGTGGAAATGCAATCTTGTTTGGATTTTATAATTGAGAACAGATTTCACTGTTGTTTCTTTTAAAGTTCAAACAAAGGGAGGGCGGGAGCCGAAAGACATCCGCCTTCTCATAGCCGGTTCCCCGGTCCCCGATCCACCGCGGGTTTTCCCGCTTGATGTGGAGGGAGTGAAGGCGGGACAGTGACATAGTTCCAGGTTAGAGGTCGGGGGCGGGAACAACACTGCCGGAGCACTACATAGTTGGCTTATGTGTACGTCGTGCAGCGGACGCAAATAGCGGGCGCCCCGGAGGCGCGCCAAAGGCACGCCAAAGTCAAGTCCGCCTGTGCCCGTCTGCGCCCGGCCGGGTCCAGGGGCCATCCCCCCCTGCCCAAATTTTAAAATCACACACCTACTCGCGCAAAGATCTGCTCAGCAGAAGGCCTAAATGTCACTCACATTGTAAGATATTGCTCTTTGAGGGCCCACCATTCCTCTGCCCCGAGTGTAACTTCTCCTTCTCCCATTTACAGTTAGGAATAATAGGGGAGAATGGAGGGTGTAAGAATGCTAAGACTAGGACAAATGAAGATGAAGGCAGGCATTTTAACTTCATTAGTACCAACTATAGATCGCTTCCCAAACATAAAGAGGATATTTTTAACTTACTAAATGATTTTAAGCCAGATGTGTTATTTTTAACAGAAACATGGCTAAATGCCAATTCGGGCCCGGACATCGCTACAGCCTTACCCCCTAACTACACTTTAGTCAGGAAAGATCAAATGAATCAAAGTGGGGGAGGCATGGGAATTATTTTTAAAAAAGAATTTAAATGTAAATGGGAGGACCTTAATATGGACAACTGTGAAGCTGGACTTTTTAAACTAACCCTCACACCTCAAACTACGTTTACTGGGATCTTGATCTATCGACCACCAGGTGCGGTAGGGGAATGGGTGGCGGCTCTCCCAGAGTTTATCACCCCACTCCTGCTGGAAGCATCCATGTTTTCTATTCTTGGCGATCCTAACCTGCATTTAGAGGACCACAATTGCTCTATGGTTCTCAACCTTCTATCCGACTTAGTAGCACTCAATATCCAATTATGGAATAAAGGCCCCACACATATAGCAGGTCACTTATTAGACCCTATCTTTGCAAATTGTAACAATCTAAGATGTGAGCCCGCACTTCCCATACCCTGGTCTGACCATTATCTAATCAACTTTAAAATCAGGATACCAACTACTAAAGATCTGAACAGAACTGTGGTCTGGTTCAGAAATTGGCAAAAAATGAACATAGATGATCTTAATTCCCAGTTAACACAGTCAAGACCCAACATTAATCTAAATAAGCTGAAAGTCATAGACCATAAAGAATCAACAACTGGCTATCTGAAGCCATACAGACTGCCATTCCGCTCACGTTGAGTAAGCGGAAGTCCTGTAACCTCCCGGTTCTGTGGTTTTCTGAAAAATTGAAGGAAGAAAAAAGTAACTGCAAGAAGCTAGAGAGGCAGTGGAGGAGAAACTATGACGTAGCAAGCAAGGAAGTATATAAACAGGTGCTAAATGCCTATTATTTGTCATGTAAAATAGCAAAGGGGGACTTTACAAAGAATATCATTTTAGAGGCACAAAGTAGTCCCAGTACTCTTTTTATGGTGTTAAAGGACTTAGCCGGAGCTCCACACCAACCGGAACCCCCTACACTGTCCACCACACAATGTAATCTCATTGTGAATTATTTTAATGAGAAAAATCCAACATTTATTCGAACTTCAATGAAGGATGTGACTTGAAGGCAATCCCGTTGTTGGCCCCAACTCCCAATGGGTCTGACGAGTGGGATGATACTCCTGGGAAATTGCTTACTGCCTGGCAGCCATTAGACCCCAATACTTTTGTGGAAGTACTAAACAGTATCTAATCAGGTTCACCTCCTGACCCTATGCCAGCCCATATTTAGAACCTGCTTGATCCTGGCATCCTGGATGTAATTAAAATACTGCTGAATGCATCACTAAATGAAGCAGTGGTTCCTGAAGACTGGAAGCGCGCCATGATAGTGCCTCTACTTAAAAAAGCGAACGGAGATCCAGAGATCTTCTCCAACTTTCAACCAATGTCGCTCTTGCCAATTTTCTCTAAAATCCTGAAAAAGCATGTGAATAGACAGTTAGCGGAATTTGTCAATATCAATATCAATAAGCTACTACATCCCTCCCAGACGGGATTTTAGAGCTGGTCACTCCACCGAGTCCACCCTATTAGGAGTAACGGAAACTATCCGTCAGGAACTGGACAATGGTGGCACGGTGGCACTCATTCTTTTAGATTTGAGTGCCACTTTTGACACCATTTCCCATAAAACTTTGATTCAGACTCTAGAAGGAATAGGGGTGAGAGGGAAAGCGCTGGAGTGGTTAGAACATTTCCTTTCACACAGGTCATTCCAGGTTTTCTCCAAAAATAATATCTCCAATATTCTGACCTCCCCATATGGAGTTCCCCAGAGGTCAATCTTGAGTCCGTTACTTTTTAATATTTATATTACACCTTTGGCGAAAATAGTAGAAGAAATGGGCCTTACAATTTACTCCTATGCGGATAATACACAACTAGTGTTCTCCCTGTCAACAGCCGACAAAACTAACATCTACTGTCTCCGCTCTGGGCTACAGAGAATGGCAAATTGGATGCTTACCAAGAAACTATAACTAAATGGGGAAAAAACTGAGCTGATCATCTTTGGAGAACAAAAGGAACTCTGGGGACCAGCCCACTGGCCCACGGAAATTAGCCCAACCCCGGTAGTGGTACAATCTGCTCGCAACCTAGGGGTGATAATCGATGACAAACTGTCTATGCATGTGCAAACAGCAAAAACAGCAACAACATGCTTTACCATTCTTTTTAAAAAAAAATTTTTTAAAACCTTTATTGTGCAATACCAATATCATTACAAGTATGGGCCTACAACCACAGGGGCCGGCCGCTAGAACATAAAGATAAACGTAAGACATCACATAGCAGCGACTGATCCCTTAGAGGTCCAGCAAAATACAGGATACTGTGCTCTGCAACACCGGATGAGGTCAGGATATAGTTATTTTAAATTTTTTAAAAAGGAAACAATAAGAAAAACGGACAAATAAATCTCAAGGCGGAAGGCATTATGGACAAGGTCGAGCTCTAACGGGGGGACCTTCAATACAGGATAGGCAATCAGGAAGGCAATAGAGATAACCAGGGGGGGAGCCAGTGGGGAAGTGAGACGATCAGGAAAACGAGTAGATTCTTCAAGGAATGTCAGGATCAGGGGGACAAAGAAATGTCCGGATTGTCCTCAAACGGGGTGTACAGATGTTCCCTCGGTAAGCGTTCCATTGACCCCAGATTTTACTCCACGCCCTAGGCTTGCCCCTAGCCAAATACACAGTCTTCTCTCTAAACATACACCAGTCCATATTCTCCTTCCATACTGACACGTTGGGGGGCCGCTGGGAACCCCACAGCTGCACAATATCCCTCTTTGCGATCATGTTCCCGAGGGCCGCCCACCTAGCCTGAGTAACGTTATAATCATTCGGCTCCCACACATTCAGCAAGCATCTCCGAGCCTCAGGCAGCAGAGCAACTCCGGTGACACACTCCATTACCGCATGCACACGATTCCAATACGCTGCCACCTCATGACATTCCCAAAGGATATGGAGAAAGGTAGCACTCAATCCAGACCCGCGCTTACATAGCCCATCCGAGGAAAAACCCATGGCAACCAAACGAGGACCAGTAACATACACCCGATGAAGAATTTTAAGTTGGACGAGACGGAGACGGGCAGGAATGGCGACCTCTTTCGGAGAAGACAGTGCTGACTGCCAGTCTTCGTCATCCAACTCCAACCCGTCTCCGGTCCAGGACTCCCTGAGACACACAAGGAGATCTGCCCGATTGTTGATTAATTTCTTATAAATCAATGAAATCGTACTATCAGGCAGATGACCATCAAGTATACGGTCCTCGAATGGGGAGGACTCTGGAACATTAACATCGGTAGAGAAGACGGACCTCAAAGCATGGCGGACCTGCGCATACCTAAAAAACTCTCTATCGCTCAAATCATACTCACTCTGAAGCACTTCAAGGGTCTTGACCGCGCCTTTCACCCAAAGGTCACCCACTCTGCTTATACCGATCATATCCCATTTCTCAAAACCTTTTGTGGTCCAGAGTCATCCCAGTCTTTCAGAAGCATACAGAGGGGTCGCTCGTGTCAATCGTTCATTCCATCCCATGGCCACGTTCGCATCCTTCCACACACGCACAGCAATCTTGGTAGGTCCCGTTAGGTTCACCCCGCCGTCCGAGAGTAGAGCGCTCTATTGAAGTTACCGCCGGGTAACAGATGTTTGTCCATCTCGAAAGCCAGATTTGGACCGGGTGCATACATAGCATGGTTGATTGCGGACAACTGGGAGGCCCAATAATACCTCCTGATATCCGGGAGCGCCATGCCCCCGTCATACCAGGGGAGAGTGAGCTTTGCCAGAGCAATACGTGCTTGGCCGTCCCAAACAAGCGTCCTCTGCAGACCCTCCACCTCCCGAAAGTAGCTAGCCGGAATAACGTCGAACGAGTTCTGGAGTGCGTATAAAAACCGGGGCAGGGACATCATTTTAAAAAGTGCCACGCGACCAAGTGGCGACAACGGCAATCTACGCCACCGAACCACGTCCAGTTTCAATCTATGGAGAGGAGGAAGGAGATTATGCTCATAGCGGGCAGCTGGGTCTAGTGAGATAAAAATCCCCAAATATTTAAAGCCGGATTGAGAGATCTGAATGGGAAACCTACTTGGTAATGGAGGAAGGCCGCCCGAGATGACGTATACGCAGGATTTAGACCAGTTTATGATCAAACCAGAGTTCTTGCCGAACGAAGTGAGAACGTCAAACAGGACATTAAGGGATTTACGAGGGGAGGTGAGGTACAAGAGGATATCGTCTGCGTACAACGAGACTCGGTCCTCAAAGTCGGGGGCCCACTGAATGCCCTTTATCGACGGCTCCCATCTGAGCCAGGCTGCAAGCGGTTCCAAGGCAAGAGCAAAGAGCAGGGGGGACAGCGGGCACCCCTGCCTAGTACCCCTCCCGAGAGTAAAGGACTGTGACACTCGACCATTAACCACCACCTGAGCCAGCGGTTCCGTATATAAAAGTTTCACCCATCCGACAAATTCCGAACCAAAACCAAATTTCGCCAGAGCGGCCCAAAGATAGGGCCATTCTATTGTATCAAAGGCCATCGTGGCGTCCAAGGAAGCCAAGATGGCCGGCTCCGGAAGAGACCCCGCCGTAGCGAGAACACCATGTAAGCGCCGCAGATTAAGAGCAATGTTTCGGTGTGGAATGAAACCGGATTGATCCAGATGGATCAGGTCACAAATTACCGTAAGCAGACGATTAGCGAGGACCTTGGCGAGAACCTTCCGCTCAGCATTCAAAAAGGAGATAGGCCTGTATGATGCGCAGCGATCACGATGCTTGCCTTCCTTGGGAATGACCACGATCGTTGCCAAACGCTGGTCACAAGGTAGGGTGCCAAGATCACGTGACTCCACAAGCATGTCGCGAAGATATGGTGCGACTTTATCCGGGCGCAGTTTGTACAGCTCAATAGGCGAGCCGTTCGGGCCCATAGCCTTGCCCGACGGAGAGAACGAATTGCGGTCGCAATCTCGTCTACAGACAACAGAGCTTCCAAGCACTCTCGATCCTCTTCAGAGAGGCAGGGCAACGCAATGTCCCGTAACAATGAGTGGGAGTCATCTTCATCTCTATCGGACACCGGGGAGTGCACCACACAAAAATAATCAGCAAAACACTCCACAATCTCACTAGGGTCAGTCACGCTCACACCATCTGAAGTCTGAATCACAGGGACCACACGATTCGCCCTTTCCTTCTTGTCGAGCCAAGCAATCAATTTGCCCGCCTTATCCCCAACATCATACAATCTACCCTGCTGTTCCCTGTACATTGTCTTGGCAGCATCCGTGACAAGGGATTTATAAGCAAACTGCTTCAGACCAAGGGCGTGGAGTCCATCCCGGGTAACACCTGATTCTAAGTCAGCCTCCAATTCCAGTATTTTTGCCTCCAGACTCACAACCTCATGGTTCCTAGCTCTCTTGGTCTCAGCTATCAAAGATAGGGCCTGTCCACGAATAACAGTTTTAAAGGCAGTAGAAAAGCTTTATTCGAGTTATAGACTCATAAAAGCACAACATGCATATTTTAAAAACATCACACTTAATCAGGACATTTCATTCAGTACATTAAAACAGTTGCGCAAGCTTAATCATTGTAAAACAAAACATTATACAAGTAAAACATAATCAAGAAACATTAGGAGAAACAGAAAGGGCTCTCCGCCTAATGGACCAAGCCCACCCCAGGTACTTTGCTATTCCCATAACAATAGGCTCCTCAGAAGTAGTGCAAATAATTCTCTGCGCCTCAGCCGCACTGGATGTCCCAAGGTTCTTGCAGATAGGGGTTAACCAGACCCTTCTTGGGGAGGCATAAGCCTTACAAGCAAATAGGAAGTGTCCCACACTTTCCTTAGTTGCGCCGCATGCTGGGCAGCACTGGGTGTTCAAACTCTTCCACCTGCCTGTTAGATCTCTCAACGGGAGGGAACCAGATCTTAATTGGAAAAACAATTTTCTGTCCATAGGAACAGTTATACTGTCCCAGTAATTTTCTAGAGCAGGACACATTTTACTTTCCAAGAAGCGACCTCCCATTGAGTCAGATTTAA
The DNA here is from genome assembly GCF_964263255.1 of Lissotriton vulgaris. Lineage (NCBI taxonomy): Eukaryota > Metazoa > Chordata > Amphibia > Caudata > Salamandridae > Lissotriton > Lissotriton vulgaris. The sequence continues at coordinate 2,134,947,023 of NC_141687.1, read as the reverse complement.
CCCTTCTCCAAAGCCTCTCGTCTATCCATTCCCAATATAGTGCTTTAAGTGTATTTTTGCTTGGGAACACTTCCCCCGACGGATTGTCCCAAAGGTTGGAAAGACCTAGTTCTCCTAGCAATACCCTTAGATTTTTCAGCCATGATATTTTATGGAATGTATCACTCTTGATTATTGCCAGGAAGCCTTCCCCATAATGCCTAATTTCAGGGGTGGACCAAAGTCGCCTCCAGTATAAGATGGGACGCAGTCTGGCTCGGTCGGTTACCGATCTTCTTCCCAGGTCAAGACTAAGAGGGATTAATGGTGTACTCTGGGGCAATCCCGTAATACCCCGAAGAAACCTGTTCTCAGCTATCTGTAATGAGGTTAAGTTGTCAAAACCAAACAGCTCCGCCCCATATAAGGCCGATCCTATTGCCTTAGCATCGTATACAGCGAGGACAGGTTTTATGGGTTTTGTTTTGGATCTATTGTGCTCCACCCGTAAGGCCCCCGATATTTGCTGATGTTTCAGGACCGCCTTTTCTATGTGGTGGGACCAACCATAATTACTTGCGATTTGTACCCCTAGGTAGGTGAACTCCCTTACGACCTCAAGCCCAATATTATTCAAGTGTATCCTAGGGCGAGGCTTCTGTCCTTGGGAGAAAGCCATCAGCTTGGTCTTGCCTATGTTTACTTCCAGGCCATGCTCCTGGCAAAAATCATCAAAAATATTCAGGGCCCGTTGCAATCCAGCTGGGGTTTTGGATATTATCAAAGTGTCGTCAGCGAACATCAGGATCGGAACCCTGATGCCCGCCAACGAAGGCGCATCCACACTAGCATCCTGCATCCTGCTGACTATCCCATTGATATATAATGTGAAGAGCAAGGGCGCCATTGCACAACCTTGGCGCACCCCACGCTCCACAGGGAAGTCGGTTGAGGATTGGCCATTTGTCCCCCACTGTACTTTGGCAAAATTGCATTCGTGCAACCTCATAACCAAAGTAAGCAATTCTGCGGGAATGCCTATCTTACTTAACACTGCCCAGAGCTTACCCCTTGGGACTAGGTCGAAGGCAGCCCGCAGGTCGACAAAAGCGACATACAGGCTGCCCCCACCAAGAAGAACCGTCCCCCACCGTAACATAGTGAAGCGAAACACCTGGTCGATGGTACTGGTAGCCCTTCGAAAGCCTGCCTGAAAAGGGGAAAGAGAATCATTTTCGTCCACCCAGTCCATAAGTTTGTTTACCACCATCTTCCCAATTACTTTTTGGACGGTGGCAATCAAACTTATGGGCCTGTAGTTAGCTGGAAGGGATCGATCTCCTTTTTTGTGGACGGGTATAATGATGGCTCCCCTCCACTGTTCCGGGACTTGCGCACCCTTTGCAATTGCGTTCCCCAATAGGAGCACATATCTGCCCCACCTATCTTTGTCATTTTTAAAAACGTCCGAGGGTATCCCGTCTAATCCCGGGGCCCTACCCCCTTGAACGGAGCTAATTACAAATTCAACTTCCTTGGCGGAAAACAAATCAGCCTTAGGAAATACAGCCAAGATTACATCCCCACCACCCCACTCCTTTGTTTCAGCATATTGGGGCCTAAAGTAATTCACCCAATCGGATTCAGCAACATTATTATCCGGTTTGTTTGGGGTACCGCCTCTGCCCCACTTTACTATCTTCCAGAAAAGCCTGGAATCCTTTGCTCCAGAGGCCTCCTTCAATTCCTCCCAATGCTTCTCATCCCAGTCTTTTTTGGCCAAGAAAATGCTAGTGTTGTATTGCTTCCTGGCAGTTTTGATTGCTACACTGTCCCTGCTTCTGATAGCATTACCCAGTGTTAATCTGGCTGCCCTGCACTGTTTGTTAAACCACCCTGCTGGTTTAGAGGAAGCTGTGTGATTACCCTTACATGTTCTCATAAAGTATGGCTTTAGGGTGGCGAAAAGATTGTTATGGATTTCGGTGATCGCCCTAGATCCTGGCAGTGTTGCACTAGCTAATTCCATAGAAAGAATTGCTTTGTCCACTTCAGACCCAATAAAATCCATGGAGGCTGCATTCGCCAACACCGAGGGCCATTTCAATCTACGCATATTATTCGCCATGTCTGGGAGCAACCCATTACTAGCATGTAGATAAGGCTGAGTGTGCTTCCACCAGGTATGGGTCACACAGAGGGGGTTGTGATCACTTTCTATCCTGCCCTTGACTTCCATGTCACAAACCCCCTGCCAAAGATTAAGACTACAAATAACGTAGTCTATCCTGCTTCTATTATGACCATTATCATATGTGCACATACCTTCCTTATCTCCCTTTGTTCTACCATTGAGGGCACGCATCCCATATTCTAAACACATAGCATTTAAGGAAAGAATATCTTTAGACCAACGTTTGACAGGGGCAAGATTCAGGGAGGGAACACCCCATAGATTGTCCTCTTCCTGTCCTAATGGGTTTTCGGTACTGTCTAGAGGCTCAAAAGTCCTATTTAAATCCCCAGCTATTACTATTCTGTTCCCAAGGGACTTTGATTGCAGAAAATTGAATAGAGCCTCTAAAGTGGGGGAACTCCCATTATTGCAACCTCTGGCATAGACATTATATAAATCTATCACACCCCACTCTACAGAGGAAATTCGTAGCATTTGAATATCTCTGCAGCCCAAGTCCCACATTTTCACAGTAAGTCCGGAACTCTGTCTAATCCAGACTGTGAGGCCTCCTTTGGGTCTACCCCTAGGGCCTTGACATGCCGGGATTGAAAAATTTAGGTAGCCTTGGAGGTAAATAGGATCACAGGCCCAAGTCTCCTGCAAGAAACACAGTTCAAACCCGTTAATGAAGTCGGCCCACGATTGTAACATCAACTTACTCCCCAATCCTGCAATGTTCCAAGATACAAAGCTTTCCATAGCAGGGCTATCACTACCCATTATATCAGAAATGGGCAATCCCACGGGACTCAATTGTCCACCATCCTCATCTCCCAAATTGTGATCATTGTCCACAATATTCTGTTCCATTAACACCTCATCACTCATATTTTGCATTAAATCCCCGGTATTTTCCTCTAGAGATGCAACATTTTCATCGCCTTCTGTTACCTTCAACACAACATCAATACTCATTTCCGGGGTTTCGGGGGCCCAACTTGGCTTCTGGTGTGGAAGGCATCCCCTTATATTAAGCTTTGGTCAATATCCCCAGTTCAAACATTGAGTGTCTTCCAAATTATTATGATTTGAACCAATATTTTGGGGTTGCCATTGCAGTAGGGTAGAGGGTGGGGGTGCAATCATTACCAACGGAGGATTGGTGGAACTATTTAGATTCATGGGCCCGCCTTTTAATAAGCATGTTTGTCTTGGGTAGAAAAAAGAAAGATCCACGATACCAATTCCACCACTACTTGTACCCCAACCCTGCCTTGTAATCCAACCAGCCACCCTGGGGTCTTGAAAATTGATGATAATACAGTCACCCCCCAAGTTTTTACTGGTGTACCCAATCCAGTCGATCCTCCTTGCCCCTATTATCAACCCGTCCAACCCCCCCGGGAGTGGTCTATTTTCCTTCAACCAGTGCATTACTTTATTTTTGAGCATCTGGAAGTTTTCTCTTTGACCGACTAAAAGAGGTGGAACATTAGTGAGAACCGCCACGAAAGGGTGGGAATCCGGGGTAAGATTCACAGGAGGAATCTTTCGGGGTTGTTTCTCCAAATAAGTCGGTGGTGGTCTATTAACCGGGGCACTAGGACAAGGGTTAGGGATATTTGATTTTTGCTGAGGATTTGTGGATAAAACTTTAGTTGTCCTGGGGCCATTAAGGCCCTCTGCTCCAATGTTTGTGTCGGGATTGGAAATACTTGGCATTGGCTGATGGTTACTTGCAACGGTGTTGCTGTTTTGGAGGCCCGTCTTATTCTTGTCCTTTACCATAGGGTGTTGGACCTTAGATGCTTTTTCCCTTGCACTAGTGCTCGGACAGACCTGCTCTGATGGAATAAGCGGTTGACTTGGTCCCTTTGCCTGGGTCTTACTTATAGTGCAGCCTGCTTGGGGGAGTGTTACAACAACAGGCAGGTTTTGTGCTTTTTCTGAAATTTCCTCAGCCCTACTAGACTCAGTTATCTTGGGCTGTAATTTAATTAGTGACTTAGTATGGAAAAAATTGTCCAGGGTAGCCTGCTCAAAGTGGTCTAGTCGATCCATTAACTTATTTACTTTGGCCTCAATGGGTGTCAAAAACAACCTTAGTAATTTCTCCAACTCAGGTATCAATGAGTCTATTGGAGGAATGTTCGCAGCCAACCCGCTCCCCTGGGGGTCACTAAATGGTGGATTAGAACTCTCTATAACTACATTGTCCCCCTCATTTGGTAAGTCGCCACTTCCACTTACCCCGTTGTGTGCCTTTTGTGTAAATAAAGGATTTTTTACCACTTTTCTTACCTTGTTAGGGGGTTTGGAAGGATGGGATTTCCTTGGGGCAGTAATCCTTTTCCTTTTTACACATGGTTTTGGGCCTGACATACTAGTTTTAATTATGGTTTTCACTGTAGATGAATGAACAATGGGGTCTAAAGGTAGAGATGTGGACAGAGTGGCATTGTCCAATCTTTGTAGTGGGCCGTCCTCAATCTCCAAAGTAGAGGGAGAAGTGTTTTGTATTTCAATCACCCCAGGCAAAGTTATAGAGGACAGAGGGGTTACCAATGCCGGATAAGCTTGCGGCAACCGTTTTTCCATGGAGCTTTTAAGAAGCTCAATGGACAGCCTACGGTCTGCACGTTTCTCTGCCAGTGAGATCTCTTTGTCTATATCTTGGTTGGGACGATTGAAAAAGAATTTGTCCAAGGGGCCTAGAATGGTCGTACCACCCTCAGAATGGGGAGGTGGTAAGCTGGAGGTATTTAACATGTGAGACATTATTGGTAAGATTTACGAGTTCACAAACACAGTGGGGCACACAATATAATGAATCAATATAGTCCCGAGAATAACAAATTACAGGAAACAGATCTCAAATCCTACTCGTCAGTGGGGTGGCCCAGCCCGGCCTCCTTCGGCCCCTGACGGCCACAGACGGTCCCGCCCTTGTCCCGGGCTTCTCCCGGCGCCCTCCCGCGCGCTCCCGCGCAGCGGAAGAGCAGGGCCCGTAATATATGCACGAATAGGTGAGAAGGGGGGAGGGGTCGGGGAGAGCGGCCCAGGTGTAGCAAGTCAGGCAGGCAGGCGGGCGCTCCTGGGATATGTAGTCCCAGTGCAGCGCGCGCGCTCGCTCGCAGCCCCTACCAATATCCTTCCCTCAGCGTCCCTCTGTAAACAATGGCAGGCAGCACTCCAAGCGCAGCGGGACCCGCGGAGCGGGTTCCGCAAGAAGTGGGTTGATGGCTGATGGCAAACTCCAAGCTCCCAGCTCCAACCAGGTCACAGCAAAAATGCAGAAAGGCGTCCCACTCGCCAGATCCAAAGAACAGCTGATAAATGCTCGGTGAGAGGGGGGAGGGGTCGGGGAGAGCGGCCCAGGTGTAGCAAGTCAGGCAGGCAGGCGGGCGCTCCTGGGATATGTAGTCCCAGTGCAGCGCGCGGGCTCGCTCGCAGCCCCTACCAATATCCTTCCCTCAGCGTCCCTCTGTAAACAATGGCAGGCAGCACTCCAAGCGCAGCGGGACCCGCGGAGCGGGTTCCGCAAGAAGTGGGTTGATGGCTGATGGCAAACTCCAAGCTCCCAGCTCCAACCAGGTCACAGCAAAAATGCAGAAAGGCGTCCCACTCGCCAGATCCAAAGAACAGCTGATAAATGCTCGGTGAGAGGGGGGAGGGGTCGGGGAGAGCGGCCCAGGTGTAGCAAGTCAGGCAGGCAGGCGGGCGCTCCTGGGATATGTAGTCCCAGTGCAGCGCGCGCGCTCGCTCGCAGCCCCTACCAATATCCTTCCCTCAGCGTCCCTCTGTAAACAATGGCAGGCAGCACTCCAAGCGCAGCGGGACCCGCGGAGCGGGTTCCGCAAGAAGTGGGTTGATGGCTGATGGCAAACTCCAAGCTCCCAGCTCCAACCAGGTCACAGCAAAAATGCAGAAAGGCGTCCCACTCGCCAGATCCAAAGAACAGCTGATAAATGCTCGGTGAGAGGGGGGAGGGGTCGGGGAGAGCGGCCCAGGTGTAGCAAGTCAGGCAGGCAGGCGGGCGCTCCTGGGATATGTAGTCCCAGTGCAGCGCGCGCGCTCGCTCGCAGCCCCTACCAATATCCTTCCCTCAGCGTCCCTCTGTAAACAATGGCAGGCAGCACTCCAAGCGCAGCGGGACCCGCGGAGCGGGTTCCGCAAGAAGTGGGTTGATGGCTGATGGCAAACTCCAAGCTCCCAGCTCCAACCAGGTCACAGCAAAAATGCAGAAAGGCGTCCCACTCGCCAGATCCAAAGAACAGCTGATAAATGCTCGGTGAGAGGGGGGAGGGGTCGGGGAGAGCGGCCCAGGTGTAGCAAGTCAGGCAGGCAGGCGGGCGCTCCTGGGATATGTAGTCCCAGTGCAGCGCGCGCGCTCGCTCGCAGCCCCTACCAATATCCTTCCCTCAGCGTCCCTCTGTAAACAATGGCAGGCAGCACTCCAAGCGCAGCGGGACCCGCGGAGCGGGTTCCGCAAGAAGTGGGTTGATGGCTGATGGCAAACTCCAAGCTCCCAGCTCCAACCAGGTCACAGCAAAAATGCAGAAAGGCGTCCCACAGGGACACAGTGGATAAAACAGACCCCTCGTTCTCCAGAAAATAGTGGTCTAGGGTCTTTATCAGACTGTTACGAGTCTTGGGGTTACGCAGGTACCAAGGATTGATAGGGGCGATCCGCCCCGCAGCATGCACCTCTGTGTCTATACAAAGCCACAATGGAGAATGATCCGAAATGCCCCGGGCCAAGTGTCTGACCTCCCCGACCGAGGAAGACTAGGCAGCCGGCATAAGGATGTAATCAAGCCTGGAGAGACTCCCATGAGCCCCGGAGTGAAAGGTGTACTGACATTGCGTCGGATGCATTAACCTCCAGCAATCCACCAGACCAAAGGTGTCCAAGAACCCACTGAGCCATGACTGGGAATTAGGAAGATCCCTGGGGGGGTGGCAATCCATATTGCCAGAGAGCACAGCATTAAAATGCCCACCCATAAGGAGAATACTATCAGGGAGCTCCAGCAGCACCCGTACAATATCCGAGAAGGTAGAGGTCTGGAGACCCGGGGGAACGTATACAGTGAGCAATGAAAGAGTCTTACCCTCCCACCTACCAGTGAGGCCTGCATAACGCCGCCTGTCATCGAGGATTATATTATCAATCTCTAGAGGGAGAGAAGACCGAACTAGAATACCCACCCCTCTGGAACCAGTGGTGAACCCGGAGTGTGCAACCAAGCTGTTCATTGCATGACACATGTTTCCCACCAAATGCGTCTCCTGCAAGAATACCACATCAGGAGACAAACGACGCAGATACTGCAGTACAACACCCCGTTTTATGCGATCACCCATTCCATTGATGTTCCAGGATATTAACTTCAACCCACTACCCCCCATCCCCACAAGTGATACATGAGTCACCCCACAAAGAGCAGGACACTTGAAGCAGAGAAAAAACCCAAACGTCGCCTTGAGAAAGAAACATACACCAACACCCCAACCCACCCCCCAACCAACTCCCGTTACAACTCCCCCCTCCCTGCACCCCTGCAGTAGACTAAAGAGCCACCCCAACATGCAGTGTGCCTGTCGCCCTAACATTCCCATTCTACAAAAAGGCCCTGGAGGAGGAAAGAGGCCCGTCCCTCCCGCCACCCGGTAGGGAACAACAGTAAAACATACTATACAGAAGAAATAGAACCCAGATGAGCAATGTCTAGTATTCGGAGATTAGGGGCCGAAAGATCACTTCTGCAGAGGCTCACCACCCTCGGCACCACCGGGGTGTTCCGTCCGGTCGTTTCGGCCAGGCAGGGAATCCAGCCAGTCACTCACATTGTCTGGCCGATCAAAAAAGAATGTCCTGTCCTCGTATTCCACACGAAGCCTAGTAGGGAAAAGCATTGTGTACTTCAAGGCTAAGTCCCGGAGACGTCGTTTAACACCCTGAAACCCCATCCTTTGTCTCTGAACGAGCTGAGTAAAGTCCGGGTAAAAATTAACCGTGGAATTTTCAAATTTCACCGGGCCGCTCACTCTTGATGCATGCAGGATAGCATCACGATCCCTGAAATGAAAAAGTTTTGCGATGATAGGCCTCGGAGGAGCGCCCGGCTAAGGCTTACCGCCCGGAACACGATGGGCACGCTCTACTGCGAAGAACTTGCTCAGTCCAGAGGGGGCAAGGTGGTTCAGGACAAGATCTTCAACCAGGAGGTCAATCGAGTGAGTCTCGGGGTTCTCCGGAACACCAATGACGCGGATGTTGTTGCGTCTAACCCTGTTCTCAAAATCCTCCAGCCGATGGGACATCAAGTCATTAGCCAATTTCAAATTGCCAAGTTCGGTCTGACGTTCCGACACATCGGCCGTGAGGCTAGAAGTCTTCAGGTCTAACGACTTCACCTTCTCATTGGTCTTGGACAGGTCGGCCCTGATCAGGGTGACATCACTGGCAACCGTGTCAATTTTATGAGCAAGGGCCTCATATTGCTGGCCGATGGTCTCCTTCATCTTAGTTATGGCGCCCATGATGTCCTGCAGGGACAAATCCGTAGGGGTGGATGGGTCCTCTTTGGCGTCCTCCGGGGTACAACTGGAGACTCCAGGGGAACCTTTGGCTTGAGTGTACCGGTCCATAACGTTGGATTGGACCGGTCCCCCACGAAGGGACGTCTTGGTCTTCCGTTTCTCCACGTCGCCCCTGGCAGCCATGCTAGAAGATGCACCCCGTGGGGCCTGTGCGACCTAGTGAAAATGGCCGCCTGCGGGCAGGGCACCAAACGTTCTCAAAAACTGGCTTGTGCGGCCAAGACAAAGTCACGACTTGACCCGAGCGGCTGTGCTGGCGAAATAGCACGCGCACTGAATAGAGGCTGGACAGGCCCCGACCAAGCGAAACCGTCTCGTAATCAGACCATGCCAGGACCCAAACACGAAACCGAAAGTTGGAGTAGGGCTACTGAGGAGGCCCCACTGCCGTTGTTGTTCAACTTCGTTCCGGCCTCACAAGTCGCCAAGTCCCCGGCTCGCCTCAAGGTGGGCCTCGAAAGTTCCAATCACTGTAATTTCGGTTTCCCGAGTCCGAATTGAAATCTGAAAAGAGTTATGAACTCAGTCGAGGTTCATCTTTGATAATCCGTCCAAGAATTCAGGATATTGTCAGGATAAGTTGCGAAGAGTGGCGAGCGTCCGGGGAGCCCTGCGCTCACGCGACCATCTTGGATGCGCGCTAAGCTCCTCCTGCTTTGCCATTCTTAAGTGGCTGAGAAAAATCCAGTGGCAACTCCCTAAAAAGGGCGCAAAAAAAACGTGATACAGGCCTTGATTGTCTTGAGACTAGACTATGGGAATATCCTAGGAGCCAATAGAGAGATCACGCGTCGACTACAGGTCGTCCAAAATGCGGCGGCAAGGGTACTTCTCCATCTCCCTGGGCGAATGAGTGTTTCTGAACAACTAAGAAACCTCCACTGGCTCAAGATAGGCAATAGAGCTCAATTTAAAGCACTGTGTTACATGTTCAGGATAAACACAGGGGAGCTGGTACATAAATATACACCCTCTCGAAACCTTCAATCACTGCATCAGGCAAAAATTGTTGTCCCTAGGTATAAACGGGTACGATTGGGCGGACGCTCTTTCGCCTACATGGTGCCGGTTCTGTGGCATTCGCTCCCGCTGAAACTGCGTCTGGAACCAAGTTACATCAAATACTGGAAAGGCATTAATGCATGGCTATTCAACCAATAAATTTCATTCCAACTGGTAAAATTCTGATCCAAGGCGCCGGGAAACCCTCAGGCTAGCTGTTGCACCATATAAATGTAATAAATAAATAAATAAATAAATAGCAAACAGCATTATCCCGGGGTTAGGACATTGGGCGTGGCGGTCTCCAGGGCTCTCGAGGGCACCAAGCGGAGGGCCACCGAACCCGTGTCACACAATACAGAAATCTCTGGGAGGTGGTTGTTCCCGGGGTTTGAGGTGCACACACTTTTAAATTTGTAGGGAGGGGGCGTGGACGCGCAAGTGGAGCAAGGGGGTTGTAAATGTGGTGCAGTGTTTTGTTTTACTTTGCTTTCCTTTCTGTCTTGTAGAGGATCCAGGGTAAATATAACAGTTTTTGTACAGCCAGTACCTTTCTGCCTGTTACCATAGTAAAAGTTCATGGAACACTTATGTGAGCACAGAGGTTAGAAGTTCACCACAATATGTTGCTAATTGAAATAGTTACTGTGCTGGAGATTTATAATTTTTTCATAGGAACAGTTAGTCATACAAGAAGTCAGGGAAAAGTTTTGATAGGGATTCCTTCCTGTTCGGGGAGTATTAGGGTAACGGGTTCGAAGTGGGACTTTCCGAAGCTTAATGTTCATTGGATGTGAAGTATTAAAAGTAGAAGGTTTGGTAGTCATTCCTTTCTCGTCTGTGGAACATGGACATTTTATTGGCTAAATTGTTCCGAGCACAAGTTTGCTCCTTATTGGGTGGGAACGGTTCACTGTTGTCAGTGATATTGTGATGCATTTTCCAAAGGAGTATGGGGAAATAAAGTAGTAGAGGGCAGGAGCACTATCAACTCTGTACAGTGCCCATAAGGTGGTGGTGGAGAGGGATTATGAGGGAAACAATTGTTTTTATATGTTTCAAGGGCCATTTATATAATTGCCGTGTGGTGTATAAATCACGGCGGAAAAATGACAGTGTCTTGCGCTGGTTTTTTTAATCAAGTTTGTGGGTGATATACTTCTTAGGAGTACTATTTACTTATAATGTGGTGTTTACTTTCCTGATGGGGAGGTGTGGTTGCGCAGCAAAAAAATTCAGTCTCAGTTTGAAACAATTTTTATTAAGCAAATACATATAAACTTTCTTCAGAAACTGTTGCTGTATATAAGAAAGGGTGACAATTAAAAATGGAATTTCATAAAAAATCAGTTAAGCGTGGCTATATACTTCTTTTTTGTGCTACAGTTTGTAAAAGTGTTGCACCACATTCTTGATGATGTAAGAGGGCAGCAGTTACTGTTAGATAAAGTAGAATAGAAGTGCTACAGCAAACACTCCCGCACTACATTATCTCAGATCAAGAAAACAAGTAAAAAACAGTTAAATACAAGTGATGTCATATTACATAGAAATGCATGCATTATTATTTTTCAAATTTGCATTCTGTACAATTCAGGAACGTGCTGTCGTAGAGCTTAGATGTTGCAGACTGTTCCGCTAATAAATCGCATACTCACTAAAGAATATATAGGATGGTACTCTTATAATATAAAGTACAGGTCCTATATATTCTTTAGGGAGTAGGTGAATAGGAGCCACAAATAAGAATAGAAATTAGAAAATAACATTCAGAAATGTAGTAACAAAGTATGCATGATAGCTATATTTCTTTGTTCTGCTGTTTCGTAAAATATGTTTCTTGAAAAAAATATCTGATCAAGTACTTTTTAATATTTGAAAGTTATATTATAGATGGCGCTGAAAAATCTCCCATTCCTCTTCTGTAGCAATAGGACAATCTATTATAATATAAAGATTGATACCATTGTTACATTAAAAAGAAAAGGAAAATAAAGTTATGTATTTAAAAGAACATCCATAATGAAATACTTTTGAGCTGTAATTATTTATTGAACTTCTTTTCTCCGGGAGGTGAAAAAGTTTCATCTTCGTGGTGACGGGTCATAAACTCCTCTGAGATCATGACTGTGAGAATAATAATATGTATATATTTTCACAGCACATGATCATAAGGGGAAAATAGACTGAAAACCGCAAGCCGGTAACGTTGCTTACTTATCGTTACTCTTTGTGACGACGGATTGTGAACTCCACTAAAATCACCAAGACTGTTAATGTTATAATATTCATATTAACAGTATGTGCTCTCTAGGGGAAAACACAATAACTAGTGGAAGATGGTGACGATGATTGCAAATGTTTAGGGTTTGCGTCGACGGGTCACCAACACCTCTCAAGCGAAGTAAAGTGTGAATATTATAATATAAAAAGTCACTATATATAAGGTGAAAGGAGCCAGAAAAGGAGCAATGTTTGTTATAATCTATCTATTTCTAAAAACAAGCTGCTGACGTTACAGAGAAAAAGCGAAAAACATGCAATAACATTTTTTTCGAGATATAAATGTTTAAATATTGACAAATAGCCACAAATTATAACTAAGTACTATGTCTATGCCATATTGAAACAACTTACAACTCCGGAATATGTTTGTTGACGCAAAAAGAGAATCCGATGCTAGAAAACGGAACCTGCAACATAGATTGGCGACTCAGAAATAACTCGCGAAAACGAAACTAATTGCACAGTAGGTGTGGTTTATATAGTTTTTGTTTGTTTAGTAGTCTACGGAAGGAAGTTGTGGGTCGTCTATTTAGATGGCACGTTTTGCAGTTTACACGTGCTCAAGTTTTAACTGTTTTTCTTCCTCATGTGTTTGGAAAAGTTACAAACTGTGAAGCTATAAAGGTTTCGATTTCGATCGTAACATGTATAAGGTATTATTATCTACATACGTTTGAGAGTTTAAAAAGTGTTACTCAGTAAACTGTGTTCTTTGCAATTTTATGATTAAAAACATCTAAATAGAAGACATAAAAAATATATTGTTATCATTAGAAGAAAAAAAAAATTGTTATTATTATGCTTCTTAATTTAAAAAAATGCTAGCATTTGTAAATCGTAAACCTACCCTCGGAAAGGTGTGCTGGCGCTTGGGGCGTTGGGAAGATTAATAAATAATAAATGCCCTTTTCTATGCACCTGCAAACTTGACTTTTAAAATTTCAATTGCAGAGTCTGTATCTTTACACTTCCTCCAAACATTCTGCTACTGCTGTTTTAGTATTTTAGTGAGCCATACAGCAGTATGTGTTTATCTATACAGTGTTTTAAAAGTGAAGCATTTATACATTCAGCTCAACACTCTCCTTGGAAAACTGTAATCATTCAGCCACTACCCTAGTAGTCAGGCAGCAAAGTAGGCCTAAGGGCATGGACTGCTTCAAACACCAATAGATAATAAATGCACTTTTGTATGAATCTGTAAACTTGACTTTTAAACTTTCAATTGCCCAGTCTGTATCTTTACACTTCCTCCAAACATTCTGCTACTGCTATTTTAGTATTGTAGTGAGCCATACATCAGTATGTGTTTATCTATACACTGTTTTAAAAGTGAAGCTGCTATATTTTCAGTCAGACACTCTCCTTGCAGAACTATAAGCATTCAGTCAGTTCCCAAGTAGTCATGCACGAAAGTAGGTCTTAGGGCATGAACTGCTTCAAATCTGTATAGACTATGCATGCAATCTTGTGTGCACCTGCAAACTTGCCATTTAAACCTTCAATTGCCTAGTCTGTTCCAATAAACACTTTCACACTTCTGTTTCAGTATTGTAGTGAGCCAAACAGCCCTATGTGTTTATCTATACACTGTTCTAAAAGTGAAGCTGCTATAGATTCAGCCAGACACTCTTCTTGGAGAATTGTAATCATCCAGTCAGTACCCAAGTAATCATGCAGCAAAGTAGACATAGGCCTCGGACTTCTTTAAACCCCTATAGACTATGCTTGTAGTCTTCTATGTACCTGCAAACTTGCCTATTATACCTTCAATTTCCCTTTCTATATCGTTACAATTTCACCAAACACTCTCACACTACTGTTTCAGTATTGTAGTGAACTATACAGCAGTCTGTGCTTATCTATACACTGTTCTAAAAGTGAAGCAGTTACACATTCAGCTTGACACTGCTTGCAGAACTCTTATCATCCAGTCAGTACCCAAATATTCATGTAGTAAAGTAGGCCTTAGTATATGGACTGCTCCAAACTCCTATTTAGTATGCATGTGCTCTTCTATGCACCTGAAAACTTGACTTTTAAACTTTTAATTACCCAGTCTCTATCCTTATACTCCCTCCAAACACTTTGCTACCACTGTTTCAATATTGTAGTGAGCCATATAGCAATATATACTTATCTATACACTGTACAAAAAGTGTAGCAGTTATGCATTCACTCTACACTCTCCTTGGAGAAGTGTAATCATTCTGCCACTACCCAAGTAGCCATGCAGCAAAGTAGGCCTAAGGGCATGGACTGTTTCAAACACCTATGGATAATAAATGTAGTTTTCTAAATATCTGCAAACTTGGCTTTTAAACTTTGATTGGCCCAGTCTGTATCCTGACACTTCCTCCAAACATTTTGCTACTGCGATTTTAGTATTGTAGTGAGTTATACATCAATATGTTCTTATGTATGCACTGTTCTAAAAGTGAAGGTGCTATATATTCAGCTAGACAATCTCTTTGTAGAAGTGTAAGCATTCAGTCGTTTTCCAAATAGTTATACACTAAAGTAGGCCTTAGGGTAAGGACTGCTTTAAATCCCTATAGACTATACATTCTCTGTCTTTTATACCTTCAATTGCCCAGTCTGTATCGTTACACTTTTACCAAACACTCTCACACTACTGTTTCAGTATTGTAGTGAACCATACAGCAGTATGTGCTTATCTATACACTGTTGTAAAAGTAAAGCTGCTATACATTCAGCCACACACTCTCCTTCGAGAATTGTAATCATTCAGCCAGTATTCAAGTACTCATGGTGCAAATTGGGCCTTAGAGCATGGACTGCTTCAAACTCCTATATACTATGCATGCACTGTTCTATGCACCTGCAAATGTACCTATTATATGTTCAATTCCCCAGTCTCTATTCTTACACTTCCACCAAACACTCTTTCATTCCTATTATAGTTTGGTAGTCACTCATTGATCAGTGTGTAGTTATCCATTCACTACATTCAAACAGTAATCAGCAGATGTACAATAAGTGGTACATCCCCAGAGATATGCCAGTTATTGTGCACTGTGACATCACCACAATGGATGCACCGTATTTACAATGTGGTGTATTATGGGGCAAAAACGGCACAGATATGTGATGTATTTGTGTTGTGAAGGTGGTACATTGCTTGACTTGCGTTGCAAGCACAATGCAGCTCCAGCACTGCTCTTGGGGCCCTATGCTTACAATTCTGTGTCAATCCTTACACCTGTTTCAAGCGGATGCAGGGTTTTGACGCAGCATAAGCCTAAAAGTGACTGAATGAAATCTTATAGATTTCAATCACTCACTTTTAGGAGGTGTTCCTGCACCAGAACACCTCCACCCCCCCACTGCGCAGGAAAGCCCCCTTCTTTACTTTGTGATGCACCTTCCATATGCATCACATTGTAAATACCACACACCATGGCACATCTTTTGCACCAATGCTGCATCACAAAAAAGTGAAGCAACAGATGTGTAAAAGAGGCACAAGGGGGTTGTAAATCCGCTCCTAACACATACAAATTCACCTAGGCAGTTTCACCAGTAGTGCAAATTGAAGCATAGACTTGTAACATATTTATATGAATATGTTACATTCAAGTGCCGCTCGCTGAGGAGATTTGGACCCTGTGCTTGTTTGCCGCCTGGAGCCCCGCTGGGCATCTGCGTTGGGGGAGAGAGTTGCTGCCGCAGGAGGACGGGACTGCGAGGCCCACCAGGCTGTGCGTGAACCACCGAGCACACCTGCCGCCTCTTCCCGTGTCTCCGCCCCCTGCTCTGTGCCTCTGATAACTCCTCGCGGCCCCCGCTTCGCGGGCACCGCTCGCTGAGGAGATTTGGACCCTGTGCTTGTTTGCCGCCTGGAGCCCCGCTGGGCATCTGCGTTGGGGGAGAGAGTTGCTGCCGCAGGAGGACGGGACTGCGAGGCCCACCAGGCTGTGCGTGAACCACCGAGCACACCTGCCGCCTCTTCTCGTGTCTCCGCCCCCTGCTCTGTGCCTCTGATAACTCCTCGCGGCCCCCGCTTCGCGGGAGCCGCTCGCTGAGGAGATTTGGACCCTGTGCTTGTTTGCCGCCTGGAGCCCCGCTGGGCATCTGCGTTGGGGGAGAGAGTTGCTGCCGCAGGAGGACGGGACTGCGAGGCCCACCAGGCTGTGCGTGAACCACCGAGCACACCTGCCGCCTCTTCCCGTGTCTCCGCCCCTTAATCTACAGCCCGTATAAGACCTGGTGCTACAACGCGTTAGCGGGACGCGTGTGCGGGACACATCCCGGGACAAAGCCCGGACTAAGGGCGGACCCTCTGAGACCCTCCGAGAACCGAGGAGACTGGACTGGCCTTAAATCTTTGTTCTACAGGTACTGTTTGCTTTGTTATCTCCCCTTATTAGCTTCGACTTCTTTGCTTCATTCACCCAGGCTTTGTAAATGTCGTCGCTAAACATTGACCAGCTTGCACCTGACAAACAGGGAGTGATGTTAAATGGTACCTTGGACAATTATTTTTCCAAATCATCCCCTGACATTGCAAGGGAGATTGTCCTGGCGGAGCGGCGGGCGGACCGACGTCGCTCCGTGGAAAGCATAAAAAATGGGTTACTTCTTTTGCCCTCACTTCCTGCTACTGGTTCTATCGACACTGACACTGAAATAATAGTAAACGAGTCGACAATTTTACTGGATAGCCAGCCCTTGGAAGCTAACGTGGTTGTGCTCACTCAAAATTCTTTACCTATGTCAGATGTGAATGGGTTATCTCCACATGTAAATAGTCCAAGTACATCGAAGGGAGATGTCTTGCCTTTTGTGAAAATACCCCGTACCACAGCTAAAAAACTGACTCCCCTTCAAAAAACCTATGGTCCACCACCAAATAAAAAACAGCGGAAAAGTGGGGACCCTCTCCAACCTAAACTAAGCTGTCGTGACTTTGGCAAGAAAATGAGTAATGTCGTTAAAGAACCTAGTACTCCACATATACATACCGAGGGAGTCATTACACCATTAACTTCCTCTGCCCTGTCAACTACTCGGACAGCCAAGGAGGACTCTATGGACACTAGTGTGGCTGTTAACGCGCCTACTGAGAACAAGGATTCTGTGTCACTACTTGATATAGAGAGCTTGATTAAATCTTACTCGGCAAGTATATTGGAGAGGTTGATGGAGGTGGAATGTAGGCTGTGTAAAATTGAGCGTGCACTGGGTAATAAAGATGTTGTAATTAACACCGGTTTAAATAATGTAACAAATGCAACTCCACACAATGTATCAAAAAATATACCAACTTCAGCCCAACCACCCAAACCTACCCCTATTCCTATCATTATCCCTCCCTCAATTGCATCCACCTCCAAATCTATGGGGAACACGGTGATGGCGACTGCACAAACCCACCCACCCCCTAAACCTCCCCATCAAAAAAACTCTGATCAACCATCATTAAATGTTACAAATAAAAACATTGGTAACATACCCAATCCACCTTTGGGGAAACCAATAAGGGAGGTGGGGGAAATTAGACACGCTTGGGGGAAACCTAGAAGGACTCCTCTACCTGAACTTCCACCAGAGGCAGTACCTTATGTGGTAGTTTTAACAGGGGTGCCTGTGCTCGGACCAAATAAGAGGGAGGGTTTTGCCCAATTAAAAAATAAGATTATGCATTGGCTTAGCGTATATAGGCCAATTGCAAATCATATTAATGGTGAAATTGTCCATGTTCGTCGCCTCCAATGGCTGGGGGACAGACCCAAAGACATTGATGGCGACGTGGTGGTGGTGAATTTTAGGGACCCTAATGCTGTCCAATTCATATTGAATTGGCAGACAGGTAGTTCAAATAATATAATAATCCCTAAACCATTAACCTATTTCTATCCGAGGTCAGTGGTGTTTCCATCACAGCACCATCCGCCGCAGTACCAACCATTACAGCATATACCTGTAACCCAACAAAACAACTATCCCATTGTACAGAACGCTGGGAGTAATCATTATGCTTTGTATCCCCCCCTTCTGCAGAATGTAAATAATATGCATTACACTCCATGCCCTGTGGTAGCACCAGACTCTATGGGATGGAACTACGTATCGGCCAAGACATATAACACCCAGAAAGGTAGGATGGACAACCTTAAACCCTTCACACCCCTAGAAACCTTTAATATTAATAGGTATGACATCTTTAGCGGTCTAGATGATTGCGACTGATGCCATGAGATGTGGGGGCGTGTGGGGCTAGACATAATGAGTTTAGATGATGTGAGTATTGATAATCCGAATGTACTGGTCAATACTGTGTTTTTTGATGCTGCGAATGATGTACTGGTCAATACTGTGTCCTCTTGTGTGGGTAAAACTGTCCCCGACGATGTCAATGTATCCCATGATGCAAAAAATCCAGAAGAGCAGGTTTTGCCTACAACTATTTTAAATAACAACCCACTCTTAGAGGAAATGCCCTTGGTAATTCAATCTGTGCTCCCAATTACTCACGAAGAGACGTCTAGGGCTTCTACTGAGAGACCAGTTATTCCTGAAATTCCGATTAAAATGATCTGTTGGAATATAGCTGGAGTTGTTAAAAACCTGAGGGACCCGGAGTGGGCAAACTATATAGAGTCCTTTGATCTCTGCTTCCTTCAGGAAACTTGGGCAGTGGAGACGCCTCATAGGGTGGGTTACAAGACCTACGGGATTGGTGCGATACCTTCTAGAAGTGGTAGGCCGTCAGGGGAACTTTTGATATGGGTGAAAATAAATGTAAGGGTAAAAATTGAGGAGATACCCACAAACTCTGTAGACATATTAGCTCTAAAGATCACAGCTCATAATGGGAAGAATTTATTTTTTATAAATGTCTATAATAGGCCCCTACCCTCCTCAAGAGAATCACCGACCATTGCTAATTTAGATTGTTTTCTGAGCAGATTAGATCCCAGGGAGGATTTTGTTATCTTGGCCGGCGATTTAAATTGTAATTTCGAGCCAGTCTTGGGCCTTAGTGAAATCTTTAATGAGGAAGATCAAGCAAACAAAATACCTATCCTGGAGAATGTAAAACCGGTTAAATGTACAACACTGGGCTTACAATTGATCAATTTATGTACGGAACACTCTCTTAGGGCTTGTAACGGACGGTTATCATCCGATAGCTCTAAGAAACCAACATTCACCAGGAATAATTATAAAAATAACTTAGATTTTGTGATTGCTTCTATTCCCCTTTGGCCTCATCTTTTGGACCTTGAGGTAATGGAACGGTCTGAAAGTGATCATTTCCCCCTAAACCTGACGTTAGATGCCTATCTGTTCAATGATATGGTCCAGCAACTTACATCTGAGGAAAGTGGTGCTGTTAATTCTGAGATCCATATCAGCAATAATAGAAGATCCCTGAAATGGCCATTCATACTGGACCACAGTGACATTCTAAGCGAAATATACTCACTTCTGGCAGGTACTTTTGGTCCCTACTTAGCTGCAATGGTTGATGATGAAAATAAAATTTCATTTCTTCAAACTCACCAGAAATTTTTTGCTGACCTAAGTCTATTAGTCACTAAAATGCCCCAAAAAAAAACAGCAGAAGACCCAGAATCTGTCCCATAGTAAGCCATGGTATGACAGATCCTGTAGAGAGTCAAAGAGGGAATTATTAATGGCAATAAAGACCAAATCTCCAACAGATGTGAAAAGAGCAAGGAGTAATTATAAATCTGTCCAATGGGCCTCAAAGATAGCATGGGAGGAAGATAAATGGGCCGATTTGCTGCTAGCCGCCAGGTCACGTGACAATGTGGCCTTCTGGAGGCTGGTAGCAAATGGGAACCTTGTAGGTAGGGTAGTCAAAGACGTTTTCTTGGATGAGCAAACTTGGGTCACCCATTTTACGAATCTATATAAAAAATACGATGACCCATATATGAACACGAGTGTAGAAAATCTTGAACCCCCAGCAGACCACCTGGTTTTTACTTTAGGGGAAACAGAGTTGGCAATATCACAAATTAAATCTGGGAAAGCCCCAGGCTTGGACAAAATCCCGGGGGACCTATACAAGCACGACCTAGGAGTATGGGCACCTAATATTAATTACCTGTGCAATACATTTTCTTGCACTTTAGAATTCCCTGAAAGTTGGAAGGGAGCGGAAATTGTTTGAATTTTTAAAAAAGGAGATAGGATGGACCCAAGTAATTATCGGCCAATAAGTCTAATGGACATTTTACAGAAAATTTACTCACGACACATTTTATTACGCGTGAATAATTGGCTAGATGAAAATTCATTTCTAACTAAATTCCAAGCCGGTTTCAGACCTAAAGTCAGCACAATAGACCAAATTTTCAGATTCTGCTGCCTCTATTGGAAGTACGTAGTGATTAAAAGGTGCCATTTATATGTTGCCTTTGTAGATTTAAGGGCTGCATTTGATTTGGTGCCTCGCAATCTCTTATGGAAAACTTTGAGTGCAGCAGGTATGCCAAATAATCTTGTCGTTCAGATTAAAGAGTTACATGAAGGGAACTTTGCGAGAGTTAGATGGGGTCCAAATGGTGAACTAACTCAAAAAATACCCATCGAACGTGGAGTACGCCAGGGTTGTGTCCTGGCCCCGACGTTATTTTCCCTCTTTGTAAACGATATTCCCTCCTTTTTAGGGAGATGTAAAAATGACTCTCCGAAACTGAACGGCGAAAAGGTGACATCTTTACTATTTGCTGATGACACCATTCTGATTTCCCAAACGAAAAATGGCTTACAGACATTATTAAATACCTTTAATGAATATTGTAGCCAAAAGGGGTTGGAGATCAATGGTAAAAAGACCAAATGTATGGCCCTAAATCCAATTAAACCGGACAAGGGCTGTCTAACATTAAAAGGAGTAAAGCTTGGATCAGTGCCTCATTTTTCATACTTAGGGGTGACTCTGGATTCAAACTTTACTTGGAAAGCCCAAATTGATAAAAGTAAATTAATCTTTGCCCAGAATGTCAAACCAATTCTTAGGGAACAAAGTATGAGCACTAGTAAAGCGGTGTCCCCAGTGATGGAACTATTCAAATTTAAGGTCCAAGCATCTGTCCTCTATGGTGCTGAAATATGGGGTCCTGGGTCCAGGGAGACTTTCAGTGTTCTTGATAATAACTTTATGCGCAGTCTGGTAAGGGTCCCTAGAGGCACCCCACTAGTTCCCCTGGAGCTTGACCTAGACTTCAAAAGGACTGATTACCATGTCTTGATTTGACCTCTAATGCTGTGGGTGAGATTATGGCATGTGCCCGAACTTCAAGACTACAGAGATGGGTTGAAGGAAATCATGACTCTCGACAGCCAGAGCACCACCCCATGGCTTAGGCATATAAAGACATGGCTGAATAATATAGGATTGAAGCATTTTTGGGAGAATCCCGAGCAATTACCTGCTAATCCCAAAGTAATCCTAAAAAGAGCCTTTTGGAGTTTTATATTAAGTAGGACTGTAAGTATTACAACTAGTGGCACCTTAGTTGCAAAGTTTCTAAGCTTTAAGGATGAACCCCTTTATGAGACTTTTATGGACGAGATAGAGCCCCCACTTGCCAAAACTTTATTTTTAAAATTTCGGTATGGAAATTTATTAATTAAAACTACTTTGGCACGTTCAGCTAGGAACCGCGACTCATCATCCCCAGTAATTTATTTATTTATTTTATTTATTTATTTTAGCTGTTTTATATCGCGCTCATATACTACCAGAGTGTCCTGGCGCGTAAAAAAGAAACAAGCATGTGGCCGGAGAGAAAGAAGAGATCAGAATTTTCTTTTACTATGAGGGATTTAATAAGCCATTCTGAAAAGATAAGTTTTAAGTGCCTTCTTGAATGTCACAAAATTCTCAGTTAATCTCAGGGAAAGGGGGAGGGTATTCCAAGTCCTGGCCGCGGTGACAGCAAGTGATTGGCCTCCCAAGCGAACTCGCTGAAATCGGGGTACTCTTAAAAAATTACAATCAGCTGAACGCAGAGCCCGAGTAGGGACATAGCGGGAAAATCTGTCCCTCAAATAAGAGGGGCCAAGGTCATGAACTGCTTTAAAGGCTATAGTAAGAATTTTAAAGGTTATCCTCTGCGCTACTGGCAGCCAGTGTAGTTCCTTCATGTGAGTCCGAGTACTTTCTCTATATGGCACATTGCACAGTAGGCGAACAGTCGCATTTTGGATGATCTGAAGCTTTGAGACCAAAAAAGCCGGAGAACCACACAGCAGAGAGTTGGCATAATCGAGTCGTGATAAAATAAGGGCTCTTGCGACCGACTCTCTTGCTGAAGAAGGCAGATAAGGAAAAATCTTCCTCATGGCTTTTAGGGACCCGAAGCACACCCCAGTGAGTTTTTTTATGTGTGCCTCGAATCGCAAATCCTCCCCAAACCAGACTCCCAAGTTTTTAGCAGGGATATTGACGGAGCCTGGCTGGGGAAAATCGGAAGGCCACAGAGTTTCTCTGAAATTGGGCGGAAACTGGCCATATAGCAAGATTTCTGTTTTATCTTCATTGCACTTCAGCTGTGCTGCTGCTAACCAGTTGAACACAGCGGAGAGGCATGAACGCACAACCTCAGTGTCAGTATTCGCATCTGGCCACGTAAACAGGAGTTGCGTGTCATCCGCATATGCTATTATTTTTGCTCCCATTTGTTCAGCTAAAAAAATAAGAGGAGTGAGATATACATTAAAAAGGAGGGGGCTCAAAGTAGAGCCCTGGGGTACTCCTGTAGTAAGGGATTTAATCGAGGATGAGTAAGGAGGAATCCAGACCTGCTGAGATCTATCTGTAAGAAAGGATTTCACCCATTCCAGAGCAGAACTCACTATGCCGATATCGGCCAGCCGTGCCAAGAGAAGTGTGTGTGGAACAGTGTCAAACGCAGCAGAGAGGTCCAATAAAATTAGGACCGCTCTGCCGCCACTGTCCAAGCACCCTCTAATCGCCTCTGTAACCTCTACCAGCGCTGTCTCTGTGCTATAGGCTGCACGAAAGCCAGATTGGGCAGGATGTAACGCCCCTGAAGTTTCCACAAAGGCATTAAGCTGGGAAAATGCAAGCTTCTCACCAATTTTAGCCATAGCTGGTAGAAGAGAAATAGGTCTATAGTTGTTCGGCACAGCTGGATCCGCGCCTGTTTTCTTTAGCAATGGCAAAAGCTTAGCCTGTTTCCATATTTTCGGGACAGTTGCAGTAGAAAATGATAGTCCTATTATTTGGGAGACTTCAGAAGCCACTACTTCGGCTGCTTCGGCCAGCACCCGGGCCGGGCAGACATCCCCGGGAGCACCAGATTTTAATGATTTAATTGCTGCCAGGGTATCCTCGACCGAAGGAGGGATAAGTCTCTCCATGTTGATGGTGGGAGGAACCTTAGTTTCGTTGTTATCTGTCATCTCATAGCCTCCTCCAACTGTTCTCAAACTGTGTTGAATGTTAGCAATTTTCGTTAGGAAGAAGGAGGAGAGCTTTTCACACCATTCGGTAGAAGGACTCATAGATACCTGCTCAGCACAGGGAGAGAGAAAGCTCTTCACTATCGAGAAAATTTCCCGACTGTTGTTATTAGCTCTCTCAATTCTTTTAGAAAAAAACTCCGTTTTTGCATGTTTAATGCTAGTATAGTAATCTCGCTGAGCTGAGCGAAACACTGCTTTAGCCTGTGGACAGTAAGCTGATCTCCATGCTCGCTCCAGTTTCTTGCAAGCAAGTTTCAGAGTACGGAGGTGGGGCGAATACCATGGTTGAGAAGGAGTCATCCTATTTCTGCCTGAATCAGCCTTCTTCGAAGAAGAGGTCACCGCTGCATTCAACCATCTGTCGTAAACCTGTAGCGCAGAATCCATATCTGCCCCTAAGATGGGTCTGTTCAAATCAAGGTAGGTCATCAAATTACCCACGTTGATTTTAGGGGGGCCCATTGTTTTAGCAGACTTAGGAGGATCTCTCAAGGCGGACCAAGAGAATCTAATCAGCTGATGGTCGGACCAAGTAACTGCTTGTGGGGCCTCGACCATCAGTGGGAAGTTAGTGCATACGATGTCTAAGATATGGCCACCAGAGTGGGTAGGGGAGGAAACCCATTGGGTAAGGGAGGCCAGATCAAAGTAGTCATATAGCAACTTTCTTTCTCGGCAGTCCTGGACATCAACGTGGATATTAAAATCGCCCAGCATTAAAAAGCGAGAGAACCTTAATGCACGGGGAACAAGAGTCTCAGAGAGAGCTTTAAGAAAGGGGCCAGAAGGACCTGGAGGCCTGTAAATAAGGGAACCGCCCAGTGTGAAATGAGGGGATAGTACTAAGGCAAAATTTAAAAGCTCACCATCAGCTAAAATATCTGAGTCTTCCACCTTAAGAAACCAGCATTCTCTAAAGATAATTGCTAGCCCCCCACCCCTGCCATCCTTCCTGTCTTTCCGTTGGATTTTGAACCCTCTAGGGATGGCCAATTCAATATCAGGAGCACAGGAATCATTCAGCCACGTTTCTGTAATAAACAACAGGTCTAAAGTACCTTCTTCTAGTAGAGCGTAAATGTCAAAAGCATGTTTGCTCATAGAGCGGGCATTTATTAAAGCTGCCGAGATAGAGCCCAGCTCAGAGGCGGGTTCGGGACTGGCAGTATCATGTATACAGCAGGTAAAACCACAGGTAGTGCACGGGTTAAGATTTACAGGGTCAAGTATAGTACAGTTAGATCTTTTGTCTAAGGAGGGGCGAAGCGCCATCAGAGACGCACGAGTATATGAAATGCTAGGGCTGGGCAGGAGCGATGATAGTCCGTCAGCCCGCCCTGCGTCCGCCGCGTCCGAGGCGCGGACGGGCGCAGACGGGCTGACCTTTGGCTTACCTTCGGCGCGCCTAAGGCGCGCCCGCCATGCGCGACCGCTGCGTGCTGAAGCAGGCATGCTAATTTTATGGCGCGTCCTCTCTCCACCAGCTAGAACGCTGCCACCAGTTCTGCTGGGGAGAAGGACTACCCTCAAGATGGCCGCCCCACCCTCGCCACAACCGAGATAGCAGCTACGGTGAAAAAGGGGCCAGGAGAGGCTTACAGAAGATGAACGGGTGAGTCAAAGCTCATCCGCGATGTACCTGCACAATTAAAGGGGGTTAGGCAGAGTAAAATACAATTTAAAATAGTTCGATCTTTGCACTATAAAATAATGAACACACAGTATAAAATCACCGCTGTTCGAAATATGGCCACAAGCAAAGCGGGAGTAGCAGGGAGCTGCCACCACCCTTAAACACACCGCAAAGACTGTTGCCCCCAGCTGAATTTATGGCGCGTCCTCTCTCCACCAGCTAGAACGCTGCCACCAGTTCTGCTGGATGAAATTTGCCCCATGTGTGACCATAACCAGACCGAAAAAGAGCAGCACATTCTCTTTTTCGGCCCTTTTTATCTACAGGCAAGAAATAAGTGGATTAAACCAATATGCCTACTTTTAGGCTTGAGGTCATGTTCACAGGCTCTGAGAATCCTAACAACAAACACATCTCAACACATAATATTTAGTGTCAGTAGATTCTTACTTTCTATCTTTTATCAAAGGAAAAAAATGGGGCACCAATTGTAATTGAACTGATTGCTTGGGATTGACATGATGGTCCATTCTATGCTCTATGAATGTATGTTTCCGCTCAAATTATCCTCCGACCTGTATTGTATTTTTTATGTACCGTGTTTTATGTACTTAAGTGATAACATGTGTTTTTTTAATTATTAATGAAATGCAATGTAATGTATGGCATTTTAGCCGAAATAAAGAATTTAAAGAAAGAAAGAAGTGCTTCGGAAATACTACAGTATACTATAGGTAAACACCTTATAGATTTATGCTGTAGCACTTCCTTATAGTTCTGCACTTTCACATTCACCATACACTAGTAATGTATTCATTCATTCATTTATGCACTACACATTCATTTGAACATTTTTACAAACTAACATAGAAATATAGCTCTTTCTTTGACCAGTGAAGGTAGTTCTAAAATGTTATGATCCCGGTTGAGCGCCGCTGCAACAAGCACAGCAGAGTTGTCATGTTTCTCCCCATGAAAACTACGTTTCCCAGAGTCCTTTGCAGCATGCTGAGGGAGGTTACTTAGGGGAAATACTTCCTGTCCTCCGCGTCGAATATTCTTCGAACCTCGGACCCAGTGAGGAGTACTGCGGATGCGGTTCCCTGAGATCTTTGTTATTGCTCCTAGACGGCGCTTCCTGCTGTTTCTTAGCGTTCCTTACGATCGGCAAGTTTGCCGATAAACCTGCATTTTGTCCTCCATTGGCGAGTTCAGTAGACTCATGAGGAGGACGATTGTTTTCTGATCCTCGAGGGACTCCTCACCCGACATTGCCCTCCGTTGGATGAGCTTTCCTGGGCTCATGCGGAGGACGACTGATCGTTGGATTCCCTGTCTGGCGGCTTGATTTTATATTGCAACTTTGCCCTCCGTTGGTGAGCTTGACTCGAAGGCTCTTGCGCAGGACGAAAACGCTACTTATAAAGAACGGACGTTACCAGGCTTGGTATTCGGTCTGTCTGCAAGGGAATTGCGCCTTGCTGCCCTGGCATAGAAATACCTTTGGCATTGCTGTACTATTGTGTTTACCGATTCGTGGATACGAACGATCAGGTACACATGCAAGTGCCTCCCTCCCCACACAGATTGCTGATGCTTCATTGGAATAAAGGTACTGTTTATTCAAGTAATAATTACTGGGTGATGTAACCCTCACTGGATTATTTTGAATTATCGTTATTAGCATCAACTACGCTGTTCCTCCATGATGTCCCTTTCGCAGTTAAGACTTTAACAAAGAGGGGTACGTACACTTTCCATCCTATTCATCTGCATTCCAGTAGCCCTCGTATTAGGACTGTGTGTAAGGGTTGTTGTGCGTTATGTATTAAAGGTGGGAATAGCGTTGTTCACAGTAGTACTAGTCCCAGACGTGGGTGAAGAGACTTATCTTCCACATTTACCCAGCCTTTCATATTATTTCCAGGTAGATGGAGAAAGGGGCTAGTAAGCTGGGGTATGTCACGTTGTGTTTTGCTGGTAGGGAATAAGAGAAAGGTCTGACTCACGTTATTTATGTTTGTCGTTTTAGATCTCCTTCCCCGCAGTTCCCTCCCCTCCCCGCGGGCTTTATTGCCCTCGCCTGATCCTTCTTTAACCTTTGGCTATAACAGCATTCAAGGTTTGGATAGATCAGGAGGTGGCCCTTATTTTGCATCACGCTGATTCCGAGGACTTGGAGGATAACATAAAAACAACATTTTTTGTGTTTTTAGTTTTCTATTTTTTTTGTATTTTTTCAACAAGTTTTTTTTTAAAACCAAAAAAATGGAAGTGGAAACAAAAAAGAAAACAAAATTATTGTCTTTGACAATGGTGCTCTTCTTTCCTCTTCACAATGAGGTCAATAGACTGCTCTCCGTAACAAAGGAGTTCTCTGCAAAATTTGCAATGAATTGTGAGATCCGCAAACTGTGGCACAGTAATAGAATGCGGACTGCTCAGAGGAGGTGGTGGTGCAGTTGAGGTAGAAGGAACTGCAGGTTCAGGATTCTCCTGCAACCATTGTGTTGCCATCCTTGCATAGTTGTTTGGATGCAAGTTTATGACATTGCGAACCATGCTGGCAGTCCCGAAAGAGTACTTTTTAGTGGGTTCACCCCTGGAAAGAGTAACATCACAGATCTTGCACGTTACTTTCGGTGCATTCACCTTTTTCTGTCCCTCCGGATATGAAAAAAAATTACAAATCAAAGCTTCTTTTCTCTTTTTCTGAGGTGGCTCAGCAACAAAATCTTCCTCAGAGGAATTTTCTGATGAACTCTGAAGAAGAGCAGCGATTGTAGAGTTTGGTTTTAAAGGAGTACAGCTCCACAGAATAGATGTGTCTCCGGGGAAAGTCCAAGTTGAATGATCAAAATGGGAGGAGTCTTTCAATAGTTGGAATAGGAAGCATTATGAACCAATCAAAACTCTCCTTTTATGGTCACATGGCTTTGCGTACACTTACGGTGCACTTATGGTGCTCTTACGCTGCGAGTACGGACGACATACCGTCCCAATTTTCGTAATTGCTTTCAAAAGTAATATAAGCTTATTTAAAGTTAAAAAAAACTCGTTTCATGGTCATCCCAGATAATGTCTCCCCTTAATATGTACATTAAATACATAAATATATGTTTTTGAACAATTAGAAACTTTCGCGCAGTACGTGTGCACTTTCACATTCACCATACACTTGTAATGTATTCATTCATTCATTTATGAACTACACATTCATTCTGACAAACTTTTACACACTAACATAGAAATATAGCCCTTTCTTTGACCAGTGAAGGTAGTTATAAAAAGAACAGTTTTTTTTGTGTTTCTAGTTTTTTATTTTTTTTGTATTTTTACAAGTGTTTAGTTTTTAGTTTTTTTTAAACCCAAAAAATTGAACTGAAAACAAAAAAACTATGGAACAGGAACAACACAGAAAAAAAAAACGTATTGTCTTTGACAACGGTGGTCTTCTTTCCTCTTCACAATTTACGCTGCGAGTACGTACGACGTACCGTCGCCATTTTCGGCATTGCTTTCAAAAGTAATATACGCTTATTAAAAGTTAAAAAATACTAGTTTCATGATTATCCCAGATAATGTCTTCCCTTAATATGTACATTAAAACCATAAATGTATGTTTTTTGAACAATTAAAAACTTTCACGCCGTACGCGTACGGGTGCCGTACATGACGTCACGCGGAAGCGTTGATGCGACGCGCAACGTCAAAGCGTATCCATAACGCGTGCGTGGGTACGCGCTGAGTACGATTAACCGTACAAAGTATGGTGGGATTGACGGTACGCGTACGATACGTTTACAAAAAAACACAATGAAAAAGGAATTATATTTATATTTCATATTTTAATATATTGAAAAAAATTAATTAATAAAAAATAAAGTCGATGTAGTTTTGATATTATTTTACATTAAGAATATGAAATATAATTAAAAAAATAAAATAAATATAAACATGTATAATACAAATGTAAGAAATTAGTATAAAAAGAAAGAAATATAATAATTAATACATTTAAAAAATTATCATTTACAAAACGTTTTAAATTCACTGAAAAAAACGTAGGTTTCACACACGTTATAGTTAGGAATTAGCATTTAAAAAACCTTAGAAATTCACTGAAAAAACCATAGGTTTCAGCCACGTTATAGTTAGGAATTAGCATTTAAAAAAACTTCAGAAATTCACTGAAAAAAACATAGGTTTCACACATGTTATAGTTAGCTAGACATTTCGCTCATACAAAACCATATATATTTATATATATCCAATGACCTTGGAAAACATTTGAACTTACTAGAGAACTTAAAAAAGAGAGAAATCTTCTACTTTTCTCAAACAATATGTCCTAGTGGGCCGCATAATAAGGGGGCTGCGAATCATGATCACACCCACCTACGAGACTCCAATCCAGGTCTCCTCAAAGAATGGGTAGATTATGAGGCACAATGCTCTATGTGGATGATCCATATGTTAATAACATATGCTGAGATTGAACAGGCAGGCTGAAGTAATCTCCTTAAGTGAAGAGCCAGGACTCGCGGAGATATTTAATACCTTTATTCTTGTTGAACAGGATAAGTAGAAACGTCGTCTTAACAAGCCTGAGTCAACCGATACCCTGTGGAACAGCCCCACACCCAGTGTTCTAGATTGTATGAGGTAATAGAGAACACCACACATCCCCCATCTTAGAAAATCAAAGAACACATCTTAAGCTTTGAGCATTAACAAGAGGAACATACCTACCAACATTAAGCAGTATAAGAAAAAGAAAAACAAAACCGAATTATAACCTTACAATAATACCATTCACGAAATGTTATAATTAAAGGAAAACAATCAAGCTATACATTGACAATAAACTTTAAACCTACACATGAATTAGCATGAAATCAGTTATACAATACAAAATCATTGTACCGTGAGGGTGGCTGTCTTGTTCTTGAACGCAAATATCCACGGGTCCTCGCTGCACGAGAAGAATCTGGGCTTTTCCTTCTCCAATTGACATTACCGGATTGACCTTGAATTTTCCTACCTGAATGTGAAGAACTCTGATGGTCATTGATTTTAGAAACCCTCACAACTTTCGAAAGACTCCAAACATTCCCATCTGTCAACTCTACAACTTGCTTGCCAACTCTGACAACTTGCATAGGGTTTGAAAAACAAGACTATAACAGCATTCTCTCTCCACACCGAACAAATCTACCTTTTTTCACGCAAACCCAGTCACCAATTTTAATGACTTGAGAACAAGAAACACCAGAAGATTTATTTGACATAGAGATGTCATCACCGATAATGTCATTACCATTCATTTTAGAGACAAACAAATCCCTCATCCACTGCTGACTTAAGTTGCAGCATCCTTTCCTTCCCCGCATTTTCTTCAAAGGTGATAAATCACCCTCACACCTGGGAGTATTTCTATAATTCCATAACAACTTGCTCACAGCATCATAACAATTTTTACCATTACACAAAGCAAGTTGCAACCCTTCCTTAAGAACTCTAATCCAGCGTTCTACAATACCATTACCTTGTGGGTAATAAACAGATGATCGTTTGTGAATTATCCCATGACTATCGAAAAATTCCTTCATTTCCATGGAGGTGAACTGCACCCCGTTATCAGATAAGATTGAACAGGGAAAACCTTCCTTTTCAAAAATAGCATTCAGAAATTGGATAATAATCTTGGGAGTCACATGAGGAACAAACTTAACTTC
This sequence comes from Lissotriton vulgaris, assembly GCF_964263255.1. Lineage (NCBI taxonomy): Eukaryota > Metazoa > Chordata > Amphibia > Caudata > Salamandridae > Lissotriton > Lissotriton vulgaris. The sequence continues at coordinate 2,134,916,107 of NC_141687.1, read as the reverse complement.
TGGCCACTGAGAATATTGATCAATTAACACAATGACATACACTGGATTATGCCCAAAACTCATCGGACCAGCGATGTCTAACGACACACATTCCCACACTGCTGAGGGTCTAGAAACAGGATCATGATGATAATTGATCGTCTTCTGGGATTTGTCACTGACACTACACTCGATACATGACCTTACCTTATTCTCAATACACCTGTCAATAGCAGGCCACTAAAATTCACTCCTAATTCTCCTCTTCATGCTTGTCATTCCAGGATGTGCCTTGTGAGCCATATTCAAAACAATATCTCTGAAGCTAGAGGGTACCACAAGTTGCAAACCTCTCAACAAAATATCGTCTTGAACAGTTAATTCATGAGCAATTTGAAAATAAGGCAATAAGTCTTGAGATAGATCAGCTTTCAATGGCCATTTACCTCTGACAAAGGACACAACACTCTTATAATCACCGTCCTCCTCACAGGAAGCTCTCCACTGTTCTTCTTTTATACAACCATTAGAGACTTCACAAATAGAAATAACTCTATCTTGAATATCATCCGCTGCAACCACATTATCGTCTTTGACAGGCAGCCTAGATAAGCAGTCGGCTAACACGTTTTTCACACCAGGAATGTATTCTACCTGAAAATGAAATGTTTGTAACTTGTACTGCCATCTAGCTATTCTTGCTGTTGCTTTTCCACACCCCTTAGTTGTGAAAAGGTCTACCAATGGGCGATGATCAGTTCTGACTATTTACGAAAATGCTCAATTCCCCACCAACAAGCTAGAGTTTCCTTCTCCAGTGTAGAATATCTGTCTTCTGCACCTCTCAAGGGTCTGGATGCAAAAGCAATGGTGACAAGATTACCCTTTTGCTTTTGCATAAGTATAGCACCTATGCCCACATTGCTGGCATCCGATACAATGACAGATTCACAGGAAGTGTCGAATGGAGACAAAGCAGGTGCAGAAGCTATGCATTTTTTTAGATAAACAAATTGTTTTTTACAATCAGGATCCCAATTGAAAACTTGATGATTTTTCATTAAATTTCTCAAATGTTTGGTTTTATCAGCAAATGATGGAATAAATTTGGCATAGTATTCTGCTAATCCTAGGAAAGCCCTAAGTTGGTCCTTGTTTTGGGGTTCGGGGGCATCCTCAATTGCTTTCACTAAACTTTGTTTAGGTGAAATACCATTTTTTCTGATGGAATGGCCAAGATAATCAACAGAATCCATGCCAAATTTGCATTTCTCTTTTGTCAACGTTAGCCCATTGTCTTGAAGAATCGACAATACTTTATGTAAAATTTCCGAATGTTCATTCACATCTTTTGCAAAGACTAAAATATCATCTTGAAAATACAGTACACTGGTTAAATCTTTAAATAACTTGTGCATGACTCTTTGAAATACCGAGGAGGAAGACACCAACCCAAACGGCATTCTTTTGTATCTGAACGCCTCCTCAGTAGTTATGAAAGAAGTCAAGTGTTTACTGTCATTGTGCAGCGCTATTTGATGGTATGCATTCGATAAGTCTAAAGTCGTGAAAATAGTGGCATCTTTCAGTTTAGAAAACATTTCCCCAATATTTGGGAGAGGATGTCTGTCGACCCAAACACTGGACTTGAGATCTCTCAAGTCAACACATAATCTCACATTGCCATTAGGTTTATGTGCTACGACCACTGGCGAAAGCCATTGTGACAATTCAATTTCTTCTATAACGTCCAGTTCACAAAGCCTCTCTAATTCTTTCTTAACTGAATCCCTTAATAACAAAGGAATGTTTCTTACCTTATGGACTTAAGGAATAGCATTATGCTTCAAAATAATCTTATTTACAATTTTTTTGAGTAACATCAATTTCGGGGAAAATACACTTGGAAATAATTTTTCCCAATCATGTGCAATGATACAATTAATTTGGCTGATGATGTCTGAATATCCTAACACTTATTGAGGGTGGTTAGGGTCAAGGACGATCATTAAATCACTCTGCTGTGGCCACAGTAACAAGCAAGAACCCTCTTTAGCAACATAGACCCTTGAAGATATAGTTTTACCTTTGAATGAAAGGTCAGATATAAAGTAACCTAAGACTACTATAGGTTTTCTGCCATAACCAAATAATTTAATATCCGGTGGAAGCAAAGTTAACGTAGGAAATTCTTTTAGCCAATCATCGCCAATAAGTGTATGCCTGGCTCCAGAATCAGCCATAACCTTAATAAATTTAGTACCCACTTGTAACATACAAAATGGAGCATCTTTCTTGTCTTCATCAATCTCATAAACTGTTAACAAATTTTCTGAGTCATCTATATCGCTATCAATTTCATTGACGTTGTCAGATTTAGAATTCCTGACATCAATAGTTTTGTTTCCAAACTTATTCCTGTTTCTGCACATTTTGGCAAAATGGCCTTTCAATCCACAATATCTACAAACTTGACCTATGGCTGGACAACGTTTGTCAGTAACAACATGACCAGGGAATCCACATTTAAAACAAATTACTTCTTTCTTATTACTGTAGTTAGAATTGGGAGAATATTTGTTGTAACTGCTTTCTCCGGATTTCTTTCTGACGACATGAACTTCAGATGTCGGAGTTGGTATTTTTTTTTCTGCTAGTTCTTTCATTCCCCTAGTTTCATGTCTTCAAAACGATGTGCTATATCAAGTGCCTTGGTAAGAGATAATTCCTTTGCAGCTAATAACTTCTCTTGTAGCTTTATATCTCAACATTGTGCACCAATTGATCTCTTACCATTTGATCATAAAAATCTTGGTAGTTGCATTTTGCCGCCAAAATTTTTAAGTCTTTCACAAAAGTATCGACAGGTTCGTTGGGTAATTGTAGTCTACTTAAAAATTTATGTCGGGCTATAACTTCATTGACCTTTTTAATATACTGTTTGTCAAGCTGCATTATGGCATACTCATAAACATCACCCTCATCGTCACTTGAATTGTCCGTAATGGGAGGTAAATGACTAAGAACTTGTCTGCCCTCTGCTCCTAAAGAGTGTTTCAAAATTGCTAGTTTGCGCATATCTGTATAATCATCACTACCAATTGCTTCCAAATATGCCTCAAAACCTTTTCTCCACTGCTTCCATTCTAAAGGTGATTCACCTGGGGAAGCTAGAAATGGCGGTGGAGCACTGAAATTTTCCATCAGATAAAAAAGGGTTAAATATTGCTGTGTGTATCAGCGTGTAGATTGTTTGATACACTTATTGTTTTGCAGAATCAATAACACCCCAAAAAAATTGAGTAATCCTTTATCTCTTTTAGTTACTGCTTGAACAATGCTGACGAGAAAACCATGAATAATAATAATTCCTTTATTTTTATGTGCAGGTTGCCTGGACAACGCCTTTTATGACCTCAGTACTAAGCAACCAGCCAGGGAGATTTCATCATAAACATAGCCAGGAGCTGAATTTACTTCAGCGAGAGAGCGCGTGAGCTGTTTAGGGCGTTGCTAGGAGACAACAAACAATTCTCCTGAGCGTGAGAGAGCATGTGCCATGAATGTAATGTAAATGTATGTAAATGTATAGGCATTTATATAGCGCACTACTTACCCGGAGGGTCCCAAGGCGCTTCGACAGCTGCAAAACCCTTCCTGGCTTCCCTGAGAGATGGTCCCTTAATGGGTATCTCCAGGGTGAGACCAGGCATCCCCGGCGGTCTGGTGGGGCCGTGAGTGAAGATGAGGCAAACTAATGCCCAGAGTTGCCGAGTGTGAACGCTGATCAGAGTGGGCACCGAGGCGAGAGAATTATCGAGTCCGCTGACCCTGGTCCAGAAACCTGCCGCACCGGGAATCGAACCCTGGTCCCGGGCCGTCCTCTGCTCTCGGGTCTGCCGCCTCTAACCAGTGAGCCACACTACTTCAGCGTCTTTGTGAAGCGCGATGCACTGTGCATGCACTGAAAAGTACGTAGTATGGAGCGCAAGAGGAGGGCTGTTTATCGGCAAAAGTGCACAAAATAAAGAAAAATCTCACCCAGACCAGTCCAAGAAGCGGGACTTTCAGGAAGTAGAAGTATATGGGGAGTCCTTTCTTCGACAGAAACGTTGGGGTGAATAAAGAGGCAGACAAGGTAACGGCATACGTGATCTGCGAAAATTGCAGGGCTTCAGGCTTGCGAGCAGTGGGTCATGTTCTCCATTGTCGCCAGTGAAGTAATCTCCTTAAGTGAAGAGCCAGGACTCGTGGAGATATTTAATACCTTTATTCTTGTTGAACAGGATAAGTAGAAACGTTGTCTTAACTAAGCATGAGCGAATTTTGCGGATCTCGCGTTCGCAAATTTTGCGGATTTGCGGATTCGCAATCCGCAAAATCCGCGAATTCCCGCGAATTTGCGGATTTTTTTTTTTTTGTGTTTGCCCGTGTTTCTGCCAGTTCGCGAGGGTTTTGTACACTTTCGCAAATTGCGAACTTACCTGTCGGGTCGCAAGTTTCGCGAACTTGTTGTTTCTACGTGTCCAGCCTGTTTGGGACACTCTTCTTCATCACTGCCACTCTCTGTCACCACTGCCACTCTCTGACTACTCATGCCACCCTCTGGCCCACCCATGCCACCCTCTGTTTCATCACCACACCCTCTGGTTGTCCAGTGTACATTATTTTCGGCAAAGCAAAGCACACCTTCCCTGCCTCAAGTGACCTGAATTAATTTGGGGCTGATTCATGTGTCACAGAATATTTTTTTAGCTGGCACCTGCTTCCTTAGTGCGCCCTGATTAGTGATCTTTTGCACTTGCTAAGTGCTTTCATTGTTGCAAAATTAGTTACAACACCTGCCCTGCCCCAACTGACAATAATGAATTAGGGGCTGATTAATGGATTTTAACTTCCAGCCTGGCTCCTGCTTGTCTCCCTTAGCTGTAATTCAGGACCTTTGTGGCATATGTGTAACTATTCTGAGGTTCAGAGCAGGGTCACATACTAGTTTCAACTGGCAACTGAACTCTGGAGGGGCCCCTCAGGAAGCACTCCAGGAAATGGCTACTAATGATGAGCCTGAACTTTTGAACCTGGTAAGTAGTTACTTTCAGTTTTGCTAAGATCGTATTTCTGCAATTTTGCACTTATTCGCGGGGCGCGAACTCACGCGAACAGTGCGAGCAGTGCGAAATTCGCAAATCTCGCGGATTGCGGATTTCCCGAAAATCCGCAAAATCCACGAGCGGAACGGATTTTCCGCCCACGCCTAGTCTTAACAAGCCTGAGTCAACCGATACCCCGTGGAACATCCCCACACCCAGTGTTCTAGATTGTATGAGGTAATAGAGAACACCACACAGGCGTTATAGAAAGAAACTAAGAACTCAATGCCCAACTTGGTCTAGACAGTAAGTAAGACAGAATTACAAAATTCAAAGGAGAGCTCAAAGAAAGGTTGGGAAAATTTGAGTTACGCATTAAAGGGAGAAAAGCTACTAAATTCTAGAGAGATCGACTTGATTACCAAAGGGGGCAAACTTATACATTTACTAAGAGCTTTGAAAATATACGTTGCCAACAATTACAAGAGACTAATAAAATGCGCCAGGAGCAATTTGAGATTGAAATTAGCTATAACACAAGATCAGAAGTTGAAATAGAGGATCAGTCCAGGAGCAACAGTCATATTTTCTGCATCGGATGAACTGCGTTTTTTTACAGGAAGATCGGCGCAAGGAATTGAAGACAGGGAGAGGCCGGGGAAGAGCAAGATGAGGCACAAATAAAGGAGGGGCGGAGAAGTTCAATCAAGGAACGCAAAGAGACTCGGCAGAGACGGTCACACTCAACCAGAAGAAGAAAGCAGGCAAATAACAAATGACAACTCAACTGTTCTCAACCTTAGCACTGCCAATTCTACAGACAAGTATGTGATAACACTTGCACTGGGAGTGTCCTATTATCACAGGAGCAAATTTGATTATCCTAGTACCAAACTTGATCTCCACAAGTTCATGAGAAAATGAATGCTCAACAAAACACATATGTTACGCAAGCAATCTGGTTGGTCTTTCATTCTGCTGTGTATACACAGATGTGCAACCGACAGACAAAGTCATGTCAAAAGATGAAATTTTAGGGAACTTGATAACCCTGCAAGAGAAAGAGAGGACTAACATGGAAGAGGTAATTATTGGAACTGAAGAGAGGATATTTGAACTAATTAAAGGAGGAGGTATTACTCCATTTAGACCCAGATCTAGATTCATTCCGAATATACCAGGGGGCAATATAGATATATTTTTAGATACTCTGACAAAAGAATTGCGACTCATTAATGTCTTTGCTAAATGGAATATCAATACATTAAATCAGAGAGATAAATATTTTTGACACTATGGTGAGATTGAGGCAAAAGGTTGAAGTAATTGTGAAGCCTTTAGACAAAGGTGGTCACGTGGTTTTCTGGGATCGAGATCTGTATGAGAAAGAAGCCTTATCACAACTCAATGATAAGAACTGTTACACCCAGGTCACAATTGAACACTTTACATATATTGAGGAAAATTTCTATGAACGTCTACAATTCTTTAAGTATACAGGTCATGTAAGCTGGGACGAGTATTGCTTCCTGACAAAAGACTACCCTGTGATACCTATATTCTATATGATCTCCAAAGTGCACATGGACAGGTTAAGACCACCAGGCAGACCAATCATAGCGGCTCAGGATAGCCTATACGAAAATACCACCAAGTATATTGATTTCTTCTTAAATTCAATTGTCAGTTCATTACCTTCTTAGATCAGGGACACCTCAGATTTCCTGAAGCATATTTATGATGTCAAATGGGAAAGTGATATGGTATTAATAACACTTTACTTTACCACCGTGTGCTCTAGTATCCACCATACAGATGGCCTACGGGCAGTACAGCCTTTTTTAAGCATGATACCAAGTATATCGATTTTTTCTTAAATCCAATTGTCAGTTCATTATCTTCTTATATCAGGGACACCTCCGATTTCCTGAAGCATATTTATGATGGCTAATGGGAATGTGATATGTAATTAATAACACTTTACTTTACCACCATGTGCACTAGTATCCACCATACAGATGGCCTATGGGCAATACAGCATTTTTTGAGCATGAGACAATTAAGATTTGCTCTACATAACAACATGCTCCCAGAAATGACTGAATGGTTTCTTACCAACAATATCTTCATTTTTGATAAACAACAGGGACCAACCACAGAGGGGGCCACAATAGGCACCTCTTTCACCCTCAGCTATGCAAATCTTCTTATGGGCTGGTAGGAGGAGCAGGTGGGAGGCGGTAAATAAATAGAACACTGGCTGCAGCATACTGTTGTATGTCTAAGATATATAGATGACCTCTTTGTGTTGTGGCAGGTCACAGAGAAGGAGGCCAAACAGTTTGTAAGGAAGCTAAATGTAAATTCACTGCTTGCATTAGCTCCACCTCAGTGGACTTTCTGGATGTCCGTATCACTATTGGTCCCTATGATCTGGAGACCTTGGGATTCAGAAAGCCTACTGCTGGGAATAAAATGTTGCACGCCAATAGCTTCCACCCAGCACCACTCATCAGAAGCATTCCATTTGGGGAATTATGTAGAGCCAAAAGAATTTGTTGCAGCCCTGAGTCCAACAGCATAACTAAAAATGAAATGCTGAAAAGATTCCAGCAACAAGGACATTCTGACTGTCCTTGATGCAGCTTGTAGGAGAACCAGACTAATGGACAGAAAGAGCACTCTTTAAACACCACATCTACATCCGGATTTATGACCACATACAATCAGGAACATCAGAAGGTGTGCCAGGTCGTGTCACAACCTTTGTATCTCCTGAGAGAAGACCCCATTATTGGTCCACTAGTCCCTAGAAGCCCTATTGTTACCTATAGGAAGTCCAAGTCAATGACCGACTATCTAGTCAAGTGATTTTGAGAGAAAAACTAGACCCCAATCATGGTTGCCAAAATATGATGGCTTTAGGAAGTGTTTTAAGTGTAAAGCATGTAAGAATGTTGAGAACAGTACATGTATAGGTACTCCGTTCAATAAGGTCACAAAAAATAGGGGGCAACCTGACATATAAATCGGACTATGCTGTGTGTATTCTACTGTGTCCCTGCAAGGATATCTAAATGGGCAGCACCACATTGCCGGGGCACAAGATAATACTACATTATATTCGTGCCATCATACACAAGTACCGCAACTTCCCTGTTGGCTGTCATTTTGAAAAAGTTCATCAGGGTGATCCCACAGTTTTGAAGTACAACAGTCTGAGTCAAATACCTAAAAAGAAAAGAGGAGACACCAGGGAAGAAGAATTTTGGAAACTTGAAACATGGTTCATTTTAGAACTAGACAGTAAGGATACTATTGGTCTAAATGTGGACAAATAATTGTATACCTGTCTTGCCTGAGAGCCATATATGAGAGACTGCTACACTTAACCCGTCAGTATGTGGAGTCAAATTCTATAAATTCTAATTAACTTTCCATATAGTGCAATATTTAAAATTCAAGACTCAATATGTACAATAGTTGTTTTGTGGGGGATGACTGATTTTCACATTTATCTTCTATGGATTATGTTCATATATATACATGATAGTATGGGAAGATGTTGAATATCCCCTATCAGTGAGAGAAATTAGATGATTCTATATAGTTCAAGTTCAGATGGGTTTTCTATCCCCAGTTGGACGAGTATGAGTATATATGTTTATAACTGTATTAACTTGGCACTAGTGCACTTTATTCTAGGTGATGTAAGGAACACAACAAGGCATACATTAGGTACTTGCCGATGAATATTTCAGAAACTATTGGAGGTTTGGGGGTCTGTGGGTAGTTTCTTATGTATTATCTGGCCTTTCATGAGCATTATTGAGGGATTAAAACCAACTTGGGTTTTTACACAAATTCTTTACAAATTAAGTAGCATTATGCATTGAAATTATATTGTGGAATACCTTCAAGAAAGGACAATGTATAGGCCAATTTTTTATTATAATAATATAATGACATATATCATCAATTTTAAATTTTAAATGATGAAAATATTTTCTATAGAGACTATCCCCTCCTGGAGGAAACAAAAACATTAACTAAAAGTATCATGCCATTTTTATGTGTATCCTTTTAACATAATATGTTTTCTATGTCTATTGCACCTCTTGTCTACATTTACTGCACTTTTTTATATATGCATTTTAAAAATTGGCACTCACTATCGTGATCAAGGCTGCTGTGAGCAGTCAAAACGGGTTGACAGATTGTCACTCTGAACACTTTTAAATAAACATTTGCTCCACAATTTGCAGAGGAGTTTGTCTGGATCTATTTGTTTATGGTCTGGAAACATTGTTGTGTATAGTCACTGAAAAAACATAAGTTTCAGGGACGTTATAGTCAGTTGGACATTTCACTCATGCAAAACCAGAGAAATTCTGCCGTTATAGTTAGTTCAGCTAACTATAACTTGCACCCTCACAATGCACTGCTGATGACGTCACATATTACGTCATTCGTGACATGGTCAGAGACATAACTGATGACATCTCAAATTACATCACTGATTACATCATTGATGACATCATCCAGTGACTGTGTTTTTCTTTAAAGTTTAAATATGCATTATATATATATGCCAAGGTGTATTGAAGAATGAGTAGGTGTATAAGTATCTGGATGGATGATTCAGTAGGTGCATGACTGACTGTTTAAGTGAGTGATTACATGTGGCTTACTGAATGCATGGGTTAGTGACTAAACTGTGAGAATGTCTATATCAGTCTGTCTGTTGTTGTTTAAGCTGCTGCATAGGTTGGTCAGTAGCTACATGAGTGTCTATATGGGTTATCGATTGGTTGCCTGAGTATTTGTATAGGTGCCTGGGTGTGTGTGAGAGTGGGTAGAAGGTGTGTGAGTCTATGCATAGATGTTTGAGTGGTTGATTCACTGTGTGTGTGGGTTCAAGAGAGCATGTGGGAACAGGTGAGTATGGGTGGGTGAATGTGTGTATGGGTGTATGTATAAGAGAGTAAGTATGCATTTGTTTCTGTTTGAATAAGTGGTGTGGTGTGGGTATAACTGTATAGGTCAGTAAATGGAAGTATGATTCATTCTTTGCATGACTGACTAGGTGTGTGAGTAACTCTGGATGAGTGGTGGTGAGTGAGTGTCTGTATAAGTGTATAAGTGCTTATAATAGTGTTGTATAGATGAGTGTCTGGATGTATGAGTGATTGTATGGGTGAATGAGTGGATGTGTGTGTAGATCTAGTAATCAGTGAATGCATATGTAGTAACTGGTATTGGTGTGTCGATGGTATTTGAAAATGGTAGTCTGTAGCCTAACGCTAATGATATGCTGAATAGGTGTTCCAGTGCAAAAAAATCAAAACATGAAAATCAATCAATCAATCAATCAGAGTATTTGTATAGCGCGCTACATACCCGTGAGGGTCTCAAGGCACTGAGGGGAGGTGGGGTACAGCTACTGCTGAAAGAGCCAGGTTTTGAGGAGTCTTCTGAAGGCGAGCAGGTCTTGGGTCTGCCATAGGTGGGAAGGGAGGGTGTTCCAGGTCTTGGCGGTGAGGTAGGAGAAGGATCTGTCTCCAGAGGTTGTTCGTTGGATGCGGGGGACAGCGGAGAGGGCAAGGCTGGCGGAGCGGAGTTAGCGGATGGTGGTGTGGAAGCGGAGTCTGCTGTTCAGGTAGGCTGGTCCGGCGTTGTGGAGTGTTTTGTGTGCATGAGTGAGGAGCTTGAAGGTGATCCTCTTGTCGACGGGGAGCCAGTGTAGGTCTCTCAGGTGGGGGGTGATGTGGTTGCGGCGGGGGACATTGAGGATTAGTCGAGCGGAGACGTTTTGTATGCGTTGTAGTCGTGGTAGGTGTTTGGCCGGGATTCCTGCTTAGAGTGCGTTGCCATAGTCCAGTCTGCTGCTGACAAGGGCCTGTGTCACCGTTCTTCTTGTTTCAGTAGAGATACATTTGAAGATCCTGCGGAGCATGTGGAGGGTGTTGTAGCAGGAGGAGGAGATGGCGTTGACCTGCTTAGACATGGAGAGGGAGGAGTTGAGGATGAATCCTAGGTTGCGTGAATGGTCGGTGGGTGTTGGTGCTGTTCTTAGTGAGGTCGGCCACCAGGAGTTGTCCCAGGCTGAGGTGGTGGGTCCGAGGATGAGGACCTCTGTCTTGTCTGAGTTCAGTTTCAGTCGGCTCATCCTCATCCAGTCGGCGACTGCCCTCATTCTATCTTGTATGTTGGTTTTGACGGTGTGTGGGTCCTTGGTGAGTGAGAGGATGAACTGGGTGTCATCGGCGTAGGTGATGATGTTGAGGTTGTGATGGCGAGCCACTTGTGTGAAGGGGGCCATGTAGATGTTGAACAGCGTCGGGCTAAGGGATGAGCCCTGGGGGACGCCGCAGATGATGTCGGTGGCTTCGGATCGGAAGGGTGGGAGGAGGAGGCTCTGGGTTCTGAGAGTAAGGACGTGGTCCAGTCAAAGGCTTTCTCTTGGATTCCGGCTTCTAGGTGGCGTGTCTTTAGAGTGTGATGGCAGTCCGTGTCAAAGGCGGCCGACATGTCCAGGAGGATGAGGGCTGATGTTTCGCCGTTGTCTAGTTGGCGCCTGATGTCGTCTGTGGTGGCGATGAGGGCTGTCTGGGTGCTGTGGTTTCGTCTGAAACCGGACTAGGACGGGTCCAAGATGTTGTTGTCTTCCAGGTTTATGGAATTTGGTGCCCCTGTCCCAAACTATATGTCGGCAAAACAACACAGGAAGCCAGGCAAAGAATTACGCAACATAAATCAAGGATAAGAAGGCAAGTATCCAATGCACCATTAGTCCTGCACTGGCAGACACATCAACATAAAGAGAGTGAACTGGGATGGACCGTAATCTCAAAAATCAAACAGGACCCACGGGGAGGCAATTTGGAGGCCAGATTGGCACAACACGAAGCGCTACTGATAATGAAATTTGACACAGCCATTACGGGCCTTAATGAGATTTCTGAAATCTTTAGGGGCACCCCTACCTAAAACGTGACACTATTTTTTGCATCATTTATAATTGAGAGAAATGTCTAAATTCTCTTATTACATTATACAGCAAATCGTCCACTGATTGCAATAGGAGACAGGGAATGGGCGTATTATATGTCCGCCCAGCACATTGAGAAAATATATGCACAAGCCTGTCTCCATTCTCTATAACGGTGTAAAACATTGCCCGTGATGGTGAGATAAAGTTTGTTGAAAGGCTGACAAGCGCCTGACACAACGCGGTCCCCTTTAAACTTTAGAACAACATTGCGATCACGTGACCGGAATTGTGATCTGAAAGAGAGGACGGGCGCTCTGCAAACAACGCAATGCGGAAAAGTATGAGCGGATACGCCGTCCCGAATGTAAGCCTCCTCCATGTTTGTGAGTTTACCGGCAGAAGCTTGCAGTTAATCAACACATTTCTAAAGCTGTCCGACATTTTCTCTTGTCCTTACAGAATTTCACAAGAGGAATTATCAGCAAATCTAACCGTGTTATTTAGCAGCATGTTTCCTATTGAGCCTCGGGCTGAGGCACACATAAGATTAAACCGGGTAAGATGCAACAGCAAATTATATTACATTGCTCCTTTAAACATCCCGAACAGTACTTGACGGATGCATTATATTCCTATTTTCAGGAATCCTTACGTCAGCCACAACGGGGACCTGGTCAGTGTGAATCCACCTCGAGGTGGCATTTCTTTAGTCTGTGGACAAACTGGTTGTACTGTGTTTGTAATATGTGTTTTGTTATTGTGTTTGCAATTGTAGAACCATTGAAATTATCACCACACTTCCCACATGAGACATTAATACTACAGGACTTATAAGGTAGGCATCTGTGAACTGGTGGTCAGCTTCATCTCATGGTAGATTATATGTTTGGTTATCCAATGTAGGTGACTGGTATATATATTTTTTTCTTTTTAGAGACTTTTGGTCCTGAGGAGAATCCCGCAATAGGGGATTCGAAATGCGTCGACCACTTTCGGCTCTTTGTTATTGAGTAAAGGTTCAAAACACTGTCCGGATTAGATAGGACTAAAACGCTATCCAATTTTGTTTTCAAATCATTTAATTTGTTTTGACCGGATAAAACAACATTCATGACTATATATGTTTGAACAAGACAGTGACAAAGGGCCCCATTTCCAAAGGTTTTGAAGTTTTGTTGTTTGGCTATATATGTTGAATGTCTGAAGAGTGAAAGGAATATGTATGTTTGTTGGCATATTGTAAATTTGTAGATCTGTAATAATTTTGTATAATTGTAAAAATATTGTGTGTCTTTGTATATAATATATATATGCACAAAAAATCTTTTCTTGTGAAAAAGAATAAAAATAACTCAATTAATGACAAAAATTGACTAAAATAAACTACTGACGTAAGTAATATTGGTTTGGTATGTTTTATTCGTACCATTGCCGGACATAAAAAGTGTTGATTGCAGTCCAGCACAGGCATTTGTGTTGTTGTTTATATTAATTTGACTTAGCCTTGCTGGTTATGAGTCAAGACCCTGTGTTGTTGTTCAGTTGTCTTCCAGGTGGCGGGCCAGTTGCATGTTGGTGATTTTCTCGATGACCTTCGCTGGGAACAGGAGCAGGGAGATGGGCCGGAAGTTCTTGAGGTCCTTGGGGTCCGTCTTGGGCTTCTTGAGGAGGGCGTTGATTTTGGCATGCTTCCAACTTTCCGGGAAAGTGGCTGTTTCGAAGGAGATGTTGATGACCTTCCGTATTTGGGGTGCGATGGCTGATTCTGCTTTGTTGAATACGTGGTGTGGGCATGGGTCTGACGGAGATCCGGAGTGGATGGAGTTCATGACCTTGCGTGTCTCGTCATCGTTATCTTTGGACCAGGAGGTTAGGCAGTTGGCGCTGGTGGTGTTCACAGGGGGGGTGGGGTCTGGTTTGGTCGGGGCGGTCAAGGTGTTGAAGCTGTCGTGGATGTCAGCGATCTTGCGGTGGAAGAAAGGGGCTAGTGAGTCGCACAGTTCTTGTGAGGGCGGGATGTCATTGGCGTTGGCGCTGGGGTTGGAGAGTTCCTTTACGATGCCTTTGCTGTTGTGTGCGTTGTTATCCAGGCGGTCTTTGAAGGAGGATCTCTTGGCTAGTCTGATGAGGTGGTGGTGTCTCCGGGTGGCGTCCTTGTGGGCTGCGTGGTTGTCTGGAGTGCGTTTGTGGAGCCATATCTTCTCCAGTTTCCGGCATACGCGTCTGGAGGTCTGTTGGTGAACCAGGTGGCTCTCTTCCTGGCATTGCTGTTGGAGGGTTTCTTGAGCGGGGCGTGGGTATTGGCGCAGTAGTCAATCCACTGTCTGAGATTGCGAAACTGCGGCGTCTGGGTTGGTGGGGTGGGTTGGTGAGTTCTGGGCGAGGGTGATGATCAGCTGATCTTTGGTGACTTTGCTCCAGCAGCGGCGGGGCAGCTGTCGGGTGCTGTGGTGCGTGGTAGGTTTCTTGAAGGTGAAATGGATGCAGCGGTGGTCGGTCCAATGGAGTTCGGTGGTGTGGTTGAAGGCGACGTGGGTGCCTGTGGAGAAGACAGGGTCCAGCGTGTGGCCGCTGGCGTGGGTGCGGTGACGAGTTGTCTGAGGCCGAGGTTGGCAAGGTTGTTGATCACGGTGGAGGAGTTGGGGTTGTTGTTCTTCTCGAGGTAGAAGTTCTGGTCCCCGAGAAGGATGTAGTCCGCGGAGGCGAGTGCGTGGGTGCTGGCGAGGTCGGCGATGGAGTCGCAGAAGTGAGCCCAGGGTCCGGGGGGTCTGTAGATGAGTGTTCCTCTGAGGGTGGTGTTGGGGTCGGTGTGGATCTGGAAGTGCAGGTGTTCGGTGGTGTTGAGGGTGTCGTCTGCGTGGGTGGTGACCTTGAGGGTGGATTTGTGGGCAATAGTTATTCCTCCTCCGATTTTGTTGCCGTGATCCCTACAGGTGATCTTGTAGCCGTCCGGGATGGCTATGGCGATGTCGGGCGCCAAGGAGTCATTCCACCAGTTCTCGGTCAGGAAGGCCATGTCTGGGGCAGAGGTGTTGAGCATATCCCAGAGCTCGATGGCGTGTTTGCCTGCGTAGCGGGTGTTGAGGAGTATGCAGTGGAGGTGGTTGGGTCCAGTCCTTGAAGATTTGGTGGTTCTGTGGCAGGTGCGGCAGGAGAAGGGTCCGCTGGTCCGTTTCAGGGCGGCCTGGAGGCAGGTGTGGTTTCAGCTGGCCTTGAGTGCATGGAGGGTGTTGGCATCGTAGCGGAGTCTGGTTTCGTGGCGTTTATGGGGTCCAGGGGTTCTGGCGCTGGGCACGGTCCAGGCACAGACAGGCGCAGACGGGCTTGCCTTAGGCGCGCCTTCGGTGCTCCAGCGGCACTCCGGCTGCGGCCGCCCGCAGCGCGCCTGCTGCACGGCCTCCATATGAGGGGTTGAGGGAGGGAGGAGAAGCTGGGAGGTGGGGGGGCTGGTCTGCAGGGGACGCAACGGCAGGACCAGTGAAGGGGGAGTGAGCGGGTGGTACAGAAAGCAAGTGTGGGCACAAAAGGGGAGAGAATACCAAAAACACTAAACAGAGGGCAATCGGAGTCCAATACAATCAGGCTAAGTGTGGGCACACGGGGAAAGAAAAAACAGTAAACAATAAGCAGAAGAAGCAATCAGAGTGCAACAAAATCAATCAGACACCACAGTCCCAGGAGGGAGGAGGCGAGAGAGGGCACATGTGGGGGACCCAGTTTATCGCTGCAGCTGGGAGACAGAGCAGCGCAAACAGAGTGGGAGCAGACCAAAAGCGAGCAGCAGCAGCGGTCACACAGGAAGGCTGTGTGGTGGCGAGGGGAGCGACCTGCTGGTGACAGGGTCAAGGGTCGCTTTCTGATATTTTCAACAACCAGCGAAATCTGCGAAGCGATCCAAAAACATGGGATAAGCAGCGTTAGCAGTACAAATTTAACATCTGCCTTCTACTGGTGTAAAGCAGGATGAGTACCTATAGTATGAAAGGGAGCCCAGCCCAGAACCACATCTGAAGACCAAGACATGTCATAGAGCTACTGATCATGCAGCTCTGACACCCAAGAAGGCCACAACACCAACTACCACCACTCCCAGCACCTCCCCCTCAGACCAGCCACCCCATCTTCTCACCCTACTACCACCGAGGCAGCGCAGAACAGAAAAGCAGACTTTCCCAAAATGGCATGACCCCTCAGCCACTCAGTAGCTGAATGTTGGGTGACGTGGGAACCAAGTATGTCTGAAGTCACCCATCAATGACAATGCACACAATGCAAGGTGTAGCTGTAAAGCACTAGACGGACCTCACTATGCAGAGCACAGACCTCTCCATGTGTACATATACTGCTGGTGCTTGTACTGTTGTGGACAGTGGACACAACCATGTTACCTTGTAGTGTAGTTCCTATATCCCTGATAGGCTCTGCACATTGGAATAATATACACTATAGATTTGACATAAGACTGAGGTCAGTATGTCTCTATCAAGTACATTAAACTTAATTACTTTTGTGTGCCAGCTAACTCAGAGGTCACTAGAAACTTCTGTAATGAACAAGAAGGGATTCGTTTCCTCTAGAATCTCAACAATCTCAGAATTGTGGAAACAATAGATAACCATTTCACTCAGTCAAGCGTGCATGCTTTGTTTCTACAGAGTTTACACAGAAATATGTAGATGGGAGTTTTCAATAAAAACGGTTTATCGTGCAAGAGATATGTACTGCTACAATCGTAAGGCAGAATGGAATGTATAATACATACAGCGTTAGCAGTAAGATTAAATAATACTGTAATAGCATGGCTTGTAGCTATGACATATATCCATAAAAATACATAAATAAATAACACAGGCTAAAATACTCATCTGGTGCTTCTAAAATAATCCTACCCCAGTGTACCTTATCTAAGTGTAGTACGAGGATAGAAGTAGATGCTGTTTATCTATAGTCTAGTTTAGCTATAGTTGCTAAGATTCGCCAAAAGTCACTCTTGGTTCTAGTCAGCTCCATACCTTAGAACGAGTGAGGTTGGAATCTCTTTCCGGGTATCGATCTCTAACACCGTGCAAGGGGAGCCAGAAACACTGGAGCTGGATTTTCTGCAAGGAGGATGGCAGCGTCTGGTTAGTGCGTCACGTGGGGGATTTTACTTCCCTCCGAACTTGCCATGGCAAGCCGCGTCATGCAACTAGGCAGCCGAACCATGGACTGTGATTCGCCATGGCAAGTGAAGATATATTTATACCTTGAAGGTGTTTGGGAATGCCTGTATTGACATGAAAGTCGGGCATAAGAACGTCATGAATGAACCCCTAAGGAATAGATGTTCATGCATAATAAATGAGCTCTTGGAGAAATCAATATCCAAGCAAGGGGAAGTCCTAAAGGCTTAAGAGTCTGGTTTTCCAAGAACTCATTGTGACATAGATGAACGGATGTAGGTGGCCATGCCTGTATTTGGTTAGCATGGAGAATGCCTAAATAAGGGCTGGATTTCTATGCCTAAATAAGGGCAATGTGATTTGTATTTATATAAGGGCATAAATGGGGAAATGTATATACTAAATCTAAAGCGACACACAACAACCTCAGGCAGTAGGGAAGATCTTCGTCATGTAGATGTGTAGTCACCCCATGTAAGCGGAACCGAAAGCGGAGTGCGCTGGTAAAACGTATGCCACTCTAGAGTAGAAGTGTGAATAAATAGGCCGGGGCTCTGGGCGTGGTTCACTTATGGAAGGCCAAGGCTTCTGCCAGAGCTGCGGCCTTTACCTTGCCATGAGGCTGCCACCGTGACCGCTGGTCTCCTCGACACATGCCCCCTGCGAACCCAGCAACACAGCACCGCAGATTTATGTCTATACAGACTACTGGCTTCGATGTATACTGTGGACAGCAGGGCTCACAATTCAGATTGAGTCGTGATTTCAGATGATGCATTCCAGTAGGCAAGAGACATTGCTCCCAGTGCGGCCCGCCCGGACCACACATCATTTGAAGCCGGGCACATGCTGAGTGCTTCAGGTGCCTCAATCTCAGTGCACCAAAGGTCTTCCCCGCGTAGCCTTATTAAGGCGGAATTCATTAGGCAAAAGACATAACTACCAGTGCGGCCCGCCCGGACCACGCAACATCGCTGGTGTCAAGGAAGACGCTCACCTGTACTCCTAGCTCTTGATGACGATGACCAAACCCCAATCTACTCAAGAGTTCTCCAAGAGCCAGAACAACTTAGCACTCCGTCACTCAGGAAGCCCCCGAAGGGAAAGGGGGAATGGGAGGGAAAGAGAGAGAGAGAGTCCTGTGAGATGCTGGGTACCTCTGGCGTATCAGGAGACTTCCTTCTAGTAATTCTGAATGAGTGAAATTATCCTAAGATAATTGGTGTAACACGATCTAAAGGGATGCAAAAACCACAGTTGATGGACAGAATGCAGAACAATGTCATATATTCACCCCAGTACAGAGATCTGGGCCTAAATCCATTGTTGTTTTGCACTCCACACCACCCCAGTTCAGACATGACCATATGCAAATCAGTCTGACCCTGTCCCTCATGGGAACAGTCCAGCCCGAACTGCCAAGCCATGCCTTCCCTGGACCGGAAACAAGCTTCCCAGGACCGGTTTCTAGCATTTCTGCCGTCTTCAGCCTGGCTTGCTTGAATCCAGTGGTGTGGAGAGCATGGGACTCACGTCTGAGCATACCCATCCCACTCGGGGTGACAAATGCAAAAACCACAGTTGAAGGACAGAATGCATAACAATGTCATACATTCACCCCAGTACAGAGATCTGGGCCTAAAACCATCGTTTTTTTGCACTCCACACCACCCCAGTTCAGACATGGCCATATGCAAATCAGTCTGACCCTGTGCCTCATAGGAACAGACCAGCCCGAACTGCCAAGCCATGCCTTCCCCGGGCCCAGAAACAAGCTTCCGAGGACCAGTTTCTGGCATTTCAACCATCTTCAGCCCGGCTTGCTTGAATCCAGTGGTGTGGAGAGCATGGGACTCCCGTCTGAGCATACCCATCCCACTCGGGGTGACAAATGCACAAACCACAGTTGAAGGACAGAATGCAGAACAATGTCATACATTCACCCCAGTACAGAGATCTGGGCCTAAATCCATCGTTTTTTGGCACTCCACACCACCCCAGTTCAGACATGGCCATATGCAAATCAGTCTGACCCTGTGCCTTATGGGAACAGTCCAGCCCGAACTGACAACCCATGCCTTCCGTGGACCGGAAACAAGCTTCTGAGAACCGGTTTCTGGCATTTCAGCCGTCTTCAGCCTGGCTTGCTTGAATTCAGTGGTGTGGAGAGCATGCAACTCACATCTGAGCATACCCATCCCACTCTGGGTGACAAATGCAAAAACCACAGTTGATGGACAAAAACCGGTCCTAGGATGCTTGATTCCAGTCCAGGAAAGACATGGCTTGGCAGTTCGGGCTGGACTGTTCCCATGAGGCACAGGGTCAAGGCTGATTTGCATATGGCCATGTCTGAACTAGGGTGGTGTGGAGAGCAGAAAAACGATGGATTTAGGCCCAGATCTCTGTACTGAGGTGAATGTATGACATTGTTCTGCATTCTGTCCATCAACTCTTATTTTTGCATTTGTCACCACGAGTGGGATGGGTATGCTCAGACGTGAGTCCCATGCTCTCCACACCACTGGAGTCAAGCTATCCTGGCTGAAGAAGGCTGCTAGCCAGAAACCGGTCCTAGGATGCTTGATTCCGGTCCAGGAAAGACATGGCTTGGCAGTTCAGGCTGGACTGTTCCTATGAGGCACAGGGTCAAGGCTGATTTGCATATGGCCATGTCTGAACTAGGGTGGTGTGGGGTGCAAAAAAATAATGGATTTAGGCCCGGATCTCTGTACTGGGTGAATGTATGACATTGTTCTGCATTCTGTCCATCAACTGTTATTTTTGCATTTGTCACCCCGAGTGGGATGGGTATGCTCAGACGTGAGTCCCATGCTCTCCACACCACTGGAGTCAAGCTATCCTGGCTGAAGAAGGCTGCTAGCCAGTAACCGGTCCTAGGATGCTTGATTACGGTCCAGGAAAGACATGGCTTGGCAGTTCAGGCTGGACTGTTCCTATGAGGCACAGGGTCAAGGCTGATTTGCATATGGCCATGTCTGAACTAGGGTGGTGTGGGGTGCAAAAAAATAATGGATTTAGGCCCGGATCTCTCTACTGGGTGAATGTATGACATTGTTCTGCATTCTGTCCATCAACTGTTATTTTTGCATTTGTCACCCCGAGTGGGATGGGTATGCTCAGACGTGAGTCCCATGCTCTCCACACCACTGGAGTCAAGCTATCCTGGCTGAAGACGGCTGATAGCCAGAAACCGGTCCTAGGATGCTGGATTCCGGTCCAGGAAAGACATGGCTTGGCAGTTCAGGCTGGTCTGTTCCCATGAGGCACAGGGTCAAGGCTGATTTGCATATGCCCATGTCTGAACTAGGGTGGTGTGGATTGCAAAAAAACGATGGATTTAGGCCGAGATCTCTGTACTGGGGTGAATGTATGACATTGTTCTGCATTCTGTCCATCAATTGTTATTTTTGCATTTGTCACCCCGAATGGGATGGGTATGCTCAGAAGTGAGTCCCATGCTCTCCACGATCTAAAGGGAGGCACAAATTGTGACAGGTAAGTACGCAATTCACTTGGTCAATGAGCTAAATATAACATCAATAACATCACTGGTAATAAATATACCTAAGTTAAGGACTCTCTGAAATATTCTCTTGTTTTGTGCATATAGTTTGACCGCTTTTTAAATTCTTCTTGCTAGTTCTCTTAACATATGCTCATAATAGGGAAATAATGTCCTCAAGGAATGTATGCACAGAGTCTTTAAAGTCTTTTGCACAACAATAACAAAGTATTTAACCCAGCTCAATCAGGGTTCAAAAGTCTGCTGTAATTCTTTGCCTTCTCTTGGATGGTTTCTCCAAGATTCTATAAATATACGTGCACAAATCAACAAAGTTCTTTATATTCCTTGGTAAATGTCTTTAAACATAATCAACACAGTTCTTTATATCTCTTGGTAAATGTCTTTAAATAAATCACCAGGCATTGTAAGTATTGGGTGCAGTTTTTTCTTGTGTTTGTTTCTTTGTTACTTCTTTTTCAGGGTTCAGGTTGTGTCACCGGAAGTATTTAGGATCGAAAGAGGATGTGGTACTCGTTGGGTTTGTTCTGGCATTTCTGCTGGAGCGGAGGAACAAAGAAAACACAGGGCAGAAGAAATGCCCGGAGCTTGAGATACAAATGCGGTCAAGCGAAAGGTTCAGGAATGCCTGGGACGCCTCCAATCGGGAAAGGAGATGGGGGTAAGTGCTCATCTCTCGTGCCGGTCTACAGGGCCTTGGTTTCACGTGTTGTCAGTTGGCATGTGAAAAATGTAAACAGGCCTTAGTACAATGTTCAGTTCACTTGCTGTTAAATAGTTTTTTAATGCATGTGCTTTCTCTGGGGCAGTTTTAAGTATGCTAATATGCTAACATAATATGCATAGTTATATTTGACAATCACGTTTAACCTGCAAATAAAAATACAATCCTAGATCCTCAACATACTGTTTGGCTAATAAAAAGTTCTGAAATGGACCAAGACACGACTGCTCATGACAGCTGGCTGCGCACACGCTGAGTGCTTCTGGTGCCACTATCTCAGTCATCTCCACATAGCCTTATTAAGGCAGACTTCATAAAGTAAAAGACATTGTTACCAGTGTGGCCTGCCCAGACCACGCATCAGGTGCTTCAGGTACCACTAACTCTGTGCAGCTCAAGTGAACGTCACATTGATAGGTTTCATTTTCGATGCCCCACCCATTAACATTTACATATGCAAGTTAGCATCATGTGTCTAACTAATGAAGTATATACTTATGCTCTTACGTTATTTTTACTCTTCATGTGATTATTCATTTATACGTGTGGTGATATTCAGTTTCCTTAGCTTAGCTTGTGTGCCTCCATTTTGAGTGTTTCCCTGTGTCTGCGAGTCGCACTCGCTCACTCCCCCCTCCCGTAGGAATAAGAAGAAAAACCCTAATGCAGCAGTTTTTCGTTTCTCAGCTAACTGTGGCCGAAACTAACAAGTTCCTTATCAGTAATGTTCTCATGCACCAGAGACGCTGAGGCCCGGCTCCGTGGCCTTGGGCAGAGATATCCAAATGTTGCCTCTGCAGGTGCAAATGCCTCGTGTATGATGCCATTGTTCCTCTCTCTGGGGTTCAGTACTTTTCCAGAAGGGGCGTGTTTTGCTTCACTGTACCATGTTATAATGTATTGCTGTGATGATATGAGTTAGTCCTCTCGGCGCACTCTTAGGGGTGAGGTCGGACAGGGCCCTCTCATATGGGAGTTTGTGGCCTAATAAAATTACCTTGTTTATTCTTCTCCACTGTCCGACTGACTTCTTACTGAGTAACTATAGGTGAGTGTGGTAAGTCACTCGGGTGGATTTGAGCCACGCTTATCAACGTGGCTGTTGGCCCTTCCTGCCCGCTGCCTCCGGCCTACACTGTGGTTAGCAGGGCTGACAATTCAAATAGAGTCGCAATTGCAGATGACGCAGTCCAGTAGCCAACAAAAATTGCACCCAGTGCGGCCCGCACGGACCACGCATCATCGCTGGCTGCGCACATGCTCAGTGCTTCATGTTCCACTAACACTGTGCAGCTCAAGTGAACACCATGTGGCTGTGGGCCCTTGCTGACCGCTGCCTCCATCAGGGCTCACAGTTAAAATTGGGTCTTGATTCATTCATTTTAAAATCCAGTAGACAACTAATTATAACGTCCCTGAAACCAACATATTTCAACAATGTATTCCATACATATTTAAACTTTTGTTCCATATGCCCACACTGCGGTCAGCAGAGCTCAAAATTCCAATTCAGTTTTGATTTGTTAATTGTAGAGCACAGTAAGCAACAGACATTGCATCCACTGCAGCCTGTCTGCACGACACATCATCGCTGGCTGCCCACACGCTGAGTGTTTCAAGTACCACTAATTTTGTGCAGCTCAAGTCAACGCCACATGGCTGTGGGCCCTTGCTAACCGCTGCCTCCAGCCTACACTGAGGTTAGCATGGCTCACAATTCAGATCGAGTCACGATTGCAGATGACACAGTCCACGAGGCAACAGACATAGCTCCCAGTATGGCCCGCCCGTACCACGCATCATTGCTGGCTGCTCACACGCTGAATGCTTCTGTACCTACTTTTATTTTGTTGTTGTCTATAAATAAAATGTTTTGTATGTAAATCCATAGATGACTGTGATTCTCATTTGTCCAAACTCACATGCATCTTGATGGTTATAATTGTGCAACATCAGCTGATTTGTTACGTTCCAGATTTCGGAAGGTTCCTGTCACATTTGTTTGTCGGGTGTCAGGAGGAAATGGCAGACAAGGGGGTGGTGGCTGTGGGTGGCGGTGCACTCTTGGGTGTCCGAGCTGCATGATTGTTAGCTCCATGGCATCTGTTGCCATTCAGGTGTGGCTGTGGGCTGGGCTTCCTTTCATGTTGCAGGTTGTAATCCGACTTTACACCAGGTCAGAGCAGGTGTAAACTTCCTGGTGCTAACGCACCTTACCACTGTTTTGTGTTCTCTTTGCTGATGTTGCTGGTTGTTGACAATGTTGCGAAGTGGTGTGTTCGCTGTGTTTTGCACAGGAACGCCTACTCTGTATCTCATTAGCGATATTTGCTTGGGTCATTTGTGACAATGTCTTTTGAGGCTGCTATCACTGGTAAACTGGTAATATGGGCTGTTTGCACAAGCTTGTGAATGGTGCGTTAACTTTATCACAATTTTGGCTGCATAAGGTGCTTTTAACTCAGTGATGTGTTTTTGAGAATATGCCCCTCAGTGTATTAAATAACTGAGATGTACTCGAATGCCGTGCTGTGAGCCACGCACCATGCGCGTTCACACCAGGATGCCGCACTGAGAGCCATGCACCCTTTCTTATCCACACTAGGGGCTCGAGGTGAAAGCTGCGCTAAGATCGCGACTCCAAACTTTTTAGGATTTTTTTTCACTTTCATTAATTAACATTCCCCTTGGGGACCCCGTCGCCCGAGGCATACCCATATCTACATTATTTTTTAAGGGGAGGGGTGCAGTGTGGCCCCCTTCCCAGGCCACTTCTGCCACCGGGGACCCCATTGCCCAGGGCCTGGCCTCTCTGTTGGTGACCTTGGGGAGAGTCCCAATGCCCCCATGGTCCTGCTGGCTCCCCGCCCACTGCGGGAGCCAGCATTGCTTTTGGGCAACAGGAGCTGCAAATATGCAGCTTCTCTTGCCCAAAGCAATTCTCCTTTCCTTTCTTGAAACGAGAGGAGATTTTCCTCCTCTCGCTTCAACAAAGCAAACCAGGGGTTGCTATCATAGGATGGAAGCCATGCTCCCACCTTATCATAGGAAATGGCAATGTCCCGGGGGTGCACACCCTGGGACATTGCAGGAGCCAGCCCTGGGGGGTGGTGGTCCACAAGCCCATCAAGCGCTCCAGTAGGGAAGCTGCGTGGCCCCCTTCCCTCTATTTTCAAAGCCCCGGGTGGTGGTGGTCCCCGGGGTTGCGGGAAAGCTGTGTGCCCTCCTGCACCTAAAAGCGCGCATTAAGATGTTTAAAAAAAAATAAAACATTTAGGAGTCCTTGTTGGACCCTCTGAGCAGGCCTAGGGGGTCAGGGTGTTTCTACCCTGCCCCCTTTTCTTCACTTTTAACTTTGTTTTACTGTTTTCTTGTGACTTGGTTCTACCGAGTCACAAGATGGCTGCCAACACTTCCTGGTTTGGAGTGTTGGCAGCCAATCACAGAGAAGCTCATGGTCGTGGCAGCCAATCACAGTGAAGCTCGTGGTCCGGAGGGGTCGCAAAGCCACTGTGGCCTTAGATATCAATAATATATATATATATATATATATATTTACATATGTACATATATCTATATTCACCGAAAAAACCATAGGTTTCCGACACGTTATAGTTAGGAATTAGCATTTAAAAAACCTTAGAAATTCACTGAAAACACCATAGGTTTCAGCCATGTTATAGTTAGGAATTAGCATTTGAAAAACCTTAGAAATTCACTGAAAAAAACATAGGTTTCACCCATGTTATAGTTAGCTGGACATTTCTCTCATACAAAACCATTGAAATTCCTCCGTTATAGTTAGTTCAGCTAACTATAACTCGCACACCCGCAATGCACTACTGATGACGTCACATATTACATCACTCATGACATGGTCAGTAACATCACTCATGACATCACTGATGACATATCAAATGACTGGGGAATTGAAGGCATAAAAAACAAGTTTGCAGGTGCATACAAGACTGCATGTATACTCCATACGGATTTTAAGGAATCCATACCCTCAGATCTACTTTGCATATTTTAAATCAATACAAACATTTAAAGAATATGTAACTGAATGTATAAGTGCTTCACTTTTAGTACAATAAATACATTAGTAGATAATGCTAAAACTTTTATTATTTTTAAACAATACATTTATTCTATTAACATCTCATAATTTAAAACGCATCCCAATAGAAGTTCATCAGATATGTCATTCAGATCAATTCCCTCGTTAGCAGTTGAATTAATTTGTTCTAAACTTTCAACATAATTTAATACATCTAGAAAATCTCCATCAAAGCTGTCATGGGTTCCTTGGCAATCACCAGTTAATCCCCTGTAATGGCTACCCAGAATTAGCAAGTTAAGCAACTGTGTTAGGAATTGTTGTTAGTGTTAGCAATGCTTGTTGAGTACCGATACAGTATGGAACACATTATGCTCGCTCTCTGTTGGTACCAATGCTTGTTGATTCTGAAGGGTTCTCAGGTGTGCCACGATCCAAGAGAACCTTCTCGTTCTCACGTTCAAACTGCCGATATTACTACACGTGAGAGGCTGAGCATACGCCCAAACCCCAGGCTATAAATACAGCACAGCCCTTTCAGAAGACACTTCGCTTCCTAGTTTGTTTCACGGCGAGCGTTCCTGAGCCCAGCAGTCTTCGGAGGCCCTCTCTTCAACTACCTTCCTCCCTCCAGTCCAGATCCTCCTCCCGCTTCCCTCCCGCTTTCCTCCTCCTTACCTGGAGTCCGTCTTGTTCCTCGCGCTGTGGACAGCATTCGGCAGTGGGGATTGCAGAGTTTCCGGTGCGGTCCGTCAAGCAAGTTCTTCCCTCCACTTCCGGAGGAGTCACAGGTCTTTGTTTCCGACGCCCTGCAAAAGTCAAGTAAGAGATATCGTGATCGAAAAATGAAAGGACAACTAAGCATTGGTTAAAGCAATCCGTGTTTTCTTATTCTTTAAAGACTAGAGACTTTGTAAACAGGCAACAAACATTGGTACCTGCAATTCGTTTTTTTATAATTTATTATTTGTTTAAAGGAAGGACCAGAGAAAGACTGATACGAACTACATGTGATTTGCAAGACAGTACAATTCAGGAGAATGCTAACCACGCAATTCAAAAAGCATTGACAAAAACAATACTGTACTTGTCCAAGGTTGAATTGTGATGATATTTCAGTACAACAGTTTGTAAAAGTCGAAGTGCATTGTAGAGTGAACTATTGAAAAAGGTTCGTAGCTCTGGTGGTTTAGAACCTCAAGATTGCGGAGAATCTTGTTGTTTTCTTT
The DNA here is from genome assembly GCF_964263255.1 of Lissotriton vulgaris. Lineage (NCBI taxonomy): Eukaryota > Metazoa > Chordata > Amphibia > Caudata > Salamandridae > Lissotriton > Lissotriton vulgaris. Next base: position 2,134,889,322 of record NC_141687.1, on the reverse strand, counting down.
TCTGTTTCATTATTTTTCAGAATCCCTTCTGAGGAAACCAACGAGTCTTTGCTAGGTAGGCAAGGTGTTGTGTAAATTGTTGTGTGACTAAAACACCCCTTCACTAACCTTGTTAACTAATTCTAGTTCTATAAGAATGTTGTTCAAAGATTTGGTTAATTGATTTTCGAATAAGTAATTTTAGGAATCGTCTTTTAAGGTTTGAACTCAACTCAGTCAACCCAGGCAAAGGAGTGTAGGAAAGGACTTCTTTAATTTTTGGTATGTACAAGTGTAATCCATTCTGAGATTATTGCTGAAGGGTATTAATGTGTATTCAAACTGATTATTGTACCTACTCTTTGAAGGTGATACAAAAGAAGTCCTGAACACTCAAAGAGAAGCAGACGTAGACACTGACACGAAAGAAGACTCCAGTGTTTCTTTGTCTTGTTTCTCAATCCACTTCCCCTTTCCCTTGTGGGTTAACCAGTCACGTAAGAGTTTACTACCTTGCGAACTGGTTGAGTCATAGGGGAGTTGGGAGCGTGCATCATCAAGAAGGAAACCGCAGGAACCTCGTGTGTGAACGCTGACAGAAAGCGAAGCCACACTTCCTTCTTTCCGTCTTGATAGTGCAACAAGGGTTCTTCATACACCATGGATGTCCAACAATTAGCAGAGGTAGTTCAGAAGTTAAGTGGTGAGATGGAGGAGTTATGCATGGAAAATAAGTCCCTGAGACAGGAGTTAGACCAAACAAGGGCAGGAAATCAGTCCCTTAGAGGGGAACTTGAGCAAACTAGGTCAGGCTTCACTACCTGGCGAGATTCTACTGAATTTAAAAAAACAGTTTAAATGCCACCAAAGTTCGGAGTACGTGCTTATTCATCACAAACCCATCAGAGCGATGTTACTGACCAGCCAGTATAGGTTACTGTGGTGACGCCTACTCCCATTCCACTAGCTAATCCAGAAAGGTTCACAGGTGATAGCAATAGATTTAACACATTCATGAGTCAATGCCAACTGCACTTTTTATGTAAACCACAAATCTTTACAACTGATACCTCGAAGGTTGCTTTCATCATTTCCTATTTAGGAGGAGTGGCAGCTAATTGGGCTATGCCCTTGGTTGATCAAAATTACCCTTTGCTAAATAATTTAAATAACTTTAAAACAGCAATGTCAAATCTATTCGCCAAACACGTATTTCTTCAGGCATCAGATAATGAACTTTTGAATCTGCGCCAAGGTTCAAAGGATTTAATCTCATATGTTACAAATTTTAACCGGTTACTAGCAGAGACCCAGTGGCCTGACGAGAAAAGGATTTCACTTTTTTACCGAGGTCTCAAAGATGACCTAAAAGATTCACTAGCACACATTGTAAATCTACCTGAAGATTTTGCCGAATTCCAGGATTTAGTTATTAAACTTGATCATAGGTGAGGCGAAAGGAAAGGTGAGAGGTCCAAAGGCGACATTAAAAATTTGCATTTTAAAACCGATCACAAAAATTCTGATGAGAAATCAGCTCAGGTGGAACCTATGCAAATAGGAGGTAATAAAGGGCCTTTATCTCAAGATGAGAAGGACCGAAGGCGTAAAAGTAATTTGTGTCTTTATTGTGGGAAATCGGGCCATTTCGCTAGAGACTGTCCAATCAAACCTGTTAAAAAGAAAGCTTCAGTGGTCGAGAAGGAATCCCCACTGAGTTCGGAAAACTAAACTCCTCGAGGAATGAAGGGATCGATTCCTCGAGTGGACTGAATCAGAATATCTCACGATATGCACCTAGTGTTTACAATCATGTACCCAGACATTTTACTATAAGAATGGTTCTGATCTTAACTAACCAACAAAGACACAGTATTCCTGTCCTAATTGATTCTGGGGCCACGGGCAATTTCTTTGATTTAGAACTAGCTCGAAAATTAAACCTGACCCAAGTACCTAAGAAAGAACCAGAACCAGTTCGCGCAGTTGATGGTTCGGCACTTTCTTCTGGTTTGATTCGTTTTCACACAACACCATTAGTTCTAGTCACTGACAATGATCATACTGAATGCACAACATTCGATCTTATTGATACACCGACTTTTGGGGTAATTCTTGGAATTCCTTGGCTGGAATTACATAACCCCAGGATCGACTGGGTCAAACCTACTGTTACCCTAGATTCATCCTTTTGCAAAGTTCACTGCTACCAGGAAACTAAGGATCCAGTAAGGCCTCTGTTTTGTGCAGTCACTAAATTAGATCACTTTGATATTCCCAGAGAATATCAGGACTTTGCTGATGTATTTGACCCAGTCAAAGCCACCAAGCTTCCACCACATCGTATATACGATTGTAGAATTGACCTGATTTCTGGAGCAGCATTACCCGGCAGTCGTATTTACGCTTTGACTGAGCCTGAAAATCAGTATTTGCGTTCTTATCTGGATGAATTATTAGATTTAGGATTCATACGTCATTCCACATCTCCTGTTTCCTCTCCTCTTTTCTTCATGGCGAAGAAGTCAGGAGATCTGAGGGCTTGCATAGACTATCGCACGGTAAACAAGGCAACGATTAAGAACCGATATCCGTAACCCTTGATTCCGGTACTTTTAAATCAAGTCAAAGGATCCACCATCTATACCAAACTGGATCTACGTGGTGCTTATCACCTGATCCGCGTAAAAGAAGGTGATGAGTGGAAAACTGCATTTCGCACTAAATTCGGCCTATTTGAATATACAGTGATGCCTTTTGGTCTTTGCAACGCTCCGGCAGCTTTCCAATACTTCATTAATGAAGTATTGCATGACCTTTTAGATATTTGCGTCACTGTATATATCGATGATATACTGATTTACTCATGGACTCCTGAGGAACATGTCATGCAAGTAAGATCTGTTCTCCAAAAACTTAGAGATAATTCTCTATTCGTGAAACTGGAAAAATGCGTTTTCAACTCCTCAAAGGTAGAACCTTTAGGCTTTTGGTTGTCCCCAGAAGGAATTACGATGGACCCTAAAAAAGTAGAAGCAATTTTAAATTGGCCGCTCCGACTTCTAGAAAAGGAAACTCAGCGAATTTTGGGATTCGCGAATTTCTACAGACGATTCATCTCCAAGTTTTCTGAGATTGTTGTCCCAATCACGCAACTCTTGAAAAAAGGAAAGTAGTTTCATTGGAGTGATGAGGCGGAAGCAGCTTTTACTCTATTGGAAAAAGCTTTCACTTCAGCACCCATCTTGATACACCCTGATCCTGACAGACCGTTCTTTGTTGAAGCGGATGCTTCACAAAATGTGTTAGGCGGTGTCTTAATGCAAAAAGACATTAACACTGGTCATTTGCATCCAATTGCCTTCTTTTCCCGAAAACTTTTACCAGCGGAACAGAACTACACAATAGCTGAGTGAGAGCTTTTAGCAATAAAAGCCGTTTTACAAGAATGGAGACACCATCTTCTTGGGGCAGAGCACACTATCACTATTTTCTCTGATCATAAAAATTTACAGTTTTACTCGACTGTCAAGGCCTTTACTCCAAGACAAATGCATTGGCTGCAGTTCTTTAGCGAATTTGATTTTGTAATCACTTATCGGCCAGGCGAGAAACAATTATTGTCTGACACACTGTCACGCTTAGTGTGTGACAAAGATAGGAATATAAAGCCAAAATTACAAAGCATCATTCCTACTGAAAAAGTTTGTGCATAAATCTCTGCTGACACATTTTTGTCTTTATTGAAGAAAGAAACTGAGAAATTAAATCATCAACAATGGCTGTCATTAAAACACAAGTCTATTCAAGATGGTTTTTTCTTCCATAAGAATAAATTATACATTCCAGATCAAGGATTAAAAGAACAGATCTTGAAATGGAATCATCATTTAGCAACAGCTGCTCACCCTGGGGTAAATAAAACACTTGATTTATGTCAAAGACATTTCCGGTGGAAGAATATGAGTGAAGACGTACATGACTATGTTCGAGCTTGTCCGGTATGTGCACGACAGAAATCTCTACACTCTCCACCTAAGGGCCTGTTACAACCTTTGGCCATCCCTCCCTTCCCTTGGCATACTATCAGCTTAGATTTTGTTACAGATTTACCCAAGTCCCACGGTTTCACCACAATCCTAGTAGTTGTGGATTTGTTATCTAAAATGAGTCATTTTATTCCCTTGTCTAAATAACCGTCTGCAATGGAATTTAGTACTATTTTTCTGGCCAATGTTGTGAAACTCCACGGACTTCCACACAAGATTGTTTCTGGCAGGGGTCCCTAATTTCTTTCAAAATTTTGGAAACAACTCTGTAAGGAATTGGACATTGAGATAGCTTTATCATCAGCTTTCCATCCTCAAAATGATGGCCAAACTGAAAAAGTTAACCAATATTTAGAACAAAGTCTACGCTGTTTATCAAGTACTTTGTTTTCAAATTGGGATGAAGCTTTGCCTCTAGCGGAGTTCACTTATAATAACACAGAGCATTCAGCGTTGGGATGTTCACCCTTTTATTTTCTCACAGGTCAACACCCCAGAATGCTTCCAATAGTTTTTCCCGGAAAAACTCAAGACTTGCCAGCAGTCACAGAAAGAATTAAAAGTCTAATAACCTATCAAAATCAGGTTAGGAAAAGTCTAGAGAAAAACAAAAGTAAAATGAAAAAGGCAGCAGATGCACACAGGATTCCATCCCCACAGTACAAACCAGGAGATTTGATTTGGCTTTCCACTAAAAACATTCAAATCGCAGGACCTAAAAAATTAAAACCAAGATTCATTAGTCCATTTCCAATTGACAAAATTATAAATCCTGTTTCTGTAAAAATTAATCTTCCCCAGGATTATGCTATTCATCCGGTTTTTCATGTCTCACTGTTGAAACCTCCTGATCCTAAAACGCGACCACATAACCCACCGCCCCCTGTAGTGGTAGGAGATCATATGGAATATGAGGTTAAAAAGATACTAGATGCCAAAAGAATTAGAGGTTGTTTATTTTACCTGATCGACTGGAAGGGTTATGATTCATCAGAAAGATCTTGGGAACCAGAAAACAATGTCCATGCACCACGACTTGTCAGATCTTTTCCTGCACTTAACCCAAACAAACCACGACCTGTGACACGGCCTATGGGGGGAAGAACTGTCATGGGTTACTTGGCAATCACCAGTTAATCCCCTGTAATGGCTACCCAGAATTAGCAAGTTAAGCAACTGTGTTAGGAATTGTTGTTGGTGTTAGCAATGCTTGTTGAGTACCGATACAGTATGGAACATATCATGCTCGCTCTCTGTTGGTACCAATGCTTGTTGATTCTGAAGGGTTCTCAGGTGTGCCACGATCCAAGAGAACCTTCTCGTTCTCACGTTCAAACTGCCGATATTACTACACGTGAGAGGCTGAGCAAACCCCCAGGCTATAAATACAGCACAGCCCTTTCAGAAGACGCTTTGCTTCCTAGTTTGTTTCACTGTGAGCGTTCCTGAGCCCAGCAGTCTTCGGAGGCCCTCTCTTCAACTACCTTCCTCCCTCCAGTCCAGATCCTCCCGCTTTCCTCCTCCTTACCTGGAGTTCGTCTTGTTCCTCGCGCTGTGGACAGCATTCGGCAGCGGTGATTGCAGAGTTTCCAGTGCGGTCCGTCAAGCAAGTTCTTCCCTGCACTTCCGGAGGAGTCACAGGTCTTTGTTTCCGACGCCCTGCAAAAGTCAAGTAAGAGATATCGTGATCGAACAATGAAAGGACAACCAAGCGTTGGTTAAAGCAATCCGTGTTTTCTTATTCTTTAAAGACTAGAGACTTTGTAAACAGGCAACAAACATTGGTACCTGCAATTCATTTTTTTTAAATTTATTATTTGTTTAAAGGAAAGACCAGCGAAAGACTGACACGAACTACATGTGATTTGCAAGGCAGTACAATTCAGGAGAATGCTAACCACGCAATTCAAAAAGCATTGACAAAAACAATACTGTACTTGTCCAAGGTTGAATTGTGATGATATTTCAGTACAACAGTTTGTAAAAGTCAAAGTGCATTGTAGAGTGAACTATTGAAAAAGGTTCATAGCTCTGGTGGTTTAGAACCTCAAGATAGCGGAGAATCTTGTTGTTTTCTCTTCTGTTTCATTATTTTTCAGAATCCCTTCTGAGGAAACCAACGAGTCTTTGCCAGGTAGGCAAGGTGTTGTGTAAATTGTTGTGTGACTAAAATACCCCTTCACTTCACTAACCTTGTTAACTAATTCTAGTTCTATAAGAATGTTGTTCAAAGATTTGGTTACTTGATTTTTAAATAAGTAATTTTAGGAAATGCCTTTTAAGGTTTGAACTCAACTCAGTCAACCCAGGCAAAGGAGTGTAGGAAAGGACTTCTTTAATTTTTGGTATGTACAAGTGTAATCCATTCTGAGATTATTGCTGAAGGGTATTAATGTGTATTCAAACTGATTATTGTACCTACTCTTTGAAGGTGATACAAAAGAAGTCCTGAACACTCAAAGAGAAGCAGACATAGACACTGACACGAAAGAAGACTCCAGTGTTTCTTTGTCTTGTTTCTCAATCCACTTCCCCTTTCCCTTGTGGGTTAACCAGTCACGTAAGAGTTTACTACCTTGCAAACTGGTTGAGTCATAGGGGAGTTGGGAGTGTGCATCATCAAGAAGGAAACCTCAGGAACCTCGTGTGTGAACGCTGGCAAAAGCTTTCATCTTCAAAATCACACCTCACATCTGCAGCACTAATTTCCCCTTTTTCACTGTCATTGCCTGTGACAGATACAATTACTTCTTCAATTATACTCAAGATAATATCCAAAATCTCCTGAGTATGAGGCTGTTCTCTTTCCATAATTTTTCCTTTATGTTCTTGCTCCTTTTATAAAAATATAAACAGTTAATTTTATCACTTTTCGTAATATATAATACAAAACTACCATTTTCACCTATTTTGGCCTCCAAAAATACTATATAAATACTATTATCTAATAACATTCCATTAGTAGAGTTTTAGTCCTTTGAAAAGTTATATAAATATAATTACTTATAAGGATATCCTGTTCTTAGCTTTTCTTAAATTTTGAAACAAGTCACTCCTTATGACAATAGGAAAAGACTCAGGCTGTTATAGTAAAATACACAACTAAAACATGTAGAATATGTCTATTCACCTTACCCATTCCAAAATACTAAATATGTTTTACTAAAATGCAAAAGATGCTATTCATTGTCCAGAATAACACTGTGTATCTGTGTATATTTAGACATCATTATCACACTACTTTGTGAATACTTCATGTGTTTGCTCTATCTCTATTCCTCATCTATAACTTAGTCTAACCCTACTAATTACCTACCCCTTCGACTTTCGAACTAGCCTCCCCTCTAGTATTTATCTGCAACCTTGTAGCTTGCGGTTCTTTATTTTTCTCACTGCTTATAACCTATAATTACCTAACATTCATTAACCTAGCCCTCTCAGTTTATTGTCTAATTCTAATACTATTAATTTCCTTGTGTTCTTCTACTAACATTTCTTTATGCAGTTGCTTGTAATCCTTGAATACCTTGTGTTTTTCTCTAATGTTCCTTCTTAATTCAAAAGTCTGACTAGTATTCCTTACTCAATGTGGTCTTTTTCCTGAAGACCTTCCTTAACACGGATGTTATCGTTTCTTGTTTTAAGTTATAGAAAATACATTGACTGAATACATTCAATATTGTCTATAATGTCAGGTAAGTTTACTTACTCACTAACTTGTCATACAACGTTCTTTAACTCTCTCAGAAATATTTGCACTTTCTCTTCAGGAATGTCTAAGGAGCAATTGAAAACGAGTCTGAACTCCGGAACGTCTTCGGTGAAGTGCGCACTCGTTAGTGAGTGTGCGTCTCACCAAGTATTCCCCACATATCTGTGGTAAATGACTAGATCGCTGCCGCGGCCCGTGGAGGGAGTTGCGGTGGGGCAGGCAAGGGGGGGGGAAGTGGCAGGGTGGGGGGTGGTAAACAACGGAATCTGGATGATTGAAGGTAAGTAAACAATTAAATTAATAAAACGAATTTCGTTCTGTGCCCTGCATCAAAGTCTCAACAAAGGCCATCAAAGATTTTGACATTGGGGATCATTGAAAATCCCCCTAAGCAGTCCTACGGGATCAGGAAGTCCTATAGCAAATAGCAAACATTTCCGATCAATCTACACACTCAATCTACACACATATACAAATAAATAAAAAATCACATTTATTCCTACATTAAATTAAAAAAGAAACACACTTTTATATTGCTTGAACTTGTGCACCCTTTCCAACTGACAAAACTTTCAACCCTTCCCCCATTTCACAATCTGCCAGTTACCATAGAAACACTTCAGGGAACACCTAACTCAGCACACAGGTGAACATTTTATCATACATTGTTGCAAATTAAAACAGCAAGTATGCTTGACTTGAGAATATACCAGTTTATCTTATGTAACATTCTGTTCTATCAGTTTTTCTTAACCAATTAAAATAAGGCTTTTGAAAAACAGAAACATGCACCCTAGTTTTCTGTAAAATGTTGTCAAACAAGCAATCATTTCTTTTCTTTTTTCAAAACTGCATGTGGTCCACCATTTTAGAAAAATGTTACTTTCAAACTGCCATTTCATTTACAGAGACCATCAGAGTGCATCCAGACCTCTCTTCAAAATGCTTACAGTGTGAATGGATTGTGGGACACAGCTATATTTTCTGGAGTCAAAGGTACGCACAACAGAAAAGAATTCAGAAAGACCTACATTTACCAAATGTAGACATTAAATGGATTGAACAGAGAGGATTAAAGTGGCATACATTTTTTTATTTATTTATGTCATTTGTAGAGCGCCTGAATCACCCCAAATGGGGTATCTCCGCGCTGTTGATGCAGCATGTATAGCAGTGGGGAATTTTAGCTGCAGAGTGAAGTTTTCAGTTTTTTTCTGAAGCTAAGGTAGTTGGTACAGAGGCAAATGTCGAAGGGGAGCTGATTCCAGTATTGGGGCGCCAGATTGGAGAATGATTTGCCTCCCAATCTGGTTTGTTTGATTTGTGGGATGGTGAGAAGGCCTTTCCCCTGCAAGCGGAGAGTGTGCGAGGGTGAGTGTCTGGTCAGTTCATTGGTCAGGTACAAGGGATCCAGCTGGTTAAGGCCTTTAAATGGCAGCAGCAGATTTAAAATTTAATTCACATGTGAATGGGTAACCAGTGGAGTTTACAGAGCAGGGGCAGTGAGGGGGTGCGGTAGGGTGCGCTGGTTATGAGGCGGGCAGCAGTGTTCTGCACCACCTGGAGGCCGTCCAGGGCAGATTCCTTGGCAGCCATCAGCAGGGCGTTACTGAAATCCAGACGGCTAAGGACCAGGGCATGAACCAGAGTTTTACAGGTGGACGTGGGGAGAAAGTGAAAGACTTTGCGGAGAAGGCTAAGTGCGTGTCGATTAGGACTCCAAGGTTTATAACAACTGACTTGGGTGATGGTGCTTGGCCCATTTCTTCCGGCCACCGCTGGGGGACCAGGTGGAGAGTGCTTCTCTGAACAGCATTATTTCGGTTGATGCCATTGGTGAAATCCTTTCTACATCTCCAACACCCTGACCTCATAATTGTGCACTGTGGTGGCAATGACCTAGGCACTTTGACTGGGGTAGGTCTGGAAATGCTTATGAAGGACACCTTTAGAGAATTGATGGCACTTTTCCCCCAAACTGCCTTTGTCTATTCTAATATATGCCAAAGGCAGAATGGAACTGGTCCAACCACTATTGTCAACAGATTGAAAAAGCTAGGAAACATGTGAATAAATCTGTTTCTGCCTTTCTCCGAGACTATCGAATGGGGTCCATCTACCACAACAATCTGCGTTTCAATATGCATGACATCTATAGGAGAGATGGTGTACATTTTACAGATGAGGGGAACAGAGTCTTCCTCATAAACTTAAGACTCTGAATCGGTACTTACTTGTAGGTTCTAAAATCTCCCAATAAACACAAGGGCTCTTTTTAGAGCCACACAACACATAAAGTAATACACTTCATAAATATCTAAAATTATTTTTACTTTTATTGCTTATGTACGCTTACTGGACGCCTTCCAATATTCTAGCTGCCTGTCGTCCATACGTGCTTGGTACGCGTACGATAAATCTACCATATAAAAAAATAGCCTTTATCACTAATTTTCTATAATTCCCGAGGACCCCATCCCCCGGGCTTCAAATCTAACATTGTGGACCTGTGGAAACAGCCCCAAAGCCTCCACGATCCCAGCCGGCTCCCCACTTCCTGCGGGAGCCAGCATTGCTATTCCTCACAGAGAGCAGCTTACATGCTTCCATTCTAATTTCAAACATGATTTCAACAGTTTCTTATTTATAAAATAATATAGTACTGCATGCTAAAGCAGAAAAGTCAGCACAATTATGATAGAATACAAAATAGAAAAAAATATATATACTTCTACACTCAACACACTCATAATCAGAGTACACAGTTTAAGTTAAAAGCACCCTACCACAACTAGTTTTTGAAACGCATTGTACAATAAAATGTGTCACAAAATAGGCTACATACATGCTGACTCTATAACGTCACATAGAAAAAAGAAGGCCACTCTTACACTACTAGGAAAACACGACAAAAGTACAAGCCCCAAACTTCCATTGTAGTGATTTCTTAGTTGCAGGTCTAGTTGTCAGATCGACACACACACTCCCTCATGGCTGGTATACACCCACACCACACCCATCCAGCGCATTCGTCACTACACACGTGACCCTATCTATAAGAAAGACGGAGCGCACTTTTTGTACGCCATTTTAGAGTTCTTTCCAAAGCACCGAACAAGGGGCCCATTACTACATGTGTGGCCTCTTTGGTCACTGAGTTAGTGGTGCCCGAAGGACTGAGCGGGTGAAGAACTTGCGATGATGATGATGATGGGAGAACGAGTATGTTGTTAGCCATACAGATATCAAGACTTAACACCATATATGAGACTTCTTTGTTGGAGATCGTGACTACATCATGAAGAAACTGTTGTTTCCACAAAAGGTAAGCAGGGACACTTGAGTATGCATCAGAAGGAGTCAAAGGGTTGTAGCTGACTACATACAAAAATGCGACTTAAAATTTTACACAAACGCACTCCTATCTAATGTACTAATTTACATGTTTAATTTTTTTCGCAATACCAGTAACGTTAATATAATCGCTGAAATGCCTGGAATATATTCACAATACAAACAGGGACATATTATCAAGGACCGATGTTAAAATTATCGCCGTTTTATCGGCAGGAAACTGCAGATAAAACGGCGATAATGGGCTCGATAATACGGCCTTATTATTTCCCATAGAAACCCATGTTAACACCAGAACATGAGCTTCTATGGCAATTAACATGGGCCAATTATCAAGCCCATTATCGCTGTTTTATCGGCAATTTCCTGCCGATAAAACAGCGATAATTTTATCACCGGTCCTTGATAATATGCCCCCGGGTACCTACAAATATGAAAATTAACGTCTATAAAAGCGCAATGTTATATAACTCCAAATTAATATAGCAACAATTATCGATCATAACATCTTACTTTTAATTCCGTTTAGATGTACAACTTCACAATGGATTATGTAACAAGGACAACGGCAATAGCACAAGGTGAGCAAAAAAGCTTGTTTCTGAAACAACAAGTTATCTGTAAAAGAAGAGAATCTATAGTATGCAGCAGGCGCGCAAAACACACATTGGTCTAACGAGGCTTCAGCTAGGATGACATACCTTCCTGCACCCGCACACACTCCCACCCGACTACGTCACAGGTCTTTTAAACACATTTTGCTTGTTAATGAGGCGTTGATGTCCCCCCCCGCTTACAGCCCCTGCAGCTCTCCACTCTTCTTTTTGCTTGAACTTAAGCCCCCCCCGAAAATTTTGACTGTGGTTGCGCCTCTAACTTCACGAACGCCCCCCCTGCCATGTGTGTCTCCCACGTTTTAATGTCCTTTTTTTCTCTTTCTCTTTCTTACTCTCTCACATCGTTTCTCTTCCTTTTTTTTAGTTTAGGACGCTACTATCTCCACTCTGCTGTATGCAGCCTAATCTAAATTGAAGTAGTTAAATGTCTTGATTACAGTACATACTTCTTCCACATGTAGAGCACCATCTTTCAATCACCCCGATGGCACTAGGTGACAAAGAATTGAGGGCCATATTATTAAGCAAGGGCGATACATTATCGCCGCTTTTATCGGCAGGAAACTGTCAATAAAGTGGCGATAATGGGCTTGATAATATGCCCTTGTAAATTCCCATAGCACCCCTGGCTCTTGTGTTAACTTGGGCTGCTATGGGAATTCAGAAGGGCATACTACCAAGCCCATTATCGTCACATTATTGGCAGTTTGATAATGTATCACCCTTGCTTGATAATATGGCCCTTTCTTTCCAAAACAACAACAAATTATTTGTGAAAGATAAGACTAGCTAGTCTGCAGCAGCTTCACTGTCTAGAAATGTATAATTACCTCCAAGCAGTGACAGCAGATAGGCTACAACAGTCTGACAAACATATCTACAAGCTTATTACGCCACTTTTCTGTCACTTTTAACATGAGGAAAGTGACGCAAGGAGCTTGTAAATCTGCGTCTGACTTTTCAAGAAAAACTCAACTACAAACTCTGCGACTCAACGGGCTGTAACAGTCTAAGTATGGAATATTAAGAACCCACATTAACTTTTACTTATGACAGTAGTTTCGCAATTCAGTTTACGATGATTAATCAAAATGCCCTTTTATTTCCTTCACCAATCATCCTTCAGAAGCAATCACTGCCTATCGAGCAACAGCAATGGAATTGTCTGCAACGTATCGAATATACTTTGACGTATAGAAGCAGAGTTCAACTCAAGTTGTGAACTCCGGTGGCCGCAGTGTTTGTACAAGGTAAGAACAGCAGCCTACATATACAATGCCTTCATAGCAATCCATTAGAAATAAGTCGGCATATTTACAATCCCGTTATGCCACTTTTGCATCAGTAACGCAGTAGGCACTTCCATATGGACAGCACTTGAAAGCGGCACTATAACAAGTGAAATGTACCAGGCACACTGCACTCATAAAACCGTAGTGTTACCTTTATTTGTGAAAGGAGAGAGTGCGTAGTGTACAGCAGCTTCTCTGTGTAAAACCTATTATTACCTCCGAGCAGTGATAACAGATAGGTTACAACAGTCTGACAAACAGATCTACAAGCTTATTACGCCACTTTTGAGTCACTTTTAAAGTGGGTTAATTAAATGTGTGGACCTCAATCACGCCCCTCAAACCACGGAAACAATCACCCCACAAAGATTTCTATATTGTATGAGGAGCTGCATGCCCTACGCCTACTGCCCTGGAGTCCACGATGCCCAGACCCAGTTGCTGCAGTGTCCTGGGGGAAGCAGCCATTACAATGCGGTCATAAGCATGCGTGATCGTCACCACGAAGACATTAGCAAGCATATAGCTTAACCATGCATGCCTTTACCACGCATGCTTTTACAACTAGTATGCATTTACCACGCATGATAAACACATAATCTTAAAAATTTCTTTCTATTGACGAACACGCGTTGTAATGGCTGTGGCTTACGTCCTTCAAATTACTTTTTAGGTATACGTGTGACCAAGTCTGATAACATCAGAGGCCAAGGACAAACACTGTGGTGTCTGTGGCAGGAAATCTCATCGATCACAGAGAAAATAGGAGGACGGTGAAATGAAAGTAACAGATATAATAAAAAGAACGGAGGAAAACTACTAAAATGGCGGTGGACAGAGTATAACATCAGAGGCCCAGGACAAACACTGTGGTGTCTGTGGCAGGAAATCTCATGGATCACAGAGAAAATAGGAGGACGGTAAAATGAAAGTAACAGATATAATAAAAATAATGGTGAAAAACTACTAAAATGGCGGTGGACGGAGTACGTAATCAGTGTTTGGTGCCTTGGCACTACGTTTCAAATAAATATAGATAAAGTATAATTATTAATATATTACAAAACTACAGGAGCAGATGACACACACGACCCGGGAAAAGAAAGCAGCAAATTTAATACCTGAAATAAAGAAAGCTTTGCTTGTTAAACTTGAAGAAAAAGAAAAAAACGTGGGCTTCGAAACGAGGCTCCACCTGCGTAGAGAGTACAACTGCTGCACAAAAAAAAAACGGAAAGTTTTACATACTATCATAGAAATATATCTCTTTTTTTGACCAGTAAACTTAGGTGCATATTATCAAGGACCAGTGTTAAAATTATCGCCCTTTTATGGGCAGGAAACTGCAGATAAAATGGAGATAATGAGCTTGATAATACAGCCTTGTTATTTCCGATAGAAGCCCATGATAACACCAGAACACGAGCTTCTATGGGAATTAACAAGGACAAGGACAAGGACAAGCCCATTATCGCCGTTTTATCGGCAGTTTCGTGCCGATAAAACGACGATAATTGTACACCGGTCCTTGATAATATGCCCCCTAGTTCTCAAAAAGAACCATGAGCCATATTATCAAGCAAAGGCGCTTTCATGGAGAAGTGTGGCTCACTGGTTAGAGCGGCAGACTCTGAAGCAGAGATCAGGCCTGGGACCAGGGTTCAAGTCCCGACGCGGCAGGGTCTTGGGCTCAATGTCCGCGGACTTGATAATTCTCGCCTCGGCGCCTACTCTAATCATGGGTCCCACGCTGCAACTCTGGGCAATAGCTTGCTTAATCTCCACAACGGCCCCTACAACACTGGGATGCCTGGCTTCACCTTGGGGTAGCCCAGGAGGGGCATCTCACAGGGAGAGCCAGGAAGGGTTCCACAGCGTTATACAGCACCCGGACTCCTCGTTGGGGCAGCTGTGTGCTTTACAAAATACACTACATTTACATTTCATCGGCAGGAAACTGGCGATAATGGGCTTGATAATATGCCCTTGTGAATTTCCATAGAAGCCCAGGTTATGGTGTTAACCTGGGCTTCTATGGGAATTCACAAGGCCATATTATCAAGCCCATTATCGCCGCTTTAGCAGCAGTTTTCTGCTGATAAAAGCGGCGATAATGTATCTCCCTTGCTTGATACTATAGCCCTCTTGTTTTTTTTTCTTTTGGCCTAATGCCCCCACGATCCCAGACGGGTCCCCACGTCAAAAAAAAAATAGAGCCTAAACATCCATGTACGACCCCCAGAGCAAGCCTAGAGGGTCAGAATGTTTCTAGACTGCCCCCTTCCCTTATTTCTCAACTTTGTTTTACTGTTTTCTTGTGACTCGGTTCTACCGAGGCACAAGATGGCCACCAACACTTCCTGGTTTCGAGTGTTGACAGACACTTGACAGCCAAATAGCATGCAACTTGTGCTCGTAATTGAACGGATCTCAGTCCGCCTGTAGAACTCTGTCTCTAGATATCGCTATGATTTTAGTTGTAATTTTCCCAGAAACTACTGAACAGATTGGCACCATTTAACAAAAAGCACAATCTTCGAACCGAACTCTACGTCTCTGCCAAATTTGGTGTAATTCCGTTCAGCCGTTCGAGCTGTAGCGCTGGCTAGAGGTCCCTATGGAAAATTGCATGGGGAAAACACGTTTTGGGATCTCCCTTTTTTCTCGGCCCCCACTTCACGAATCACCCCCAAACTTTCAGGAAGGAGCGGAACCGAGCAGGCCATTTTCTTGGAGAAATTCACGAAGGTTCGTCCACCGGCACCAAAGTTATTCCAAATAGAATGTTGTGTATTTCCTATGGAAAGTAGGTCCTAACTATAACTACCTACTGGCGACCGCCAGTAGGTAATATATGTATACATATATGTATATAAATTACCTACTGGCAGTCACCAGTAGGTAGTTATAGTTAGGACCGAGTTTCCATAATTTTGCTTATAACTTTAGCGTTGTTTGATGAATCTTTATGAAATTTTCACAACTAATTCTTTGGTCATATCAGCTCCTATGTTAAAAGTTTGGGGATGGGGAGCATGTCCAAGATGGCGATGGAGTGAGACGTGTTCTTGAGTCCCTCCGGCGCCACAAATGCTTAACTTTGTCCTGCACCCTCTCAGGACGTCAGGCGACCCGACCAGCATTGCGCGTGGCCCCCCTGAAGCAGTAGAAGACATCTGGAGGTTCCTGATGCCCGGCAGAAGTGCCGAGCCGCTCTCGGCGACCAGGGGCCCGCGGCGCGGGGATGCCCGCTGAGACCGGGGGCTGGAGTGAGAGCTGCCACCGGAATAGCGGACGAGTCGCACGCCGCGACGGAGGCGCTGTGCTCTGCAGCTTGGAGGCCCCAGACGGGTCATCTGTGAACCGGCGGCCCTTGTCACCCCTGACCACGAAGGCGACCTGAGCGCCGTGGTGTTGGCGTGCCCCAACCCTGTGGAGCGCGGCTGAGGAGCATCAGGCGCCTGCGGGGCGTGGGCGACTGACGATCACCAGAGGCCAGGGATCCTGGGCCTACGCTTGTGCAGCGGCCGTGATTGCCGTGATTGCATTGGCGGCCTGGATAGTGAGAGGGCACTGCCTCGGGGGTAAGGAGTCAGCGCTCAATGGTGGGCCTCCTGGCCTATAGCGGGGGCTACTTGAGCTCATTGTGAGAGGCATCGAGCACAGAAGCCGCACACCGGCCCATTCACGCAGGAGCGGAAGATTACTTGCATGCACAGGACCCGGGCCTGAGGGACCCCTGTCCAAGTCTTCAGGGCTGCGTCCACCTGTGCAGCACCGGTAGCCTCGCAGAGGGAACGGAGCAGCAGCGACCTACCTAGATTGGAGGTCACCCCACAGCAAGTTTTTACTGGGACTACCTTTCACTGGTCCAAGGGATAACTTACGAGAGGTCCCGGGGGGTATTGCAAAGTGCGGGTCTGGTCCCCTGACTAACATGTGCCCTGACCATAGTGGCGGAAGGCGGACGCCAGGATCGCATTGCTTCACGCGCCCCCCTGAGCGCGCATCTAACCAGTGGACCCCAGAGCCGCGTCATGGCGGGCAGGCCGCGTAAGGACAAGCCAGCCAAGGAGGGGCTGGGCAAAGGAGCGCCATCGCCGCCCTCGCCGGGACCTAATCAGTCGCCTCTGAGGAATGATGGTGAGGCCCCAGCCACCAAGACCTTTATGGTCGAACTCTTTACAGCAATGTAGGAAGACAGTGCGGAGCTGCGCTCCCAGCTGGCGTCTGATCTCCGCAAAGTGAGGAGGGACTTGGATGGAATCGGGGAGCGAGTGGCTACCTTGGAAGAGCATGATCTGGGCCTGGCAAAGGACTTGCATCACCTCTAGCAAGATGTCCTCCGGCTCACGGAACAGAACCTTGATCTCCAGGCCCATGGTGAGGACTTGGAGAATCGGTCCCGCCGGAATGATATCAGGATACGAGCGGTGCCCTGGGCAGGAGAAGGCAAGGACCTCAGAGAATACGTGCAAGCCCTCTTCCAGTCTATCCTGGGTGAGGAGGAACCTCGGGAGATCCGCATGGACAGGGTCCACAGAGTCGGGCTACCTAGAGGTCCGAAAGCACCACCCCCGGATATCCTGGTATGTGTACACGACTTCCAACTAAAGGAACAGATTCTGCGAAAAGCACGAGACATTAATCCCTTGCGATTTCGAGATCATCAACCCCAATTGTTTCAAGACTTGGTGACCTCGACCCTGCAGAAACGGCGGGACTTTCGCCCGGTTACCAGTTACCTTAGAGACCAGAATGTGGCCTACCGCTGGGGTCACCGCTTCCGCCTTATCTTTCGTTGGTAAAATAAGCTGGTCCAGGTCCGATCTCTCAAAGGTGCCTTGGCGATCCTTGGTTTGGACGACGCTATAGTGACCCCAAGGAGCGACACTTCATCACCAAGGAGGCGACAACGTTCCCCGGCATGACAGAGAGTGGGCAATGTGGCAGCTGCGGGGAGACCGTACATCTCCGCCAGCCTCCATGAGAGAGCAGCTGCGGTGGCCTCTGTGGCGCTGGTCACAGACGCAGCACTGCAGGACGACCCTCCCACTGTGGGCGCCTGAGAGGCAGAATCGAGGGCGTCGGAGGGACATCCCTTCATCAGGTACCGAGAACACCTTATGCTTACCCTGAAGGCACGCTCCCCTAGTGGGTTCAAGAGGGACCCCCACTACCTAATTGAATCTCGTCCCTTATGGAGACTTTTCTTTTAGGCCTTTACGCCATTTTATTTTGCGTTGCTTGGTCAGGCCTGCTGGTCTCTGGGGTTGTGGGAAGGGGAGGGGGGTATGTTAGAACATGGGGGGAGGGAGTGGTGGTGGCTGGGGGGACGGTCTATTTACATTACAGTTGAGACACGGTCTGTATGGAGACTTGGAGAGGCTGAAAGAGACTTGCTATGAGGATATTCGTTCTGCATAGTGTGTCCTACCCTGGCACATTCAGATGGATGGGTTGTGTGGAGTTGAAGCGAATCATGGCTGGGGGATAGGAGACTGGATAGCCTCGGAGGTCCCCCATAGAGTGCAAGACAGATCACCCCAATTAAGATGCCACTCACTTTAGGGACTTGGAATGTGAAGGGGCTGAACTCTCTTCAAAAGCGCCAAAAGGTCTGGAAGTACATACTCGATCACCACTTAGATGTGGTGGGGCTGCAAGAAACACATTTGGCTAGGAGGGAGGACTCTCGTCTGAAGCACAAACAATTTCCCCTCATTTATAGATCCTCAGCCCCCACGAAGCATAGGGGAGTAGCCCTCATGTTCCGAGCATGCCTGCACTTTCAACCCACGGGAGTGATTAATGATAAGGAGGGACGCTGACTGGCGGTTAAGGGGGTGCTACGCGGTAGGATTTGCACAATCCGGGTCCTCTACGCTCCCAATGTGGGTCAGAATGGTTTCCTACAGGGCCTGCTAAAGACAGTCCTTGACTTTGTGGAGGGGCCTCTAATTGTCATGGGGGATTTTAATCTAGTTTGGCAGGGGGACAAGGACAGCACTCACCACCAGAGATCTGATACCGGCTTGTACTCCACTGACACACGGCAAATGATCGCAGACATGGGGTTGGTTGACGGATGGCGGTCCCTATATGCGCACACCAAAGATTTGACTTTTTATTCACATGTCCACCATTCCTACTCCCGTCTGGACCATTTCTTCCTTAGCCAATCTCTCCGGTGGGATCTGCGCGAGGCCAAGATCTTTTCTTTGTCAGTCTCGGACCATTGCTTGCTTCCTATCTGCCTCCGATGGGACACGGTCGATGCCTCCCACCGCAGGTGGTACTTCCCTGCCTCCCTGACTCGAGATAAATCCTCCTGGCAGGCTTTGCGGAAAGCTATTGCCGAATTCTTTGACCTTAACGACACGGAAGACACGTCGATATTTACCACGTGGGATGCTTTCAAAGCTTCTATACGTGGCAGCTGTATAGCACTTAACACAGTCCGTAACAAACTGAGAAGGAAAGGGCGGGAATAACTGGAAGAGGAACTCTCCTCGCTTGAACTTGCTCACAAACAGAACCCCTCCCAGCGGGCGCTGCGGCAATTAACGGCGGTTAGGGAGAAACTCAGAGCTCACTATAATAATAGATCGGAGCTCACGCTGCTAAAATTACGGCACCTCTCATATTCCCAAGGTAATAAGGTGGGAAACATTTAGCCCGTCAACTCCGAGACAAGAGGGAGAAAGAATATATTGGAGGCATACGAGACGCAATGGGGACCCTCATCCATCATGATAGCTCCAAAGCGGGGCTCTTCGGTAACTTCTATGAAGCACTGTACAACGGAGACACTCACGACGCCGGAGCACAGGAGGAATATTTGCGGGCGCTCCCGCTCCCCCAAGTGTCGATGGAATGGAACAACTTCCTTACCGCCCCCTTTGCTAGGGAAGAGGTCCTAGCAGCCATCAAGGCCCTGAAACCTCATGAGGATGGATTTACCGCAATCTTTTACAAAACGTTCGCATCAGAACTGAGCGATTTCCTCGTACACCTATTCAATGGCATGGCAGACGGAGGCGTGTCTTCCGGGACTATGGCCGAGGCGATAATCTTGGTTATTCGCAAGTCTGGGAAGGACCTGTCATCGTGCTCATCATACCGGCCGATCGCTCTACTTAACCTGGATGCCAAGCTCTACTTGTCCATACTTGCAAGTAGGTTGAATGACTTGATGCCGGCGCTTATCCACCCGGATCAGTCCGGTTTCATCAAGGGCCCAAACCCACGATAACACTAGACGAGTAGTCCATCTCATTGAAAAAGCTAACAAGTTCAAGATCCCTGCCGTCCTGGTGGGTCTTGATGATGAGAAGGCCTTTGACAGGGTGGACTGGGGTTTCCTGTTTCAGACCCTGACGTCCTTTGGTTTTTCACCCAAATTCTTGACGATGCTTAAGGCCAACTTCAGCTCTCGCCGTTCTAGGGTCGTTGTCAACGGCCACGTGTCTGCACCCTTTCCGCATTCCCGAGGCACTCGTCAGGGATGCCCCCTTTCCCCTCTGCTCTTTGCTTTAAGCATAGAACCACTGGCTGTAGCGGTGGGGGAGGATCCTGAAATTCGGGGCCTCCCCTTCACTGGGGAATCCCACAAGATCACCCTGTTTGCGAATGATATCCTCCTCTCCCTCTCGGACCCCGCCCATTCACTCCCCCATGTTCGGGACGCCTTACTACGCTTTGAAAGTGTGGCTGGCTTTAAGGTCAACTATGGGAAATCATTTGTCCTCAATCTCACTTTACCCCCAGCAGAAGTAACACACCTCCAAACTCTCACGGCCTTATCGTGGACTCATACCTCTATACAGTACTTGGGGATCCACCTAACTCCCAAGATCGAGAAGCTCTACTCCGCTAATTTTCCCCCACTGCTCACGTCCATTCAGAAGATGCTGGCTCGGTGGAAACCGATGTTCATTTCTTGGTTAGGGCGCATACACGCAATCAAGATGACCCTTCTCCCTAAACTCCCATACCTCTTTCAAGCACTGCCCATTACCCCTGATGGGGACTTCTTTCGGCGGGTTAAAACGCAAATGCTCCGCTTCATCTGGCAGGGGGGGACGGGCCTTATTTTCCTATGCTACCCTAAGCCGTCCGGGAAGAAAGGGGGGGACAGGCCTTCCTGACATGCACCTGTACAATAAGGCAGCGCAACTCCGTATATTGGTGGAATGGACCCAGCAGGAGTCGGAAAAGCATTGGCTGCACATGGACAGAAGCGTGGCGGGGAGGTTGATCTGGGACCTAGTGTGGAAACCTGAGAGGGATAGACCCAAAAACGCCTACATCAGCACCCCCACGAGCACTACACTCAAGGTCTGGGATTCGATCTCTGGTGATGACCGGTGGACGACGTTCCCTTCCCCCTTTACTCCTATACATTTTAACCCTGCTTTTCCGCCGGCGGCGCTTGAGGGCCCCTTGATAGATGGAGGGAGGGAGGTTGCCTAGCACTCACGCATCTCTTCCACGGCCACGCGCCCCTCACATTTGATAATTGCATGCGGGATTACGGTGCCCAGAGATTCGAGAGGTACCATCACACACAGCTTCTACACTGGCCTTTATCCTCCTTGGTGAGAGACGCTGCTACCAGACCACTGACACCATTTGAGTCCTTCTTCTCTGGGTCCTCTACCATGCGGGGGCGATCTCTTTCTCTATAATCATCTTCTGTCAACTGCTGTGTCCCCTAGGCCCCGCTACATGTCCATGTGGAAGGGAGTGCTTGGCCGAGACATCGCTGAGGTGGAGTGGTCCCGCCTATGGACTGACATAACGAAACACAACCATTCCATAGAACTACGGGAGGCACACTTCAAAACAATGATGGATTGGTATCTCTACCCAGCCAAGTTACGTCAGATTTTCCCGCACACCTCGGATAGGTGCTGGAGGGGTTGTGGCCTATTGGGGGACTTCCGCCATATTTGGTGGGATTGCCCCATCATTCGACCTTACTGGGACGAGATTTTATCCCACATTAAAGAAATACTGGGCTATCCGATAGAGAAAACGATGGCTCACATCCTGCTAGGCCTTCGAGATCCAGGGCTCGAACACCAGACCAAGGCTGATAAGAGGATAATGTGGCTATGTGTGGGAGCGGCTAAACTTACCCTGGCAGCGGCATAGAAGCAGAAGGCTGCTCCAGCGATTTCCCTATGGCATGCACGACTGTGGAAACTGTTGAGTGCAGAGAGAATGGCTGACATATTCCGAGACGATTTTAAAAATTTCGAATTTCGCTGGGACCCCCTGGTTAAGTTCCTTTCTAAGGGTCTCCCTTCCGCAGTCTGTCCGCCCAGTGTGCGTGCGCTCCATTTGTTCCAGCTGTAATCACCAGCCTTCCAGGCTAGTTTTATCAGTAAACATGCTACCACCACTGGGGAGGGGGAGGGTAGAGGGTGGTTTGGGAGGGAAGCGGGGGGGTTCTGTTCCTTGTTTGAGCGGAGTCCCAACGCTATGACCTGCTGGAACTTTCCCTCACGAGGAGATATCGAACATTCATCAAGCCTCAGGCTTACCACCGCTCCCTGCTCCCCGGCCTTCTTCATGATGCAACCTATCACTGTCACTGACTGTTGGTAGGGCGGGACGAGCCAGTGTTGCTCCCCCGATGATGAAGATTTGCTTAAACTGGCCACATGACATTGCTCCTGGATAATGGGTCTTTACTTCATCTTGACTCCATATTGCCCCCTGCGTGGGAAGTTGTGTGGGACTGTCGCATGTTTTTTCTCTTGTCTTTAACTACCAATAAAAACACTTTTGACAAAAAAAAGTTTGGGGGTGAATCATAAAGAGGGGCCAACAAAAAGGGGGGTCAACGTGTTTTCTCCATGGTAATTTCCATAGGAAACTTTAAACAAGGCTACAGGTTGAACGGAATTACCCCAAGTTTGGCAGGAAGAGTGTCTTGGTCTAGAAAGCATGCTTTTGTTTATTTGGTGTAAATCTGTTCAGTAGTTTTTGAGAAATATTGAAATTTACAGATAACGACATTTTGGAACTCTGCCATCTGATTGGCTGAGGTGTTGCGAGCACGAGCTTGCTGCTGATTGGCTGCAAGCAATGCGGGCGGTTGCAACTAGGAAGTGTTGGCCGCCATTTTGTGATTCTGTTGAAGTGAGTAAGGGGAAAAACGGGAGAAAAAAGTGGGAAAGAGGAGGGTAGGAGAGCTGTGAGCTTGTAGGGTGGTTAGGGTGTGCTATAGAGGGTGTGTGAAGCGAAGTATTCACCCCTGCCGGAGTGAAAATGCTGTTTTGCCCACTGTGAGATGGTGCTGTGGTGAGGTGCCGGTACACTCCAGGATGAAAGCGTGCCTGTAAACCGTGAGATGAGTGCTGTAAACTGATGTGCTCTGGGCGCTGTAGCATACTGTAGCATACTGGCCAAAGTGAAGTATTTACCCCTACCGGTGTGAAAGTACTGTTTTGCCCACTGTGAGATGGTGCGGAGGTGAGGGGCCGGTGAACTCGGCGATGAAAGCGTGTGCCTAATCTATGAGCTGAGTGCTTTGTAGCATACTGGCAGAAGCGAAGTATTTACCCATACCGGTGTGAAAGTGCTGTTTTGTCTAGAGTGAGATGGTGCAGAGGTGAGGTGCCGGTAACCTCGGGGATGTAAGCGTGCGCCTAAACTGTGAGCTGAGTGCTGTAAACTGATGTGCTCTGGGCCGTTTAGCATACTGGCTGCTGTAGCATATGTGTGCAGGTGGTGTTAGTATCCTTTTAGAGTATAGTGGGAGTGGAAAGCAAACTACTCACTGGTACCGGTCTGAAGACTCGGGGATGAAACTGTGAGTGTAAGTCGTGAGTTTATTGCTGTAAAGTAGGCCTGGGCGGTAAATTCTGTTCCGTTCGCGGAATTTTCGGAATTTGGTTAATTAAAAAAATACGTATTCGCAAGATATTTTCCCTCGAGCAGGCAAACAGCGATTGCGAACAGTAAAAAAGCCTCGCGAACAAGCAATTCTGCGTGTTTTCGCAGAATTTCTGCGTGATCGCGGAGATTTTTTGCTGTTTCGCATAGATTTGCGTAATGCAATTACGCAAATTCTGCCCACCCCTACTGTAAAGTGATATGATGTGGGCACTGTAGGATACTGGGCGCTGTAGCATAACAACCTGTGTAAGTAGTGTTAGTGTGCATTTTTACTATACAGGGAGTGGGAACCGTACTACTCACCCCTACTGGTCTAAAGACTTGAATGAAATGTTTTAGGAAGCAGGAAGAAAGAAATAATCGTGAAGAATATAATGCAGAATGTTGCAAAGGCACAGAAGAAAAATGGTGAAAAGAGGTGTTTAGGAAAGGTGTGTGTAATAGAGGGATGGAGTTTGAAAATTATATAGAAAGTGTCTTTATTTAAGTGCCATAATCCAGCTGATGCAAAGTTGAACCACTTCTGCTGTATTCAAACGTAACCTCCTGCATCAGTGAATTGCATATTACATGTTACAGTTGCATGTGACATAAACAATAGCTATTACACTTGAATGACTTTAAGAAAAGAAAGAAATAAAAAAGAAATTGCAAAATGTAATCATCAAACCTTTTAGAAACCGTGGCAGTGCTTTTTGTAAAACAAAATTATCAATAGTGGTATTCTGGTCGTACCACCACTTCATCTCCTCCTGGCTGGGTTCCAGATGCGCCTCAACGAGTTGCCTGAAACGCCTAGTCTGGTTCCTGAAGGCCAGCATGTAGCTATATACATCCTGGGTAGGTTTCCTGGGAGATTGCTCCCAGCCTTCCTTGACCAGACTCAGAGGTCCTCTGACCGGGTGCCCATAGAGAAGCTCAAAGAGACTGAACCCTAGAGATTTCTGTGGCACCTCCCGGTATGCAAACAATAGGCATGGTAGGAGGACATCCCACTTAAGTATTGTGGGTTTCTCAAGACCCATAATCATGCCCTTCAGGGTTCGGTTGAACCTTTCAACCAACCCATTTCCTTGGGGGTGGTAAGGAGTGGTAAACTTGTAAGTTATCCCACACTCCTGCCACAGGGACTTTCATATACTTGGAAATGAAGTTGGCGCCCCGGTCAGACACAACCTTTCGAGGGAATCCTACTTGTGAGAAAATTCCCATCAGTGCTCGTCCCACCACGGGGCCGTCACTGACCTCAGAGGTATGGCTTCCGGGTACCGGTTGGCATGGTCCACCAAGACCAGGATGAACCTTGTGCCCATGGCTGTCTTGGGGTCCAGTGGCCACACAATCTCAATCCCCACCCGCTCAAAGGGGATACTGACTACAGGGAATGGCTGAAAAGGAGACTTCTGCTTCCTCCCACTCTTTCCACTTGCCTGACAAGTCTGACAGGTCCTACAATGAATGTCTGAACTCTTGCCCATTTGGGGCCAACGAAAGTGGGTGGCAAGCTTTTCAAAGGTCTTGTCCTGCGCCAAATGTCCTGCCAATGGCACATCATGAGACAGCCCCAGTAGGAAGGCTCAGAAGCTCTGGGGTACCACAAGCACACGGGCTGACCCAGGCTCAGCAACCTTAGGGTCACTATACAGGAGACCATTCTCCCAGTAGATCCAATGTGACCCAGACTGATCACCTGCTACCTGGCTTGCAGCCTGCTGTCGCAAGCCCTCAAGAGAAGGGCATTCTCTCTGCTCCCGGCAGAATTCCTCCCTGGAGGGGCCTCCTTTTGCTGCCAATGGGTCAGCTCAGGCAGGTCCCTCAGTTCAGCTACTTGTTCCCCGGTAGGCTCCAGGGCATCCCCCTCAGGGTCTACCTCCTCCTGGGCCGTGGGAACTTCGGGGGCCGGTTTCCCGCACCCCCTGCCTCTTCTCTCAAAGGCAGGTTCCTGAGTCTTCCTCTCATGGTCCAGGTCCTCTTGAGCACCCCTTCTGGCTGCCATTGACCGGGTGGTCACGCACGCCCAGTCAGGCAGACCCACCATCCTCAGGTGAGTACTCTCCTCCACCTACTCCTAAGGTGAGCTCTCCAAATCGTTCCCCAACAAACAGTCAACAAGCATGGCGGACCTCACAGCTACCTGAAAAGTACCAGAGACGCCCCCCTCAAACAGAACCTGATCCATTGGACAATGAATCTCTGTGTTGTCGGCAGAATGCATGTGGGACAACCTGCTCTTGAGACACCATATGACACCTGACAGCTGTCACACTGGCTCCTGTGTCTCTAAGAGCCTCCACCTTTTGGCCATTGATGGTCACCCACTGCCTATATTTCTTAGTGTTCTTAGGCAGTTGGTTCTCTGCGACCACCTCACAGCAGCCTCCTAAAGAGACAAGGGACATCTCTGCGGGACCCCACCCACTTTGGACTTCCACCTCCTCCCCAAAGGCTACACTAGCCATCTGCTGGGGATGAACACCAGTGGGTGCTGGTTTACCTGGTATCATTCGCATTATGACCCAGGTCCCCACATTTGTAACATCTCAGGGGTCCCTGTGGAACAGGATTACCTGTCAGGACCCCTGGCTTTCTCTCAGGGGAGGCTGGGAACCTTTCCCTTGGTTCCCTTGGGAATTACTTTATGGCCCTCTGCGGAACTCCCTCTGTTTACCCCTGTCCCCCCACTCTTCAGCTGGGGACCCTGCCCACCTTTGGCTGAGTCTCCCATGTGACCCTTGTGGACCCTGGTACTGACCCAGCGGTCCGCCTCCTCAGCAAGCTTCCTAGGGTTAGATAGCTTGCTATCATTGAGGTGCTGGTGAGCTCTGGAAAACAATTATCAGACAAGTGCTCTCAGGCAATCAAATCCAAGAGACCTTGAAAATCATTAACTTTGCTGCCCTTTACCCAACCATCCAATGCTCTGCAAAAGAAAGTGACATACTATACCCAGGTACTATTTTCTATCTTCTTGCACTTCCTGAACCTCTGCCTGTAGAGTACAGGGGTCAAACCATACCTAGTCAAGAGTGCCTCTTTCACGTGGCTATAGAAATTATGAACTTCAGAAGGCAAGTCCAACAGTGTGTCCTGCCCCTCACTAAGAAGCCTTCCCCACAACCCTGCTCCCCAATCTCTCTCAGGGACTCAGTGGAAAGACATGGCTACCTCATAGGTTCTGAACCCATGCCCAATATCATCATTTAAAAAGAAAACTCCTTTACCACATCTTTGGGGATGTATACTCTACCTTCCCTATGTCCTGACAGGGTGCTTCCTCCAGTGGGAGTAATCTCCAGGCTCCTGGCTTTCAGATCCAACTCCCTCAAAACGTTGTCATGATCCTACTGTAATCTCTTTTCCTCTAGAGCCATCTTCTTGCTTTCTAGCTCCAGTTGCCCATTCAATTTGAGCTGGGCCATCTCCATTTCATGCATCCTGTTTTCTTTCCTGTCTGCCAACTCTTCTTGGGACAGACCTCGGGCAGAAACACTGCTACCCACTGGGGAGGGCGCACCCCCCTTCCCAGGACCCAGTGCCCACCAAGCTGCTGCTCTGCATCCTCATAATCCACTAAATCACCAGGGGCATTCCTTGCTGCCATCCAAGCCCTCAGCGCCTTGTGGTAGTGCTCCTTCTTGGTGATTCCAGTCAGGGGAATTTTAAACTTTTTGCAGAAGCTCTTGAGCTGGTTGTTGGTGTAGCTTTCTAGTTTCTCTTCCTCCCAATCACAGTCAACAGATGCAATGGATACTGTCTTTTCCATTCTGACTGAACCAGGCATGATTTTAAAAAAAATGGAGATCCCTGGCAAAAACAAGTATCAGAAGTACGTGGTTGTGTTATGGTCTGCACTCACTAAGTAGTGTTCACCAATCACTGTACCTGAGTCACAAATGCAAATTCGGAAATCCTTCAGCTGCTTCCAATGTAAGAATTGGGGGTCTCTAGTTGGCACAGGTAGGTACTTGTGACAAATAGGGACCCTCTCCTCTAGTCAGAGTAAGGGGGATTATACTCCTAAAATAACCCCTGCTCACCCCCTTGGTAGCTTGGCACCAGCAGCAAGGCTTTATCACAGAGGCGTTGTCAGTTAAGCATTTGTGACCACATACAGTAACCCAGTGACAACACTGTAAATGGACACCACACAAGGTTTTATATCAAAAATAAGTATATTTTATAGAGGGTTACCACAAGACCAATAAATGACAAAAATAATCCACAGTGCTATTAGATTTCAAGAGTTCTAGTTAAAAAGGCTTAATTCAAGGTTCTGTGCAAGTCGGTAGCCCGGACGGCTACAGCGTTGTTGAATATAACACAGAGTCTAGCAAATCCAGTGGACCTCGTTGGTATGGGCCCACTCACATGTGGACTGACTCAGTCACTGTACCTTTTATTTGGAGCTGTCGGCACAGATGTGCGAGCCGGTTCCGGTGTTCTTCGCGGCACAGGCAGGGGCCCGTTGACAGAGTCAGTAGATTAAATGCTTGCGTTGCAGGGTGAGATGGTGCTTCGATGAGGTGCTTGCAGCTTGTGGTGCGACGAACGAGCCGGAGTTCGGGAGCTGGCGTTGATCAGTCCGGACAGAGGTGCAAGTCGGTCGGTGTGTCGCGAAGCGTGCAAGCCCGTGCCCAACTCCGGTGCGGTCACAGGACTCGAAGTCAGCAGCAGTGACCGTGTCGGTCAGACCAGTTTGATTCGGTGTAGCTAGGCGTTGCACGTCGTGGTGTCTACCAGTCGCGGTGCAGGGTATGGCTCAGTGACGGTGTCAGGACGAAGTCGGTGAGCACAGAGCTTGCGTTGTTCGAGGCGGACGTTGCTTGATGCAGTGCCTGCAGGACACCGGGCCGGTGTTGAGAGTCAGTCACAGCTACCTGCATCTGTAGCTACTGAAACAGCGTTTCCAGCTGCAATCCACAAAGGCTGGCTGATGAAGTCCACTGGTACTGGGAGTTCGGTCAGGGGGCCAACTCTCTTCCATGCCCTTGGAGATCTTTGCACAAGTTGAAAGAAAAGTCCACAAAGTTCTTTCTCCTCTCTTTGCAGTCAGGCAACCACTGCAGGCCAATCCCCCAAGCAGCACTTCAGCTTTAGAATAGTCTCTCCTCAGTTTCTTTAGGTTCCTCCTCCTCTGCAGAGGTTTCGTTTTGTAAGTCCAGAAGTGATCTAATTTCATGGGATCAGGGTCCCAATACTTATGCCCCAAAATCCTTTGTTCTCTGAGGGGAGAGGGGCCTGTGCCCAGTTCAAGCCAGTTCTGAAGCACTCTGTTTACCAGACTTCTCCTTTCTTTTCACAGCGCAGGGCAGACACATCAGACACCCCACAGGAGGCGGAGCCAGCATTGTGGAAGGCAAGTACAGTCCTGGAGCACTTTGTTGACAGTCTTCCTTCTCTTCTTTCAGTGTGCAGGGCAGGGTCATCAGATGCACCACAGGAGGTGGAGCCAGCATTGTATAGGGAGGACTCAGCCCTATTCAGGTCCCAGGTGTAGCTCCTCCCTCCCATCTAGATGCACATCTCTCTATTCACCAGTGGGCTGCCCCAGCCTGTCTCCTGGAATTCCCCAGCCCTGTCACTCACAAACCCAAACAAAGGAATACACAACCTTGCAGAGGCAGGCTCAAATGGTTAGGCAAGTAAATAGCTACTTTCTACAAGTGGTATTTGTAAACACAATATTAAAATAAACGTAACTAAAAGGCATACTGAACTCAAATTTCTACCATGTTCTCTGAGTCTGCTAGGATTATAAACATGTAATAATCTAGCAGCCCATTCTGGCCTGTGGAGAACAGGTAGCCTTGCAATAGTAAAAAATGAAAATGTCTGTAATTCACTATTAGGACATGCCACACACATTATGGCTTGTCCTACCTTATACTTACAATGCACCCTGCCCGTGGGCCTACCATAGGGGTGACTAATATGAAGAAAAGGGAAGGTTTATGGACTGGCAAGTGGGTGTACTTGCCCAGTCAGCATGACAGCACCAGACTGCACGCAGGCTCTGCAATGGCAGACCTTAGACACGTTTTACAAGGCCGCTTCTGTGGGTGGCACAACCAGTGCTGCAAGACCACTAGCAGCATTTGGATTTACATGCTCAGGGCACACTCAGTGCACTGTACTAGGGTCTGACAAGTAAACCAAACATCCAATCATGGAACCACTAATCAATACATCAATTTACTGTAAGGAGCACCCGCACTGTGGCACTGGACAGAAGTGGCACAGTGCCCAAAGCATCTAACACCAGAAAAAACACATGAGGCAACAGTAAAAATGGAAGGGAGACCCATGCCAATGGTGCCAGGTCTAACAGTCAGGTTGTGAGCAGGGGCTGAGTTTGAGTATATTTGTGTGAAAGGGCTTCATGAATAACAGTCAGGCAGAGAGGTGTGTGCACAAAGAATAGACGTGGTTTCTAAATGGGTGTCAGGTTTAGGAAGTAAATAGAGTATTTGCATAGGGCATACTTCACCCATCCCTGGTTAGAGTGGAGACGTAAGGGGCAATAATGAAGACTGAGTTCAAATGCCTGAGTATACTTAGAAAGTTATTATATCCAAGTAGTAGGAATTATAGTGTATTATAACAAATTTAAAGGAAAAAGTAAAAACAAGATGGAAAAAATCAATTCAAGAATAACATGAGTTTCTTACAAGTCTTGGAGATTGCAATCCAGGAGTTCTTCAGCGGCTTGAGATGCGTAATGTTCCAAGAGGCTATTGTTGTCATCGTCTGAGAAAAGCGGATCAATCCAATTCATATCCTTGAAGGGACAGTAATGTTCCTCGAATGTTGGAGTGGCAATTCGAATAGGGAGGCAATCTGCAATGTTGTGAAAGATCGCACGTTGCAGGAGGTCTTTCGCGACTGCGCAGATATCCCATTCTGCTACGATACATTTTTGCATTGCATTTGCCATTGCTCCGCTTCCAGAACAATCACGTTCATGGTTTTCAAGATAATGTATTACTTGCTGGATATTGGGACCGATTGTTGGGATGTTGGCAAGGCATAGATCCATTCAAAAGTCAAATAGGCATGTTGAAAAAACCATAGGTTTCAGGGATGTTATAGTTAGTTGGACATTTAACTCATATAAAACCAGAGAAATTCACCAGTTATAGTTAGTTGAGCTAATTATTACTTGCGCTGCTGCAATGCACTGCTGATGACGTCGCATATTACATAACTCATGACATGGTCAGTGACATCACTGATAACATCACTGATGACATCTCAAAAAACATCACTGATGAGATCACTGATGACATCATCCACTGAATGTGTGTTTCTGTAAAGTTAAAATATTTTTTATATATACCTATGCCAAGGTTATTGAAGAATGAGTGGATTTACAAGTGCCTGAATGGATTACTTAGTAGGTGCGTGACTGACTGTATAACTGAGTGATTGAACGTGTATTAATGAATACATGGGTTAGTGACTAAACTGTGTGAAACTGTATTAGTCTCTCAGTTGGTGTGTAAGCGGCTGCATGGGTTGGTGAGTAGCTACATGACTGCCTGTATGGGTTACTGATTTGTTGTCTGACACTTATAACTGGCGAATTTCTCTGATTTTATATGAGTTAAGCGCCCAACTAACTATAACGTCCCTCAAACCTATGGTTTTTTCAGTGAATATATATGCATATATATGATGGGTTTGCCTTGTCTGTATATCCATGCAGTGAGATTGGAGGACGACTTACTGTGATATATATATATATATTCACTGAAAAAACCATAGGTTATAGACCATATATAGTTAGGAATTAGCATTTACAAAACCTTGAAAATTCACTGAAAAAACCATAGGTTATAGACCATATATAGTTAGGAATTCGCATTTACAAAACCTTATTTTACTCACACAAAACCATTGAAATTCCATATATAGTTAGTTGCACTAACTATATATCGCGCACCCGCAATCCACTGCTGATGATGTCACATATTACATAATTCATGACATGGTCAGTGACATCACTGATGACATGGCACATCGGGCTAACAGTCCCTACAATTTTGCCAAGTTTCGTGCAAATCCATTCAGCCGTTCGAGCTAAAAGGGAGGCCAACCGCCCTATGGAAATTAACATGGGAAAAACGCGTTTTGGGACCCCCCTTTTTTCTCGGCCCCCTCTTGATGAAACCCCCCCAAATTGTCAGGGGCTGCTCAGAAACAAAATGTTCCATTTTCCTGAACATTTCAGCCAATTCCGTCCACAAACGCCAAAGTTATTAGACATCGAATTTTCAAAAATCCCATAGAGAAAAAATCCTAACTATATATACCTACTGGCGACCGCCAGTAGGTAATATATATATATATATATATATATATATGCAGCAACAGCAGTTTCCAAAGGCTCCGCATTAACATCGACCCAGGAAAACCACACAAATCCAGCGTAGATAAAGGCACAGAGTTTATTAAAAGCTTGAGTCCAACAAAATCTCATGTCACTGACCATGTCATGAGTGATGTAATATGTAATATCATCAGCAGTGCATTACACGCGCAAGTTATAGTGAGTCCAACTAACTATAACGTGGGAATGTCAATGGTTTTATGTCAGTAAAATTTCCAGCTAACTATAACAGGTGTGAAACCTATGGTTTTTTCTGTGAATTTAATAGGTTTTTTAAATGCTTATTCCTAACTATAACTGGTGTGAAACCTATGTTTTTTTCAGTGAATTTCAAAGGTTTTTTAAATGCTAATTCCTAACTATAAGTCTCAGTTTATATGTAAGACTGTTGGCGCTCTAGTTGTTCTTTAGAACACACTGGGACATTCTTTCATTGGGCTATATTTGGGCTACATCTGGCTGATATTTGGGCTACATTTGGGTTTTTTTGTCTCTGGAGGCCATCTTTGGGCTACATTGGGCTACATTTGGGCTCTAACATATATATAGCCCAATATAGGCCAATATATATTTTTTT
This sequence comes from Lissotriton vulgaris, assembly GCF_964263255.1. Taxonomy (NCBI): domain Eukaryota; kingdom Metazoa; phylum Chordata; class Amphibia; order Caudata; family Salamandridae; genus Lissotriton; species Lissotriton vulgaris. The sequence continues at coordinate 2,134,856,442 of NC_141687.1, read as the reverse complement.
CAAAGTTAATTTTCGTAAAAACGACTTGTGCATATATCTTGAGACATAGCAAAAGCAGATCAAGCTATCAGTCCCTACAATTTTGCCAACATTTTTTTTGTCATTTTTTTTTTTGCCTTGGAGCGCTCCCGGTGCGCGCCCCGGTAAGCGCCCCGGAAAGCGTAGTTACGCCACGGAAAGCGTAGTTATATAAAGCGTAGTTCTATGAAGCGCCCCGGGGCGCGCACTGGGGAGCGTCCCGTAAGCGCCAATCTCATGATTGTGATGTATCGCGTAGCCGCTTCCGCATGATACGCACGGCGTAAGCGCACCTGGAAGCACTCGAGTGAATACGATCGTGCAACGCGCTTACGCGACGCACCCCGGGGCGCGTAGCGTAAGCGCGTTGGGTCATGTGACCTGAAAATAACACTTTTCATTGGTTAATAACAGTTTTTTTTCACAAGTAGGGAAACACCCCACCCATTTACCTCACAACCTGTTTGCTTTTGCTGAGACAACACCTCTTGTCTGTTCTTGCAAAAAAAACAAATTTAACCATGTCTGGTTCCCAGAACCCTTCCCAGGACCAGTCCTCAGACTCTTCAGATGGATTCCTGCCTGAGGTCCCCCCACAGAGAAAAGTGAAGGGCCACTTCATTTGGAAGTTTTTCTCTTTTCCAGAGGGGGAGAAAAAATGCAATGCAGCAAAAGTCACGTGTAAAATTTGTGACACTGTTCTCTCACGTGGAAATCCCACCCTGAAATATAGTTTTGGCAATGCAACATTACTCAGGCATGTTGAGAGGAAGCACCCGATTAATTTTGCACAGGAGAGCACCAGGGCCCTGGCTCGCAATCCACCACCCGATTGCCCCTCCACTTCCACCGGAGCATCAACATCATCGGTGAGAGGAAGACCAGCAGTGATGACCCAAAATATTCAGCCTGTTTTTGCTGATATTACATTTCGTTGTAAGCAGTGTGACCAACTGCTATGTTATGGGGAGCAGAGCGTTGACCTGATTGTTCGAAAGAGGGAGGAACAACGCTGCACCCCTCAGCCCTAATTTTTCCCCTTTTTTTTTGCTCCTGTTGAGCAGTTTTGCATTCCCTAGTTTTGTTTTTGTTCTGAAAAAAATAAAAAATTTTTTAAAAAACGTTCAAAAAAAGTAAAAAAAAATACACTAAAAAAGAAGCAAAAAAACAGTTCTTTTGAGAACTACCTCCAATTTATAAAAAAATGCTACATTTTTTGAAAACTCTGTCATTCTTTTTTTCCCATGGTACGCTCCCCGGTGCGCGTACCGGGCGCTCCCCCCGCGCAAATCGAAAAAAAAAATGTATTGCCCCGGGAGGCCCTTTTATGGCCCCCACATCAAACCTAGGGGGTCAGGGGGGGTCTACCCTACCCCCTTATGGTCAATTCCCCCCTTTATTTTTGCCACCTCTTGTGTCTCGATTTTACCGAGAGACAAGATGGCGGCCGCTCCGGACTTTTTAGAATGTTTACAGACACCCGAGAGCCTATCAGCTTTCCGCGCGCAAGTCGCGTGTTGCGCCCGGTGCGCTCCCCGGGGCGCGCACCGGGGCGCGCCTATAGATATATATTTTTTTGAACCTAAATTACTCAAAATCCACTGAAGCACATATCTTGAGACATAGCAAAGGCACATCGGGCTACCAGTCCCTACAATTTTGCCAAGTTTGGTGGAAAACCATTCAGCCGTTCGGGCTAAAAGTGAGGTTGACCGCCCTATGGAAATTAACATGGAGAAAACACGTTTTGGGACCCCCTTTTATCTCGGCCCCCGCTTGACGAATCCCCCCACACTTTCAGGGAAGGACCAGGGCGCCGCGAGGCCATTTTGAGGAAATTTTCAGGCAGATTCGTCAACCGGCGCCAAAGTTATTCCAAATAGAAATTTGAGATTTAACATTGAAAAAAATCCTAACTATAACTACCTACTGGCGACCGCCAGTAGGATATATATATATATATATATATATATATATATATATATATATATATATATATATATATATATATATATATATATATATATATATATATATATATATATATATATATATATATATACATATACATATATATATATATATATATATTCACAGAAAAAACCATAGGTTATAGACCATATATAGTTAGGAATTTGCATTTACAAAACCTTGAAAATTCACTGAAAAAACCATAGGTTATAGAACATATATAGTTAGGGATTTGCATTTACAAAACCTTATTTTACTCGCATAAAACCATTGAAATTCCATATATAGTTAGTTGCGCTAACTATATATCGCGCACCCGCAATCCACTGCTGATGATGTCACATATTACATCATTCATGACATGGTCAGTGACATCACTGATGACATCACTGATGACATCTCAAATGACATCACTGATGACATCTCAAATGACATCACTGATGACATCTCAAATGACATCACTGATGACATCACTGATGACATCTCAAATGACATCACTGATGACATCACAGATGACATCATTCATGTGTTAATACGATGAACCTCTACAGACTCTGATATAACCTTAGATACACTCAGTGAAAACAGACACTCACAGATTGTCACTCATCCATGGAGTTACTCATACACCTAGACAGTCATGCAAAGAATCAATCACACCTCCATTTCCTCAACTATACAGTTATACACACCTTACTTATTGAAACATATTCTAACACATATTTACTCTCTTATACAATCACTGATACAAGTTTTCAATGATCCATGCAGCCACTCACACATTCACTGGCTCTTAAACACAGTAATTTATATATGTCAACTCTCGCATGTACTGTGTTTTACATATGTACTTACTTTGACATGTAGCATTGAGATATCCAATCACTCACCAATACACTCATGCACACAGTCAACCACCCATACAGCTGTTTCCACATGCAGTTTTGAACCCATAAATCTAGTGAATCAGCTGTTCACACATCTATGCACAGAGTCACACACCTCCCAGCCACTCACACACATACTCAGTCTCCCATACAAATACTTGGGCAACCAATCAATAACCCATATAGTTACTCATATAGCTACTGATCAACACATGCAGCAGTTTACAGAACAACAGATATAATGATGCACAAATTAATACAGTTTAATCACTAACCCATGCACTCAGTGAGACACATTTAATCACTCCCTCATACAATCAGTCATGCACCTACTAAATCCTTCATCCAGACATTTATACATCCACTCATTCTTCAATATGTAAGACATATTTTAACTTTACAGAAACATACAGTCACTGGATGTTGTCATCAGTGATGTCATCAGTGATGTCACTGACCATGTCATGAATGATGTAATATGTGACATCATCAGCAGTGGATTGCGGGTGCGCGATATATAGTTAGCGCAACTAACTATATATGGAATTTCAATGGTTTTATGCGAGTAAAATAAGGTTTTGTAAATGCAAATCCCTAACTATATATGTTCTATAACCTATGGTTTTTTCAGTGAATTTTCAAGGTTTTGTAAATGCAAATTCCTAACTATATATGGTCTATAACCTATGGTTTTTTCTGTGAATTTCATTGGTTTTTTAAAAGCTAACATCTGTAGCTGTAAAATGTATTCTTCTTTAAATCTTAAAATATATTTTAGATGTTTATTAATAATTTTTTTTAAAATATTTTTTTTCTTCGCTTCTAGTTCGCGAACCGGGAAGCTTTCCGTTAGCTCATCTTGATGCCGCGACCTAGTCCGCGAACCGGTCAACGTTACGTTAGCGGAACTGTGACGCGTCGCGGAAGCGCGACGTATCACGTTGTCGCGTAATGCGTCTAATGACGCGCTGCGTTAGCGCTCCCGGAAGTGCTCCGGACCGCGAACCGGAAGCGATCCGAGACGCGGCGCGCACCGCGTAACGTAAGCGGAACAGGTCATGTGACTTGTTTATCAAACTTTTCATTGGTTCATTTCACTTTTGGTTTCCAAATGATGTATGACTAGGTCATGTGACCTAAAAATAACACTTTTCATTGGTTCAGAACTTTTGCTTTTCCCAAATCATGTAAACCCCTCCTTCTTTCATCACTCTGACTTTCATCTTGGTGAGAGAAAGACCATTTTCCTAGAGTTCTGCAATGGCTTCCATACTTGCTGCAGCTGGTGCACCCCCACCACCACCTCCACCTCCTCATAAGAAGAGAGGACCACCAAGTCAATTTACCTCCAACAGAGAGGAGGAAGAGGAGGAAGAAGAAGAAGAGGAAAGAGATCAATCACAATTTATCCCGGAGTTGCCCCGTGTCTCTAAGAGAAAAACAAGTTTCATCTGGCAGTTTTTTTCCATCCCTCCAGGGGAGAAGAAGGTGAATGCGAAATATGCCACCTGCCTCATCTGTGATTACAGATTGTCTAGAGGCACAGAGAAGAAATATAGTATGGGCAACTATACTATGCATCGACATATGACCAGGTGGCATCCCTTAAACTACAGCCGGGCTGAGTTAAGGGACCTACAAGACAATCCCCCGACAACTCCTGTGGCCAGATCTACCTCAACAATGTCTTTGACTGGAAGAGAGGCACAGGAAACTGTGCCAAACATTCAGCCAAATTTTAAGCATATGAGGTTTACGTGTATATATTGTGGTGCTATGCTGTCGTATGGGAACATGAGCGTCAACTTGATTAATATGGTGTTCGAAAACCATAAGTGCCCTAATGCACCCAAGCAGTAATTTTTTTTTTGCTCCTGTTGAGCCGTTTTCAATGCCTGTTTTTTTGTTGTTTCCCCTCCATAAAAAACACAAAAAAACATAAAACTGTTCTAAAAATACAAAAAAATCAAAAAATGTTCAGAAAAAAAAAAATATATATATAAAACAACAAAAACAAAAAAAAAAAGTTCTTTTCAGAACTACCTCCCCTTTCAAATAAAATTGCTAGAATGTTTATCACTCTGGCAAGCTCTATTTCTTTTGGTTCGCTTCAAGTTCGCTGACCGGTTCGCGAACTGTAAGCGAACTAAAAAAATATTTTTTTTAAAAAAAGAAGAGTTAGTATAAGGGAAGTAAACAGAGAATAATCTAAAAAGAAAGACAGCTATAGAGAGTAAATGAGAGATAGTGTCAGTGACATCATCAGCAGTGCATTGCGGGTAAAAAGAGTAGAAAACATTTACCTTATAATTCTTGTTACCTTTTTAAAATATTTTTTCATACTTTCAATCTGTAAAAGAGAGAACAAACATTTCCAAAAATATTAAAACATGTATTTAAAAATTAGAAAAGACAAGGGAAAAGGTTCAAGAACAAACAGTTTTTCAACAACTTTGACATTTACAGAAGCCTCTGCTTCTCTACGTCCCCTACACAATCCTAAACATATATATTTTAAACAAACTGTATCTTGATGTTGATGAACTGAGGCCTATTTTGGAACATGGTGCTTCTTTTGCACTGCTAATGTCTCACAATAGTGATGCAATAGCAGCGCAAAAAAGATGTAAAGCTATCATAAAATTGAGTCTAACATTTTAAATGATTGTTTCAGGATGCAAATAAGATGTGTGCTTTCAAGAGCTTTCTTTGAGGTGAGGCCTATTCATTTTTTTAAAAAAAAAACAGTACCCAGAAGTACAGCTCTGTAAGCATTAACATTGACACTTACAGAAGACTCAGTTTCTCCATATCTACCTCACATTTCTAAATGTATATCATAAGTACAAAAAGCAGAACATTAATTATACATGTTAAATGGTTTATTTTTGCTGTTCTCAGAATGTATCAAATTTCACTTAAATCAGTGACTTGAAGGTATTCATCATGTAACAGCGGGGAAAAAAAACACAATCAAAATGATTGTGTTTAAAAAACCCATTCAACATAAGAAATCTGAATTCAAAACTCCTTAAAATTGACTTACTTTCAATGACGTCAAAGGATCTCCTATGAACAGCGTCCACTCTGTTGCTATTTTACGTTCTTCATGGTGCAAATTTATTGTAAATACGCTCCCACCTGCGGTTGGCAAATTTAGATTTTGATTATGGGAGTTAGATAGGCATGTTAATAATTTCCCAAAAATGGTGTATAACCCCAAACAACCTTTGAAGCAAATGCTCTTAGCCATGTTATCCACCTCCCATTGGATAACATGGCTAAGAAGTGCTTGCAAATGTGAAAAAAAACGGCCGCAATGCATGAATATCGCTGAAAAATCAGCGATATTCATGCATTTTCCAGCAAATGCTCTTAGCCATGTTATCCACTTCCTATTAAATAACATGGCTAAGAACTGCTCAGGGCCCCATGAGGAACGCTTTCCATTTAAAAAGGGAAAAATAACATCAAAGACACTAAAATGCCTTCTAAATATGACCCCAAACAACCTATGAAGCTCTAACAGTACATATCCTGAAATTTAATTGATTTCAAAATTCGTTTTTAAACACAGCATATAAATCAATTGTATACCTGCATTCAAGAAGAAATGACTAAAAATGTCCTTGAGACACATGAAAGTGTTTTCTGGAATGCCCTAGCACCATTTTTGGGACACTATTAACATGGCTAGGTAACTCCCATAATCAAAATCTAAATTTGCCAAGCGCAAGTGGGAGCGTATTTACAAGACACTTGCCCCAAGAGGAACACTTTCCATTTAAAAAGGTAAACATAACATCGCAGAAAAGTCAGCAATATTCATGCATTTTCCAGCAAATGCTCTTAGCCATGTTATCCACTTCCTATTAAATAACATGGCTAAGAACTGCTCAGGGCCCCATGAGGAACGCTTTCCATTTAAAAAGGGAAAAATAACATCAAAGACACTAAAATGCCTTCTAAATATGACCCCAAACAACCTATGAAGCTCTAACAGTACATATCCTGAAATTTAATTGATTTCAAAATTCGTTTTTAAACACAGCATATAAATCAATTGTATACCTGCATTCATGAAGAAATGACTAAAAATGTCCTTGAGACACATGAAAGTGTTTTCTGGAATGCCCTAGCACCATTTTTGGGACACTATTAACATGGCTAGGTAACTCCCATAATCAAAATCTAAATTTGCCAAGCACAAGTGGGAGCGTATTTACAAGACACTTGCCCCATGAGGAACACTTTACATTTTAAAAGGAAAACATAACATCTTAGACACTCAAATACCTTATAAATATGGCTCAAAACAACCTATGAAGCTCTAGCAGTACATATCCAGAAATGTAATTGATTTCTTAAATCGTTTTTAAAAACAACATATCTGTTTCAGCTTACATAACAGACCATGGAATGGGCTCCATGTACCACAATAACTTGTGTTACTGCATGCCAGAATGTTACACCAAATATGCAATTACAATTTCTCTATGAAACTAATTCTATTAGTATATCACTAGAGACAAAACCACATTTTAAAAACACAGCTTTCTTCATCATTTTCTCCTTAAATCATACTATTCTCTATCTAAATTAAATAAATCTTTTCTCACCTTAGCAAATATTTTTTGAGTTTTGAAAACAGTCTCAGAAATACACCAAATTGTCTTCAGCAGAAGAAAAAGGATGCACTCCAAAGGCTGCAGCTATTGAAAGCACAGAAATACAGATATTCATTTCACATATCTCTCATATTAGCCAATCATACCTCTTCCCTCACTTTTTTCAAATCAAAACCCTTCCCCCCTCTGCCCTCTCTGCCTTGTTTCCATAGCAACCACCTCCTGGAAGACCTCTCATGTTTGCAAATTCACACAACAATGTTTCAATTGAACTCTGAACTCTCAGTGCACCTGCGTATCCAGAGCAATCTTTCATTAAATGTTTCTTCCTTGACCATTCAAATTACATGTTTCAAAGAACACATCCATGCACCCTAACTTTCTGTTTTCAGAAATGGAAATGCACCAATCACTGCTAATGAATCATTAGCATTGTAAATCCACAGTTTTTTTTCTTTAGAAACTCCTACTGTTTCAACTGCCCTTTCATTACCACACTTCATCTGACTGCAGAACAACCTTCTCCCACCATGTTTAAGGTCTGGATTGTTGGACATAGTTACATCCACTGGGCTCAAAGGTATGCTGAGAACAGAAATTTACCTAACCTCAATTTACAAGATGTGGAAATTAAGTGGTTGGGCCATAGAGGATTAAAATGTCACCAATTGATACCATTGGTGAAAACCTTTATGCATTTGCCAAAACCTGACCTGTTAATAGTGCACTGTGGAGGTAATGATTTGGGCACTTTGACAGGGGTAGGTCTGGAAATGCTTTTAAAGGACACCTTTGAGCAATTAATGGCACTTTTTCCTCAAACTGCCTTGGTATATTCCAATATATGCCAAATACAGAAATGGAGGTGGTCCAACCAATTTTGTCCACAAATTGAGAAAGCGAGGAAGCATGTAAACAAATCTGTTTCAGCTTACATGAGAGACCATGGAATGGGCTCTCTGTACAACAATAACTTGCGTTACTACATGCAAGATATCTACAGAGGAGATGGAGTTCACTTCTCAGATGAGGGCAACAGAATTTTCATTCTGAATTTAAGACTGTGCATTGGTACCTACTTATAAGTACCTAAATGTACCATAAACACAAAAGCTCTTCTCAGAGCTACCCTACATCTGATCACTCACAATTATTATTTTTCTCTAACTTTTTTCACTAATTTTCCACAAAATTCGCTCCCCGGAGCGCTACCCGGTTCGCTAACCGAAAGCTAACCTCGCGGATTTTTTAAAAAAATGTTTTTTTTCCGCACATATAAGCCTCCTCAGCCACGCTCAGAAAACCTAGGGGGTCAAGATAAGTCTACCATGACCCCTTCTACCCATTCTAAACATTATTTGCCCTCCATCTTGTATCTTAATGCGACCGAAACACAAAATGGTGGACTCCCGTGACGCTTAAGGTTCGCTAACCGGGCCGCTTTCCGGAAAGCGGTCCTAAAAAAAGGTGGGAAAGTAATTTACAGAAAAACGACTAGAGACACTCTCACCAAATATAGATTAGCTCATACTACATAACAATCCCTTCCATTCTCACAAATTTCATTGAAATTTCATTTAGCCATTTAGCCTGTAGACCTCTCCAAGTACCGTGAGGTAAATTACTTCACAAAACACATCTGAATTGTTGGAATTGACAACCAATGAAAATGTTACTTTCATTTTCTACTTTTATTACCTGACATTTGATTGGTTATATACCTGTATATATATAAAGGGAGAGAAGGAAACACAGCCATTTTGACTACTACTTCTTGTTGTACCTCCTATTTCAATAGCTTCAAAAAACTTCAACTTCTTTGTGAAGGTAAGTTATAATTTAATATATTGTGCACTATAACTTAATATAGTAGACTTTTTCTGCTAGATATACACTATCCCTCTGTAGTAGTAATGTATTTAGATAGACTTCTCTTTTATAGTTATGAATGGAGTAAGGCTTGTCTTGGTTAAATCACATACACTTTTTTATAGTCCTATTTCCACTCTCATACTATACACTGCCAAAAGATAAATTCACTGATAAAAACTGCCTATCTAAAATTAATCCCAACAGTGCCCTATCTCTACTAATATATATTTTTTTAATCCAAATTTCAGGCAAAATGGAAGGCGAGCAGCAAGTTTCTTTTGAGATGGACCTGCAAGAGAGCAGCCAGGAATTAATTGAACAAATTGACATGGAATTTATGGATGAAAGCTTGGATAATGAACTGCTGCAATGTGTCCAAGCAGTAGATGTCCTCCTTGCAAATGAGGACATTTTGCAACCTCACAGATTGCAAACAATATTTCAAGAAAATAATGACATTTCAGACACTGAAATGTTAGAAAGTTTAATAAATTATGAAAAAGAATCAAAATAAAAAAAACACTTTAAAAAAAAGAAAACAAGAAAAACAACAAACAATTAACATACAGTATTAGAAAAGTCTTTCATTCTTTTATCCATAAAGTTCGCTGCCCAGAACGCTTTCCGGTTCGCGAACTTGGCGCTTACCACGCAAAAAAAAAATTTTTTTTTTTTTTGGACCCTCCTAGGCCCTTTTAAAACCTCCACATAAAACCTAGGGGGTCAACGAGGATCTACTATGCCCCCTTATGGTAATTTCCCCCTTTGTTTTGGCCTCCTCTTGTCTCTCGATCCTACCGAGAGACAAGATGGCGGCCGCTCCGGACTGTTTAGAATGTTGACAGACACCGGAGGGCCAATCAGCTTCGCATCGCAAAGTTCCGGTACGCGAAAGGTTCGCTAACCGGATCGCTGCCCGGAGCGCTGTTACAGATATATATCTTGATTTAAACGTTAATTTCTCAAAATCCACTGAAGCACATATATTGAGACCTAGCAAAGGCACATCGGGCTAACAGTCCCTACAATTTTGCCAATTTTCGTGAAAATCCATTCAGCCGTTCGGGCTAAAAGTGAGTCCAACCGCCCTATGGAAATCAACATGGGAAAAAGGCGTTTTGGGACCCCCCTTTTTTCTCGGCCCCCCCTCCACAAAACCCCCCCAAATTTTCAAGGGCTGCTCAGAAACAAAATGTGCCATTTTCCTGAAAATTTCAGCCAATTCCGTCCACAAACGCAAAAGTTATTAGGCATAGAATTTTCAGAAATCCCATAGGGAAAAAATCCTAACTATATATACCTACTGGCGACCGCCAGTAGGTAATATATATACATATATATATATATATATATATATATATATATATATATATATATATATATATATATATATATATATATATATATATATATATATATATATATATATATATATATATATATATATATATATATATATATATATATATATATATATCCAAACAAAAAGACGTGCGCAATTCGCCACGCCACATGGACCACACCAGCATACTTGACAGAGTTCTTTTATTTGTGAAAATACAGGCATAACGCGTTTCGAGTTTCAGCAACTCTTTTTCAAATGCCAACAGCTACCATGTTCGTGGGTTCGTTAGGGTTTTAATAACGTGACTCTAAAAACAGTGAAAAGGGACTTGAGTCCATTTCTTCCAGTTAAAGGGACAGCAGTGCAGGATTCAGGACTCCATTGCCCAATTTCAAAACTTCGTATTCATTCGTCAGGGACTACATTGCCCAGAATACTCCATTGTTGCCCTTCACATTTACACTGGTTTTCACTGCCGGTTATGGTAAAAGCCAAATTGTACAAAGTGTCCCGAGTGCAAATCATGCATTCAAAAGGAAAGAGTTCCGTACCTCGGTTTGCATTGTACTCTTAGCATTTCACTACCACGTAGATGTCATGTAGCTTTTCGAGTTTTCCCAATTACAGCTTCAAGTGTGTCGTGCTCAGGAAAATCCTTAGCATACCCTTGCTGCACAAATGTCCATCCACCAATATCGGGCGGGCCCCTCCTGGGGGCCCTTCCAATACAAACTCCGTTCGTGTAAATTACAGCAGCCGGAGGGCACCCTTTTAAAGAAGCTCCACGCTTCAAGTCCCAAAACACTGACAAGAAAGGTGCCTCTTCCTCGCGGGTCGGGGTCCGTCTTGAGATGTGTCAGGCATCTCTGTTACATCCAAACAAAAAGACGTGCGCAATTCGCCACGCCGCATGGACCACACCAGCATACTTGACAGAGTTCTTTTATTTGTGAAAATACAGGCAAACGCGTTTCGAGTTTCAGCAACTCTTTTTCAAATGCCAACAGCTACCATGTTCGTGGGTTCGTTAGGGTTTTAATAACGTGACTCTAAAAACAGTGAAAAGGGACTTGAGTCCATTTCTTCCAGTTAAAGGGACAGCAGTTCAGGAATTTTCTCCACGCTCCTTTCAAAGCATAACAGCAGAGGTGAGTACTTCACAATGTGCAAGGTTTAAAGTAAACCCCCCAGTGGTGCTTATGTCTCAGTTACCTCTGTTGTGCAATTTCAAAACTTCGTATTCATTCGTCAGGGACTACATTGCCCAGAATACTCCATTGTTGCCCTTCACATTTACACTGGTTTTCACTGCCGGTTATGGTAAAAGCCAAATTGTACAAAGTGTCCCGAGTGCAAATCATGCATTCAAAAGGAAAGAGTTCCGTACCTCGGTATATATATATATATATATATATATATATATATATATATAGCCACCAGGTAGGAGCTGCTAGCGTGAGCTCTCGGGTTTGGGGATAACCAAAGAGGTAAAAATCCCTGTTAAATCCTGGTAAACCGCCCAGCAACTAAGTTCCCTATGCGAAGCAATTTTTGAGCAACTTGGGCCGAGACCGATGTAAGGAAAGTGAAGCGGCTTACTGAAAATCGGCGAGGAGCCACCGATGCGGCGCTGAGAGCCCAGCGGTGACTGAAACACTCAGGGCATTGTAAGGAAAGTGAAGCTGCTTACCGGAATTCGGCGAGGGGCCACTGATGCAGTGCCGAGAGTCCAGTGGTGATAGAAACGTTTAGGGCGAGATCACAGAGACGGAGGTCCGACGTGCTGAGGAGCGTCGTGGAGGCGGACCAGCTTCCCGATCCAGAAAGTGGCAGGAGAACGCACCATCTTAGGAGTCGGAGCGACGTGGACCCGGAGCGGCTGGAGAAGGTCCAACGTGGGAGCTGGAGCGGCGTGAAGACCAACAGCATAGCGCGGAATCGTGGGTCGATGACGAGCATGGATGGACTGCAATGAGCGGAGGTGAGGGTCTGGAGCGGTAGCTAGGAGGCGCTAGTCAGGAATAAATCGAGGCAAGATCCATAGCGCGTTTTAGGTCCAAAATTATAGGAGGATCACCGAGGAATTATAACAACACAGAAAGTGAAGTGGAAACCACGAAGCGGCGCGCCTGGCCTTAAGATGGCGGCCGAAACAGACAGTCAGTCGAATTGCATAAGCAAAGGTAGTTCCTTCTGACTAGTACGACCAAATGACCAGAAAATAATTGAAAATGTACCCTAAAATGGAGGAAAGAAACCATGGATAGTGAAAGAGGACAAGTATAATCTCCAATAGGAGAGAAAGACATCTACATCAGCAGAAAGAAACAGGAGAAAGTGAAAAAGGACTGCTAAACAGAGACAAGGAGAAAGGAGCTTATCTCAAGGGCTGTATCAAACCATGGAAAGTGAAAGAGGACTAAAACTATAGAAAGAGAGTATGGCATCAGCCTAAAGAGAGATACCAAACACGGCGGACATCTTGAAAAGTCCACACAATTAATATAAAAGCATAATAATTTTTTACATAGTTTCTTATATTGGAGAGAGTATTTATTCCTCCACCAAAAGAATATACCTGGAAGAGAAACTAATATAGAAACCATAATTTAAGTAGCACATACAATAGAGAATATTTACACTACCAGGTACAATTACAATTATAATTTTGTTATTTATACTAAGAGAGTACTCATACTAACAGGAAGAGGGAAACTAATTTTAGTACTCTTTAGCATATCACAAAAATGGAGGAAACTACCTGGAACTAACAAGTAGGAACGCCTATATCATAAAATAACCAACCTATCTTTTTAAGAATGCAGCCAAAAAATTCAAGCATAACATTATGAGGAAAAACCCTGAAACATTGATCTCTGACACCTCCGTGTGTATGGCTAAAGGAATCATCACGAAAGATATGTTATTCTTCACCAGAAGAAGGGCGAAATGGCGCAATGCCTTTATAACATTGCTCTATATAAAATCCACAACTAACATCCCTCATGGTACAAAATTTATGACAAGAGCATCACCCAATCTGAGAGCGGACCTCTGCATAACTATCTACTTACAACAAATCCAACTAACCACTGATCCGTCAAACAGGATCACAGCTAGAACAGAAAAATCATTAAAATGCCTATTGCTCAACTGCCGATCGGCAGCGAAACATGCTTCTGACATAGCTGATATCATTATCAATAGACATAACAATCCTTACTGAAACCTGGCTATCTGAATCCTCGTCCCCAGTCTTGGACCTGCTGGTGCCCCGCACTATAACATAATGAGACTTGACAGACAAAAAAAGACTGGAGGTGGTATTACCTGTATCCACAGATCAAACTTAGAAATTGGACAATTTCAATCAGACCCTCTCGAATCATGCGAATACCTTATATACCTCACCGGGAAATAACATGAACTTCATTGACCAACTAATGGAGATCATCACTGCCAACACCAACAAAGACATTAATAATATATTTTTAGGTGATTTTATTCTACACTGGAACGAAAACAATGACAAACAGGTCAACGCCTTTAAAGACTTTCTAACTGAGTTAAAATTATCGCAAGCATGTCTACAACCTACACACTCGAAAGGAGCAACATTAGACTGGATTATCTTGAAGAATACTGACATCTCAATCCTCTCAATAGAACCATGCGACAGGTCAGATCACCACGACATAACCTTTCTAATACCGTCACGCGAGAAGATAAAAACCACTCATTCTAGCAAAATGAAAAGATGGATACGAGAAACCAGAGACTCCAATATGGATCTTCTAATGGAAAGCTGCAAAAGAGACCCAATCCTACCTGACAACACGCAGAATGTGAATGAGCTAACAAACCATTACACTACCACAATGTCGAAAATAGTCAACTCCACCATACCACTCAAATTAAAAAGAGTTACGGAAAAGATTAAAAACCCATGGTTTATTGGAATATTGAATGAAGATAGGCGAAAATTGAGACGTGCAGAAAGAAAATGGAGACAACAGCCATCATCCCCTGAGCTGAAATCTCTCAGAAAAATCAGAAAGGAATATAATAAAAAGATCATCAACTCGAAAAAGGAATTTATCAGGACTGAACTGGATAACGCCAAAAACAGACCACGGAAACGGTTTGAGATTATAAAACAACAATCAAATAAGCTGGCAAAATCTGCTCAATAAGTCACTAAAACACAATTAAGTTGCGAAGAATTCTCCAACTTTTTCAATAACAAAGCAGACGAACTGGAAAAAGAAATTAGGATCGCTGCAGACAACCCTGACTACAATACATCATCATCACAATCTGCACCAAACTATGCGAATATTGCGACAAAAAACAAGGCACACTGGGACACTTTCAAATTATTAGACCAGAATGAGATTGCTAAAACACTTGCTGACACTAAACCCAACAATCACTATAATGACCCGCTACCCTCAAAATGCCTGAAAGAAATCAGCCATATTATGATTCCAATACGGACTGAAATCATAACGCCTCACTTTCCCAGGGGGTCCTCCCAGAATGCCTTAAGACAGGACAAGTAGTCCCGATCCTCAAAAAACCCACAGCAGACCCGGCAGATCCAAATAACTATCACCCAGTGACCAAGATCCCTCTTCTTGCCAAATTAATAGAGAGATGTGTACAGAATCAGTTAAGCCGACATATCAACAACTTCTCTCTATTGGATGACTGCCAATCGGGATTCAGAACAGGCCACAGCACGGAAACAGCAATCCTTCACATTGTCGATGATGCACTTCAAGCAATAGATCACAACCAATCTTGCCTACTCATCCTCCTAGACCTGTCCTCAGTGTTTGATACAGTTAACCACGAAAAACTTTTAAACAGACTTCACGACAGGATGGGAATTTCTGGCAATGTACTGGAATGGTTTGAATCATTCTTACAGAATAGAACTCAGAGATTCCTAGTAAACCAATCTCTTTCTCCTTCATGCCCAAACACAATTGGAGTACCCCAAGGATCTACTCTATCTCCTTCACTGTTTAACTTATACATCGAACCCCTTACAGAAATCCTGCGAAATTCCAAAATATCTGACCATATGTACGCGGACGACACGCAACTTTACATCCAGATTGCATCACTAGAAGACACAACCACTATGAATGAGGCCCTCAAAATGACGCTAAAATGGCTAATTAGCAACCATCTCAAGCGAAACGCAAATAAAACAGAATTCTTACTGATCACACCACAAAAGAATCAAGCAGAAGTGAAGGAATGGTCCAAAATGATCACAGCGTTAAACTGAACCCCTACTCTAGTTGACTCAGCTAAATCTCTCGGAATCACAATGGATGAACACCTTGATATGAAAACCCACATTAAAGTAATGGCAAAAAACGCACGCTTTCATCTGAACTACTTAAGAAAAATGAAGTCAATTTTATCGGAGAATGACCTAAAACTAGCTGTGCAATCACTAGTTATCTCAAGAATTGAATATGGGTGCACAACGCTAGCAGGTCTTACAAATATTTCTACAGCTCCCCTAAAAGCATGCCTCAATGCAGCGGCAAGACTTATTACAGGATCGAGGAAATTTGACTACATCTCCCCTCACCTGAAAGCTTTAAACTGGCTACCCTACGAAGCTAGAATACAGCTAAAAATGGAATGTATCACCCATAAAGCGATTCATCACAACACACCTAGATATGTTGCCCAGAAAATAGAAATTTCAGGAGGAAACAGACCTGCCCGGAGTGCCAATTTTCTGCTGCTGAGACCTCCTATCTTCAGGAAGAAAAAAACCTATAAGAGAGCGTTCTCTGGTGCAGCCACCAGAATCTGGAACGCTCTTCCTGCGAACATCAGAAATATTTCGAACACTGCAACATTTAAGAAGGAAACTAAGATCTTTCTCATGAGCAAGTTCCTCCCATAGGTAGTCAATTCGCCACCTGAGACTCAACGGTGAGGGTTTATTAGAAAACATCGTAGGAAATATATAGAAAATGACCCACGGTAAGAAGTCACCGGCGGAAGGCAAGAGACAAACCAGGGGACGGGAGAAAACATTCAGCTACTACCTCAGAATAGTTTTATTCGTGTCTTGTAATCATGTAGCGGTATATTATCGTTTTCTTTATATTATCTACCTATAGACTTGGTACGGAAGTATTATTAACTAATGTTTACAATCTTATTGCTTGTTATATACATTGCTGTTTTTTCACCTATGCCATGTGATGTTAAGCGCTCTGATACCCAAGGGTCTAGTTCGCGCTATAGAAAACTGTTTATAAATAAATAAATATATATATATATATATATATACATATATATTTTTCAATTGCGGGCTACCTAGAAGAGAAAAAATATGCTGATTATCACATCCCCTGAATGATAATGAAGTCTATGCTATGAATATATATATATGTATCTATGCACAATGAGAAATGAGAAAGCACTGGGCTGCTATATCCTATTTCTTTTTCAATATTCAGAACTGGGTACACAGATTTCAAACATTAAATCAAAAGTTATTAGAAAGGCACGCAGCTGATTAAACTGCTTTATATAAACTAAAAATAACAGTTTCTGATTGTTTTATTTAAATTCACATTTTTATAACACTATGATGTTTCTTCTGTAATAACATGGCCCTCAAGGCTCATAGTGCAGGGTGCATTGTAGTTAACAAGTAGGAAATGCGTGTTTAAGTTTACATGTCCAGGCAGTGAAAGACTCCTGAAGTTGTTTTCTCCTGTTGTGAGGCCTACCTGTCCTATTGACTAACTCTAGGTTACCATATTACACTTAATAAGTGGTATATTTGGATAGGGAGTAGATAGAGATATGCTGTTTACAATCTAATGAAGTTTTAATCAAAATTACATTTTGAAATCCGGTTTTCCAAAGTTGGCATTTCTTGCCCGAACCAAAAGTGCCTTTTGCCATTGTCCTGGGTAACATGATTTTGAATGGCTCTGCTGTTGGGGTTTTTGTATTACAACCAGACAGTGACAAAAGGGGGCTAATGTGGACTGGATGGGTATTCTGACAGGATGAGTGGGGATGGACTGTAACCAACCCAAATTACACATCCAGGTGTTTGCCTAAAGCACAAACAAAGTAACCTGACACTTGGCCTACCCTGCCCTGCCATCTATCACCACAGACAGTTTGGAGCCTTGCCAGGGAAAGGGAAGAGCTTTCCAGTAACAGTACTGGCGGTAGGTTAGGAACTACCCAACATAGAGGCTGGTACTAAGTATAAGTACTGGACCTCCAAAGCCACTCATTAGAATATTCCTTGCCCTGTGGCAAATTCAGAAGCAATACCCTGCAGCCCTGAATGTTTGACTTGCTGTCTGAAGAAGGAAGAAAGGGCCTGCCTACCTTGCTCCCAGGCTATTCAAATAACTCCAAGGGTAAGGTGGCTCACCTCTTGTGTGAGCTAGAGGGGTGCAATAAAATTCAGATGCCTACATGCAAATGTTCATCTGACCGGTTGAACCTGGACCTGCCTGAGCTCTGCTGCTGGCCTCTACTGGAGTGAGTTTTGACCCCCAGGAGGTGACCCCAGTTCCTGGTTCTTGCCTGGCAACAATGGAAGCTCCTCCCCAAAGAAAAGGTGAACATCCTGAAGGTTGGGCTCCATGCAACTGCAAAAAGGTGCAAAGGGCACTTTTGTGCCGAAAGTCTGCCACCCTCAACGAATCCCAACTCAAAGCTTTGGTAATACCTGCACTTTGTGCTGACAGTGATTGTCCACTAAGACCGGCAACACAACACCTACACTTCGTGTTACAGGAACAACAGCCCATGACAACCGCCAACACGAAGCTCCAGCAATGGATTTTCTCGCTACAGCAATGACCGTCCACAATATTCAACCTGCTCTTCGTGCCAAAAGCACCTCCTTCTCCAACATGAGTAAAACTTTTCATGCTGGACTTGAGAAGGTGACCTGGTACCTGTATCTGACCCGCGCACCATCACGGCCGGTCTGAACTTGTGACTTTTCCCAGGTCAAGAGCAACCTGATGACTGCGTGTTGTGCTTTGTGCTTTTATGTACTTTTTTTCACTGAAAACTTTAAAAAAGAATATATCTGGTTCTACTGATTGAATTTTGTCATTCTGGTAACATTTTATTTAATAAAACGTGCTATATGTTTTTATGTGCTCTATGGGATTTTTCTTGTGCTCATTTTGTTAGTTGTGTGCTGCATAACGACTTTACACATTGCCTCTAAGTTAATCTTGACTACTTCTGTGCCAAGCTACCAGGGGGTTAAGCAACAGTTTATTTAGTGACTTTTTGAGGTTCACCCTGGCACGGATTGTGGTTCTTGCCTGAATGGGGTTACCCCTCCCTCAGCCAAATAACCATAACCCAATTTCTTATAGTATCAAATGTGTTTGTCAATTGATATTGATTTTTAAAAGGATGCAAGTTGACTGCCACACAGTCTTATTTAGAAATATGATTTCAATAGGAATCATGTATGATATAAACAGGGTTTCAGTGAAAATAAATTGACAACAGTTAGTTACAAAATGTGCTTTGGAAATAAGTCAATAAACTCTTTGGAATAACTAAACCTGTGATTTGTGATGAGGAACTTTCTTTCCTTTTCTAGTTCTTGCGAAAAATAAAAAGCAGATGTATCAGACCTCTCATAACTATTAAAATAGGGAAAACTTTTCTAGGGGGCTGTAGGACTATTTATGCGTGTTGTCAAACAATGCTCCCACTGTGTTTACTTTTATATTTTTCTAGAACTGTTTCATTGACGATGTAATGATAACCTTAATGATGAAAACAAAATGGCTTCTGATATTTTTCTGTTTAAATAGGGATCCCCATTGTACAATGAGGCATATTAACTTAAATCATCCATTGATTTTTTTAACACATTTATGTCCCAGAAGTTTGCAAAAGGGCCTGCATGTCATTTGGTGATTTTGAAAACATAGGCGATCTGGATAATTTCTTTCAGACCCTTAATTTGATAGGGAACTCTTTCCCAAATACTGCCCAGCACAGGATACGCATGATGTCCACAGCATGATAATCCGTTAATGCACTGTGAGGAAAATATTGTGGTTGCAATTTTTAGACCACAGGAAACAACACTGTTTTATCACAAATGCAGTTCCCATGTACCAGGAACAAAATGTGTAATCATTGTTGTAGTCCACATTAGCTTGGAAAAAACTACATTAGCAATACAGATACATATGATGTCTGTCACAGAAACCAAAAGAAAGCAACAACCCATCTGTCGCGCCAATTGACTGCAGGGATCATTATTTCTCTTGTTTCAAAACCTGAGTAATTTTAACACACTTTAAAGTTTCATGCAATAATACATTTTCAATTAATGTGGGTTATGTTGGTGGTCCATAATTAACTACAGTTGCAGGGGTTGCAGTTGTAACTAATGCAGCATCAGGTTTACTTGTAGAAACTGACTCTCGTATTGCATCATTTGATGTCATTAGCTTTTGATGTAAAGTTAGAGATACAATAGTCTCATCAGTCACCAGAATGGGGCTGACAGTTTCAATCTAGGTGTATTCTTCTTGGTGTATTCCTCCAGAGTAGAAAGAGGATGTGTTGACCTATTCCAGTGGCATCTTGGTTTTCATCAAAGTCTTTTAGACGGAATAAGTCATATAGTGCTTTTTGATGAAATCAATCAACATGTTACTGTTTTCTTAGATGCAGGGAGTGGCCACAATATTACTGTCTGAGTTCCTTCCACCACAGGAACCTGAAGAGGTGGTCTGAAGGATTGTCCAAAGACTTGTCAGAAATCTCTTCTTATGAAAGATCTCCCACTTTGGCAAGCCATCCATCATCAGTGTTAGTAACTTGATCTTCATTGGTGGCAGAGTTCTTCACATAAGACAAAATAGTGCTGGCATTTTGAGCAGTCTGGAAAACAAAATTAACCATGAACTAAGGTCAGGTGCTTTGACTTTAACTCTGCCACTTTCTGGAGATATCAAGATCATGCAGAAACATTGGTACTTCAAACAGGAAGAGGTATGAGCACCTAAATACACCTCTGGGGAAATGATTTAGTCCGCTCTGAACTCCATTTGAGCTAGGTAGCCATGTCACTGCTGTATCTAATACTCTAACGGCCAAGGATTGTTTAAGCATACTGATGATTTGCTCTACAACAACATTCAATTCCAGATGGAGAGGGTGCAAACATGTCAGTCGTACCGCCAGATCAGATATAGCATCAATAAATGCCTTGGCTGAAAATGCAGGACCATTGACGAAATGAAAGGTATGAACTGCTCCCATTGCTACTAGGCTCTGTAAGTCTTTTATAATGTATCAGTGGCAGTTTTTATGTGGCCAGACCCAAAGTAATCTAGAACATGAATCGACCTCAACCAATATGTACTTGTACTAATTGACACTCAGTAATGGACAGACATGGTTGAGGAAGATTGCACCACACTGTTTACCGGAGATAGCAAGGGGAGTAGTTGCTGGCGTTACAACAGTTGAATGTTGTATTTGATTTGAAATATGGCATTGCTGCACATATTTCCTCGTAGCCTTTAGTAAGTATAGTCACCTGTATTGTTGCTGTAGAATTGACACAGTAGCACTGAGCAAAATGTACCTCTTCCTGAGCTGCTCCTAATCTAGCTTCATTTTTATAGGCAACGGTGTGTTGCACATGGACAAAATGAAGCTTGTCCTGTAGAATAGACACATTTCTCAAAAGCTATGTACTTTTTATTTACTTCCCCTTTGAATCGCTGAATCTGTTTCAGTGCCAATGTGGTAAAAGTACTTTGTTGATATCTACATGGAATGCTGAATAAGATACAGTTAATGTGGGTACTGGTGGATTTCCCATCTGAAGGGCAAGTAGTAGTCCAGGTATTTCTGCTAGCTCAGCAATGTAGTCTCACAGAAATTTTGTGTGTGTGGGTAGCACCTTGAAGTCACCATCCTCAGAAATTGGGTAGCATATTTGGAGTTTGTAAAGTATTTTGTGTATATTATAAAAATACCTGAATGTGAACTGTTGGATCACATTCAAATTTGACATCATTGGCATTTAAAGATGCAGGTTACTGTACCCAATCAAGGTGTTCAGTGTGTGCATTCAGAAAACTAACTTTTTGTTTTTGTTTCCAGTATAGGTAAGGGAGAAATAACAAGGATTGCGTCTTTACTGCAGTGTGGATTATTTCAGTAAATGTAAATCATTCCTCAGCACAGGTAATCAAGTGTGATCTATATGCTATGGGAGTTGTCTGCCCCTCATTGTAAACTACATATTTGTAGCCTTAAATGCTGGGAACAACCCTAATCAATAGATTTCTCTTGTTAGAGGCCCGAGGGGAGTCTGGTGGACGCACCTCAACTACGGCCTCTCCTGGACGTCGATCCTAAGTTCCTGCGACACCGACGCAACGACCCGTCTCACCGGCAGGATGGAGACAAGAAAGGGACAAGGCGGTGATGGCGGCCATAGGCAAGGTAGAAATCAGCCCATCCAGCAACATGTCAGAACACATGAGGAGTGGAGACCTGACCCTGGGTCGAGCAGCGCTCATGGGATGTCGGAGCCGGACTTGCCGGTGGTCACTCCACAAACAGCAGACGGAGTGTTCGGCTGAGGGGACTGTAAAGGTGACGTGGCAGCCGACTTGAGGTACCGGGGACGTGTGGTGGTCCTGCAATGGCATTTGAAGTAAGATGGGGGGGGGGGGTTTGTGGTTGCTCTGGGATACTGTCATGGGGACCTGGAGCAAGGACATGAACTCTTGGGAGAGGGCGGTGGGAGGGAGGTTCCGGGATTTTGGGTAAACGTTCCAAGTAGCCTGCCTTGAATTGGAATCTATGCGTATTGATGTTTTGGGGTTGGATGGGGTGCCATGTTGGAAGCCTGTCCTGGGGAAGGGGAGTTAGGGAAGTTTTAGTCGCCTTGTTAATGGGGTAAGGGTAACAGGAGTTGGGCGTGTCGGGGTAGTGATTGAGATGGATTGTCAACTAGTACAATGGCAGCAATGGGACCCCCATTAGGGTACACATGTCTCACGTGGAATGTCAGG
Source organism: Lissotriton vulgaris (assembly GCF_964263255.1). Classification (NCBI taxonomy): domain Eukaryota; kingdom Metazoa; phylum Chordata; class Amphibia; order Caudata; family Salamandridae; genus Lissotriton; species Lissotriton vulgaris. Next base: position 2,134,833,629 of record NC_141687.1, on the reverse strand, counting down.
GGTATGCACACTATGCATAGGCTCCATAAAATACACTCTTATTTGATTGGACAAGGTGTTCCTATCTCCTTTCTTCAGGAGACGCACCATTTTGGCGAAAGAGGGGAAGGCTCTGCAGCGTAGGTGGCGGGGTCAAGTCTATTACACTGGGTTTTCGGCCTATGCGAGGGGGGTACTCATCTGGATAAGGGCGGGGGTTCCTTTTCAATGTACATCATAGCTGACTGACCCCGAGGGCAGATATGTAGTAGTGCGAGGGAAACTGGATGGTAGAGACCTAACATTGGGATGTCTGTATTCTCCAAATGTGGTACAGCCCCCTTTCTTTGCTTCCTTTTCCCGAACACTGGCTTCAGTGCTGGTAGTCCCTTTACTCGTTGGAGGGGATTTTAATTGTGTCACAGATTTTGCCCTCGATCGTTCACACCCCCCATTACCAAATGCACCGGCACACAAACTAGCAGCTGCGCGTTCCATCTGGCAGCGTCAATGGGGTTTGGTAGACACCTGGAGATCTCAGCACCTAACGGAGAGGGATTATTCCTTTTTCTCTGCTCTCCATGAGTTGCATGTCCATATAGATGCCCTCCTGTGTTCCCCTGAAGTACATGGCGAGATCTACACTAGTGAGTATCTTGCTCGCACGGTCTCTGACCATAACCCACTGCTGGCTTGGATGAGATGGGCGCGAGTGCGTGCTAAAATTCCTACCTGGAGATTGCGCCCAGTGGCACTTGAGGATCAGGTGTTTAGGACCACTATAGCCTCAAGTATAGCCGATTACTTTCAGAATAATGAGGGGACTTTGGGATCAGCCGCCATTGAATGGGATGCCTTCAAAACAGTGGTGCGTGGAAAGTGCATTGCTACGGTCTCGGGAGTTAGGAAGACATTACTGCGGGAAGTCCAGCGGGGGGATGAGAGAGTGCGCACCCTGGAGAGGGAGTCACCAGAATGCCTGGATAAGCAGGAGGCCTTATTGGAGGCCAGGGAGCTGGCTGCGGCAACGGTGGAACGCCTCCGCTGTTTTGACCATAAGGTGTATCTTACGCGGGCGCATTCGGAACAGGACAAAACGGGGGCCCTTCAGGCCTGGTTGGCAAACCCGGCTCGCAGGGGTTCGGTTATATTCGAGATCAGAGACCAAGCAGGCGCAGCCCATTTTGATCAAAGCAGCATAAATGACCTGTTCTTCGATTATTATACAGAGCTCTACCGCAGCAGGGTCCTGCCCTCGTAGGACGACTTCCAGAGCATTTTTGGGGAGTTGGGCTTACCGGAGTTGGAGGAGGACGAGGCGAAGTCACTGGGTGGCGACATTGAGGTGAGGGAAGTGAGGGTAGCCATTAAAAGTATGGCTCGGAACAAAACGCCAGGATCAGATGGATTCCTGGTGGAGTTCTATCTTACTTACATCGACCTACTAGCTCCCCGACTGGCGTGGCTGTACAATGAAGCTAAGAGGCTGGGCAGGTTACCAGATTCTACTAGGGAGGTGATCATTATCCCGTTATTTAAACCAGGCAAGCAGCCATGGGATAGGTCGGCATGCTCAACCTGGATTATAAGATCCTAAGTAAAATACTGGCAACGCGTTTGCTCCCCCACATGACTACGCTGATCCACGTAGACCAATCCGGGTTCATCCCGGCACGTAAAACTGGGCTTAATATTCGGAGGCTCCTTTATATCTTGGAGGCTGACAGCTATGACGAGAGCGAAGCGGCAGTGTTCGCTGTCGACATTGAAAAAGTCTTCGACAGCTTGGAGTGGAACTACCTCTTTTGGGTCATGAACAAGATGGGGCTGGGCCCAGAGTTTGGGAAGTGGACAGCGCTATTGTATAAAGAAGCAATGGCCAGAGTTAGGATGGGGGAGTAATTTCGGAGGCCTGTGTGGTGGGTAGGGGCACGCGCCAGGATTGCTCCCTCTCGCCTTCATTATTTGCTATAGCGGTGGAGCCTTTGGCGGCGCATGCTCCGTCGGGACGGGCATACCAGGGGTTGGATGTATACGGGCAAGTGCATCACATTGCGCTATACGCGGATGATCTTTTGATGTTTCTGGCAGACACCGGTGACTCCCTACGGGGAGCAAAAGCCCAGTGGAAAGCGTTGAGCACAGTGCCTGGACTGAAGGTCAATTGGGCGAAGTCGTGCCTGTTCCCAACCCGGGAGCGTAGGGAGTGCCCGCGTTCCACTGAGGGGGTAACTTGGGAGGAGAGATGCCTCCCTTACTTGGGTACAACAATCTACCATGACAAGAAAGACATGCTGGAAGGCAACGTGGGGAAGTCAATTAGGGGCGCTAAGACAAATTTTGACTTCTGGGGCATGCTTCCGCTATCTGTAGTGGGGAGAGTGGCACTCCTCAGACTGCTGTATTATTTTAGGGCTCTCCCACTCTGGATCCTGGCGAGTTACTTCAAAAAACTACAGATGATGGTCAATGGATTTCTGTGAGGGGCGGGACGGCACATGGTGGCGCTCAAGACACTCATGAGGCCCAGGGCCGAGGGAGGACTAGCAGTCCCGGATTATGAGACATACTACTTGGCGGCGCAGCTGCAGTGGCCCACGCAGGTGGTAGCGAGGGCCTCCAGAGAGGTAGGGGAGTCCGGTGAACCGGCGGGCCCTGTGCAGGTGTTGTCACGCATAGTTCTGAACCTCCCGATGGGAGATCTGCATCTCTCTCAGGAATTTGATACGGCTAGGAAATGTTGGGGTAGGTACCTGCGGAGAGGGGGGTTAAAGATCCCTTATGCCCCTGAGATCCAGCTGAAAATATGCAGGGCGCTACCTCACGGAGGGTCATGGCAAAGGTTGGAGGCCTGGGAGCAACAGGGACTTGGTACCATAGGTGACTTGTATAAAGACGACTCGTTGTTACCCTTTGACCTTCTAAGTGACCGTTTTGAGCTACCCAGGGGTGAATTTTTGGTGCATGCTGCGTTGACAGCATCGATTCGCAAACATTGGAACATGGGCTTGACGGAACCTCCAACGTCAATGGGATGCCAATATGTAATGGTGGCTGCGGGGACAGTCAAAGCTGTCACGTGCCTTTACCGGCCTATGACAGAGGAGACTCTGGCCCCTCTGCTAGCCCTCAAAGCTAAATGGGAACTGGATATTGAACAGGAGATCCCGGAGACAGCATGGCATGGAATAGTGGAAAGGGCTTGGAAGGGAACGCGTAATGCTAGATTTCAGCTGGTGCATTTCCATATCCTCCACAGAGCATATCTGACTCCTCCCTGCTTGCATAGGTATTTCCCAACACAAACGGCGTCCTGACCACGGTGCCCGGCGGAGATAGCCGATTTCCCACACATGTTCTGATCCTGTCCAGCACTGGGCTCCTAGTGGCAGTGGGTGACGGAGATATTACGGGAGGTTACAGACCGGGACTTACATAACACTATGGCGCACTGCATCCTACATTGGTTTCCCCACACCGCAAAGAACAAAAATCACTAGTAAATTTCTTGACATGGGTTTGCTCTTAGCGAAAAGGAACATAACATCCCAATGGAAGGCGCCTAGGGAACCCAGTGTAGGGAAATGGAAAGCGGAATTCTATAAGTGGGCACAATGTGAAGGGACAGTTCGGTTGCAAGTGGCACTTAGAACGGGCAACAAACGGGCACTGGAAAGAGCGAGGGCCTGGGAACGGTTGGTTTTTGAACTCACATTACCGGAGCAGAGGATGAGGGATCCCTCACACATAGTCCGAGGTGGCGTCTCACCATAGCGCAATCTGAGGCCTACGGGGCTGATGGAATATGTGTTGTTACCCCTTTCCTGAGACGATGGGACTCAATATTTTCTCACTCACATTAGACCCTTGCTAGTTAGACATGGTGGAGCTGACTACGCTTCAAGATAGGGATACCCCGACACGCCTGGGGGGGGGGTTGTTTACGTTGGCTGAGATGGTGGGGTTTCTGGGTGGGGAGGGTGGAGGGGTAAGAGGGAAGTGGGTGGGGGATATGAAGTGGGCCTGAAATCGAACGACAAGCACAATGCAGGCCCAGAGGAATTGGAGATCAGAGATTATGGACTTCCTTCATGGACACTCATGATTTGCTTCTGTACTGTTATGGGGGGCGGAGTCAGCTATGTGAAGAATGACATGGATGAGGTGCTCGGTTTTAAGGGATTGGTAACTGTGTTGTATTCACTGTGTGCTGAATATTGAACCTACAAAACAATAAAAATTGTGTTTAAAAAAAAAATCAATAGATTTCTCTTATTGTCCCATATCTGTGAACATTTAGGGGCATATTTACAAGTCCAATGCGCTGCCGGAGCATCTCTTTGTTTGATGCAGCTGCAGCGCAATGGGCTTGCCCATATTTACAAGGCCACATTAAGTCACCATATGTGACTTTTTATTGTCTTGTAAATATGTATTCTGCAGCTGGCATAGAAAGATTGAGTTAATTTTGTGCAGGAACAATAATATGGGAATAACAGGAAGGGATAACTTCCTGCACAAAAAAAACATCCCTGCAGTGCAAGTACCTTTACAAAATGACACTAGGGTGCCTGCGCTGGCGCATCTCAAGCAATTGTGCACCATCAAAGGGGAAAGCACAGGAGTAGGTCATATTGTTGTTATTATGACGTATCGCTGTGCTTTGAAAATGACGCAGCACGTTACAACTAAATGACTTGCAGCGCTGCACTGCGTCATTTTCTTATAAATGAGGCACTCAGTCTGTAGCATTTCTGCTTGCATCCACATAAAATAGCATGTGTCTTCATCCAATTCCTTTCAGAAAATGTGGAAGTAAATAATTCATGCAAGGGCTTGATCCAGCGGGCCAAGAGAAATTCTGTCTCATATAGAACAACTCTACACCACGATACTCACTATCATTCATAAAATAACACTAGGCCCACAAATGACTGAGACATGAATTGACCTACTGAATCATATGACCTAATTAATCTAACTTTGACATAAACATTTAATTAAGTCAAAATTCATAGGCAATGGATTAACTAATGGTAACTCAAGGAAACAAACAAGACCAGCTTGTCATTTCAAAATCTATTTTTATTAACTTTATTTTTTAAAGCAGAATGCATTTTAATGCGAAAACTTTTATTAGCAATTTTATTAAGCAGATTTATTTATTAAAGGCACATTTGTCTTAGCAGTTCGAACCAAAGTCAGCATGAGAAAATGCTCAAACATGTAAATTATTTCTCCAGAGCCCTAATTCCCTATATTAGCTAAAGAAAACCTAAAGGGGAAAAGTAAAGTCTCTAAGGATCTTACGTGAAACGAAAATCTGGCAGCGTCTCTAGAGCACAGGAACGAACGAACAGCAAGGGGGTAATTTTTATAGTATTTTCCTATCTAAAACTAACTAAAAGAATACAAATATTCAAGCAAGGCATAATTTGATTGGTCAAGGGACATCTCCTGATGCGGTCATCCGACTCTCGCATAGCAAGAGTCACGTTCTTTCAAGAGCGGCATTGTTCATTTTTTTAACGTGTCATTTGCTTCCGAAGGTAGTTACATTTGACAAAACTCAATACTACTTCCTTCGACCATCCAAGCTTTTCCGCCGCTGAACGTCAAACACGGCCTTGACCATGAAGAAATCTGAACCAAATGTCCTTAGCTTCCACACAGCCTTGTTTGCGAGCCATTCTCCAAGAATTAATGTAGAAAAACATTTCCACATTCCATTGTAGCTGTGCAAGGCCCACTTTTGACAAAACTTTTCACACATCCATTCTAGAAATAGGCCACAAGCCTTTTAACGTGAGTCTAGTATGCAAGGAAACACAAGACAATAATTAATTCAAGAAATGATAATTATTCTGTTACCCACCCCCTTTACTAAAATTAAACCATTAGGCTATGTTACCTAGTTTTGCATATGAACGAATTAACAAACACAGACACATGTGACGACAAAACGTAAACAGAAACACATTTTAAAGAATGCACATGCTATTATTTTAAAAATAGCCACAGTTAATAGTATGACAAAACGAGGGACAAAGTAAATATATTATTCAAAGCAGAATAACGAACATAACAAGAGCACAAATGATTAAACCCGCATGTTGGTGTTGGTGCATATTACTCTAGGTTGAATCAGTACAAACGTGCAAATCATGCAACACTCATTAGTAAAATAAAATCATGGGAATTTAATTTGCCACGGGCTTTTATTCAGAAATAATTCTGAAAGTCCGCTTCATCAACTCCCTCATCTGGTGATTTAAAAATCACCAAATGAACCCAAAAATTTATACTAAATTTTACTTTTTAGAAATGTCATATAATGATCTCTCTCTGTATTAGTAAATCTAAACTCCTGTTTCATCAGTCTGTCTGGAACTCTCATATTGAGCCCTACGGAACTCATCCATTTCTATCTCCTTCTCTTGAGCTTTCTTAAGTTTATAAATCCTTTTCTTTTCCCTCACATGCTTCTTTCTTTTGTGAATCATGCAACTGATTTTTAACAAAAGTGTCACTATAACAATAGCTATTACAGGGTAAAGAACTTTGCCAATGATTGAACTGCCAATGTCAGCAAACCACTCTTTGATTGCCCCAAATCTTTTTGCCAAACGTTCAGAAAAACTGTCACTCTCCATGGGTTCTATTTCCGAATGAAATTCTGTTATATTCTTGATTAGTAATTCAATGTTCTGACTTTTATCTGGGATATATGTGCAGCAAGGCTGAACATGCAAAATCCCACAGACTCCTCCCTCTTTTGCTAAGAGGATGTCTAAAGCAAGCCGGTTTTGCATAACCATGCTTCTGGTAGCAATGAGCTCTGTATTGACCAATTGGAAACCACCAGCAGTAGGAGTGGACAATCTGTCAACAATTGTGGAAACTTTTCTAATTTTAATTGCATTCAGAGTACTTCCCACCATAGGAATTATTGCGCCAAATGTATCTCCCATGATTTCTGAAAAGCTTTCTCTTTTGAATCTGTTCAGGTGTTTGCCAATTTCAAATGATCCTTCTCCATTTCTGTCAACATGAAACATTTTGGGAAAGACAAGACCAAGGTAACATGTGCCATACCAATGGTCAGGAAGACTGAAATATGCTTTATTTCCACAAACAAAATAAATTCCTGGGAAAACTGACCTTTACCACCTTTAAATCCCCAACCCCCTATAATTCGGTAGGTGTCCTCACATTGGCTAGCACCGACAAAATAATTGTCGTAAAGCGTATTATCTCTTCTAATGCAAAGCTTTCCACTAACTGGTTCATCTATATGAATAGCAGCAAATCTGTTTTCACCATTAAGTTTCTCGTCATCGATCTGCCAAAACTTAGATTTAGTTTGTTTCAGCATTTCATTCCTCTTATAAATTGCTCTCCTCTCTTCAACCTGATCAATGAAAGATCTTTCCTCATCCCTCATTTTGCAAGTTAAATTATTCTTGTATGCGTACTCATAGGTAAGTTCATTCGTTCCCAGAAAAATTCCCTCATCTGCTTGGCAGGCTTAACTTTGTTAAGACTATGCACAACTTTTTGGTTAGCAAAAATCTCATCGAAATCAGAATAATAATATTCCAGGCGACCAGTTTGATAAAATAAGCTTGATATAACACTGCATGTTATTCCATAAGTAAGGGGAAGCATATTATACTTGACCCCTTCAGAAACTGAAGTAGGAAGCTTAACACATACATAGCAATCCTTAACATCCATAACTCTAACATACTCCGAAAGGAGTCTGGAAAATGAATTAGTAGAAAAATCTCCAACAGATCTGTCCTGATGGACATCTGGTTTATGCTCAATGATTCTATTAGTTTTGCCTGCAACACCATGATCAACTTGTTTTGATTCAGCTTTACTTGTCATATTTATTTTATAATGCTCTTTATCAATGCCAAAAGGGAAAATAACTGCTAAAACTAACCAAACTAGAATAATTAATATCACACAAATAGAAGACATTTTACAACATCTTCTAAAAACAGGTGAACAGTAAATTTTACAGTTCATCTTACATAACAGATCCCGACCTAATAGGTTAACAGGACTACTGTTACAGACAACAAATCTGTGTTTGTCTTTGTAATTTCCAATTTGTATATCTACAGGTTTTGTCAAATTTGTTTTAATCTGCTGATTAGCTACACCAACTACCTGGATTGAATCACCCGAGAGAGGAAGATTTTCAATTTCCACTGATCGAACAGTAGAAAGGGTAGCACCAGTGTCCACAAGAAAAGTGATATCTTTGTCATTCACCTTACCATTTACAAATGGACCTGACTGATCTACCTCAAGAGTGGCTCCAAGCACACACTCTTCTTCCCCCCTCAGGCACCGTCATGAGTAATACTCTGAATCACTGCTCACGTTTTCCTTTAACCAAAATTGTTGAGAGACATTTGACACATTTACTTTTTGCGATCTTTTTACCTGTTCAGTTCCGCAGAAACCCATCTCTGGACTATGTCTCTGTGTATTCATGCAATTTGGCAAAGGTGGCTGTGGAATTTGGTTTTGCTGAATCAATTGGTTCTGCTGATTTGCTAACTGTCGCTGTAGCTGTTGCTGCTGACTTATTTCATTTAACTGTCGTTGAAGCAGTTGCTGTTGCTGCTGATTTATCTCACTCTGCATCTGTGGATTTAATGATTAATTTTTTTAATTTCTGGGCGGATTTTTACACTCACGCTTCCAGTGTCCAATTTCCCCACAATTAAAACAGGGTAGCTTTTCTTTTAACTCTTCAATATTTTTATTACATTTTGGATTATTTGTAAAGTTCCCTTTAAACTTGCCAGGATTCTGGTTCTGCTGAAAAATTTTATTTTCCAAAGCTGCTATCTGCTGCTCAGCTACCTTCACTTGTGCCCACATTGCCTTTTCCTTGAGTTTCTTTTGCTTTGCATCCAACTCATCACTGCAATATTTTGCCTTTCTCAGGATGTCATCAACTGAAAGTGCTTGCCAACCCACAATTCCAGTCCTAATCATGTCCCCTATTTCAGATCTCAGGCCATAAACAAACCTGTAAATGAAGTGGCTCATGTCATTTTCACTTAATTTTTCATAACCACTGTATTGTTTCAATACCAGGAGCAATCTTTCATAATAAGAATGAACCGATTATTTTGGTTCCTGGTTAGTTCTGTCAATTTTAACCCAATCTACTTCTTTTGCAGGAATTTTGTCTTTCAGCCAAACAATTACTTTGTCATAGAAATCCCTGACAATGTCTGAAGGAGCACCTGTTACTTTATGCCGCTGTGGTTCCTCTTTCGGCCAACCCACAGAAATGTTACATTCTGTCCAAAGATATGACGGGACAACAATGTCAAAGAAACCATCAAGATCAATCCACAGAACTTTAGAAACTTTAATAAATCTGTCAACCTGTCGATACCATTCCACTGGCTTTTCTCTGAGTCGAGGAAAATCATTCGTAAACAGTAATATATCCTGTCTCGTCCAGGGAACATAAACATATGCCCCACCAGCTATTTCCCTCATCGGAAATTCACCAAAACTTCTCCCCTGTCTCTCTTTTCTTCCTCTCTTTTCTTTGTCCATTTAACTCTCCATTTGCTTAAATCGCCTAATCTTTTTAAGAACACAATCAATTCCTTTATATGGGTTATTCTGCCTGTAGTATTAATATTTTCTATGTCTTTTTCAGAAAAATCCACTCTGTAATGCTTTTGTAATTGCTTCTGGTGAGTTAAATACATTTCCAATTCAGCAGCCACCTCTTCAAACTGTTCTTATTTATTCTTGGTTTTCCACTGAATACTTTTGCAAATAAAAAGCAGTTCATCATCCTGATATTGCTTCAAACAGTCAGTACCAATTGTGCCAATAATCAATTCTTTTAAATCTGCTTTTAATTTAGCAACATCAAGCTGTTTTGATTCAGGAACTTGTGGTAAATCTGTTCTATTTACAGAGCCAGAATCTGATTCTGCAACTGATGGTGTGACATTTGACAATCCTTGATTTAAAGTTAAAATTGGCATTGTTTTATCTTTACGAATCTCTGTTAACTCAGAATAGAAATTTTCAGCCGCCTTCTGAATTTCTGCATTCAAAGGATTTGTTATCACAGAATGCCTGTTCTCACTCTGATCAAAAACTGGTACAACAGGACCAATTGTAACTGGAACTGTCACTGCTTCCATGCCTTTTGTCAATTGTTGAATTAATTCTCCTTTTGCTTTAAAATATTTTGTTATATTTGGAATTTCCTCAGGCAATGTCTTTTTATTATTTCTCGGGAAATTATTTCTCAAGTCAGAATTTTCTCTTGGGGAGTTTGTTTTACTTCCCGATCTCACTCTATCAGGTAATTTCACAAATCTGGGTGAATCCTCAACTTCTCTAGGTGCACTAGGAGAAACACCTGAAAAACTCCTTGGAATAGAATGTGAACAACCTGGTTGATACGGCGGAGGACTGTTTAACATATCCTCTAAAACTGCATCAAATTCTTGATCTAATTCACCTTTTTCCTGAGAATTCTTTTGACCTGTTTCTACAACCATTTCTAATACTGGATATAATCCTTCCTGCATGTCACCTTTCCTCCAACGTCGCACTTTATCTTGATGGGTTTCTTTATATAAACTTCTTGGTGTTCCCCAATTTTCTCGCTCAAGCTCCATCATTTCAATTTCCCATTCAACCAAAGCTTCAAATTGAGTGGGCCTGGGTCTTGGTGAAAGAGCCATCATTTATCTCTTAAATTCCTCAGAACTTTAACATTAAATGACCCATCCTCCGGCCAGGCTAAAACACCATCACCCCTAGTGTATTCAATCCAATTTTCAAACCAGAGAACAGTATGATAACCATATTCTCCTTCCATATATGCTGCGGGTGTTTTATACTTATGAAGTAATTTTCCACCACGTGCTTTAATTTTCTTGTCAGGATTAAATACATTTTTAATTTTCTGAAACCATGAAGGCTTTTTCTCTTCCTTATACCAATAACTCATGTTTAAAATCAAATCGTATAGTTTAGAAAAGATCGTAAATATTTTCCGTTGTTCCCCTGCCCTGACCAATCCGTGCGCAAAATTCACCAACAAACCAATCAGGTTAATCTACGTCACCACCTTGCTCAACCAATGAGAAACTAGTTTTCAGAAATGACCATTCAGCTAACAGCTCGGTTTGATCACGTGAACCAATCAGCATACTTGCTGTGACGTATGTCAACCAATCACAGCGCGAACCCTGTGACGTACACTGCCACTGCAGCGAAGCTGCGCGTGTCAGTGTCACTCCGTAAACTCACCCCTCCTTTACAAAATATTTTCACAGCGCCATTTTAAACAATTCTTTTCAAAGAATTTCAGGTAATAACCACAGAAAAACAAACCATTTGTCCTTTTTGCTAAACAAAGAGATGGTTTTATCAAACATTCAAGAATTCATTCGTGTTAAATAGACAACGCTATTTTCACAAAAACAATTTTTCAGCTTTCATACGAAAGAAACCTATCCATACAAACATGAAATCCTCTTCGGTAGGACTTTAACCAACCAAATAAAATTCCTGATACGCCAGTAAGAATAGACAATGCTACCTCACCCTTCACACAAGCTCTGAAAAATCCTACTACTCTTTTCACAGCGAGTTTTAAAACAGGCTCCTAGTCCTTATACTCGGAGTTACAATTTCATAGGCAAACCTCACTATTCATGCAAACTGTTATACCTAAATCCCTAAACTTGTGTTGTGCAACCACAACACTTAGTGATATTTCTGTACCACTAATTTGAAACAGAACAAATTAACTGTGTAACTTCACCTGTCACACTACTCTGCCGGCACATAGGCTTTTCACACTGCTGGAAAAAACCTTTCAACAACAAATAACAACGAAACAAAACTTAACATATGTGAAAACATGTATCCTATGTAATTACCATGTAACATGTATGTTACCATAGTAACCATCCTCTGCTACCAGGAATTTGATCCAGCGGGTCAAGAGAAATTCTGTCTCATATAGAACAACTCTACACCACAATACTCACTATCATTCATAAAATTAACACTAGGCCCATAAATGACTGAGACATGAATTGACCTACTGAATCATAGGACCTAATTAATCTAACTTTGACATAAACATTTAATTAAGTCAAAATTCATAGGCAATGGATTAACTAATGGTAACTCAAGGAAACAAACAAGACCAGCTTGTCATTTCAAAATCTATTTTTATTAACTTTATTTTTTAAAGCAGAATGCATTTTAATGCGAAAACTTTTATTAGCAATTTTCTTAAGCAGATTTATTTATTAAAGGCACATTTGTCTTAGCAGTTCGAACCAAAGTCAGCATGAGAAAATGCTCAAACATTTAAATTATTTCTCCAGAGCCCTAATTCCCTATATTAACTAAAGAAAACCTAAAGGGCAAAAGTAAAGTCTCTAAGGATCTTACATGAAACGAAAATCTGGCAGCGTCTCTGGAGCACAGGAACAAACGAACAGTGCTCTTAGCAAGGGGGCAATTTTTATAGTATTTTCCTATCTAAAACTAACAAAAAGAATACAAATATTCAAGCAAGACATAATTTGATTGGTCAAAGGACATCTCCTGATGCGGTCATCCAAATCTCGCATAGCAAGAGTCACGTTCTTTCAAGAGCGGCATTGTTCATGTTTTTTAACGTGTCACTTGCTTCCGATGGTAGTTACATTTGATAAAACTCAATACTACTTCCTTCGACCATCCAAGCTTTTCCGCCGCTGAAGGTCAAACACGGCCTTGACCATGAAGAAATCTGAACCAAACGTCCTTAGCTTCCACACAGCCTTGTTTGCGAGCCATTCTCCAAGAATTAATGTAGAAAAACATTTCCACATTCCATTGTAGCTGTGCAAAGCCCGCTTTTGACTAAGCTTTTCACACATCCATTCTAGAAATAAGCCACAAGCCTTTTAACGTGAGTCTAGTATGCAAGGAAACACAAGACAATAATTAATTCAAGAAATGATAATTATTCTGTAACCCACCCCCTTTACTAAAATTAACCCATTAGACTATGTTACCTAGTTTTGCATATGAACGAATAAACAAACACAGACACATGTGACGACAAAACATAAACAGAAGCACATTTTAAAGAATGCACATGCTATTATTTTAAAAACAGCCGCAGTTAATAGTATGACAAAACAAGGGACAAAGTAAATGTATTATTCAAAGCAGAATAACGAACATAACAAGAGCACAAATGATTAAACCCACGTGTTGGTGTTGGTGCATATTACTCTAGGTTGAATCAGTACAAACGTGCAAATCATGCAACACTCATTAGTAAAATAAAATCATGGGAATTTCATTTGCCACAGGCTTTTATTCAGAAATAATTCTGAAAGTCCGCTTCCTCAGGCTCAACCCACTCAGCATAATATGACAAGTAAACTCTTCCAAAGTTGAGAAACCCGATCAGGGATTGTAACTTTCTTAATGTGTTTCTTTAGATTCTAAAGTAGCACACTTCTGAATTAAGTCAAGTGCCAATCTTTTACCCTTACTGGATAATTTATTTTCAATTAGAATTATATTAAGATATGCAATTTTATATATATTTTTAATTGATTGTAAAGGCATGTTTTGTTTGATTGTATAGCCATGTTGGACTAGGGGCACCCCAATCCAGGTGTTTAGTCAGATCATCACTTGTAATGTGTATGTCATCAATATATATTAGTGTTTTGGGATCTTGTTGTAAGACCACCATAAACCTTACTGCAAAGTGTCAAGGGCTGTTCTTATATCCTGGGGGCAATTGTTTACTAAAAACCGCCAAATGAAAAAGCATACTGGTGCTATAATTTAATTAAAGAATCAATTAGATACGGCAAACATTGTTTTATATGTTTTCCTGATTAAATTCATTATTAGTCTAGAGCTGTGAGAATTTTTTACAGCATGTGTGCATGTAGGTTTATTTAAATTCCGATAGTCTGAAACTATACTATATGACTGTCAGATCCTAATACCTGAAACAGAGAAGTGTTCAAGGTGGGAAGAAAATGCACTAGTATACCTTGATATTGCAATTGATCTCAAATAGCTTCTGTATCACGCTTAGTGTCAGGTTTAAAAGGGTATTGAGCCTAGACCTCGGGTAATCACCTATCTGGAGGTTTTACATGTACACCCGGTGTTTAAAGCTCTCTATATTCTTTAGTTTGAGTCACCAACACCAGATGCTACTTCAGAGTCTGGTGAACTATTGTTACTTTTGCTGCACTGTCCAAAAATGCTGTTCATGTCCTCTTCTGCAGTAGTTTCCATAGCCTCCAAGGCATATTTTGTTGCTAAACAAGTTACTTTCATTTTCTTAAAATGTGTCTTTGAGGCTGAATTGTTCTCTTCCTAATATATGCTAACTACAGCTTCAAACGCTAGTTTGCTTTTTTTGTTTGACGTATTCATCCTTTCTGCAATACTTAGCTCATCAACTTTTTTCTCTCCTTTTACTTTCTCCAGAGTCCAGCAAGGAACAGAATGATTATTGAAACCAATCCAGCTTTGTCATTCTTTCATGGTTCCTCATAATGATATCCACCCCTACAAGACACCTGTAATTTAGAGGGTCCAGTTCTGGCTTCCTGCTTTGCTTTTTTGTTAGCCTCCGATGCAGCTTTCTCCTCACCGGAGATTTGTTTTGCTTTGAGTTGCTACTTTGTGGCTTGAGAACCTAAAGTATCATGGACCACCGCGTAGTAAACTTCTGAAATAATTCTGGGACGCTCCTATTGATGATCTTGAACAGGAACAGCTGCAAAGCTAGCGCACAGCCAGAACTGCGGCCTTAATCCACATCCTAGGCAGCTTTGTGCTTATTCGAGATTGGTTTTAACACCTTCGGTAATAGCATGTGTAGCAGTATAAACACTAGCAAAGATTGTTCTCATGTAGCATAGTTTTCCACAAGTGGTACCATACGAAGTTGAACACATAGCTAACATGCAAAGGTGTCTTTTCAAGGGGGACCATTATCAAAGTCATGGACAATCCTTCATGCGCGATTCCGGGCCATTTTCTTTTGCAACCTGAGGAAGGTTAGAAATGCCAAAAATTCATTTATTTTTCTTCTTTTAAAATATCCCCAATTTTGTAAACATGTACATTACATTTAAGTGACTAGTAAATATCATTCACTAACTTTTTTCAGAAAGGAAAAATAAAATGAATGCAGGATAATGGTAGTAGACAGGCTGCCAAAGCAAAAGCCATATAACTGGCACTATGCCTTCAGGGACCCATCCTTCTTCCTGTGTCCCACCATACACCAGAGGTGACAGTCCAGTTAGTTTATGCAGAGATAATAATATCTTGGGTAAAGCAGGAAGAACCACCGTTCTAATATCTTGTCTGGGGGCCAGGGAGTGTGCTTATTGTTAGACCTAACATGCTTGGTGTGGTGTTCCTCCAAATGTTTCCCTTTACCCACCTATTTTACCTGATTATATTTTTGTTGGCATTAGCATACTGTGTACTCTACACATGCTAACCACAGGTAAAGCGCTTGTGCTGTCTCTCAATCATGGTGAAATTGGCAGTTACCTAGTTCGCACATTGTAAGGGGCACATGCCTCATTGCACCCGTTTGCGATTCCTAAATTGCGAAAATTAAGGAATCGCAATTTAGAAATCGCAAACGGCAATGCATGATTAAATCGCAAATATTTTAGCGAATTCTTAATTTTCCTTAATTGCGATTCACATTTTGCAAATCGCAATTAAGGAAAACCTTCCCATTGATTCCTATGGGCCAAAAGGCCCGTAGGAATCAATGGGAAGGCATTAAAATTTTGCGATTTTAATTTTGCCCCCCCCCGCACCCTTGAAATGCTACTTTAAGTGCAAGTTTCACACACACATGTCCAGAGGACATGTGTGTGTGTAACATGACACTTTCAAAAATGCTTTTTTGAGCATATTTGAAAGATTTCGCAAATTAACACGAGGTTCACCCTCGTGTTAATTTGCTCCCCCTATTTGCGAATTCTCCGTTTTTTAAACATTCATGCATTGCATTTAAGGAATCGCAAAAATGCGATTCCTTAAATGCAATCATATTTTTAGAAATCGCAAAAAATTGCGATTTCTAAAAAATTGTTTAATGCATCCCAAAAAGTGATTTTGGAATCGCAAACGGCCGAATTTTGCGATTCGCACCGTTTGCGACTCCAAAATCACTTGATGCATGTGCCCCTAAATTTCCACTAAATAGCATCACATGTACACAGGGTCTGTAAATTCAATGCTAAAAGTAGATAACATCACTCATAGTGCCACTCACTAAAGTAGCACTGTAAAACATGCCTCAGGCCTGCCACTAAAGCCTGTGGTGCAGTTTTAAACTGCCATTTTGACCTTGCAAAATAAACATTTTGCCAAGCCTAATCCTCCCTTTTTAATACTTTCACGTTAACTCTAAGGTAGGCCCTAATAATGCATAGGGTAGAGTGCATGGTAATTCAAAAGTAGACGTGCACTTAAGTTATACATGTCCTGACAGTGAAAAAAATCCATAAACTGTGTTACCTTATTACACTAAAAAAGTGATAACTTCGGTTTAGGTACATGTAGAGAAATACCTCCTATACTCATTTGAATTGTAATTTATAATCCTCTTTAATAGTACAGTCCGATTTTAAGTTACAATTTTGAAAATGAAACTTTTAGAAAGTTGGTACTTTTTTGCCAAAGCCAAATAAGCCTTTGTGCCAGTATCCAGGGTCACATGAATGTGAATGACTCTCCTCTGGTCTCATGTGTATTACTTTCAGACATTTGGACCAAATGGTCTAGGTGTGGAGGAAGAGGTTCTTCCTGAAAGGATGGCTGGTAAGGCGTTGTGCCGTGCACTGATTACACTTCAAAGTTCCTTGCCTGCAGCACATACAAAGAAACCTAACATTGGGCCTACCCTTGCCTTTGTTGCCCTGGACAGTTTGGTGCCAAACCCAGGGAAAGGGGAAGAACTAACCAGAACCAGCTTGGGAGTTGGCCAGGGATTCATATGGGTATAACTAAACTGAGTGTACTTCAGTTTAGTATTACGTGAAACCTTCTTAGGGTATGCAAGAATTCCGCCCCATTCTAGGTTCGTGAGTTCCCTATCCAAAATTGTTTTCTATTTGTTTCCTATTTTGTTAAAGGTATGTGTGTCATTTCTGTTTGTGAGGTATAGAACCATTTCACTTGGAGGTGCGCTGTCCCTAAACCCAAACATGTATCCAGAACTGCATGTGCCTTAGTTCCTCACGACTTCCTCAGTGTCAGTTCCCTGAAGCTCAGCACGGAAACCTCGTATAACAGAAATTGACCAGGTGGGAGGTGTTGACTTTCAGCTGGTTCCTCGAATGGTGACAGAACCGACTGTAGCATCCAGCTACAATGAACACAGACACATGTCTTAGGTATTAACTGGAGCTTTATTCAATATATCTTATCAGTACCCTGTCCCTACTCTAACTAACCCCTTCCTGTCCTGTCCCCACCTCTTCCCCTCTGCCCACCTAGCTCCGCCCACCCCAGCTACTGGACTGCTAACTCCTTTACATCTCCCCCTTTCTTAAGAAAGTAACAAACGAGAGGTAGATTAGTCCATCTCTACGATCAGTCTCTTCGGAGGCTGCACGTGACGCCGAGGTCTCGCTGGTGTGGACACAATGTTCTCAGCGGATGGTTCTTTTACCGATGAAGGTCCAGTGTCGGGCGCGACAAACTCAGGATTGTCTCGACCCTCAGGTATGGGGGTTGGGGACATGCTTTCATGATCTGCAGGAGGACATTTCTTGAAGTGAGAAGCATTGCGAGTGACTCGCCGATTTTCTGATTCCGCGGTCACCATGGTGCCCTTTTGTTGTACAATCGTGAGAGGCTTGTCCTTGAAGTGACAGTCAGTCTTCTGGCGCTGTTCTTGCTTGACAAGGACTTTGTCGCCTTCCTTCAGGGAGGGTGACCGGGCTCTTCGCCTGTGGTCAGCGTATTCCTTCATTTTCTCTTTTCGGCGCTGATCGGTTGCGGCCATGTCTCTGTGTTGTTGATCCGAAAGGGGCTTCCGCAGTGCTCCGTCCCATGTTGGGATCCGATTTCTCATTGTCCTCCCAAGCATGAGAGTGGCAGGCACTGGCCCGTTGTGGAGTGTGGAGTCATTCTATAGGCGCAGAGGACTTCATTCAATGCTGACTTCAAATCTTTCTTTTCGGCGGTGGCTTGCTGGAAAGTTCTCTTCATGGTGGACATGAATCTTTCCACGGTGCCGTTGGCTTGGGGCCAGAGTGGTGTGACCTTGAGGTGTTGAAAGTCCATGTGCTTCGCAAAGTCGCTGAATTCATGACCGTTGAACGGTGGCCCGTTGTCTGTCTTGATGACCTTGGGGACGCCCCATGTCGCGAAGGTTTCTTCAAGTACCTTGAGGGTGCAGGCGGCACTGGTGGATGATATGAACTGGGCCACTGGGAATCTGGAGTACTCATCCATGATGACAACTACGTACTTCCCTGATTGCAGGGGTCCATAAAAGTCCATGGCAACTTCCTGCCACACCCCGTCGGGCAGTGGGGTCATCTGCAGAGGTGCGGGTGGGTTGCTGTGGCTGGTCAGTTGACAGGGATGACAATCTTTTAATGTGTCTTCGACCATCTGGTCGAGGGCTGGAAACCAGACACGCTCTCTCAGTGCTCTTTTGGTGGATACAACCCCTCGGTGGCCTTCGTGCGCGAGGTCGATTACTCCTTGTCTCAGTGTCGCCGGGATAACCAGTCTGTGTTCTCTCAAGAGGAGGCCTTCATTTTCTCTTTTCGGCGCTGATCGGTTGCGGCCATGTCTCTGTGTTGTTGATCCGAAAGGGGCTTCCGCAGTGCTCCGTCCCATGTTGGGATCCGATTTCTCATTGTCCTCCCAAGCATGAGAGTGGCAGGGCACTGGCCCGTTGTGGAGTGTGGAGTCGTTCTATAGGCGCAGAGGACTTCATTCAATGCTGACTTCAAATCTTTCTTTTCGGCGGTGGCTTGCTGGAAAGTTCTCTTCATGGTGGACATGAATCTTTCCACGGTGCCGTTGGCTTGGGGCCAGAGTGGTGTGACCTTGCGGTGTTGAAAGTCCATGTGCTTCGCAAAGTCGCTGAATTCATGACCGTTGAACGGTGGCCCGTTGTCTGTCTTGATGACCTTGGGGACGCCCCATGTCGCGAAGGTTTCTTCAAGTACCTTGAGGGTGCAGGCGGCACTGGTGGATGATATGAACTGGGCCACTGGGAATATGGAGTACTCATCCTTGATGACAACTACGTACTTCCCTGATTGCAGGGGTCCATAAAAGTCCATGGCAACTTCCTGCCACACCCCGTCGGGCAGTGGGGTCATCTGCAGAGGTGCGGGTGGGTTGCTGTGGCTGGTCAGTTGACAGGGATGACAATCTTTTAATGTGTCTTCGACCATCTGGTCGAGGGCTGGAAACCAGACACGCTCTCTCAGTGCTCTTTTGGTGGATACAACCCCTCGGTGGCCTTCGTGCGCGAGGTCGATTACTCCTTGTCTCAGTGTCGCCGGGATAACCAGTCTGTGATCTCTCAAGAGGAGGCCTTCATCAGTTACAGAGAGTTCGTCAGCGACATGTCGGAAGGCCTGGAGTTCTTTTTTGATAGCGGGGTCTTCCTCTTCCTCCTGCGGGTGGTACCTCCACCTGTTGGACTGTATACGCTTCAGTACTGTCTGTAAGATGTTGTCTTGGTTGGTTGCTTTCCGAATGGTGTGCATGGGAATAGCCGGTGGACGAGCGTGACCAGTCACAAAGTGAATGTATTCTTCCGCTATGGAAGGCGTAGTCTCTGAGGATTCTCGGGGGTGGCGGGACATATAGTCGGCTGGATTCTCCGCCTTCCCCGGTTTGTGGACGATTGTGAAAGTGTACTCTTGTAGCCGTAGACCCCACCTTTCAATTCTGGGGGGCATCTTGCATTTGGGGTTCCCGTAAATTGTGACAAGTGCCTGATGGTCAGTTATGAGCGTGAAGTGTTTCCCATATACGAAGATGTGGAAGTGCTCACATGCCCACACAACAGCCAGGCTCTCCTTCTCAGGTTGGGAATATTTCCTATCGGGATCAGTCAGGCTCCGACTGGCATAGGCGATGATCCGCCTCTGGTCTGATTCATTGTCATACTGAGCCAGGATGGCTCCTAAGCCTACGGGGCTTGCGTCCACAGTGATTTCCGTTTTTCTCCTAGGGTTGAAATAGGAGAGGCAGTCGGCCGATTCCAAGGCGCGTTTGATGTCATCGAAGGCACGCTCGCATTCCGGGGTCCAATCAAAAGGCTGACCAGCTTTTGTGAGGAGTCTCAGTGGGTGACTTACGGTGGCGTAATCACGAATGTAGCGGGCACAGTAGCTCGCCATTCCTAGGAAGGAGCGTAGGTCGTTGACGTCAGCTGGACTCACGGTGTTGTTGAGCATGGCGATCTTGTCAGGGTCCGGTTTCATGCCACTGGACGAGAAGATGTGACCGAAGAATTTCAAGGTGGATTGATGAAATTCACATTTTCCTTTGTTGAGAGTCAAGTTGGCGTCCATCAAGGCGTGGCAGACGCGGTCAAGGGCGATGTCGTGTTCTCGCATGTCAGAGCCGTAGACTAAGATATCGTCGCTATAGTTGAGGGCGTTGGGTATGTGGTGGATGACCAGACGTATTGCCTCTTGGAAAATTTCGGCAGCCGATGAGACGCCAAAGCTGAGTCGTTTATAGCGGAATAGACCAAGGTGCGTAGCGAAAGTAGTGATGGAGCGAGAGCCGACATCCAGTTCGAGCTGATGATAGCCCTTGTTCAGGTCCAGTTTGGAAAACACTTTGGCTCCATTGAGCGCCGTGATCATGTCACTCAAATGCGGGCCGGGATGTCTCTCCCGTTCGATGGCCGTGTTCGGCAGGCGCATGTCCACGCAAAGACGGACTTTGTTGGGGGTCCCCTTCTTGGGGACAATGACCGCTGGGGACACCCAGGGAGTGGGGCCTTCAGTGCGCTTTATGATGTCAGCGTCCAAGAGTTCCTGCAGTTCATCTTCAACAGCAGATTGTAAGTGGAAGGGCACCCGCCTTGGATGCTGGGCCACCGGCTTGATCTGTTCATTAATGTGGAGGTGGATTTGCCTGCCTTTCAATTTGCCCAGGCCCTGGAACAGTGATGGGAATTTCACAACATAGTCCGAGCTGTCATTCACGTTGAAAAGGATATGGACCAAACGAAGGCGTTCGGCGGTGGGGAGGCTCAGCAGACAGTCAGCATCAGGTCCTTTGATGACGTGGATGACTGCTGGAATGGAGATGTCGCCATGCGTGAGGGTGGTGTCAAACTTGCCTAGGCAGGGGAGCGGTTTCTTCGACATCCAGGTGTACACGCGGACAGGCGCGAAACGCAGATGAGGTTTCGGGTCCATGCGCTCATGTTCAGCAACTGATATGTAGTTGAGCGACGCGCCACTGTCCATCACGAATTTGGCTGCATGGTTGCCCACCTTGATGTTGAGACGTGGGTATCGTTTGAGCTGATCGTTGTCAGCGATGTTGATGTATTCGGTAGTGTAGGAGGACCTCCTGGACGAGGACGATCTTGATTCCCTTGACGGAGAACGACGGTCCCATCTGGAGCGTCTAGATTCATGGCTGGAGTGTGAAGACGTGGGAGATCGAGTGGGCGTGCTCTGAACCGCTCTGACGTGGTGGCGTTTGGACTCAGATCTTGAAGGACGCTGCTGGCTGTCACGTCCGTCATTGTCACTGCGCCTTTTCCTGTGGTATTCTCCACACATGGCCTCAAAATGGTTGGACCGTCCACATTTTCTGCAGCGTTGGCCCATGGCAGGGCAGGAGTTGATGTGGGGGTAGTCGTATCCGCATCTGAAACACCGCCTGGTGCGGTCGGGTCGCCGATCCCTCCTCTCAGGATCTTTCCTTCTGTAGTCC
Source organism: Lissotriton vulgaris (assembly GCF_964263255.1). Lineage (NCBI taxonomy): Eukaryota > Metazoa > Chordata > Amphibia > Caudata > Salamandridae > Lissotriton > Lissotriton vulgaris. The sequence continues at coordinate 2,134,811,624 of NC_141687.1, read as the reverse complement.
GGGCGTCGCCTGGGCGAAAATTTGGATCGCCGTGACTTGTCACGCGGGTTGCGTCTGCTGTCGTCACGATGATCCTGTCTTCCATGTCGTCGGGCAGAGACACGGTTGGCATGTTCATTGCTGGTACTGTGTTTAGTCTTGATGTCCGCTGCATTTTCTTCAGCCTGGTCGTACAACCGGGAGTTCTCCTCAATTTCTGCGAGTTCTTGCGGTTTCCTTAGCAGTCGCCGTCTCAGCGACTCTGAGTGACAACCAGAGATTATTTGGGATTTGATGGCCGCATCAGGCGAGAAGTTTGTGAAGTCACAGTATTGAGACTGTCGTCGCAGTCGATGAATGAAGGAACTCAGTGGTTCTTCCTTGCCCTGACGCTGCTGGTGAAACTTGTGTCGCTCGTAGTCGACGTTTCTCTTGTGCAGAAAACGGTTATTAAGTACATCTCTCACTTTGGCATAGGTATCGCCTTCTGTGGTCGGGATCTCTCGCACAATCTTGCTCATCTCACGCCCCCCTAGGTTGCGAAGGGCTATTATTTTGTCCTTTCCGGCTCTATTTTGGACCCTTCAATATAGTCCTCAAAGTCCTCAAGCCATTCTTGCCATTTTAGGCCCATGCTGCTTCCAGTTGTAACGGTTAATGGCTCCGGAGCTCGTAGGTGTGTTCCACCTTTGACTTCCTTTTGCGCACCCGCAGGGGGGTTAGACATCTTGACAGTGGTTTTTTTAGTGCTTTTCCACTATCAATGCTTGTCGTGGTCTTCTTCTGTGTCAATGCTTTGTTTCTTTGTTCTTGCCGATGCTTTTCACTTTTGCCAATGTTTATTCACTTTGCCAATGCTTGTTTACTTTTGCCAATGCTTGTTCACTTTTGCCAATGCTTGTTTACCTTTGCCAAGGCTTGTTCACTTTTGCCAATGTTTGTTCACTTTGCCAATGCTTGTTCACTTTTTTTTTGCCAATGCTTGTTCACTTTTGCCAATGCTTGTTCACTTTTGCCAATGCTTGTTCACTTTTGCTGTTGCCTGACTCCAAGATGGCCGCCCTATGACAGTCAAGGGGTCTATCCTGACGAGCGCCTGACTTAAAGATGGCCGCCGCCAGCACCGGTACACGAGGCTTTCTCTCTCAGTCCATGCACTGCTAGCTCACTCTGGACTCACCGGCCGGCGTCTTCGGAGGCAGCACACATCAGGGCTCACTTTACTCTGGCCACCGCAGCTACCAGGTGAGGTTGGGGTGGGCTCCCGCCTTGCTCAGCACGTTCCCGCTTTTTCCTTCGCGGCGGCCTGCCAACTTACACGCATCCCGCGTGAGGATTTCACCGACGGCGGGTCTCAGGCTCGGGTTTACCGGCGCTTGATCGCTCTCGCTGGGCGGTCGAGGCGGACGTTGTCCTCGACGCTGGGGCACTTTTCTTTCACTGTGGGGCACGCAGCAGAGTCGGAGTAGGCTCCCGTTCTCTGCACTATCAATGCTCACGCTTCTGGCGGGGTCGCGTGTCGGCGCGCTCCGCTTCTCTCTTCTTCGAGCCTGTCAGCGCTCGGATGTACAGCTCCTCACGGCTCCCTCACAAAGGGGAGCAGGTAGTCTGCGGCTGGCCTCTTCTCCTGGGGCATCAGCGGCTTGTACTTCTCGGCGGCGTTTTCTTTCTTGAGGCTGCCGGGGACAGGGCGTCTCTTTAAACTTTCTGCAGGCAGTGGGCTTGACTGTATCCCACCTTCGTCGCCAGTTGTAGCATCCAGCTACAATGAACACAGACACATGTCTTAGGTATTAACTGGAGCTTTATTCAATATATCTTATCAGTTCCCTGTCCCTACTCTAACTAACCCCTTCCTGTCCTGTCCCCACCTCTTCCCCTCTGCCCACCTAGCTCCGCCCACCCCAGCTACTGGACTGCTAACTCCTTTACACCGACTGTTGATAACAGTCACCTACCGTCATCAATCCAATTTTGAGCTAGGGTTTCAATTGCTCTAGAGTAAAAATCATTAGTGGGGTGCCGTCTGGCAAATCAGCCAAGGGCAGGACTGGAGTGTATAAGGATGTATCAGTATCACAAAGCTTTATTCGATTTTAAAAAATAAAATCATAAAAGCATACAGACAAATACCACAATACATTCTAAAAATATTTTAAAATCAATCTCATAATAGCTTTAGATTTGCACAGTTAACGCATTAAACATACTTTGCACAACCTTTAGGCAACGTTATAGGTCACAGTATTCTAAAAGATTTAGTAATTACGACACAAAGAACTGTAAAACGACGGTTTGGGACAGTTAGGAGCCAGTGAAAAAATACTGCCATTACTTAAATGGGTTCCTCTGCCCACTGGGATGTTATCAAAGCCCCGGGTACTAGGTGAAAGCTTATAGGGGGTATAAGGGTAAAAATCATATAGATCCCAAATAGAGATAACACCATCTCCATTTTGAGGTAGCCATGTTTGCAAGTATGGCACAATGTGTCTGCTCCTAAATCGTATCAGGATCAAATCCCCCAAGATGTCTTTTTTAAGGGGTCCAAACCATCCCACCCTCCGGACACTTATTATACGGCCATCAAGATGGTAAGGCAGAGGTCTGTTTTTTGATAACCAGAATTTGACCTTATTCATAAGTTCATTGTGCCTCTCAGTTTTGCCTTTTGTTAGTTCAGGGACTCCCGATAGAACTATTACAAAAGGCGCTGCTTCTGGCGGTAAATGTATATGGGTGGTTCGCACATGTTTAGGTGGGATGTGGCGTGGTGTTGTCACTTTCTGGGGGCCTGTGGGATTGGTGGGCAACAAGGAAGTGGTGGTTGGGAATTGAATAGGCGCCGCATCATAAGGAGTAATCGGGTCAGGTGGATTTGTAAGGGCGGTTGTCGGCGAGCAATCAGTTGTTACGACGTGGGCTGTTGGTTTCAGGAAAGATTCAATGGAGTTCTCCAGCCCCGTGAGCTTATTCTCCAGTGTAATAATTTTATCCATCAAGGGGTGTATTAAAGATTTCAGTAATTGCTCGATCATGGTCAGAAGGGCCTGATGGGGAGACGAATCGTCCAGATGAACAACAGGTGGCACAGTAGAAGGAGAATTAATTAAAGGTGGAATTGGACTTTCAGGAAGTTTATCAGATGTTTGAGATTTAGTAAGACTCCCATTATCTTTGTCCCCCTCGATCATCCTTTTGGCAGGCATGACCCTGAAAGGTATGGATTTCGTATCCAGAGGAGATTTCAGCTCCCTTGTAGGTGATAGTGGGCTGCAGAGTTTTCGTGTGGGAGAAAGTGCTGCTGGAACATATTTAACCTTGCACAGACTATTTAGGTCATCCAGCCATGGGAAGTTAGATGGAGAATGAGCGAATATATCAACTGGGATTGTATTGGGCATTTCCCCTGCTTTGGGCTTGGGCATGTGTTTATGAAATACAAGTCAGTAAATTACCTCAGCAAACAGCCAAAAGGAGTGGCCCGTCCCCGTCCTCCTATGTCCGATGAGGGCCGTAGAGGGCCCGCCCTTTCCCGGGCTTCGCCCGGCGCTCCCGCGACGCGGGACTGTTGAGGACTTTGTAGCGCCTCCTGGCGCGGAAGTTGGATCCCGCGGCTTCCTGCCGCAAGGCAGGCTGGGGATTGTAGTCTCTCCCGCTCGCCTGCCGCAGCGCGATGTCTGGAGCTGCGGCGGCGGGGGGAGACAGCTGGCAGGGTCCCACTCGGAAAGGGAGGTGCTGCTGCCACACCGGGCTCCTCAGGTCCGATTTTTTCTATGACCGCCCGCTCCCCTGGAACTGTTGAGGACTTTGTATCGCCTCCTGGCACGGAAGTTGGATCCCGCGGCTTCCTGCCGCAAGGCAGGCTGGGGATTGTAGTCTCCCCCGCTCGGCTGCCGCAGCGCGATGTCAGGAGCTGCGGCGGCGGGGGGAGACAGCTGGCAGGGTCCCACTCGGAAAGGGAGGTGCTGCTGCCACACCGGGCTCCTCAGGTCCGATATTTTCTATGATTGCCCGCTCCCCTGGAACTGTTGAGGACTTTGTAGCGCCTCCTGGATGTACCTGATGTTCTAACTATGCAGTGTTTCTAGCACCAAAGCGGTGTAGACAGCAATAGGGACTGGTGTGGGATAGCTACCTCCATGTGAAGCATCTTGACCATGAGCTTATTAGTGCGGGATCCAAAGTCCGTCAGATCCATTCCATCAGGACCTGTTCCTTCTAGCCACTGTGCTAGCCAATGTAGCTGAGATGCCAAAAAGTATAGTTCAAACTTCGGTACTCCCAAACCACCTTCTGCTAGGAAACCTTGTTAAGTAACCAACAACACCCTTCGTTGCCACCATCCCATGTAAGGTCACGCAATACTGAATCCAGCCATCAAAACCACAAGTTAGGTATGGTAGTGGGGAGATTAGTAAAAAGTACAACAGCCGTGGCAGCATAACCATCTTTGCAAGAGAAATGCGGGCTATGATCGGCAGTCGGAGGGAGCACCAAAATGAAGCACACAACCTTAGTGACCTAAGTGTCGTCCCTAGGTTGCTGTCTTATAGATCTTGTAGTGAGTGGAAAACCCGGATACTTAAATATTTAAAAGTTTGGGGGCCAAGTTGAGGCCTCTGTGAGGTCTGGTGGGTGAGGCAGTGCTGCTGACAGGGAGAATAGGTTTGTCTTGTGTCAGTTTACTTTTAGTCCTGATACAGCCACAAATTGTCCCAGTTTAGTCAGTGCTGTGGCGGTACCCTTAGCGGCTTCCTCAAGGTAGATCAATAAATCATCAGCATACAAGGAAATAATGTGGGTGTATACACCCACCGTCAGGCCTAGCCCTACCCTGCCCTGTGTAAACTGTGCCGTCAATGGTTCAATCGCCAATGCGAACAGGAGGGGTGATAGCGGGCAACCTTGTGTTGTACCCCATCCTCTCATATTGTATGGAAACAATTTTACCGGGTTCAAATCTAGCCGTGGGGTGTTTGTAGAGGAGTGTCACCCATTTTAAGCAGCCCTCTCCCAGCCCCATCCGACTCATTGTCTCAAGTAAATGATCCCAACGAACTGAATCAAAAGCCTTTTCGAGATCCATCGATAAAAGTGTGGCATGTATTGACCGCCTTACGTTTGGATGAAACATCGCAGAGAAGACTTCGTAGATTGTTTGATGTGTTTTGGGCCTGGATAAAACCGTTCTGATTCACATGTACTAAATTAGGCATATATGGCAATAAGCGGAGAACTGAGATCTTGCTAAGGATTTTGAAGTCCATTTTAAGCATGGAGAGCAGTCAGAAATCCGTGACCTGCACCTCTGAAGCTTTCTTAGGGAGTGTGAACGCTAAGGCGTCCTGCTTGGATCCATTGGAAGATGCCCCAGCCTAAGGGATTCGGCATATAATACTTCTAATTAGCGAGCTAGTGTTGTAACATAGCACAAATAAAATTGTGCAGGAAAGTCATCAGGCCCTGGGGTCTTGCCTATAACCATACTCTTAATTGCCATAAGTATCTCTTGAACGGTCACTGGGCCTCCCAGTGATTCCCTCGCTTGCCTGTTTAGCATTGGAAGTGTCAACGCTCCCAAAAATTCCCCCTGTTTTCTCCAGGAGATAGGGGCGGGTGTTTTATAAAGATCCGGTAATCCGGGCTGCGGTGGTGAAAGGTTAGGTAAACCTGCGGGGAGCCGCCTGCGATAAAGAAACGCGGCGTGAAGACAACCCCCCACCGCACTGGCCCATGTAAAGTGACTTATTGACGCTTCTTGTACCTGGCCCCAGCGATTAGCTGAGTGTGCCTCATTACGGCCTTTGCCGTGAGTATACTTAAGTAAAGTGATACTTTTTTAAACCTTTTTCACACTAATATCCTCACGGTCGGATGCACCTTAGCGAGTGTAGATCGCCGGTGGATCATACTTCTGGTCCTGACGAATGCTGAGCGACTCGGGCTCTGTTAGCTGAACATGTTGACCAAATTTGAGGACTAGGGGTCTCCATTAATTGAGACTATCCCTATGATTCCACTCATCACTTGTTTTTAACCAGTGCTGGTTGGACTAATAATAAAATATTTGGCAGTCACAACCAAGCATTTTTAATTTTTCTTCCCCCTTTTTTTGCACTTCACTGAGCACAATTGGGTTACTATTATTACCTCAACACACACAAGAACCAGCTCCGCTGTAAACAGGCATTGTAGCACACTGGTAGGACGCTAGGTCCTTCCAGTGGGAACCCGATGATGAAGCATGTCACCACCAGGTTGGTGAGTGAGGGTTCTTCCTATCCATCCTTCTGTGTGTGGCCTTCACCTTTTTTCACTTGTTCTTTGTCTGTCCCTCACATAATTCCGTGTGAGGTTCTAGTTGTTTGGTTGTACCACTCTCCTGTTGTTTACTAATAAAAAAAGTTTTATAAAGATCTTCATAATACAGGCACATTTGATGATTGATCACCTCAGGGTGCTGAATTGGGGTCCCGGTAATGGATCGGATATGCTGAATCAGGGATCCCCAAATTTCAGGTTTATTGAGCCATGCAAACAAACTACCAAGCCTCCCCTCTTCTTCTTGAACCCGACTGAGGTAGCCCCTATAGTCATGGAACCACAGGCATTCTAGGGCCTGGTGGTACAGTGCATGCATCACTTTTAAATTCTATTGGGGCTCTGGACTCGATCCATGTGTATTATCTCATTCGTGTAGCCTACCCTCTAGTTCTGCCAGTTCTCGTGTAGTTCCTTTTGTGACCTAATTGACAGCCCCAGACATTGTCCCCTTATCACAACCTTGAACGCCTCCCATTCCATCAGCACTGCAGATGCCGCATTCGTGTTGAGGTCAAAGGCTGCCCCTATGATTTCCCTACTACAGATTCCTTCTGGCATTAGTGGGTTGAGGTGCCTAGTGGTACTAGCAGGCGTTTCCCCAAAGGTTGTCAGATCAAAAGGAGGGGGCTCTGGTCAAAAATACTCTGGTATTCGGTGTGTGTTACAGAACTACCCAATCCAGGTGTGCTCAAAAAAAGGTTGAGCCTTGTATGTAACTGGTGAAAGGAGGAATAGTATGAATAATCCCTGTCCCCTGCGTGTTGTGTCCTCCATATGTCCACCAATCACCAATGATCGCTCCAATCTCGGAATCCCACTGTCGTGCGATGTGCCTGGGCTTTTGAAAATGGGGGATATGAACGATCAAGTTATTGTCAGTAACACAGTTAAAATCTCCCCCTATCAGCATATCTGGCATCGGCATCTCCACCAGTGTGGCTGAAAAGACCCAGAGAAAGGAAACCTGGTCTTGGTTAGGTACCAATATGCTACCCAGTATACTATTTCACGACCAAAGAGTCTGCCTTTCAGTAGAACATATCTACCTTCTTTGTCTAATAAGGTATGTAATGATTCGAAGGGTATTCCTGCACAAAGCCAGATGAGTGCTTATGTAGAGTATGTTGTTACAAATATTTGCCCTATCCACCTTCTACATAGTTTCTCTTCCTCATTGTGGGTGAGGTATGTCTCTTGTAGGAACCGGAATACCCTGTCTGTGTAAGTATCTGTGAATGTTATGCCATTTGGTGGCTGAGCCCAACCCCCTAATATTCCATGTTAGTATCTTTAGTGTATGAGCACTGGACACCATTTTCTAGTGCTAAGGTATCCCAACCCTCAAGCCCCTGCCACTTCTGCCCCCTTCCAAGAAATAAAATGTTGAGACCCCACCTGCACAATAACCTGAAACTTCACAATAAACCCCCCAGAAAACCAAACCTCTAATTTTCCCAGACTAGCCTGGCAATGGCCAGCAGCCCAAACTGCAGACCAGTAATCATAGTCAACAGAGGGCCCCTTCCAGTCTGGGGTGCGGGCCTCCAGTGGGGGGAGGGCCATGTTTTATATGTTACCCGTTGGGCGGTTTGGTATTGGACAATGTGAGTCGCATCGGCCGAGTCATCAATCACCTCCAGCCTGGGTCAGTGATACATGTCTCCCCGGTGGATGGCCCCATCTAGTTCAGAGATCGTCTGTTCTTGGGGTGACATCCAGTAAGGGAATACTGGCTTTTATGAGAGCTCTGAGCCAGGGTCTTCTGTGCCCTTAATCGAATGGGAGCAAGGCTCAGAGGCCAACTAATTTCCTTTCAGGAGGTCCACCACTGCCTGCACAGCAGCTGGCCTTTACCTCTCTGTTTGGGAGGGGTTTGGTTTTTTATACGGTCTCCACTTCGGCCTGGACTATGTTCTCTTACTTACCCGTTTTTCCCTAGGTGGGGAGTCGATGGACCCTTTCTTTGTGGGACCTCCAGATTTATACGAATCCAGACATTCCCAGGCCCCATCAGGATCTTCACAAACGTGCACCTTCCCATCTAGCATAATGTGAAGCCTAGTAGGAAACATCAGGGAGTACTGCAGGTTCTCAACTCCCAGGAAGGAGATCATGTCCCTTCCCTCTGAACCCTCCAGTAAACCATCAATTCTGATTTTGTTCCTTTTATTTCACCCCTCCGCATCTTCAGCTCTACGTTCAAGGGTCTGAACACAATCCGTAAGTTCCGTGACTACGGTTTGCTGCGCAGGATGAAGCTCCAAAATTGAGGCCTCAGCCACTTTCACTCGCTCAACCAGCATGTAGTGTTCGGTTCTCAACAAGCCCAGACCCACTGATCCAGTACTGAAATCCTGGTGCAGCGTGGCTTTAGTGTCTGCAATAGCTTGCAGTATTTTAGTCAGATGTTGTTGTACGGGGATATCGTTGTCAGCAAGGCCTACTGTTCCTGCTGGGATCAGATTTGTTCCGCCCCTCTGTCAGAGGGTCCCCGGTTGTCTTTGTCCTAGCTTTGGCAATTTTGTTTGAAGTACTGTGTTTTTAAGAACCCAGCGGTGCCAGGGAACACACCCAAAGTCTTCGAGTCCTTCCTGTTTCAGACTACAGAAACACAGAGTCTTCTAGGTGAAGTCAAAGATCGTATTTATTAGCTGCAGCCAGTAACAGGTATCCTAGAAGTACAACACGGTGTATATTCTCAGGAGACTGCTCAATCTTACAAAGCCAACCTTCTCTTTTTATAAAAATATTATGCTTTAGGCAAACATTCCTTATTTTACAGTTGACCATTCACATATTTTCACTACAAAGAAAAAGCAGAGTCATGATGACAAGCCCATATTTCAGTTTGTCCAGCCCATAATCAATTATCCGGCAAGGCCCAGTATTTTCATCTGATATCGACAGACCCCCAAAACAAACGGCCACCTCCTCCTCGTAAAGCGAGTCATAAAGAAAGAAACAGGGACAGGTGTGTGTAAGATTAGGCATGGTTTGTGTGCGATGAAAGGTTTATGACATGTTGTGCCTTGATACTAATCTTACTCAGCCACTGGGAAAGGAACTGACCGAACAGGTTTGGCTCCGGGCAGTGTAGTCAGCTTGCCCAGGTCACAGAAGAGTCAGCAAAGGTGTACGTGTCCTTCACACTCGTTTTTAGCCTTAGTTATTTGCTTATGTGACATGGGCCCCGAATACCTCAACAATCGCCTTTCATTCTACACTCCCACCCGCCAGCTCCGCTCCACCAGCCTCACCCTCGCCATCGTCCCACAGATTAGCAGATCCACAACCAGAGGAAGATCGTTCTCCTACCTGGCCGCCAAGACATGGAACTCCCTCTCCGCACACCTAAGACTGACACAGGTCCATCTCACCTTCAGGAAGTACCTCAAGACCTGGCTATTCGAGCAGTAAGAGTAAGAGCACCCCCATCCCGTCAGCTCCTTGAGACCCTCACGGGTGAGTAGCGCGCTCTATAAATGTTCTGATTGATTGATTGAACTCACTTTCAGCCCTGAATGCATACCAATTAACTTGCCCCTGCTGATGGGACTGTGCTACACCCTCTTGGTTGCGTGGCCAAACTCTGCGCTCGGTGGTGACTGTCCTAATAGTCAAGCGGGCGTGGGACCTGTGGTCGTGCAGGCCTTTCTAGCAATTGCTGCCAGCAAGGTTCAGTGGGGTTGCCCTGTGAGTATGGCAGAGAACTTGGTGAAATCCACTGCGGTGGTGTGACATGGTGTGCTGGCCCCAGCGGAGCGACTATTTGGGATTCTCCTCGCCTTGCCTGCAGTGCCTAATTTGGAGAGGTGGTGCTTGGGTCTGACCTGGTCCCGGCAGACCGGGCCGCTGGAGTACAATCATTTGGAACAAAAACAGAGCAAATACATTTGTTATGTTATGTTATGTTATGTTATGTTATTTATTCTTTTGTATAGCGCAACGGTTACTCAAAAAGAGTGTCCCGGCGCTTTAGGTAAGGAGAACAGATTTTTCAGAATAACACAACACAGATAAAAGAGGTTAAAAAGCAAACAGGAAAAAAAAACGAAACTACTGGCAGACCTATTGGGAGAACAGCCAGGTTTTGAGGCCTCTTCTAAAATCAAAGAGAGTAGACGCCCCCCGCAGAGGGAGCGGTAATGAATTCCACATCTGTGGGGCCAATAGACTGAAAGAGCGGCCCCCGAGGCGAGCCCTCTTCACACGCGATACAGCCGCCAAAAGTAGAGATTCCGACCTCAACGAGCGAGTCGGGTGGTAAAAGGTCAGTCTCTTTTGGAGATGTTTAGCTCCCACCGCATGGAGCGCTTTTAGGCCAAGGTCAGAGCCTTAAAGGCGATCTGTTTGCGGATGGGAAGCCAGTGTAGCGTCACCAACAGCCCAGAGGTGCTGGTGCGTCTACTTAGGCCAAAGATGGCCCTGGCCGCCGCGTTCTGTGCAACTTGAAGCCTCTGCAGCAGATACTCTGGCAGGCCCAGGTAAAGAATGTTGGCATAATCCAACCTGGAGCCTATCAGAGCCTGCACCGTCAGCCTCCTGTGCTCCTCAGACAAGAGAGACAGAAACCTCCGCAGCATTTTTAACAGGCCGAAGCAGGTGCCGGTTACCCCCAGGATCTGGGCTTTCATCGTCAGCCCCTTGTCCATCTTAACCCCCAAGTTTTTAGCCATGGGAGAAGAGCCGGACGGAGGGAACATGTCGATGGGCCACCAGGCCTGCCAGCTAGGCTCCGTATCGCACCCGAAGAAGAGTACCTCCGATTTGTCGGAATTGCACTTGAGGCTGTTTAGTTGGAACCATGCGAACACAGCCCCAAGGCAATTCTGGATACTCTCCCCGTCAAAGTCAGCCCCTCTCTCGCAAGAGAAGAGGAGCTGGGTGTCGTCGGCATATGACACGATCCGGGCACCAAATGACTCCGCCACCGCCGCCAAAGGGGTCATGAAGATGTTAAAAAGGGTCGGGCTCAATATAGAGCCCTGAGGGACCCGACTCCCAAAGGCGGCATTACAGCGGTGTCAGATGATGTCCAGATCGTTTGCCGGCGGCCGGCCAAAAAGGAAGAAAACCATTTGAGCACCGTCCCCCGCAGACCAATCTCAAAGAGTCTTGCGAGCAGGCCCTCATGGGGGACGGTGTCAAAAGCCGCCGACAAGTCCAACAACACCAGCATGACTTTGCCCCCGGTATCCAACACCCCTTTAATGGTTTCAGAAACCTCAAGGAGCGCAGTCTCGGTGCTGCGATTAGAACGGAAGCCCGACTGGGAGTCATGTAAGATCTCATGGGACTCCAGAAAATTGGCGAGCACCGACTGGACGTGCTTCTCCAGAATTTTTACAAGAGCCGGCAGCAGCGAAATTGGCCTGTAATTGGCTGGGGCTTTCGGGTCAAGTCCCGGCTTTTTAAGCAGCGGGATGACCATTGCCTGCTTCCACACTGGCGGCACCTCTCCCAGACTCAACGAAAGGTTGAGAAGAGGGTGCGCCAGCGGATTAACCACCTCCGCCAATTTACCCAGGAGCTTAGCAGGGCAGGGGTCAAGCGGAGACCCGGATTTTAAATTGCCCATAAGCGCTAGGGAAGCGGAGGCTGGCAGAGATGGAAACTCAGCCAATATGGCGCCCTGCATAACTGGGGGAGGCGTGCCCGCCTCGGGCATCGGCAATGTAACCGGTCCACTCGATAGAAAGGAGTCCTGGATGAGTTTGATCTTGCCTGTAAAAAACCCCGCAAGATCCGCCGCCCAGGATTCCACGGGCCCCTCTTCCGAAGCGGTGGTCCGAGGTGAGATGAATTCTCGAACGATGGTGAAAATCTCCTTACTGGAGTTCGAAGCTGCTTCGATTCTCCCCGCAAGATAAGCTTTCTTTTCGAGGCGGATGTCTCGGTGGTAAGCTTTACCACAGCCTTATAGGCAGACCTGTCCTTGCTGTCATAATGTGCCCGCCAGGCCCTTTCGGCTACCTTGCACTGCTGCCGCGTAGCCCACAGAGCTGGGGTAAACCAAGGGGCCGAGACCCGCTTAGATGTCGGGCGGGGGGGCAGAACTGGGGCCAGGTCATTCAGCCTCTCCGTCAGCCATTCTTGCAGGGACTCCAAGTCTCTCTCTAGCTCGCCAGACAGAGGGCAAGGGTGAGTCGCAGCAGCCTGAGCCAGCATCTCAGGGGTCACCCTGCTAAATGCTCTAAAGGCTCGTCCCCGCTGCTGTGAGACAGGGTTAGGCGCCCTGACATTGCCACTGATTACAAATTTGGCAAGCCAGTGATCCGACCACAAGACCGGGAGAATCTCTTTCACCACCAAAGGAGAGGTCGAGAAGACCTGGTCTAGAGTATGCCCCTTGTCGTGGGTCGGGCCCTGCAGGTGCGGGGTGAGACCCAGCGGAGTCATAGCCTCCAAAAGCTTAATAGCAGCGGGGTCCGATGGATCATCCATCCGTATGTTAAAGTCCCCCGCCACTAAGCAGTGTTCCGCTCTCAGGGCTAGACCCACCAGCACCGAATCAAGGTCAGCAAAAAACATCCCAAGCGGACCAGGGGGGCGGTAGACTAACAGTCCCTTTACTGATTGATGCGGCGCTAGCACGATTGAAAAAGCCAGCGATTCCGAGCCGCGGATGTCCTCAGTAGGCAAGATGGTACAGGGCGTGCCCTTCTTTACCACCAATGCGACCCCGCCACCCCTGCCCTTTGCTCTGTCCTTCCTGAAGATGTCAAAATCCAGCGGAATGGCCATGGCCACACCGGGATTAGAAGCTTCACCCCACCAAGTCTCCGTCAACATTAGACAGAGTGGCTTATCTGTCTCGATGAGCTCAAAGATGTGTTGCGCATGGCTGCGAGCTGATCTGGTGTTCAACAGCATGCAGGCATACTCTGCGCCAGCTATGTCAATAGGCGGGGCTGACGACAGAACCCGGGTAGGATGCCAGCCACAACCCGGACATCGCGACTTGCCCCTATGGCGGCCCGGAAAGACAGTACAACAGCAGCTCTCCCTATGATTCAGAGAGCGCAACTCCGTAGAAGAGTACCGGACCAAATGAGCGCCCAGATTACTCATTCTCGGTGAACAGAGCCCCGCCCGCCGCCAAGACGCCTCCGGGACGCTGACGGGCGCAGACGGGCAGGACTCTGGCTTGACTCAGGCGAGAGTCAGGCGCCTCCGCTGCGCGTCACCGCTGCGCGGGAGGAGCAAGCTTTAAATACAGCCTCCTCGTTCTCCCCACCGGAGAACTAGAGCGCTGAGTAAGGTGGCGCACTGCAAGGCAGCAGCCCCAATATGGCGGCCAAACTTCCTGCCCCAAACAATCCTACCAGGTGACCGCGCTCCGCTTCTGCAAGCGGTGGGGGGCCCAATTATGGTGCAAGAATGAGGGCACTACCGCGCAGCAAACGAAACAGGTAAGAAAAGAAAATTATGCCAAAAATACACACACGAGTAAAATACAGTAAAATGCTGTTTCTAAAAAGCGCAGCGCGCTAAATGCAGCCTCAATGCAGGCTCCCAAGCGAGAAGAGTATCCTCCTTACCGTAAGGACGAGCAGCTCCCACCAGCTCGCCTTAAATACAGCCTCCTCGTTCTCCCCACCGGAGAACTAGAGCGCTGAGTAAGGTGGCGCGCTGCAAGGCAGCAGCCCCAATATGGCGGCCAAACTTCCTGCCCCAAACAATCCTACCAGGTGACCGCGCTCCGCTTCTGCAAGCGGTGGGGGGCCCAATTATGGTGCAAGAATGAGGGCACTACCGCGCAGCAAACGAAACAGGTAAGAAAAGAAAATTATGCCAAAAATACACACACGAGTAAAATACAGTAAAATGCTGTTTTTAAAAAGCGCAGCGCGCTAAATGCAGCCTCAATGCAGGCTCCCAAGCGAGAAGAGTATCCTCCTTACCGTAAGGACGAGCAGCTCCCACCAGCTCGCCTTAAATACAGCCTCCTCGTTCTCCCCACCGGAGAACTAGAGCGCTGAGTAAGGTGGCGCGCTGCAAGGCAGCAGCCCCAATATGGCGGCCAAACTTCCTGCCCCAAACAATCCTACCAGGTGACCGCGCTCCGCTTCTGCAAGCGGTGGGGGGCCCAATTATGGTGCAAGAATGAGGGCACTACCGCGCAGCAAACGAAACAGGTAAGAAAAGAAAATTATGCCAAAAATACACACACGAGTAAAATACAGTAAAATGCTGTTTTTAAAAAGCGCAGCGCGCTAAATGCAGCCTCAATGCAGGCTCCCAAGCGAGAAGAGTATCCTCCTTACCGTAAGGACGAGCAGCTCCCACCAGCTCGCCTTAAATACAGCCTCCTCGTTCTCCCCACCGGAGAACTAGAGCGCTGAGTAAGGTGGCGCGCTGCAAGGCAGCAGCCCCAATATGGCGGCCAAACTTCCTGCCCCAAACAATCCTACCAGGTGACCGCGCTCCGCTTCTGCAAGCGGTGGGGGGCCCAATTATGGTGCAAGAATGAGGGCACTACCGCGCAGCAAACGAAACAGGTAAGAAAAGAAAATTATACCATTTGTGCCGATTGCTCGAGGTCCCCTCCGAGGGGTCAGCACCTCACTCCCGTTTTGGCTTGGAAGATTGGCTGAACTGATGCAGAGTGTCTGGAGTCGGCCTCAAGATGGGCAGGTGGACAGGTCACAGCCCAAACTTACTATTGAACAAAAAAAGTCTAAGGGCAAAGACGCCACTACGGAGGACGTGTACTTCTCGACAGACCCTTCTCAAGAGGAGGCAGAGGGGGACATCCGATCTATGCTGATGACAATGGAAAAGGGCCTTCTCAGTAGTCTGTCGACCCTGGAGACCACAATTGACTCTCTCTCCTATAGAATGGACAGAATGTCTGAAATACATGACAAGCGCGCAGAGAGGCTGGACATGTCAGAGCACCGGATTACGGAGGTCGAAGAGGCGCAGATGGAGTTGCACACCGAGCGTAAGCAGGTGGGAACAGCGCTACAGGCCCCTCAGGACAAAGCAGAAGACTTGGAAGCGCAGTCCCCAGAAATTACTTGCGTATTACGGGCCTTCTGGAGTCGACCTCGACAGGCAATTTGGAGAAATGTGTTGAAAAACTGCTAGTCACGCTTCTTGGCAGTGAGACTTTTTCCCCTATTTTCCCCTCGCAGGCCAGGTCACTCCCCTCCTGCCGCACAGCTCCACCGGTTGTGCCTGTGCCTCGCCGCTGCTGACGCGAGTTCTACCCTGCTGTGCGCCCAAGCGTGATGTTTTACTGACTGTTTTTCTGTACTGTTATTTTGCTGTCTGGTTCTCTGTACCGTTTCCATTGTTGCCTTTGCCTCCTACTGCTGTGTGCTAAATTGTTTTTTCATTTCTTATAAAAATATTTGCCTTGCGCCTTGCCCGTTTTTCCCCCACCTCCCCCCTTCTCTTCTGTACCTTCACCCCATTCCTGCCGCTGCTCTCCTGCGGCCCGGCCCCTCGCCACCCCGCTCCCGCCTCCCAGCTGATCCTCCCTCCCTCCCCGCCTTAAAGGGCGGCCGCTGCATGGCTGTGAGAGCGACCCCTGACCCTGCTCGCAGGCCAGGTCACTCCCCTCCTGCAGCACAGCTCCACCGGTTGTGCCTGTGCCTCGCCGTTGCTGACGCGAGTTCTACCCTGCTGTGCCCCCGAGCGTAATGTTTGACTAACTGTTTTCCAGTACTGTTATTTTGCTGCCTGGTTCTCTATACCATTTCCATTGTTGCCTTTGTCTTCCACTGCTGTGTGCTTAATTGTATTTTTATTTTTTATAAAGTTCTTTGCCTTGCGTCCTGCCCGTTTTCCCCCCAACGCCCCCCTTCTCTAATGTACCCTCGCCTGATTCCTGCCGCTGTTCCCCTGAGGCCACGCCCCCTCGCCGCCCTGCTCCTGCCTCCCAGCTGATCCTGCCTCCCTCCCCGCCTTGCCGGAGGCATGCCAGAGGCAAGCCCGTCTGCGCCCGTCCGCGACTGGACTGCGCCCAGCGCCAGAACCCCTGGACCTCACAATCACCACAACGCCAGATTCCGATACGACGCAAACACCCTCCATGCTCTCAACACTGGCCGAAACCACCGCTGCTTCCAGTCTGCCCCAAAACGCACCCACGGTCACTTCTCCTGCCACACCTGCAACTTCACCTGCGACAGAACCACCAAACCTCCTAGGACCGGACCCAACCACCTTTGCTGCATACTCCTCAACGCCCACTCTGCACACAAACTTGCCGTCGAGCTCTGGGACCTGCTAGACACCTCTGCCCCAGATGTTGCCTTCCTGACCGAGACCTGGTGGTACGACTCCTCGGCACCCAACATCGCCATAGCCATCCCGGACGGCTACAAGATCAACTGCAGGGATCGCGCCAACGGAAATGGAGGAGGATTAGCCATCATACACAAGTCAACCCTCCAGGTCTAAACCCATGCAGATGACACCCTCAACATCGCCTAACACCTGCACTTCCAGATCCACATCGACCCCAACACCACCCTCAGAGGGACACTCGTCTACAGACACCCCGAACATGGGTTCCATTCAGCGACTCCATCGCCGACCTCGCCAGCACCCACACACTCGCCTCCACTGACTACATCCTCTTTGGGGACCTAAACTTCTAACTCGAGAACAACAACAACGCCAACTCCACCACCCTGATCGACAACCACACCAACCTCGGCCTCAGACAACTCGTCACCGAATCCACCCACGCCGCTGACCACACGCTTGACCCCCTCTTCTCCACAAGCACCCACGTTGCCTTCAACCACACCACCGAACTCCACTGGACTGACCACCGCTGCATCCATTTCACCTTCAAGAAAAAAAACGTGCACCACTGCACCCAACAACTGCCTCGCCGCTGCTGGAGTAAAGCCACCGAAGACCAGCTGACCTCCACCCTCGCCCAGAACCCACCCACCGACCCCACTGACCCAGAGGCCGCCGTCCACAAACTCGGACAGTGGATCGACGACTTCGCCAACACCCTCGCCCCGCTCAAGAAACCCTCCAACAGCCACACCAGCAAGAAAGTCACCTGGTTCACCGAAGACTCCAGACCTCCAAACGTACACGCCGGAAACTGGAGAAGAAATGGCTCCACGATCGTACACCGGACAGCCACGCAGACCCCAAGGAAACCACCCGCAGGCATCAACAACTCATCAGAACAGCCAAGAGATCTTCCTTGAAAACCCGCCTGGACAACAACGCACACAACAGCAAAGAGCTATTCAGCATAGTGAAGGAACCCTCCAACCCCCAGTGCCAACACCAATGACATCCCGCCCTCGCAAGACCTGTGCGCTTCACTGGCCACCTTCTTCCATCGCAAGATAGCTGACATCCATGACAGATTCAACACCTTGACAGCCCCGACTACGGCAGACTCCATCCCCCCCACGAACACCACCTGCACCAACCGGCTGACCTCTTGGTCCTACGTCAACGACGACGAGACACACAAAGTCATGAACTCCATCCACTCAGGATCACCATCAGACCCCTACCCACACCACGTATTCAACAAAGCAGACTCAGCCATCGCACCCCAACTACTGAAGGTCATCAACATCTCCTTCGAGACAGTGACATTCCCGGAGAGTTGGAAGCACGCCGAAATCAACGCCCTCCTCAAGAAGCCCAAAGTGGACCCCAAGGACCGTAAGAACTTCCGGCCCATTGCCCTGCTCCCTTTCCCAGTGAAGGTCATTGAGAAAATTGCCAACATGCAACTGGCCCGCTCTCTCGAGGACAACAACATCTTAGACCCGTCCCAATCCGGATTCAGATGAAACCACAGCACTGAGACAGCCCTCATCGCCGCCACGGACGACATCAGGCACCAACTAGACAATGGCAAAACTACAGCCCTCATCCTCCTGTACCTGACAGCCGCCTTCGACACAATCTGCCACCGCACACTAAGAACAAGCCTCCAAGGAGCCGGAATCCAGGAGAAAGCCCTGGACTGAACCACGTCCTTCCTCTCGAGCAGAACCCAGAGAGTCCGCCTCACACCCTGCCGATCCGAAGCCACCGACATCATCTGCGGCGTACCCCAGGGCTCATTCCTCAGCCGTACCCTGTTCAACGTCTACATGGCCCCCCTCGCACAAGTGGCCCGCCAGCATGACCTAAACATCATCTCCTATGCCGATGACACCCATCTCATCCTTTCCCTCACGAAGGAGCCACACACCACCAAAACCAAACTCCATGAGGGAATGATGGCCGTCACCGAGTGGATGAGGAGCAGCCGTCTGAAACTAAACTCGGGCAAGACAAAGGTCCTCATCCTCGGCCCCAGCCCCTCTGCCTGGGACGACTTCTGGTGGCCGACCACACTGGGAACAGCACTGATGCCCACGGACTATGCACACAGCCTAGGATTCATCCTCGACTCCTCCCTCTCCATGTCGAAGCAGGTCAACACCATCTCCTCCTCCTGCTTCAACACCCTCCGCATGCTCCGCAGAATCTACCCGACTGGAACCAGAAGAACGGTGACCCAAGCCCTTGTCAGCAGCAGGCTGGACTACGGCATAGCACTCTGCAGGAATCCTGGCCAAACACCTACAACGCATCCAAAACGCCCCGCCCACCTGATCCTCAACATCCGCTGCCGCAGCCACATCACCCCCACCTAAGAGACCTGCACTGGCTCCCCGTCAACAAGAAGATCACCTTCAAGCTTCTCACCCACGCACACAAAGCACCACAAAGCACTCCACAACACCCACACTGGCCTACCTGAACAGCAGACTTAGCTTCTTCACCCCGACCCGCCAGCTCCGCTCTGCCAGCCTCGCCCTCACCGCCATCCCCCGCATCTAACGAACGACCTCTGGTGGCAGATCCTTCTCCTCGCTCACCCCCAAGACCTGGAACACCCTCCCGACCCATCTGCAGCAGACCCAAGACCTGCTCACCTTCAGAAGACTCCTCAAGACCTGGCTCTTCAAGCAGTAGCAGCACCCCCTCCCCTCAGCACCTTGAGACCCTCACGGGTAAGTAGTGCACTTTACAAGTGACTGATTGATTGATTGAGACTTTTTCCCCTACCGTTGTGGTGGAATGGGCGCATCGATCTCTGGGTCCTCCCCCTGTCCCTGGAGCCCCTCCTAGAACGATAATAGCAAAATGACTCAACTATAGAGACAGGGGTGCGGTGTTACAGGCTACCAGAGAGAAGCAAACGCTGCAGTACGAGGGCTTGGCCATCTCTTTGTACCCTGACATTACAATTTGGGTGCAAGAGGCTCGGTAGCAGTTTGCCCCCCTGAAGCGACAACTACGGTATCTTCAATTGGACTTTGCCATGTTGTACCCTGCAAGGCTATGCATGCACCGTTGTCATGTGGTCTGGTTTTAACTTTGCACTGTGTTATGTTAGCATGAGCTTATTAGACATTTAAACTCCATTTTCCTTTTCTGCAGCCTCTGCACACGACACATTTTGTTATTAAAGCTTTTCGCCTAGTTGAATATTTTGCTTCACACGAGAATAATATGTTTGCTTATAATATCAGCCTTGCTTGGTAAGCTATGTCTGTACAGTGAGTGCCGAGGCCTTCAAGGTTATTTCAACACAGCGCTTGTTGTTCAGTTTGATCAGTGCACTGGCTAGACATAATATATATGCAGCTGTGGCCAACTTTGGTTTTAAGGCGCGGATAACAATGCACTGCACTGAGCATGAGTTACACACTTGATGAATATTTGCATGCAGAGAGCTGGTGCAGAAGATGGTGCGATCCATTTCTGCTGAACCCAAAGGTATGGGCCCGCCCTTCTAAACCCAAAGAGACTTTCTGTAGATATAATATAATATACTAGCTAGTGAGGGTAAACTGAGGTTCTATATAGACCTTTTTCCTTTAGAATTTTAACATGCTTTCTCCCTTTGTATTTTATGGAATAGTAACCATGCTGCTAACCTTGTTCCTTATAATATGTTTGCTTGTATTAGCTAAGATACTGCACTTTCGAACACTGCATTAGAAATAAACATTGCAAACTTGCACGTGTCCTCATTTACTCCTCGTTCTGGATTGATATGTTAGTATAACGAAAGAGTGTTCATGTGTTCCACGTTACCTGAGGTGTTCTAAGTCCATGTTCTGGGTTGTCTAAATTATTGGGGGCCGGTAAGAACCAATGAGACACTGATTGCTAGTCTGGTAGGGGATTTTGGATACTGAGGTGAGTTTTGGCACACCCTAATTCACTGAGGTTCAAAGTCTCTATGCACAGTTCGGTGTAGGAGCAGAATCCCTGCTACATGGCGCTTAACCGTTGGTGGTCTTATTACATGACACTTGAGTAGTACTTGTATCAGTCCTTAACGCCCTTCACTATTGTTTCTGGTAGACAGTGGTGTCGGACAAAACTACCTATACTTACATAGGTCTTTTCAAGCTTGATTCTTTCAAAACGGTTTCCCTGAATTACTATCCAGTTGTGCTACATAGTTTTTATTGCACCTTTTCCTTTCTGTGTCACTATGGCCACGGAGGACATTCCGCAACATAGTCGCATTACGGTGCGCAATCCCTTGCAGAATTATAATGTCCCCATGGATGGCATAGCCGTAATTATGGTAGTGAGTGTCGAGGTGGCTTACCCATTCGAAATGTTTTACTCGTGGGTGACCTTCCCAGCTGTGAACGCAAATACTACTGTGTTAGACACGTACACTCCCACTGCCGTGCCTCTGGACTATGCTCCATATAGGACACAGGAAGTTCCGATTAACGCTTGGCAGCACCGAATTTGGTTTAATGGCGCCCTACCCCACACTTTGACAGCAACGAGGTTAGGTCATTTGTCCATTCCAGGCGCGACTTTGCCTGTTTTAGCTGGATTTACACCTCATCTTCAGCACGCGGCGTGTACCCTTGCTGAAATAAGACGACTACATGTAGTCGCAATTAGCGTAATTAGGTCGTTAGTGCAATACATTACCCACAATCTCCCAGGCGGGGCCCCGGGTGGTGCGGCGCTTCCAGCCGGACAGGGCGGAATGTAGCTTAGTCCGGTAATGATCAACGCTGTGATGGGCAAGCGCCCCCAGAATAAGGATGATTTTCCTTTCTGGCTTGCCGAGAAGTTTGACCAGCTGGAAGCGGTATTTCCTAACAAGACTCCTGGTGAAAAACACAGGATTCTGACATTTAGCATGCCTAAAGACTTGATCCCAGAAGCTGGTGACTGTGAGTCATGGGGAAATATCTTTGCGGAAGTGTATACGAGGTGCTTTGGCATATCGTCAATGACTGTCCTTCCGACGGTCGTTAAGCGTGTTCAAGATTAGCACGGACCTGAGGCAGCGGTTGAAATGGGTATGCGCCTCTGCGGCAGTTTTGACTTAGTTTTCGATTTCGTTCTTGAGAATGCCAAGGGAGATGCTGTGAGCTTTCAGGTGTCTAATGCTTTGCAGGCTGTACCCGATGCCGATAAACCACGTCAGTTACCGAGAATTATTGTGGCGGCTTATAAGACCGTGGGCCGCAATAGTTTGGTAGTCAAGCCATTTTCCAGTAAAGAGAAAAAGCAACCCCAAGGGCAGAAGTCAGAGACTGACGAACAGCCCATGGCTAAAAAGCAACATTGGCCGAAAAAACAAAAAGAGGGTAAACAACAACAGCAGAAACAGGAGTCTCGTCCTGCATCTCCAGTGCCTGTGCCTACAGAACGTGTTTATGACTTGCGCGATGGCGCGACGATAAAATCACCTGATCATTTTCAGGTTTCTGAACAACGCTCTCCTCGTTCTATTCAGGATTCATTTGCCTCATCGACCGGTGGTGGAGGAGGCGGCAGAGGTCGGGGTGGCCAGCAGGGACGCGACTAGCCCCGCCCGAAAGACAGCAAAGGCAAGCAGGACGATTCAACACCGAAGGGACCCCAGTTTCAGAAAAAGAAAGTTGCTGCTTTAACAACGAGATATGCCACAGATAGTGAAAACGCAGCTTTGGAATCAGACATGGGCTCTGACCTTGCAGGACAGCGCAGCGGAGATTACCATAGTGCGAGAGGCCTAGCACACGCTACTGAAGGTGACAGCGACTGACCGATATGTTGTTGTGGCGACAGCTGATACTAGAGTAGCTCTCCCTGAAAGACTTTATAACATAGTCTTTTTAATTGAAGGTGACATACAGTGTACAATCAAAGGGGTATTGTAGGAGAATCTTACGACTACCTATGACATTTTGTTAGCGGAGGCTGACTGGCACCCACATTTTGTGCTCGCAGCTCCGAGAGGAGAGGAGGTAATCCTCCCTAGTTTCGCGCACACTGTCTCGAAAGAGCATGCGCTGAATTTTGCAGAAGAGTGGGCTAAGGCTCCTGTGCCGGCTCTGTACCGTACACAGTGTGGTTGGGATAAATTTTCCCCACACCACGAGATTCCTTTTGGGTCTATGCCACAGCCTCAACGTCAATATCCCATCCGACGGGAAGCTAAGGCTTCCGTCGCGGAGATCCTTGAACAACTGGAATATCACGGTGTGATTGAAATTTGTGTGTTACCGATGAATAACCCTCTTTTTACTGTGAACAAGCCTGACGGCTTGTACCGTTTGGTATTGGATTACCGGCATTTGAACTCGCATTGCCGTACCTGTGCAGTACAGAATACTCACAGCTCTGCTCTTGTGGATGGTCTTGTGCGTAAACAATTTAAAACCACACTTGACATATCCAACGCTTTTTTTGCCCACAATTTGGACGGACTGAGTTTCCAGTGGACCAGTTTTACCTGTGGCGGCAAACATCGCCAGTATAAACGATTACCTATGGGCTATAAGAATAGTCCAGGAGTGTTTGCTGCCAGTATAGTCTCTCTCTTAGAGAGAATAGACACTGATGCGTGTTCGTATGTGGATGACATTTATCTCACAGACGACGAGCTTTGGGCGCATCTGTGTCGCATTGACCGCATAATTTGTAACTTTGCGGACTTTGGTTACAAATTCAACTTTGCAAAGTCTCACATTGCAGAGTACACAGTATTGTTCCTGGGATATGAGCTCAACAATGAAGGTCGAGGATTGGCTCCTCACTTCTTGGAGAAATGCGCACAACTGCGCGCTCCTACAACTCTGAAAAATGTACAGTCCTTGCTGGGCTTTTTGAATTTCGGGCGTACATATATTCTCGAATATCCCCAGAGTATCAAGCCTTTGTAAACTTTGATACAACCTACTTTTACCAAATCTTGCTGGCTGCCAGAACATTCAGCTATTTTGCAATCTTTGCAGGCTGTTCTTCTAGAATCTAAATTCTTACTGACTCGTGATGACCACACCAACCTGGTGATAAGAATCATTCCTGGGGCGGTGGGTTTCACGCAGGGCCGGACTGGGAACCAGAACCGGCCCTGGCAAAGTGCTCAACCGGCTCCCTCCCCCCCTCCGGGAGGAGAGGGGAGGGGGAAGAGTTGCGACCGTGCTCTGTGACAGGGCCGGTTTTCGGCCGTTTTTGTTACAGGGCCGTTTTTGCAGCATAACGGCCCTGTAATAAAAACGGCCCCCAGGTGCCCAAAACCGGCCCCCAACCATGCGGCCCACCGGGGGATTGCCCGGTGCCCTCAACGGCCAGTCCGGGCCTGGTTTCACGTACCTTAATTTTAACAAAGGAAACACAATACCTGTTGCTTACAAGTCACACTTGTACACTGCTGAAATGCGGTTTTCCACTGTGGAAAAAGTCTTGACAGCAGTGCAAATGGCTATTCTTAAGGAACGTGCGCTGTCGCATGGAAAACGCATGTTGGTTGTTACCCCGTTTCCTGTATTAGAGGCAGTGACGAAAGCAACTGTACCAAATTCTAAAGCTTTGCACCCACGGTCGATACAATGGGCAGCATCATTGATATCTCCGGATGTCATGTTTATTTTTGATGCCTCTCTACAGTCGCAGGAGTTTTTGCAGTATGAATTTGTTCATCCTGCGCCTTTGGCTATGCGGCCTTTGGAGGAATTCCATTGCATTATATACACTGATGGTTCAGCGCAGGTTGCGCATTGGTCTAAGCACACATAAGTTCAAGTCCAGAGTCGTACACACGCAGACTCTTGGGGACTGTACCGCACAATTGGCAGAGCTTCGTGCTCTGATACTTGCATTGGAGTACGCGGATCCTGGTGTGACAACTCTTATTGCGAGTGATTCTTACTAGTGTGTCCAGTCTTACAATGAAAACCTGTTCTTTTGTATTCAGAATGATTTTCGTGACTCCAAGAGTAGCATAATAAAACATAAAATGATCTGGGTCCGAGTGGCTGAGCTTAAAGAGCAGTTGCCCCTCGTGTGCGTGATTCATACTCTCGGTCATCAGCGCGTAGGAGTCCACCCTTTTGGCAATTCGCTTGGCGATGAGGCAGCAAAATCAGCAGTATCGACATATTTGGTTGCAGCAGTTACACGTTCCAAAAGTAAGATTGATGATGATATCTTGGCAGCTGTTGCTGCGACTGAGAAGGGAGGTAAATATCCAAAAGGATTCTCTTTGAAGTATTCATACCACTTAAGTCCTGATAAAGTTCCTTATGTGAAAATACCTGACGTTGGTGAGAGGTTAATTCCAAACGCAGACCGCAGGCCTACACTGATTACCGCAGCCCATGAAGGTGTTGCGTCTGCGCATGCGGGTGCTTTGGCTACTGTAGCTCAGTTACAACAACGTTTCTGGTGGCAGTGGCTGTACAAACAGACGCGTGATTGAGTCCTTCAATGTGACAATTGCCAGCAGATAAAGCCTTCAACTGCTGCGCGTCCACCCCAGACACAGTTGATTCATGCACACGCTTTGTGTGGGTCTGGCCACACCGCAGGGCTGATTCACGGACTGTCATAAGAGACTTGTGTGTCTTTGTAGGGATTTTTGCCTGTGGTACCTTCCATTAGGATCAGGGTCCAGCTTTCGCCTCTAAGGCGTGTAAGGATGCCATGACTTTGTTGGGGGTCCTAGTCAAGTTTTCATCTCCATACAGACCTGAGGGTAATAGTGTTGTGGAACGGATGAACCGAGATTTAAAGCAGTCTTTGACGGCTCGAATTATAGGCACTGGCAGGAACTGGCTGGCCCACCTCAATAGCGTGCAGCGTGCTCTTAATAATCTCCCTAGAAGGTCTCTGGGTGGGCGGACCCCATACGAGATGCTCTTTGGTATCAAGATATATGATGCGTTGCAGATCCCGGTAGTTGGCTGGCTACCCCTAGTTTGAGAACTGGTTCGTGAGAAGATCGAAAACAAGAAAGAATTTGGTCCCTTTTATCGAGCTCCGGTTCCAGTGCTTGGAGTGAAGGGCACAAGAACAGTCATTTTACCACCACTTCCAGATTGTCCGTTGACAATGTCAAGATACACAGAGTGAACAATTCTTCTTAGTATGACACCGGCAGTCTCATGTCCTTTGATTTTGAGAAATTCTGTTTTGGCCCCGGTTTCCAATCCTGTGCCTGATGTTGCTCTCAAGATGCCTGCTATTTCCAGTCCTTTATTGAGTATACTGCCTGGTACTCAAAATGATGAAACTGACTATACTTATCCAACTGACTTATCGATGCCTGATTTGCAAACTCGCTTAGCTACAGAATCCAGATTTTCATTTGACACTGTTTCCCACACATCAAAGCCTTCGAAGATTTCTGTTCTGGCAAGACTGTTTAAAAAACATTTTTTGATTCCCCCTTGGACTTATATTTGGATGGTGCTTTTTTCGATTTACCTTTTTATGTCAATTAGTTTTGTGTCTTATTTTTTCCTTCTCGTCAATGGACACTATCTCGAGGAGAGAAATGCATTCGACATATCAATGAAACATTAGCTCCCCATTCCTGATCACACAGATTGAAGAGAGACTTGGCTTTAGTTAATATCACTGCTTGGCCTGTCTTAGATGGGATTGTACCGGATGCTGTTCGATTTCAAATCCATGGTCCGACTGAGGTTATAAATGCCCCTAAGGTGCTTAGAATGTCTATGGGGGTTGTAGTTAAACAAAATATACGTTCTGATGATTGGGATGTTCAGGCCCTAGAATCATTGTTTTCTGATTTAAAATATTATGCTGCCTTTGATGCTGAAGATTTGTACTTAGAGTCTGCTAATTACGGTGACTTGTATTGTTATCAACATTTTGGCCATCACTGCCTGCATAAAGCTAATACCAGGAGACTCACTGTATATTACACCTAGTGGGAACACTGTCCAGCTCCTATACAAGGCAGCTCTGCTACCTTTTTGAAAAGGTTCACTTACTTTACAGATTTTAATTAGTTTAATCCCAATGCATTTTTATTTTAAAATGACTGAAAAGTCCACATCCAAAGTTAGACTTACCGATATTAAATTATTGTACTCAAAGTCCTTTCTACACCAGTTAGCTGTTGGGGGTTATGAGTTTTGGAAGGATACCACTGATCTTAAATCAGTTTGGGTTTCTAAAAGCTGGCAAGTGCAAGGCACTGAGGCTTTGGACCGTGCATGCCTCATCCCGAACCATATGTTGTTTTTGAATTCTACTATTTCGCAACCAACATACTTTGGATTGGCTACTCCTAAAAGATTAAATGTTCCTTCTTTTCCTGATTTAGAGGAATATTCCGGTTGGAGTAATATTGCTAAATTTTCCATGAGAGAGTTACAAACTCTGTTATTGAATTCCTCCATTAACATATTCATTTTGGATCCCGAAGACTTGTTGCTCTGGCACAGAAGTGCTGACTCATGCCAGCATCGTTTTCTGGGTTTAGCACATGGCTTTACACAGGTCAGGGTAGATCCCCATTTTGAAAGTGGCCATTCTGTGACTACCTATTCTGTAGGCAAATTATGTCAGAACTGGCTCAGACATTCTACCTTGGCGTCAGTGAAACTGCATTTATCTAAACTGACTGACGATGTTGATCTGAATGATTTTATTAAAGGCCCAGCTAAAGGTAGATCTAAAAAATGGCTATATGCTGTTTATAACGAATTCTGTAAAGCTTCCCAAATTTAGGCGGCTACCCACCTTAGAGCTATAGATCAAGCTAATTTAGAAAAAGTGCCAGCAGTTGTAGATAACAGCATTTACACGTTAGGTAATATTGTGTCATCTGTTGTAGATATTGTGCAAGATGAAGGGTCTATTTTGTACCATGGTCAAAATCAATTGCGTTCCATTATGCAGTTTGCTTGGACATTGCAGACCCTAAAGGCAGGAAAAGTGCCATGGCATTACATGAATACATCATCATTGTTTTCCCCGTTTAATTTGACTGACAAGCAGCACTTGCTGTTGATGAAAGATGCTTCTTTTTCCATGTTACACATTGAAAGGTTGGAGCCTTTACCGTTTTCTGTGGCAGAGGCCAATACTGCAAAATGGCTTATTCACGGTTTAATAACTCTCCCGTTCCCTTTATTCGAGTTTAAACACTGTATGAAGTACTTTACCATTGGTAGATACAAACCTCTTGGAAGTTCATATCTCCATGAAGCTTGGTTGCTTCCTTTTACATATAAATGCCTGAGGGAGGGAAAGGAAGTTTATTTGAATGGTGAAGAATGCACTGAAACACTGGATCATTCCTTAATGTATAGACATATATAATTACATGGCTCTTGTAATCAAAACAAGCCTAATTTAGCCTGTATTTTGAAAGGTACCCCCGTGCCTGCAATCGTTCCCACATTCACATTACTGGCAAATGGGAGTTATTTACTTTTAAACAATGAAGATTGTTGTGGGTTAATAAAAGGGATTGCTTATGTCGTTACCGTCATTGAGCGTGCGGTTTGTTGCAAGAATGTAATGTATCCACCCCGCATGGGAAACTTGATGTTTCCATCTGGCCTAAGATTCCGTCCTTGAAAGGAGAGTTCAATAAGATGAGTCGCATAAGAGCTCTATTTTCCCAAAAAGAAGTTGCCCTCACATCTGCTGTTGAAACATTTGTCCTTCACGTGGCTAACACCTGCACAGAGGTGCATGCCTTATTAAATACTGATTTGCCCTTGCACTTCGGTGAATTAATTCACACAATCTTCAATGCGTCCTCCACTTCGGGGCTGGCTCACTTTTTTAAAGTTGTAAGCAGTGGCTTGGTGACTTCCTTCCAAAAGATTTTCGGGGTCTTTCCAGATTTCTTCCATTCTATTTTTTCCAGCCTGTTTGGTGGATTTCCCTTACTACTGGCTCTTGCTGCTGGCGTGCTATTGATGTTTTGTTTATTTCAAAATGGATGCACATCCTGTGTTACAAGACGAGCTGTCTCGGCTAGGGCTGCTTCATGCCAGGTTGCTTGAGTACTATGGAGCGCTGCCTCTTGCTGCATCGAGTGCAGCTTATGGATTATCGTTTCGATTTTCCAACTTTACATGTGTCCAGCCTGTCTTCCATTGCCTGATTTGCGAATTTGAATGGGCCCTGGATTTGTGTCTCTGCAATACGGTGTCTCCTGATGCGGATTATAATCAATTTATGAGGCCCTTAGCTGCTCATGAGTTGCTTTGTTCTGATGGAGGGATTATGGCCTTTGCAGCGATGCATGGAATACTGGGTCGTTGGAATGAGTTCGCAGCGGCGCAAGATTTCTTGGCTCGCAGATTCCTCAAAAACCCACTGAGTTGTCCTCTGATGGTGCAAGAGGCTCCGGTAATTGAAGAACATGTATGTTCTTTCCCTTTGTTAAATTGGATGGCCGAATTATTTTCGGATTATAACAGTGACTTCCTGTTGGAGGCTGTTGCTGCATATTTTGCATATTCACTATTAGGATGAACTGTGTTTTTATTCTCGCTTTCTTGACCGACACTTTTCATTGGATTATTGGATTTTTTTTTTAGCACACAATTTTTTTGGAGCCTTTACCTATTGACTTTATCGATGTCCCTTGGCAAGATTTTTTTTTCTTCACAATTATGTTTGTTTTATCTCTGTTTTTGAGGTACCAAATTGGAGATGCATAAAATACTGGGTCGTTGGAATGAGTTCGCAGCGGCGTAAGTTTTCTTGGCTCGCAGCATCCTCGAAAACCCACCTCTGATGGTGCAAGAGGCTCCGGTAATTGAAGAACATGTATGTTCTTTCCCTTTGTTAAATTGGATGGCCGAATTATTTTCGGATGATAACAGTGACTTCCTGTTGGAGGCTGATGCTGCATATTTTGCATATTCACTATTAGGATGAACTGTGTTTGCAGTCTCGCTTTCTTGACCAACACTTTTCATTGGATTATTGGATTTTTTTTAGCACACAACTTTTTTGGAGCCCTTACCTACTGACTTTATCGATGTCCAAAGGCAAGATTTTTTTCTCTTCACAATTATGTTTGTTTCATCTCTGTTTTTGAGGTACCAAATTGGAGACTTGTGTTCGAACTATCGATCTTGAACTCTGCATTCCTAAATGTGCCCCTTTTTTATTTGTCCTATCCGTGCTTGTATCAAAGGGAGGGTGTCATGTGGTCTGGTTTTACCTTTGCACTGTGTTATGTTATAAGGAGCTTATTAGAGGTTTAAACATCATTTTCCTTTTCTGCAGCCTCTGCACACAACACATTTTGTTATTAAAGCTTTTCGCCTAGTTGAATATTTTGCTTCACACGAGAATAATATGTTTGCTTATAATATCAGCCTTGCTTGGTAAGCTATGTCTGTACAGTGAGTGCCGAGGCCTTCAAAGTTATTTCAACACAGCGCTTGTTGTTCAGTTTGATCAGCGCACTGGCTAGACATAATATATATGCAGCTGTGGCCAACTTTGGTTTTTAGGCACTTCTAATAATGCACTGCACAGAGCATGAGTTACACACTTGATGAAAATTTGCATGCAGAGAGTTGGTGCGTGCAAATATTGCGATCCATGTCTGCTGAACCCAAAGGTATGGGCCCGCCCTTCTAAACCCAAAGAGACCTTCTGTAGATATAATATACTAGCTAGGGAGGGTAAACTGAGGTTCTATATAGACCTTTTTCCTTTAGCATTTTAACATGCTTTCTCCCTTTGTATTTTATGGAATAGTAACCATGCTGCTAACCTTGTTCCTTATAATATGTTTGCTTGTATTAGCTAAGATACTGTGCTTGGGAACACTGCATTACAAATAAACATTTCAAACGTGCATGTGTCCTCATTTACTCCTCGTTCTGGATTGATATGTTAGTATAACGAAAGAGTGTTCATGTGTACCACTTTACCTGAGGTGTTCTAAGTCCATGTTCTGGGTTGTCTAAATCATTGGGAGTCGGTAAGAACCGATGAGACACTGATTGCTAGTCTGGTAGGGGATTTTGGATACTAAGGTGAGTTTTGGCACACCCTAATTCACTGAGGTTCTAAGTCTCTATGCACAGTTCTGTGTAGGAGCAGAATCCCTGTTACACCGTCAGGGACATTCTCACATCTTTACATACCCAGAATCACTGCAGAAGGCTTTAAAGGAATGGACTAAAGAGAAGCGGAGCAGCCCGGAATGAAGCCTTGTGGAGGGAGCAGTCAGCGGTCAAATGGAAGAACAGGACTGAACGAGGGACCACACAATTCACAGATAAGAGGGATTTGTCAGAGGAGACCTTGCTGGGAACTATGAGAAGAGTAATGGGGGCATAGTAGTTGTAAAATATTTTGCCAAGTGTAGATACTGTGGGTTAATGCTGCAGAACCACATTGGGTGAAAATCTGACTATCAGGTGTACTATTGTCACTATACTTCACTATAAGATATACTAGGACTGTGTGGAGGTTAGCGACCGGAAGGTGATGACTCTATCTACAGATGTAATGTTCTGTTTGTATGACATGCAAGGGCAGAACCTAGGTCGGTCTGATTCCTTCTCCAGTGAGTGGAGCAAAATCCTCCCACAAGTGAATCACACTGTTTGGAAAGTTTCTTGGGGGGCGGGAGGTGAGGGTGCAAGGGAGGGGGTTTAAATAGATTCGGATCTACGGGATTTGCCAACACGTATGATTGTTCAATGCAGCAGAGGGGGGGACCTTATGTGACTTTTTACCCAGGCACAGTTGGGGAATGCCTGTTGTGGGAGGGGGGTGGAAGGGTTGTGAGACTCCTGTATGGTATTTTTTCTGCGTCACCACCAGGTGTTATGATGTTAACTTCGTATACTGATTGTTGCTATGACTTGAAAGGGATTGCAGACTATACACCCCCCATGACTGACCACAGTGACACGAGTGGGCCCACCCCATATGGCGCCATTAGGGTACGCAAGTGGAACATTAGAGGCCTTAATGGTTACAGGAAATTGAGGAAGGCCCTTGCCCACCTGGTCAGATTCAATGTGGAGGTGGCGTACTTGCAGGAGACTCACCTACCTCGAGACAGCCCCATGCTACGTAGCAAGGTCTTACTTGGTAATGTACATGCTGCAGGTTTCACCACACATGCGTGTGGGGTCCTTATGTGGGTTAACCCTAGATCTACGCTTAAACTGGAACCACTTTACACTGACCCGGACAGATGATGTGTGATATCTGTGTGTAGGGGTAAGGGGGTAGAGCTCCTGCTAGTAAATGTCTATGTCCCGAACTACGACAGCCCAGCTTTTTACACTTATTCGAGTTGGTCCGCAGGTGCGGTGAGGGTGAACAGCTTTGGGGTGGAGATTTTAATATGGTTCTAAACCCATAGACAGACGGATCGGGGGGCCAGACAGATTACCTACTTCATCAGCGCGAACAGTTGCAGATATGTTAGTGCAACTAGACCTGTGCGACGTGTGGTGTAATAGGTTCCCTGACAAGGAGGGCTACATACATTACTCGGCGTACCATAACCGCCACACATGAATAGATTACTGGTTCGCTGCTAGTCGACTCTATGATTGGGTTCAGCACTGTGAGGTACAACCCTGCACGCTGTCTGATCATGCCCCACTGCTGTTGGTGCTTGATGCCCCACAGAAATCCATACCTCCCTTCACGTGGAGATTCAGATTTTGTTAAAATAAGAGACAAAAATGATTCGTCCATATCTGTGCTGACTACTGCTTTTAATCTACAGTGCGGACAGCAGGGTTCACAACTTGAATTCAGCTTTGGATCTACACTATGGACAGCATGAAATTCAGCCTTGCTTTCTTTAAGGCAGAGACAAATGTACTCTATGTCCTCAGATTTTGTTAAAGGATGCAATAAAAAACATTCATCAATGTCTGGACTGACTACTGGCTGCGATCTACATTGTAAGGCCTCACGATTCAGGTGGAATGGCGATTGCACATGACACATTCCAATAGGCAAGAGACATTGTACCAGTGCGACCCACCTAAACCACGAATCATCGCAGGGTGCACACACACCGAGTTCTTCAGGTACCACTAACTCACTATACCACAAGTCATCTCCCAGTGGCTTTATTAAGGCAGAATTCACTAGGCAAAAAACATGGCTCCCAGTGCGGCCCCCTCTAGACCATGCATAATCGCAGGCTATGTACAAGCTCAGCGTCAAAAAATACGACTAACTCAGTGCACCATAAATCATCACAAAGAAAAGTGAACAGTTTTATGTCACAGTCAGGCATACTATCACTTTTAAATAAAATGTATGCATAATTCAATCGACAAAACACATTACTCCAATTACTGTGTCTCCCCCTCCCCCGACCACGCATCATCGCAGGGTACATACATGCTAAACACCAGACTTGCCACTAACTCAGTACACCATAAATAATCGCCACAAGGCTTTATTAAGGCAAAATTCAGTAGTTAAAAAACATTACCCCCTGTGCGGCCTGCCCAGACCACGCATCATCGTAAGTTACGTACACGCTCAACACCAAAGGTACTACTAACTCAATGCACAATAATTCATCGCCATGTGGGCGTATTCAGGCAGAATTCAACTGACTCTTCATTCATTATTTGCAAGTGCAGTACCAAACAAAGTAAAACGTCTATCAGATGCTATAAATATCCCTTTAGTAGCCTTCCTTCTTAAACTTCTTTTATATCATTTCTAGGTTTAGTTGAAAAACTAAATTTACGCTGCAAGTGCAAAGGCACACTCAATGGCAGTCTACACTGCGAACAGCACAGGTCAAAATTTTTATTTCAATCGTGATTACCTTGCATGTTAGCCATATTGTGGGACTTTACAGACATAATATAAGACCTGGGTGACACGAGCACTACAACATGGACACCCGAATCAGTTGATTTTTCATATCGCTCACAACGGAACCACGCCCATAGCTCCGGAGTCACCGTTCACAGCTTCGCACAAGCACACTATATGGCCCAGATTTCAATTGTAGTGATTTCTTACTTCCAGGTCTAGTTGTCGGAACGGCACACTCACACTCCCTCATGGCTGGTATACACCCACACCTCACCCATGCAGCACATACGTCACTACACACGTGACCCTACCAATAAAAAAGACGGGGCGGGCGCACGTGCTCTATGCCATTTTAGAGTTGCTCCCATCGCAAGCTCTGTGATGGCCCCTCCTAGTGGTTCGGACACCTCATGCAGGCCCACACCACCGAGCAGGGGGGCCCACCACTGTGCGCGTGGCCTCTTTTGTCACTGAGTTAATGGTACCGCAAGGACTGAGCGTGTGAGCAACCTGCAATGATGATGAGAGCACGAGTATGTCCTTAGCCATAACGATATCAAGACTCAGCACCATGTGTGAGACTTCTTGGTGGCAGAGCGGGACTGCATGATGTAGAAGGTGTACTGTCCACAAAAAGGTGAGCAGTGAGGCCTGGGTGCGCAGCGGAGGGAGTAGATGGGGTGCAGCAGACTGCATACAAAAAGGCAACGCAGCGATTTAGGCATATGCAGTCCTATATACCGTATCTAATTGCATTTGTATTTTTTTTTCCAATAGCAGGAAAGTTTTTATACGTCGCTCGTGATGATTGAAACCACGTGTATCACTGCGCACCACTTGCTTTCACAACCGGATAAAAACATTACTACTATACTAATTGTTCATAAATCGAAGCCTATTAAACAAGTAGGAACTGTACAAATAGTTGTATTTTTAATGCGGGAGGGAAGGTGTGTGAAAGGGCGATATAATTCTACTCCACATTAAGATAGTAACAATTACCATTTATAACATCTTTCTTTTACTATCTTTTAGATGTAGAGCTTCAGGGTGCATTATATCCCGGCACGTGGTGAAAGACATACCGGTGACAGAAAGGTGAGCTGCGAATATTCTTTTCAGTCACTCTCTCACTTCCTCTCTCCTTTAATAAAGAAATGACGCACAATGTTATCTTGCTTTTTATCTAACAGGTTGTGCTTCACAAATTGGCATTCCCCCAACCCTTCCAAAGCTCAACGTTTGAGGATTCTGCGATGATGCGTGGCCATCGTAACAACGTCTGAGACGGCTGCTGCGACACGTGGTGCACCATCTTTGAATCACGCCAATGGCAGAAAGTGAGCAAAGAAGCTTGGTTCCGAAGCAACCAGAAGCCACCTGTGTGTGGATAGAGTGGGTACTGTGCAGCAGCTTGACTTCTTAGGAATGTACAATTACCTTCGTGCAGTGAGAATGGATAGGTTGCAACAGTCTGAGGGGCAGATTTACAAGCCCCTTGCGCCACTTTTCCATCACTTTTAACATGGGAAATGTGATGCAAAAGTGGCACAAGGGGCTTGTAAATCTGCCCCTGAGTGCGCAAGAAAAGGCACTCACCTCTAGACTCTGGGAGTCAGTGCAGCAGTCTGGGTACGCAGTAATGAGGACTCACCGCTATGCAGTGGGAGTGCATGGGGTATAGTACTCTGGGAGAAAAAGAGCGCACAGACACCTCCTTGCAGTGGAAGTTGCTTTAATACAGTACATAGAGTGTGCAAAGACATAAAGCAGAAATATACTTGTGCAGTTGTATGTACTCTGCTTTACTAACTCTATACTATCTTTCAGATCACTAAACTTGAGGGTGCACTATGAACCAGCACATGCTTGGACACACAACGGAGGCAAAAAGGTGAGCTACGAAGATTTTCTCCAGTATTAACACTACCTCTCCTGCTCCATCTATTACTTTCTCTCTCTCACACTTTTAATGCCATTTTTTCTCTCTTTCTCTATCTCACTCTCTCTCACATTGTTTCTCTTTCTCTTTTAAAGTTATGGACGCTGCTGTCTACTCTGCCGATGAAAAAATCAAGGCTGAATTTAATACAGTCTGCAGTGTTCAAAATAAACGACATTGTCCTGCATAATGACGTGATCTCACCTAATTCTGTCTCATCTCTGAATCATTTTTAAGTCCTGTTGGCCCATACTGTAAATCTGACGCAGTAGGCACTTCCCTACAGACACCTCTTCAACGCGGGCCTATAAGAGAGGTGGAATGTCTCAGGCATACTGTAGACGTGAAAATAACCAAATGTTGCCAAGTGTTACCTTAATTTGTTATCCTTGACCTCATTCAGTCACATCGATCTAATTTTAAACACTTATTTTCATTTTTGTTTTGCATGTTACCTACCCTCCTTCCATTGGAGTCCATCTCACATTTTGTTTATTATATTGTTATTTTAAAGTTACATTTCTATTTATTTATTGTTGTTTTAATTAAAGTTAATTTTAAAAAGTATATATGTCTTCTTTTTCTGACATTTCAGTATTATTTAGTGTGATAATATTATGCTTAGAAAACATTAAGCAATTAAAAATAAAAACGATTTTTATAACTAGAAGTATAATACTGAGGCTAACTCTTTACCAGCTCTTTATCATAGTCTGTAGCTGCAATTAACGGTTCCTATTGAACATTTTAAAAACTCCAGCACAGTAACTGTTTGGATGAGCATGTATAACAACATGAAAGGGAAGTTCCCAATAATCTAAAGGACCAATAGGTTCCAGTACTAACAATTGCCCACAGAACAGCTGGTTATATTTAAACCATTTTATTGTCATTTATATTTATAAAAATTCATTACTTCAGTAAATAGAACAGCATATATAATTCATGTAGCGTCAGCCAGAACTACAAGAGACAGTAAAAACATTTTTCATACATTAATCACTCATACAATCAATCACAGACACACTCGTAGATCAAAACATCCATCAAGATACAACCAACTAAAAACACACTCTCAACAGCCAGACAGAAAGAAGCGCCGACGCGCGTTTCGGAAAAATGCCACAGTGGGGAATTCCTTCATCAGGGCGCCAGTCATTCAGATATATGCGGCTATCAAGACAGATCACTGTATAGCAAATTTACTAGCCCCTTGCGCCACTTTCACGTCACTTTTCCCATGTTAAAAGTGATGCAATAGTGGCGCAAGGGACTTGTAAATCTGCCCCATGTACATTACGAGCAAATGAAGTACACAACTCTTCAAATTCTTTATCAATCACAATTAGACAGTGTTGCTTCACGATTCACAATGCAATTCACTAAATACTTTGTGCATATTTAAATGGGAGACGGCATTGTCTACATTACAAAACTTAGGGGCATATTTACAAGGACGGCGTTAAATTTTTCGCAGCTTTAACGGCACTAAACTACAACTAAAACGGTGATAATGCACTTCAAAACCCTTTGTTATCTTCCCGGAAGATTTTTTCAACATTGCTGTTTGTTATGCAAGAGTGAGAGCCGAGGCTCCCGCTCTGCCATAGCAAACTTGGGGGCATATTATCGAGGACAGCGTTAAAATGTTCTAGTGTAAACCTCGGCTTCTATTGGAAGTCTCACGAACTCTAAAAGAAAAGCCTATTATTAAGCTATTATGGCAGCTTTAAGGACACTTTCCTAACACTAAAGTGTTGATAATTTTAACGCTGTCCTTGTAAATATGCCCTCAATATCGCG
Source organism: Lissotriton vulgaris (assembly GCF_964263255.1). NCBI lineage: Eukaryota > Metazoa > Chordata > Amphibia > Caudata > Salamandridae > Lissotriton > Lissotriton vulgaris. Next base: position 2,134,774,498 of record NC_141687.1, on the reverse strand, counting down.
AGAAATACAGCAATAATTTATGTTCGCAAGTGAAAAGCTTATTAATATAAGACTGTGGACTTAACATATCAATCCACCTTGCATACTAAACATGCTTAAGTTTACTTCAGAACAGATGTTAGGATCCAACATAAACTGCAATTAGCGAGAGTTTTGCTATCAGTCCTCAAATCCAGGTCCGCCTTGTAAATACAACGTTGTTCTTATGCCTCCCTCTTCCTTTTTATATTCTCATAGAAACACCTACCTTGCCACTGAGAACACCTACATTGCAACTCATTGGAGATACGAGGCGAGCCCTTAGCAAACCGGCTGCTAACATGCATTAATGCATCTTAGTGTCACCTAGTAGATAGGGATATATCATTTTCACCGCATTTTTCGCTTTTTAAAAAAAATTGCGGCAAAATGGCACTTGTTAATATGCCCTAAAGTTTGCTATGACACAGCTGGAACCTTGACTCCCGCCCTGCCATAGCAAACAGCAGTATCTGGGGGGCAAACACCCTGAGACACAGCAGGAGCTGCTCCCGGGGGGGGGGGGTTCCTCAAGCCTTCCGACTGCTCCGGAATGGAGACCACAAAAAGCCCAGGAGGGTGGTAATCCCCGGGGCTTAGACAGACCTTTGAGCTCCCTCACACATTTATTTTTGTAGCACCAAGGAATGGCAATCCCCGGGCTACAGGGCCCCTCTAGACCCCTTTCAAATGTAATATTTTGGGCCCCAGGATTTGGCCCTCCCAGGTAGCTAATATTTAAACAAGTATAGGATCCCCTGCTTCGTTTTTATTTTTATAACGGCGGATCCATGCACCCAACGCACAATTCTCAGTTTTTTCCCCAAAAAGAAAAAACATTGGGGACCATAGGGGTCTTATGGGACCCCCTAAGCAGGTCTAGGTGATCAAAATATTTATTACATGCCCCCTTTATACGTGTTGAACACTTGTCCCACTATTTTCTAGATCCTCGCTTCTACCAAGGCACAAAATGGCTGCCAACACTTCCTGGTTTCGAATGTTGACAACCACTTGACAGTCAATTAGTGCGTGATCGGGACTGTGCGTTTAGAGTGCACGCAAGATTTGCGGATACACCGAGGCCATAGATATATATGAACATTTATTGTAATTTTCTCAGGAACTACTGAACGAATTTACACCATTTAAGCAAAAGGCACGAATCTGAACCAAAGACTACCACTTTGCCAAATTTGGTGTAATTCCGTTCAGTCGTTCAGGCTGTAGCAGCGATGAACAGTTCCTATGAAAAACTGCATGAGGAAAACATGCTTTGGGACCCCCCTTTTTTCTCCGCCCCCGCTTCAAATGCAATATTTTAGCCCCCAGGATTTCTGCTTCCCACGTAGCTAATTTTTAAACAAGCACAGGAGCCCGCGCTTCGTTTTCATTTTGTTTACGGCGGATCCATGCACCAAGCGCACATTTCTCTGTTTTTTCAAAAGAAAAATAATCTTTTTGGGGCCCTAGGGGTCCTTGTGGGACCCCTAGGAGAGGTTTAGAGGGTCAAAATATTTCTTACCTGCCCCCTTTATACGTTTTGAACACTTGTTCCACTAATTTCTAGATCCTCGCTTCTACCGAGCCACAAAATGGCTGCCAACACTTCCTGGTTTCGAATGTTGACAACCACTTGACAGCAAATCAGCATTCTGGGGGTGTTCAGGACGGTGTGCTTATAATCGGCACAAGATGCGCGGATCCACTGAGGCCATAGATATATATGTACTCTTAATTGTAAATTTTTCTGGAACTACTGAACAGATTTACACCATATAAGCAAAAGACACACGTCTGAAGCGAAGACTACAACTTTGCCAAATTTGGTGTAATTCTGTTCAGCCGTTCGAGCTGTAGCCGCGATGAACGGTACCTATGGAAAATTGCATGGGGAAAGCACGTTTTGGGACCCCCTTTTTTCTCAACCCCCGCTTCACGAATCACCCCAAGACTTTCAAGATAGGAGCGGACCAGAGCGCCCCACCAGTTTTGAAAATTTCACGCAGATTCGTCAACCGGCGTCAAAGTTATTCCCAATAGAATGTTGCGAGTTTCCTATGGAAAATAGGTCCTAACTACAACTACCTAATGGCAACCACCAGTAGAGATATATATATATATATATATATATATATATATATATATATATATATATATCCACGAAAAACTCCTTGCATCCAGACACGAAAACCCAGGAGGCAGACCACAGGACCAGATATTAAGTTTCTTCTTTTATTTGCTCAAGTTGTGCGAGAGTGCATACCGCGTTTCGGGCTCCCGGAGCCCTTGTTCGCATGATATATATATATATATATATATTATATATATATATATATATATATATATATATATATATATATATATATATATATATATATATATATATATATATATATTATATATATATATGTTGAATTATAATATGGCAAAATAAAATTTCATTAGTTTTATTTTATACCCAAAATTATCAATTGGATAGGTGTGTTTAAAATCTATGTAGGAAAACATGGTCTGCGATGACATACAAATTGATAAATTGATATACTCAAGCCCACTTAGGTTAAATTGTTTAAGAATGACAGCTTCGTAACTTTATTATAGAGTATGTGAAGTTGAACCTAGATATAGTGAGTGTCAAAAAAGTTTTGATGAATGAACACTCACACTAAACACTGATTTAATCTAACACCACTGTAATGTGGTCTGAGAGAATTAAGAAATTATGTTATTTCATTTTCTTTCACTGTAAATAATGTTTTCACTTTTTAAGACGGATGAATAGAGTGCTGTAACTCTTTGAAGTCTTTTCATTATGTTTGTTTATCACATGATTGTTTTTTTAAACGCATTGAAACAGAGACACCTTTACTCGTGATCAAGAGGTTGTCCCCAAACGCGTTGGGTCTTGACGTAAAGTGATAATAAACACCGCTTTGCAACATTTGTGTCTACGGCGTGCTGTTTGAAAAGAAAGGAGCAGCATTGTTTTGGAAATATTTGGGGACTCGCAGTCCTGCTGTAGAACGCCGCCGCAAACGACAAGGAAAAGGCGATTGCGTTGTTTACAACGGTCAGCTGTGGGAGTTTCAAAAGTTTCCTTGCCCGCTTTTCGTAAACTTGGAGTGACGGAGCTGAAGCCGACTGGTTTCGGGGATCTGGGAGATGTATTCCATAAGAACGGGACTGCAAAGAAATCAGAGGTGAACTCCGCAACAGGTAAAAGTAACATTGAAGCAGGCGGCTTCCCCGTGGTAAGCTTACAAGGTGTAACGGCCGGGAGTTGCAAGCGGTGATGCAGATAGTATACCATTCTCTACTAACATGGCATTGTCAAGAAGTATGACGCGCTGCGA